>NC_138118.1:13171620-14572620 GCF_964146895.1 Miniopterus schreibersii
GGGAAGACTGAAAAAAATATAAAAATGGAAATAAAATCAAAGGAAGGGGATGGTGGGAAGAAGGAAAGAATGAAAAAGGCCTTGAGAAGCAATCAAAAGTAAAATGAATCCCAAGAAGAGTAATCAATTAAATGGGCCAGAGCACCCAAGCCGTGAGATGGATGGCATGACCCCAACAGAATTGTGTTTCTCCATCCCCCGAAAGGCAAAGCTGGCGCATCTGAAGCATGAAGTCTTACGTCCAGGGCCATTGCCTTTATTCCCTCTGATGCTCTTTCTCAGTCACATCTTCCACACCACACAGACTCCGCCCTCCAGAGCTCAGGGACCAGGCTTCAAACTGGGCAGGGAGTGAACACCAGGGCTCATTCAGCCCAAACAGCCTCCACACACCGATAAGGTACCAGCAGGGGCTCCAGTTTTCTCTCCCAGCCCCATGTCCCTCTTGCAAGTTCTGGGGTCTATATACTTAGACACAGTCTCCTCTTACTCTAGATTAGCCAGTCTCTTGCTTAATGTTTAAGGGCATATATCTATCATGCCTTTGTCTAGTCATTGTGGATTGTAACTTGAGTATAAAGAAACAAACCAAGATTTTTTGTTGTTGTTGTTGCAAGTGACAGAAATCGAACTCAAAGCGACTTTAGCACAAAAAAGGAACATAGAGGTTCTCATGATAAAAAAAAAGTCCAGAGCTTCAGGTATGGCTGGGCCCAGGGGCTTGACCCATATCAAGTCATTAGAACTCAATTTCTTCTTTTCTCTCATCTGTAACAACATCATTTTCGAGAAGATGTCCCCATATGGGAGCTCCCAGCCACTTGAAGTATCTATCATCCTTCCATTAATAGCTAGAAGTATCTGCAAGAGCTTATCTCTCGGCATGATTCCAGTGACAGCCACAGGATTGAACTGCATCGCCTGCTTGGATTGCATACCCAGCACTGAACTAATTTGTAGTTAGCAAACTGGAATATGCTCGCTGACCATGCTTGGGCCACGTGCCCATTTCAGGACCTGTGTGTGGGATCAATTCTACAGACCTCAACAGACTGGGAGAGGCACTGTGACCAGAAGAGCAGTCAATGACCACTACAAATCCTTTCTCTTCTTTTTCTTTTTCTCCAAATTCCTAGAAACTTTCCTTTGCTTTCCAGGAACCGCTTCTCTTACCTCCAGTTCCAATTGGAAAATGAATTTCTCAGTTACTTATCCATCCAAACGGTATCTTTCTCATGCCCTGCCCTCCTTTCTCTTCTCTCAGAGCTTTCAAACTAAGTGAAAATACTCCCCGCAGCACTTGCTGCCTGCTTTCAAGGCCCTTCTAGATAACTCGCCTCTGCTCAGGTAATTTTCTCCTCTCTGATTACTTCTGCTTTCCTCCAAATCGTATCATCCTTCTGCACTGTTTTGCCGCCTGCTCATGTGCCTCTTAATACTTGCCTTTGCCTCATTCTATCAGCATCTTGAGCTTCCAGGACTAAAGAGCCTGCCAATGGTGCTAACGTTAACGTGTAGTAACACAATTATTTGTTAAATATTGACCAAAAAGAAACAGTATTTTTTAAATCCACAGGAATTTGGGGGATGGTGCGTAATTTACTATAGTGAGTGATGGTAAGAATTGCAGAAGTATTGCACACAGGTAAATCTATGGAATTATTTTAAATTCCAGGGGTTAGTAATTTCGTGGTGCGATAAGTATCCTGGGAGGTTAAGGGGAAGTTTCTGAATTTATAGGCTGGGTTTTCTTTCCCTCACAAAATATGTAATGCTAAGGTTGCAAATTCAGATGTGTACAGAGCCCCGGCAGGCTGACATAAATGAGAGCGGGACTGGTCTCGGACGGTAGAGAGTGCTGGGGAAGGCTGATGAACTGGCACGTGCGTGACTCTCCTAATGGTGCTGTGTAGAGGTTAAGAGCACAGATTCTGGAACCAGAGAGTCTGAGTTCAAGTCCTGGTTCCACCATTTCTCGCCTCTGTGATCATGGGCTGAATATCTCACTCGTCTGCGCCTCAATTTCCTGTCTGTAAAATGAGAACATCACCAGTATCTGCCTTGGAGGATTGTTGGGGTAACAAAATGAATTACTATAGGGAAAGCACTTAGAATGGTTTCTGGCACGTAATAAGCACTGCGTAAGTGTTGACAATTATGATTTCCAAATCCAGCCTGTTGTTTCCATACACGAATGTGTTCTGTCTTATGAGATCTCCTAATATTTAAAAATAAGCTAGAAATGTAATTTTTTAATGTTAAGTTTCCCAACTATATTTGTCTGAACTAAAACAATGTAATTAAATTTTGATTTAATTTAAAAATATTTAAAACACCAAGAAGGCTCTATTAGTTAGGAATGCATTCAGCTGCAAGTTACCAAAAACCCAGCTTTCAAGGGCTTTACCAAATACAGCTTCATTTTTTTTTTTTCACATAAAAAGATGTCTGATACAACCACTTTGGAAAATTGTTTAGCTGTGCATCTCCTAAAACCCAGCAATTCCACTCTTAAGTATAAACCCAACAGAAATGCGTACGTGTGCTTATTACTAGACTGTCGAAGAATGTTCTCTGATAATAACCCAAAACTGGATAGTTCACAAATGCTCACCAACAGTAGAATCAATAGATTGTGACCTATACACATATGGATTCTTTACAGTAATGAAAACAAATGAACCACAACTACGTACACCAATAGGGAAGAATCTCACAAACATAATATTGACCAAATAAATCCAAACACCACATAATACACACTGGACAGTATCATTGATATAAGGTCCAAAATCAGGCCAAATCAATCAGTGAGGGGGTTATCTTTGTGGAGGAAAAGACTGAAAGAAGACTTGATGTGGGAGAAACTGGGATGCTGGTCACATTCTGTTTCTCGATCTGGGTTCTGCTTTCTTGGGTACGTACAGTTTATTCTTGATTTGAATACTGAAATCTTGAGTCTCTAGTAATCTCACATCTTTTTATCTCTATGAATCGGCCTCTTCTAGATATTTCATGTAAGTGGAATCATACAAAATTTGTCCTTTTAGTTCACTTAGCATTATGTTTTCAAGGTTCGTCTATGTTGTAGCATGTGTCAGGACTTCATTCCTTTCTATGGTTGAATAATACTCTATTGTATAGATACACCACACTTTTTTATCCACTCATCTGTTGTTGGATATTGGATTGTTTCCACCTTTTGACTATTGTAAATAATACTGCAGTGAATATTAGTGTGTAAGTATCTGAGTCCCTGTTTTCAATTTGCTTGGTTATATGCCCAGGTGTAGAATTGCTGGGTCATATGATAATTCTATGTTTAGCTTTTTGAAGAATCGCCAAACTATTTCCGACAGCTGCTGCACCATTTTATCATTCCATCAGCAATGTAAGAGGTCCCACTTTCTTCAAGGTTATATTCTTTCACTGAATTTCTGCCATTAATGGGCATACTCCGCATCTGTGTCCCCTCACTTAACATTCAATGTTTCTGGGAGAGAGAATGCAATTGGCCCAGCTTACGTTGGGCCAGGCAATTGCCCCTGTATCAATTGGCAATGGGGAAAGGGAGGAGGGATCAGGTGACATCAATGTGGTCACTGGTGGGGGCACTGTGTGAGCTGTGAACAGTCAACCTGGGAGGCTTGTACAATATTCAGTTGCTTCTTTTCTGAAATGGAAACAATAATACTTAATAGAGTGTACCTGTGAGAATTAAATAAGATAGTGCATATAAAGTTTTTAGTAATTGCCTAATATTCAGTAAATGAAGAATATTGGCAACAGCAGCAACAGCAGCAGTGGTCTCAGAGTGGGAGAAAGGGTGTTTGTGGGCAAGCACAGCTATGCCCTGTCAAGTATACCAAACTTACCTATTACAAAGGAAACCCTCTGTCATAGACTTATAAATTTGACTTTATCCAAATGATTTTTTTAAAAAAATATATCTTTATTGATTTCAGAGAGAGGAAAGGAGAGGGATATCCAAAGGAATTTTTAAAAAATATGTTTTTATTGATTTCAGAGAAAAGGGAAAGGGAGAGAGCGATAGAAACATCAATGATGAGAATCATCAATGGGCTGCCTCCTGCACGCCCCCTCCTGGGGACCGAGCTCACAAACCTGGCATGTGCCCTGACCGGGAATTGAACTGCGATCTCCTGGTTCACAGATCAACACTCAATCACTGAGCCACACTGGCCGGACTATCCAAAGCAATTTTTGAGCCTATTTCTATTTTCATCCTATATTGCCTTGAGGGGCAAAATGTTTCATTTCTTTACTATGTTTTGTCGAGTAGTATAATGTGTTGTATTTGTCCAAAACCACCCCCTTTAGGCTCTTGAGGCAGCTTCTTGTTTCTACCTCAGTGACCCTCAAGACCTTCACCATAAGGGCCTGCTCACAATTCTGAATTCCAGTGAATGGGGACATTTGTAAATGTGCCAGGCTTTCTTCTGAGCAGATTCCAAATCACGCGCTCTCTTTGAGCATCTTCGCAGGCACGCCGACAGCCTTGCTAGCTTTACTGAAGTGTCAGAGTAAAAGTGCTTCTTTAAAGCATTCGTGTGAGTTGCTTTCTATAAGGACAAAGCTGAGATGCTGAGTGGCTGCTTGGTGATTGGCTAGGTGCTGTCATCATCTATATGCCTCATTCTTGTCACTTGTCACCCAGCCCAGGTGATCCAAACTCATGCTTCAATAGAATGACTAATTACCTTACCTGCCTTTGGAGTTACTCTGTTGACAAACCAAAGTTCATGAATACAAGAGTCTACTGATTCAGAATTTAGTGAACACATGTGTATTTTTTACCTTCTCCATTCCTTTTGTGATTAGGGGTGCAATTAGGGACATCTAAAAAAGAGATTTTTCTCTCTATAAAACTATAGAGATCTGACTCATGCTTTTCCTTGGCCTCTACCAACTGAATTAATCACATTAACCCAAACTCTGAGAAATGCTACTGAGGTGAGCCATATGCGACAACTGTGTATCCTCCCTCCATATAGTCACCTCCCAATTATCTGCACAAATGCAGGGGTGCGGTGGTGTAGATAATTCAAAACAGCAAATAATCCAAATGCCATTTCTGCTTGGCTTGAGAAGACATTATGCAAATTTTTGGCAGCAAATTTACCTTCTTTATTACATTTTGCTTGCATTCATATTAAAAAATTATTTGCATTCTCTGTGAGTGTGTGTGTTGGGGAGGGGGGGGGCATAGGAACGGCATCCCTGGAGTTCAAGAGAATCATAAACCTTAGCACTTAGAGGAGCCTTAGAAATCATAACGCAACCTTTTCTTTTCTTTTTTTAGAGGAGGGACCTAGGCCCCGAGAGGTCATGCAACTTCCGTGAGATCCCAATGTAAATTGGTGGCAGAGCAGGGACCAGACTTAGCTCTCAGACTCCCTTATTTCAAGAGGAGAAACACACACTATTAAACCAGAAGCCAGCCCTGGCTGGGTGGCTCAGGGGGTTGTAGCATCATCCTGTACACAGAAGGTTTTGGGTTCAGTCCCTGGTGGGGGCGAGTACCGGAGAAACCTCTGTTTCCCTCTCTTTCTCCCTCTCTTTCCCCTCCTCTCTAAAATCAACAAAAACATATCCTTAGGAGAGGATTAAAATAAATAAATTGGAAGCCGACTGAGTGTTCCAGCCTTAAGGTTTCCAAACCCAAACATATAACCGATCTTGTCAGTCCCTCCCAAGGGTGAAGCCATCTGCATTCTCGCTTCTAGAGGCCCAGAGCTTCCTCCTGAGGCCGGATCAGAAGGCACCGCATCCACGTGGACTACACACCACCTGTTTCCCCAAGGCAGCAAATGGCCCTGCTGGGTCCTGAGCCTTCTTACCACATGCTGCCGGGATTTGTATTGCTCAGCATCGGCCAAGAGCTCACTCTCGGGGAGAGTCGCCTTAGCTCTGTGTGAGCCAGGAGTGGGAACTGCTGGGAGGCCACGAACCCTGGAATTAGTGAGTCTGCACCTCGGGCGTGCGGCAGGGGAGAGCTGGTGGAGCACTGTGTTTTGAGTCAGGACTCCAGCAGCGCATGCCAACCCGATGGGTAATCTAGGCTTGGCTGCCAGTGAGTTAAGTTGACCTTGAAATAGCAGCTAAAGAGCAAACAGGAAGCAGATAGGCAGGCCTCCACCTCTGGCTAACCTCCCCAAGAAGAACGGCGGTGAGGTTTGAGAAAAAACATTCACAGGATCAGCCAGGCGGCAAACAGCAGCTCAGGGGCCTCTGGGGAGCTGCGGGGCTGCAGGGGACATTAATGAGTTACACTGTGTGGCCACGCTCTGCATCAGTTTTCCATCCAACTGGTGGCTGTGCCAAGGGTCATTATCGGCTAATGGCTTTCTGTAGCTCGGAGCTGACTGGCAGTGGTTCCTTGAGCTTCCCTGTGTGGGCAGGTGTTCTCAGTGCATTGGTCCTCCTGGAGCAATTCGGCAGAAGGTGCTGGAGCACCCGGAGGTGCTCAGAGGCTGGCCTGGCTCCGGGGCCTGGCTTTGAGAGAGAATGAAATCCAGACCCTGAGCTGCTCTGGGCAGGGGCGCAGGCAGGGTTTGCTTAAGCTTCCAGTCTGGTAAGTCGAATCTATCATCACCACTCACCTGTCCCACACACTCTTCTTTTCTGCCAAGGATGAAGGCAAATATTTACCTTTGAATACAGAATAATGTCTGAAACTACTTAATGGGTGAAAGGCCTTTTTAATCAGAGATGGATTTTATTAGTGTTTTATTCTTTCTGGGCAAAGCCTTTCTCTCTGCTCATAGCAATATCTGCTTAGAACTGCTAGGATTATCAATTAGAGCAATGTTACAATACAATAGGTTACTAACACTAATACATAGCAACATCACTTTAGTTTATGAAATGTTAGCATTGAGTGAATGGTCTGTATAGAATTTCCCGTTTAATTCTCACAAAGCCATGTAAAGGAGATAAGAGCATTTTATTATCTCCCGGGCTTCAGAGAGGTAAACTGGTAAACTGCCTTACCCAAGGAAACAGTAGAACAGAAACTTGAACCCAGGTCTTATACATCTTTTCCAGTTTCTATGGCTCTCCCTCCAAATACCTGGGATTAAAGATTAAATGGCTTCTGATAAGACAAACTGAGAGCTGTGAGTTCAGTCCTAGTGCCCGGCAGAATGCTCAGTGCATGGTAGACAGAACAGTTATCAGCTCACGTAGGACACAGAATAGGTAATTAGTTATATAGGGTAATCTCAGGATTATTTGAGAGAATTGGAAATGCAAATTCTTAGGCGCCATCCAGACCTACCAAATTAGAGACTCTACCGGTAGACACAGCAATCTGTGTGGTTTTTAAAAAATATATCTTTATTGATTTTAGAGAGAGGAAAGGACGGGGAGAGACAGAGTTGAAATATCAATGATGAGAGTCCTCATTGATCGGCTGCCTCCTGCAGGCCCCCGACTGGGGATCGAGCCCACAACCCAGGCATGTGTCCTGACTGGAGATCAAACCGAGATCTCCTGGATCCTAGGTTGATTCTTGACTGCTGAGCCATGCCTGGCCAGGCAACAATCTGTGTTTCAACATATCCTTCAGGTAATCTTGAGGTGCACGCTAAGGCTCTGGCTTAGATCAGAGGTCAGCAACTTTTTTCCTTTAAGAATCAGATAATAAATATTTTAGGCTTTAGAGACCACACAGTCTCTGTCAAGATTATTCAACTCTGCCAGTGTACCGAAAGCAGCCATTGAGAATATATAAATGAATGGATGAGGCTGTGTTCTAATAAAACTTTATTTAGCCTCGTCAGGGCTCACTTGGTTAATGATATGAATACACTTCCGTGTGAGCACACCTACAGAATAAAGTCCTGAAGGTAACGTTGATTTTTCAAAGTGTGATGCACTCTTTTAGGAAACTTTAAGAAATCTTCATTTATTTTTTCCAATGACTCATCTCAAGTGGAAGATACTAGCTTTCCAGTATTACCAAGATATTTCCCACTGTCTTCTAATTTCCAATAATGCTGTTGAGAAATCCAATGCCATCCTGATTTCTGATCTTTTGTATATGACTTTAAAAAATCTCTAAAAGGCTTAGGCTCTTTATTCCTGATGTATTGAAGTTTTACAATGCTATCCTTTGGTGTGGGTCCTTTTCATTCTTTGTATTGACGTTTGGGGCTCTTTCAATCTGGAGACGCATATCCTACAATTTTCTTGTATTATTTCTTTGATAATTCCTCTCCATGACTTTCTTTGTTCTCTCTTTCTGTTATATCCATTAATCAGATGTTGGACCTCTTGGTTTCAGCGTCTAATTTTCTCATTGTTTCTCTAATGATTTATCTCCGTGTCTTTTTGTTATACTTTCTGAGAGATTTCTTTTAAACCCTTCCCTCTCTTTCATTAAAAAAAATACATAAAATTTTTTTGCTGTAATATTTTTAATTTTCAAGAGCTCCCTTTCTCTGATTATTTTTTAATAGTTCCCATTCTTTTCCCATAGATGGGAAAAGAACTATTCCCATCTAAGAATAATTCTTTTTATTATTTCTAAGAATATCAATTATATTTCTTTTTCAAAGATAATGTTTTTGTTACCTACCTTGTCTCTGTCTCTTCCTACTTCCTTTTTACCCCTTGTGTGTGTGTCTGTGGTATGTGTGATGTGTGTGTTTGTGGGTGATGTGTTTGTATGTGATATGTGTGTGGTGTGTGTGTCTGTTATATGCAATGTGTTAGTGTCTTTCATATTGGAAGATTTCCTCAGATATCAAGAGGTCCTTGGTTGTCTTACTATTTTAAAATGAGCTACTCTGTCAAAGAGCCAGGCTTGCTGACTTCATTTTAAGTTAGTGGAATATAGCAAACTGCTTGGTTTTCATTGGTATAATTCACAACTATGTGTATCTCCAGGTATTTTCTTTGGGATATTCAGTTACTGCAAAGAGGAATTCTATAATTTACACTACTTTCTTTGGGTGGAGGTGGTGGGAAAGGAAGTGGCCATGGCAATGAGGCTGCTTCCTAGTGTTTGCATGGGGAGGGAGTATCTCTCTGTCCATTTTACACATAATCTTCTTTCTTTAGACTAGTGCCTATTACCTGCCCTCTACTGGGCTGGTGTCCCTGAGTTTGAAGCTACTCTGGTTTGACTCCTTGGTACGGAATATAAGAGAGATGGTCACCTGGCTGCTTGGGATGGGTGAACAGATAAGTCTCTGTTCCTTATATAGACTTATATTCGATCTCCCCATTTTAGCCCCTCCCCGCACTCATGCCTTCTGTGGTAGCAAACGTCTTAAAAATCCTATTGTTAACCAATTATCAGGCTTCCTCCACTCTGCAAATCATTTTAACTCTTTCATTAAATATCATATATTATAGTTTGTGGTTGTAAATATGCCCTGATTTCATGGACTATGGAATTGCATTTTGTTTCCCACTATTCTTGTTGGTTTGGGGTGATTTCTGAGAAGAAAAGGGGGCAGAAAAAGCTTCACTCTGCCATCTTAAAATTGGAAACCTCTGATAGCACATTTTCATTTTGTTAGATATTCTCCGATCGCCCTCCACGGAGTTCGTGCCAATCTGTATACAGTAATATAAAAGTGCCCATTTCCCCTACTCTCCTTTCCATCTTAATATATTAGCTTTTTAATCTCGGTCAATCTTAGTGAAATGGAGATTTAAAAAAACGACATCTTTTGTAAAGAGCACAATTTTTTGTTATTGTTACACCTCACCTGAGGATATTTTTTTTCATTGCTTTTTAGAGAGAGTGGAAGGGATGGGGCGGGTAGAGAGAGAGAAACATCAATATGAGACAGCAATGTCTATCTGTTGCCTACCAAACGCACCCAGACTGGGCCCGGGGATTGAACCTGCAACCCAGACACGTGCCCTTGCCTGGGAATCGAACCCACGACCCTTCGGTGCGCTGGCCAATGCTCTAACCACTGAGAACACTGGCCAGGGCTGTAAAGGGCACACTTTTAACTATATCTTTTGTAAAGGGCACTAAGAACGGACTCATTCTCAATTTAGTCATCCAGTAAATACAAGTCAGTTCATGCAGATATTTGTAGATAAATTACTATAAACCCCTGGAAAAACCTCAAAGTTCTCACTTTTCTGACAGCAGAGGGTCAGTAAACATGGACATTGTCAGTGTCAGCAGAGCTGTATCTATAGTTGAGGAATTGCACACAAGTGGGCTTGTTTGTGTATCATGCAGGGCCCAGGGAAGAGGAATCTGAAGAACTGGGGATCCTGTGCCATTACCCCCTAGTTTGACCTCTTAGAGTTTCCTCCAGGGAGGCGAGCAGAGGCGATGGAAAGGGGTTGGGAGACTTATCTGCATTATGCTTCCTTCTCCGGCTCCTAATTTCTCAGCTCTTAGTTTTACACAGCGTGCATCCTCTAAGCTGTTCAAGGTGGTGTATAATCTCTTGGACAGCGAACATTTCATAAACAGCACAATGGCCCAGATGTCAGACATCATGCTAAAGGGAAACATTTGGCACAGGAGCGAATCCAAGTCTCTGGACGGTCGTCACTGAGGGCTGTGGAAGAGAAAGATCTGATTATCTATCCTCATGTTTGAGAAATGAGAGGAATTGCATTTTCCATTTAGTGGCCACTTCTCCTCCATCAAAGGTCCTTGTGCATCTAGAAATACAGAGATGAAGGACCGAAGACACTGATGGAAGGTCTCTAAGGGAGATTTGCCACATTTTAGCAACTAAGTACACAAACTGTGAAGGTGCTTTGCGAATGTGTGAAAGACCTGCTTCTTTCCCCTTGGCTGGCATAACTTTGACACCTAATTCCCAGTCCCTAGCTGACACCTGTGGCTAGTCTGGGAAGCCATCTCAGTCCAGGGGACACGTTAAGGGGTGGATAAGAAGGCTTTCTATTTAGTGAGACAGGTTAGCTACACACAACATTGTCTTTCTTTTGAGCCTTAATGAGTATATCTTGTCTTCTAAGGGTTACTCTCCTCAAAAATTTAAATCAGTCTTTAATGTTCTGAAAATTGTTATAAAAACAAATGAAAAGGCCACTTTCATAGGAAGGTGATTTATGGTTCTGAATCTGCTTCACTGCATTTCATCACCCTCGTGAAAAGGCAAAATGGAAATAAACTCCTTTCTTCTTTGGCATTAGACGAAAAAACACAAGCACATACTCTACCAGACGTTTTTAGGTGGAATAGAGACGGGAATATCTGCCGTACATTTCAGTGACATTTCGAAGTCTGATTTTTAGTTTCCCTGGTGAATGCTGAACACTTATGGGTCTCCAATGCCACACCGTACTTCCACCTTATTTAAGAGACATCTAGCACTTTCATCAATAAGGCGTTTTTCTTGTCATTTGACAAGGGAACAAAATGCTGACAGACTAAGCCCACAATAGCTCCTATCAATCAAGCACTTTGGGAAATCACAAGTGACAATGAAACCCACGGCATTAAATAACCCATGGTGCTGGGAATTAATCAGAAATCTGGTGTTGTTGAAAATAAATGAGTTTTTAATAAATTAGATCTGAGAATTACTTACAAGCTGTGGATTATGGGTCTGTGCAGAGGCAGCTTCTGATTCACTGGGAAATACACGGGGTGGGGAGGGATAACTGCTGGAAAGTAGGCAGGAAAATACATATGCTCGTTCCCCTAGAGAGAAGGGAGAGGGGAGGAAGTTGCCCAAGTATGTGTCAACTTCTCCTCTCTTGCTCATTCCAACACTGGCCAGGTCAGATCTTTGCTTGAGGCCCTGACCTTCTCTGTGTTGACTGAACTATCCAACAAAGAAACATAAACATTTTCCTATTTACGCTCTTACTCTTGCCGTCTGCTTTTTATCTTAGATTTAAATTACCTGAAGTTTTAGAGTAAATTATTTAAAATACGATGACACTCAATTTCAGAATTAAATTAATCAATATAGGAGACATTCAATTAAGGATCTGTAATAGGCAGCAAGACCTGGTCGACCAGACCCTAACATTCAATTAGATTTAAGTCAAGACAGCACACCAGTTAGTTATGGAGTGCCTACTGTGTGTGAGATGCTGTGCTCCGTATCAGGAATACAAAACTGCTTAAGTTCTCTCAAAGATCTTAGAATCTTACGTTGGATCTGCATACAAGGCAAGGTGCCCTAAGTGCTTAGTTGAAGTTACAAATTACTAGAGAATGACAGAGGAGGGGCAGGAAATTGCAGCTTGAGGTGTTTGGGAAGACGTCACAGGTAAGGGGGCCTTTGGACTGGGTGCCGAAGGACTAGCCGAAGTACAACAGGTGAAGGAAGGGTTGATGGTGTTCTAAGAAGCGAAGCAGTGTGAGCTAACACAGTGATGGAATCTTGAAAGTGCAGGATAAATATAGTTAACAATAATGTTTGGGTACTTGAAATTTGCTAAGAGGGTAGACCTTAAGTGTTTTCACCATACACAACACACACACACAAAGGTAAAGGAACAAAAAAGGTAAACATGTGAGGTGATGGATATGTTAATTGGTTTGTAGCAATTATTTCACAGTGTATATGTATATCAAGACATCAAGTTGTCTACCTTAAATGTATTCAATTTTTCTTTGTCAATTATATCTCAATAAAGATGGGGGAAGTGCAGGACATGTTTGAAAATGATAATTAATTTGTCCACCCAACAAACATTGGATGTCTACTCTAGCTTAGCTACTGTGGAGTGTAGCTGAAGTGTAAGGCTGAGGCAGGAATAGGGTAGGAGATGAGGGAAAGGAAAAGGTTAGGACTGGAGGTGGAAGGAGTTCATTTGAAATGTTAGTTTTGTTTTGTTTAATACTGTTTTCATAAATGGGAATAGACGGAGCCTATGTTTCCTATTGTTTGATTTTCTATCATTTGTGGAGATACTTCCACATCCATACCTGTGAGGCTGTCTCTCTTTTTTTTTCTTTTCTGTATCATATATAGATATGGGCTATAATTTATTTAACTATTTTCTTATCAATGAATATTTAAGTCGGGGAAGACTATCTTAAGCATTCTCTTTCATACAAAGAAATCAGCCCAAAGGCCATTACTATGTTATAGAAGTTTTTAAAAAAAGATATATTAAAACCAAGGCTGAGTAATATCAATTAACCAGTCCATCAATCAATATTTGCAGAGGCCTCTATCAGAGTCATATCAGCAAAAAGGCAGTGCAAACTGGGTAATTGAGAAGACTTTAATAAAGTTTGGCGAAGTTAATAAAGCTTAATAAATGCATTATTTACAAAATCATAGCCAGGGTTTAAGGACACTAACAGGATGATGTTACTCCCCACAGGCTGACGTTGGAGAGCTGTCAATACCTCCAGGCCAGCCTGGCGAGGAGGGGGAGTGGTTACTGGACTCTAAAGCAAGTAGCAGCACAGAGAGAGGCAGCCAGCTCCTCCTGACTAAGCAAAGAGGGATCCATGGGGAACAGACACCTTGACCTCACTCTCTTCCTGACGGTTCTCTTTAGCCAGGGCCTCCCATTGGCCAAACCTTTCGGCAGCCAGAGGGCGAGATGATGCACTCTCTGTGGCCTGCATGCAGTCCACAGGATAGAAAGGATATTTGAAGGTGCACTAAGAAAACTCTAGTAAAAGGATCAATTAAGAGTTACCAAAATTTCTATATTAAAAATTGTACTAAAACATGGAGATTTTTCATTGAGGGTTTCAGGATACATACTGAAAAAATGCAATATTTTTGAGGGTGAAAAACAGGACTTCTAGAACATTCTACAATATGCCTGACCAGTATTCTGCAAAAACAGGACGTCAACATCTATCTCTTTATTCTGGGCTTTCCTCCTGAGTTTCAGACTCAGACTTCAGTTGATTACTGGGCATATCATTTCCATGGCAAACTTAACATGTCTTGTTGATGCCTCTCCAAGCCTGTTGCTAATCCCAGCCCTCCTCGGCTCCTCCCTCCTCCCCCTGCCTCTGAGCTTCTCACCTTGTTATATGAGCCATCCCTTTAAGCTTCTTCTTCAACTAGGTTGTTAGACAAGGAGGTGGCTCCTTTTTCACCCTCCGCAATGCCCTGTGTAGAGCTTGTCTACCTCTGTTTTGGGGATAAATAGGAACTTTCTCTCCATAAGCAGATCTATGCCATGGGACTCCCCCTAGTTTGTATCACCTTAGCTATTCCCAAACCATTCCATTCTGTAGCCATTTCCTTACCGTATTATAAATTATTCGAGGGCAGGGACAATGTTTGTTTGTGTTGACATGTCTCCTGGTGGCCCATTTTTTAAGGAAAGGACTTACCACGCACGAGGAGACCAGTGGCTACAGTTGATGTTTTGCTCTCACTGTTAATTGTGTCCGGAGTAAACCATGGCTAAGCTTCCTAGGCAAACTTGAGAGTGAGAGCTAAGTGTGGAAGTGCTTTATTAAAGGTGGATTCCTGTTGTGTCTGGGCTGGCAGCTGGGAAGATTGCTTTCAGTTCAGCCAGTGTTTAACTGCTTTGTGAGCTGACATGAATATGCAAAGGAAGGGGGGGGGAGGCCACCAGCGGATCCTGTGGCTTGGTGATTAGGCATGAACAAACAGTCAAAGCTTGGACAGACCGCCTCTTTAAGTGCTGCAGGTATCAAGAAAAGGTACTAAATCATTCTGATTTCATTGCAATGGCTGTTAAGACAAGACTGACAAATGCATGATTATAACTATCCCTTTGTGGGTCTTTTCCATGTTCCTTTGAAAGAGGCATGGCAGCCCATAAAGAACAGCAACTTCTTTGCAAGCCAGAGGGCTTAATGAAGAATTAAGGAGACTGCAACCTTGTGGCTGAAATAACAGAAAGGAAATAGAATTCTTCTTCCCATGGTAAATGCATAGATTCCTGAGTGTTTTTGTCAAAACAACTTGGCCAACCCTGGAGTGAAATACGCCTTGTTTTCACGTGGGTGCATTAAACAAAGCTGTGGGCTCTACGCTGCTTAGAAAGGAATAAAACCCATCAGAATGGAAAAGCACTCTGGATGTACAGTCGTATCGGCTCTAAGTTATATCACGGCTGCTTCCGGCACCATGAGATGGAACACTGGGTAATTCATAGAAGTCATTTTTAACAATTGGATTGTTGGTATTTATCTGCCGAATTGATTGGTTGCAGAGACAAATCTTTATTTGTGTAATAGCAATAACATCCTTTGCAGATTACCACTCCATTTATTCCTGATGCTAACATTACTAATCAGCATCTATCAATTTACACTGAAAAGATATGTTCTTATTTCTTAATTATCTGTTTAATTGTAGGGAGACTAGAGTCCCATGATGCCTCGATTTGCCAGCACTGGGGAGCCTGCCAGACTCAATGAGAGTCATGCTGTTTGGCTACTAGAGGGCTCTGTGCTAGCTCGGGATATTAACAACCTTCACCCCTGTGGACACGAAGGCGCTCATGCCCTGAATCACAGTCAGCCGCACAGCCTGCTCTTCTACACCCCAACTGAGGTCCTCACAAGCCAGCAAATGACTTCTCCATTGACCTACTTTCCTGATGATCTGATCTTGCCAGCTCTAGGCATCAGGAATCCTGGTGATGGCACCCTCTATCAGATCTCCCTTGGGCACCATGGACCTCTCTACAGAGTGATTGGCAGGAGGGCAGGACTGCAGAAACTTTGTGGCAGCTCCTGGGAATAAATTATAGGCCTCATTTCTGACCAATGGATTTAGATTGGCAGAAGTGAAAGTTTTACACATTTAGCCAGTTTCCTCTTCACCCTAGCTGCGACCATTACTAAATATAAACATAAATCTATATAATAGATGTGCATTAGAAGACAACTACTATAAGTCATATTATTCATATTTGCCCACTCTTTTTAAATGAGACTTTCTTTACTTCTTATTTCTTATTTTTATTATGGTCAAATACATATAACATAAAATTTATCATTTTAACCATTTTTAAAAAATTTATCTTTATTGTTGAAAGCATTACAGGTGTCCCATTCCCCCGCCCCCCCCCAATTGATCCCCTCCACCTCGCTCCCACCCCATCATTGACTGTGTCCATGGGTTATGCATATATGCCTATAACTTCTTTGGTTAATCTCTTCCCACCCTCCACCCCCTTCCCTCTTCCCTCTGAAATATGATTGTCTACTACATGTGTCAGTGTCTCTGGATCTATTTAGTTCATCAGATTCTTTTGTTCACTAGCTTCTTCTTAAAGAAGACCCTTCAACTTTTCCTGTAGTGCTGGTTTGCTGGTGATGAACTCCTTTAGCTTTTCCTTGTCTGAGAAGCTCTTTATCTGACCTTCAGTTCTAAATGATAGCTTTGCTGGGTAGAGCAATCTTGGTTGTAGTTCCATGTTTTTTATCACTATGAATATTCCTTGCCACTCCCTTCTGGCCTGCAAGGTTTCTGTTGAGAAATCAGCTGACAGTTGTATGAAGGCTCCCTTGTAGGTGACAAACTGCTTTTCTCTTGCTGCTTTTAAGATTCTCTCTTTGTCTTTAACCTTTGGCATTTTAATTATGATGTGTCTTGCTGTGGGCCTCTTTGGGTTCCTCTTGTTTGGGACCCTCTGTACTTCCTGGACTTGTAAGTCTATTTCTTTCCCCAGGTAGGGGAAGTTTTCTGTCATTATTTTTTCACATAGGTTTTCAATGTCTTGCCCTCTTTCCTCTCTTTCTGGACCCCAGTAACATGAATGTTGGGCCTCTTGAAGTTGTCTGAGAGGCTCCTTATACTATCTTCATATTTCTGGATTCTTTTTTCTTTTTGCTCTTCTGGTTGGGTGCTTTTTGTTTCTTCATGTTTCAAATTGCTGATTTGATTCTCAGCGTCCTCTACTCTACTGTTGATTCCCTGTAAATTATTCTTCATTTCTTCATTTCAGTTCATGTAGCCTTCATTTCAAATTGGTACTTTATTATGTCATCGATTTTCTCAATTATTTTTGTCATACTCTTACTAATATCCTTGAGCATCCTTATAACCATTATTCTGAACTCTGTATCTGTTAGCTTGCTTGGCTCTATTTCATTTAGTTCCTCTTCTCGAGATTTCTTCTGTTTTTTCCTTTGTGACATGTTTCTTTGCCTCCACATTTTGGCTGCTTCCAGGTGTTTGTTTCTATGTATTAGGTAGAGCTGCTATGTCTCCTGGAATTTGTAGAGTGGCTTTGTGTAGTAGGTGTCCAGTAGGGTCCAGTGGCTCAACCTCCCCAGTCACCTGAGCTGGGCCTTCCAGGTGCTCCCCTGTGTGGGCTGTGTGCACTGTCCTGTTGTAGTTGAGCCTTGGTTGCTGTTGGCGTCACTCGGAGGAACTGACCCCCAGGACAATCGGCTGTGAGGACGAACTGCAACTACAGCCAGAGAGCTGCTGTGCTGGAGACACCTCTATGGAGCAGGATTTACTTCAGTGGCGCTTTGGTGTTCACCAAGTGCGCCCCTTGAGCATGTCACTTGTGGATGTGGTAGGGTTGTAACCCAGCGTGGTCGAGTCTGACCACCAGATGCACTGTCTCTGAGGCCTCCTGGGAGGTGCAAAGTCAGCCTGTGCCAATGCCTTGCCCAGGGCCACCCAGCCTGAGGTACACAGCAAACCGTAGTTGGCTGCTCCTTGTGCTGGGCTTGGAGGTGCCCAGGAGAGGCCCAGCTATGAGCCAATGCAGCTGCCGCTAGTGCCAGGCCTGGGGCCACTTATCAAGCTGTATGGGGCAGCTGCTGCTTGTTTGAAAGATTTTAGGAGGGAGGGGTCCCAGCCCCACAGCAGGTCCCCAGCCCAGGGCTCCAGGGCCGGGAAGGGAAATCCTCACAGCTTCAGGCTGTGAGAGGCCAAAGCTCCAGACGCCACTTGCATAGAAGCCCCTGGAAATGGCCTGGATGAGTTGCAGGTGGGGAGGGGCGGGGCCTCCGGGAATCACCGGGCGGGGCCAAAGGCGTGAGTCAGGCGCTGGGGATTCAAACATGGCGCCTGCCTGCCGGCTGTGCGGGGAGGACTCGCCACAGGAGCCATGGCCTCCGCCAGCCCTTCTGCCTGGGAGGAAGCCGCCCTCCGCCTCTCGCCCGGATCTCAGGCAGGTTAGTTCCTCCCCAAGTGTCCCGGGTCCTTTCCGGCTGCTGCCCGGCGCTGGGCTCAGAGGGAGCGTCCGAGTGAGTCCGTGCCGGGCCCTTTAGAGGAGCTGCTGGGGCTCCCGCAGCCTCCGCGACCCTCAGGGAAAGTCCCCGCTGGTTTCACAGCCCGAAGCTGTGGGGATTTCTCTTCCCGGCCCTGGAGCCCTGGGCTGGGGCCCTTCTGCGGGGCTGGGACCCCTCCCTCCTCCAGGAACCCCCACCGCCGAGATTCCCTCCTGGGTTTACCTCGTGGCACCGGGTGTGGGCCCGCGGCCGCGTCTCTGCCGTTCAGCCCTGACCCGCCCGCGTCTCCGCCCCTCCTACCGGTCTCGGTGCTTGTTCAGCTCCCTGGTTGTAGGGCTTCTGTTCAGCTGGATCTCAGGAGGCTCTGGGTGATGGTGGTTCTGTGTTTTAGTTGTAATTTTGATGCGGTTGCGGGAGGCGGCGGGCGCACCCGTTACCCGCGCCGCCATCTTGTTTCCTCTCCCCTCATTTTAGCCACTTTTAAATGCACGGGGCAGTGACGTTAAGTGCACTCACGTTCTGCAACCATCACCACCATCCATCATCAGCACCTTTCATCTTCATAAACTGAAAGTCTGTGCCCATTAAACCACACCTAATTCTGCATATCTCCCTGCTCCCTACCCTGACAACCAGTAACCTACCTTCCGTTCATGAATTTGGCTGCTCTAGGTGCCCTGTGTGAGTGGAATCGTACAATAGCTATCCTTTTGTGTCTGCCTTCTTTTTAAAACTAAATCATAAGGGAAAGTTTATTTAGAAAGTTAGTGAGGTAGTAGAAGGGCCTTGGAGTTTGGGAGAAAGAGGGAGCGAGAGATACTTGCTTTGAGGGATGAAATATCGAGGAGAGGCGTGGGCGTGCTCCTGAAGAGAGAGAGAGCACCCTCTGGGGAAAGAAAGGATGGGGCAAGGCACAGGGGTGCTCCACAGGGAGAGCAGCCCGCCCAGTCTTTTATTTGGCATAATATCTTCAAGGTTCATCCATGGGGTAGCATATACCAGAATTTTATTTTATTTTAAGGCTGAATAATATTTCACTGTATGGGTAGATCATATTTTATTTATCCATCCATCCATCAGTGAACATTTGGATCGTTTCCACCTTTGGGCTACTGTGGTTTTGCGTAGCGGTGTGCTTTGATTCCTTTCTCTTTGTCTTTTGTGTATCTGTTAGAGGTGTTTGCTTTGTGGCTACCGTGAGGTTGATATAAAACGCCTTAAGAGTTATAACATTCTTTTTTAAGTTGGCTGTTGTGAATATGCTACCATGAATTTGGGTATACAAATATCTGTTCAAGTGTCTGCTCTCAATTATTTTGCTCTTTGCCCCTTCTTTCAAACTCCTGCTCATCCCCTTAACCATGTGAACCCCTCCCAACTGTTGTGATTCATGGTTCCTGCCAGTGCCTTTCATTGTTACTACCTAATTTCATCTCTTCTCATTACCTGCCCTCCCTGAACCCCCCTTCTTTAGCTCACAGATCCTGATTTGTCTCTCAAGCTTCCTTCCTACCATGAGCCTTCCATAGAAGAGGCAGAAGCCCAGGCTAGACTCCTAGAAGAGGGATACTCCCATCTTTTCCCACTGATGCCCGTTAGCCTCGGTGGATCCCAGCCCCAAGCCTTTCACAACTAAAAGTTACAATCCCTGATTTCCACCTGACAGCCCACATGAATACACAAAGATCATCCCTGACTTTGCTACTCTGGCAGAAGATAAAGGGTGACCATGTGTCCCATACTCAAAGACCAAAATCCAGAACCACGATGATGGCCTCAGCAGCTTTGAACTTCATCAGCACTGTGCCAGAGGAGACAATCTCTCCCCCTGGCCCCCGCCCCGAGTAGGATCAAACTCAAGTAAAGAAAGCCCTCTCTCCAGTCAGGATAATAGTTCGCTTAGGGTCAGCTGCCCTTGCTGGGACCCTAATCACTTTGGTTTTTTATTGTTCTTTTCATCACAATTATCATCATTATTTTAGATCATTATCATTTACAGCTTGCTTACCGTGTATACAAAGCACAGGATAAGAAATTTATTGATTTTTTTCTCTTTTTATATTTTGAACAATATTGCTATTAATAGGAGAAAGAATGCTCTTTGGAGCCAGTCTGCCAAGTTCAAACCCCAGCTTCACCACTTACTCATGGCTTGAACCTCTCTATCTCTCAGGTTCCCCCTGCAAGAGGGGATAATAATAGTAAGTGTATTGAGAGTTGTGATAATTGAGTGAGCTAATCCAAGGAAATTATTTGGTGTAATAACTAGCAAAGAGTCAGTGCTTGACTAAGGTTAACTCTTATCATTTCTCCATCTTAAAGACCAAGACGCTGAGGGTAGGTTAAGAAACTTGCCTAAGGCAACACGCTGGGCCTGTTGACTCTCAGGTGTATGTTCATAATATTTCTCAGGTTTATAGATGCCTGTGCTGTATGTCCATGGAGGAGGCAATAGAACAAGCCCTTTATATAAATTACAAATATGTGCCCACCCCAGATATACTATGTGTTAACTAGCCTACCTCAAGCTGCAAAGAGTAGGTAACAAAGAGTTAAATAAAATTTCTGCCTCTAATTTTTACTGACCTCAGGCAAGTGGCTATCTAAGAGGCTGATATATTGATAATATCTTCCATGTACAAACATGGGGAGATTCCTTATCTCGCCCTCTGCTAAATATCTATTCTCCACATTCCCACTCATCGGAAAGCAGACTATTAATCCTTCCTCCTATCTCACCACCATCACCACTCTCCACAAATTGGTACATGAGAGATAGTGAATGTAGATGGCAGTTCACAGAGCCGGAAATGTTACCTACAGGTTGGTATTCCTTGTGGAGAAAACTGCCCATTCCCCAAGAGGTAGGACATTTCAAAGTTGTTACAGTCAAACTTTTAAAAAACCAAGACCATTTCAAAACAATCTTTAATAGACTTACTCAATTTTCTTGGGCTTTACTCAAATCAGAAGCAGTCCCCCCGCCTCTGCCATCAAACCTCATGCTGTGGTTGATATCAACCAGTTACTTATAATTGGGATTGGCCATGGCCCATCTGAGCATATGAAGGTAATAGGGCAAGTTCCTGAATGTAGGCAGATTTAAATTGGAGCACCATTCTGCCTCCGTCGTAGATGGGTCTCTGGATATAGATGTGAGCTGATCTTTGAAAGATAACAGTGTGCAATACGGAAATTATGGGATACATGTGAACTTCTCTTCTTGGGAGGTGGTTAAGAAGAGGCTGGTGGACACATGTCTAGGTTTCATGGAAAATTTTCTTACAGAAAACAAGGTGTTTGACTAGAAATTGAAGTGTCAAGTTTCTTTCAATTTTATAAGAAAAAGAGTAAATGTATGTTATGAGGAAAAGATTATGTCTGGGTCAGGTGTTGGCAAACACTTTCTGTAGAGACAGATAATAAATATTTTAGGTCTGCAGAACATATGGTCTCTGTCACAACTACTCAGCTCTTCCACTGTAGCAGACAAGCAGCTACAGACAATGCAGAAATGAACGGCCATGGCCGTGCTCCAATAAAACTTTGTTTACAAAGACAGGCTGTGGGCCGACTCAGTGTGTGGGCCCGATTTGGTCAGCCTCTGAACTAAGTTCTATGCCGGGCACTTGATAAACACTATCTTCATTGCTCAGACCACTGAACATCAAGGTGTTGTCTAATTATGCTAACCTGACCTAGGGAAATGTTATGAACACAGGTAGAGGCATTTTCTCATGCATCCAGTAAGGAACAGTAAATAGGCTGGCTCCAGACTTCTCCACAAAAGCGGCCAACGCTAGAAAAAGCACAGGAGGAACATCATCAGAGTTTCAGGGGAAGACAGTCTGACCTGTGAACATTACTGTACCTAAGAGGACTTCAAGTAAACAAAGAATACAGACCCATGAGCACTTCTGAAAAAACTGTGGACAACAAGGTTCTGCACTGAGATAAATCAAAATGAACGCAGGAATGGACATTCCAGGATAAATGGAAGTGAGCACTAAATACATTTGAATATACAGCCAAATTAGAACCAAAACCAGATTCCAAGCAACTGTGGGAATTATGTACATAAATTAAAGTGAAAGCAACAAATATGGACAATATAAAAACAACAGTGCAGCTAACACAAACCAGGAGGTGGGCGAAGGGCGTTGGGAGGAATTGTGAGGAGGGTGATGTCTAAAATAGAAGTAAATATGACTCCAACCTCCTAATATTTTTCATATTCTCTTTTTAACTTTGGAGGACTCTTCTAAAAAATTGTTTTTGTTATAGTAAAAGAGACATTTATTTCAAGTTCAACAATTCTTCTGTTTCGTATCTATTAAATATAGTTAAGTTTAATTTTTAAAAATAGCATCTGTAGTGTGAGCTCATTTTAAAAAATGTATTTCTATCTCTTTTTCTACTTCCATATTTGCATTTTAAAAAGATGCTTTGGATAACGAGGTTTTGGTTGTATTAGTCTAAAGAACACACTTTCAGGATGAAGTAATCTGAGCTATTTCTAAATTACTAATGTTTTTACACTCTCATATTAATTAAATCATGAGCAAGTGAATTTTTTACAAAATGGTGGAGTGATTTTTCATAAATAAAACACTAAAAAGGAGAATCAAACGTGTTAGCAGTAGTGAACTTCTTGATGATACAAAAGATGGATGATTTCTTTTTGTTCGTTTATATATTAAAACAATTTTAAAGAAACCAACATGAATTTGTAAAAACAGAATATACTGTAATAGAAGCCATAGAAAGAGCAGTTTCAAGGAGAGCGTGGTCAATTAAATATATATATATAAATATGGATAAGGTTAGGACAAATATTAGCAACAGGAAAATCATAGTTCACTTTAATGAAAATAATTTCAAGGGAATAATAGAAGCGGAAGCCAGAAATAAGTGAATATAGAGTGAGTGGAAAATAAAGTGAAGATTCTGAGTTTAGGTGAGTTTTTCAAAAATAAGCCCTTATCCCTCAAAAGTACTTCTTGGGATAGATGCTATTTCCTCTGTTCTTAGAGAGAAATTAAAGTTTATGCTTCTTAACCAAGGTCATGTGGCTGGTGATTACTGAGCCAGTCTTTGAACCCACGTCTGTCTGGCTTCTAGACCTATTATCTCACCATACCAGGACCTGTGTGAAGTTTGGCTGGAGGCTACAACTAAAGTAGAGAGAAAACAGAAGTGATCAAGGGTGCCTTTTGAAGAGCATATCCAGTTCCCATTCCTGAGAACTTTCTATAGTCACAGGAATGAATGATGATAGCTGTGTGTGTACTGCATGGCCCTGTCTTGCCGGCCAGCCCATACTGAATGGCCTAGGTGGGCAGTCAGTGGATGATACTAATTGAACTGGAGTAGACCAAACACAAGCCTAAGTCTTCTGAGGATTTTTATTGGAGCTACAAGATACTAGTACTTTTTTCCCCTGACAGTCACTTGAACTAAGGAGAATTAAAATAGGCCAAGGCAGCCAAATTTGTCCATGTGGACATGGCAAGGCAGAGAAAACTGATTAAGAGAGACAGACTGAAAAAGATAGACATGGAGAGCCCAGCTCAGGTGAGTCAAAGGATGAGCATCGACTATGATCCACGAGATCAAGGTTCAATTCCTGGTCAGGACACATGCCCGGGTTACAGGATCGATCCCCAGTGGGGGGCGTGCAGGAGGCAGCCGATCAATGACTCTCTCTCATCATTGATGTTTCTTTCTCACTCCATCTCCTTTCCTCTCTGAAATAAACAAAGACATATATATATATATATATATATATTTTTTTTTTTAAATAGACATGGAGATAGAGTTAGAGATAATGAGAGAGGGCGGGAGACAGAGATACATGTGGGAAAGTGAAGGTGAGAGGTCATGTGGCTCCAGGGAGAGAAAGGGAGCTGCTTTGAAGAAGAGGAGCTGCTTTGACTCAGATGACTTTCCAGTTCTGGTTCTGGCAAGGGCTAGCTGTGCTTTTTGGATTAAGTTGGTCTGAGTGGGGTTCTGTTACTGCCAACCAGATAGTCTTGACAGGGGCAGGAAGGTGAGAATTTAGTCACATCAGGAAAGACTAATGGACATATGGGAACTAAAGGATTACCTGACATCACCATGGCACTGTGCCTGCTACTTATCAACAAATCATTGGATAGATGTCTACTTAATAAAAAATGTAGCCTTGACTCCTACTCCCAAATGTTTTCCATCCTTTCTGACTGGGCCAAGAGAACCTCAGAGCACGGAATTTTAAAAAAAGGATATAATAGGAAGCATCTGTAACCTAAAGGCAGGTTGGGAGCTCCTGAAGCCCTCCTGACATTGCAATGAATCCTCTTTTCTTAAGAGGAACCTGTGAGGGTTCCCAGCTTGTTGTGAACCTGACAGCTTGAGCTGTGACTCCAGTGCATCTCGGTTTCCGAGGGCTGTATGTTCCCAAGCTCCCTTACTGTCCCTCGAGTTGGGTTTGGAGAGCATGAGGTTCCCCATAACTACCAGTCCCAGTCCTTTAGGGGCAACTGGGGGAGAAGACTATAGAATTCTGGTGTCAAACCTTCCTTTATAATGAAGAGTTAGCTTTAGAGACTCAGGTCATTCATCCATTCATCATTTTAAAAAATATATATTTTTATTGATTTTAGAGAGAGAGGAAGGGAGAGAGAAAGAGAAACATCAATGTGAGAGCAGAACATTGATTAGCTGCCTCTTGCACACCCCCTACCAGGGATCAAGCCTGCAACCCGGGCGTGTGCCCTGACCGGGAATCAAACCTGTGACTTCTAGGTGTCCGGGATGATGCTCAGCCACTGAGCCACACAAGCTCAACCAAATGGCCAGGTATTCATTCATCATTTGTCAGCACAGTTCTCCTGAAAAGTCTATGTATTTAATCATTTGGTTAGAAGAGTGATGATAACAAGATCTTAAGTTTAAACTCCAAGAAAATCATTTAGATTATTCTGATTTGAGGTGACAGTGGTAATCCAGTTATTGGCTTCATAAGTTACTTGCTATTGATCCATCAGCATCCATTGCATGCTTTGATTCATCAGCATCGATACTAGAAGAAGATCTCACAGGGCATGACCCATCCCACATTAGTTTAGAGGCATCAGCCTCCTACCAAGAGTTTGGAACACAGTATTTTCTTTGTCAGTCTCCTAAGGATCTACTGGTTGTGGAGTTTTCCAGTGGAGAACTGATAATTCAATGTAGCAAGTGAACTTTGGCTCTCAGATGGAGTGTGGCACAGATGCTCTTCCTTGATGCCTTTCATACCCTCACCCAGCACTTTCGGCGCATTAGATCACATCCTCTACATTACGCGTGTCTAGTGTCCAAGCCAATGTGTGCAACTTGCTGATGTAAATTTAAATGCTACAATGCTTTACAAAGTGATACATGTCACCCCAGGTTGTGTTTGCCTCCATCACGGCTTAGGCTGATGGGATGCAACATAACAGGATGTGGCAAGCTGGGTGACATATAATGCACAGCTACATGTCCTGCCTGCGAAGCAGTGTGCTCTCCCTGGGAGCGGCACATGACCACAAAAAGCCCTGCTCTCAACTAATCCTGCATCTGTCAGTGGACTGGGGGGAGCCGGCTCGCTTAGGTGACGGGCTTTCTCAACATCTTAGAAACCGCTGCTTGGTTCTAAGTTGTATTTACCCAATTCTATTGGCAATTGCTTTCAAAAATCAAAGTTGAAGCCCATCAGCTTCAACCTAAAGTCACGCCAGGGAAGAGATGAGTCTGGAATTGCCTGTCTGTGGTTAGAAATTAGTGTGTTTGAGATCGGGGCATTAGAAATTGCCTCTTTTAAATTAAAAAAGACACTGCCTTTCCTCCCAGAGGTGCCTACAAGACTGCACGTTCTGATGATAGCTGTTTGTTATCCAGAATGATCCCCAGTTCTTGGTCATTTGACAGGATCTCTAACCAGCCTCTTCCCCGAAGACTTCCTCAGCCAGGCGGCCCTTGTTTCTTGCCCACTGGCACAGCCTCTCAAACGTGCCTATCTCCACGGAGGGCCCGCTTTAGGGAAAACTTACATGGAAAGGGAAGTGGGTCTTTGAAATTTCAAGTTGTTCCAGAATATTCACTTCCTAAGGGCAGAACCAAAGCATGCTGATGCATATCCACAATAGTGGAGAGAATGCAGGCTTTCACCGAATACAAGATACTCAGTCATGATTAATAAGTGAGGCGTTGGCGCTTATCAACAAAGTGTTATAATTGGCTCTCCCAAGTACAAAAATAATGCCTGTCAAAGAAAACTTGAAAAGTCCAAAGTAAAAAAGGTATAAAGGAGAAAATTAAAATCACTTATAATCCTACCACTCAGAAATAATCACCATTCATTTTTTGCTACATTTTCTTCTCATTTTTGTTATAGACATACACATGCATTAAAAAAATCTCTTGATATATATAATACATGTTATAATATGTATATATAATACACATAATGATTGTTATATATTATAATTATATTATAAAATATATAACATTATATGTGTAATAATATATTATTGTATGTAAATATGTATAATTTGGTATCTTTTTTTCCACTTAATAACATTATTAACACTTTCCTATGAGTTGCTAGCACAGAAATTTCTAGATCAAAAGGGCATTTGTAAATCATCAGTACACGTGGTTAAATAAGGATATAGTCTGGCTTTGAAATCTTAGCAGCCTCACGAGCCAGTGAAGAACAGCCCATCACCCTCCCCTGAGAAGGACCCAGGTTCATCACAGGAACCACCCTACTGTGCCTGGAGGCTGTGAGGGCTGCTTCTACTTCATTTACCAAGTCACTGGCAAAATCAGTGTTTCCGGCCTCAAGTCTCAGTTTCCACTTCTATAACATGCACTTAAAAACGAGTACCTCCACTTGGACGGCGTGGCTCAGTGGTTGAGCATTGACCTAGGATCCAGGGGATCAAAGTTCGATTCCCGGTCAGGGCACGTGCCCGGGTTGCGGGCTCAATCCCCAGTCGGGGGCGTGCAGGAGGCAACCGATCAATGACTCTTTCTAATCATTGATGTTTCTATCTCTCTCCCTTTTCCTTCCTTTCTCTAAAATCAATAAAGATATATTTAAACACACACAAAAAAACAGGTACCTCAAGGATTTCTAAGATGGAGAGAGGATCCCAGGACACCAGGTGGGGTCCTCAGACTTCCTCACTCTCACTTCTTACCATGCTTGGCATCCTCTGAAGCAGGTCTCTTCCTAGCTCAGGTCAGGCACAGAGCAAGGGATAAGTGTTAGAGGGAAAATCTTAGAGAGAAGCCTTGAGCTCTGTTCCATTTCCTAAATTTTCCTGAATTCCCAAAGACTTTTCTCAAGAGAGGTTGGGAGTAAGACATAAACTTTTTCGTGAAACCTGTCTAATGTAGTAGTCACTAGCCGCATGTGGCTATTTAAATTTAAATTAATTAAATTAATTTAAATGGAATGCAATTAAAACTTCAGTTCCTCAGTCTCACTTCTCACCTTTCAATGCCCAATAGCACATGTGTCTGTATAAAACCTTTCTATGATCCCAGGAAGTTCTATGGAAAGTGCAGCTCTAGACTACATTTAGATGGAGGAGTGTGAATGCATGGCCCCGGGTGCTGGAGCTCCTGCCAAACTTTACCAGGGGAGAAATTTCTTTGCAGTCCCTCATTTTCCTTTAAAAGCTCATGTAAAATTTTCATTCTATGATATAATGCATGAACGTTTGCTTTAATACATTAAATATGATTTTAAATATTGAAGATTGAATAAAATTGGACAAACCACAAGGCATTAGAATTATCCTTTGGTTTTTCCTAAGGCAGCTGGAGGAACATAGCTTTGGGGCACTGAGGGTCTTGCTGTCCTCTGCCTGTCACCAATGGCAAGTGAGCCTTCCTGCCTTGCCAGAGAGAAGGGGCCATTCCAACAAAAGGACTCCTCATTAGGCCCTGAGAGTGACTTGTGCAGACCTCTCAGAGAACCTCCACCCACACCCAGTGAGGCACCCGGAAGCTCAGGGAAGAGTTAGCGTCATTTCTGAATGACCCTACTTCTTAACTGTGCTGTCACCACCTGGCTGGCTGAGTTGATACAGACCAAACTTGTTGACTACGTAACAGATTCCCTGTCTGATCGCTGAGGTCCCAGCATTCCGTCCTAGGATGCTGTTCTTGGAGAGATCCCTTCAAACCCAGTGCTGAGGTTTGGTTGTCGAAGGCCAGGGGTAGTCACAGGCACTTGGAGAGGTTTTTAAACATGTAGATTTCCTGATAAAAAGAGCCTTGAGTAATCATATTGCATGTGGTCCTTTAGAGGTAGGCAATGGAAATATAAGGCAAATAACCATTAATGCCTAGAATCTTAAGGTTAGAAGCCCTCTCCCAAGGATATATAATTCACATTTTAGCCTTCAGTGGCTGCAGTTGTAACCTACAGACTGGCCCCAGTTCCAATGCATGAGATTGGGTCCTTTGCTATTGATTTGTTGTACATTTTTTCCAAAGTAGTGCTTTCATTTAGCAAAGGGCTGCTCAATGTTTTCTAACAAAAAAGATGTCCAGAATAATATGAAGAAAAATGAAAAATTGTGCAGCGCATGGAGGGAGGGGACTTCCCTTGGGATTTGTGACCTCCCTGCAGTTCTTAAGGCTGCGAGGGAATTAGATAAAATGTCTGTAGAGCCTCTGTTTTAGAATCTAACATTCAAATTTGTGCGTAGTTAAAATTTCTCATTCTGTAGTTGAGGTCTATTTCTTTTTTGTGCTCAGGAGAGAGGAAGATGGCAAATTTCTATCCTTGAAAAAAAATTAAATTACCATGGTTTTGAAAGTTTTTATTAATGTGTTATGCAGATTTATAGCTTAGACTAAATCATCTCTTTTCTCTCACCTTCCCCACCAGTGCTATTTTCCAACTCGAATCAGTCTTTGTTTCTGGAACTTCTCCAATTTATCTATGTCCACTCTGTAAAATGCTGGGTAAAATAAGATCCTAACCAGTGCTACAGAAGGGAGTTCAACCAAAACTACACCAAGGCCATCCAATTTCAACTGGCCACTTGGTTTTTCTCTAACCTGGGGCCTAACACCTGTTTTTCTGTTATTTTCACTCCTGATCAGACCCTTCTATTAAGATTCTCTCAGCCAACTGTTGCAAATATATTATACACAGGAATTGTTATTGCAAATATTTGTTTCAATTAATTAGCAATGACCTTACGATGGAGCCTGACTGCCTTTTTCTAGTGTAACCATGTGGTGGCTCCAGCCCCAGGGTGATGCACAGCCCAGCAACGTTCCTTAACGATCCTCTTAATTACACAGTTGGGGTAACCATTCTGTCTAAAAAATCTGCTTCGTAATTACAAAATCACCAGCCCAGCCAGCCGTGTTGACCCATCAATCGCTTGCATTCCACTGTGTCCTTAAAATGTGTGCTGTCTTCTCTCCAAATGACAGGGAAGCTTTGGAAGCTGGTGAGCCTGGGGCGCAGCTGCTCCTGTAATAAACGCCTCTGCCTCCCTCTGCCCAGGGCTGCTCTGTCGCTGGGCTTTCTTCCTTTACCTCCTGCCATCTTTTCCTCCACAGTAGCCTCAAAAACACAAGGGGATTCATTCTCTCTTTCAAAAACATCTCCAAAAAGCTAGTTGCAGTAATTTAGCATAAGCTTCAAAAAAGTAATTATGGCCCCTCGGGTGGACTGGCTTGGTTCCTTGGATGCAGAAGCTGTTGTTGAAATTGCCACTTAACTTGTTCCCATTTACTTCCCAGTTTTTTACCATCAGCTCCAAAATCAACGCGCGTCCCTTTGTTATTGCGTGCATTGCATTGAATCATGATAATTTGTGCACGGGTTGGTCTCCTTTGTCGCACTGGGAGTTCTGGAATGCTAGCACCTAGCACAGTGACTGGCCCACAGTACAGGCTCGATGCATCTTCGTGGTCAAATGCTGGCAAATGAAAAAACTGGCAAGTTCTTTTTTTCTTTTTTAATATATCTTTATTGATTTCAGAGAGGGAAGGAGAGGGAGAGAGAGAGATAGAAACATCAATGATGAGAGAGTCATTGATCGAGCCCGCAACCTGGGCATGTGCCCTGACTGGGGATCGAACCCTGATTGCCTGGATCCTAGGTCGACACTTAACCACTGAGCCACGCCCGGCCAGGCAAAACTGGCAAGTTCTTAATTTCCCTGCCATGGCACATATTTTCACTCTGAGGGCTCCTGCTGGTAGAGTCATCCTAACTGCAGTGTACATGGGGAAATCTTGGGACCAGGCAACATATGTGCATCTTGAGTGTCTGGTGAGTGAAGCTCCTTTTTGATATGACAGAACCACAGTTTGGCTGTGTAATGGGATTTCCTAGCCTGTGTCCCCTACATGCCTATTTCATCCAGGTAATTGTCACCTCCCCTTCTACTACAAAAAGATTGCTTCTCTGGTGCCCTTTGGGAACTGGTGGCCCCTGGAGTCATGAGAATGGTAACTTCTAAGGACTGTACCTCAGCCACCTCCTCTTCTTGTGGACACCCTGCTTTCCAGAGCAGTGGAGCCTGGCTAGGAGCTTTTCCTCATTTTGTGAGTGAAATGAAAAGGAAAGGCGTAGAGCAATAGGAACCCTCATTCCTGGTAGGAATACAAAATGGTACAGTCACTTTGGAAGACAGTTTGGCAGTTTCTTGCAAAGCTAAAAATACATAGTCTTTTTATATGATCCAGGAATTGTGCTCCTGGGTATTTACCCAATTGATTTGAAAAGATATGTTCACACAAAAGCCTGCACATAAATGTTTACAGCAGCTTTATTCATAATTGTCAGAAACTGGAAGGAATCAAGATGTCCCTCAATAGGTGAATGGACAAACAAAATGTGGTACATCCATACTGTGGGATGTTATTCAGTGATAAAAAGAAAATGAGCTGTCAAGCCACCAGAATAGATGAAGGAATCTTTAAGCTCCTAAGTGGAAGAAGCCAGTCTAAAAGGCCACATGTTGTATGATTGCAATTATATGACATTCTGGAAAAGGTAAAACTACACAGCCAGGAAAATGATCATTGGTTTACAGGGGTTCTGGGGGAGGAGGCAGAGGGATGAATAGGGGAAGCACGGGGATTTTTAAGGCAGTAAAATTATTCTGTATGATACTGCAATAGGTACATGACATTAAGCATTTGTCAAAACTCATAAAACTTTGCTGCACAAAGAATGAACCTTAATATATGTAATTTAAAAAATCATTTAGGGGATTGAAGGATCCCAGAGAAAAAATGCAGGCTATGATAAGATCATCTAAATGCATGAAACAATCTCACTGAAGGGGGCAGGGAAAAGGTGCTGACCTGAGTAACTATAGAAATTAGTGGAGTCAGTAAGACTAAAGACAAAAGACATTGCACATAAGCCCTGTATTGTAATAAAGGTGTTAACCACAGGAGTATAGGCTAACAGTTCTGACACTGCTATACATGTATGTTGCAAGCAAACAAGCAAATGAGTGACAAATGGTAGAGCCAGGCTTCTTACTATTGGTGGAAATTAACAGATCAGCCAAGGGAGGGACCTGCAGTGATCCATGTGGTAATGGATTACAGTTGGAGACATCAGTATCAACTCATGTTTAGCATAATTACATACATATATATATATATATATATATATATATACACACACATATATATATATATATATATATATATATATATATATATATGTAATTTTATTTCTCTATTAGCTGAGAGAGCCTAAATGCACAATGCCCCAGTAACAACAAGCACACTTGGCACCCAGAACTTGGTTTCTAATATCATTCTTCAATAAATGGAACAAGGACTCCTTGAAAAAAAGTGACAGATTCTAGTAGTGGCTGGCCTTGGTTTGCAGCTTGGTCTTTCCCGGGCACCTCCAAGCCTAGCACACACAAGTAGCAGCCATCTGCCGATCATTTTGTAGCTCGCACTGGAGGCTACAGACAGAATGCAGGAGACAGCTGATCTTGGCCTGCACCTCGTGGGAAGCCCCAGAGCCAGCACATCTGGCTGACAGCTTCAGATCATGTTGGAGAACCACCCAGCCACTTCCACAAATGACACACTTAAGGGGCAGACTCAGCAACACCAGAGCCCCACTGAAATAAGTCCTGCTCTGTGAGGGTGGGCCCCTACACAACTGATCCTCTGTGGTGGTTGCAGCCAGACCTTGCAGCGGATCGACCTGGAGGTAAATCCCTCTGATTGATATGCCAACAGCAAGCAATGTTCAACTGCAACAGGAGGGTGTACACAGCTCACATGTAGGGAGGATGCACCTGGAGTTCTCAGTTTGGGTGAACGTGGAGGCTGTGCCACTGGACCCTACAGGACACCTACTACATTAGGCCATTCTACCAAACCTAGGAGATATAGCAGCTCTACCTAATACATAGACACAAGCAAAGGGAGGCGCACAGAATGAGGGGACAAAGAAATATGTTCAAAATGAAAGAAGAGAACAAAACTCCAGGAAAAGAAAATGGAGACAAGCAATCTATTAGATGCAGAGCTCAAAACACTGGTTATAAGGATGCTCAATGAACTTTGTGAAAATTTCAACAGCATAAAAAAGAACATGGAGACCATAAAAAGGAACCATTTGAAAATGAAAGATACACTAACTGAAATGAAGCATAATTTACAAGGAATCAACAGTAGAGTAGATGAAGCTGAGAATCAAATCAGCAATTTGGAACATGAGGAAACATAAAACACCCAATCAGAGCAGCAAAAAGAAAAAATAATCCAAAAAAATGAGGATAGTGTAAGGAACCTCTGAGACAACTTCAAGCATACCCACATTTGCATCATGGGATTACTAGAAGAAGAAAGAGAGCAAGAAATTGAAAACCTATTTGAAAAAATAATGACAGAAAATTTCCCTAACCTGGTGAAGGAAATAGATATACAAGTCCAGGGAGCACAGAGAGTCCCAAACAAGAGGAACCCAAAGAAGCCCACAGCAAGACACATCATAATTAAAATGCAAGGGTTAAAGACAAAGAGAGAATCTTAAAAGTAGCAAGAGAAAAGCAGTTAGTTACCTACAAGGGAGCTCCCATAAGACTGTCAGCTGATTTCTCAACAGAAACTCTGCAGGCCAGAAGGGATTGGCAAGAAATATTCAAAGTGATGAAAAGTAAGGACCTATAACCAAGATTACTCTACCCAGCAAAGCTATCATTTAGAATCAAAGGACATATGAATATTTTCCCAGACAAGAAAAAGCTAACGGAGTTCATCACCACCAAACCAGTATCACATGAAATGTAAAGGGTCTTCTTTAAGAAGAAGAAAAAGATAAAGATAAAAAATATGAACAATAAATACATATCTGTCTACAATTGAATCTAAAAAACAAAATAAACAAGCAGAACAGAAACAGACTCAGATACAGAGAACATTTTGATGGCTGCCAGATTGGGGGGTGGGGTGGGAGATGGGTGAAAAGGTGAAGGGATTAAGAAGAACAAATTGATAGTTACATAATAGTCATAGGGATGTAAAATACAACATAGGGAATATAGTCAATAATATTCCAATAACTATGTATGGTGTGAGATGGGTGTGAGATATAGTGGGATGGTCACTTAGTAAGTTATATAATGTCTAATCACTAGGGTATACACCTAAAACTAATATAAGATTGTATGCCAACTTTAATTGGAAAAAAAAAAAAAGATTAAAAAAAGGAAATGCACATTTAAAAAAAAAAACAACAACAAAATACATTGATGGGGATGTGTCAAAGGAACATGGGCTCTAATTCATAGATAAAGTATATTGGATTACAACCTAAATTAGAAAATAAATATCCATGAGTCCATACTGATATAATAAATTAATGAATAAAATAATAAATGGGGAGAAATCCCCCATGCAGAAGAATTCTAGATAATTTATATAGGATACTCCACCTTCAAGGAAGGTCAGTCTGCTTCTCTACTCTTAGGGGGTCACACATAGTTATTTCCTTCCAAGGAGTACATCATGGAAAGGGGGAAAATAACTTTAAAGTGTGGAAAGCTAACAAGCACTACTTCAGCCAGGTGATCAAGGTCAACATCAGTAGTCATAAAGCATGTTGGTAGTATGTACTCTTGATATACTGTGATAAAAATGGTACTTTATCACTTTGGTTTTCTTCCCCATAACCCCTAACCCCTGTCTTGTGATGAGAAAAACAGAAAAATTCTAATAGAGAGGCATCCTGCAAACTACCTGACCAGTACTCTTCAAAACTGTCAAGGACATCAAAAACAAAGAAAGTCTGAGAAATTGCCACAGCTAAAATGAGCCTAAGAAAACGGTGACTGATGCAGTGTGGTATGCTAGATGGGAATCTGGAACAGAACAAAGGACATTAGAGAAAAACTTTAAAAATCTGAAGAAACTATGGACTTGAGTTAATAGTAATACATCAATATTGGTTCATTAACCATAACAGATGCACCATACTAATTGAAGATGTTAATAATAAGGGAAACTGGGTACAGGATATATGGGAACTCTCTGTATTATCTTTTCAATTTTCCTATGACTTCAAAACTGTTCTAAAATATAGCCTGTTTTAAATGGAGGTGGGCTAGGTCTGTGGTCATCAGGACTACCATCCTTGTCCCTTTCTCTCCTGTGTCCACATTCTGGGGACCTTAGAGCCCCTCTGCTTTGCCCTCCTTGACCTTTGGCAAGGATGGTGGGGCAATGCTGGCAATACTGTTGGCCCCTGCATAGTCACTCACCACCCTTTCTTTGTGCCTCTAGAAGTTAATCACCATGAACTGCACCAACTGGGCACCCTTGCCCTCTGCCTCTGTTAGGTTCTGCAAATGAAAGGCACTGATGGGAGATCAAAAGACAGAAGGAGAAAGAACTTGGGGTGTTTTTTCCTCTGGTGCCCCTACTGCTCAGTTGTGGGCTGGCAGTGACTGTGTTATGCAATCTAAGGCCAGGGCTCTGTCTGGGTGGGTCTCTTGACTGCTTGATCTCAAAGTTTGCCTAACTACGCCCTCCTCTTGCTCTTCAGGCCGGGGCTGGTAACTGTTGCTATTGCTGTCTGGACATTTTACCATCACTTACTAGTTTCATTCAACCCTGCCCACACCCTTCTTTAAATTCGTTCAAATTTTCCTACTTGAATGGGCCATTTGTGTTCTGCCCTGATCCTACTGATGCTCTCAGGCCTTTAGGGCCCTGACTGCTACCAATGCTCCTTTCTGTGCTTGACCTACCCTCTGACACCCTGTACCCCCAGGAGTCTGCAACTCGCAATGCCTCTCTAGGAAAACAAGATAAATTTGTCTCCCACTGGTGCTCTTGAACCCACCCTATCTGCCCCATTGTCTGCAGACCAGGCAGAAGTGGAGGGTGAGAGATGTACTGAATCTCTCAACACAAGCTATTGGTAAGTAGCACTGTCACTACTTACCTGGGTCTTCGTTTGAAAAATGGAGGTATTGCCACAGGCCTATCTCATTTTTCTCTGTAAGAACTGCTCGGGAAAACACAAATAAAGTCATTAGTAAGCCTAAAGAAACATGCAGTAACATCATTTTTATGATCTTTTCTCCTCATTATAAAAGTAATATAACTTCTACAGTGTTAAATTTTTACAATAAGCTTATATGTATGTATTACTGTTGTAATTAAAAGACTAAAAAATAAAAAGAAAAGTAATATATGCTGATTATCAAAAATTTGAAAGTTATTTAAAAAATTTAAAGGAACATAAAAATGACCCACAATGCTGGGGCAAACAAAACGACATATGGAAAGAATACGAGAATTCTCAGTTTGAATACTGGCTCCATGCCAGCTGTAACCTTGCACAGGTCACTTAGCTCCTCTGAGCCTCATTTGTCACAGCTATAAAAAAGGGACACCCATACCTTCCTAGCAGTCTTGTGGCAAGAATTAGAGATAACCTAAGCCTGGCCTTTAGCACAGCCCCTCATGCAGAGTACACACAAATAGAGACGGACCTGAGTTTGAATCTCTGCCTTGCCCGTTTTAAGCTGTTTGACCTTGGGAATGTTAACTAATCTCTCTAAGTCTGTAAAACAGGGAGATAAAAATGATAACTATTTCCTAGGGTAAAACAGGTAGTTGATGAAAAAAAGAACTTCTTTGTATAGTGAGTTGCCCATGGCAAGTACATTGCATCACAGCCACTGTCTTCATTTTGTTCATGGTCAAAATCTTTGTATCTTCATCATCATCAACAACAATCATCACCTTAGGAAAGGAAGTCAATCCCAAGGTAACCTCCAGGTCATAGGAGAATGGTCATAAGGGTATTCCCAGACCAATAAAACCTGGTGAGAATCAGAGCAGCAATAGCTGTAAATTGAAGGGAAACAAAGTGAATTGGTGTGGATGAGAGGGAGGGAGGAAGGACATGGGGTGGAAGGTGAAGAGGAGGGTGAGAGAGTGGGCGTTAGGAGAGGCTCTTTTCTTATTTGTCTCAGCAACAGGGGAAGGTGTGCCAGCTTTTTATTTATTTTGTTTATGCTTGTTTGCTTGCTGTACTGTTTTCTGTGAGCCTGGTCTGTTCTAAGCACTTTATGAATATTAAATTCGTTACAAACAAGTATAATCATTTGATGATATGTAGGCCCAGGAGTCTCAGGCCTTTTCTAAAGTACCAGGTACATCTGCTCAGTCTCACTCCCACTCTCTTTTCTGAGGGTCAGCAAGACAGCATTTGTGTGCCCAACTACACATCACTCATTCATTAATTCTTTCAAGAAAGATTTACCGAGCACCTGTTAAGTCAAGGAGACGGCTTGCACTGTCCTTCTGGATTTTATATTCCAGGAGAAACTGACAGACAACAAAACATTAGTTATTAATCACTATTCTAGAGAGCCCAGCATTTCAGTATGAAGTTCATCATATAGTCTCTGAAAGCAGCTTTTGATAGACCAGGGGGCGGCAAACACCTGGGATTTGGCTTTGGGGAGTAAAGTTATATGGAGACACATCAATTAGAGGAAGACTCAGATGGGTGATCAGAGGTCCGGGCAGCTGCCCACATCACATCTTTGCCTGGGGTCAGCACAAAGTCCCTGCCTGAAAACTGTAGGAGCATCCCTGGTATCTTTAAGGTAAACAGCCTCTTCCCAACCTCACCACATCTCTCCGGCAGCTCTTGGGTGTGGTGTGTGCCCACACAATCTCTAAGAATCAGAGCCGGGCTGAACCCAAGGGCCCTGCAGTTTCAGAACTTCCTATCTCTTTATCTCCAGTGGGGATAGTTTCAACCAGCCGGAGGGGAACCAGGGTGATAAATTTTCTTAGGAAAATCATATTAAAGTTCAATTTGTTAAATCACCCTTGATCTTATCAATGGTGGGCACTTGTTCTAGCAACAGAACCAGGAGGTGATAAATCCTGTAGGCTGAGTCTGCAGATGGTTATCCTAAAGGACGACAAAATCAATGGGGAAGTCATCTAAGAAACGTACTTGGGTTTACAGAGTACCAGGCTGGTGTATTGCTTGACCAGTTGCAATCATTATTTTCCCCTGGTGTGCGTGTCATTTCAACAACAAAGCTTTCGACGTGGTTGGGACTTTCCTCTTCTGGCGAAAGCAGCAGAAACACCTTTTACCTATGTTCCTGTTTTCAACACCGAAATTCACTCTCTTACTGCGCCAAGGTATTTCCTGGAAATTTTTAGAAACAAGACTGGAAAAGGGGGCTTTATGCAGGTGGCAGTTACCACAAACCCATGTGATGTCGGAGCCTCCCACAGCCCTTGGTGCTGAGGAAAGCATCCGAACAGCCTGAGGGGTATTACACTGGGGGAGCAGCTGCTTTTGGGGAGACTTCATGGGCAGATGGGACATGAGGTTAAGCAAGTGAATGTTTTTTAGGAAGCAATGTAGGGACTGGCATTTGTCTTGTTTATTTAGTTACCCAGTAAGTGCTGGGGACGTTCTGTGTGCTGGGAACCATGCAGGACAGAGCAGAAGCTGCCTGAGCAAGTCTGCCCCTCTCCCCAGGAGCTAGGACCGAGGGGAGGTCTGCTAAATCTGCCCCTGCTGGTCTGAGTGCAGCCTGCGGGTTAAGAATGGTCTTTCCCTTTTTTTTAATGGTTGAAAAAAAAATTTCTATATCTGTGAAAATGACACGAAATACACATTTCTGCACCCATAAGTACAGTTTTATTGGAATACAACCCTGCTCCCACATTTATATGTTATCTGTGGCTGCTTTCTCACCACAATGGCAGGGTCAAGTCATTGCAATAGAGACCTTCAGGACTGCAAAGCCTAAAATATTTATTAACTGGCCTTTTAAAGCAAATGTTTGCCAACCATGATCTAAGGGACACAGGCAAGTAAGAGGATGCTGCCTCACAAGGCAGCATCTGAAAGTACAACAGCTCCTTGCCTTTTGGACTTCAGGACAGGAAAGGTATTGAATTAGTCATTAGCAAGTGTTATTGCTGTTACAAAGAGCTGACTTCGCAATGAGGGAGTGTTTAAAAGAAAGAGGAGGCTGGCCTGGCTGGTGGTGATTAATGATACAAGCAAGCAGGCATCAACCTTGTGAGAGATACAGGGGAGCGGATTGGGGAAGGGGACTGACTTGGGTGTGGGTTTCCATGAAAGTAGAGCCTAAGACAAGAACTTGAGTATAAAGAGTTTATTTGGGAGGTGATCTCAGGAAACAAGACTGAGAGAATGGAGAGGGTGAAGCAAGGAAGGGAAGGGAGCTAACAGAGGGTATGTTGATGACGGGTTGCTGCTGTGGACAGCTGGGGCTTAGTCCTTCTGGGAACCTGTGAGGAACAGGGCAGAACAACCCTCAAAATTGCCCCACCCGTCATGGGACAGGTATTCTGGGTCCTTTACTCTCCGATCCTTTATTGGTTAAGCTGGCATCATCTCCTCTATGTGTCAAGTTTGCACCTGCAGCTGGCTGCTGAGCGCCTTCTGTAGCATGGGAGAAAGTCCTGGGCCAGTGAGAAAATCCTGGAGCCCATGCTGGAAGTGGGATCTGCCCCATGATGGGGAACTGTCCATCACCGCTGTGCCGAAGTCAAGAGGATCAAGGAGGTGTGGCCAGGTACCATGAGCATCTGCTGCAGAGATGTCCATGCAGCTCAGTAGGAGTAAAATTAAGCTTCGGCCCCATGCTATGATACATTCTGTTAGACTGATGGCTCCTGCTGCTGGCTCCTTAGATGGCCTGGTTGGCCTTGCAGTCCATGGGGGAACATGGACCTTATGTGTTAGAAAGAACGAATTCTGCGAGTTAAAAGGCCTTAAGTCCTTGTATTAGGGTTCTTCAGAGAAACAGAACCAATAGGACACACACACACACATATACACACACATACATGAAGAGATCTATTGTAAGGAATTGGTTCACCCAGTTATGGAGACTAAGAAGCTCACGGTCTGCCATCAGCAAGCTGGAGACCCAGGAAAGCAAGTGGTATAATTCAGCCTGAGTCTGAAGGCTTGAGAACCAGATACTGAGGACCAGAGAAGATTGATGTCCCAGCTCACCAATCAGGCAGCAGGGCCAGATTCTTCCTTCCCCTGACTCCTTCTTCTACTCTAGCCCTCGATGGATTGGATGGTGCCCACCCACATTTGGGAGGGCAAACTGCTTTACTGAGCTCATCAATTCAAAGGATAACCTCGACTGGAAATACGCTCACAGACACACCCGGAAATAACGTTGAGCCAAGTTTCCAGGCGGCCTGTAATCCAGTCAAGTTGACATAAAATTAACCACCGCAGTACTGACCGACCCTGGCAAGCTATTTATCTTTTAAGACTAGAAAAATTGTCCTTTCTAACTCGTATTTGTGATGAGAATTAAATATGTTTTGAGCCTCACAAAAGACCAGAGTGCCATATAAATATGACATTTTATTATTATTCTGTCAAAGGCCCCTTCTCATTTCCTCTATAACACAGAAGACCTGCCGAGAGAGTCAGGCTCCCATGGGCAGCTGGCCCTGAGCCCGATCTGCGTACATCAGCACTTCTCAGCAGTGGGAGTTTGCCCCTGTGCAGAAGATGGGTTTCCTTGGCCCCCGAATGTGTCTTGTTACCCCTTCGATATCTTGGCATTTCCCTAACTTGTTGGTCAGTGCAACCTCCGAGCACTAAGAAACTGCAAACATCCATGAAAAACTATGGGAAGGTTTCTGTCTCTGACACAAACAGATGAACCTTTGACCAGGATTTTTCTTTGGAATTGAAAAAAGAATAATAAATAGAAGAAGCTATGGGGCATTCCTGAAGCCCAGCTCACTGTTTCCTGAAAAAAGACTATGTTTGGGCGGCAGATGATAAACCTGTTCACATTATCGGTGTCTTGCCTGCCTGGGACCATTGAAAAGACACTTTTCATATTTCCAAGCAGTTGATTTTTTATTGCGTTTGCTACTTGTGCAATATCTGGGGAGGAAAAAAATCCTGTTGCTTTGAAATGTATGCAAAGTATCTCATCCTGATAGAAGACAGTTTTCATCAAAGGGAGAAATAAACAGGGAAAGGGAGAGGGAGGAAAGGAGGGGGGAGAGATAGGGAGAGCAGTGAGCCATTTCAGGTTGCCATCCATACCCTGGGCTGTCAAAGAAGAGGCAGACGCAGCGAGAAATGATAGCAATAGGGGATCGTCAACATCTGGAATTCACCGCTCATCACTTCTGGGTTCAGTCTAGGTGAAAATGCTATGAAAAGATCTATTCTGTTTAAATCCATTTACTTTCACAACAGCTGAGAGAGGCACCAAGTAAAACCAATTCCATTTCACAGATATGGGAAATGAGTACCTAGTTTTCTGTGACAGTGGGGCTGGAGAGGGAATCCAGAAACATCCATTCCCCGGGCCAGCATTAGCCCGAAACAGTCCGGTTCCCTGGGGCCTCTTTCTGCCCTTCCTTTGCCAGTTCATCCCTCAGCCTCTAATGGCATTTCCCTCTCCAAGGTAATTATAAGAAGTAGTTCTGAGATTCTGTCATTTGGAGGAAGAAATTTTTTTTTTTTAATTGAAACTCTCACACTCTGGAATCAATCCCTTAAGGTTCTTTCTTGTTTTAAACACTGAAGGGCAGAGATGCTCACAATTTTTAAAGAAAAGTGCCGATCAAAGGCAAGAGTTAAACCCACAGTGACGGATCCATCGTTTAGAAGATTTTCTCACCGTTGCTGTGTTTGGAGTTTGCAGGAAGCAACCTGTCTTGTGTCCATGCTTTGAGTTTCTTTCATGCTCCCTGTTCCTGAGAATTTAATAGTCTAACAAATATGTTTCCCCCAACCACAAGAGTCAGCTTGATATCCTTATTTCTCCTTAATAGATACAGACCCAAGAGAGGAAAATGACATGTGTCTTTTCCTGTGGTCTTAGGAAAGTCAACAGAAGAGTCAGCATTTGGAGGTAGAACTCTGGAGTTCCTCCTTCATTTAGGCTTCCTAGCTAATACACAGTCCAGTCCTGGGCTGATTGGACCAAGGATAGGGCAAAGGGATAGTTAACCAGGAAAACACATGCATGGGGGGCCTGGGTAGTGTATCACAGCGTCCAGCACAGGGAACTTAATATAAACAGTGATAATTCCAGCAGAAGACTAGAAATGAGATGAGGAAGGAGAACCCAGCAGTTCCAGTGTCCCCAGTGCCTGCAGCCCACCCTGGTCAGTGACTTGACAGGAAGCTTGTTACACACATTCAACAGGCTCTGGAAGATGCAAGACATAAGCTGAGCGGTGGAAGCTCAAATCTTGTTGCTGGTGGCTGCACAGCCCCTCCCTCGAAAACAGAGGGTGTGTCCACTAGCCACGGGGAGCCCAGACACAGATTCCACTGTTGATTCTACAAGGGATGGGCCTGATTCAGACTAAGATGTTGTCCTTGTTGTCCCTAAGGGACCTGTGCTTGCAGAATTCAAATTGGTTTAGCCCAAAGCCACCCTGAGTGCAGTAAGCAGCAAAGGGCAAATTCGGCAAGATTTCAATTATGTTATGGGAGCTGAGCCACGCTGGGGCAGCTCCCCTAGAGACTCTATCAGAGTCAGGGCAATTCAAGGTTCTTGTGCTACCTGCTCTGAGGACCTTCTACTCAGTGTCTGGAGCCTAGATTACAGGAGCAATGGAACAGATGTTCATGAAATGGGGTGACCCTAAAAATGAGAATTGGATCCATGGAAAGAGTCTTACCACCCCTAGGATGTGGGTGCCCTTTTCCAGTTCTACACTCCAGCATTTGAAGCTAGGTCTACATGAAGAGACCTGGGGACTGGAATGAAGCTCTGGTCTCACAGAGCACAAGTAGGATGGTAATGGTTGAAGGAGGTCCAAATTAAGTCAAGTCACAAATAACTGGAGAGTTGACTACATTGTTGGAACTGAGCCTAGCAATAGACCTGATCCACTTGGATTATTTTGACTTCAGAAGGTAACTTCCTATGCCATATGCCTGTATAGAACCTTCCCATTCATTCTTTTGACATTTGTGTGGACCCACTCTGGACTAACCATTGTATTAGAAATTGCAGATACAAAAAAGCTAATTAACGTAAGGACCTTTCCCTTCAGGAAATCACAGTGGGTTTTACAGTGGTATTTCCTGGAATCATTATGTCAATCATATCTGATGGAGCAGATTTAGGATAGAACAGAAAAGATAATCAGGAACCAGTCTCAAGCCCTAATGACCTTGACTACTTGATGTGAACTTGAGGGTTTCTGCTGGGACAAGGGCCCTACTCTGAACCTCTGACTTTTTGACTGGGGCCTTGATTCTCTGTCACTTGGGACAATCTCTTGCAGCTCTGACAAGGATGGATTTCTTGAACCTTGATAATTCCATTTTTCCACCTTCAAGCATCTCAGCATGATGGAATCTTCTGCTGACAGGCCTCACCAGTTTATGCTGTTCCAGAATAAGCCTGAATTTGCTATAGCCTTTGGACCAGAAGATTTCCTTCCTTCCTTCCTTCCTTCCTTCCTTCCTTCCTTCCTTCCTTCCTTCCTTCCTTCCTTCCTTCCTTCCTTCCTCACTGGGACTAAGACTACTGGCTACGCTCCCTTGAGGGCCACCCAGACAGAAAAATTAATACCTCAACCCCAGCTCTACTTACTTATGGCTTCTTCCCTTTTATCCTGACTTGTAGCTGAAAGCCCAGCATGCCTTCAGGACAAACTCTAATTGTTAGGACATGTCCAGGTTAAACCTTCACAAGGAAGACCACATCCTTGATGTCACCTGTACAATAACCCCTCCCCTGTTCTTCCTTTGTAGATTCCTTTGTGTATGTTGGGGAGAGTGGCAACCTGAAATCATGTTGTTGCTTTAGGACACTGGATACAATGATGGTTCCAAACGCAACTGATGATCAGCTTGAAGGGCCTCCTCTGATCCCTTCTCCAGCCATAGATTAGATCAGCTTCAATGTAGGAGTTAAGCTGGTGCTTCTGGAGCAACGGACCTGGGTTTTAATGTCAGCTCTGCCTTCTTGTGACTTTGGACACTTCATTCAGCTCTCTAAGCCTCAGTTTCTCCATCTGTAAAACAGTGTGAGTACCCTCCTTTAGAGGATTACCAAAGGATTTAAATGAGATGGTGTAGGGTTAGTGCTCAGTAAGAGCTCAAAACATGGCTCTTTCCTGTTGTGATGGTTATTACTTCTCTGGCATCTCCCTAACTGCAGTCTTCAAAGGGATTCAATCCTATGTTCATAGTGACAGTGGTGAAACGTGACTCAGAACAGCCTGGAGGAAGGGCTCAGGAAACTGTGCTGGTGAAGGGGAAGATTAACCTGAGAGAGAGAGGAAAGAAGTCTCAAACTCATATGCTGTCACTGGGGTGGAATGTGCTGTTTTACGTTTCCTGTTTCTTTCTTGAATCTCTCTTTTCCTTTCTATTATGGATATGTCAAACATACAGAAAGGTGGAGCACATACTCTAGCCAACCTCCTATGTACTTACCCAGCACCAGTGACTATTTGCCAACCACGGGAAACTTACTTTTGGTGCCTTAACTTCTCCATGTACAGCAAGCAACGGCCAATGCCTCTTCCCTGCCTTTCAAACAGGAATGGACAGTGGTGATAGAGAGGACCTTGCCATGCTCCCACTTGCGCAAACCTCCCATGAAAGCTTTGAAACACACCCTTTCAACATTACAAGTATAAGAGATTTCTGAAAACTCTGGAATTTTCCAATCTGGCATCCCCATCCCCAAACTTGTCCACACAAATCCAGGACATAGCCAAATCACACTTCCTTTCCTCCCCAACTATATAATTGTTTAATATTCAGGATAAAATAATTTGAGACTAAAGTGACAAATTAACTGTTAACTGCTAAATATTTAATGTCCAGAAAAAGCCGTTTAAAACCCATAAAAACTCAGGCAGTAAATCTAATAGTATAGTGGAGAAGTGTTATATTAACTTAGACTGTGTGGCACCTTAATATTGTCTTATATCAGCCAATCGCCAATTGGAGAACACACAGCACATTTACTGCACAAATTTATGAACGTGTTCCCGTAACCCCATCCATTTGCTCTGTACTGTTTTCTCTTGGCATTTATAGCAACTTCAGTTTGTCACTGTGCAGGGATAAATGATTTTTAAAATTTAATTCCAGTGCTGGCCCCTGTTGAGTGAAGTGCTCTCACGGCCAGCTCACTTTTCTTTCATCACCATTGAAAAATCAGGTTGAGTTTTTAAAACGTAAGTGGTAGAATGTAAGGCAGGACTAGAGAGGAGCTCGAACCCAAGGATGGGAAGCTCCCTTCCATCTCTGGCAATAATTCACTCTCAGAGTACAGGTTGCTACTTTGAATGTGTTCTACTGAGGTTGCTCTGAAGGCAGTAACACTTGCCACAAAGCAATCCTCCAGAGGAATCGAGGGAGTTGAAATAATAATGAGGGGGAAATGCCTGTGAGTTACAGACTATTCCTTGAATTAAAGTGGTAATGAATGAATGTGAATCATGTGAAAGCGTCTGGATCTGTCACGTCGTCTTTACTTCCTGGAACGCTTAATCCCTTCTTCTTGGCCTATCCACAGGGAAGCCATATGCAGCTACATAGGTTGTGTAGGGCAGAGCACATTGACCACAATGTGGATATCTCTCCAGATCCTCATGCTCCGCCTCTGAGAGGCCTTTACTGATCCACCCAGTCCTCAGGGCTCTCTTCCTTCAGTGGACACTCAAAGATGCCACCAGTGGTGTCTCTGATCCCAATCTCATGAGAGGACCATGCCCCAAAGAATAATTCTCTCTAGGAAACCTAAAGACCTAAGATGAGCTGCCAAGAGTGAACCAAGAAGGGGGCGTTGGTCCCACAAGTGAAACCCATCCCCTCAGTGATGTTGAGACACTTGCAGAAAACAGCAAGTGTTCCTGGGCAAAGGGGGAGCTAGAACCCAAGGATGGGAAGCTCTCTTCCATCTCTGGCAATAATTCACTCTCAGAATCCAGCCATAGGGAAATCAAGATGGGTGTTCGGGTGCAATCAGATGTTTAATCCTTAAGACCAGCTGATGGTTTGGCCCGAGGAGACTGCTGAGCACCTCAAGGCATAGCTGCCAGAGTTGCCTACCTAGATGCTGAGGCAAGAGCCAGTCATGTGCACTTGTCCCAGCCTCCATCCTTGGGAGCCATCAAGAACTGGGTTTAGGCCTGGCCGGCGTTGCTCAGGGGTTTGGCATCGACCTATGATCCAGGGGATCAAGGTTGGATTCCCAGCCAGGGCATGTGCCTGGGTTGCAGCTCGATCCCCAGTAGGGGGCTTGCAGGAGGCAACTGATCAATGACTCTCTCATCATTAATATTTCTCTCTCTCTCTCCCTTTCTCTCTCTGAAATCAATAAAGATATATTTTTTTAAAAAAAGAAGAACTGGGTTTAGCTGAGCTGTAACTAAATTCCACTTGACTTTGAACAAGAGCCTGCAGGTTTTCTATTAATAATCATTCAAGCCCCAGCCCAGCTCCATGGCCTGACCAGTTGGCCATGTTCCCTAAGCCTGGCTGGTACACCTTCGCATCACTGCTTCCTGCCTACTGTCCAGGCCATAAGCAGTCCAAGACAAGGCAGCTCTACTAAGAGTTTGACACTGGTCCCATGTTACCTGTGAAATGCATTGTACATGGAGCTCCACCACTCAGCCTGGAGGATGCAGGCCAGGTTGCGTTGGTTCTACCCCCACGGTCCAGCACAATGATGAACACACAGTGGAAATTCAAAAAGCAATTGCTAAAAGGGCCATGCATGAAAAATGGGCAGTTTTAAATTTCCTAGAGAAGTAAAAGGACCATAGCTCGAGCGTCAGCTGTTTTTTATTGCCTGATATTTACATGCCTCTGGCTAATCATCGGGACCTGTTTCTACAGTGAATGTGGCCGGACGGTGTGATTATGGGCCTGTAAACTTCTCCTTTTGAAAAAGCTCCGTGATTGCCATGCTTATAACTTTATCTCCCTTTGGAAGTTCTTTCCAACATTATCTTGGGGCTGTGGATGCCAACAGCCTACCAGAGTGGCTTCTCCTGCCATGTAGTTGATTGTTTTGTGGGGAGTTCTTATAAATGTTTATGGAAAACTAGAACTAGGGCAGGAAATACCTGGAGGTCAGGATGAGAAGGGAGAGAAACAAAGTCTCGGAGAGGTGGGAACTACATAGGATAGAGACTGCCTTTACGGTAGAACTGGATCAAGTCCAGAAACATCCGACTCCAGGGCCCGTGCTCCTTTCCCAGCCCATGCCAGCGTCAGAAGACGTTGGATCAGTAAGATAACAATGACACTATGGAAGGTCAAGGAAGTAGCTGAGAAAAATGATACCTAGACAGAAGAATCGTGTGGTGATGAAGGGAGATAATATCCCTGTAATACCTGGCTTTGATTTTATCCAAGAGAAGGGCAAGGATCACATCCGTCTCATTTACCATTGTCTCTCCACTGCTTAGCACAGTGCCTGGCTCCTAATTTCTGCTTAATTGTTGAATAAATTTCCAGTCTCTGACATGAGGCTTTTTTTGCAATTAGGTCTCAGCAAGAATAATCTAATGCACCTTTATTGGTTTTAGCTACTATGCTTGCAGATTGTTTAATGAATATGTAATCAGCGGGGCCTCCTAGCTTATCCTAAATCTTTCCTAGAAAGCAATTGAATGAAGTGGTTTTGAGCTATTTGGTTTGGATAATCAGAGACCATCCAATATGATAGTCGCTAGCTGTGTGCGGCTATTTAATTTAAAATTAATTAAAATTAAATAAAAATTCAGCTCCTGAGCTGCAGTAACGACATTTCCAGTCTCAATAGCCGCATGTGGCTAGGGGCCACAGCATTGGACAGTGCCAGGAGGGACTATTTCATTGTCACGGAAGGTTCTATTGGGCAGCGCTGGTGTGGAGCATGGCCTCTGGTGTCAGACAGGCGGAGTGAACCAGCCCTGCACTATTCCATAGCCATGTTATCCTGGACAAGTAATCAATTGGCATCTGTAAAACAGAAATAACAATAGTACCTGCATTAGCCTAGGTTCCCAGAAAACAGTCGCCAGCAGAGGCCTGTGTACACATACTTTATTGAGCAGTGTCCCTGCGGAGAACAGGAGTGATGGATGGAATGCGTGAAGCAGGGCGGGAGGTAGAGCCCACTAGGGATGTGTTTTGAGTGGCTTCTGCTATAGGAAACTAGCTATTTGATTCTCGGAGACTACCTGAAAAACTGTGGAAAGTGAAACTCAGGTTCCGTTGTCTAGGAAGTGGAGAAACATTTATCCATTTGTTCCTGCCCCCTTTGCTTTCCTCGTGGGGGCGACTTAGATATTCATCTCTGAACAGTAAGTTTTGCTTGCCTTGTCATGCCAGGCAGTGATCACTGCCATTCCCATGCACCTCTCACTAAGAGATGCCCCCATTAAACCCCTTCCCACCTTGAGTTGTAACAGTAACCAGATCAAATCTTTTTGCCAATACATCAGTTCCTTTCTTAGTACGCCCATGCTTCAGCCTGAGGATCCCAAAGTGATCAGTTGGTAGTGGCAGCTTCAAGTTCAGTAACTAAGTCCCCTGGCATGGTCCCTCCCTCTATGCATTCTGGTGTTGGGGAGGTAGCCCCATGTATCTTCTTTTGGCTCAATGCATATAATATATCCTGGAACAAATGTCACCACCCAGGAGGTGGTTATTCCTGAGATGGAGCCTTATTGGGGATGACACCCCTAAGTAAAGTATTCTATTAGGCTGATTGCTTTTGAACAATGGGATAGGTGGTCAGAGCAGAGGATCCTGTGGTCATGTGTTCGTTGTAGCACCTGTTTGTCATAGAAATGGACCCTTTCTTCTAGGGCAGTGTTGTGCTTGTGCTGTACCTCATGCTCAGGCATTGTGCAGATCAATAATGGTGGCTCTGGTGGAGACACTGTGGGCTGGAGAGGCAAATGCATATCTCGAGTTAGTATCAGCTCTGTTAAGTGCAAGTTTCTGCTCCCTCTGGGGTAGAAGAGTCTAATATCAGTCTACTGCCAAGTGTCTGGGTGGTATCCTTGAGCAGCCATATCAAGGGCTCAAGGTCAGTGTTTGGAGTTGAACATTCAGTGTGGGAGGGGACCCATGCTGTTGGACCTTTGCATAATCTCCATTCCTGCCACTGTGGTCTCTCTGTTTTCGGATCCATTGTCCACCACCAGAGTGACTTAGAATAGAGGCTGGCTGACAGCACAGGATGAGTCATCCTGTCTATCTACCTGGCTGTTTACAGCTTGGCCTGTGTGGGATGTTCTCTCTAAGCAGCCGTGTGAGGCACAAAGATCTGCACCCTTTCTGCTCATTCCCCGAGGTCCATCCACATGCCCTTTTCTAAACTTCTCCGTCTTCTCCCTTTTGGTCTTCTTCCTTTCAAGTCCACGACCCACCAGTCAAAGCATGCACTGCTGCCCAGGAAGCTGTGTTCAGCCATACCTCAGGCTACTTCTCCATCCATAGACACTGAACAATTAGACGTACCGCTGATCACTGCTCTGCCTAATAGGAAAATTTCCCTTTACCACTGCACTTATGAAATCTATTTTTGGCCAGAACCAACAGAAGTGCCAGCCCATCCATGAACCGATGCAAATTCTTTCTTCCTGTGTTAGTTGGATGTAGGGACACTCTCCTCCTGCTCCATAAGGCCTTTGGTGTGAGTTGAGGGACAGATGTTGGTGCAACAGCGGTAGGTGACTTGGGAACGGAGCCAACTAATCATAAAATTTGCTCATGCATTCTGGCCCTGCTCTGACAGGACCCCAGATGCACTGTTTGCTATGCACAGTGAACTGCTGCTGTGCCCGACTGGCTTCATGACTTCGTAGTTCTGGTAGCAGCGAGTTCAGAATGGTCAGTTTGAGTTTCAGAGCCCTTTGGAGATTCAGGTGTCAGATCTCTACTAGGGCCCAAGCACACATCTGGAACTATTTCTAAAAAGGAGAGCAATTCTCTGATTCAGAGGGCATGGTCTTGCTCCTGAAACCCGCTATAGTCTTCGTGTTAGGGCTTGCCAGATACCTCACCCGGCCACCAGGGATCTCTGTAGTACTATTTGGTCTGCTGGGTCGTGTGGACAATGTGTCAGGGAGGTTTGTCCCACAGCCTGGATCTGTTGCTGAGTTCTTTTTGTGTTCTGGATCCCAGTTGAAAATGGAAGACTTTCTGGTCTCTGATAAACTGGTCAGAATAGTATTTTCATGTGTTTGACATGCTGCTTCCCAAATCCAAAAAGGCTCATCAAATGTTGTGCCTCCTTAGTGACAGGAGGTGCAAGGTACAAAAACTTGTCTTCCACGTTAACGTGGATATCCCAGTACATCCAGACTTTATGGACTTCTAAAAATTTTATCACCAGCTCTGTACTTAAAGGAAACATGGAGGAACATGCCAAATGTCACCACAGGGATGCCATTAGCAAAATCCAACCTGCAAGAAAAATGGCCCAGTTTTTTAAAATAAATAAATTGCAAAGCACAAAACCATTGAGGTGTCAGGGGAACTGATAAATTAGAAAAGACTTAAAAAACACATCCACTAAGTGCAACGTGCAGATTTTATTTGTATCTTTATTTAAACAATCAACTTTTAAAATTTTGTGACAATTATGAACCAACTGGAAATTTGAAAATGACTGAATGTTTGATAATATTAAGGAATTCTTAAGAATACTTGCATGCAAAATAATATTGTAATTATGTTAAAAGAATGCTCTTTTAGAGGTATATATAAAACATATAAGTGAAAGGATACGATGTCTGGGATTTGTTTCAAAATTATACGGGAGGGAAGAAGTGAATGAAGTTGTAGATTAAACAAAGTGGTTATGAGTTGATAATTGTTGCAGCTAGGTGAGGATCCAAGGTGATTCATTATTTAATCTGCCTAAGTTTGTAGATGTTTGAAATTTTCTATGGCAAATTACACTAGTAGTGCTTGCAGCCTAAGGCTTTGTAGAATTTATCTCCACAAACTAGCCCACTTACAAGGGCATCCAGGACTTGCCATCCATTCTCACCAGATCCCATTTGTGTGATGTTGTTAATGCTCCAGTGGCCTGTCAAGTCAATCAAGTCCCTGCAGACGCCACAGGGGCAGCGAACAGGAAAGTTAACATAGCCCCGGGGCAAGACAGTGAGCGCTGCTGCTCCTTTCCCCTGAGATCAACCTGACGGATCCTCCCCACGCTGACCTGGATGCGGGAGAAGGCGTTCGCCAGACCTGTTGCCATAAGCCAGGCCCTAGAGGCTGGGCCGATCTGCTTCGGAACAGGATAGCTGGAGTGGCAGCTGCTATCTGAGGCTACCAGTTGGATGACACCCGGTTGGCACCATGGTCTGCTTTGGATTTCTCTGTTTTTGTAGTTCAGCATTCAGATGGGTGAACTGAATGTAAATATTATGGGAATCACTACACCTGCATCTTTTTTTTTTTTTTTTACATTAAATAAATTTTTTACTTTCAACCCTGCATCTTTTAAGCCTCTGATAGCAGCATTAATCTCTACAATTCCTTCTGAGATGCGCGATTGCTTTATTATCTTGGCCCGAAGGATGGGGGAGGGAAGCCGTGACAAAAGCTTCCACACTGTCCTTTCTATCACGGCGGCTTTGATTCTAGAGGTCAGAGAACGAATGAGAGGGTTCTTCCAACATCTGAGTATATCCATCCCGATGACATACTCAGGGACTTTTTCACAGCAACCCATGAGCGTGAGCAGGGGGCAGGCACCCCCAGCCTGCATCCGCGTGAAGCTGGCTGCACCTGGGCAGAGCTGCTCACTGCAGCGTCGGCGGGATTAGCAGATGAGTGAAGCTCAGGAGACCTGAAGTAAGTACAGGGAGTGCCCTATGCAGTCGAATCCATGTCAAAGGATTACTGGAAGGATTAAATGAGAAAACCATGTAGTCCTACATTGCATATTACATACTAAAGCTACTCTGTCATTGATGTAATTATTATTCTCATTTCCCTGAGGAAGAGACCTTTTGTTTAGGAAAAGGGCAAGGTGCAGAAAGCTTAGATTATTCTACCACCACCTCCCATCATCGCTGGGATCTTCTTAAAGTACTCATTTCCCGCTTGGCCCATAGGCAGGCAGGCAGGCAGGCAGGCAGGCAGGATTAACCTGCAGCGGTAATTGCCATTTTACCTCTTTCACCAGAATCTTCACTGCTAATAAGGGTTTTTTTTCCAGCTCTCTTCCTTCCCATTGTTAAGTTTTTACTCAGCAGTCATGCTGGATACTTCTCATTCCTTAAATTCTCTTCTGGAGGCCGGTTGTGATCTCCTTCTGCACCTGGATTCTGAGCCTCGCTGACTATATTATTAGGTTCACAAAACTTGCTTTCACGAAGTTTAATAGCCAAGGAACTTCTAAACTAGTCCGGGGGGGGGGGGGCGGGGAGATGAGAAAAACAAAAAGCAAACAATTTAAAAGACAGGAAAAAGGGAAATAATAAAAAATATATAGATAGAGCGAAACAATCTGAAGGTGAGATGGTAGATATAAACCTAAATAAATCAATAATTGCCTAATAAAAGTGGGCTAATGCTTTAGCTAAAACACAAAGATTCTTAGATTAGATTTAAAAGATCCAATTACATGTTACTTATATAAACAAAAACCACACACATCTAAAATATGAGGCTATAGAAAAATTAAAAATAAAATAAAACTTCTGTCTCCAGCCATGATGGCATTACAGGGATCAAACTTAATCTGCCACTGGAAACAAACAACAGAAACAGACAAAATATTTGAAACAATGGTTCTCAAGATACTGGAATTAGTCAGTGAAGAACAGTGATCCGTGAAAAACAGAAAGGGAATGAAGTGAGCCCCGCCATTGTCCCTGTTTAATGTCTTAAAAGTTTCCAGATTACTAGGCAGGGAGGGAAAACCCAAGCAGAAGTTGGTGGGCTGACTGAGTTGAGAAAACAGAGCTAAGAGTCCGATGTAATTACAGTTACCAAAAAGATATAGTAGATTTACATTAATATACATGTAATAGCATCATCTCAAAATATATAAAGCAAAGTGAACAAAACTGAACAGACAAATTGATAAATTCACAGTCTTACCATGAGATTTCAACCACCTCTTTCAAAAATTCATAGAAAAAATTCAGTAAGAATATGGAAGACTAGAACACTTAACAATTTAAGGGGTGTGTGTATGTGTGTGTGTTGGTGAATAGGGCATTACTTACAGGACTGAGAGAGAAAAGTAATTTGAATATCTTTGAAAAGTATTGGAGCATTACTGAGATTTTAAGCATATGGCACCAGTTCTTTTGTTATTTCTCAAAGGGTAGAACAAATTTTAGTGAGAAATGAAGTCTTCTCAATGCTAGAGTTGACTGTAGTCTTGTAACTTGTCCATCTGTGCAGCCGCTCCCTGGCCCCCAGAAGCTCAGCTCCTACCCGAAGGCCTCCCACCTACCCAAGTAAGGAGTTCCGAGAAACTCTACCTCAAGTCCAAAAGCAAAACATTGAAGAGATCTTTTCTAAAAAAATCTGTTCAAACACCCACAGACCAGAAGAACTCAGTCCTCCAGAACTGTTGGACAAAAACAGTGCTGCCACATCCAACAGAGAGCTCGCACCAGTCAAACCCCAAGGCCTCCCAGTCCTCGCTCTTGGGACGAGGCAGCCGTGGCTCTCAGACGCTTCCCTCCATTCCCAACTCCCGCCTTCTCAGCTCAGGGTTCCTTCCCTATGGCTTATCTGAACTAAAGTCCTCTAGAAGATTCCCTTGCTCCCCCGCTGCTATCTCACCGCCACTGTCTACGCTGTGTTATTTGCAGCCAGGACAAACCACTTCACACAACAGTTTCATCATTTCATTGTCTTGTTCAGTATCTACTCTGGCCCTGATTTTCGATCCAAGGCCCCGTCCTGGCCTTCGAGGGTCCAGCCTCTCTTCATCTGTCTGAAACACCCCGTCCCTAATCCCTAACGGGACCCGGCGCCCTTCCTTATCTGGTCTGTTGAGACCACACTCGTGATGCTTTTTCGAGCTCTCAAGCACAATCTTGCTATCTACCCCCTTCCTACCCACTGCTAACATGTGTAGCTATTACTATATGGTATTATGTGTCTAGAAGAATCTAATACTTTACCTGACGTAGTCCATTTTCACATGGTGCCCCCTCCTCACAAACCTTACCAGTTATAATTTGGGGGCCCCCAGTCATGCAAAGCCCTCCACCTCAGAGAAATGAGGCAGAACGGGAAACTGATTTCCAACTTTAATCAACTGGGTCTTATAAATCAATCTGTCCAAGAGCCCCCACCTCGGGTTTTCTTCCGTTCTGCTTTCATTTTCTTTACAGCATTTGTCATGATTTGAAATTACCTTTTCGTGTACTTACGGATTGCCTATCCCTCCCATAGGACGTGAGCTCCGTGGCAAGAGTGCCCTGTCTGCCTTGTTCAGCATTTTATCCCTCAGTCCCTGGGTCTGGCGCATAGCAGGTGCTCAAGAAATTGTAGTTGGATGAACCTATTTCATGAAGTCTTCTCTTGCCAGGTTAGCTGCTATTGATTTCTCACTTTCCTGACTGTTAACTCAGTACCTGAGGTTTGTCTTGAGTGTATCTAGCATAGCAGCTTATTGAAGTTATCTGAACTTATTTTATACATGTATCTATTTCCCCATCTAGACACACTTCTCGTTACTTCTTACTGGTAAGAATTAAGCTTGGTGATTGGGATCACAGGGTTTTGAGTAAGACAGAATTAGGTTTTAATCCCATGTATTAGCTGGGTGACTTTGATTAAGTTACTCAACCTTTCTCAACTGGAACAAGGGAAACTGAGTACTTTCCTTAGAGGATTTGTGGAAGAATTCAGTGAGAAATCAAATGTAAAGTGCTTGTTAGAGTGCCTTGGACACAGGGAATTCTCAATAAATGTTAAGAGATCAAGGCTAAGGTCATCCACACCCTCATATTCTCAAGTATTGTGTACAGGTGGGAAAGCTGGACAACGAAGAAGGCTGATAGGAAAAAAAAATTGATTCTTTTGAAATATGGTTGGAGAAGAGCTCTGTGGATGCCCTGAACCACCAGAAAGGTTAGCCAGTGGGTCCTGGAGCAAACTAAGCCTGAAGCGTTGCTGGAGGCAAAAATGACAAAAACTGAAGCTGTCCTACTTTGCACATATCATGAGAAGGCAGAGGTCTTTGGAAAAGACAATAATGCTGGGAAAAAATAGGAAGGGAGGAAGACCAAATCTGAGATGGCCTGACTCCATAAGAGAAGTTATAGACATGAGAGACAGGAGCTGAGCGTGGCTGTTGGGGACAGGACATTGTGGGCATCACTCATTCATAGGGTCACCAGGAGTCAGAGCTGACTCAATGACGAACACACACACTCTTTTAATTTTGGGGGGAAAAAAAACATGTAGGAAATATAATGTATATCTTACATACATTCTAACATATATCTTATAAAAGAATGTGTTTTAATATATACTATAATGTATACATTATTAAATATATATTCAATATTTTTTAAAAGAAAATAATATAGCAACCATGTGCCCACCACTAAGAATTAATAACTGTTAACATTTCATCATTTTTTCAGATATTTTTAAATAGAAAAATAATACATTTTAGATAAGCATAGGTAAGTCCCTAGTGCAAAATGTTATGACTATAATAATAAAAATTATTTTTCCATGCAGAAATGCTCCTTGAGGATAACAATCATGTCATATAGTTTTCCATTCCTGCCTTTTCCCGTTCCAGCCCTTCTAGAACAAATGCTGGCATAGGTGCTCTAGGAATACTAGTTGAGTTAAACTGAGATGATGGTTTATTCACACTGTAAAAATCTGATTTAAAGAGGAAAAAAGGTTTCTTGACTGCCAGAGCCGGGAAAAATTTGCAGTGTTTCTAGATCACGTATGAAAGATTTCATTATGTTATCAACTCAGCGACAAAGCTGGAGATCAGTCCTCTCCCTGGAAGACCTCAGAGAAACAATACAATTTAAAAAGGCACCAGATGGGGGATGGGATTCACACCCACTTCACCTCGAAAGCCTGTGAAAGCAGCATCTAGCTCTCAATAGGAGTTAGAAGACTTCCAGCAGGGAAGAGCTGATTCAGAAGACGATGGTCATTTCAAGGCAGCCTCTTGTGAACCTAACAGGAGGCTGCAGGATCCTGGGTGCTGGGCGTCGTCAAGCCGGGCGACAATGCTAAACAGAACCAGAAGACCAGGCCTAAGTCTAGCTGTCGCCGACTTGCTCTGTAACAACTCCCTTGGGCTCAGGCTCCTGATCATCCCAATGAATTGGCCAGAGCATTTGGGCTCTCGGGTCCATGTAAATTCTAATACTGTGATACTTTGAGCATGTTTCTGAATCGTCTGCCTTCTCCATAGCTTGAAGTTGTACCCTTATTTATTTCCATGTAACAAGATGCCCCAAAACTTAGAGGCTTAAAACGAAAACATTTCCTGTGTCGGTGTCTGTGTGTCAGGAGTCCCAACATAACTTAGCTGGTGCCTGGCTCGGGCCTCTCACAAGGTTACGGTCAAGGTGTCAGCGGGGACTGGCAGAAGCTCGCTCAGATGACAGGAGAGTTAAACTCCCCAGTCACTCGTGGGAGGGAGGTGGCCGTTCTTGGGGAGCTGCTGAAGGAAGCATCTTCAGAAGCCCCCATGGGAGGGCGGGATGTGGAAGATTTTACTGGCATAGAGCTGTAGTTCTCTGGTTCCAGTGTCCCATTTTCCCCCAAGCCAGTCTGGAAAGAGGGGCAGCTGGGAGTCAGCAGAGCCAGACACAAGGCCAGTGGCCAGAGCTTCCGTTCTGCGTTGCCGCCGGGTGTGGGTCAGCATTCGGGCCAGATTCAAGTCCATGTGTGGGGTCCAACCTGGCCCTGTGCCGTGCGGACACAGGGGAGCGCACCCCCGCAACAGGAGCCCCAAGAGGGAAAAGGGAAGACAGGAGGAGCTTCCTTTGTTTGGAAGTTTATATATTTAGATTTCTCAAGCTTGCAGTGGCCACGTCCATACTGGCCCCTGACTCGCTTTCAGGTGTGATTGATGGGCAAGCACCTTCCTACGCCAATCAGACCTTACCGGGCATGAGTCTAAAGTGCCTTTGTCTAGTCCGTTCCCCCATCAACCAGCGGGGAACAGACTTGGAAAGTGTTAAATGCAGCCTTTTCGCAAAGCTGTAACAATGGCACGCCTATATTTTCTGGTCTCCCCTTTCACTCCTTTCCTGTTAGATAATAACCAGATTACTACAATGGCATCAGGGTGACCAACTCATCCCAGTTTGCTTAACATTTTCTAGATTTTGCCCTGAAAGCCCAGCATCTCAGGAAATCCCTCAGTTCCTGGCACATTGGGACGGTTGGTCAACCTCTGGGTGTCCCGATGATTGCCAATTCTCCTTTTTCGGGCATGTTCTGTCAGTACGAAGGAGCTGCTCTCTATCCCAGTGGCTCAACGCAGACAGAGCCAGCATTGCCCATGGGACGGGGTAATGAAATGGGCCATGCGTGACTTGCCCTAATGAGAAGCATGTTCCTCCTTTGGCAGCTTGTGCCTTCCCTGGGAAGACCTTCTTGCTGAATGGGACACAGTTTATTGTGTCATGCCGGGCATTGTTGCTAATGCCACTTTGGCTGGCACCGGGGCTGGTGGATATTGGCATGTCATCCTGCAGCAAGGGCACTGTGCCATCATGACAGATGGATTCGTGTGCTGGCATGTTGTGGAATCAACAGGTCCATCAAGTAGGAAAGCAAAGGCTAGAAAGTGATTTGGGAAAGTCAGAACTCAGACCGAACCCCAGGAGATTTAGGGGTAGTGTTAAGGCAGTGTTGAAAGCTAAAATTTTTGAGACGAGAGTTGTGAAAATGAAATGAGGTAGACTAGTTTCCTTTGAAAGGCTCTGAGAAAGAATTTGGCATCAAAGAAAATTCCACCCACCCTTGTTTTTTGAGCTCTTAGTGTCAACAAATGCCCAGATGGGAGATCATCTCCTTCCAAACGTCACCAAAATGTATCAGAGCAAAAGTGAGAGACAAAAAGAGGAAAAACAAGCTCTTCCAAGTCCCATTGGACTTTCACCCCCACCCCCACCCACCCCCCGCTTTTGCCTCTTTATTCATGCCTGCATGGCTAAATCGGGTATCAAGTTAATAGAAAAATCCTTCCGTGAAATCTCCCTTGAGAAACACTTTTGCTAAAAATAGTAAAAGGTATAGCATGCATTGTTACAATTTTTTATCAGAGAGTCATCCTCATTGCACTAGAATGTAATTCAATTTACCGTTGTGACTATTATTCCCTGCGTTTTCCTTAAAAAACCTTTAGAAATACACTCTCAGTAAAGAGAAATGATACCAGGAATAGAAAAGGCATGGTTTTGAGTTTCAATGCAATGTTTTTTGTTCTTTTTTTAGCAATTAGAAAAGCAGGCACAAACAAAAATAAAAATTAAAAAAAAAAAAATAAAAAGGTTTATGCAAAAATAAAAATAAGAAAAAGAAAAGAAAAGCAGGCACAAAGGGTTAAAAAGGCAGGCATGCACTGCACTGGCATGCATATGCTAGTCATCCCGGAGGCTCAGATGGTGGAGGCTGTGTCCTGATACAGACAGAAACCACTAGAAGTTCTAAGACCTGCAAGGGAATTTCACAGGAGCTCAGCCAGATGATGCAATTTCACAGGGTCTGTTAATTATCCTCTCTAATGCTCCCTCATCTACAATCCCACCTGGCAAGAGGAGGCGGGGAAGGTGTTATGAGACCCACTTTATCCATGAAAAAGGGGTGAAGAGACTCCTTCCACATATCCTCCCAGCTGGTAACACGTCCCTGGATCCAGAAGGCCTGACTAGAACCTGGCCCTACCCAAAGCTGAACCACATCGCATTCAGGGCCTAAGGGCCCTATATCTCAGCCCTTCGCACCCCTTTACATAATGTGACAAAGGGAACAAATGTCATTTTCAGTCTCCCTCTCTTCTAAGAAAGCTGGATGCCAAAGAAGTTCTTTGTGAGGCTGCAAATGGAAGAAATCAGAGAAGCTCTAAGTTGTTCCCAGGAAAAATAGAGCTGGGGAGAGGGTGGTGCTGAGCTCCAAACAGCTGGAGAGCCAGCAGCAGCAGGAATTAGAGGGGATTTTTATAAAACTTAACCTCTGCTCTGTCTTATCACAAAACCTGTCACACATTTATGCAACTTGCCAGTGCTTTTGGAGTTTGAGGTATTTTAAGATGGGTTTGCTTGTTTGCTGGGTACGCTGGCAGCAAAGTGCGGAGGCGACCTCCAGGGGGCAGCACTGAGAGAGGAAGTGGATGCGCTCAGGGGCTTGAGACATTAGACACAGTCAGAAATGATGCTGCAGAGTCACAGAAGGGCTGGGGAAATAGGGCGTTCATTTATTTACCTCAGAGAGTGATTTTGGGTGACGCAGACCCTTGGCTGTCCCAGCTCGGGGGTAGAAATACCAAGGACAGCATTGTGGAAGTTGGTCATTGGGGTGTCCTCCCAGACTGACCCTATGGAGAGCAGCAGAACAGCACAGCAAGAACAAAGAAGGCCTCAAGCCTCCTTCCAATCCAGGCTGATTTTCCTGCTTTCTTCATGCCTTCTGCTAATGATAACCTAGCTGCTTAAAGGGAAATGATGAAACCTTACTCCTACCCATTCAATTATTTGTTCGGCCCCCTCTGGCCCAGAGTCTCCGGAACGACCACTTTCATCACCAAAGCATGAAAATACCAGATGGTAACCTGTACTTTAAAATCAAGGAAGTCAGACACGTCAGCCCGCCAGAAGCTTGAAATAAGAATCTTTGCACCAGTCTCTAGCTGAGAAAATCACCTGTTGTAGTTGCTGGCAATTAATCAATTTGTATTTCATGTGGGGTTCAGGGGCACCTATTTTTCCAGAGGCTGGCGGCGCACTGCATTATCCTGAGTAGAGAGACAGTTCTCTCCCAGTCCTCTGTCACAGCGAGACTAGGTCTGAAGGGGCGATGCCCCCGAGAAAGAATGTGTGCTCAGCATCAGGGACTCATGCCGCTGGCCCTCTCCCCGTGGCCCAGCGCTAGCTCTCAGTAGCAGAGGAAAAATGGGCTCCCAAACACCAGTGGAACATCTGTGTCTCCTGCAGCAAAACCTTGTACTCATTCCCTCTGCTTTTTGACTCATTGCAGGAATCTCATTATGAACTCATTTCATCTCTCCAGGGAGCAAGCTGATGGAAGACACAGTTAAAATTGTATTTCAGTGTCTTGAACCTATTTAAAGAAGATTGCTGGGAGGTTACTATCATTTCTGTTGTTAAAAGTGGAAACAACGCCAACAATAATATTTTTATTGAGCACTCAGACCACAAATATTTATTGGATAAATATTATGTCTATCAAGCAATGTATCAGACACCAATGGAGTGTCAAAGCAGCTTGGTGCCTTGCCCTTGTCTCAAGAAGTTTACAACGTAGTTGGAAGACAAGACGTACTTGAAAATATTTGTAGTAGAGTTGATCTGTATAGTGGAGATATTCAGCTCAGAGACACAGCAGATCGGGATCCTAGCTTGGACCCTACCATGGGCCTCAGTGTTCACATGGATAAAGTTAGGTTTATTCTGTTTTGTTTTTGTTTTTTAATATTCACCAAATATATACTGAACATGTATGTATCAGGCATCATACGGGGGTTATACAAATAAATTTAATTTTAGTGGGAGCAGCAGATATGTCAATTGATGCTTACAATGTCCTATGCAAGGTAATATAATAGATTCATTCTTTCAATCTTTCATGTATTCACTTAGCACCTACTATGTGCCATGTTTTTGCATGTGCTTGGGATACATCAATGAACAAAATGGACAAGTATTCTCTACCATCATGGAGCTTTTATTCTAGCAGGGAGAGACCAGATAAGTAATAAGTGGTATGAGGAAGACAAAATAAAAGCAGGGCAGATGGGATTAGAAGTGAGGAGAGAATGGGGTGAAAAGAGCTGGGAAGGTGATTTTTGTGCAAAGATTTGAAGGAAATGAGGGAGTTCATCATCAAATAGCTGGGGAAAAAGTGTTCTAGGTAGAGGGTCCAGCCAGTGCAAGGCCCCGTGACAGCAAGGCGTGCGGTATTTGCGGGGTGGCGAGGAGGTTAGCTGGCTGCGTCAGGTGAGCAGGGGACAGGCGAGTGGGCGCGGGCAGAGAGGAGCGTGTGCAGGGCAGACTGCGTGGGTCCCGGTGGATCCTGGAAGAACGGGCGGCTATCAGCCCTGCACAGTGGGGAGCTTCTGGGGGGTTCAGAGTAGGGACGCTATTCTCTAACTTATGGAGCAAATGAGCAGCACCTAACATCCCTGCAGGCCCCAGGAGCTTGAGCTGTAGCGTAAATGCAGGGGAGCGGGGAGCACTGGAGCTTCCGTTCCTACCTGAATTTTAGAGGGAAGCCGGCAGGATGCAGCCTGGAGGGATAGAGAGAAGCTTCCTTTTCCCCAGAGCTTTACTGAGATGTAATTGACACATAACACCGGGAAGTTTAAGGTGCACAACGTGTTGATTTTATGCACATATACATGGCAGAATGATTACCACTGTGGTTTAGTGAACACCTCCTTCACGTCACATAATCACCTCTTCTGTGGTGAGAACATTTAAGATCTGCTCTCTTAGCAACTTTCAAGTCTACAACACAGTAGTAGTAACTGTAATCACCATGCTGTCCATTAGATCCCCAGAACTTATTCATCTTATAGCTGGGAGTGTGTATCCTTTGACGAACATTTCCCCATCTACTCCACACCCCGGGCTCTGGTGACCGTCCCTCTGCTCTCTGTTTAAAAGAAGCCCCTTCTAATAGTCCAGGAGAGAAGCTGGGCTGGCTGAAAGTAAGGGGGTATTAGAGTTGAAGAGGGAAAACGAAACCAAAATATTTTAAGGCAACAGGATCAAAAAGGCTTTACAGCCAGTTGTATGTAGAGAGAAGTGGGGAGGATGGCCACCAGGTTTCGGGCGTGGGTGACTGGATGGATGGTGGCATCAGTCTCTGAGAGAAAACCTCCACAGTTGAGGCTCCAGTTGGAGAAGACCTGATCAGGTTTAGACCTGTCGAATGTGAGGCCATTGCGAGGGAGATGTTTAGTAGGTTGTCGTGGTTGACATCACTAGTGTGTGACACGCTTGTGGAAGCCTGCATGTCACGGCCCATTGCCCCGGGGCACGGCCATGTGATTTGTTCTGACCAATGAGTTGGGAGTGAACATGCCGTGTGCCATTTCTGGGCTGCAGCACATAATCTTCTGTGCAGACCCTGATGTGTTCCCTTCCCTTGCCCACAGAAAATAAGAGAGGTTATATGTCCCTGATGGTGCCCCACCAGATGCTGGAGTCTCTGTCACTTAGGTCCCTGTGATGGGCTGAATCGTGTCCCCCAACCTCAGATTCATATGTGGAAGGCCTAGCCCTCACTGCCTCAGAATGGGACTGTATTTGGGAAAAGAAAGAAAAAGGCCTTTTCCAGGAAGATAAGGGAGGATGTGCTCCATAAGGACAAGGGAGTAACCCTAAAAGAGGGAGCATGGAATCAAGGAAAAAGGAGGGAAACACCAGGGAGTAGGATGGGGATTTCCAGGGTAAAAGCCACAGAGATTGGGACAGAAAGACAGAGCCTCTGGAGGTAACCCCAGAGAGAATTTGGAACTGGTACATTTGAGCATATGAGGATATGATGAGAGGGCAGATGGCCTGCAGAAAAACCAACTTGTCTCACGGTCCACCACTAAGTTCAGCAATAAACAATATTTACATATTCATTCCACACCTCTTCATTGGACACCTACTGTGTGCCAGCCACTGTGCTCGCAGCAGTGAGTGAAGCAGCCCAAGTGCTGGCTTTTACAGACCTGATTCTAGCGTGTATAGGGAAGGGGAATTGATGAAACGTCTTTTTCACCAAGTGTCATTTCTAAAACTCAGATGCACCATGTAACTGATGGTATGTCACGCTTAATTGGCAACATTTTTTCCTTCTTAGCAGTATATAAAATAATGGTATGTTTTACAATTGATGACATCTTAAATTTGCTGAAATATGGGTTAAGTTCATAATAGTCACTCTAATATAAAAAATGACTACTGATTTAACTAAAAGTATGATATACTATGATAGTGTGTCATGGGACAATGAAAGCAGAGGTGGTAAAAATAAGTTAAATTCTCTATCATCGTGGAAGTCAATACATAATGTTTAAAATGGAAATAACAGGATATGCATATTATTTAAATATTAGGGGACTTATTAAGGGCTTTAGAAGAATCGAGAATGACTGCCTCTCTGTGACTGGGTGGGAAAGGTTGCACAAGGGGCGACTATTTACCGGCAAAAGCCTTTTCATACCTTTTTACTGTTAATCATGTAATATATTTCTTTGATTAAAATATTAATGAATTTTTAAGGAAACTACTGTGGGTCTTAGGTGCCTGGGACTTACTAAGCTCTTCAGGAAAATGTTGTGAGGAGGCAAGAAAAACAGTTGAGGCAAGAAATGGCCTCAGCAAAGTCTAGCCTTGGCCGATCCATGGGAAGCTCTGGGTCACAGATTGTTCTGCAGAGTTGGCCCACGTGGAGGCAGGATTGTGTCAGTTAGCCAGTGGTGACTTCCTAACTATCTCAGGGTGAAGGTACTTTGTCAACCAAAGACGTAGATATAAGTCATTAGCATAGCACTTATGGCAGCTGGGGGATGGGTGCACCAGCTGAAAAGGGGCTCTGGGTGGGGCATGATGCCATAAATCTCAAGGATAAATGTATTGCAAGTGACAGAAAGCCTCCTCCAACTAACTAAAGGGAAAACAAGGCAGGGGAAGGGTTTTATTGACTCATTAATAATCAGAGTTGGCTGCAAGAGGACTCATGTGATGCTCCAGGGCTCCTTTCATCTTTCACTCTCGCAGATATGCTCTCTCATTGGGATGATGAAGATGACATCCCACAGCCCAAGAGTCCCTTCCTGCTGGTGAAACAACCCCAGGGGGAAAAGGAGGTTTCTTATAGCTCTGGCTGAAAAGTAGCAGAGAGGTTGCTAGTTGACCCTGGGTCCTATGCCTCCCCCTGAACCAAGCACCCCGGGCCTGGGGTGGGGAGAGGGAAAGGGGCAGAGGCCTCTGGCGTGGTGAGGGGCAGGGGCAGCTCAGTCCCAGCCACGTGTCCAGGGTTTCCCGGGGAAAGGCGGGATCCTACTGCCTGAAGGAGAAAGGGATGTTAGGTTGGAAAAAAACCAACAGCCATCCACCCACAATCATTCATTTTCCTAATTCTCACTCGCCTAGCAGCCGGACCCCTAATTGTCAGAGGGGAGGAGATTTCATCCTTTTGTTCACTTTATTTGCTCTAATTCAGGACTAATGCAACTCTCCTACCCTTAGCTGCCATCTTTAAGAAGCCCAGGGACCGATATGGAGCTATATTTGTGACTTCACTTGGTTCATCTCAATTCTTTTTATGCCAAGGAAGTCCAGGGAGAGCAGAGGGCTTGTGGAAGGTCGAACTAGAAGTAAAAAACTGTTTACCCAGTGGTAAGACAGTAAATCCTGGAGCTCTGAGGTCTTGAATCAGGACATGCTGACCCTTCCAGTCTTCAAGGTGTGGGCTCTGCCAACCTGGTTGGTCACCTGAGCTGAGAGGAGCCCGGGGTGGGGGCTGGACAGATGACATGTCCTATCGGGAGGCTTCCAGCAATGACAGTTTAGCTAAACAAGCTTTATACCTTTTTTTTTTCCTTCAGCATTAAAACTATGATTTAATGAAATAGAGGGTGACATTTCAGAAAAAGCACACACATAATGCACTCTTCCACAATGGAGTTTGTTTTTTCCACTCATGAGTATTTCTCAGCTCAGAATCCCTAAGCTGCTTTTAGCAAAGGAACACTCTACCTTGCATCAAAATCAGGTTCTGATTTAAACATCAACTGGTCTACAATCTTGCACCTCCAGACCCATCTCTGTCTCAAATCTGGAGACCTTGTGGGACCAGGAAGAAGTGGAAATTGAGTCTTAATAGAGTCATTATGTGCACTCTGGAAAGAGTCAATATTGAAGGGCAAAATGGTGGGGATGTGTCTAATGCTACCTGGTGACAGTTTTAGCCCAGGGAGGTAGGAGGCCACCAAGGGGGTTTTCATCATTGGAACAGCAGTGTCCCTCAGACCACCTGCATCAGAATCACCTGGATGCTTTTTAAAAACTGTAAAAGCCGGAGACTCCACCCAAACCTAATGTGAATCACAATTTGGGGCGATGGCCAGGAAATTACACATTTAAGAAGTATCCAGCCCAGCCGGGCGTGGCTCAGCGGTTGAGCGTCGACCTAGGATCCAGGTGATCGGGGTTCGATTCCCGGTCAGGGCACATGCCCGGGTTGCGGGCTGCAGCCGATCAATGACTCTCTCATCATTGATGTTTCTATCTCTCTCTCCCTCTCCTTCCCTCTCTCTGAAATCAATAAAGACATATTTAAAAAAAAAAAAAAAAAGAAGTATCCAGGTGACTCTGGTGCACACTAATGCTTAGACTGCCACCCAGACAGCCAGCCACTAGAAGGAGGAGTCTGTCTTTGGCACCTAACAAAATCTGGCGTTTGGCAGGCACTTAAATTTTAAGGCTACTTTAGAGAGATAGACCCTTGTAAGAACAGATAAAGAAATTAGCGATGCAATTGCAATGCAACTCTTCCTCCTACGATCACTCTGTGGAAGGAGGGCAAGGAATGCTTAGCATGAGGTTAGTATTTTTAAAGAGAATGTACTGTTTGATTAAGAAACCCTACCTCGAGTTTCAAAGGAAAAAGAAATGAAAGGATCAGAGAGACCTGAAAGTGCATTTCTTTGAAAGTATATTTAAAGTATCACTTGAGAATACCAACTTTGTGCCAGCCAGCGTCACAGGTTTTGTATATGACTGTGTTACATCTATTACGGAACAGCTCCATCTCAGAGTGGCGCCAAATCAGAGGCATTCAAGGTGAAAATGCTACGTATTCCCAGGGTTACCCCACTGAGTTCCTGCAGAGGTGAGCTCCTAGCTGTCAGGCCCCAGGCCAGTGACACAGGGAAAGACACAAGAGAGGCCAGCTCGCTCCCTTTCCTGCGGCCTAAGCTACCACTGGCTGTTCTAGAGGAAAGTGTATTTGCTTGCATTTCGTGGGGGGTTTATAATTTCTAACTCAGCCTGAATTCTCTTCGGGTAAATCCCAGCTAGCACGAAAGGGGAGTTTCTGGTCAACTTTTAATTTCTGACTCTGACTTCTGCCCTACGTTGGGAATTTGGTTTTTGCACATGATACAATTTTCACTCTCAGTGGCAATGACTTGAGTTACATATGGAGTGGGCTCCATTCATTTCACTGAGAAAACATTCTGGTGTAAGAGGGAGTTCAACGCGTGTTAATGGGAGTAAATAAACAAGAAACAAAGTGACTTGCCTTTACTTAGTGAATCAGGTTTATGATTAGGATGTGTTATATTCTGGTGCCACATTTTGTCCACAAGGTTACGGTATGCCAAGGTGACCAGTTGTCACCTCCTAACCCTGGCCAGCTGTCTCCCGAAGTCCAGCCCATGGGTATTGGAGAAGGCTGGTGAGTGCTCATCAGTAACTCCATGGAAAATTATCCCCGCTTTTGGAGAAACAAAGGAGGGTACATACGCACTGATGATTATATGGTTTAAAAGTTTTCTAAAAAAAAAAAAAAAAAAAGCTTTATCCTCATGTTCAAATGAAAGAAATATCATTTGGATATCATACTTTCTTAGAAATCTTAGGAGGCTGCCTGGTGCTGCTTAGATTTTAGATTTGATGCTCACTAGTTATCTCAGGGTCACCTGGGCTGAAAGGGACCCCATCTGTCTGGCATGAGAAAGGGGAGGAGCCCAAGGGACCCTCCCCTCACTGTCTCCCCAACATCCAGAAAGGGGCCGGGGGCGTGGCAGGGCATGTTCTTTCCTCTCTTCCCCTCAAAGTCAAAAAGCAAGTCTTTTACCTATTTACTAATGGGTTGGTTTTAGACTTTTAGAAATTATAAAATATCCTTTGCAGATAATAATAAGGCATGTACAGGAAAAAACTAAAGTCCCCTGTTCATCACCTCACCCCCTTCTCCTCAGAAACAACCAAGTTAATAAAATTGTTGTTTTAGACACTGATTTCTGTTTTTTTTATGCATTTACAATATACATATCAAGCATTTAATTTTGTATCAGTGCTTTTTACAAAGCTCCTTGAGTTGGGGAAAGCACTGGTATTTTCCAATTTTTTATACTTATGATGACAGAAATGAACAATATTTGAAAATTTGTTTACAAAAACTAATAACTCTAACTTCAGACTCCAGAGAACTTTCTAGAGAGGTTGCTGGCTTGTCGGTGACCAAAAGCTTAATATGTGACACATGGGAGCACTTAGATCATTATCCAAAAATAATCCTTTTAAAAAAAATTAGGAGAATCTTTTTAGAATTCATAAAGCACAATGATGTTTTGACTATTTCTGGTAAAGATGAACAAATACATTATGTCATAGTTGGGAAAAGAGGCGACAAGGGACCATATTTATTTGGATCCTATTTTTTAGCAGAAAAGCATTTTTATGTATGTCTCTAAGATTTACACCAAAATATGCCTTTTCACTTTGCTCTTTATATTTTTGAACTAAGCTTTTCCATGTGGGGAAGGGAGGGAGCTTAAGAAGCCCTCGGGTGCCTGGAGCCCCTGACCGCCCAGAGTTGGGCTGGGGCCTGCACGGGTTCTGCAGGATGGCCCTGAATTCCCAGCCCCATCGCCTCGAGGTTCCTGGACTCGGGCTGCTGTTTCCTCCAGGCTCACACTCACCTCTGCTTCCAGCTCTGGTGTCCCCCTCACCCTGGCCTCTAGCTGCCCCTCGTCAGTCCGGAGGCAAACCCAGCCTCCCCACTGCTCTCACAGCACCTTCGCTTACCCCGGGTGTGCAGTGGGTTTGGGGGGACCTTCTGCAGCTGTGAAGTTCATGAGGCGGGGTCGCATGACAGGACCTGTGGCTTTCCTCCCTCTCTGACTACACTCTTTCTCCAGCCAGGTCCCAACCCATCTCTATCCCTTTCTTCTTCCCTCCCCATCAGAAATGAAATATTTGTCCGTGTTACAGAGAAAGTGTGTCTTCACCCTTCTCTGAACCCTTGACTTCAGCCAGTGTTCATGCCTGTGGAACTTGCCTACATGAAGTGATAGACTTTTTCCAACAAGAGTGGTTTTTTCCTCTCTGGAAATAAACTTGCCACCAGCAGCTAAGAGAATATATTTGTCCTCATTTTGTTAAATAGAGAGAGACCGCCAAATCCTACTTTCGAATAGAGAGATTAGATGATAATTTCAAATTTCTGCCCCTCTAAGAACTTAGTTTTGCTCAGAACTCCTGGTGTAATAGCCACTTGTTTGCCCATATTTATCCCAAATCACCCTCTAGAAATTTTCTAGTGGTTCCTGAAGGGTGATCTATGTGAGACAATCCGGGGTGGACAGGAGGAGTCCCTGGGGACCTGGTAAGAGGGTGTCTCCATGACATGGGAAGCTGAGCCATCAGCAAAGCCAAGGCCTGAGATATTGCCACCTGGCAAGAAACATTTTTGGGTGTGGTACGCCTGGTCCTGGCCCAGGCAACAGCTGTCACCAGGGCTTCTGAGCAAACCAGGCTGGCAGGGTCAGTCAGCAGTCAGGCTCCAGGGCTGCCATCATATACAATGTGAAGGGATGGGTGTATTGGGGTGACAGGGCTAAACTGCATAGGAGTTTACAGTTTAGAGCAGAGAAGGGTCAGAACAAAGAGGGGAAGCTCAGTTCCTGGGCAAGAGGCAGAGTCAGGGCCAAACTCCAGTCCTGAGGGAGACTGAGCTCGCAGGCAGGGTAAGTGGTTAGACATGGGGAGGGTGAAAGGGTGCAGCGACCCAGCCTTTTAGACCGAGCCAGTGTGGCGAGGCATCCTTAGGGAACCAAGGCTTGGGGTTGGCCTGGAGGAGACTGGCTCAGTGAGGAAGGACTCTAGTAGTGCTGGACTCTAGGCTCCTGGATTTCAGATCTGGAGGAGTAATGGTTCCAGTTACCATGGCAACAATATTACCCCATAACTTTATGGCTTGAAACCAGACAATATTCATTTTGCTCACACATCTGCGATTTGGGTGGGGCTCAGCAGAGGTGGCTCATCCCCGCTTCACTCAGCAGGAGTGGGGATCATCTAAAGTCTCCCTCATCCACACGTCTGGTGGTGATGTAGCTGGAGGCAGGGACCTGAGCTGGGACCATCAGCTGGAACACACGGCCTTTTCATGTGGCCTGGGCCTCCTCACAGCACAGTGGCTAGGTTCCATGGGTTGGCATCTTGAGGAAGAGAGAGCCAAGCAGACGCTATATTGCTCTCGATGACCCAGCCTCAAAAGTCATGTCGTGTCTCTTCGGCTGCCACCTATTTACTGAGGCTGCCACAAAATCCCAACCAGCCTCAGGGGATGCGGAGACAGACCCCACTTCTTCATGCAGAGTGACAAAGCTCTGGAATAGAGCTCGTCGGATGAAATATCAGAAATACTGCTGTGGCCATTTTTGGAAAACTCAGTCTGCCACGGTCATAATGTAAAACCAGGGCTGTGCCAGTGGATGGGCTCCGGTGGCCGGAGCCCATTCATCCTGGGAGGGGGCTGTCGCTGGGAGCGGCGGAGGCGAGAACTGAGCCCGTCAGCACCCCACCCTAGTTCTGAAGGTAGAGCAGAAGAAAAGGAAGGAAAGAGGGGAAGTTGACAAGTGCTTCCTTCTGCTGTTCACAGCTCCGCTAGCCTTTTAGCAGTCCCTCAGGAGAAGGCTGGCGTTTCTCACGGGGGTTTTGTTTATAATCGAATCCCTCTCTCAGAACACGCAGGCAGCAGATTCATGCAGATGGCGCCAATACACGATTGATAAGGTTCATCACAGCTTGAGATTAGCTATAAATTCCTAATGTGTTTAGGTGAGACACATCCCTACCGCACAGCAGACAAAGAGAGGCAAACACAATGATCCGTGAAAGAAAGAAACAGAGATGCTGCCCAAGTGAAATGAGCCTTTATATGTCGCCCGCCTCACCTCGTGTTTGTGTAGCTGTACCTGCAGACTTCCAGATCGCTGCCTGAGGTTTACTGATGGTTTCTTTCAGGGATCATTAAAAGTGATTTGTGGCCTGGCAAGGCTTGTGTTTCTCATGCTCAGGATTCAGCTTACAGCATGGAACCTGGGAAGGGGTGTCTGGGGGACTGCTCCTCCACCCAGGCACTCTCTGCTCGGGGAAGTCACAGGGCTTCCACAGCCCATTGGCAGCTGACAATGCAGGGCTGGAGCAGCAGGAAATAGTTCTCGGGGACTTGGGGTGAGGTCGGCCAGAGGGCCTTGGGCACACAGGGCTTCAGGCAGCCTACAATCAGGGCCCTAGAGAATGGAACTAATGAGAGAACTGACTCAGGTGACCAGGCTGCCCAAGAAACCTTCTGCATCTTTCCCTTTCCCCCCACTGATTGCATAGCTTGCTTCCAGTGTTCCCCCCACCCCTTCTTCTTAGAAGACATTTCTATGGACAGGTGAATAGCACCTTGGACTTCACAGGTGCGGGCACTAAGGAAGTTAGGGTGGGTGAACCTAGGACCTCAGACATCACGGTGCTCCCTCTCACGACATGGCCCTTTCCCTGGGCCAGCTCTTCATCCTGGGTGAACACATCAGCTTGCCCACCTCAGAGAGTAGCCCCTCCCAGGAGTCCCTGAAGGGCAGGCCCGAAAGCCCACCTGTCCAATTATTTTCTCTTTCTCCCCTCACCCCACAATTTTTAATCAGCAAAAATGCTTTGCACAGCACCCTGTTAATCCTGGGAGTGGCACTGGTCTTTATGTTGTATGTCCAAGACTTATGCATTAACAGGAATAAATCTCATTGCATTGTGTGGTTCAGTCTCTGGTCAGGGCCTCAAAGAAGCAGTTCAGGGACAAAAATGTAAAGCAGATCCAACCTATACTGGTGTGAGCGTCAGTTTTCTGTGTCCCTTTGGCTAGGCTATAGAGTCCAGTTATTCAATCACACACTAACTGAGGCGTCCCTGTGGAGACATTTGGCAGCTGGTTGACATCTACAACCAGTTGACTTTGGGTAAAGGGAATTACCCTTGATAGTGTGGGTGGGCCTCACTCAATCAGTTGAAAGGTCGTCACTGTCAAACCAGGGTTTTCCTGAAGAAGAATTTCTGCCTCAAGATTATAGCACCAGCTCCTGCCCCAGAGTCTCCAGCTTGACAACCTGCCCTGCAGATGTTAGACTTGCCCGTCCCCACATAAGCCAAGTCCTTGAAATATCTATCTGTCTCGTACTATTTCTCTCTCTCAGGAGAACCCGGACACATACAAGTGGCATCTACTGAAAGACAATAAATAAAATGGAGTCACTTCATAGCCCAGAGAAACACTTGTTGAATTCCCTATCTCCTTTGTCATTCTATTCTCTAGTCCCTAAGACCCTCACGCTCTGCGGCTAGCCCCCAAACCCCCTCATTCATACCTGCAGCACCCCTGTGTTTGTGTACATGTATATAGCACGTAACTCACTCCCACTGGCCCTGAGGCTCCCCTCCTCTCATCCCATCTCTCCCTCACCCTGCTGGTCTCCCCTGGAGTCAGCCAGGCCCTCCCAGCACAGAGCCGCCCTCCTCAGGCCTCTCCCTCCACAGGTGACCCTGTCTGCCCGGGGTGGAGACGGAGATAAAGGAATAGGGGGATTGCTGAGTGGAAAAGCCAAACATATATCTTATTGGGCAAGAGCAAGGAAAAGAGGACAGCTATACACATATCTTGGTCATTTTTTAGTCTAATTAAGCTTTTCCAAACTACTTTTGAATGTAAATAATTAAAAATTCTCCTGAAATCTTCATAACAATCTGTAAGACTATTTTATGTTACCTTTATAGGGTCAACTGAGTAGGTATTATTGCTTTATAGAGATTTAAAAAATCTCAAGAATTAGAGAAATTAAACATTATATCCAAGGTTCCACCTTAGGTCTCACTTTACTAATCACAAAGTTGAGGCTGGCACGTAAGATTCCTGCCTCCATGGCATTAAGCCGGCTCTTTATGAAAGAGAATTACTTGGTTCACAGTAATTAATCAATTAAAAAACATACATCAAAGACTAGGGACTCCAGATGAGCTGAATAAGGCACAGTCCCCACCTTTCAGGGTTCAAGGAGGGAGAGTGGGTCAACCCCCTCTGGCTTCTCACAAGCATCGGGAGAAAGGCAGCCTGCGGAGGGGTCTCAGTAGGTGTGATCTCCTGTCTACCTTCCCACCTTCCTTGTGGGACATGGTTGGCACAGCTTGCCCAAAGCTGGTGGCTGTGTGTGTCAGGAAGCTCCCATACTAACTCATAGCTCTGCGTGGAAGGCCGGGAGCAGTGGCTGGAGGCGATGCTGTGGTCAGGGGCGCTGCTCTGTGGGCCTGGAGGGCTGAGGAACCAGCCTGGGAGGGAAAGAGGCCTGTGCCTTCTCAGGGCGGGTGGGGCAGGGGGACTTTCCCCACCCCAACTATTGCCTGTCCAGTTTCTCTTCCGATTTGTCGTGTAATCATTAAAAAGATAACTGGAAGCACAAAAGCCGATTTTCAAGAGAAATAATGAGGAGGAGATAAAAAGAAGGGTTATATAAGAAGATAATGTTTGGACGAAAGGCTTTAAAAGACTCAAATTAGATAACAGTAATTATACAAATTTGAGAACAAATTTGAAAGATTAACAATTAAAAATAAATATAAAATGATTTAAAGTAAAAATCATAATAGTATAAAACACAATTACAGTTCATGTTAAACGTATGATTACTTACACTTTTTAAAAGATTTTATAAATTATAATTATACTTTTTAAAGATTGATAATTAAAAATAGAGATAAATAGTATTAAGTTAAAAACTACAGTTAAAATAATATTTTTGAAGTGATGAGCATACCAATTGAAAATGGACAAAGAACATGAATTCATATATGAAAAATCCAAATAATAATTTGTATGTGCAAAAATGCTTAACTTCACAAGTAGTAAAATAAATGCAAATTAAAACTATGTGCTATTGATTTTTACTTATCAAGTTGGTAACAGTTTGAAAAACAATGATATTCAATACAGTCAAAGGTACAGGAAACCACTCTTTCGCATTCTACAGGTGGAACTGTAAATTTTTTCGGCATACAGGGGCTGGTGAGACACATAAGAAGATCAAAAATGAACATACTTTTTTCTTAATTTTTAAAAATTGTCGTGAAATACATATAACATAAAGTTTACCACCACAACCACTTTTAAGTGTATAGTTCAGTGGTCTTAATTAAGTACATTCATATCCCTGTGCAATCATCACCACCATTTATCTCCAGAATTGTTTCATCTTGCAAAGCAAACTTTATACCCATTACACAATACCTCCGCATCCCCCCTTCCCCAGTCCCTGGTAACCACTACTCTGCTTTCTGTCTCTATGGATTTCACTACTCTATGTGCCTCGTATAAGTGGAATCATACAGAATTTGTCTTTTAAAATGCATACTGTTTTGCCAGTAATTTAATTGCTGGCTTTATCCTGGGAAGCTAATCACAAATATACACAACAAATTACCTGCAAGAATCTTCATCAAAGCATTGTTAATAGTGTTTTTTTTAAAAAATTAACAAAAAAAAGTCTTTATTGATTTCAGAGAGAGGAAGGGAGAAGGAGAGAGAGAGATAGAAACATCAATGATGAGAGAGTCATTGATCGGCTGCCTCCTGCACGCCCCCCACTGGGGATGGAGCCTGAAACTGTGGCTTGTGCCCTGACCTGGAATTGAACTGTGACCACCTGAGCCATGCCAGCTGGGCTGTTAATGGTGTTTTTAAAATTAGGGGGAGCCTGGTTGGTGTGGCTCAGCAGTTGAGCATTGACCTAGGATCCAGGAGATTGCAGTTTGATTCCTGGTCAGGGCACATGCCCGGGTTGCGGGCTTGATCCCCAGTGGGCAGTGTGCAGGAGGCAGCCAGTCAATGACTCTTTCATCACTGATATTTCTTTCTATCTCTCTCACCCTCTCCCTTTCTCTTTCTGAAATCAATAAAGATATATTTTTTAAAAAAAATTAGGGGGAAAAAACCCCTAACTGCCCAATAGTAGGAAATTTGATACATACATTAAGATGTATTAAATGAAGGAATACTACACATCATTAAAAATATTGTTGTAAAGGAAAATGGCATGGAAAAGAGAATCACAATATATTTAGCAAGATTCCTAGCAGGCTAAAGAATAGTATATATTATAGGATCCCATTAACTTTGGAGAAAAAAGTGTGTACATATTTTTAACACATTAGTAGTAGTTACTTATGGGTAGTGGGTATTTATGAGTGATTTAAATTTTCAATATTTCATTTATCTTCATTTACTACAGTGAACACGTTATTTTTAATAAGTAAAAGTTACTCAAAGATGATTAAGAAAAATAGCTTAAAAATAAAAATTCTAAATTAAGAATTTAAAAATAGAATTGATCTAAATAATTTAAATATCTAAAACAAATACAAACAAAATAATAATTATTTTAACATAATTAAGGAGCTATTTTAAATCAAACAGAATGAAATGAACAGCACCGGAAAAACACAGCATCACCATTCGCTGAGCCCCGTCGAATGCCAGATGCTGTCTGTCTTACATGCTTTAAATACATGAACTGAAGCAGAAGAATAGAGTGGAATTATTTTTATTTAAGTGAAACAATAGTTAATAAGAGGGAAAAGGGAGGAACATCTGAGGAGAGAGAGAGGTTGACTGAGATCGGGCCCTGACTGACCACGCAACCGCCAAGAGCCCGGGTGCGGGTCCCTTTCACGCCAACCCCTGCGGGCCACCCTCAAATCCTACTCGCCAGCCTGCTGTTTAGCAAACATCTGGAGGAAAAGGCAGAAGAGCTCTGATTTTAAGTGCTTGCCTCCTGTTGTGGTAAAACTCTTCCCACCTGGTCAGCTTCAAGCCTCCCGGGGATGTCACTGGATGCGGAGTGGCTGTCACAGAACGTGGGGCAGCTCCTACCAGTCAGTGGGCGCTGTTTCAGCCCATCACTGCTCTCAGTTCCTCCATTTGGGGCTGCCTGGGACATAATCTGGCCCACTGTCCCTCTTTTTCCATCTTCTGGTTTCCTCCATTTCACAGATGAATGATTATAACAGATTCAGAATACCCTTGTTAATTATTAAGTATTCTGGACCCCAGCTTTCCTCTAAAGAATCCACTTATCCCCTAAGATCTATCAAAAAAACCTTTCTCTCTTTAAATTTATTTTTTAAATGAAGTAGTACTTATGTCTTACGTGCAGTCAAGTGCACAAATCTTCCGCATCCATCTCAGTGAACTTTTACAGATATGCACACCCACCTAATAACCACACTATCGAACATTTCCCGCAGACCAGGAGGCTCCAGTGTGCCCTCTCCCAGTCAACCCGCTTACTCGGACACCTTCCGCCACAGGTTCATTTTGCCTGTGCCCGAACACCACGTAAATGGCCTCGTTTATGCACTCCGCCTGGCTTCTTTGGCTCCACATCATGGCTATGATATTCAGCCTTGTTGCTGAGTGTTAAGAGCATTCCACTGTGTGGGTGCACCACAGCTTATTAACCCACCCTAAAGGCCATGGGAATGTGGGGCACTTGTGAATGAAGCTGCAACGAACAGCCCTGTCCGTGTCTTTTGTAGACATAAGCGTGCATCTCTGTTGCGTACATTCAGACGAGGGGAATTGCTGGGTCATTAACTAGTGCATGATTAGCAAATAAATAAATTGATGAAGCCTCTACTATTCCCCTGGGGAGGGTACACTGCTTCATGCCAGTCCTGAGCCACCTCTGTGCTGGATGTCTGCGTTGCCACCTCACAGCTGCGCACTGTCCCTTCCCATCTTTAATGAACAACCACGTTTGCTCTGGTTCTAGCAGTCACTGCAATATGTCATATTGGGTTTCAGAGCCCTGGCATGTAGGGCTCGTGAGAGCAGTTGCTTGCGAGAGAGCTGGTGGTGGCAGAGTACCAGACAGAATCGCCGGAGGTCTGGTGTTCCCCCAGGCTCTGATGAAATGAAGCTGTGTGGTGTTGGGGAACTCACTCTGCCTCTCTGTGTCAGCTCCTTCATCTGTGAGATGAAGAGGGAGATTAGGTGGTTGTCACAGTCACTTCCACTGGCAAGTCCTGTGATTCCTAATGAGAACATTGCATTGTCTAAACTCTTGTTCCAGGCTGAGGGTTGGGGTGCACTGTGCTTTGGAACACGTGAGTAAAACGGTTTCCTGGAGTTGAGATGTCCACAAAGTGTCCTCCTTGGGTGCCTCTCTGAGCTGGGGCAAAAGTGCAACCAAACAGGGCAACATACTCGGGTGAGAACCAGTTGTGTAGGATGTATACTTAGGGACATTTCTACACTATTCGCATCAGCAAGCAGGCATTTCTCTGCTTGTCCAACATCGCGGTAGAAGAGCTCGTGTAACCTTGATGCATTTCAAGCATTTGTTATTTGGAAGTAAAGAGGCGAACAGCCTGCGTTTCAGAAATTGCTCAAGATCCATGACAGGTGGATATTGTTACAGGGTGAGGAAAATGTCCCTGTGCTCTCGAGTAAAAACGGTTTGAAAATTCATCAAGGCCAGAGGAGCCATCAGGAGAGATGACAGATAGAATGTGCCTGTTTAAGGATCGGCGATGAGAAATGAGCCTTTTCTGACTTGGGCTCTGGTTGTCAGAGGTGATCACTCCAAATGCAACATGAAGGAAATCGAAGGTCCCTGGGACCCTTGTAGAGCTTCTGGGAGGATGAGACGGGAACTGGGCTGACGGCCTCTTGCTCTCGGGACAGGCCTTTCCCCGCTCACTGGCACCCCTCTTCCCTGCCCTGATGCCAACGCTCAGCGTTTCAGCCACTATACTCTGATGACCGTAAGATGAGGAGGAAAGAAATGAAGTGTCAGGGTAAAAACCCATAAAAATGAAAAAAATATAACAGAAGAACGTCCAGGAAATGGCAGAGAATGGCCTTTCAGAAATCTGCTATAAATTTGTTGAGACTTTAGAATAATCTAATGCCAGAGGACCAGGAAATCGTGGTGCATTGCCAAGTTATCACTCATGTGCAAAATTTACTTTAGCTGCATGGTGTTAAGTGACGTCTGTGAAGCAGAATGGTCACCAGAGCCCATCCTATGGCACGATGTGGCACTGCATAGACAATTTATTGTGAGCAAGAAATTAGTAGCAAAGGGTACTATTAAGTGGAAGTCAAAGATAGGGGGAGAGGTTCCTGCAATGTGGAAGAGCTCTGACTCATGATATTACTAGATACATGGGCAGTGCAGTGGCCAGTTTTACTTGAATAGTGATGGGATGCTAAAGGGAGACCATGTGCTTTGTGTGCCATTACTGTGGTGACTTTCAAAGACACGGACAGGCATTGTTAAATGATATTTATGAATGACACATATTCATTGCTGACTGTTTCATGCCATTTGTTTTTTTTTTAATATCTTCAAGTATGCTGTTCAAAATTCTTGTATTCAAAATATGTCAAATAAGAACATTTGCACATGTACAAACACACACACACACACACACACACACACACACACACACAACTACAGTTCTATGGCCTCATTGTTTTTATATGATTCTTAAATGGTGGGTAAAGCTTTAAGGCTGATGTCCTATTACAGCCTGTCGAATAAGTCTCAGTCCATATTTTCAGAATGTCTTTATATTGATTGTGTGCACCACATAAGAAGCACTTGTCAGTGATTTTAATTGGTTTGCTATAACTATGGCAACTATATGTCCTAGATTTTCTAGGATGATCCTCATTTCAAGAACTGATGTAATTGTCTCTATAAGGACATAAATAATAGTCAGAGCATGTGCTCCAATTTTTAGCTCGCGTAACATGATCATGATATCTATACTCTATTTCAGCAGAGGTCATAGAATCTGAGTGCTCCACCGTGCAGCTTAAATGCTACTGAGCAGAGCTGGGAGAGGGCTGCGATAGACAACACATTGATTAGCTTTGCTAGCTGGGGGCCTGAAACAGGGCTCTCCTCCCTGATTCCTCACCATGCCAGGTCATGTTCTTTCTGTGTGTGTCACTTCTTCTTTCACGTCTTTCCTGCCCTTCCAACTAGTATATCAGGGACAGTCAAGTGATGTGTGAAGGAAAGTGGTAGAGGGGGGATCCCCAGGATTGTGCCTTCTGCAACCTTTTGTTCAAAGTTGGGATTGAAAACCTGAGAGTATGTAGTGAGAGCTTTCTTCCTACCTCAAGGCTTCTGGAATTGTTTGTTAGAGTGATTTGGAAGTCCAGGTGGATTTTTTTCAGTGGAGGGGCAGGGGGATTGGAGGTGATTGGAATTTTAACAGCGAAAGCATTTGTTTGTTTGTCTGTGACATTAATTCCAGTGTTTCATGTGGTGGGGAGGCAAGAAATGGTCCAGGGTGAAGGGGTTTGAAGGTAATGCTGCTCGAAGGCCAAGCTAAGACTTGTAAAGAATCAAATTACTGCTCGGTTCTCTGCTCTGCATCAAAGTAAACTGTTGATACTCATTCTTTGTAGAGTGCTGGTGTCTTGGCTGGAGAGGGAAGAAAATATGCTGCATCGTTGTTGTAGATATTTGAGTAGGCCTCATGGGATTAGGAAGATTCTTCAGTAAGGTTACCTGTGCTCCCGAGCTTAGGAAAATGGAACAGCTGAACCCCAGGAAGACGAGGTGCCTTGACAGAGCCCGCCATCATGAAAACTACAGTTGGAAGTTTCTGAATTCTAGGCAATTCCGGAAGCTTCTGGAGTTGTGGGTCTTCAGTCTGGTACTCAGTTACTTGTAAGACTATGCCAGTGCTCGAAGGTCTGTTTCATTCTAGTCTCCTTTTCCATTGGCTTATTTTTCAGCATCTAGAAGCTCCTCACATTTTCTTTTCTTTCTTTTTGTTTTCCTCATAAAAGCACCCAAGTTTTTGCTTTATTAAATGATAAATTAATTTCCATCCCTTTTGGATAGCTGTGCATTCCTCCACAGCCTCATAGGCATGTAATTTACATGTCATAAAGCTCATTCATTTTAAGTGTGCAATTCAATGAGTGTTGGTGTAGTTACAGAGTTGTGCAATTATCACTGTAATAGAATTTTATAACACTTTTATCACTCTCCAAAAGAAACCTTGTACCAACTAAAAGTCACTCCCCATCTCACCCTCTTCCTGCCCTTGGCAAGTCTAATCTACTTTCATTTTCTATAGATTTTCCCAATCTGAACATTTCTTTTAAATGGAATCACTGTGTCTGGCTGCTGCTGCAGCTTTTGTTTGCATAAGGTCCTTGAGGTTCATCCACATTCTAGCATATGTCAGTACTTTATTCCTTTTTATTGCTGAGTAATATTCCATTGTCTGGATATACCACATTTTGTTTATACAGTCATCAGTTAATGGATATTCGAATTGTTTTTTATGCTATTATACATGAAATTATTTTCTTAGTTTAGTTTTGGCATGTTAATTGCTAGTGTGTAAAAGTACAATTGATTCTTGTATGTTGATCCTGCATCTTGCTAAGCTTGTTTTTATTAGTTCTGATAGGTTTTTAGTGGATTTCTTGTTTTTTTTTTTCTGTTTATAATGACACATCATCTGTAGATAGAGATACTTTCACTTCTTTTTCAATGGGTGTCTTTTATTCTTCCTACAGTTTCTGCTTCCACCTATCTTTAGTTTGCTATGAAGCCTCATGTTTCTGAGTCGGTATCATAGCTTCTCTCTGCTATCTTTTTTTCTATGTTCTGAATTTTCAAGTTTAAATAGAAAAGGGAAAAGGACCTAGAGACTTTGATTGGCTTGTGTTAGCTATTACTTTTGTTTGGGCAAAGATTTGTATTCTAGCTCATAAATTTCTGGCTAACAAATGCTGCCCTTGAGTTAGAAGATCACTAAGAAGCTGTGGTCAGATAGAAAGGGAGACCACATTTTCTGCGTATTGCAAGACATTTTCCTTAGAAGAGGTTATAGGCATGGCCTGGCTTTGAATTGATACAGGTAAAACAATATTGTTATATTAGGCATTTTCCCAAGAATAAGATATATCTTTTTTTTTTTATTCAGATTTTTTGTTGGTTGTAATGGATTATGGATTCTTAATTATTTTTAGTTATTTTATATTTATTGAGGTATAAATTGACATATAACATTATAGTAGTTTCAGGTATACATATCATGAGTTCATACTTGTGTATATTGCAAAATGATCACCACAATAAATCTAGCTAACATCTGTCCCCATACATAGTTTCAATTTTTTTTCTTGTAATGAGGACTTTTAAGATCCACTACAGTTAAAAATATTGTATTGCATATCTAAAGTACTTTTAGATTATTGGATAAGACTACTTACATGTTTCTCTATCATAAAAAGTGAAGACACCGCACTACAATTCATGATTAGCTTTCATTATACCTATTTGGTTGAATGAACACATTTAATATTATAAGGAAATAAATATATTTAAAATAACTAGTAGTTTCAGCATCTCTGCAATCCCAATTACTCTTTCCTTGTAATTGATTATTTTGGTAAGAATTTATTGAGCATCTGTTTTATATAGAACCTTCAATAAGTGCTATAATATTGGGATAATATTGGTGTTGTTTGTGGAGGGGAGGTCCCAAAGAAACAAAAGATATAATTTCTGGGATTTTCACTTCCCTGTAGAAGGAAGGTTAAAACATTGTAGAACTTGAGAACCTGTACAAAATAGCATGTAGTCTCAAAACTGCAAAGTAGCATGATACTATTTGCATACCTGTGTGTTGAGAAGAACAAAATGATGATATGCAATAAATTCGACGCTCTGCTACTGACCAGGAATACAGAGATGGAAAGGCATGGTCTCTGCCCTAAAGGCACCTAGAGTGATAAATCAGCACATAATTGGAGCTCAAAATATCACTGCTTTTTTGCGGATACCTTTGGAATAAGAGGCTGCCATGCTGTGTTGTGGCTGGCTGCTTTTTCATGTTGAAAGATGCTGAAGATAGTAGTGTGGACGAAAAAGGGACCACTTACTAAACTTGACAAGCTCAGGGGAGGCCTGCACGGTGGGTCTTACAAACTCAGAGGCCTCAAGTAACCACATAGGATGGTCTGAGAGTAAAACTTCTTAACTAAAAGCGAATCGTGGTGGATAGTCATGTCCTAGGCCAGTATCTTCCTCGACAAAGGTCAATCTTTAACTTAACTAAGCCTGTCTATTGTCTTTTGCATCTGGAATAACATACCTTTGGAATAATAGAGTAATTCCACCTTTTTTTCCAGACCCCTCAGGGCACAATCTCCCATCAGAGCAGGAGACCCCAGAACCCCTCATTGTTAACTTGTTCCCGGCTTACCATCTCTGTGGGTTGCAAATGTTGTTAACTATCTTATATGCACCAATGAAAAGAAGTATGTATCTCTTCATTTTTCTCTGCACCCAATCCCAGTGATTTCCTGCTTGGCCTTCCCCTTCCTCCCTAATCTACCACTAATGAACTTCATGTAACCCTCCTTACCCCTCCTCTTTTGATTGTAAAGTATAAAATAAACTTCAAAACCGCCATTCTCCAGAGCATTTTCTCACTGCGTTGAGATTTTGCTTCCCGGCAATCGTCATCCGTTTGGCTCAAATAAAGCCATAAAAATTCTTACAGGTTTGGACATTCCTTACGTTTCTTACCTTGACAGGAGCATCCTTAACCTAATTTCTAAAGAGAATGCATATGCTTCTGTAAGACTAAGATCATATGGCTAAACTTACATGTCACAAAAAGAGTTAGCAAAAATGTTTTGTTTTTTTAAATGTGCATGTAGATAACTTAAAAATTATTTACTGAGTCTGGAAGAGATGAAATAGAAACCTTCAAAATGGATCTTCTCCACTTTGATGTAGTGTTAATTCCTCCTCTAATATACGCTCTCTTTGACAGTGACTGAAGTTTTCGCTGCCTCATTGGTCTGACGTCCTAACTGGTTTATGTAACTGAAGTGGAAGGAGACACAGAAGCGTGACCTGCATCCTTGGTGCAAATAACTTATTCACTCTGTTTTCTTATATGCAGACTTGAAATCCATAACATTTAAGATTTTACTTTACAAACATAAATAAAACAGTACACAGTTTATGAGACAAAGTCATAGGCCAAATATAGCGTTTTTGTTTTTGTTTTGTTTTTTCTGGGGGCTGTTTACAAAATAAGAAATGCTAAATTTTGCCTTAGGGATTTGCTTAAGGGAATCTAGAGAAGGCTCCCATCGGAGAGTGCATCTCTTTATTAAACTGTGCGTTCCTTTAGGAGAGAGACTGTATTTTTCTACTCGCTAGCCTAAATTTCTAGAATACTATCTTTAAAGCACGTTTTCTTGGATGAATGAATGAACTTCCCGGGAGGTTGCCGGGTTAGAAGCCTGTGGAGCCGTGAAGACCACAACTCCCAGAATGCCGTGCTCCCCTTGAGCTCAACTGGTTTTGGAGAGTATGTCCCAGCGCCCTTGGCGCCAGGTCGAGACTACAATTCCCACTATACCCAGGGGCTCCGGAAACCTTGTCAAACACCACCTGTTGCCATAGCATCCGGGTCTGGAAGAACCAATCAGGGTGCCCCTGCCGAGTAGAGGCGGGCCGTTCTTATCTCCCACCAACCGGAGGCATTTTGCTGTGGAGCGTGACCGGAGGAGGCGGGAGCTAAGCCCCGGCGCCTTCTCCTTGCTTCTTGGGGTCGTGGCCTTGCTCCCGCCGTGCAAGGTAAGCGTCCGGGTACGTCCACGCGCGTGGGTGCGCGTGTGGCCTGGAGCGCTCGTGGGTCCGCGCCAGGACTCCGCGGGGACAGAAGCAGCCATGGGCGGAACCTCCAGCACCCGCCGGGTCACCTTCGAGGCGGACGAGAATGAGAACATCACCGTGGTGAAGGGCATCCGGGTGAGTGACAGTGGGCGGGCGGAGGGCCGGCGCTCGAACTTGGACCCCAAACCTCCGACCTTCCCCGGACCCGCTCAGCCCGCTTTCCCCCGTCCCGGCTCCCAGTGTTGTCCAGCCCGAAGCCGAATTTTCTGCAAAGAAGCTTGAAGTTTCAAGACTTGGGACATTCATTCAGAGCTGTTTCCTGGTTGGGTGGCAAGTGCTGAGCACGGCCGGGCTTTGGGGGTGTGTGTGCCAGGTTGATTAGATCCTCCAGGGGCTCAGAGTGGAGTGAGGCTGGTGTTGACTGTATTGCTCACTAGTTGTGGCACTTTATTTGAAATCCCCGCCTCACCGTACCCGTCTGTGAAATGGGGTTTGTCCTACTCCTCCTGTGTTCAGGACCCAGACCCTGCTTTTGCACTGCCCGCATCACCTTTTTTGGGGTGCAGTGGCATCTTAAGGAACCCTTTATCTGTTTCCTGTCATTTAGTACTCTTTATCTTATGCCACCCATTCCCCCAACAGACACAGACACCCACCCACGCACCCATCCATCCATCCATCCACCCTAGGCTTTTCTGGCCTAAGGTGACTTCTGGCTTCTCCCTCCTTCAGTTTCACTTGACATCTCATCTTTCCCAGGCGCCTCCTCTATGGCCTGGGTGCCCCAAGTTTTGGACTAGGCCCAGTTGTTTCAGGACTGGTGCCTGCCAGCCTGATAGGGCTTGAGATAGGATTGCAGTTTTTCAGTCCACTAGAAATAATGCAGCCAGTTCCCGCCAAGACATTGTAGAGAATTTTTAAATGACCCCTGCCATGTGCTTGATACGTAAACTGAAAACTTGATTTTTCTCCAGGGTGTCAGTTTCCCAGCACTAACTTCATTAACACACTCTCCGCTGCACCTGAATTTGGAGCCACACATTTTTGGAAGGATGCCTGAATCTAGTAAATGAAGTACTTTGACTTCAGAAAGTTTTATAATAGTTTTAATTTTTCTTCCTCTGTTACTACACGACCAGCATAAGTGAATTACATGTGTAAATTATTTTTAAGCATTTGTTACTAGGAAATAAAACTTCTTAAATACTTAAAAGTGTTTAAAAACTTTTTACTCTGAAACTGTTACCTTGAGAAGAATTTATTAAAGTTTTTTTTTACAGAAACTCAGACTGTTGAACTCAGTTTTTGGTCTGTGACCAGCATTTCTTTATATCATATTAATTAATGGTATTACCACATTTTTATTAGATGTCAGAGGCTGCATTCTTTGCGCTGTTGTGGTTCAGGTGGTCCTCTTTGGAGTAAAATAAAAATTATTCCAGAGATTTGTTTAATCTTGCCTTGAAGTGTTCCAAACTGGAGGGTGACAAAGAAAGAACAGTAAAGAAAAGCAAAATAAGTTTTGGGTGAGAAGACATTGGGTAGAAAATGCATAAATCCATGTTCTCATGCTCTCTTGCAGACACAGCAGTGACAGCAAACAAAATTAAAAGAGCATTTGGCCACAGCACGGAGATTCATATAAAATATTATGGTATTAGATTAAAACGGGAAGATTGGCTAAAAAAACATTTTTTATTTTTTACAAAAGAAGCTATGTGCTTTAGGCACTCAGGTTAATGAAGGGAGTCTCTTTTTTTTTCTTTCTCTCAGAGTACAAGTTATAGTTCAAGCACACACCATGCTCAATTTGACCTCTGTGCTTTGCTTTTCTTCAGTATATACCCTTCACCTGGAATGCCCTGTTGCTTCAAATCCTTTTTTCAAGGATGATTTGCAATTTCTCTGAACTTGTTTTCTCATCTGCAAAATGATAGGACTTGAGTACATCACTAAGATCTCTAATCTTTTTCAGTTTGAAATTCTGTGAGTCTAGTGGCACCATATGTTTCTTGTAGCCATGATCAGCCCATTGCAGTTTCCTCTAAGTATGGCATGCTGTTGAATTGTTGAGTACTCAGGGGTCACTGTGACTTTTTCGAGGTCTTGGTTAAAAGAGCACCAACTTGGAGTTAAATATACCTCAGTTTAAATCTCGGATTAGGCATTTACCAGTCTGCAACCTTGGACCAGTCACTTCTCTGATCATATTTCCTTATCCTGAACCAGCATTTCTCGTTTGTGGTAAGAAGATGAGGTAAGGTATTTAGAGCACGTGGCACATTGTAGGTTTTTAATAAAAGGCAGCTGTTATATAGGGTTCTTTCCACGTCTAAATTTTCTAAGATTCTTTGGCAGTATTGTGTGGTCTAGTGGAAAGAGCATGTGCTTCAGAACCAGGCAGACCTGGGTTTGGTCCTAGTTCTGCCTCACTTTACTGTGTGGCCCTAGACAAGCCACTTTCAATGTGTTTCCCTGTTCAGTATATCTGGATAATGCAGCCTAATTGTGGTACTTAGATATCCAGCACTACTTGTGAGAATTTGACAATGTATGTAAGCATCTGGCACAGTGCCTAGTACTTAGCGTTTAGTACTTACACAAGTAGCTATTATGAGAGCTGTTCCAGGGAATGGATAAGTAAACTTACATGAACTTAAAAATAATAGATAAAAATGAGAATATATTGTGCTCCCGTAGGCATACCTGAAGAGGTGTGGACTGGGAAATGGGAGTCCTGAGTTCTTCAACTGATTGCCTGTGTGATTTTTGTCTAGGTATTTTTTGATTTTTCAGCTAATTTTTGTATTGTACTTAGCTTGAAACAGTCATCTCCTTTCCCTCGGAGGTGTGGGAAGGAAGGATTAGCAACACTGTTGGTATCCTAAGTGAGCCACTGTTTTTAGCTCAGGTGATTGAAACATGGTGCTGATGAGGCCCAAACTTCATGCTGAATTGCAGATAGGTTAGTTCAACTTGACTGAAGAAAACGTTCCAAATTTGCCCAGTTGTCTAACATTCATGTCATCACTCATAAGAAATAAGAGCATACCAACAATTCAACAAGTCTCAATCACTGCTGGAAAACCAATTCTGTGTTCCACTGATATACAAAGAGTAACATTTAGTAAGCAACATGAGGCTTTTGGTAAGAGAGAGAGAGAAAAGAGGGGGGAGGGAGAGAGAAACATCGATCAGTTGCCTCCCGCATGCCCACTGCCTGGAGACTGAACCCGAAACCGGGGCGTGTGCCCTGACTGGGGATCGAACCGGTGACCTTTTGATGCATGGGACAACGCTCAACCAACTGGGCCACACCGGCCAGGGCTAGGCTGCGTTTATTAATAGATCATACTTTTCCAGAATTTTCTTGCTTCAATAACTAGCAGTTAAAGGATCTACTTACAATTTTAAGTATAAAGTTTCTTCTCACCTACGAGGTGTTATTTTCATGGTATTTATGAGGTTTTGTTCTTTTTCTTAATCCTTCACAATTAATAGCTTTTCCCACACTTCCATAAAATAACCCGTATTCTTATACCTGATTCCAACTTTGAATCTGAAATAACTTATGGGTTAGATGAAAGGCCACACTCTTGCCTTGCCCTCCTCTCCAAGTCTAAAATAAACTTCTTGTGATAGAAATACCAAGCGTTTTTATTATTCATAGTGCATGTGCTTAATAGGATTTTTTTTGAGTACCTACTGGGCCTACTTGGCAAGTATGCCTTCTACTTAGTCTTTCACAAGGTTATCTGAAACATCAAAGCTGTAAGTGAACTCTTCCAGAGCAAATGTTAACTTCAATGAGTATCATTTTCAAACTAGTATTTATTATGCTTTCCAGGCAGAAACTAATCTCTGCAACTGGTCCTGGTTACTTACATGGAACACCACTAGTGCTTTGGGAAGCACTGGCAGTCGAGAGCCTGGAAATGAAGAGATTATTTAATGTGGGACGTTGTTGAGGCTCCTGGAGAGAGTACATTAATAGAAGCTCCAAATCCAGTCAGTCATTGGGAGTGTTAAGAGACGTCCCGGTAATCAGTTAACTGGTAGGTGATTGGTCCCTTCCCATGAGTCTCTTGGGCATAGTACCAGGTTCTGCTTTCTGGGTTTTATATAGGCAATAGAAGTTCATGTTTTCACTAATAACAAATATAAAGAAATACAATTTACAAACTACAAACATAAGCTAAAAATTACATTATATATACGACATTCCCCCCTCCTCCCATGGGTATATAAACAAGTATTTGGGAATAATTTCTTGCAAATAATAATGGAAATTTTTGGAGCCTGTGTCTTAAAATGGTAATTGTAAAGGAAACCAGTATTCTTACAGAAATGACCTATGCTACATGGAAGGAAGACCAAGTGAGAAAAATGGGTCTGAGTCCTTTAATCAGTTCGATAAAACACATCTGGAAGAAGATGAGTTTAACTATTATGGAGGTGAGCGTCTGAATTGTCTCTGTCCCATGTGTTTCTAACTCTGCATCTTAGGGAATGGCACCTTAAAAGGAGTTCTCGTTCTCCTTTTACTCTGTTTCTTGGAGGTAGAAATACTTTATTTTGTCCATCTCACCCTTTCTCCTGTTTCTGAGAAGATACTGGGTTCTGAGTTGGGGGGTGGTGTATTTGTGCTAATTTTAGGTAAGACCAGCCAACGTGGGTGGGAAGAGATGGGCGGGGAGACTAGAAGACGACACACATCTTTTCCTCTTTGGAGCACATGCTGGTGTGGTGAGTAGTACAAACCCCAAATCGGCCAGCCTCGTTTACTTCAATTTGTTGTTAGGAGCAATAGAGCCCAGGGTGGGAAATCAGAGTCGGCGGACTGAGTTCGGCTATGCTGGCAGGCCTGCTTCTCTTGGTTCTCCCTATACCGTGGTGCCTCGGTTTTTGAATGTGATCTGTTCCTGAAGCCCATTCGAGTTCTGAAACGTTCGGGAACCGAGGGATCCACAGCCCACTGCTGGGCCTCAGGATCTTGCCCTCAGTGGAAGTGGCGGGGCATGTTTGACTTCAGAGGCGTGTTTGAAAACCAAGGCATTTACTTCTGGGTTTATGGGGTTCGTAACCTGAAATGCTCATCAACGGAGATGTTTGAAAACCGAGGCACCACTGTATATTAGAACAGTTGTTCTTCTGTTAGTTCATAAACTGCTGTAAATCTGTAAACTGTGGATTCTGCCCAGGAAAATGCAATAAGCAGACAGTTTTGCATACAACTGAGGGATTAATCCATAGACTCCTGACTCCTTGGAGCTCAGGGCATAATTCTAGCATTAATGTGTGTGAGTATATGTGGGTTATTTCACCATTCTTTGCTACAAATAATTTCTATAAATCTCACTTGGTATTTGCCTTGATGGAGATTCCTGAGATGTCTGGAAACCAGGTATAGTAGCTATAGACCTTTAGGTAGAAAAAACCTTTTTATGAAAAGTACCCTGTGTAAGGAAAGGTGTTCCTGAAGTTGTTTCTTACACAGAAGCTGCTTATCCTGCACTTGCAGAAGCTTATGTTGTACTTTGACCCCCTTTGTGGGTCAGTTTGCATTGCATCACAAAGAAGAGCTGTTCTATAGCTACATGTTGTGCTTATAACCCTGGCCAGCATCTCTAAATCTTGTCAGCTGCTTCACAAGTGAGTGCCACAGTTCACAGAGGAGAGCAGATGAGTGTGCAGGTCTGGAGGGTATTAAGTTGAGATACCAAAGATAACATGGCTATTGCCTTGTATCAACGCAGCTGTGAGTGGGCTGGGGGGAGGGTAAGTCAATGGTACGCTGCCATTGGGGCTCCCTTGGAAGGGCCTGAGAATGCACTTAGGAATGATTTTACAAACAAAAAAGAGGTTGACTCTCAATAAGGCAACCCTACAGTATGTTTATCAACTCAAGAAATGAAATGTGCTCCTTGGAGGACATGCTTATAAATTTCCTTATATAAGCAAAGGCCATATTGGGAAATGGTTTGAATTTGACGTTCAAGTAGCAAGTTTTGAGGCATCAGATAAGCCACAAAAAAAAAAAAAAAAGAAGAAACAGTTAGTGATTAGGTTGATAGAGACATTGCACTTTTACTACCCTGAGAGCATAGACAGGGATAAAGCAGCACCTTCTATGCTATACCAGGACTTACGCAGCTGCTCCAGGCAATGGCTATAGGCCTTTTCCTGATGCACCTCAGAGCAGGCGCTCAGGACACATTCAGGCTGAGCTGATAAGAGGGAACCCAGATGAAGCATCAGTTGAAGTCCCAATGACAGGAGCTGTATTGGTAATAACTCTACAAGATATTTTTGCAGCAGGTTAGAGTTTGCGATGCACCTGTAATTCCAGAAGTTGGGTTATTTCCACTTTTCAGATGAGGAGAGTGGGCCCATTGAGGTTCCCTAGGCTAGTTGTAGGTAGTAGGCAGCCAGTGCTTTTTCCTCTGTCTGGCAAACCTTTTACTTTACTCTTAAGGAATGATACTTTTGAGGCTGCATTAGGGATTGGAGGGATTTTTTGTAGCCTTCAATTTGTAAGTAGCAATAGACTGGCAAGGTATGGATTTTGGTGAGAAGTAGATGAAGTGGTATTTAGAACTATGGTGGCCTGTGAGGGCGTATAGCTAGTACTTGATTTTTAGCAAGCACATTCACCTCTGATTAGATTAAATACATATACATCTATAGTATAGTTGTAGTTCTTTGACTTTGGCCTGAAATATAGAAATATAAATTCAAATATAAAATTATATTTGTCATATTAGCTTTATATATATTAGCTTTAAACATAAATTATATTAGATATATAGTATTTAGTATATATAGTATATAATAGTATACAATACCTAGTATATATGATAATAAATGATAAAACTATTGTATAGCATACTAAATAAATATATAGTACATGATATGTCAATTAAAATAGCTTTAAGATTCTAAAGCTTAATAAGGTTCATTTTATCTCCTTGAGCGGAAGTGATAATATTTTTATTTTACCATGCGGGATTGAAGGAGTGTATTGTTTAATAGTAGAGAAAGCACTGGACTAAAGTTTGGGGGTTACTGCTCGTGTTCCTGATGTTACCAGTAACTGGATATTATTCAGGATCTCTTTTTTTCTCATCTGTAAATTGGGAGGGTTAGAGTCAATCTTAAAGGGTTTTTCCTAAGATGTATCTCAGTGGCTCTCAGTTGTTAGAAAAGATGCACCTGGCCCTGGCATCTTAAAAAAAAAGCCCCCTGGCACTCTCCTTTCTCACCTCCACTTCTTTCCCAAGGAAGGAGCCATGAGGTTTTCCTTCAACGATCACAACTTTTGAGCTGTGGTCTTTCCTTTTACTGTCTCGCTACCATTCTGGTTTGGATCCTGAGATGTAAGTAACTGTTCAGGTACAAACTATTTTGTTCACTGATGTAACCCAAGGGCCCCAATTAGTGCTTGGCCTAGTAAACATGTTTTGAGTGAGTGAGTCACTAATATGTAGGAACTCAATGTTGTGGAAAGGAAGAAAGGCAAATTCCTGTTCCACACTGGAGTGGCTATCGCAGACCTGTGCAAGGTACGCTGGGCACAGGGAAGGTCGCTTTAGTTGGGCAGAGTTGGTATGGAATTGCGAACTGTTTGGCGAGTGAAGACGTTAGGATGTTTGAACTGGATTTTGAAAGGTGATTCCCTCCCAAGGGGCCAGGGGAAAAGGCCATATAGGTGTGTGTAAAGGCAAAGGGATGGCTGTAAACAAGAAGCCAGTATGGGTGGAGAACAGGGTATGAAGTATTAAAGGGAAAAGCTGTGGAAGTTGAGGCTGGAGAGTTAGGCCGTAACTAGATGACGGAAGTCTTGAATGTCCTGCAAAGAATTTGGAACCTCTTGTTAGCAGAAGGTCACTCTTGCAGGATTGAAGCAGTGAGTTATGTGATCAGGTTTGCATTTCGATGGTGCTGTGCATTTGGGCAAGGGAGAAGAGATGATGGAGTCATTAAACATTTAGGGGCTGGGGAAGTCATGGCTCCGAGAATGAGTGGGAGAGAAGAGTTGAGGACGATCCTGTGTTTTGATTTAGGGAATTGGATGGAGGTGGTCTCATTAATGAGATAAGAAAGGCAAGAGGAGACTTTTGGCAGACATGAATTCAACTTGGGACGTGTTCAGTTTGAGATGCTTGTGGTCTGAAGGGGAGGTGTCCATTAGGCAATTCAGTGTGTATGTTTGGCTTTTGGGATAGAGGTCTTGGCTGGAGATAATGGATTTAGAATTCGTTAATTTATCAGTAGCAGTTAAAAATAAAGGGAGTGGATGAGGGTACCAATGGGAGCATGAGAGTGAGAAGAAACACAGGCAAAGAACAGGAGGTGGGGCCCTCTAGCATTTAAGGGTAGAAAGGGGAGGGGATGCCAGCAAAAGAGATAAGATGTGGCCAGGGTCCTAGGACAACCAGGACAGTGGGATGTCAGAGGAGTCAGGGAGGGGTTTCCAGAAGAGGGGAGTGACCAAAGAAAGGTGTTAGATGCTAAAGGGAAGTAGAAATAGAGGAGATTTATTTATATAAATATAAACATAAAAGGTTATTTACTTGGTCAGTGGTGACTTTACCTGAACACTTTCACTGCTGTTTTGGGTTCTAAGCCAGATAGTGGTGAGCTAGGAAAGGAACTAGGAAGAAGGCCCTTGAGGGTTCTGGAGGGGCTCACCCAGCTACTTGACCCAGAACCCTGGGCCAGGGCATCCTTCTTGATGACTTCAGCTTCACTCCCACATCTAGTCAGACACCGAGTCTGGCATGAAAGGGGAGTACCTGGTGTGACCTTGAGACTCAGGCTTTCTGGGTTTGAATCCTGGCTCCATTACTGGTAACCTGTAAAACCCAGGGTAAGTTATTTAATCTGGCTGTGCTTCAGTTTCCTCATCTATACAGTGGAGGTAATGAAAGTATCTTACAGTATTGTTATGAGTAAAGCGCTTGGTTTAGTGTGGTGCCTGGCCCATAATAAGCACTCAGGGAATGTTAGCTATGTTGAATCCTAAATATCCTTTGAACGTGTTCTCTCTGGATTAGTTACCGTAATAGTTTTTTTCAAAACAACTTTATCGTGGTATGATTTACATATAAAATTTATCTGTATTCTGTATATAGCACTTTCTAATAAATTTACCAAGTTGTGTGACCATCACCACAATTTAGTTTTAGAACATTTCCTTCACCCCAGTAAGCTCTCTCATGCTCATTACAGTTAACCCCCACCCCCACCCCAGCCTTAGGCAACCAGTTATCTACGTTCTGTCTAAATAGAGTTGCCTTTTCTGGGTAGTTCATATAAATGGAATTATAATACCTGAGGCCCTTTGTGTCTGGCTTCCTTCACTTTAATTGTTTTCTGGGTTTTTTTGTGTCGTAGCGTGTATCAGAAGCTCATTCCCCTTTATTGCTGAATTTTATCCCGTGGTATGGATCTCTATAATGTTTTGTTTATCCATTCACCAGTAGATGGACGTTTGCATGTTTCCACTCTTGCTGTTATGAATAATGATGCTGTGAACATTCCCGTGCCCCTCTTTGCGTGGACATATGCTTAATGGCTTCTTAATTGGTCCTCCTGCTTCTGTTCTTGTCCCCATTCAATCTGTTCTATACACTGTAGCTAGAGTGGTCTTTCTAAAGTGTCAGTCTGATCGAGTCATTACCCCACGTAATTCCTCCAGTAGTGCCCAGTCGCCCCAGGATCAAGTTCAGACTCCTCACTTGAAGAGCTTACTAAGTAAGAGTATTCAGAACCTAAACCTGTTTCTCTTTTCATCTACTCTCACTAAGCCCCCCCTGCAGCTTCCTGCCTCAGCCATTCTTTTATTCATTTATATTGTTTCGCTCATTTATTTAACCACTTATTCAGTTAACCAGGCCTAGCGAGGCTCTGGGGATGCCCTAGTAGCCAGGACAGCCACATCCTTGCTTTCACAGAGCTTGCTTTCTAGTGTGAAATGCAGACTGTAAACAAGAAAGCATCAGACAGTGGTAAGTGCTATAAAGAAAACAAGAAAGGATGGTGTAGAACTGGGGCTGACGACTCAGATCTCAAGCCTGAGTGTCCCTTGGGGCCTCCGCCCGATTGCCAACCGCCTGTCTGATGTCCACTTGATGGCTAATGGGGGTAAGCCCTGTTTCTCCTTGCAGTACTCTTATCCCGCTCCTCTTCCTAACTCCTATTCATCCTTCGCAGCCCCACTCCCAAAGCCTAGCTGGATGCCTCACCCATTGTACTTGGAGAACTTCCATCACAGACTGTCTGATTGAGCAGCACCCTTCACACTATATTTAAATGCCTAATGATCGCCTGTTTCTTCTACTTCACTTTAAGCACCTTGGTAACTGTTGAGCACCTAAAGTCTAGCCTAGTTCCTGGCACATTGTTGGTGTATAAGAAGATCTGTTGAAGATCTGATTGTGGTTAGTCTTGAACTGGAGGGAGGAGAACTGGACCATTTTCTTGGGACTGGAGGGAAGGATGGTGCTAAGGCCTGCTGCATGCATAAATTAATTTGTAGGGTTAGGGGAAGAAAGGTGGAAGAGTTCTGATGGCTTCCATTTGCTCAGAGATTACAATTTAGTGCACAGTATAAAATGAGAACAGTTATTTATAATGAGCAATTAGTAGTACATTAGAAGAAATAAAAAGTAGTGCTGTGGGGTGCATCTTAAAGTCTTAAAACTGTTCTTACTTGCTTTTAGTTTTATAGCTATTAGAGTTAGCCTAATTTCTCTAGGCCATTCATTATACATATTGATATGGATGATTAAATTACTTGGATGCTATTGTACTGTTCTCTTTTTTGTTCTCTTATAATTGATTTTATTTTGATGTTGCTGTTTCAGCTTTCGGAAAATGTGATCGATCGTATGAAGGAAACCTCTCCATCAGGCTCGAAGTCTCAGCGGTATTCTGGTATTTATGGTGCCTCAGGTATTTCAGAATTTTAATTTTAGATTTTTTTAGTAGGAGAATTAGAAGTGGTAAAAATTCACGCGATAGTCAAGATCTTCGGCACATCTGTCTTTTGTTATTTCGATGTTTGGCTTTTTCCAGGGAACATGAGACAGGATCAGGGTTTCTTTTAAAATGTTTTGCACTAAAAGTTGAATGAATCTACTTTCAAACAGTGTTTGGGAAATATTTTTTCTCCTTCAGCTCCTGAATCCTCTGTTAGGCTTTGGAAGGTTACTTCATATCTTTTTGTGTAAAGTGGATTACTCACAGAGCTATTAGAGATTGAATAGTGAATATTTATAAAAAACATAGAAAATATTGATTTACTATTTCCAAATTGTGAACTCTTTCCCATGATTTTATTTTCTAATAGGTTTTTTCTAAGTTTATAAACAGTTTATTTCTTTATAGTCTTAATTATTGATGAAAATATGGCGTTAAATGAAATGCATAGAGAATTATTAAGCCTCATTTTATCTGTGGATCATGCAGGATAAGACAGTATATCTCTTTCCTCTCTCCTATCTGATCCATCTATTCATCCAGCCATATTTATTGAACACCTGCTACGTGTCTGGCACAATCTAATGAATGGGTATACTGTTTATTGGTGAAGTGCCAGTGAGAAAATAGTCAGGATGGTTAATCGTAGACTATTGAGAATGTGTATTAGAAAGGGGTGTTGTATGGTAAATTCGGCTACAGGCTGAAATACATTGAGAAAGAGGAGATGCTGCCCAAATGCCATTCCCTCGGAGGCAGTTGTGACCCTCTTCCTAATCATTAAGCCATAACCGTGAACTCAGCTTCTGATATGTTTACAGCAGAAGGTACCAAGATAAACAAGAAATAGTCCTTGCCCTGTTGAAACTTCTTGTTCAGTGGGAGCATTAAGAAGGGTTCATAGTGGATTCATAGTTCACTCATGCTGGATAGAAAGTCACCGCTTCCTCCTTGCTGGGAACCTTTCCTTGGCTTCTGGGTCGCACTCTTGGTTTTCCTCTCATCTTGTTTGCATCCTCAGTCTAGCCTTCTTTGCTGATGTCCCCTAAGTAATGTCATCTAATTGTATGCCTTTTGAATTGTTGTGTAGATGCTTTGCCTCCCAAAATTCCATCTCTGCCCTGACCTCTCCCTGCAACTCAACTTAGACATCTGCCTACGTGAAATTGCCATTTAGGGATCTTCCACTTAATCCAGCCCAGACCCTTTTGTTTGCCACAGTTGCTTCTGCTCTCCGTCTTTCCCAGTAAGTGGTACAGGTGGGCAGACCCCAAATCTGTCTTCGAACCTGTCTTCACTGTCCTAGCTCCAGCCCAGATAACCAGTGGCTCTTTACCTGTCTCCCGCAGAAGCTTCTGCACTGGCCTCCTGCTTCCCCTCTCGTGTCCTTCCGCTTTGCCTTGCACACAGGGGCCTCGGCAGTCTTTAAAAAACATTAGTTCATGTCTCATCGCAGTGGTGGATCTCAGTGGTACATGGAATATAATTGGAACTGCTTTCCTTGGCCTCTGAGCCACACCGTGACTGGTTTCTTCCTGCTTTTCCAGCATCATCTTGATACATGGATATTGTTAAAATTGGGATTTGATCTGAAATATAATTTGTTCTAGGTAGATTTTTTTTTACGTACTGTGTTAAGGAGATAGGATGATGATAAAGATAATGAAATAATGATGAAATACTGATAAATAATACTTAGTGTTTGTTACATGCCAGCTACTCTGCCAAGTCCTTTATATATCTTATCTCATTTAGTCCTTGTAACCCTATGGGGAAGGAACTGTTATTAACCCATTTTATATAGAAGGAAACCGAGACTTGAAGTGATTAATTGTCTTGCCCACAGATACACAGCTGGTAAGCAATGGAGGTGGTAGTTGAATTCAGTCTGTAAGACTCTGGAGCAAATGCTGTTAACCACCCTGTTTTATCATTATTTGAATGACACCTTGCTTCCTTTGTTGAAAGGATGTGACAGAAACTAGTTGGAGGGAAGGAGCTGCCTTTTAGTGATGTTCTGCTTGAGTTCAGGAAAGAACCTTCTATCTATAAGTGATTGTTGATTTTTCTAGCTTTTTTTTTGGTATTGGTTCTCATTCAATAGCGAGTTGAAGGAGAGAAAGTGTTTTCCTTCTTGGTTGACTTCTTAAGCCGATCCTTTGAGAGAGTGGGTGTAGGTGGGGAGGCTTTCTATAAATGCTCATGGTGTGGCCTGCAGAGCATGACACTGGCATTGTGATCATCTCCGGCTGTACTGAGGAGTCCACCCCTTCCCATTGCTGGGTTTGACATGACTGATGAACTCTTGGGTCCATGACCATCCTCGGCACTGAAAACTCTTTGAATATCGCCTTGTGTTTTGGTGGTCAGGCTAGAACTACACTCTAAATGCTAGCCACTAGTCACATGTGGCCTTAAGATTTAAATTAAAATTAATTAAAATGAAATAAAATAAAAATGTCAGGGCCTCAGTTGCACTCGTCACAGTTCAGTGCTCGGTACACATGTGGCTGGTGGCTACCATATTGGGCAATGCAAGTACAGGACATTTTTACCGTTGCAGTAGTTCTGTTGCACAGCTCTAGTCTAGACTGCGTCAATGTTTGGCATCGTGATCCTCATTGGACGATTCCAATGATGTGGTGACCGAGGTTATGGAGCTAGTTGACTCTGTGTTTGTGAATCTTGTTTCCTGCCTTTTCCACATCCCAGCTCCCCCAGGATTGTGGGTAAATGGAAACGTCAGGGAAGATTTCCCTGGGGTATACCATCTTCACCTCCGGCTTTAGCATAGCTTCCCAACCTGTGTGTTACAAGTGTGCTGGAGGTACTGATTCCATAGACTCAGAGTAGCTGGGGAAGACCTCTGTACCCTCATGTGCCATGTAAATTCTGTCTGCACCATGTGAAAAGGGCCCAAGACTAATAGTGCAGGATCTTTAAATAGATTTCCCTTACTCTTTCCAACCCAACCCAAGAAAAGAATGCAGATTTGCCATTCTGTTTTGAAGTGATCTTGCCTTTAGATTAAGAATGCAATTAACTATGATTGTGCAAATTAATAAAGATTTATTCTTCCTAAGATTTAAAAAATATGTGTATAAAAGTAGAACGCCTTAGAGTTTGTTCTCTTCAGCGTTTGTCTCATTTGGGGGTCTTGTTAGTACTCAATAATAGATTGCTTAAGATTTATAATTTAGATGTGTTATGAAATAATTTTTCAAGTCTACAAAAATATATTGATAAAAATGTCATTGGCCTTTTCTACATTTTTCAGTGTCAAGTGAATTATATATTATATGTGAGTCGAAATTTTAATATTTATCAAAATGCATTCTTCCTCACAAGACTGTAATTCATTTCGGCCCTCGGCTATTTATATGTGTGAGTATAGGGCAGTGTATTTGATGGACGGAGATTCCTAGAATTTATTATATAGGAATCAAGTTTTGTCATATATATAGTTTTGAGAATATAATTTATTCTGTAGGAAAGTGAGTTACTCTAAAGACTTTACTGAAACTATTTTTTGCCAAACCTTGAACCAGATCAATGACTCGTTGCAATAAGTATTTGCATGTAAAGCTGTTTGGGCAAAATAATATGCTGTGTGACACACGGCAGATTGTAATGCCACTTTAATAAATGAATGTGCTCTAAAGAAATTAACTGTGTCCTTGCTGCCTCAGATTCTTGGCTGTGTAATATGTTATCACAACTATGTTGGTTTGCTTTTATAATGGGGAATTTTTTTTTTAGGCTGACATTGGGGATGCCATTGCACATAGTTATAAACTTACCTTTTCATTAACATCTTGCATTTAAAAATTTTATTTATTTATTTTTAATTTTTATTGAATTTATTGGGGTGACATTGGTTAATAAAATTGTAGGATTCAGGTGTATAATTCTATAATACATCATCTGTATATTGTATTGTGTGTTCACCACCCAAAGTCAAGTCTCCTTCCATCAACATTTATCTCCCCTTCACCTTCTACCTCCCCCACTGACCCTTTCTCTCTGCTAATCACCATGCTGTTATCTGTGTCTATGAAGTTATTTTTTTCCTGTTTTTTGCTTAATCCCTACACCTTTTTCATCCAGCTCTGCAACACCTCTCCCTTCCGACAGCTATTTTCTGTTTCTGAGTCTGTTTCTATTTTGTTTGTTTGTTTATTTTGTTCATTAGAGTCCAGATATGAGTGAAATCATAGGGTATTTGTATTTCCCTGATTGGCTTATTTCACTTAGCATAATAGTTTCCAGGTCCCTCCATGCTGTCACAAAAGATAAGATTTCTTTCTTTTTTATAGTCCAGTAGTGTTCCATTGTGTAAATGTGCCACAGCTTTTTTATGCACTTGTCTACTGATGGGCACGTGGGCTGCTTCCAAATCTTGGCTGTTGTAAATAACACTACAGTGAACATAGGGGTGCATGTATTCTTTTAAATCAGTGTTTTGGGTTTCTTTGGATATATTCCCAGAAGTGTGATTGCTGGGTCACAGCAGCTCTTTAAGGCTCATTTAGACATAACACTGTAGGGAGAGTTGATCGTAAACAAGCTGTGCTTGCTCCTTTGACTTGAGTCACAAGAACTGAAGGGAGTTGCAATATCTAGGTTTCCAACTTTTAATGTCTGAAAATTTGTTGATGCCAGTGTTTCAACTCTGCACTTATTTTTGTGTGCTATGATAGATAATTTGCCGGACAGTTCCTAAAAGGAAGAGATAAATGCACTGTTGATTTAAAGGTATGATTTAAATAGAATTCTCTAGTCATTATAGTTCGTCCTTAAAAAGAAATCCATAAACAGTCTACATTTCGTGGGTGGTGGAACTCCTGCTGTTTGCTCCATCAGTCAGCAAATATTAGCACACAGCGTCTGACTTCAAGAACTGTTAGTTTGGTGAAAGCATATTTAATGTTATTGCGTAGTAAACAAGGACTAGTTTAGTACCCTTCCCCTGCTTAGTTAATATTTTTGAGTAGGTGAATGAATAGGTAAGTGAGATAGAATATATAAGAGGCCTAACAAGTGCTTTAGGAATTCAGAGAAAGAAGGTCAAGAGCAGGGGCAGACAGGCCATCAGGGGAAGTGGACTTGAGCTAAACCTTGAGGATTAAGGGGTTGGTGTTGAAGGTGTCCCTGGTAGAGGCAGTACACAGACCAGATTAATTCAGAGAAAGAATACCTGTAGGTGTCTCATGGGTGGGCAAGTTGGACAAGTTAAGAAGCTTAATTTTATCTTGTTGTGTCTAGTTGCTACCTAGCAGGTATGTTTCATTTTAGGATGGAAGTTTAAAAAGTTGTATTAGTTGCTACTTTTTAATATACTCTTATTAATATTCTTATAGCTGAAAATGCAGTGCTGTTTTTTTCCATTGATATATTTAACAAACAAATCTAAATGGTAAGAATATGTTTTCCACCATAGTACTTAATAAAACCATTTTCATGAATAAAATAAGCAGCCCCATAAGCATTTTAATTTGTCCTTAATTGTTCCTATAGCAAAAAAAAAAAAAAAAAAAAAAAAGATTGAGGGTACAACTGACCATTTCTGATCAGGGAAGGTGAAATGAGATCAGTGGATTCTTGGAAGGATAATGTATAGGATGAGCTGGAAATCGCAGGTGGGGAAGACACGGCCACATGGTCGAGGTAGAAGTGGCAGAGCCACAGAAGCATTGGGTGGATTTGGTGACAAAGGCTACATGGCTGGCTCGTGACAGTCCCTGATTCACACTTCAGTCCTTTCTCCCCTGGTCCAGGGCACTTTCCTCTGTGACATTTGATTTATCACTCTTTGCGTTGTATTTAATTTTGAGAAACCAGCACAAATTTAAACTCACTTTATTTTAAAATTGAGAAGAGAGCATAGAAAACTTAAGAAAATGGAACAACAAATCCTTGACAGTACAGTTTATATTCCACGGTCCTTTTGGATGGTGAAAGGGGAGTCATGCAGAAAAGAAAAGGAGTTGTGGAGGGAGAAGTGTAGTAGGTTCTGAAGTGTTGGTGTCACAGCGATCAGTAGCTCTGTGACTGAGAACTTTGATTTCTTGGTTGATTGGTTGACCACTGGCCTCAGATGCTTATTAAATCTTCAGAGGCCCCTGTGCTGTGTCCACTGTAACAATTTACTTTCTGTTAGTACTTCCAAGTAGTATGAAATCAAGTGGGTCAGAAATTCCCTACTTGTTCCTAAGTTACTAGAAGAAGCAGCTGCTTTGTTAGGTGCTTTGCACACTTAGATTGGAAATAGAGTAATGCCATGGAGTCACGGGACTCAGGAGCTGGAAGGAAGTCACCTCAGTGACCACGCGGAAGAAGAGAAGCTGTGTTAAAGAAACTCCCCATTTTGTGCTGCAGTCGATTTTGGACACTGAAGTGAATTGTGGGATAGCGGAGTGTATTTTCTCATAGAACAAGTGTTGTTACTGGGCATAACAATCAAGTAAGTCATGGATGTCACCAATAATATATCGTAAGCCACAGAGAGAAAACAACTAAAGTATAAGTTTTATAATCATGCTTCAAGGTTTATAAAATAAAATATCAGACATTGGTTATATAAGCAGCACTAATGGATTATATAGCCCAGGACATACAATAGATAAAAATATTATTTTTAAATTTAATATGCCAGTGGTAAAATAAATGCTTGATTAACAATATTTTTTGCTTTTCTTGGAATTTGATAGTTTTTGAGGGCATCATCTGGATGGCCCAGAGATCTTAAAATAAATTGCCCAAGAGAGCTTCAAATGTACATTTTCCTACTGCAAGCAGAGCTATTCAGAATCAATCCATTGACCCTTCCAGCTGTCAACCAAATAGTAGGTTATTGTTGATGATGATGTTTTTCCTTGTAAAAATCATTTAAAAAAGTAAGGTCTGACCCAGCATTTTATTTCTTCCCTTTACCCTGTTCTATTTCCCTGGTTTATTCAGAATTATTGGTACAGCACTCTGTATTAGTCCAAATCTGTGCCACCAGGGAACAGGGAGTGCTTTTAAGTCCCCCTTTTAAACTTGTTCTGCCCCCAGGCCTACTTGACACTGTTGACAGCTGTCATGGCACTTGAGTGTTCCTTGAAAAGCACGGGGAACCCTTAGGGATCACATGGTAAGGTTCTCCAGATTTTACCACAGAATCACTATGGCACACTTAAGCCAGTGTTCTGGGTCTTCATGCCCTGAACCATGCTCTGACTGCATGGTTCATTGAAATATGTGTTTTAATTAGCCTGCATCAAATGATTGGAGCTTGAAATTATGTTACAGGGTAGTGATGATAACTGTCTCCTTATTTAAAGGCCGAAGGTGGTTAGAACATCTCATAGATTGTGTGGTGGGATGGTAGAGGGCTGCTGAAAGCCCCTGTATATTGACTTTGTTGGTGGGACTTTGTCAAAAAGCGAGTGTTGCTGCTCTGCTCCTCACTTCATGCCCCTTTACTCTTTTCTGATTTTATTGTTTTTGCTGGTCCACCCCCATTGTTGCTATAGTCACAAGAGGGATACCCACAGGTCTTGCTCTGTATTGGAAGAATAGCAGCAAGGCTCTGCATTTTAATTTTTCTGGTTTCAAGTTTTACAATTTCTCTCATCCCTGGTGTCATGGCTGTACTCTGGTCACCATCATCTCTCCCCTGCCTTGGTCTTATGGTTGGTCTCTGGCTTGGGGTGCCTGCATTCATTCTTACATTCCCCAGTGTGTTCTCTCTGCAGCCCTAGTAATCATTTCAAAACTTAAAACCAATCATGTCATTTCTCTGTTTAAAACTTGAGGCTCCCCTTTCCCCTTAGGATGACTGAAATTTCTTTGACATAGCCAACTAGGTCCCGCATAGTCTGTCTCCACTTGAGTCTCCTGCATCACCTCTGGACCCACCTCTCTCATGTTGTACTCTCTGTGTAGTCACATGAAGCTCTCGAGTGCCCTTGAACTTGTCCTTTTTGGGCCTGTGACTGTGTTGTTCTTTTCTATGTGAACACTGTTCCTCAACCTGTCCACCCCAGCTCCACCCCCACCTCCCCTCCTCCCCGTCTTTTATCTGGCGTATTCTTCCTACATTGTTCAGGTCATTGCCTAGAAATCACTTACCCCAGGAAGTTTTTCCTGACTGCAAGTCTGGGTTAGATGCCCCTTCCCTGGGGTCCCCTAGCACCCTGTATGTACTTTTTCTATCATTTATCACGTAGTACTGAAATTGCCCATTTACTCTCCCCTGTCCTTCAGCTTCCACAGCTTTTATTTACTCATCTGTCCTCTCAGGACCCCCTTTTATGGCCCTTCTTTCTGTGCTTCCCCTGTCTTTGGTGTTGACCTCTCTTTGCTGAGGTCAAAGCAGTGATAGGTCTGCCTTTGCTGTAGGTAAGCACTGACCTGTTGAGGTCAGGCGGTTAGGCAAAGTGGGACACAAGGAAGTCTCAGAGGGTTGAGGTGATTTCTCTGCCTTCAAGGGCCATTTCCCCATCAGCTCTCGAGGAATGTACATTTCCTCAAGTCAGAACATTTTTGAAGAATCTCCTTTTGTTATGTCAGCAACTGATCCTTGTTGCAGCATATGCTTCATTGTATTGTAATTACATGTTTACTTGTCTGTCTTTTCCACTAGATTATGTGCCTTTGAGGGCAGGGAATGGTTGTTACTCATCTTCTGGACCCTCAACCACAATGTTAGGTGCTCAATTAATGTTTATGGAATGAAGGAACTAAAGCAAGTCAGGTCACATGTACAAGTGCATGTGTCAACCAGAGACGAGCAGGAGGAGGGACCTTTTTCTGAAACTTGTTCCCCTGGGTATGGGTATGAGGTGTTTCAGTATGGTGGATGGTGCCCATACGGTGCTTTGCCAGCTTCGGGTTTTAACCATAGCAACCCAGAGAAGCTCTGTTGTAAGAGGCACTTTCTTGAGCACCATCTTGTGAAAAGTACATATTTGTGGTTCTAGCCAAGGAGTAGGGCCCTGATTTGGAAACATCGATGTGGAAATTCATGGCCCAGCCCTAGTTATTAGTTTAGTTTAGCAAAGAAATACTCTAAGCAGACTCACTAAGTTTAGGGGAGGGCTGAAGGATTTGGGATTTCCCCTGGGAGGCCTTGAACTCTCAGTTCCTGCTCCCGTCCTCCCCTTCCTTCTCCATTGGGCCCCAGTTGATCTGGCACCAGTCCCCTTGCCCTGAACTGTAGGGTAGGAGGCCTAGGTTAGGTTGGTGCCAGGCGTCTGGGCCGAGGCTCTGACTTGGAAAGCAGCGCCTTAGCTCTGCCCCCCAGGAGGGCCCCCTAATGCCCTCAGTCATCAGAACTCCAGCCCTCCAGAGAGGGGAGCTCCTCTTCATCAACCCTTCTCCCAGGCGGCGCTCCTAGGCTGGATCTCAGCTTCTGACTCAACTGTCACAGCCCTTCTTCCTGAAAGGGTGGCCTCTCTCCCTGCTCACTCCAAGTCCCTGGGACCAGCCCTTTGAAGCCTGGTGGTTTTGCTGTGTGGAAGCTCAGGAACTTCGAGGTTTGCTTTGGCTTCTGGTTAGGGATTGGAAGGAAGACCCACTCCCTGTGTTCCCTGGGCCACCGTGGGGGGGTGGGAGGCCAGGAAGCTGGCTCCTCTGTGTGCTCAGACCATATATCAATTGTGAAGCATTAACTAAGAGTGATAAAAGAAAAACTGCTAAGCATTTGGTGTGGCTCATCTGGGCATTTACCCAGTGAGTCCCATTTTCACCTTATTGCCATGTGCCACAATAACGGGAATGTGTACAGCTATATGGGATTGATTTGGCAGTCACACTAAATTAAATTCTTCAGATGTAATTAGTCCTTCTGTTGATGTAGTAGTCATCACATGACTTTAAAAAGTAAGACAAAATATTGATTGCTGTATATCGCTTTTGGGGATGGACCTGAGGAATTATATGAAAATCAATTACTATAATTAGGATAGATTTGATTTAAATAAAAATATTAAAGCAGTATTTAAGATTGACAGTTTGCCAAAACATTTTTATTGTTTTATTAATGCAACCAGCTAGGTTATGGATTCTGAATATTGTCCTTATAATTATTTAAACAAATTATTTCAATAAAATATTATTATTATAACAAAATACCTGCAACAACCCTCAGTTCACTTTCCTTCATGAAACTTGCGTTGTTAGCAGGAAGGGCTGGCTTGCGCTCCGTGTGCACATGTGCACTTGCAGGCATGATATGGCTAATCAACTCTATTTTTTTCTGGTAGGAAAAATGAGGCTGGCCGAGCAGCTTTTGTTTAATTTTGTGGGACAACATAGATACCCGTTGGGCACAGTGTTTTTCTTTAATTTTTCTAAATAACATGTTGACTTTCTGGGAATCTCATGAGATTGAGCTCATAAACTGCCTTTGTAACATCTTTATAAAACTTTTCTAAAAAGGTTTTGATACTTTTTCTCAGAAACCTTTTAGAGTGTTTATTTTAAGATTATGGGAAGTTATAATCCCCTTTCATGATTATTTTTTGACCTTTGACATATTTTATTAGTTTATTTAGTAAAAGGCTGAAAAACATGAACTACATAATATAAAAATAATAATGTTTATTTCAAGCCTGGTTAACATATAGATGATAAATTGATCCTTCTAAGTTTTTTTCCTGTCCTACCTCTACTGACATAGCCATTGTTTCATAACCCATGTTCATCATTTTGCACAAATGATGTAGTAAACTTTTTAAAACAGTGATTTTTTTAAATTGCTCATTTGTATTTCTCATTATTGCTTATAGGACTTTGATCTAAAACTTTTTAAGGCGACGTCATATGCTTAGATTGGGAATTACTGTCTTCTGCCTGTGCAGTGGGACTGTCACAGTGGCCTCCCAGCGCTGCGGCCTGCAGCATCATTGTGATGTACTTCAGGAGGTGTGGTTGGCACCAGGCTAACCGGCCCCGGGATGGAGACTGCCCAGGGGACTGAACTCCCACCTCCTCTTTGCCAGCAGCCGTGTGCTGTGACTGTGTGCTTTCAGAAACGGGTTCCAGAGGAAATGAACCTGTTTCTTCAAATAGGAAACGGAAAGCATGCAGTTGAATTACCTCTAAATAAAAGTGTTTGTGTGTGCGTGCACAGTGTGTTTAGTGTTCAGAGAGCTTTTGTCACCGAATAGTTGTGTGGTCTTGTGTAAGCTATCTCATTTTCCTGACTGACTAATTTCACATGGTTGCCATGGAGACTAAATGAAACATAGCAGGTGATCAATAAATGTCCCATTCTTTTTTCTTCTTGAACATAGCGTCTAGGGCTGTAACTTTCCTGCCACCTTTCACACACTTCAGGTTGATTCTGCCAACCTCCTTCTGTCTGCCCTCTTTACCTTTCACTTGGTTTTCTGTGCCCTGTTCCAACAATCATTTATTTAGAGCTGGCTATGTGCCAGACACTGTGCTAAGTGCTGGGGTTTCATAGATGAACAGAGCAGAGAAATGCGCTTAGCTGTTATGGAGACACACATGTAGCATAAAGAACCGATTAAGGACTAGCTGCCTAGGGAGGTCAAGGCAGACTTCAGGAGAGAGGTGGTGCTATTTGAGATGAATATTGAAGGATGAACAGGAGTTTACCAATCAGACATGATGGGATTGATGCTGGGGCATGATGGGGAGAAGGGAAGGCATTTCTTGGGAGAAAAAAGGCTGGGTGCAATGATTTGAGTCATAAAGGGCTTAGTGATTCCTGGACCTTGTCAGAACTTGATTCCATTGACCTTGCATCCCTCTAAACTCACATGGTATTTTGTCTGTATTTTTTGCTTGGCAGTCACTACTTTCTGCATTAAAAAAACACACCACCTTATTTATAGCTGTGTTAGCATCTTACTTTGCAGTTGCTCACTGAGAGTGGAATTAACACTTGAAAGCCCCCAGTCCCATTGTAGCTCATATGGCATATGTCTCTCCTGTAAAAGGTGCTCAAGAAACACTCGAGAGTGCAGTGAATGAATGGAAGGACCTGTGAGCGTCCCCAGCTTCCTCATAATACTTTTGATTTCAGACTATTGTGCTCAATGAAAGAAGCCAGTCATGAAAGACCACATATTATATGATCCCATTTTTATGAAATGTCCAGTATAAGCAAATCATTAGAGACAGAAAGTGGTTGCCTAGGGCTGGGGGTGGTGGGAGTGTGAGTGGCAAGGACAGGCAGTGACTGTTGATGTTGAACAATTCCGTATGTGTACTAAAAACCATTGAATTGTACGCTAGACAGATGAATTTTATGTCACATACATCTCAATAAAGCTGTTAAAATACTTTTGAAATCTTGTCATATTTTTAAAATGTATCTTCAGAGGCATGCTGTTTTTTCTGTTCCCGCACTATACACTTAGGGATTGGCATTATATGCTTCTTATGCTGTTTTAAAACTTGGACTTGGAGCTCAGTAGAATGTAGGTGAAGTAGGGCCTTGGGGCTTCAGTACCCCTCTTGGAGATGCTAGGAGTGTGGGAGGGAACTGCTGATGAGCTTATGGGGAGCAACCTTGTTCTCTGTCAAGGGAGCACTGTGCTCAGTTACGTACTTTAATGTCAGTAGAGTGGCCCTGTTGGATATATTTGAAAAGTGTATTTTTCAAGTTTTTGAAGAAGTTGTCTTTAGGGAGTAATGCATTGCTTTGTCTTAATAAAAAGAAACACAGTATTCGCAGAAATAGGAGGAATGGTGCCATTTTTCTGTCACCTTCAGAATAAGAGAGGTATAGTTTGTTTTTTAGCCTGTTGATCTTGTGTTTCTTATTAGTAGGTACTTGATCTTTAAAGTCCATTTTGTACTAAAGCATTTATGAAGCCATACATGTTAATAAAACCTATGCCCTTAGATACACCGTTTAATTTGGTTTTCTTTCTTGCACGTTGTAGGAACTAGTGGTTTCTGTGTTGATGGAACAGCAGGGAGCGCCTATTTTGGTGTGCTCACTTGTGCACAATTTAGCCCTCTTGAAAAATGAACAAGGATCATAGCTAAAAGGTATTCATCATGCAATCTGTCCACAAGAAATGGGGAATGAAATGATCATTAAATAACTTAAGTAAAATAGTTATTTCCTGATCCTGTATCACCAAGTGTACCCGTTTAGGACATTTACCATTATTATGTGTGCATTTCTCTTTTTCATGTGATTGCCAACTATCTTAAAAAATGGGGTGCTTCAGACTAATGTTTTGGGGAGGCTGATAGGATCTACTTCACCCTGATTTAACTTGAATAGTGGCAGCGGGTGGTTCTTCATCGCGGATCTCATTGTTAGTAGGGCTTTTTCAGAGACTGTCATAGCAAAGCATTGCATTTCATTTCTCTTCCCTTATCCTGCAGCTAGCAGCGTGCTGCCCAGAGCTTCAGCCGGGGCTGGATCAGGTCTTTCCAAGTATGGATGGGAGGCTTACTAGATCAGAGAGAGCCCGCGGCTTCAGGGTTTGGTGGGAGAGTTTCTCATTTGTCCAAATAGGCCCCTCATCCTCTTGTGCATGGCTCAAGAGGTTTGCTCAGACACCTATTAAATACACTGAATAAATGCCCAGCATTATGGTTTGGTGGACAGAGCAGATACTGATAGGTACGGAAGTCCTGACATGACAGCCTGGGTCTTCAGCTCTGCCCTTTACTGTGCGTGTGACACCTGGGGGCGATGTGTTGAACCTCTGTGACCCTCAGCATTCTCTAATTTGTGATGCCCAAGAGTGACAGGGTTACATCCCCAAATCACTGCTTCTTCTTGGGCAGTTCCCCATTATTGGACAATGGGAGTCAGGATTCATTTTCCCAAAGAATGAATGGTGCAACTGAAAATAATGTTCTTAGAATAATTCTTGAGGCATATAATGGGTTTTTGGGTTAACTTGGAAACTCAAATACCATTTCACTTTTTAATGATAAATTTACAGGGAGCTTTGGCACCACTAAGGTGGAGCTTTTGGCACCACAGCTTTCATTTAAGGTTGGCTGCTCCGTACAGGGTTTCCTTATGTCTTGTGAGAGGGACTGAGATTTGGATTCCAACATTTGGGTTCAGATATTATCTCTACGTAGTTCTAGTTGAAACAAAGAAAAGCAAATATTTGTATACACACAGAAACGTGTGTATTCACCATCACCTATGAAAATAATGAAGATACGTTAGTATGGACATTTTAACAGTTTAATTAATAGTCACTGTAGATTCCTTGCAGTACAAGCCAATGGCAGAGGAAACTTTCTTCCCTTGTTTGCTGTTGTGCCCAGGGCTGGCATGCCTGGGCAATGAAGGGAACGTGTTGTAGTTACTTTCATAATAGTTTATATTATTTTGGTTGGCCTTTTGTTCACCCATTTTTTCAAGTGTGATGGTGGCTTTTTGTTTCTCTTTTCTTTTTCAAGAGTACTGACTATTGCATTTCTCCACATTAAACTTGAAGTAGGAGGGTATGTACATGGAACTGATTTCATGCTGTGTCAGGCATTTTCCAGGCAGGGCAGCCTTGAGTTAGAGGCAGTGAGGTGAGGAGAGGGATCTTGTGCTTTGGGACTTGTCTGTTCTGAATCCCATGGGCCAGTCACAGCAGTTTCCTCATCTGTCAGATTGCTACTAATTATCTCAGGGATAACCTGATGCCTAGGACATTGTTTAATAGAGACTATTTAAATTTAAATTGAATTGCTGATTAAAAGTGAGAAGATCTGACTTCTCTCTCTTTTTGGTAACTAGCCATTTTACCTGGATAAGTTTTTTTCTTTCTCTGGGCCTTAGTGCTCTTATCTGTTAAATGGTGCAGTAGACTCTTATCTCCAAGATTCCTTGGATAGACTGTGAGGTTTTTGGAGAAGAACCATTTTCGTTCACGTTTGAATACCAACACCTTACCTGGGCTAAACATTTTTCACTGAATGAGTTTGCAGCTGTGTCTGTTTACCACGGGAGTCATACTTATATAGTTACATGAAATTACATAACAATTATGAGCTTACTTGTTTATGTCTGTGAACATTTATAAATGGAAATTGTCTTATGAAGTTTGTGCCCAAGCAGTCTGATACATGCCTTTATCTAAACATTCACTCATATGTATATGTACATGTGAGTGTACACAATTTTAAAATTAGACAAAAATACATGAAAATGATCAAGGTGCAAGAATATGCATTTTTAAAGCTCTCTTGCTTTAAAATAATTTATATTTCATTATTTGGATATGATGCTCAGAATAACTTGGCCAACAGCAACAAAAAATTTTGTTATCAACTCCTAGGTTTTAAAAAAGCCATTAGGGAATTAGTAATTAAAAGGGTACTGTCAAGGTTGCTAGGTCCAAATTGAACATGCCAGCTGTGTTTGGGTTTGTAGGGGTGGGTGTGCCATGCTGTCTCCCCCTGTGGTTTGCCTGCCTTGTTATGAGCCGGGAGCATGCTATTGTGGAAATAGAGACACTGCCTTCTGAAATGCAGCCTCAAGAAGTGGCTGCTTGAGTGTTACAGTGCCCTGCTGGCCTGCAAGACCCTTATCAGTGTCTGGGGAAGTCTAACGCTGGCAGGTGTAATGTGTTAGGCTTTCTGCTTGGCCGTGGTCTGTTGCTGAAGGAGCTCTTCAAGTGCATAGCACAGCCTCTCCTCTATGCTGGAAATACTGTGTTTTATTGAATCTTAAGATGCCATTAATGATAAGATACGCCATTATTTTATGTTCCACTAAGAAATAACCTTGACAATTAAGCTATGATAAAATGCTCTTATGTATTAGAATGTTCATTTTATATTTATTGGAAGAACATACATTCAGAAAGGAAAATTGAAGTGAAAGGAATCGGTTCTGATATTCTTGAAACTTAACTCAGTTCAGAGTCCAAGTCGCTGAGTGACTTTCTGACTGCGACTTGTCCATGTAGCGTATCTCCACACACCCTTGTCCTCTGCACCAGTATGAGCTCTGGTGGTGCAGCAGTTCTTAGGAGCTCTTCACTGGAGACTCTTTTCTCCCAAGCTGCTGACACTCTTTCTGCGTGTTTTGATGTGATTGCTTTCTTTACCTTCCATAGACAATGTCATGAGCTGTGCTATGATGGCCAGGTGGCCCATAGCAACAGGAACATGCCATCAATATCAGAGCTGTTAAAATGTGAATAAATGTGCGTCTTAGAGTCAGTGGAATATGGCAGCTATGGAAGGAGCTGGGACCAGGCAGTCACTGTCCGGAGGTTAATAGTGGGGGTGTGGAATGCGGGGTGTTTTTCTTTCCTGTAAATGGTTAGCATCACGGTGAAGGATGTTGTTTCACGTTCATACACTGTTATTTTCTAATCGCTTTAATGTACAATTCCCTTTTCTCTTTCATGGAGAATCTTAATGGAGAGTTTACCCTGAAAGGATAGACCTGTTTTTTCTATCCCATCAAAACATCTTTCAAGCATCAAACTTGCTTTGCCCTTTAAACATTCATAGCTCTGTGTAAATGATAAGGGATACAAAGATGAGTGAGGCTTGTTGCTCTCAAGGTATTGAGGATTAAATGAGAAATGGGAATATACAAAACTAATGAGTACAGCAAGTTTGGGCGAGTCTCATATGGGTGATAAAGCATTTATTATGTTTCATATACTTAAATAAGTGTAAGTAAGCCTCTCCATTTTTAAAATATGGAAGCCCGACTATAATAGAGCAAGTAAATAATCGAGTTGGTTAAAATCGTTGGGCACTGTTTCCCCTGGGTTTATTAAGTTTGAGTTTTCCTTTAGTAAATTAAATAATGCAATCTAAAGAAATCTGATAACTCAATGTGTATGATCCTGGTTTAGATCTGAATCAATTTTTTTTCCCTTTAGAAGAGATGTATGGATAATTGGCAGAATAGAATAGGGTCTGTGGATTATAGTATTGTATGACTATTAATTTCTTAATTTCAGTCCTTGTACTATACTTCTGTAACAGATTGTCCTTTTGCTTTGGAAATCACGTGGGAATATTTAGGGTCAGAGGGCATCATGTCTGCAGCTTGCTGTCACGTGTTTCAGAAGACAATTTTGCTCATGTGTAGAGAGAGTGATCAGATGTACCTGGTGCAATGTTAATTGGGAAATGTGGGTAAAGGGTACCTGTGGGCTTTTTGTAGTATTCATGCAGCTTTTACTGGTTGATTTTAGGCTGTCGTCATACTTGAAGGAAATGTTTACTTTCATTTAGAAGTTAGTGAAAATAAAATGCTTTTTTAATTTTTCTACCCAAGTTTGCGAACCTCTGAATTCTCAGGTTAGGAACTCCTGCATTAGACCATATTGTCTCTCATGATGGTACACATTTATGTCACCTCTGGTTTTGACACATACTAGGCACTTCGTAAAGGTTGAATGAACAGATTGCAAAGCCCACAATATATGCCAGTGATATAAGGCCTCAGAAAAAAGAAGTAGTCATCAGGGCATCCATTTGTTGTGAGATCCTTGAGGGTAAAATGGAAGTTCACTTTAGTTGAAAATGGTTAGAACCTGGAATTGTAAGTTACTTGTGTGTCTTAGGATTTTAGTCAGTCCTATGCTTCTCTCTCCCCTAAAGGTATAAAACATTATATTGGGGTTTGGTATTTTCTTCCTTGAGAAGCGTTAGCCTTCGGTATTTTGGCTCCTGGCGGGCACTGTGTTTTAATGAGGGCGACCGACTGTCCGGAGGGCTCAGTTCTCCATGGGTGGTGACTGCTCGCCCACGGGCCCTGGGTGGAGAGGCCTCGGGCCCTCCTGCGCACTGTCAGCCCCAAAGGCTTGTTTCACTGCTTTTACCTGGGAAGCCGGAGCCTCTTGTCAGTTGTCAGACTTGACAGCTTAAGTGTATTGTACTTGCTTCTGTTTTTACCTCAAATCTAATTCTACTAGTGCTTTTGTTAAATAGCAGGTAACCACTTAAAAACATTGTATTTCCTCCCTTTGGTGGGGATTACCAGGTCCCTGTTTCTTACTGTAAGGCCCCCGTCTCACTCGGCTGTAGCTCCAGGGACACTGAGTAGCCTGGATGGTGCTGACAGGCAAAGCTTTAGGTGGAGGGACAAGACCCCTTAGCACGTCTACCACTTAGCAGGGTTGCAGTTCCCCAGCACTAAGAAGTACTGGCTGCGCTTTACCCAGGCCACCCTCCTGGGTCAGAGCCGTGGAGCTGCGAGGCACTGTGACACCGCCTTCCTCAGCCTCTGCTCCCTCCCAGGGAAGAGGCTTGGAGAGCTGGAGTATGGCCTCCCTCCAGCTCCCACGATTTTCTCTCCCGGGTCGGCCTTGCAAAAGCACCGACTGCACTTCTCTTCTGCCATATGCATTCTCTCCCTCTCCACTGTCCAACCTCTCATTTGGTACTTCCCTAATCATTACCTACACTAACTTTCTGTACTTCAGGGAAATAGTTTGCAAAAAGCTTTTGGCCTGAGTTTATATAACCAACTTTTGCTTACAGTAGGGCTGAAGAATGCTGTTAACTCCTGATTATTGGAAGACAAATCATTTTAAATTTGGCTTATAAGTTGGATAGTACATATTTCCCTCTAGTACCTCTTTTATAATGATTTTTTTTGTATAACTATCCCCCTCCCTCCATTAACTTTTATTTTTCTGCATCCCCATTAGGAGACTTCTGAAGCCTAAAATATAAACATTCATCCAATTATAGGGAAAGGTTGAAAGAGCTCGTGTCTGCTTAGGTGGGTATTTTGTGCCATTTTAAAGCAATATTTCCCAACTGGGGACTTGAATGACAATGTTCTGGAGAGCACATTGCTGTTAAAAGTGCTAATGGAGGATATTTATTTTAGTTTCTATTAACAAGTCAACCAGTAAAACAGTTATTTAATTATTTTCTGTGTGTCTAATGAGTTTTGTGATGGTTAGTGAAGATTAGGCAAATGGTCTTTGGTCCCTCTGTTGCTCTGTCACTTCGTTGGTTTATTGCACATGCTCCTTCCTGCCATGGAGAGTAGACATTTGTGTACTTTAATGTTTTTATTCATAGTCATGTAGGGTTTAGTTTGTGCCCACAATACATTATTGGTTAAGTCTGGAAACATATGAGACACTGATGATGAAAAGCAGGTTAATGAACATCGTAAAGTGATAATAGTTCTGAAAATTAGCTTTAGGATGCTTTTCACTAGATTAGTAAGCTGTATTCATTTGATAAAAATTCTCATATAGCACTTTGAGGTGTGTCTAATATTTTAATTCTTAATGTTAAAAAGAGAAAGATAAGGTGATTAGTATGTTTAGTTTTGCTTTTCGTTGATTGGGAATAAAAACTATCCTTCCTCAAATGTATTTGGATTCACAAATAGCATCCTGAAATCTTCTTAGCTTGTCATTTAGAAATGAAGCACAAAAGGCCTAAAATTAAACCACTTAATTTACGTAACTGTAAAATGTAAAAATTCTGAACATTAGGTTGTGACAGTGTTTTTTGTCTGCTTTTGATAAGTATATTTTAAAACACTATTTGTGTCTAAACCAAGTGTGATATCATTTTTGAAATTTTTTTGCATAATTAAAGATTGCAGCAGGTTGATTTTATCTTGATATAATGTAAATGCTATAAAAAGGTTATTGTAATAAATCTTATCATGATCTTAATATTAGTAATTTAAAATTAAATGTCTTAAACTTAGAATCACTTTATTATATAATGTGCAAATTACAGACTCTTTAAAAAAGTAACAAATAAGTTCTTGATTGTATTATTGTGAGAGGATTTGTACTCTGGAAGCATTGAGAAATGCAGTCCTCTAATGGAATGTGTAGCAGGGAGAAGAGCTTTGGGAAAGGAAATGAACATCTTTCCAGTTTCTGCAGTAGGGAGAGATAATAGGGAAACGTGTACACGCTCGCATAGACCAGAGCCAGCTTTGAATGACTTCAGTTGTACATTGGCTCTTTTTGGTTCTCTGTAATGATGAATATCACCTAACAGGGATGCCAAGATCCCTCCTTCTTTCGGAGTAAGGATGGTTCGAGTAAAAGAGGTTGCCGTGGTTGTCTGGAGGGATCAAGTCCTGTAAGACTCCCTCAGAGGGTCTGTCCTGGGTGGCAAATAGGTTTAAAGTAACAGTAATTGTGGATAGCCAGAGGGAAACCTGAGATAGTTTGAGAGAATCTTAGGGAAATGCAGAAATATTACTGCTGTGTGAGAGAAGCCTTTTTAAGATTATAAAAATGTACAAGTATTGTTCATTAAAAAAAATAGATGTGTTACAGCTAAGCCTGTTGTTATGTGAATATGTTTAAGTGGATTATAGTTCTGCATTTATATCTTTTATAAAGTTGGACATGTTATTTTGAAATAATAGGGCCCCTGGATATAATTTGCATTTCATAAGAATGCAGCAAATCTGTTACTACATGTTTAAAATAATTATTTTCTTATAAGATTTTAGTACTAATGCTAAAAGCATCACCAGCAGCTCTAATGTATTAATATTCTACCTAACTTATGCCCAAGCAGACCATTTTAGACCTAAACTAATGTTTATTTATTTAGCTGATAGTTGAAGTTCTCTTAGGGACTGTTAGCATATCAAAGGGGTTTTGAAGTAGTGCATTTGTTTGTCTTGGCCCTTAGGGATTCCTGAAATGTAACAACAGAATGGAGTGGATGTGGGGTTCCTACCTGGAACACCAGGATAGGATGATCCCATTTGAATTTTGTGTTTATGGTGGAGATGGGGTGAATGAACTTGTGACTTAATCTTTTTATTTCAAATTCTGCTTAGTGAATTTTCAATAAAAGGTAATCTGTTAAAAAGGAGAATGGGAAGATTTAGGAGGATTTGTGTTGTGCATGCAAATATTGGCGACCCTGAGACAGTTCTTTTTGAAATAGAGCTAGATATGTTGGGATATTTTGGTTACAGAGACTTTACTTTTGGATGTCAGCAGCATGGTGATGTGAGAGGACCTCCAGGTCTCTCCACTTGAAGTTACATTAAGTTAGAGAGCTATAATTTGACAAAGGATTCCCTGCTCAACACACAAACATGTGGGAGAGAGCTGCACATTGAGACATCTGAAGGTGGGTGTATCTGAGTGTTTGGTGGAGATGGGAAGGTGGAGTTCATTCCAGGGACACAAGGGTGGTTCAGCATACACAAGTTAATCAATGTGATATGCCACATTAACAAAATAAAGGGTAGAAATCATATCAATAGATGCAGAAAAAGCATTTGACAAAATATAACATCCACGTATGATTAAAATCCTCAATAAAAATGGGTATAGAAGGAAAGTACCTCAACATAATTAAGGCCCTATGTGACAAACCCTTGGCTAATATCATACTCAATGGCGAAGAACTGAAAGCTTTTTCTCTAAGATCAGGAATAAGACAAGGATACCCATTCTTATCACTATTAGTCAACAGAGTACTGGAAGTCCTAGCCAGAGCAATCAGACAAGAGAAAGAAATAAAAGGCATCCAAATTGGTAATGAAGAATTAAAATTGTCACTTTTTGCAGATAACATAATTCTATATATAGAAAACCGTAAAGACTCCACCAAAAAACTATTAGAAACAATAAACAAATAAAGTTGAGGGATACAAAATCAATGTACAAAAATGTGTTGCATTCCTATACATTAACAATGAAATTTTAGAAAAAGAAATGAGAAACAATTCCATTTGCAATTGCAACAATAAGAATAAAGTACCTAGGAATAAACTTAACAAATAACATGAAGGACCTATGCACCGAAAACTACAAGACATTGTTGAAAGAAATTGAAGAAGACACAAAGAAATGGAAAGCTATTCCGTGTTCATGGATTGGAAGAATCAATATAGTTAAAATGGCCACGTTACCTAAAGCAATATACAGATTTAGTGCAATCCTCATCAAAATCCCAGTGGCATTTTTTCAAAGAAATAGAACAAAAAAGTCCTCAAATTTGTATGGAACTCCAAAAGACTCAGAATAGCAAATGCAATTCTGAGAAAAAAGAACAGAGCCAGAGGTATCATCACACTCCCTAACCTCAAATTATACTATAAAGCTACAGTAATGAAAACAGTATGGTATTGGCAGAAAAACAGACACACACAGACCAGTGGAACAGAACTGAGAGCCCAGAAATGAACCCACATGTGTATGGGCAACTAATTTTTGAAAAAGGAGCCAAAGCACACACTGGAGAAAAGACAGCCTCTTCAGTAAATGCCTCTAGGAAATTAGAAAGCTACATGCAAAATAATGAAACTACTCTTTGACACTATGCACAAAATTGAACTAAAATGGATCAAAGACCTAAATATAAGACTCAAAACAATAAAATACATAGAAGAAAACATAGGTTCTAAACTTATGGACCTTGTTCTCAGAGGTTTCTATGAATTTGACCTCAAAGGCAGGAGAAGTGAAAGCAAAAAAGAATGGGGACTACAGTAGACTAAAAAGCTTCTCTGCACAGCGAAAGAAACATAACAAAAGCAACCAGCCTAATGGGAGAAAATATTTGCAAACAATACCTCTAATAAGGGGCTAATATCCAAAATGTATAAAGAACTCCACAACTCAACAACAAAAATACAATCAACCTAGTTCTGAACAGACACTTTTCCCAAGAAGACTCACAGATGGCCAACAGATATATGAAAAGATGGTCAACTTTACTAGCCATCAGGGAAATGCAAATCAAAACCACAATGAGACACCACCTCACACCTGTTCGAATGGCTATTATCAACAGCACAAAAAATAGGAAGTGTTGGTGAGGTTGTGGAGAAAAAGGAAACCTCATTCACTGCTGGTGGGAATGGAAACTGGTGCAGCCACTATGGGAAACAGTATGGAGGTTCCTCAAAAAATTAAGAATAGAGCTACCAGCAATCCTCTTCCGGGCATCCACCCAAAAAATTTGAAAACATTTATTTGCAAAGATATGTGCACCCCTGTGTTCGTTGCTGCATTACTCACGGTGGCCAAGACATGGAGACAACCAGACTGTCCTTTGATGGATGACTGGATAAAGAAGATGTGGGACCTGTACACAATGGAATATGACTCAGCCATGAGAAAAGGTGGAATACTGCCGTTTGCGACAACACGGATGGATCTTGAGAACATCGTGCTAAGCGAAATAAGTCAGAAAAAGTCAGGAACCGTATGATTTCACTCATGTGGGATATAAAACAGAAAGCAACAAATGAACAAACAAACTTATAGATACAGACAGCAGTAAGATGGTTACCAGAGGGGAAGGTGGTGGAGGGAGGAGGGAGAAGGTAAAGGGGGTCAAGTACTGCATGGTGATGGGAGGAGAGTAGACTTTGTGTGGTGAGTACACCATGCAGCACACAGGTGATGTATTACAGAATTGTACGCTTGAAACTTATATAATGTCATTAACCAATGTCACCCCAATAAATTGAATGAAAAAACACTTCACCTTCTCATATGTCTGTCTTTCTGTTTGGATTTTGGTTACTCCTGATTTATCAGCATGGATGAAAAATTGAAAAGACTTGATAATTTCAGTTTATATCCACACTGCACAAACAGTATCTGAGGGTTCCTCAGCTCCTGTAAGGAATGAATAATTTAGTTTGACTTTTTCTTAAACCCAAATAAATAAGATGAAGATCAAACTCAAGATAAAGCTATAGTGTCCTGTCATTTGTCATTGCTACTGTCTTGAAAGTTTTGTGAAAAGTGATGGTTTTGATATTTGTTATGAGATACAGTTTCTGCAAATAAGTGTTTAAAACTTTTTCATTTCAGCCAGTGATTACAGTGTGTGCATACACTAAGCACCTTAAAAAAACAAAGCAAATTTGGTATGTTGAATAATATCTTTCATTAGAGATGCTTCCGGCAATGAAACCCCAGTGAGAAGTTGTCAGATATCATTTTATGGAAGCAAGGCTAAATTTTGATGTGTGTTTCTAAGTATAAATCTAATCAGCAAGCAAAGGACATTAAATGTTTTATTTTGCTAGTGACAGCGAAGACTGTAATGACAGATATAGTTTAAATTTATTGTTGAAGTTATATTTTCTTTTAGGCTGGGTCTGTGTGGAATATAATAAATAGGTGTCTATGTCTGTTTCGTAGCCAAAATGGACAGGTTATAGAGTGATTTTTCCAGAACATCTTAAAATGTAGTGACTCTGTGTAGCAGCGATTGCTGCATGCAGGAAATGTATCTCCATGGAGCTTTACTTCTTTGTGTTGTGGGATATTTGTTGCACGATGTAGAAAATCCTATCAGTGGTTATCTTTCATTCTTTTTATTGGACTTATCTTAACCTCAGCTCATTGCTTAAGTCAGTGACTAAGAATTTTTCATTGGCTATCCTTGGTAACATATATCATTCATCATACTAGGAGCATTGTGTTATCAATTGAAAAATCGAAATGGCAGACAAAAAATTAAATGCTACTTGAAAAACTGAAGTGAAAAGAAAATGTTTCGGCTTTCTAAAATTCCCTCCATTTTCTTTTCTTTTTTTTTGTAGTCTTCACCCGAGGATATGTTTAGAGAGAGAGAAACATTGATGTGAGAGAGAGACATTGATGGGTTGCCTTCCATAGGCACCCTGACCAGGGGTTGAACCCACAACCTAGGTGTGTGCCCTGACCAGGAATGGAACCAGCAACCTTTTGGTGTAGGGGTCGATGCTCCAACCAACTGATGCTCTAAACACTGAGCCACACCACCTAGGGCGAAATATTCTTTTTCTGACAGTTTGAATCTTATGCGTTTTAATACAGAAGAGCTCTTCAGCAAACCGTGTGGTATGCCCCTAGATAGCATAAGCAGCCTCTGAGCTGTAAATTCTGCCCCCCAGACATTACGATGATAGTGGTGTGTGATTGTACTTTCTTGAGTAACTTGCCTTTAGGAATACAGCAGGATGGGTAAAAGGAAAAAACAAAAACCAATTTTGTTCCCTTGAATCTTGTGGTGCTCACTTTTAGGCACTTTAATCCCAACCAACCCTTTTTTGGTGTAAGTGTGGTTTGAACTTCTGTTAGCTAAACTGATATAATTTGTACATTTGGTGTTCATGATTCAATTTATAAAGGTTTTTTTTAAAAACTGGAACTTATTGCCCATTTACTCATGCATTGTTTGAAAATTACTTTTTAAATGATTATGAAAGTAAAAATGTGTGTTTTGGTAAAAAATACAATTAAACATATGTATATGTGTACACACACACACACACACACACACACACACACGTATAAAATGACCCATTCCCCTCAATTCAAAGATAATCATTATTATCATTTTGTATGTGCCATTCCAAGTCATATATATGTATGTATGTTTTTGTGATGATTTATTTATGCTTTTTAAAGTACTAGATGTATAAGATACAAAACAAAATGAAGACCAAATAGTATATTCAGTTTAGTTTCTTAGCTTTTCACTTAATTGTGAGAAATTTTTCATGGATTAATATTCTTTAAAGCATGTTTCTTAATATTAGCATAGTATTTCATAATATGATTATATTACTATATGATTATATTACTATTACTAATATGATTATATTACTATTACTATATTACTATATTACTGTTTTTGGATAGAGTTTGCTTACGGTTTTTATTGTTTTATATATAAAATGTATGTTGCTCTATAGACCTCATCGTCTTAATCTTTCTCTTTGCCACCAGCCTTCGTGTTGCTAGGAGGAAGATTTAACAGTCACTCAAACTGGTCATGAAAATGAATTTTTAGGCAGTGCCTGATCAGCATCAGTTTACTTTACCCTTTACCCTCATCATTTATCCTAACCTGTTACTTTAGCCGTGTTCAAAGACAATGAGAGATCCAAATTAACTCTTGTTACTGTCAGATCAAATTCATTTGCAGGACTAAATATGTGAACCTTGGAGATCAGAAGCTAAAATACTTATGTAACTGGACCTCGAATGAGGCTAGATCCTGAATCCTCATGAATGATGGACCCCAAATTCTTTTTGTTACCTAATCTCTCCTGTAGGTTGAAAAAGTTGTAAATCCTAGCATGTGGACATTCTGAAGAAGACACACGACTTAAAATAGTCTGTTGCAAAATATGTAGGGTGTCCCCAAAAATGTATACGCACACTTTGAACAATTATAAAGACAGTATTTATTCAAATACCTTTCATTTTCAAAATTGAGCTATCAGCTGGTAAGGTGTGTATACATTTTTTGGGGGATGGATACCCTGTAGTATTGGCTCAATGAAATGTTATACTATATGAATCAGGATTTTTAAAATAAAAAGCTTGTAGATCTTCAGTTGAATTGAACTTCATTTTGGTTTTGTAATGATGTTCATTTTGTCCTTAAAATGTAACCTCAGTTCATTTCATTTCGTATTCAAGAGAAACCTCGTTGGTAATTTATAGGTAAGAAATTAAGTCACAGAGGGTAGTGTCAAGGAAGAGAACACTGGTCTCTTTAGACCTGGTTCTATAATTAAAATTGCTTTGCTGTGCTTCTCATCGAGCTCTGTTTATCTGTCCTTTTAAGAGAAATCAGATGGAACGTGCTTCTCTCTCCCACGCACACATGCGCACAGTGGTTGTGACTGTAAAACGAAAGTCATGGGCGCGGTATCTTAAACTATTCTGTTTATTTCATAGCCATGTTCCAGATGCTCATCAATTTAACTCTGAGCTTTCTATACTATTTTTAAAATATTTATTTATTTATTAAATATATCTCTGTTGATTTCAGATGGAGGAAGGGAGAGGGGGAGAGAGAGAGAAACATCAGTGATGAGAGAGCCATTGATCGGCTGCCTCCTGCACGCCCCCTGCTGGGGACCGAGCCCGCAACCCGGGCATGTGCCCTGACCGGGAATCGATCCCCGATCGCCTGGATCCTAGGGCGATGCTCAATTGCTGAGCCATGCCAGTTGGGCTAAACGATTTAATTTAATTTAAGTATAGTGTCTTGTTAGATTAACTTCTTACTGTTAAAGTCTGTAAATTACGTAATTGAGGTAAAATATGTTAAAACCATAGAAGTGTTAAAACATGCAGTAAAATCTTATAATTTGGATTCACTTAATTTACAGTGTGTCATGAGATTAGAGAAGATTTATGTTTATTTAAACTAATAGCATGGGAGATGGGGGATGGGGTGGAAGTGAGGGCGCGTTTGGTCAGAAAATTCCCTGAGAAGAAATCTCAGATTACTTAGCAACTTATTTATGAAATCGTCATGTATGGTGGAAGTTACTTGCTACAGAGAATCACTTGATATTCTAATGATTAGCTTCATTAAAAAAGTTCCTAGTGACACTCTTTTAAAAGACTGGTCCAATTGCTAAAGATACTTAAAAATGATGTAAGAGCGTTTATTTTAAAGTGTTATGTGTTTAACTTGCACTCATTCTTGCTGCCTTCCTACCATTTATTCTGGGTAGTTTCATATTTTATGTTGCAGTGAAAGCTAATTATTTTTGGTGTTTATAGAGAAATTATCCCTTACTAAACTCTTGATTTCTTAATTTCAAAAAGGAATCTCTGTGAATTATTTTAAGTTAATTTAGAATGAGTAACTTTAATTCCTTTTCTCATTTCCCTTGAATACAAAAATGATGTGGCCTTATTGAACTGTTTGCTCACTGTTAATTCTAATATTGTCACCTGTGAAACATACAGTTTTAATTGGCCAAGGGCTATTTGATGGAGATAGTTTTGATGGGGAGTGTCAGCCTGAGATAAATGTATGTTTGGAAAATTGTTCTCTGAAAGCCATTAACCTGAAAATGTCTGCGAATGCTTAATAATGAAAACATTTTAATAGTCTGTGGGTAAAGGGGTGTCACCCTGACCTGTGTGCATTCATTCCTGTGATATCCTATCAGAGGGCCGGGTCTTTAGGCTGCAATTTGTACCCACCTTTCCCGTTTCCATTGGGTTCCTAATGGAGCTCTCATCCGTGCAGGCATCAGGAGAGAAAAAATTAGAATATTTGATGTTTAGCAGAAAGTGGCTTTGGATACCCTAAGGAAAAGCATGACGATCTTTTGAGGGAGACTGGGAAATGTAATTTTGGTGCGTATGGAGACAGAGGAAGCTAGAGAAACTTGGGCAACTGAGGCAGAGGACACGGGAAGGCATATTGCTGTCATCTACAGATTTTTATCTGTGCTTGAAAAATCCATGTTACTGTTAGTGCGTTATTTGTGACTATCAGCGTTCATGCACCATAAAGTAGCTGGGTTTCCCATGTTTTTCTTGTATCAGGGTGGATATTTTAGCCCAGTCCGCAACAGTGGTGCTCAGTGCTGGGCAGTGCTGCTTCTATGGAGGCATTTTAGAAATTTGTGGGGGAGCTTCTGGTGTTTAGTTGTGTGGACAGGGCTCTAAACCAGTGATTTCCAACCTTTTTCATCTCATGGCACATAAACTAATTACTAAAATTCTGCAGCACACCAAAAAATATGTTTTTTGCCGACCTGACAGAAAAGTAGGTATACTTTTGATTCAGTCACATTGAATGGCATTGTTGTGTTGGCTGTTGTCATTTTTTCATTTGACAATCTAAGGGAAAAGAGGTCAGTGCCCCTGACTAAATAGTCAGTTATTGCATGTTTCGAAAATTCTTGTGGCACACCAGTGTGCCGTGGCTGATCTAGGTGCCTTGCACTGCCTGGGATAGTTCTTCCACTTGAAGAATTGTCTGCTTTCAATTTCTGAATGTCCCTTCAGAAATTCCTGTACTTGAAAACCTGCTGGCCCAGGCCAGAGCTTAATTGTTTTATATATAAGCAGAAAGTATGTTTTGCATGGTTTTAAGACATACTGAGGCTTTCAGGAATGTGTAACAATAGCTCTATGATTTGCTGTATAAGCTCAAGATTCAGACTATTTTATTACATCTTCTAGTGCAGTTAAGTTTGAGCATTACATAGTGAAAAGCCATTATTTCATGATAAATTAGTCTCTTTATTTTATTTTTTAAGTATTACACATTGGGTATTATATGATTGAAAAAGTTTGTGTCAGATTCTCATCTATTTTCACGATAGTAAAGGGAGTAGTACAAAATATTTGCTATAAAAAGGCAGCATTGGGTCTAATAAAGGTGAAACCACTAGTCTGGGTGGAAAGACCTTCTTCATTGCTGTTTTGTATAGTTCCAGGTATTCTAAAGGATTTACACCCCCAAACCTTACACAGCACGTGGTGTCAGTTACCAAAATGAAACGCTCCTGAAAGACAAGAAAGCGTTCTGTCCCTCTTTTTCTGTACGTAACACTGGTACTCAGGAAATTTGTGGATCACCAGGAATATAGTTACAATACATGTTTTTACTGTTATCTTCTGTTCAGCTTAACTTTACTGTGGATAATTTATTTTATTTTTAGAAAAAGGTTAAGTACATTCTTGTATTTAAATTAAAGACAGGACTAGGCCTTTGGTCTTGAAATCCTTGTGCAGTCTTGTGTGTTAAAGATGGTAAAATCAGCTGTGATCAGTTAACTCACAAAGCTTCCACAGTGCTTCACAGATAATTATTTTTAGAAATGATGACTACTTTTGACTACATTGAAATGGCATTTTCTGAACAATGAGTGGAGATTTGTTACTTTAGATGAAGGAAAAAATAACAGGGCTATAGATATAATCTGATTTCAAAAAAGAGGCTGAAATAATTACCACAATGTGAATTAAATAAAAAGCAAAGCTCAGGATATTGCACTATAGTTTAATGAAAAAATTATACCAGTACGTGTTTTGCTGTCTCACAGTTTTAATATATTTGAAACACCATAAATAAAATATGAATTAAGCATGGGTATGAAATCAGAATTGCTTTATTTAAAACTTCCCAGGAAAGGTCATTGTTCTGTAGTGGTTAGCAAGTGTGTTAAATAGCCCTTTTTGGCACCTGACCCTTAATGGGCTAGAAGTGAAGCCTCAGAGGCCCAGGGGTCTGACTATATGTGATCCTCCCACTATTTCTACTCTCCATTGGTGGGCCAGTGTCTAGAAACAGGACCCTATTTTTCTAGTTTTCTCTCTTTTTATAAAGACTATAATTGGGTCAAAAATTTTATTTTCATTTAGAAGAAGAAAAGCCTTGAGATTGGGGTTGGTTGACATTTCCCAGGGCTGCAGAACGTTGGGTGGATTAGAAAATAGATTTGCCCTGGCTGGTGTGACCCAGTTGGTTGAAGTGTCGTTTAGTACATGAACGGGTGCAGGTTCCACTTCCAGTCAGGGCACATACCCAGGTTGTGGGTTGGATCCCTGGTCAGGGCATGTTTGGGAGGTGGCTGATGGATGTTTCTATCTCTCTCCTCCCCTCTCTCAAATAGATTAAAAAAAAAAGAAGATAGATTTTACTTTCAGACTTTTGAATCTTTTGCTTTATATAGGCTTTGATTATATGTAAGGATAAATGTAAAGTCTTTCTTAGAAAATAATGTTGGTCAGAGTTTAAAGGACTAAATTATCTCAGTTGAATGTAGGAATTTTTGTGCTAAAAAGCACACATTAGTTCATAACAATAGGAAGAGGGAAGATTGGTTTATGAATCTAGGTATTGTAGTGATATTTGACTTTCTATTTACCAAGCAGATTATTTAGGCAAGGACATTAGTCTTGGTTAAAGCTTTTTGGCTCATGAAAAGTGAGCTTTCCACTCTGTTTCACTGTTATAAAATGTATTTTAAAAAATGGGCTACAAGCCTTGCATCAGGGTGGTAATTAGGAAAGTAGACTAGAATATAACAAATACTAATTGGCCTGCGTTATTATACATTAAACCACCAGATATTTTTGAATAATGGATAGATTGTAATATCTAAATTACTTTTTAAAAATTAAATTTATTGAGGTAACGTTGGTTAATGACAAATTTCAGGTGTACAGCATTATAATTCAATATTTGTATACTCTATTGTGTGATCACCGCCAAAAGTCTACTTTCTTCTCAAAATTGCTTTTGAGAAACAACAGCTAGCATTCATCACTCTCTTATAATTTAGTTACAGATTATTGATTGTGGCTGTCCTTCAAACATGCACAGATCTCTGGTATTTGCAACAATCATCTTTTATTCATTATTTTTCCACCTCGTTCCTTGTTTCATTTCTAAACTTGTTGAAGGGAGGCCTGTAATTGCTGCCTTCCATTCTCCTCCCACTGATTCCTGATGCCCACACAATCTGATTTCCACGCACTCCATGGGGAGACAGGTAATTGTTAGTCATGCTGCCAGGTCTTCCTCCGGTGCCCAGGGTAGACATTAATTCCCTGAACCTGGATTTGGCCTTGGAGTCCTCCTACCTACAACACCCCAGGCAGCTACTGCCAGTTAAGCGGAATTGGCACGTGAAATGAAATCTATTTACCCTTTCTGCACATGGTATCTTGGTTCATTTCTTCCTTTCCATTCCATTTCTTCTTTGTCCCTAATGATGTTCTTCTTTCACTCCCCTCCATCATCTGATGAATTTTTAAGGCCTATTCTGTAGCCTGCTACTTTTTTTCTTTATGTATTTTCCCCCTAGATCTGTAATAGTCACTCCCAAATCAGCATTTCCAGCCAAGTCTCTAATCAAACCTGAATTTCAAGTTCAGATATCTAATTGCCTACAATTCCACGTGGTGATCCTACCATTGCTTTCAGTTGAGTGTGTCTGAAACTGAACTCATTATCTTTCTTCCCCAGACAGCCTCTCCTTCTTTACTTAATTGACCATCATGGTTACTAATTTTCTGGAATCTGGATGCGCCTTTGACTCCTTTCTCTTTCGTCTTTCGGTCAATCACAGGCGATCAGTTTTTCCCATGACAGCTCTTGGGGCTTGGACTCCACCTTTATGGTCAGTGTCCTCTTTCGGGTCCTCAGCACCTTATGCCAGTGTCTCAAATTTGAGTAAGCATCAGGAACCCTGGGGGGCTTGTTCATTCACGGATTGCTGGGCCCCACCCCCAGGATTTTTGATTTATGCATGTAGGGTGGAGCAGAAATATTTGCACCTCTAACTAAACTCCAGGTGGTGCTGCTGCTTGAAGGGTAGAGAAGGGAAGGGAAATGGGGATGAGGCTAGGCTCTGAGAGCCAGTCATTGCCTTATACTTTCCCCATCCTGTTTGTCTGCAAACCTTTGCCTGGTTAAGTTTCCAATAACACCCTATTTCATGGCATTATTCCCATACATTAGTAACGGTCCATGAGGCCCCAATTTTTTTTTTTTTAACATTTCTTTTCTTAACTCCCTCCTAGTTTCCAATGCTCCTCACAATTGAGCACATGTTATCTTGCAAACAAGCTTTGGTTTCCTTTCCATGTGTCTAATGTAGGCCCTTGCTCATGTCCCATGTCCTTCATGAAGCACTTGATGACTAGAGCTGATCTTGGTAAGTTTCCTTAATACTAAACCTCAACAGTACAGTTTTACCATCTTAGACTTTAATCTCCATAATGGTAGGGACCATATGTCTTCATATCTTATAAAGCCTAGTATAGGATTAAGTCAATGTGCATTTGCTATCTAGTGAATTCATTGATTTCCCTAGTTTATATATTCCCAGAGGTCACTTGATTTTTGAGAAAATAAAACAAACAAAAGTATCTTCATATGGTTGACCAGAGAACAGAAAACTGAGCTTAAACATTTGAAACTTACAGCCAGTAGATGAGCTTATAGAATACCTATTCTCCTTTCCTTGATAAACAACATGCTGTTGGTCATGGGGCTCCAGGTCTTCTGTAAAGGGGTCCGGGAGCAGAAACCTAGGGGTGGTGGCAGTGGCCTGGAGAGTTTTGGGAAGGGGACTTGTCTTGAAGTGTTGTGTGTGTTTTTTTTCGAGTAGCTGTCACACTTTACTTCAATTGTATGAATTTTACAGTGTGTATGCTGTGTTTCTTCTAAATCTTTCTTTAGATACCCCCAAAGGTGACTTACTACCTGATCACTGATGTTTGACTCCACAAATCAGCGAATTATCACATTCTTATTGACTATCTGTGTGCTTTGCAAACCTACACAATATTGCTCCCTCCACCACTCTGTCCTGCCTCTCCTTGATTTTTATTTTGTCTGTAAAGCCTAGAGTCTGTTTTTGGTCGTTTGCTAGGTGAGTGGCTGACAGACAGTTACTCCAGATGAACAAAGTGTCACTTCAAGGAAAACAACTGACAGTATAAGTTACCAATGGTACACTTTTTCATTCCTTTATCTTCATTCTAACAGGCTTTTAGGGGAAGTGGAGGCTCCAGCATGAATTCTTGAGTCCCATCGGCCTCCCAGTTAACACAGATGTGCACAGGGAAGCGTTGTTAGCGATTTTTTAGTTTGGGCCCTTGTTTTGCAGAGGAGACAGCCATGGCCTAAAGCAATGATGTGTTTTCGAGTAAAATCACAAAATCTAAGGTGGCTGAGTCAGGACTGGATGGGGACCCTGTCTATTTCCAGCTTGCTCCTCTTTGTATTTCATTAGTCTTTCAGAAGAAACCTTTTAATACAGCCACGCTCAGGACTATTGGAATGAGACAGAAACAGGTTTGGGTGGGTTGGGTACTTCATTGGGATTGGAGATTTAATGCTGTTTAATTTATAGCTTTCTCCCCAGTGAACAAAATACATCCATTTGTGAAACAAACAAAAAAATTAAGCTATGCATCAAAAAGCAATATCCAGAGGTAATTATTATTTTTTAATTTAAATTATAGATCTTATTTTCCCAGAGGCTTTGTGCGGTCTTGCAACTGTTATTCAGGATATTAAGACATGAAATACTAGATGTATCTGATTCTCAATACTGGTTTAAAGAACTGTCTACTTACAAATGTGGAGACTGTAGAACATGAATGATGAGCTTGTCTGTTGCTATACAGCCTCTGCAGCCCAGTATTGATGTTTGTTTTCACACAGAATGGAATGTGGATCTGGTTTCCATGAGTGCTTGTTGCGAGCAGACAATACAATGGACACTATTTGCATATTATGCCATTTAAATTAGAAATTTATGAAGGTATGTAAATCCTGTTGGAGCAATAATACTACAAAATAAACCATTAACTGGATGCTCTTAATGTTTAGGCTGCCAATCTCTTTGTAACACAGTGCGTTCCGATTCAATATTTATGGTTATGAATATGCAGTTAAGGCTTTTCATTCTAACATCATTATTAACTCTAGTGTACAAGTAGCCTCAGTTACCCTTCCAGGTACCTAGACAGATGGCATTTTTTTAAAGGCAGTCTTAAAAGACATTATCCTTAGGTGAATGTAATTGTCAGCTTAACATCATGCTGTGTGTGTGTGTATTTGTCTGCCAACTAGCCGGTGCCACAAATGGATGATGTCAGATTATTACGTGTTTCTTTCTAACCCCTGAGATTTCTCCTAGTCATCTTTCGCCTCTTCTCCTAATCAAACCCTATACCTTTGTAAGAGGAGGAGCAGGACATGATTTATCTGTGTGTTGTATTTCATGGGTGCTTCCATTATTATTTTTTAAACAATCAGGGCTCCTTTTGTATTAATGAATTGATTGAATTATAATAGATATTTCTGTGGAGCTGAACATTTAATGTGGCATATCAAAGGCATAAGCTTTGGTGGCTCAACTATCTCAATCCTGGCAGATTCAGTCTTTATCTCAAGTCTGCTGCTTGTGTTATACCTTTATTTTCTTCTTGGAGTAGATCTTCATAGTTCTCTTTAGTGTTTTAAAACTAGTATATGAAAATATAGGCTTTACAAACTTGGACACAATATATATCAGCAAATGGTAAAACCAGAAAGAGAAATGGAGTAAAGGAAAAAATCCCAAAGGACCTGACATTTTTCTAATAGGCGAGCCATAATTTTTATTAAGTAACTCGTGGAGATTGCTTAAGAAATAACTGTAATTGGGGAGGGAATTATAGGGTAAGGATTATGCAAAGAAAATGAAGGAAAGGGAAGGTCATAGGTGGAAAAGTTACAAAGGAAACTGGTTTGTCCCTTGAGTTCCAGGGAATGTATGCAAGTCTCAAATCACGGTTGCATTTTCAGTCATTTTTTTCTAGATGATGAGGCATTTCATAAAGTCATTCTATCTTTTGGAGTCATTTCTGTTCACCATTCAAAGAACTGCCTTAAATATATTACAGTGTCTCCCCACACCCATTCCCTCCTTAGCTCTGATTTAACCAGTTTCTGAAAACAGAGAATTTGGACATAACTCTTATAACCCAGAAGACAGGTGAGGTGTAGTGAATTTATGCTACACTTTCTCTGAGAATTAAGATCGTGGTATTCACAGTTGCTAAGAATACTTAAACATAAGGTTAGGACTTTCTCATTGATCCCGAACCCAAATTAGAAATACAGATCCTTAGAATTTCTCATGAATTTGAATTCTTAGAAATTTTGAATGTGGCTAAGAGGAGTAAATGATTGCTAGGCATTCAGTAAAGAAGAAATTTTGGACTAACCAAAATTTTCATTTAGAATGTTGTTTACTAAACAAACAAACATAACTTTGTTAGGAACCATGAGCTGCTTCTAACCACACAGATACTTATTGTTTTCAATAATAGTTTCAAATAAAGGGTGTAGAGCTGCCTTGCTATAACGAAGCAATTGCAGTGCTTGGCTTTTTCCGCACCTGTCTTACGGCCAGTGTGGTGTCATCTACATCTAATTGACAAAATGCCTGTGTTTGTGTTAATTAAGATATATTTGCCATTGAGACAGAAATTAAGATGGTTTCTGAGATTTGGGAAGAAAACGCCCTTTGTCTTAAGCTGCTTTAAAAGGCAAGTGTGTGTGTCTGTAAAAGCTATGGAAGCACACCTTCTGAGCCCGAAGCAGGCTGGTGGATTTCCATGGCAGATCTGACTTGCAGGGCTTACAGTTCTCATTTTTACTTTTCCTCATTTCACAAACTTCCCCAGCCCCTAAGGTGGGCTTGGAGACGCACTGTGCTAATGGGCAGAGTTGGCCTTCCCTGTGTTTCTCCGAAAGGAGCCCATCCAGAAACACTGACCTTTTAGTTTAATAACAGTTTGGAGAAAATGTTCATATCCCGAGACCTGGAAATGGTGTTTGAGAAAGGCCGTTTAAAGTAGTGGTCTCCCAAAGGCTTATCTTTTCCCTTGTGCACTTCGGGTCAGACCTGCCAGAAGAAATATGTTGTTGCTTTCTGCATTCTATTGATGTAAAAGCAAATAACATGAAATTTAGGTTTGCTGGGAACCCGTTACTAGACTGGTTTATTTTCCTGCCTGGGCTTTGATTTGCTATTAGATTTTCAACTCCCTTTGCTCGATTATGTTTTATCTTTTGTTATTTTAAATTCTCAATTGTAGCTAAAGTAATTACTTTTCAGCTGTGACCTTGGAAGTGAGACCCAAAAGTTGTGTGTGTGTGTGTGTGTGTGTGTGTGTGTGTGTGTATGTGTATATATATTTTTTTCTTTTCATTTCTAGAAGTAGCTAGGGCATTAGAAAGACAGCTGTGCTTTGGTCCCTTTACTGACTGACCAAAGGTGATGTGATGCCACCCAGCTTATCCCTTGGGCCTGCCTTCTTCAGTGGCCCTGGGAGTGTCCCATCCTTTGCACTGCTGCTGGTTTTCTTCTACCTCTCTCTCCCTTCCACCCCTCTCTCCCCTCCTGGCCTGTCTAAGATGGTACCACAGTTTATTCCATCTGTTTCTCACCTCACCCCACAGCAGGTGGCAGGCTGACTGTGACAGGCAGGAGGGTATAGAGAAAGAAGACGAGCCTCGAAACTACATTTCCTTCTCTGCAGTCTCTTGTGCATGGCTTCCTTTTCAACCAGCCATCTGGTCACCCTTTGGTAATGGAGTCCTTACTGTTCCATTCCCAATTGCTCACATCATAATAAAAAGCTCACTGCTGATTTAGGCCTTTCCCCAGGTAGGAAGCCCCTGTGTCAGAGGCACAACATGTACTGCGAAGATATGAGACTGTTGTAGCAGCTCACTTAGAAAACTGATCTCACTGCTTGATGCTTAGACCTGGTATACTGACATCTTTCAGAAGCCTAGCTTTAATGGACTGAACAGAATTCAAATGCATTGTAATTGAGAATTGGATTGGGTTTTGCTGAGAAAATTTTTGCTGTGGCAATTTGCAACAACCCAGGGGAAGTGGCGTGATTTTACAGGTACAGTTTGGCTGTGTGTTGATCTTGACTGGTATGTTGAACTTCAGAGTATAGTTTGACCAGGTAATACTAACTGGTTAAATATTTGTTTCAATTTTTGCTACTAATAGAGCTAGTAGCTGTGAACATCTCCAAAAAATGAAGAGTCATGTTTTTGCTTGTTCATGAGAAATAGATAAAAACGTGAAAACATTACCTTGTGGGCTGCAGAGCCTAGAACTTCATAGCTGGCACACACCCATGTAACCCCCAGTCCTGCTTTTGGGTGAGCAAATCAAAACTCGGGCAGGGTAACTGATTTATCCAAAGTCTAGCTAATAGAGAAACAAGGAGTATTCACTCTTTGCTGAGCTATTACTAATTTCATTGTTATTTCCATTGTTTTCTAAAACCTTTAATATTGAAGAATTATAAGATTTGCCTGAATGCAAACAATTCCCTGTTCTAGTTTTTCTTCTTGGTTTTGCGTGCCCTTTTCAAAGCAGAGCTGTGTATCTCTTGCTCTACACACTATGAAGTAGGAGAGCAGCCAAACAGCAGCATGGAGTATATAGTTCGGAGACAGCGGGAGAGCGTCCATTTAACGTCTTTTTGGGAAATTGCTGCCCAGTCAGTGACTTCCCCAGGACCCCCAGATTGTTGATGCTGGGGTTAGACCTCAACTAGTGTTTACTGTATTCCCTGGCCGTTGTTTTTTAACAGCTTTATTGAGCTGCATTTAACATACAAAATTTATCACTAAAACTGCACAGTTTAGTGGTTTTTAGTATATTTGCAGGGTTGTGAGATGGTTATCTCACTATTTAATTTTAGACTGTTTTCAACACCCCAAAGAGAAACCCTTTCCCCGTTAACTGTCACTTTCCATTCGTACCTGCCTTCCACTCCTGGCTACCAATCTAAATCTATTTTCCGAGTCTATGGACTTGCCTTTTCTAGACATTTCGTATTGATGGGAACATACTATATATGACCTTTTGTGTCTGGCTTGTCTCACTTCGTGTGATGTTTTCAAGGTTCATCCACGTGGCAGCAGCTGTCAATACTTCGTGGCTTTTTGTGGCCGGATAGTATCACACTGAATGGGTATTCTGATGTTGTTTATCCATTCGTCAGTTGATGGCATTTAGGTTATCTTCACTTCTGGGATGTTATGAATAATGCTTTTATAACATTCATGTGTAACGTTCTGTATAGACATGTGCTTTCAAGTACCTAAGAGTGAAATTGCTGGTCATGTGGTCACTTTGTTTAGCTTTTTGGGAGCCTAACTCTTTTCTACATGGTTGCATCATGTTTTATTTCACCAGCAATGCATGAAGGTTCCAGTTTCTCCACAGCCTCACTAACACTTATTACTGTCGTATTGATTATAGTGGGTTCAGATTGGTGTGTCGTGGTTTTGAATTGCGTTTCCTTAATGACACATGCTGCTGAGCAATTTTTTGTGTGCTTATTGGCGATTTTTAACACTTCTTTAGAAAAATGCATATGCATATCCTTTGCCCATTTTAAATTGTCTTCTTATTGTTCTGTTGTAAAAGGTCTTTGTATTTTCTGGATACAAGTTAATTGCCGGCTATGTGATTTGCCAGTATTTTCTCCCATTCTGTGGGGTGTCCTTTCACCTTCTTGATGATGTCCTTTGATGCTGCTGTTTTCTGATAGTCCAAAAGTAAGAGAAAACATCCTTATGACCTTTCATATGTCTTCTTTCTTTGTTTATTGCCCAGTGTCAGCAAAATTTTAAAAAGGCTTTTGTATACCCCATTGTAATTCAGTTTTTGTCTGTGTCCTGAGGCAAGGCATTTATAATGTCCAGATCATCAAATAGAGCATTGTTGCGGAGCAGAGGCAGTACTGTTTAGTTTTCCATCTAATAGGCTACCCTGTGAAATAATAGGTCCTGTGTGTCTTCCTAGATCCTCCTAAGTGTTTCTGGTGCTTTCTTGGTCATAATTTTGGGTGTTGGGTTTTAGTGAAGAGGAAAGAGTCTGCTTATTTTTTGTGGAAGGCTCTGAAGGAGTATGTAAAATTTGTCTATTTTGTTTGCTATCATAGCTGTAAGAATCTTTACAAAACACATCATACCAAATTTTCTAATTGTAAAGACCAGATGTTTCAAATCAAGCCACCAGGTATTTAAAAAGCTCCAGCTGAGTTCTCAGCTCTGAGTCTCTCCAGTTGCTGGCACTTGAATTTGAGTGATATGTTTTCCAAAAAATATGTTTCAAAATGTTCTCAAATGCTTTTTTTTCATAAATCATGGAAAAATGAATGTACACAAAAGTAATTTTTTCTGTAATAAGTGTTTTTTTAAATGTTCAATTATCAAAGTGAGAATGTGTCAGTGTCATTTTCCTTTGTCAAGTCCCTTCCTTACATCACCTCTTCCCTTTTTTATGTGACTGTCAGACTTCAGTGATAGGACACCACTGTAAAGAATTTGTACTTAATGGCTCAGTCCCCACTGGGCAGTAAGCAGCTTCTGGAGTTTATTATAAATTTTGGCAAGTGTGGAAATTTCTAAGTCACCAGGGGCCTCTTGATTAAGTTACTCCTGAAATGCACTAGTTTGTCTTTTCTACAGTGCTTAGGCAGTTCCAAGGAGACACTGACCGGCTGGCAGAACTCTGTCCTTTAACATCTAGTCTCAGCTTTGTTTTCATGAACATTTTCTTGCTTTTGTTTTTAAGAAGTTACTAATTTAATCTCCTTTTGCTCTTTACTATTTCTAGTTTCTGATGAAGAACTGAAAAGAAGAGTAGCTGAGGAGCTGGCACTGGAGCAAGCGAAGAAAGAATCTGAAACTCAGAAACGGTGAGTTTTGTGGTCAGTGAGAGATTTTGGTGGACTTGTTATAATTATGAAGTATTTTTAGAGAGGAATAATTGTAGTAAGACTCATTATTTGTGTCTGGCTGAACTTCAGAATGTGCTGAACATATGAACTTGGCCATTTTCTGTTCTGGATTGTGCTTGTTAAAGCCCCATGTTACCGTCTCCCTAACCTTGGTTATGAATGACCATTATATCTACTGTGTGGTTCTTTATTGCATGAATACTGACTGAGCCCTGTTTTCTCAGTATGTGAGAAGTAGTTCTTGAGGATTCTCCAGGAATTTCACGGGCTAGTTTTTTTCAATGAGTGTATTTATGATTGAAAGTTTTATTTTCTACTGTGGTTATTAATGTTAGCAATATTGTAGCTAACAACGAATGCCGTATGTTATACATAGTGCCTATATTAATAAATAGTGCTAATTAGTAATATACTCACTTAAAAAAACTGAAGATATTCAGAAATATGTAAGGTTGAAAAAAATCAAAATCTTCTATACTCCTGTTCTATGGAGATAACCAGCCTTGAACATTGTATTCCTCTAGATTTTTCTATGTACATACTACTACATTATTTTTGTAATTATTACTGCTGCTACTACTACTATTACTACCAGTTAAAAGAATATTCCTTGAAGTGTTTTTGTAGTAGAAAACTGGAAGGAATTTACAAGGCCGTCATAGGGGCCGGGTGAGTGAGTTACGGCACGTGCCTCATTGCAGCGCTAGACAGGCAAGTAGATCTTCATGTGCTGATACAAAAGATGGTGAAAAGCTATAAATGGAAAGAAACACAATGTTCAAAACAACACAGATAATTTTTTGGTAAAAGCACTACTTTTTAAAGACTTAAAGTATATAGTTATTCACAAGAATATGTCAATACTTTTTAATTCAAGATAGTCAAGTGCTTTCCATCTGTGCTCCTTCTGAAATTTGCACAGGGCCCTGTTATTATATGATCATGCAAATGTCTTTCTGCTGTGAGCGCCACACACGTGCCTGCCACCAGTGGATGCTTAGTATGTGTTTTTGTTCTGGACTACGTAACTGTTTTGCTCGAGAGAGCTAAGTGTAAAGAATCATTGAATAGGATTCTAGTCTTCAATGGCCATAGGTCCTTCAACATGTGATTTAACCTCTTTGGGCCTTAAATATTTCATCTCTGAAGTGAGAGGTTTGGAACAAGTCCTCTAAGATTTCTTCTTATGACAAAGTGCTAAGCTAGCTCCAACTTGCTTTTGAAATGTATGCAACAGGACATAAGCTTTAGATTAAGACCACCATTTTCTCAGGATATAGAGAAGGCTCATAGGTTAGGGCTTTAAAAATCAAGATGTAATTAGTGCCGGTGAAAGATTCTGTGTATGTTTCTGTAATTTTCCACGTAGCACTTTATAATTATTTAATTGGGTTAGGCTGATGGAGTATATAATTAGATGGTGGAGTTTAAATATTCAAAAACATTCAGATTATTTTCATCAAGAAGCAAAGAAAATCAATACGTTATGGTAGAATTTCTTGTCTTTGAAATTTTATTATTTTTAATTGAATTTTATTTTAATAAGGATTTTTTTTTTTTTTTTTGGTTAAATTCATGTTTACTTTGCTTATTATGTTTCACCTAGGCTCTTTTTGGTCTCCCTTTCTCTCCGTATGATACAGGCTTCTTACAATAACCTCATGGGGGTGTTTTCTGTTTTTTTGTTTACTCTTTCTTTATAATTCAGCTTCTGTTTGCTCTGCCTCGCTCTATGCGAGGTAAAGGGCAGATGAGATGACTAAAAGGTGCCAGTGAGAGCCAATTTCATACCTCAGGTGGACTGAGGTTGGCAGCCTCGCTGTAACCTGGACAAATGACTATTGATAAAGAATTTATTTTCTGTCACCCTTAAGGAAAACAGAGAGTGCTACAGCCTTTTTATTATTTTTTCTTTTAAAAAATGTTTTGTTTGAAGCCTTCTTCACGAAAATGTCCAGCTGTCAAATCTTGACACAGAGTGTGTGTTCATCTATGTGATAGTTTTTAAAAGAATCAATAGCTGTATTTTTCTTTTCTCTACCAGAGAAGAAACTTTAGAAAAGGCATTAAGAAAGTTTTGTGTGCACTCTTTGGAAAGAAACTTTTTGGTGTCACAAAGCATTTATACGTTATTGTATCTGCCGCCTTAGTTGAATGAAGCCTTGCAAGCAGTTTTATTAGAGAATGGCTCCTTGTGGCACTGTTTCAACAATTCTTGTTTCGTCTATACAGACCCTACTCACGCTGCCTGTGTGGTGAGTGGTAAGGAGGAGCAGTAACACTTGTAACAGGCTGGTGAACTTGATGGCAGGGAAACACTCTGAAATGTCTTCTATTAGGGTAGCTTAAATAAGGTCCTTGTTTTGGTTCGGATTCTTTGGTTGAAAGATTGAAACTTAACTCCAGCTAATTTAGGAAACAAGGGAAGTTTTCGAAGCATATTGGATAGTGCAAAAGAGTCAAAAGGAAGACTAGAGACCACTAGCTAGGGAAGAACTGGGACTGCTAAGTGTACACAGTGGGGACGAGGCACTTACCCCAAAGAAAACCAGGCTAAGGGTTCCATAAGGGGTGACAAAGGGTGGAGGGTGGCAGAATGTCATCGAATTAAAGACGCTATTGATTTTAAGAAGCATTGTATTCGATGTACCGCAAGGAAAAAATTGCTGCAGATTGTAGCACAATAGTTTATGTCCTAAAATTTTCTTATTGAAAGAGCTTGTTAACACTGACTTTGATTTTTGAAAGAAACATATCACTTGTATATTCATAAAAAGGAAAATGTGAGCAAATTAAGTAGGTTAAGGCAGTGTTCTTATCTGGGGGAGATTTTGGTCCCCTGGGACTATCTGACAATGTCTAGAGACATTTTTGGCTGTCACAACTTGTCAGGTGTTATTGGTATCTAGTGAGTAGAGGCCAAGGATGCTGCTAAACATCCTGGTATACAGGACAGGTCTCACCTCTGCCCCCTGCCCAGAACAAAGAATTACCTGGCTCAAAATGTCAATGTGCTGACAGTGAGAAACCCGGGTTAAGGTGTTCTTAAAAACCGGTTCACGTCGGCTTCATTTCTTCGGAATCACTTCTGGATTCAGGGTCTTGATGTCCTTGTTTTTCCTCACATCATATTCTGTGCCATCAAAACCTTGGCGACACAGCGTTCCTGAAACGATTGCTCCACTGCTGTTTCTGGGATTTTTCCAGGCTGCTGACACCAGTTCTGCAAATTGTGATGCTTATGCTCCAGCCCTGACAACTGTGCAGGACCGCCGCTTGGCAGGCAGCAATGTAAGATGCTCTGAGGCCTGTGGAAACGTGGAACAGTGTGCTCCTGGGACTGTATTTGGTCCATATAGTCCATGGACAATTTGGACTGTACATCTGTGGGACTGGAAATGACTTCTGTGTGTCTTGCCTTACCTCCCACCTACTGCAGAAGCCCTTTTCCAGCATCTCTGGCTGGCAGTGCCACACTCATTTAGATCCCATTCAGAAATCACTTAAAGCAAAGATGTTTCACTAGGCCATTTAAAATTTACCTGAACTCCTCTAAGTCTCCACTCTTTAATGTGCAGACATGGCATAATTAAAACTTGCTTTAAAGGAGCTTTCTACTGGGCCACAGTGATGATATAGGTAATTGTAAGTGCTGTGACTGTATGTGTTGTATTCTTGTTTCTAAAAGCCATTTATTCATGAAATCTCATTTATCTTAGATCTGATTCTGTTTTATGAGACTCTTGAGTGATTTGCTTAGTTAACAAAATCATGCCCCAAAATATCACTGACATAATATTAGGACATGCACTAAGCGTTGGGTTTAATTTGGAACTGCAGTTTTGCTTATCACAACATCTAATGGATGGAATAGTTGTTTGGTGTATTGGGAGTCGAGAGTAAATTAAATGCTCGTGTCAGCAGTCTGTTTTTGCTGCGATACTCTGCAGTGTGTTTCGGATTATAGCTGACCATATTGTGTTGTAACTGTAGCAGGCCAATATAGCAAGGACATGATATGCTGCACTTTGAGTACGGACTTTTAAAATGTGATTTACTTCTCTCCTGTGCCTCACCTCCAAAGTCAGTCTCTGACAGCAAGAAAAATGGGACTACTTCTGACCTCTGACCTTTGGCACTTGAATTTCACCTCTACCTATAAAGGCAAGTGAAAGTGTTTCAGTTTTAATAGCCTTTCTTCAGGAAAACCAAAAGAAGGGGAACACCACCTACTTGACGCCGTAACTAGCTACACATCAGCCAGGATTACTTGCTTGCTGTTTTTAATGGGCGTCTGATGAGACTTCCCACTTTAAATTACTTGGAAAATTACATTAGCTTTGTGAGACTTAAACTGATTAATTTGATTTAATAAGTGGTTTCATAAATTAGTCATAAATTTTATTAGCTATCTGGGTAAGTTAGAATATAGTACAGTCCATTTATTTTTTTTTTCCACTTACAGCATCTAATAAGGGCTTAAACTTTTGGGTACTTTTTAGTTTTTTGTAGTAAAGGTGACATTTATAGGGATGGTACCTTCTGTTTAAATTCATTATATAAAAGAATTCATTTCAGTTTTATGATTAGATATTTTCTGCCTCTGGAGGAAAAAGCTGAAATAGGAAGGAGGAAGGAGTCCACTAGAGACAAACAGGGTTTGTGAGTTAGCATCATACTGGAAATTCAGAATGTGGGAAATCGCCTACCTAGCGTGGTGCCTCTCATGTAGTAACTCTCACAAGGATTTGTTCAATCTAATGAATCACTAGGACAGAAAATCTTAGTCTCGTCTAGGAAGAGCTTTCTCTATATACATATATGGTCTATATTCTATTAAAATTAAAACAGGAAAATCATGCCTTTCAACTCAGACATTAACCAAAGACTATAGGAACTTATCTTGTAAATCTTTGTTTATTTTAGTGTAGTGTTTTTTTAGTTGCAGACACAAATTACACAGTTATGATGAAATTACATGCCTTCAGCCTGAACCTGCATATAATCTCTAGGCATATATAACTAAACACCCCCCCTCCAAAACAAACAAAAAAAATAAACTTTCAGGGAAGAAGTACTGTCGATAACTAATACTAATCAATGGCTTATTATAAAAGTGCAGTTTTGAAGTGACTTTAACAGATCAGTTAGCAGTCAGTATTTTCTCTTGGCACTTACAACCATCACAGGCAAATGAACCTCACTTCTAATTTATAAATATTTGCAAAGAAGATGGTTGCATAAATTTGAGTTACAAGTCTTCAGTGACACACACCCTGCTGTGATGGGAGCTTTTCCCTCAGTTTCTGGCTCCAATAGGGGTAGTGGAGAGTTTGTTAACATTATCTGCAAAATGCTCCTTTAAATACTCTGCCATTTAAGAGATCCTTCTGCAGCATAAATGTCCAAAAATTTAGATTAATTTTCTTAGTAACCCCATTGTACCCTTTTTAAAAAAAATGCATATTGTGTTGCTGTTGTTTTATACTTACAGGTTTCTATCCCACTCTGCTTAGAAGTAGATAAAGACAGAGCTAGCTCTGAATGAGACGGGAAGCTCACATCCTAGCCACCCGGTCCTTTTCACTGGAGGATGGTTGGAAGAGCTGTGCATGCACTGGGTACTTACTGCAGTCTTGTGCCATCTGCTACTTTCATCTTTTTCTTCAAGTGGCACTTTTCTATTTTTAATAGAGACAACTGCTTTTTATAACCAACAAATATAGAAGGCTGGATTATCCAGCCTGTGCTTTATTCACATCTCTTTACTTCTTCCAAATCCAATTTTCTTTCCTATTGATGCTATGCCGTTGTAGAATCCTACCCTGAATTCTGTTTGGGAAGCTTTTTACACGGTAGGATTAAACCTAGACTGGAATGAATCTAATTAATTCTAAGCTTGCCACAGAAATCTGTAACTTTTTTATTGGCTGTATTAGCAGCAGTGATGTTCAACTACTTGTTCAAATGTTTCTTTTGACAGTAATTACAGTGTTTTCTCTCATGAAGCATAGTGTTTGATGTAATTTGTGCCAAAGCTGGTTTCTGCACTTGGAAGTTTCTAGGAAATGGTTTCTGAACGTTCCATGACTGTACTCATCTGTGTTGAAGTTTCTGCATTACTCGAACAATCTGGGGGCGGGGGAGAGGCCATTGTAATGTACCCTATGTGTCATTTGTTATTCCTTACCTAAACTATTAATGTTTATTGCCAGTGTCATCACTGGTTTATAAACACAGATGACTGGAGTAGATGGGTGACATTTTCCAGTTAACAGCAGAACCAGGACTTGAGTTGCATGCCCTGTAGCCCTACGCTTCTGATAGATCATTCTGCTCATCACTTTGTGAATGTTTATCAAAGGAAACCCAACATGAGACATGGAACTTCCATACAAAGCTGATTCAAATGCCATCGAAGTACAGCCAGGACGAGGGATTTAGAGCTCTGTCAGCCCCTGCCCCCCTTTGCCTTTCCTGGAGACCTGGGGATCATTCTTACAGGCCCCACTGCCTTGTCAGGATAATCTTCTCTCAAGACTGGACAGTGTGTGTGAGGAGTATACTTTTCTTGTGCAATAGCATTTGTTGGGTGAGTCAGTGCTGTTTCTGTTTTAGAAGGTGAAGGTCAGTGGCGGGATGTCCATTTCCTTGAGTCCAGAAGTCCATGTTTATGGACAGTGGTCCATGTAGGCTGGGCCTCACCCTGGCTGAGCCCTCAGTCCTGGGCCTTCTGGAAGCCGTCTGCTGATCCTGCTGATAATGAATGCTGTGTGAGGAAGAGTCTAGAAGAATGTGAGGTCCTTGTATGGCAGTTCACTCTGGAAACAGAGAGGATGCATACAGAGAGGGTCCCCTCTTTCCTCTCCTGACCTTGGCAGCTTTGCCTGTAGAGCCTCAAGCTGCAAAGGAGCCTGGGCAGCATGGCTGTGAATCAGTGTAGATTTATCGCAGCATTGTAATGCGTCCACACGTCGGCACATTTTATGTTTAAGTAGTAACCCCTCCCCGCTCATTCCCTGGTTCGAAAAAACAGTTAAAAAGAGAGTAGCTCACGTTGTTTTTGTTAAATGTTTTGTTGAGAGATAAAACAGTTTATAGAAGACATACGCATAGAATATGCACACTGCCTCACCTATTATCTGTTATAAAAACCATTTCAGAGTAGAGGACACACATGTCAACTTTAAAGAAAAGGTGATGTTATGTTATTTATTGTTTGCTCAGTGCTGTTCTGAACATTTTGTATATTTTAATTCATGCCATCCTTACAACATCTCTATTACCCCACTTTATAAATGCAGAAACCGAGAGGTAATGAAACTTGCCAGGGTCATGTCTAGTGAGTGGTGGGTCTGGGATTTGAACCTGGGTCTCTGTGGAGTTGATGCATTTCACCATCCCATAGTACTACCTTTCTTTGAAGTTTTTCATTTATAATTGTGGGAAGAAGTAACAAGCATTCACTTGGATTTCCACCACTGCACCATTTAGTCATTACAAGATACCTTGAAAATGACCTCTGTTGCGTGCTACTGGTTTTTAGATCTGGGCTGCTCAGGATGATATTTTTAAAACTTCCTTTACCCTTAGGACCAAATTCTTGAGAATTTGTACTTAAAGTTAATATTCTTTATCTACATAGGATATAACTTACTATCGAATGCTTGTTTGTGTGCACATTTTCAGTGATGGCAATTTGAATTTCTTGTTAGCCCAAGATTGGGGACATTTTTCATAATTGCACAGCTGGGGTAGGGAGCGGGATATGTGGAAGCAGGTGGTGCCCTGCCTCATGAGCTTCAGAGATGAGTGTCTGCTTCTGGTCAGTGAGGCCCAGATGTGCTCAGCGGCGTTCTGGTGCATCTCGGGCCCTTCCACTGTGTGGGAAGCAGTAAAGAGGCACAGCACTTACTTTAATGGATGTTCACAGTGTGGAAATCATTTTGCATTCCTCCTATATTCATCCGTAGGCTCTTTTTTTTTTTTTTTTTTTTTTTTTTAGGAGGCTTGGGCTCATTCTGTTCTTTTGTATTGGTTGTGTTGCTTGCTGTGTTGGGTTTTTGGTTTGTAGTATTTGTCATTACTTATTTGCCTTTTGTGTGATAGTCAAAAGCATTTTTGATAAGTCACCACCTTTAGTCTAAATCTTACGTGTTTTTTAAATCAGTTTTTAAAATTTGCTGCTGGAACTGGGATGTGGAATTCCTCCATTGAAAACTGCATCTAATGACAGGGACAAGTTTTTAGTCATATACTATTTCTAGTTGCTTCCTTCCCTACACATAGCACTGCAGGCTTAAACCATTTCCTTTGGAAAATTTTTCAAGTTATTCTGTTAAAATGCTTCTAGTGTGAAATTGGCATTGAGTATAAAGCATAAAATTAGAGGTTAACCGTATAAATGTTTCAATTAATGATTTAAATTTGAGTTCCTTCACAACTTCTTGGACCAGCTCTCTTAAATTCCCTGTTTCCTGGTGCCATTTTGTGAATGTTGATTTAAAATCCCTTAAAAATCCATAAATTATAATTTTGCCTTCCTGATAGGTTGATGGATTAAAACCAAATCAAATCAAAACAAAATAAAAAATGTCAACTGAAACCATTAATTTAATATGGGATATGTCTATTAATTTAAAAACCATTACCCAACAGGGTTTCTGCCATTTTTATTATTACTAGAGAACCTGGTAGGTTTGACTTAGAAAGGCCATTACTCAATTGACTGAAAACATGGATAATGTTGATTTGTTAAAAAAAAGTTATTAAAAAAATATACATCTAGTAGTTTTGAATACTTCCTTTGTCCCAAGCACTAATCCAGGCACTTTGCACGGATTGAACTCTTAAGCCTCACAGCAACCCCGTGAGGCAGGTGCGGGTCTGCTGGTGCTCTCGCTTCATAGACGGGGTGGCTGAAACACAGAGAGATTCATTCGCTTAGTCACGTAACGAGAAAATAGAGGAGCTGGGATTTGAACCCAAGCACTCTGGAATCCGAAGCCACACTCATCATCACTCCACTAAACTGTGTCTCAGAGGCCAAATTGTTTTCCGGTCCAGCAGTGATGTGTTACCTGTTATATGTCAGTCTGAATGCTCTACCTGAGGCTCTTTTGATGTGGTTGACTGAAGATTTATGTTTTTCAGGTTTCAGTGCACTCAATTTTGCCTTGATTGTGGAACTCATTAAATAAGGAATTTAGCTTTGAAAAGAATTCACAAATGAAGGGACTTTTTTGGTATTTTAAAAAAAATTCACATGACTATATTTTGAAATGAAACTGTCAAAGTGCTGTCAAATACTGGGTGAAAAATTAATATTTCTATAGGTTTTTCTGTGAAATGTTGGGAATTGTGTGTTTCTGTAATGAATATACCTGTCAACTGTACAGTTCAGTTTGCATAGGCTTGAAGAAAACGAGCCCAAGCTATTGTCCAGGCGAGCGTCTGCAACCTCAGTTATTAGTACAGCCCCAGGTGGGTTTGGCTTGGAAAGCACTTTTCGCAAATTGCTGAAAAGTGGGATGTTAGTCTAACAAAAGTTGAGGGCAACATCAGAATGTTGATTACTGATTATACTCGCTCCCTTTTTGCCTTTATGTCTCTCATTCTCCCTTCCAATTAATTAGCCCTGGTGCCTCTGCTTTTAAAATATATTGCAAATCCATTACCTCTCACCATTTCTGTCCCTGCTTAGTTTAAGCCAGTGCTTCTCAGTTGGGGGAGATTTTGCCTCCTGTATCCCCATCGGACATTTGGCCATGTCTAGAGATCTTTCAGGTTATCACAACTTGGAGGGTGCTACTGGCATGTAACGGGTTGCGGCCGGGGATGCTGCTAAATATCCTACAGGACAGCCATCCAAAGGACAGATTCCCACAACAAAGAACTGTTCAGCCCAAGTGTCAGAAGTGCCTAGGTTGAGAAAGCCTGATCTAAGCCACTGTCATTTCCCACTTGTACTGTTCCAAAGTCTCCTGCAGGGAGCCACTCTTGTCCCCGATTTTGCTCTTCACGAAGCAGTGTTAATGTATTTTGAATCATGGCAGTTTTTTTTTTTGCTTAAAATCCACTAATGGCTTTTCATTAAATTTAGCGTAAAGTCCAGACCTTTCCCTTGACCTTCAAGTCCTCCTCTTCCCTTTATATATTTATCCACTCCTACCTCACCTCTTGCTGTTCTCTCATTGAATGTTCCGGCTACATTAGTGTCCAAACCTGTTTGTGCCTGCAGCTGTTTCCACGGCTGGCTTCCTCTTACTGTGGGGTTCTTCTCAACACAGAGAGGCTCTGCTGATTGCTTTCGCTAAATACTCTTTCTTTCCTGTTCTCTCTGCTAGTTGTCCTTCCTGTCAACGTAAGAAGCTTCCAAACCTGTAAGAAGCTTCCAAACCTGTAAGAATTTATATGAGCTTATTTGAGCCTAACTGACAACAATTGCTGGGAAGCAAAATCTTAATGGATTGAGAAAATGCTCTGGAACATGGCAGTCTTACCACTTATTGTATACATCAGAATCTAAGGGGAATATGTAAGGGGGTTACATGAAATTCATTGGTGGTAGATTACAGAGGCGGGAGAAAGCAAAGTAGGGAAATCTCTGGGATTTTATAAAGAGTAAAATGGGTAGACACATACTTATTTTACGTTGGTGGGTATAGAATAGTTAACAATTAACATTTATAGCACATAGAGATGGTACGTGGCGAGCAAGTTAACAACGAGGGGCTCTATGGTCGTCTGTTCTGGTTGGAGGTTGTGCCCAGCCAGAGGGACCTGGAAAAAAGGATTACTCTGGCATCCAAAGGCATGCTATCCTAGATGCAAAAAGACAATAGACCGGCTCAGTTAAGGTGAAGATTGACTTTGGAAGATACTGGCCTAGGACATGCCTACCCGTCATAACTTGCTTTTAGTTAGGAAGTTTTCATTTCAGATCATCCTCTGTGGTTACTTGAGGTCTCTGAGTTTGTAAGGCTACCACGCAGGCCACCCTGAGCTTGTCAGGTTTAATAAGTGGCCCCCCTTTCTGCCCACATTTCTCTGCTTTGTTTCTTGATAGCACTTGATCTGTTTTATTGGCTGTCTCCTCCACTGGAATATAAAACTCATTGTCCCATAATAAGTGTCAACAAGAATGCATTACTAAATGACGGTGATATTTTATGGTTGTGGGTAAATAGATTAAAATGGAATAGAATTTGTCCAGAAGGGAAAAGAGACAGGAGAATGCTATGGCGACAGCAACTACCATTTTATGATTGCCTGCTGTTCCCCGGCGCTGTGCTGGTGCCTTTGAGTTCGTTCACCTGCACTCCCCCGAGCCTCCTGCTGGGGCCTGCCCTAGCCTGTAGGTAGTCTGTAAGGTGATGGCCCTCGCATTTCCCCAGGATCCAAGGCTGGACGCTCCCCCCCAAACTGGGGGGCAAAATGGATGCGGTAGCTCTGCTCTCTGGGTTTGTTTTATAATCGGAGTACCGCTCAGAGAGGCTAAGGACCTTGCGCAGGGCTGCGCTAGTGTTGCTGCCAGGAGGCCGCGCCAGAATTTGTTGGACATTTGCTGCTTGAAGTTCCAGAATTCGGTTCTCTTTTACTCCAGCCTCTTCCCCAGCACTTTCTCTTCAAGTTTTCTCGGTTCTTAGGAAACAATTATCTCCCCTTCAAGCAGGCTTAATTGGCTTTTCTTTTTTGACATAGGAACTTCATTTTTAACTGCAGAGGCAGCAATTTCTTTGGTTTCAGGTGACTTAGGCGAAAATGATCTTCTTTCTCCTCCTGTCCTGCTTAGTCAGCATTGTGTAAAAGTGAAAAACTGATGTTATGAAAATATAGTCTGTGCTTTGGGTTATTATTTTTTATTTTTTTATTTTTTAAAATATATCTTTATTGATTTCAGAGAGAGAAAAGGAGAGGGAGAGAGAGAGAGAGAAACATCAATGATGAGAGAGTCATTGATCGGCTGCCTCTTGCATGCCCCCCACTGGGGATCGAGCCCACATCCCAGGCACGTGCCTTGACTGGGAATCGAACCCCGACCGCCTGGATCCTGGGTCGATGCTCAATCGCTGAGCCACTCCCGACCGGGCTGGGTTATTTTTATTGGTAACCAAACATGTAATCAAAATTTGTAACAACATGTATAACATATTCTGTATGCGTTCATATTTATAAGAGGCCGATCCTGAGTGTGTTTTATCTAAGTCTCTGAGCCTGGATTATTGGAACAAAGTCAGTGGCTCTGGCCATGTGCCTCTGACTAGTCCCCATGAATTCCGCCGAAGGCATTCCCGCTTCCATTGGACATTTGCTGCTTTAAGTTCCAGAGGAGCCTGGACGCGTTTGGACTTACATCTTGGGAATTTGCATCCTTTACCTCCTTGGTTTGGTGACATTTCTTTGGTTGAAACCGGAGAGATCATCTTTTCTTGCCTTGCTCGGCCTTCGTTGGCCTTCCTGGCGCCTCGGAGCCAGCGCCCTCTCAAGGCCCCAGGGAGGCGACAGCCCGGGTGGCCCCGGCGGCAGGCTGTTCTGCGTTGGAAGGTTCCTGTACGTGTCACCAGTCGAACGCTGTCTTGTGCTTCATGCTGTCCTGAATCTATCCTCTTACCACCTTTACGTGTTTTGTTTCTTTTTGCTTGATTTTTTTTGTTTTTTCATTTTCTAGCAGCTTGTCACAGGAATGACACACACTCAGCAAACTCAGCTCTAGACAGCTTTCTGCAGACAAGAACAACAAATTCACCAGTCAGGGAACAAAGTGAGAGAAAAATGAAGAGCAATATTAGAAAAGAACCCTTTGGGAAGCTGCACAAAAAATGTTATATTAAAATCGATACCAGGGCTTGACCTTTTGTGGTACTGTGTATTTTAAAGCCTTCTATTGATTCTCTTTTAATAACATGTTTATTCTAGTTTACTGACATGAGACTGGGGAGAATACAAGAAGAAAATAGCAAATTCTTTATTATGGAAGTCATTTAAATTGGTCTCAAGCATTTCTTTATGGCCGACTAGTGTTACCTTTATGTATTAACATACTATATCATTTTTAAACACGATAAGGCTGAGAGATGTTATGAAAATGGCAAAGTGATTTTTAGAATTTACTTTTATTGAAAACATGCTGGCCTTGCAGTGAAATACACGTGTGCCCCCTTCCCCACCAAATTAGAATCTCGTGCTTTTCTGCATGTGTGTGCAAGACAGAAAAGTCTCATTTTGATTGATTGATTTTTGTTTTTCCAGTCCTGAAAACCATTGGTAGTCATGCCAAGCCTGGGAACATTTGCTGACAATTCCATGCATAAAGTCAGCTGTTTCTTACTGTATACTAATGGCAAAATGTCCAAGAGTAGGAAAGCTCCTTACCAGACCATTTTGATCAATCTTATCATTTCAAAGACAGAAATATCATTGGTTGTCACCGTGAGGGGCCATTCGTACTGCATAAAGAGGAAGGCAGTCCTCTTAAGGGTGTCGTCCAGTCATGAATTTATTGCAGTCTGTGCTCATTTCCTTCAGTTCTTTCCATCAGGGAAAAAAACAGAATTAATTTTCTAACCTCATTCAGATGATTTTTCTGAACATACAGATATTAAGAGGTATCCAGAACAGCAGGAAGGACTTGAAAGATACACCTGGAAAGGTTATTCTGTAAATGGCAAATTAAATGAGATTCAACCTGTAGAACATCAAGTTAATAGGCTTGGGGAGAAATGCTTGGATCTAATTCACTATTTTAATATAATAGTCCTGTTGTTTATGGGACATCTGATATCACATGTTGAGAAGCCAGGCAGCAATTCCAGGAAGGCGGTAATGAATTAGAGGACATTTTGAAAGGGCAAATAAATTAATCAAGAAGCTGAAAGATGCAGAAGATTGGGAGATGCAGAGGATTGCAATGTATTGTATCACTGTGGGGAGAGGGCTCAGTAGAGAGGTAGTGTGGGGTCCCTAAGAGGTCCAGAGAGTTTGGGTCTTTTTGTTGTTGTTGTTAATCTTCACTCAAGGATATTTTTCCCATTAATTTTTAGAGACAATGGAAGGAAGGGAGGGAGGAGTCGGGAGTGGGGTGGGGGGGGGGAGAAACATTGATGTGAGAGAGATGCATCAGTTGGTTGCCCCCACATGTGTCCTGACTAGGGCCAGGGGTTGAACCTGCAACCCAGGAATGTGCCCTTGACAGGGATTTGAACCTGCTACCATTTGGTGGGCAGGCCGATGTTCTAACCAGTGAGCAACACCAGCCAGGGCCCCTTTGGGTCTTTAAATGCTGCGAGGATCTGAGTCAGTAGCAGCTGTGATATAGTCACCTTCTGTGCCCACTTTTGGTGGCCCCTCAGGCACTTGATAAGGGAATTGGTTCCTGAGCACTGACCCTGTCCCCACCACTTTTAGAGTAAATCTCTGCTGTTTCTCTTACCTTGACCCATAGTCGGTTCTTTATTGTATCCTGGTTTTGGGGGAAAGCCCCAAAAGTCTAAATTCTGGATTGATTCTGAAGAACTGACATGTGGCCTTACTCAAATTCATAAGAGCTTTAATAGGAGACACTTACACACACAGGCAAAGCAACTGCTTGCTTCCCGTGGTGGCCGGCGGGGAAGAGATCCCCCCCCTCCCAGGACAGGGTGTCTTTTTTATAGGAGGTTAATAGTAAAACCATATGGTGGGTAGTCACATAGACCACCAGAAAGAACATGCATTTCTAAGTTGACTGATAACATCGGGCAGTTATCACACTCTGTACATTCATTGACCTCCTTCCTGGGCCTGACCTTTATCTTTGGGTGGCACTGTGGCTTTCTGGGGAGTCGGCCAAGCCTACAGAGAGGTAAGTAGTCACAGAACGTTAAAGAAAGCCTTCATTTCCCAGCTGCCTTTACTGCTGGAGACATCTTGCACCTCTGAGCTCCCCACTCCTGGTCTGCTTTTCTGTGTTCTCTCATCACCTCACCCATAATATCCTCCTAGTACCTAAGAATTTCTATAGATCAAAGAAAAGGTCACATGATCATAATAAGAAGTGTTTGGTTTTTTTCTAATTACAAAAGTAACATACATTATATAGAGAATTAGAGAAATGCAACTAAAGAAAGTGAAAATTGCCATAATCCTACTAGTCAGACAGAACCATTGTAAATATTTTGGTACACAGGCATTAACACATAGAGGAAAATAACAGAAGTGGTGTCATATTGTCCTGTCATTTTCCTGAGCCTCTTTATTTTTGTTTTTAAGATATACCATGGACATGTTTTGTCATTAGGTAAATTCATTATTAGACATTTAGTCTTCCCAACAAATGGTTGAAAATGTTTTACTATTATGAACACACTGCTTTGAATATTCTTGTTATTAAATGTACAGATAGCCACTATTATTTCCTTAGGGTAAATTTCTGTAAGTAGAATTACTAGGTCAAAGGGTATGTAAAATACTGATTTTGTCAAATTATCTTCAAGAAATTGTGCTAGTTAACTCACTTCCAATATGAGTCCCTGCATTTGTCTCACTGTTTGGGAGCACAGTAGTAAAAGCAGTGTTGTTTTGCATTATGTCCAAGTGACCATGCCTTATTATATCTGTTTCTTTGGCAAGTATTTTCATGAATTCTAGATGGGCGGTTCTTAGTGTGATGGAATAGTCTTGTGGTTGGTCTTGCTGTTGACGGAGTACCATGGGAGTTTAGGCACCTGGTAAATACTTGCCAGGTCATTTTGGGTTATTGTTAAGCCTATGCAGTTTTTAAAAAAGCTCAGTTTAAACTGTAATTCAGTTTTAACAGTGTTCTTTTGTTATCTGCTATAAGATATAAAAACCTGTCATTGAGACCTGTGTACCAGCTGATGAGATATAATAGACATACAACACTGAGAGACAGTATGCAGCTGGTGGACTCCACCTGCCCTGGAGTGAACTCAATGATATTTCTAAAATTGCCAGAGCAGATCTGGCCTAAATGTGATTTAGTTACCCCATCAACATCTTGCTGTATCTGTGAATGTATGATTGTCATAAAATCAAGCATCAGTAGAAGAAATGAAGCAGCTTTGAGTTGTGCACAGCTTTTGAACAATGCCCTGCACATGGTGTATACTAAATAAATAATTGTTGGATGTTGAATTTGACAGTACTTTTTTCTGTTGAAAGATAATGTGGTATTTGCTTTTTGCTTGCTACAAAAAAAGCAAAAAAAAAAAAGGAAAAATCAAGTAAATCTGAAGAGTGAGATGAAATATCTGGTGAGTGAAGTGGGTGACTGAACTCTAGGCTTAAAAAAATTACATAGCTCACACTTTTGTTTACTATTTGTTTGTTTTTTTAAAGGCAGCTTTTTTTTAAGATTTAAATTTTTTTTTATTTTAAAATATTTTTATTGATATTTAGAGAGAGATGAAGGAAGAGGGCAAGAGAGAGAGAGCGAGAGAGAGAGAGAAGAACATCAATGTGAGAGTGAAACATTGATTGGTGGCCTCCTGCACGCCTCCCACTGGGGATCAAGCCCACAACCCTGGCTCGTGCCCGACCTAGAATCGGACCAGCAACCCCTTGGTGCATGGGACAACTGAGCCTCACTGGCCAGGGCTATTATTTGTTTCTTGATTCTCTATAATGACCTGGTTTTAAATTTGTAATTAGCACAGTTAATTTATTTAATGCGTTCCTTTTATTATTCTAAAAATATAAGTAAATATATTTGTTGGAACTTTTCTTTATCCCACACTAATAATAGATGCACAAGACTAGTTCATTGTTCAGGTTCCCCCTGAAGTGAGGGAGCCAGGAGACCCTTATACCACATAATGCCAATTAATATAATGGAATAGCATGTTAGAGGCGGAAGAGATTTTAGTGTGTGCATGTGTATATTTTGAGACAAAAAATAATCCAGAATTGGGAATCAGAAGATCAGGGTTCCAGTCCTGCCATCTCTACTTACTAGCTATTTGAGCATTTTCCTTAGTTTAAAAAAATGAAAACAGTTATGAAAGAGTAAAATCCTACTTCTCCCCTGGTGTTGTTGTGAAGATCAGATAATATATTGCAATTGCATTAGCCCCCTAAGCTTTTATAATAATGCTATTTTTAATAATAATTCAAACAATAATGATTATTGCCACAACTGCTTCTATAACTACTTCTATTAATTTCTTGAATCAACGCCGTCTTGTTACAAATATGGCTGTGGAGGTTTCATGCATTCGTTAAGCCAGCAGAGCCCAAGTAGACTTTCTTCAGTTTGCTGTATCATGGTGATTAGACTCCATAGATCACTGAGCCACGGTAAAAGTACCTGCATTTGAAACTGCTTCACTGCAAAGTATTGTGCTATTTAAAAAGTTTCTCTTGCTCCTTTCCTACCCCAGGTCTGGAAGCTACTCCCCCTTTGCACTGCATCTTTACTCATATTATCTTTCTGCTGCTGCTTAATTATCCCAGTGCCTTTAATGGTTCTCATTCTCTTGGACATGTATCATAATTCATGTTCTACCAAGAGATAAGTTAACCTGACCTCTGTGCTGGATACTGCTTTAAATCTTGGATCCATCTGCATTTCACCCTTACTTGTAAGCTGGCTTCTTTGGAACTTGCCTTTTGCTCTCGTGGCACTGCAGTCAGTCCTGCCTTCCCAGAACCCTGAAGCTGCTCTGCTATACTCCCTCAGGACATGGTGTATTAGTTTGCTAGAACTGCCATAAAAAATACCGCAGACAGGGTGGCTAAAACAACAGAAATTTATTATCTCATGGTTCTGGAGGCTGGAAGTCCAAATAAAGCATCAGCTGGTTTGGTTTCTCCTGAGTCCCGTCTACTTGGCTTGCTGATGGCTGCCTTCTCTCTGTGTCCGCAATGTGGCCTTTTTTTCTCTGTGAGCACATCCCTGGTGTCTTCCTCTTATATGGACACCAGTCCTTCTGGATTAGGGCCCCAGCTTTATGATTGCATTTAACCATAATTACCTCTTTTAAAGACCCTATCTCTAAATATAGTCATATGAAATGTGGGAGGGGTACAATTCAGGCCATAAAAGATGGATAGACTGATTGATAGATACATGCAAAAATTGATGGGTATGGTTTTATTTTGTAAGTTCGTTCTCAGCAGGAAATCGATTCTTATATTAAATCTTTAAAGTATCTTTCAGGCCTGAAATTCTAAGTGTTGATTTCCTAATGGAAGTTATTTTCGTCAGGGCTCTCCAGTGATTGTGGCTTGAAGTTTAAAAAGGGTTAGAGTTAGGATTAAATTGATTTATAGAAATGATGTCATATGTCCCTGTTCATCTATTTTTTATCTAAGCAGTTATGTTTGTGGTATAAAACAGGTGGGCCAAAGAGTAGCCAGTCAGATGTAGCAAATTTCTATGGGCAAGATCTTTTTTTTTAAAAAATTTTTTTTGTTTAAAATATTACAGATGTCCCTTTTTCTCCCCAATGACCCGTTCCACCCTGTCCCTTCCCCCTCCCCAGTCCCTCTCCCCACCATTGTCCGTGTCCTTGGGTTGTGCATATATGCATATAAATTCTTTGGTTACTCTCTCCCCCTCCACCCACCTGCCGCCCTCCATCCCTCTGACATTTTGTCAGTCTCAACTATGCTTCCATGTCATTGAATCTATTCTGTTCATCAGTTTATTAAGTTCTTTAGATTCCACGTATAACTGTGATCATGTGATGTTTTTCTTTCTCTGCCTGGCTTATTTCGCTTAGCATAATATTGTCCAGGTCCTTCCATACTGCCCCAAAGGGCACGAGGTTCTTCTTTACAGCTGTGTAGTACTCCATGGTGTAAATGTCCCACAGCTTTTTATCCACTCATCTCCTGATGGGCACCTGGGCTGTTCCCAGATCCTAGCTATTGTAAACTGTGTTACTATGAACATAGGGGGGCACATATTCTTTCTGATGAATGTTTCAGGATTCTTAGGGTACATTCCTAGGAGTGGAATCACCGGGTGAAAAGGCAGCTCCATTTTTAATTTTTTGAGGGGCCTCCATACTGCTTTCCATAGTGGCTGCACCAGTCTGCATTCCCACCAGCAGTGTACTAGGGTCCCCTTTCTCCACACCTTTGCCAGCACGTGTGGTTTGTTGATTTGTTGATGGAGCCATTCTGACAGGTGTGAAGTGACACCTCATTGTGGTTTTAATTTGCATCTCTCTGATGATAAGTGGCATTGAGCATTTTCTCATGTGTCTCTTGGCCATCTGTATGTCCTCTTTGGAGAAGTGTCTATTCAGGTCCTTCTATGGGCAAGATCTTGAGTTGAAGTATTGAGCCTCTGCAATTGGGAAACAGAAGGGTATCTAAATTTGAACTTGACAACTCGCTATAAATTGTAGTGCTTTGTCATGTTAGGAAGGAAGTTAAATTGGTCTTTACTGCCACATGGTGCTTTTTCACTGTCACATATGAAGGGCAGTGACAAAGTTATCATTTCCTCAATTATTCAAGTTTTGAGTTATGTGAGATACTTAACCAGTTTAATGTATCTCACACAGATAAAAATAAAAGCTCAGCGGTGCTATTTGTTATTCTTAATTTTGCTTTAAAAAAATAATGCTCTATTTTGTCTTCCCTGGGACTGACCCAAATCCAGAGAGGTTAATTTACCATTTGAAGCCCATTTTTAAAGCAAACAAGTCTCCTGCTATTTTAAGAGCACATTTGCCAATTTTGCACTCCTTTAGCCCTGTAGACATGGATCTTAAGGGGATTTTTAAGAATTGCCAGTAATGGGAGTTTCAAGTTTTACAAGCAATTTTCTGCAAATCATGTTGCATATTGTCTTTGAAACATTTATCTTACATGAAAATTGGCTTTGGAGGTTCATCTTCATTAATTTTAATATGTAGGTAGATCCTTAATGCTTTTAGGATTAATTTTTTCAAAACTGTCTGAATTGACTTCATTGGTTTCTGCTATTTTTACCCCATTTCCATACTCCCAGATCTATATAAAACCAACTCCTAGAAATTCAAATAACTATTTTATTTTTTATGTGCATTTCAATGACTTAGCCATTTCATTTCACTCTGGAAAAACGTAATGAAACTTGTAACAGTATTACTCACTTTCATTTTTATTCTTGCTCAATCTCTATTTAAACAAATGGTAAGTAAGTATTGCAGCATTTATTGCCAACATGAGTGTATTGTATATGAAGATTTCAGAAGGTGTCATTATTACATGACATTAAATGGAGGGGTAATTTTAATAAGGGTTCCATAGGTACTTGAAAGGAAAAAATTTATAAGTGTGCCCCTATTTATATAGCACTCCTGTTCTGAGTTAATTCTGTTAAAGCAAGTTGGAAACGAATTAGAAATTAAAGTGGTGTTGTAGCCTCTAATAGTCTTCTTATATGAGTGGTTTTGTTTTTATTTTTGAAGTACTAACCTTCATCCAGGTTATTTATAAAGAATGCCCTTTATGAACTCATATGTACGCCAAATAAAATTATTTCAGTAGTAGGAAAGCCTAATGGTTTCTACCATTATAGTAATTGCAAACCCACTATAAGGGGGGGGGCGGGCTAAAGGTTCTGTCCTTCTGGAGTTAGAGATACAATGAACGCTAGCTTTGCCTCTTAGGAACCTGTGATCTTGAGTGGGCGACTTACCCTTCTGTGCCTCAGTTTCCTCAGTTATGAAATTGGCTTAAATAAGAATACGACCCTGATAAACTTGTTGTTACATGAAGGTTACATAAGATGACATATATATAGTACCTGGCATACTTTAGACTTTCAATACAAAGTGCTTTTCTTACAGAGGACTCTTCTCTTTGAACTGAAGAGCAGAATATGATGGTTGAGTGTGGTCTTGGTGGTCAGATGGCTAGGGTTGGAATTCCAACTGTATGGGTTACTAGTTTGCAAACCACATAGTATGTTACTTAACTTCTTGAAAGGTCAGATTCCTCCTCTATAAGATGGAGGACAGTAATATGTGCCCCCCTCCTTGGGTTATCTTCAGGATTATTTGAGGGTTAAATGGGAGGTCCATGTACAGTTCTTAGCACAGTACAGTGACTCACACAGAATCACAGTAAATGCTTCATCAATGTGATTATCCATCCATGTTGTGTAGAGTGAAAAACCTCTGTCTAATGTTTTCTGCATGTGGCCTTTCTCATTTCTTCTTGCCTTTATCATTTCCAAGGAGTGTAGAAAAGCTCTATATTGGTGAAAATGAAGGAAACAAGCTAGATGAAGCTAGGTGAACTTTTTCTCTTTTGCATGAGTCCTGGATCGTCTTTTTCCAACGGTTTGCCCATGTCTAGTTTCAAAAGTGCTAAGTGGGAGAAATGTGGGCTCCCTCCCCCCCCTTATTGGATTACCAGTGATTAAAAGAAAGTCAACTTTGTTTTTAGTTTGAAAAATATTCTTTTTAGTTTATATATATGTTTTAAAATTGATATTGGTACTCAATGGTTGATTCTTATGTATTGGTGCCTTCACTTTTTTTCTTGCTCAGGGAAATTGTTTTCAAGGGCTGGGAAGACCCTCTGTAAAGCCTACGGGGCTCTGCTGCTAGAGTATTGGAGTGCTACATGGAGAGAAAGGGGTACAGTTATGTTTGGCCTTTTAAAGATTTTCTGAAAGGAAACCCAGGTGATTTGCAGTAGCCAACTCTGCTAATGCAGTTAAAGCCCTGAAATGAAGACAGTCAGTGGCACTGCACACAGATATGTAATTAAGAATTCTCAGATATGTACCAGGAAGGTAAACAGCTTGCAAAGATTGAGGATGTGGAATAGCAGGCTAAATATGGCCTTGCAGAGAAAAGTTAACGCCATTGTTTGGTGAGGAAGATGCTGTTAAAAGCTATACCTGGATAAAGCTCTTAGAAATCAACAGTGAAACAGTAGTGTGCTCTGAGCGAGAACTGATGAGAGAGAAGTTTTAATGAGCATCTCTTTATTGCTTTGAAATTTAGGAAGAAAATTACCTAACTTATGCCTATATATGCCTTTGAAACTTTTTGTAAGTGCTGTCCTATGGCTATAGCTAAATTATTAAGCACTTGAAACTGTGGTTGGTTCTAATTGAAATTTGCTCTAAGTATAAAACACACACCACATTTCAAAGACTCAATATGAAAAAAAGCAGTATAACATATTTCTTTAATAATTTACTGTATTGATTACATGTAGCAATGGTAATAATTTGGATGTTTTGGCTAAATAAGATATATTGTTAAAATTAATTTGACCATTTTTCCTTCACTTTTTCAGTGTGGCTTTTCGAAAAGTTAAAATTATATCTGTAGTTTGCATTATATTTCTATTAATTAGTGCTGCTCTAGCATATTTTATTTTATTTAAACTTAATACATTTGCATAAGAATGGCAACATCACAGAAGAGAAAAATGCTAAGCCTAGTACCCCGTCTCACTCCCCACACGGAACCCCTATTATTAACAATTTTCTTGTGTACTCTTCCTGTCATTTTTCTGAGTATACTGTTCTGCCCTTAAGTACATTGTGAATTAGAAAATAATCATAAAAGTTACTGTAATTTAATAGACAGTTTTGGATTGGGGTGCATAGAAAAGTACCCAGTGAATGTCTATCTGCCATTTCGTCTCAGTTATTCATATTTGAGAAAAGTTTAATTACCAAATCTGTGCTCCCTTAAAGAGACACTGTCATTACCTGCAGGAGCATCAGGACCAGTGCTAAGGAGGAATTAATTAATTTTCATTGAATTCGTAGCGTCAATTCTTTTAAATGGTTTAACAGAAAAGAAATGACTGTCGCTGACTATGGTGGCACTGTTACCTATCATTGCCAAACTTTTCAAGTTTTCTGCAGTTTACAGTTTAATGCAGTTTTGTTTCCTTTGTCTTTTTGAAAATGATTGTTGATATAATTGCTGATCTTGGTAAAAATGGAAGAGTGAACTTAATAATGGCATTACATAAATGTCATGATATAAAGGAAGAAATGATTCTATAGTTAATGGTAGAATCACTGATTTTTAAAAAAAAGTACTTAGTACACATTCTAGGCACATAAATGCTCAATAAATAATCAATGATTAAAATGTGTTCTATCAAATTGACTACTAGAGCATTGCGGATCACTGATAATGTATTTTTTCCAAGTTAAGAAGATACTTTGTAAACTATCAAAATATGACATAAGTGGAAGTGTAGATATTAGAGAGAAAATATTTCACTCATATATTTGGGTTCATTCTTCTATTATTTGTGTGCTTATGTTCTCTCCTTTATTTATAGAAACTGAACGAGAAAACATAGGAATTGCCATTGCTTTGTCTTTATTCTAACAACCACAGTGAACGTTAGTGAAGTGCTTTGTGCAGGGCCTTCCTAGAGGTGTTCAGTAAATGTTACACACATTTTGCTTTGTTGACTCACATTGGTCTGTGCTTCACGTTATTAATTCAATTTGATTCTACAACAGTCGTTCGACATAGGGTGTTACTATGCCCACCTTCCTATGAGAAAACCAGCAGCTCAGAGAGTTTATATTGATAAATTCAGTATGTGGCAGTCTTAGATGTTCTAACTCTAGGTTATGTTTTAGTGATTATTGACATGCCTATTGTGAATTAAAAATGCAGATATTGAAAAGTGAGCCTTATTTTCATCTTGTGACTAGTGTTGTATTTTAAAACCACAGTAATATTAACATTCCAGTCCTTTCTTCACAGCTCTGTGGTTTTGGGTATTAACTGATTTCAATAAATCCCTTATGCTTATTCTTATAAGACATAGGATTGTTTGCAAATGAAGCAAGTCCAATAATGTGTGCAGATTACCATTCATTGGCTTAGATTGACACATTGAACCAATTTATAAGACATAGGATTGTTTGCAAATGAAGCAAGTCCAATAATATGTGCAGATTACCATTCATTGGCTTACACTGACACATTGAACCAACTTCTACTTTCCTTTATAGAAGATATGGAGATAAGTCCTTATTTGATCTGAACTTGCTACTTTATTACAGTTCCACATATTTTTAAAAAGAAGAATAATCACAATGACATGTTGATGCAACTGGCAGATTTGATCCCTAAATGCAAACTACCCAATGTTATTTTTGCACTAATCCATCTTTTTTTCTACCTCTTGGCACAGACATGTGAGTTCCTAGTAATTTAAAAATTCTCTTGAATGACACTTGATAAATGGTGTGATGGGAATACTGATAAGTACTAGAAATTCAGTTGGTGAAGCATCAATTTCACACCTGAGACCCCAGCTCAAAGTTTAGGTTAAAGGTTTGCTTGGAGTCCGTAGTCTTTTTCTCAGGTCCCCTGATAAATGCAGTGATTCCAAACCACATTTTTCTTCTGCATCAAATCCAGGCAGCACTCAGAATCATTAAATATTAAACCTTATATTCAAGAACATTATTCACTCATTAATATTGCATTGTGGCCTAAACTGCATTGTTCAAAACATTTGGGGATGTTATGCAAGTCTGTCAAAATACATTAACAAACTTAGTCATGTTGAACTAAGCAAAAAAAATGACAAACTGTTTGCACCACAAACGTGTTGTAGTTTAATTTTTGTACAATGTAAGCATTTTAAGTTGGGATATTTGGAAATCACTGTAAAGATAAAATGATTGCAGTGGAAGCCAGATGGAATGAATATTCATCTTCCACGTAGCATCTGCTATATATCTTAATGAAATTTATAGTTATCCCTGAAATTTTTCTTCCTTGACAGTATATATTTATCTTTAAAATTATTTTAACTAGGAGTTGAATATGAGTTAGTACAATTCTAGCTGCTTATAAAAACTGCAGTATCTGATTCAGGGACCATTTTTCAAATCTCCATGACGGCTATCATCTCTGCAAAATCGAAGCTAGATAGGCCTCCTGCGAACGGTGGAGTAGCTGGGAAACTTTTGATATTCGGCAGAGAACGATCGAATGCAAGCCTTGGTCTCTGTGATAAAATTTGTTCTGGATTGCTGTGAACGCATCTGGTTTCTTGCTGCTTTTCACAACCCTGTTAGTTCCAGTGAGAAGCCATAAAATTCTTCCCATGAAGGAAAATGATAGAAGCATTTTTGTTTTGAAAATTGTTCTTTCTTTAAAAAAAAAAAAAATCACTTTTCTGGTGCAATAAGGAAAATTCAAGTTGCAAAAGGTGTGAAAATACACAATTGATGAGGGGATACATTGGTTTTTGTGCAGTGGCCATAACATAGCCTATGAGCTTTATTGATTATATTGATTATATATAGTTATATTGATTATATTATACATTAGAGATTATGGGTTACAATTTAATGAGGGGAATCATTAAGAGAGTGTAGGTTGATTTTAAAACATACTTGCTCACCTAGATTTTTTTTTGAATGGAGAATTAATTTTTCTGTGATCTGTAGGTCAGAAACTATGTAAGTAGCCAGTGGGCTCATCTTGAATACCTACAGCTGTTATTTCAAAAATGATAGAAGTGAGTATTGTGAAGTAAATAATGAAGGTAGCTCAGTGAATTCCTGCTGGCTGGCGGATGAATAATTCATTTTGTTGGTGTAGCTAACATGGTTCGTCTGCATGGGATGGGAGCACGGAGTCGGTGAGTAATATTGCATCACCGAAACGCCTCAGTTCCTCGGGCCTGTGATGCAGTGGAAACTTAGAAATGATTGTTAATGTCGAGGACATAGTTTTATTTGTGTAAGTAGAAGCGGTTTACCTAGTGCTTCTGAAATTTTCACGTCATTAAACGTTGTTGTAACGCGTGGACAGTGTGCCCAGGGTGTCTAGCTGGTGTCGCAGTTCCTGCCCCTTGCTTTGCTTCCCAGTGCCAGTGCCACAGCATTTTCTACTTGCAGGGCTGCCCCGTGGTAAGAGCCCGTTTCAGAAGCCGGGCGAGCCTTCTCCCTCCTCCCACCCACACCCCAGCTCCTTTTCCTCCTCACTTAGAATTGCATTGCTGGTTAGTGAAGGGGTTGGGGAGCAACACCACCCCCGAAACTACCAAGTCTGGGCGACTGCGTTAGCTTGTGTACCTCTACAAAGCGCCTGAAACGTTAACTTACTACCTTCTCAGCCCCAGTAACTCGGGAGGGAAAAAGACCTAGCCTGAGCCTTTACAGATTTTGGTGTCATGCTCTACACGGCGTTTTGTGAGTCCGTGTGGCTGTAATCTGTTTATGGGTTTCCACCCAGTGTGATTCGATGTGCAGACCGTACCTTGGGAGGTGCAGTGCAGGATTTCTCAGCCTCAGGAGGCCGGGAGTGAAAAAAGGACAGAGTGGAGCTCCCTGCCTGGCATCTGTGGGCCTCTCCTCGCCATGCAGTGCCAGTACCTGTGCCTGCTTTGTGGATGCATTAGGGCCGAGCAGAGGGCAAGCCGTGCCCTGTGCAAATGGACGAGAGGCGGAAGGGCTTTGTTGAGAGAGGACATGCCCATGTACTAATGCACATGTGCATTAGTATTTGAGTGAGAACACAGAACGTTTTGCCTTGCGGGGCTTCAGCTAAGCAATCAAGATCATGTAGCATAGTGACTAGCACATGGATTTTGAAGTTTTAAATCTAGAATACAAATTCCATCACATATTTTCCTACGGAATTTTGAGCAACTTATTTACCTCTCTCCGCTTTGGTTTCTTTAGCTCTGAATGGTGAATAACAACTAGTCTGTGGGGTTTTTGCAAGGATTACACGAAATAACTTATGTAAAACACCTGTTAAAATACCTGCCACAACCCTGCCGGTGTGGCTCTGTTGGGTGTCATCCCATGCACCGAAAGGTTGCTGGTTCGATTCCTGGTTGGGGCACATGCCCAGGTTGTGGGCTCGATCCCCAGTAGGGGGTGTGCGGGGGGCAGCCAGTCCATGTTTCGCTCTCGCATTCATGTTTTTCTCTCTCCCTAGGAAAAAATCAATTAAAAAAAAAAATAAAATGCCTGGTACAAGGAATATTCCATAAATGGTAGCTATTACAATATTATTAGTTGAATATTTTGCATAGTTTTTCATTTAGGTGTAATAAATTGTATGTTAAAATCTTCAATACTAAAAATAAGTTAAATGGAATAGAGAGTGAAAGGACCACATGGGTCTGAATGCCTTTTGTTAGAATGAATTGGGATTTATGGTAGATTCCTCAAGAGCAGGGCTAGATGTTACACTCTGTCTCCTGTGGGCCGGTTCCTTGTTCTCACAATGTGCCCTCCATATTAAATTCACAAAAATGCTTTTAAGTGTGTTTTGATTTCAGGTGACTCCATTTGTTTGTTTTATTTTTGTCATTGATGTGAATCCTGAAGGGTAATTCTTATTTCCTAAAGTATGCCTATGATTTAACTTTTGAGTCGGAGATGGGAAATATGAAGGGAATGAACAGGAGCTACCTTACAATGACAGTAGGTAAAATCATACAGGTTTTCACGTTTTCTTTTTTCTCTTTTGATAATGTTTCTGCCATCTCATTTTATGTTTAAGATGATAATTAAGTGAAATCCAGTATGCCGTGTAGTGTGGCTTTCAAATCAATGTGTTTTTGTTAGAATTTGTTTTTTCTTAAGTGGATTTCATAGAAATAAAACATTCGCAAAGGAGTGAATTTTTAGCTGGTGAGTAGTGTCAGAGAGGCCTGAAAGTTGATTGCTGTTATCCGGGGAGAATGCGCTGTCGAGCAGGCACGGTGGGTGCTGGTGTCTGTCGCACTTTTTGTGCAGACCAAGGTGACTTCTAACGGGAGATGAGCTTGGGCTAAGGGATAAGGCCCCTTCCACTCTTTGACATTTCATTTGAGGTTACAGAGGAGTTGAAGTGAAAATACAGGGCATCTTTCCTCAGAAGTGAGACTGATGGAGATTCTTTTCCAAGGGCTGTGTTTAACTGGCCAACGATAATTGTGGCTGTGATCAGTGATGTAAAATTTCATTCTTAAGAGGCTATATAAATAGCCTCTTGCTGGAGTGGATTTCAAATAGTTTTTTGAGAACAGCATTGGTTTTGCAGCGTATACTGCTGGAGGTGGGTTTCACATATAACTTCCTTCTGCTCCCAGCTTTCCAAGGAGGGTGTGGCTTTTCCCTCACATAGGCCGACCTTCGGCCTTTATGGCTGTGCCTTTATGGCTGTGCCTTTCACCAGCATCATAGAGGTGCCTGCCATGGAGTTTGTTCTCGAGATTACTACTGTGCAGCGTTTAAAACCAGCAGTGCTCTGCAGTACAGACAGTCTGTCTGTCCCTCGATTCCCGAGGACCCCTTCAATTACTCCTCATTATTATCAGCGAGCTGCAAGGCTAGACCGTGGTGGTCTGTCCCGATGCAAAATTGCTCTCATTCTATTGGGCTTTGGTGTCAATGGTTCTCATCCTGTGTGTATATCTAGGAAGATTTCCTAGTGCTTGTGCTACAGGGGGCTATGTTATACCTCAAGGTTTCTTTTTTAGGAAAATGCAGCTCATAGTGAAAAGACAATATAAGAAGTTATTTCCATAAGAATTGATGTACAGTGCCCTAGATTGCTCCATTCAGCACTTTTTAAAAAATCAACTCTGCCCTAAAATGCTTTAAGTAGCTCATTAATGTTAATAAAAATAAAGATACAGCATAATAGAATTTTTTCAAGTGGAGAGGATTCTCCGGAGTTGGAGGCCTGAAAGCACCTCCACTGTCTTCTCATTTCGACTTCAGTTTAATCCCCAGCTGCGTTTTCTTAGAAGAGTCTCTGTTGGATGGGTGTGAGCCAGTGGGTTAGTTTTGGTTTAGTGCAAGGATCACCAGAGTTGCCCCTAGTCTGCCTGAATGTTCCTCAGAGAACCTTCGGGTCTCCATGTCCCTGTCAGCTGGTCTGGGTAGGCAAGGGGTGGGAGATGGAACAGAGAGACTTTCTCCTGTTCCCTTGACAAGGGGCTGTAAACTTCTCAGCCGGTGGTATACCACTGGGCCATTCAGCGGGTACCTCCACTTAACACAGCCTGGCACCTGGGCCCGAGCCCTGGTGAGTAGGCAGGTGAAAAGATGCCCCAGCCAGGGAGCAAAACAGATGAGAAGAGCACTCAGAAAAGGTGCTTCAATGGTGCTTTTGATGTTTGCAGCATTGGCAACCATTGCCGCTTGATTGTAAGACACATTCATTTTAAGAGGCATCTTGATTTCACAGATATTGAAGGATGTGGGGAAATAAGCCCATGCACGTTCTAGATGAAGTACAATAAATTCTAGGCAGAGATAAAGGGAAGAGATAGAGGAGTGGCAGTAGTTAAATGATATAAAACATTTTACTGAGCTGAAGAAAGACTGGCGTCTGCAAATTGAAAGGCCTATTCTAGGAGGTACTGAGGAGGAAAGATGCATGCCTAGTCCTAGGCTGCTAACATTTCTGAACTTGAGGATATAGAGAAACTCTTACAAGCTTCCCGACAGAAAGAACCACTAATTTATAAAGGAAATGGGATCAGTCTGGGTTTAGGCTTTTCTTCTGCCAAACTGGAAACTAGGAGGTGGAATGACTTCTAGGGATTCCCAAGAAAAAGGACTGAAATCCCCAAATTCTGTGTTGAGCTCTCATTTACCTGTCAGGGTGAAAAAGAGACTTACAGATATGCGAGGATTTAGAGAATTTATTAATGTTATCAGCTAGCAGCCAGAATCCATTAAGGAGACAAAACTCATCAGTTATTTTTATATAGAGAATTTAATATAAGAATTGTTAATGAGGTATTTGAGCTGAAAAAGCAAAAACCTACCTCCCACCCCCAACAACAACGCTCAGGCAGTGCTGTTAATAGAAATATAATCTGAACCATCTATGTAATTAAAAAATGTTTAGTAGTCATGTCAAAACAGTAAAAAGAAATAGGTGAAAATAATTCAAAGATATTTTATTTCCCCCAGCATATCCAAAAGATTATTTCCACATGTAATCAATATGAAATTTATTAATATATTAATATGTTTTATTATTATATTTCATTCCTATTTTTGTGCTAAGCATTAAAGATCCAGTGTATAGTTTTTGCTGACAGCACTCAGTTTGGGCGGCCGCATTTCGCGGGCTCCGTAGCCCCGTGTGGGTAACATCGACCGTGTTGGACAGCGCAGGTCCGAGGTACCCCAGAGGCAGCACTGGCAGGAAGCAGTAGGAGTTGTTAAAATACTGAGGTTTGGAGGGGGAGCGGGGGCTCTAGAGGTGCAGTCAGATATCTGAGGAGGGGGTGCCTCCTGGTTGGTGGGCTTCCTATTCTGAGCTTGGAGGAGAGGGGCCAGGGGTCCGGGACTCAGATTTCTGAGGAGCCTACCTGCGGGTAGGCTGGCGTCTCCAGCGTGTGGGGTGCATTGAGGTTGCCTTTGCCAGCAGGGAGGCCTGAGGCTGCAGCCCGCCCGAGCGCCCGGAGAGCGCCGCTTCCCCCTGCGGCCTGCAGGCTCCCTCTGGCGCCCTCTATTGGCGGAGCCTGACAGGGACCCAGCTGCGAAGCAGCCGTGGTTAAGAGACCCCCAGCTCCCCCATCACAGAGCAGAGGATAGGAGAGGGGTGAGATGCTGGGAGTCATGGCTAAATATCTGAAAGCGGGCTCCATCCTCGGAAAATGCTTACAAAGCAGTTCTAACCACATTACACATTAATTACAGCAGAGAGGACTGCGGAGAAGAGTGGAAGCCCCCTTGAAGATAAGTCTTTGCATTGTGCACGTGAATGATAGACTGGGAACACCGGAAGGTACTCGTAAAAGGTGCTAATAAGGATTCTTGAGATTGAAGAGAAATCCTTGAAAAGAACACCTAAGAACTGTATGCATTTAAAAGCACTGAACTCTTTCTTAGCTACAAGTTGGGTTGGAGGGAAAACTCAAAACATTAAAATGATACTTTCCTGAGTTTGCAGAGTGCAGTGGTTGAGAAAATAGCAGGAATTGTGTTTTTAAACAGTAGTATGGGAAAAGTGTGTGAATGTTCGGGAAGGGAGTGACCACCAACCGCATGGGAAAAGACCCCAGATCTTTTTGAGAGGGGAAGAGAGTGTCTATAACTTGATATAAGTGGGAAACAAGGAAAGGGGAAAAAGAGATAAAATTAATAGTAAACATAGTATGAAATGGAGAAATAAAATTAAGCCTATCAGTTTTTATACTGTTAATACTTGTGACTGGCCAGAATTACCATTTAAAAAGGCTGCCAGATTATGTTAAAACACACACATCACACACACACCAAGAGCTATGTATTATTTATATGACATACACTTAAAGCCATTTGTCTTAACCTTAATAAAGGTGAAGAGTTATTGGATTGGCAAAGCTATACCAAACAAAAAGAAGTATGAGAAAACGCACTCTGAAGGTTATCGGCGCTTAAAGAAGAAGGAACCACAGTTATGTAATGATAAAAGCTCCGTTTATAAAGACTAACAGTCCTCAACCCTTACGCAGCCGTCAGATTAGAAGTTCAGTATATGAATGAGAAACGATTAGAAATTCAGAGGCCACTCGATCTAAAAAAAGAAAGGAATTTGTGTTTGTGTAATCATTCGCTCTGTAAGAATGTTTACTCTGGTCTCGATGAAGAAATCCGCTAAGCTTTAACATTAAAGCGTCTCCCGTGAGAAAAGAGGGAGTGAGTTGGGTGGTCTGTGTGTCTGAGTGGGATAATGCAGGTAGAGGGGAGAGGCTGCATTTTGGTTCAAGCTCGAAAGTCCTTTGAAGTAGAAGAGAAGTATTGATTCTTTCCCTCTGTAAGCCTTAGAATGGAGAACAGTAAAGTCTTCTCTCTTGCCAAGTTTCCCAAGGCTTACCAATTTACCAAGGATGTGATTTCAAAATATGTGTCCTGGCAAAAATTTATCCTCTGTGAAAAGGAAACATAAGTGCAAAACACTGTAAAGGCATGATGTATGTTTTGTACACATAAGGATACTAAGGTGCTGTGATTCTAAGATACCAAGATGCACAGAACTCGGAATATTGACCTGGATTCTTATCTTCAGGAGCAAACCATCTCACAGTGTCATCTGTCCCTGGCTGAAGCGGCCCATCTCAGAAGGGGCCAGTGCTTGCCAGAGGACTCGATGGCCCAGCTGGACCAGTGAAAGGGGTTTGCCCCAGAAACACCTGCATTTCACCTTAGTTCCTTTTTCTTCCAGCTGATGGTAAGGTTGCCCTCCTCCAGCATCGGTAAATACTCAGCTGTGTGCCAGGGGGAGGGGTGTAGATACTTTCTAGACAAGTCTTTGGTAGTAACAGGTCATGTAGGGGCATTTCCCCCCACTACTTTCCACAAAACAGTTTATTTTCCAGCCCTGCTGCTATGGCACAATTTAGTAGCCCGTGTCTCTACCTCCCCACTCCTACCATTGTTAAGTTGTATTTTGATTATTTTGACAATTGATGTATACTTTAAGATGAAAAGTTGATTATTTTGGTTTAAGATGTTTCTGAATTTCCAGTCGAGCAGATAAAGAAGCAGCCATAGGTCCTTCTCGTAGCGGGGAGACAGGGGTGCTTCAGTGTTATGTAACTTGGGGAGTTTAGCTCTGAATTCCTAAGGGAGCAGGTGCATGGGCCCTGGATATGGTGACATAGCTTGTGAACTAAAATCAGAATTCTTTTCAAATATAAATGCATTTTTCAGTGCCGTAGGAGAGTGTATTTGATAAGAAAATCCAGGTCAGGTAGAGCTTGTTCCCAAGTGAGAACTGAAATGGGGACTTTAGGTACAAAGCAGTTATGCAGTTGTACATGGCAGACGATTACCTAGAAGGGGATATGAGAACTGTGGATTATTACTGTGGGTGATCCCCAATAAAAGTTGTACACTTCCAGTTATAGGCTACGTTTTCTTTCCTCCAGCATAATTTTGAAGCTTTGCAGGAAAATCTCCAGATTGTGACTAAATTTTAGTGTGAATGAAAACAAAAGCACTTGTTTTTCATGTTCTTGTAGAAAGGAAGGAAACTTTGCTTATTAAATTCTGAATGACATTTTAAATGATATTTTCGTAGAAGCATGGATGACCAAAATAAATGTCGTCTTAGCTATACTCAGAACGAAGTCATAATGCTTGTTAAATAATACCGACTTACCATAGAGTTAGCTAGATTGCAGTTATTTGACTTTCCAAGACCGTGTTAGTTATTGTTAAGCCTCCATTATATAGAGAGTACCTGTGTTCCGTAGTATGAGACTGTGCTCATACTTTGTATTTATTCTTTCAAAAATATTTATTGAATGCCTGCCAAAAGCCTGGCACTTTTTAGTGCCCGGGCTACAGTGGTGCATAAGACAAAGTTCTTACCCCATGGTTCACATTCTAATATATATTTGTGTGTGTGTGTGTATCTTCTGTAAGACTGCAGGCTCCAAAGTCAGGCTGTCTGGCTACATCTCTCACTAGCCGTGTGACTTTGGACAAATTGCTTATAACTGCCGTAAGCCTGGGTTTTACATAGCTTCTCTGTGCCTCAGCTTCCTCATCTGAAACACAGTAATCGATTTGATAAGGGTGTTGTGAGCATTAAATGAGTTATACCTGTCAACTGCTTAGAACTGTACCTGGCACAAAGGAAGCATGAATAAATGCTAACTCTTCATGTTACACATACAGATATTACATATAGATGCATATAGATGTTACATATAGATATGATTTATGAATATAACGTGGCTATATTAATGTACATCTTATGAATTTATTTTGGAATCTCAATGGACATACATTCCTTCCAGGATTTTAAGTCATTTGATCTGAGAAGTGTCAAGCTTGCTGTGTACTTTTATTTTTGTAAGGTCTTATTAATAGAAAGCTGTATATTTGTTCTGTCATTATTTAAATAGTCTTATAATTAGTTCACTGAATTACTAGTTCAGCTTTTCTGTTTAAAAAAATGAATAGTAAACAGTATTTTGTGTGCTAGTTCAGCATGTTCTGACAAAGTATGATGCATTAGAATAAAATTCATCATTAGCGTTAAGAATGACCTCTGAGGTTGCAGTCCCTCATTTTTCTTTTCCAGTGTTTGGAACAGTCTTTCTGAGTCAAGTACATTGCAATACTCTGCAGATATTATCTGTGTCTAATGGTCACAGTTCGGTTTTAGATAAATCATTTCATCAAATCACTTTATCTTTAACAATGCCAGTTTCCCATTTATTCTCACCCATTATCTGAGGTTCTTATCAACTTTCCCTCAGTAATAGAATGGCCTTATATATTAAATTCTAAAGTAATTTTCCAAGCTAGAATTATATAGAATTACTATGTGTCAGCCTACATGAAGATAAAGCTGGGTGTTTGTGAATGGCCAGATGAGCAGTGTACAATACAAGTTCAGAGACACATTTAGGACCATTGGAAGTTAAACCACGTTGGGAAAGGCCTGGTAATAATTTTAGCTCTGACAAACTCTGATCAGATATAATGAGAACAAATAAAAAATGATCTTGTTTTGAAATAATTATGAATAATGCAGGATTTTAAAACTGCCCTGATACGACCACCAAGGTGAGTAATGTGCTGGGAACTAATTCCTGCGGGGGTTTACCCTTTCGGAGGTTTGAGAAGCGTGGCTCTGGAAGTCAGATCAGGTCATTTCATGTCACCTTGTTTCTTTCCACATCTCAGAGCTTCTCCTGTAAAGAAAGGGAGGTGGTAATGCCTCCTCCATGGAAAGTAATGACGCTGAATATATAAACAGTGCCCTGCAAAAGTTATCTTAAAATGCCCTTTCCTCCTTCTTAAACCCTTTAGGTCCTTTAGAATAAAACAACCTTGGCCAGTTTTTATGTAGAAACCAAAACATATAGAACTAGATTTTATATACTAGGCACCTGTGAGAGCTGAATGTATATGAGTAGTTTATTGTTATTATTTTTTTTCATTTGAAAGAACATGATCTGATAATACTCATTAAAGGAGATTTGCTTGGTTTTTAGAAATTGATTTTGCTGGTGTATTTTAAATCTCTCACCTGATTCAGAATATTCTAAGTTGCTAGGGCTTGCGGTATAAGGGCAGAGCTGACTGGTATTTGTTTCATTAAGCTTAGACAAGCTATCCAATTACTTAATGCAAATAAGAAAAGTTTACACTAAACTCTTACTACTTTGCTTAAAACTCTAGGGAATTTAAATGAGGAGAGATACGTATTTAAAAGAAGGAAATGTAAATGAAACTTATTATCACTGGCTTAATGTAGAATAATATTAGGCCAGGAGATCTGAAATAATAAGTGGGAAATGCCAATAAACAAAGAGAATGTATTCTCCAAGATACTTGGCACATTTAGTTTTATTTTGAGATAATTCTTAAATCTTTGGAAACCCAAGTTACTAATGAGAGACTTATTTTATCTCTTGCCTTCCTTTCACCTAACAGGGACCTTAGAAGTGAAGTGCTGACTCTCACTGTCAGTGAGCGCCTCCCCCTCTTACTCGCAGAGAGTTTACAAAACACCCTGCTTCTGACTTAGGGCCCCAGCATCCCAGCAGCTTTCAGTGAGGCCCAGAAAGCCAGGTCTTCCCATTCGGCTCAAAATAAGAGAAAAATTGTTTGATAGACGGACATCCGCCTTTCATAGGATAGCTTGATGGAATATAAAGCCAAGGGCACTGGAGAGGAAGCTCTGAAGAGAATTGGGAGCTTCTGAGAATACAAGCAGTTGTCCTTTGCAAAATAGTTTGTCAAATGATCTAAATGAATTAGTGACAGAGGAAACTTAGTAGAAGAAAGTATTGTCATAAGTGAATTCTGTGGATGGGAGAGTTGGGGAGATGAAGAGTAATACAATTTAGAAATTCGTATCTGTTGCTTTTACTTCTAAAGTGAAACAGGAAACCTCAGCTGGTTACACCATTTATGTGAAACTCAGCCCTTCAGAATAATTGGAAAGAAATTTTTTTAATTTTTTATTTTTTCCCCCCTAAAATCACAAAGGAGATTTTAAGCTTTAGTGGACCCTTCTAAGCATTGCACTCATTTTTATTGAAAACTGTGTGTTCTACCCTGGCTGGTGTGGCTCAGTTGGTTGGGCATCATCTGTGCACCAAAAAGTCGCCTGTCGAACTCCCGGTCAGGGCACGTGCCCAGGTTGCGGGTTCGATATCCAGTTGGGGCTTGTTCGGGAGGCAACCAATAGATGTTTCTTTCTCACATTGATGTTTCTCTCTCCCTCCTTTCCTCCCTTCCCTGCTCCCTCTTCTGCTCCCTCTTTCTCTAAAATCAATGGAAACATATTTTAAAAATTGTGTGTTGTGTGTTTTGCCTGTTGGTGTGTTTTAAGAGCGCCCCTCGGTGACCCTGGACCTGGCAGCCTTTGGCATCTGAAACGGCAGTCCCGGAACTCTAAAGAAAATTCTTTCTCAGTGATTCTGGACCCAACTGATGTTTCCGCTAAGACACTTTCTCCTTCCCCATGTGGCTCAGTTCATATTTGTTAGATTTCAATTCAAATATCAGCTCCCACTCATATAGTTTCATAGTACCCTCACTTTTTACCAATAATGCATTTTTTCCGAGTTTGAGCTTCTTGAGGGTGGGGACCGTGTATCTCTTTTCCTCATCCTGTTCTCAGTAACCAGAATAGTGTCTGTCACCTAATAGTTATATAGTGAGTGAATTTGTGAATCCCGTTTATTCTGACTTAGCACAGTTTTTATCAAGTAGTAGGAAACTCTAAGGATGAGACTAGAAATACAAGTGCCCATTGAGAAAACTATAAAATTTGGAGAAAATACTCCTTTGTTTCATTTATTGCCCACCACCACCTTTCTCAAGAGGTTTTGTGGAATGGGGAATAATATATTTAATGTATGATGTTTGTAAAACTTTTAACTGCAAGGGACCTTAGGATTATATGTAGTTACGTATATAGTTACACACACTCACACACACACACATAATATTTTTCAGCCTTTGAATTTTAAAGCTGGGAAAACTGAGGTTTGTTAAATTGTATAGCTAATTTGCTGGTAGGTAATAGAATTTGTGTGGGAACTGCTGCCAGACTCCTGAAGATGCAGGTCTATTTGTAAGGATAAGTGAAAGTAAGAATTTACTAAGAAAGGAAAATAATTTTCTTAGTCAGTTGGTGCCACTCCCAATCTCTCTGCAGCCAGGAATCAAGCACAGTTAGGTGTTGACACTCCAGAGGCTCTGCTAGCACGGAATATGGAATATCTTTTATATATTGAAAGTGTTGTAACGCTCTTCTGTTTTTGGTGACTTAGTGTAGTCTGGGATTAAATCACACTTGTGACACTTATACACAGTGGGTTGGCCCTTGTAGGTGCAGCTTGTCTGTCTCGTTTCTTAAATCGCCCCGTCTTCTGTTTCTACAGCTAGTTTTCCATTTTTTTGGTCTGAGTTTGGAAATATGCCATTCCTTCCTTCATGCACGGGTACATCCAACAAATATTTGTTGAGCACTTACCGTGTGACAGGCACTGTCAGAAGCACCAGGGATATAGCAGTGAACAAAAGCGGACCAGGTCCTTGCCCTTGCGGAGCTTTCAGGCAAGTGGGAAAGAAAGAAAGGCATGTGAGAGGATAGGGCCCCAGGTCATCGTTGTCAACCTTTGATTTTAGAAGCCCTTGACGGTAAGAAAAAGAAAGCAGAACTTTTTATTGATGAAAATTTGGAAGACAAGGATAGAGAAGACAAAGCTATCTGTGGTGAATTGGGACATTTTCTTCTTTTCAGAAAAATCGCTGCTTTCTCTGTATTTTTGGCTTATTCTGTTACAGGCATTGTGCTAAGTGCTTTGTGTACATAGACCCCTATAAGGTAGGTATTATACAATCCGTTTACCCTTGAGAGTAACAGGGCCCAGGGAGGTGCACTAAAGTACTTCACTCAGCTAGTAAGTGGTCCAGCCTTGATTTGCACCCAGGTGTCAGTCTCCAAAGTGTGTGTATCTGGACCAAGTATTACAAGCTGAATAACCTATATTTTTTTATTAAAACAGTGAAGGCTTTTATGCTCATTTTTTTGCTTTTATTTCATTAACCTGCCAAAACCCTATGATATTTCTTAAAGTTCAGTCACTTTAAAAAAAATGTCTTTATTGATTTCAGAGAGAGGAAGGGAGAGAGAGAGATAGAAACATCAATGATGAGAGAGTCGTTGACCAGCTGCCTCCTGCACGACCCCGACTGGGATCGAGCCCGCAACCTGGGCATGTGCCCGGACGGGAATCGAACCCCGATCGCCTGGATCCTAGGTCGATGCTCAACCACTGAGCTATGCTGTCCAGGCAAGTTCAGCCACTTTTAACTCCAAGTGTAATGAAAATTTATGTCATATGCAAGTAAATGCAGAATAAGACGTATTTATTATTAAAATAAACTATTTAAAAATGTGATGTACCAAATGTGGTAGACATGAGAAAAATCTGATTGTATAAAATTCATTTTATAATGTAATTTTAATAATAGTCTTCTGTGTGTACCTAAAGTGTGTTGCGAGCACTGTGCTTGCCATATAGTAGGTGATCCAAAAACGGTAGTAATTTTTAGTATTTTAGTTTCCACCTCACTTGTAAAATAGGTAATATTTTTTACTTGCAGGTGATGCTTGTAAAAATTCTCTAACTGCACGGGTTGGTAACCTGATTCAGTAACCTCAGCAGTTATTAGCACAATATTCTTATGTAGACCACTTCATTTTTGATGTCGCTCTCCTTTTATATATCTCCAGGATTTATTTTGGTAAAAGAACATTTTGGTAACTGAGGGCTGTGCCCACAAACTTTAGCATGCATCACAATCGCTTGGAGGGCTTACTAAAAGACGAGTTTCTGATCCCAGCAGGTGTGGGGCCCTGTCTGAGAGTTTGCATTTCCAACAGCTCCCAGATGCTGCTGCTGCTGCTGGTTGTGGACCATAGTTTTAGAACTGCCACTCTAGAAAGTGACATGACTTCTAATTATTGCTGTTCTCTTACAATCACACATGTCCAGTGAGTTAATGTGTGGAATCATGATGTTGCTGCTCTTACTGTGAAATTGATTGTCATATGATGAGAGAGATCTGATTAGTATACATGTAATTGCTCTTAATACTTAAGAAAAATTTCCTAGTGGTTGTTTTTACATTGGAGAATTTCAAAGTGCTGGTTTTAATTTGTTTCTAGTCATCTTTATTCAAGAACACAAAAACACATAGGTTTAATTTTTAGGGGGGAAGCATTATAATTTTGGAATATATTTTACAAGGTAATTTTATCTGTCATAATTGATTTCTGAGAATTATAGGGTATCAGGATGATGTAGCAATTTAAAAATAGTAAAAAACCTTTTCCCTTTGCTCTTTTCAAGAATTTTTATTATTTATTTATTTATTTTTCTAACTCTTGCCCAAGGATATATTCACTGATTTAGAGAGGGAGGGAGGGAGAGAGAGAGAGAGAAAGACATCAATTTGAGAGAGAACATTGACCAACCGACTGCCTCCTGTATGCCCCCAACCAGGGATTGAACCCACGGCCCAGGCATGTCCCGGGAATCGAACCCATGACCTTTCTGACTATAGGACGACACTCCAGCCAACTGAGCCACACTGGCCAAGGCTCAAGAATTTTTTAAGACTAAAATTCGATAGACTAGTATTGAATTCAATTTGTTATTCATCATTTCCACTTATAAAGTAGATGTCACTGAGGATTTCACTTATACCAACATAACAGTTTTACCTTTTCTTTTCAAGCATCACTTAGACCTTTGGGGATATGACGGCATAGCGGGTTATCTCTCCAAGAAGAAGAGGCAATCAGGAAATCTTTGTCCATGAAATTAGACTGAAGCGTACTGTCATTTATTGGAATACCTTTATGTGCCAGGCTCTATGGTGGAGATCGGTGCCAAAGTAATTTATCTTTTTTCATGCAAAATGAGGGGTTTTAGTGGATTATAAGTTAATATGATCTAATTGCGTGATGAGGTTACTGATAAACCTAATGCAGTCAGATGCTTTATTAATAGTATTAGCATTGTGTGCAGGTCTTGGGAGGTGCAGCTCTGCCGTTTCATTTTGCTAGACCCTGTCTACAGTGTTACATTTGGTTTGGAGCTAAGGAACAAATTGGAGTGGTTCCAGAGGTGAGGAGCCCTGCTGTGGAAAGGTCTGGCCAATTTTGCACATGAGGATTGTTGGAAAATGGGAGTTATTCACTGGGCAGGTAGACATCTTAATTGCATTTTCAGTTGCCTGCTGTAATTTATAAGATCCATGAGGACAGGGACATGCCCATCTTGTTCAGTACCATGTCATCAATGTCTCCTACAGTGTCTGCTGTGCATTCAGAAAACAGTTGATCTCAGTCAATTTTGAGGGGAAGAGGTGGTCGGTCACTTTCAAATATTTGTCTTGTAGAAGGCTTGTTAATTAGATTTATTACTTATGTCTCCAGAGGAAAATGGTGGTACCAGGGCTGGAATTTTTAGGCGGGCAGATTTCAGTTTTACTTAAGAAGAACTTTGTAAAACTAGCTTAGCAGTCACATTGATAAGCTTCATGTATTTGAATCCTGTTGTTGTAAATGCTCGGGAAAGGCTGCATGGGGATGTACTAGAAAATATACTTGCTTTTGATAGACTATAGTCAGAATGATTTCAGCTTTTTCTTTTTATTTAAGTATTTCATCAAAAAATAATGTTACTAATAAATGTCAACTTTCTAAGTTAGACCTTTCTTGTCTTTTCAGACTAAAGCAAAGCAAAGAACTGGACAGAGAGAGGGCCCTTGCCAATGAGCAGCTGACCAGAGCTATTCTCCGAGAGAGGATATCCAGTGAGGAGGACCGCACTAAGGCAAAGCGCCTGGTGAGTCCGAAACGTGCCTGGAAACGTCCGCGAGGACACCGCTGATGGCTGGGAACAGCTGAGCGCTCCATGCCAACTTTTAGTGTTGATGAAATTCATGTTCTCTTTGCTTAGATTTCCTTGATTTTACCTTTTACACATAGTTGACAATTTGCTGATATAACCATGAAGGACTTTTTAAGGCAGTTAACTTCAGAATTATTGAACTAAAGTCAACACAGAGACACAGGTACATGCATGTTGCCTGAAGGGATGTTGTGTGTGCGTGTGTCTCTCTTTCCTCCTTTTTGATTCTATTGTATTTGACATCTCTGGGGGAGCAGCCTAGCTTGTTTCTGTGCCTCTGGCAACCACTGGATGTTAGTCTGGGAAGTCTCCAGCAAAGGTGAGTAAGGTTGTGTCTGTCACTTTCTGGGCTTTACAAGGGGGGAAAACATAGAGCAAGGGCCTTTGGGGACCATCTTTTTTAAGAAAAGAAGGAATTAAAAAACACCTTTACACCTTTTTTTTTTTTTTTTTTTTTTAAATATATCTTTATTGATTTCAGAGAGAGGAAAGGAGAGGGAGAGAGAGAGAAACATCAATGATGAGAGAGTCATTGATCGAGCCCACAGCCTGGGCATGTGCCCTGACCAGGAATCGAACCCGGATCGCCTGGATCCTAGGTCGACGTTCAACTGCTGAGCCACGCCTGGCCGGGCCAAAAACACTTTTTAAATTTTATTTTAAAGAAAGGATTACATAAACTTGTCTAAAAATGATTATTAATAGAAAAAGGAAAATTTAAAAGGCACCTGTTAATATGTCATTCTCACGCAACCACTGTTTACGTTGGGGTGTGTTTCCCTCTAGAAATATTAAAAAAAAAAATGATTTTATTGATTTTAGAGAGAAAGAGAGGGAGAGAGAGAGAAACATCAATGAGAGAAACACCTGTTGGCATGTGCCCTGACCAGGAATCGAACCAGCGACCTCTCGGTGCATGGGATGGTGCTCAACAAACTGAGCCACACCAGCCAGGGCTCCCTCTAGACAATCTTTATTCTTGGGTCTATTCCATATTTAAGAACTTGGATAATGCTGTATATGGTGTTTAGCATCAGGAACATTTTCTTATGTAACTAAATGTTCTTCTGAACATATAGTTTTTAATGGCTGAATAATATTCTGTCTGTTCTGTCCTCTGTGGGCAACATAATTTATTAAATGATTTCCTGTTGTTAGATAAAAGTGGCACTGCTCTGGATGAAGCCTGCCCAACTCCCCCTTGAGCCTTCGTAGAAACCCACATGTAACTTCTCAGAACCCTTAGGGCTCATTGAAGTATAGTTGGAAACTCATTGGGGAGGTAAAGTGTGATTATATATTAGAGAACTGTGAATGCAAGACTGAGGGGGATGTCCTTAGTTTAGCAGACAATTGGAAATTGTTAAAAATTTTAAGAAAAGGGTCAGTTTTTGTTCTTTCCTCTTTTTTCTCTTAGTTCTTTCTTTGAGAGGCTAACTTATGACTATATAGCAATAGAAAAAAATTAAAGGAAGCTAGCATGGAATGAATCCATTACTTCAGTGACTCATCCAGGATCCAGGCTGAATGGGTAGACAGTGAAGCCAGAATCGAGGTGATGGATTAAGAGAGAAATGTCAAGGGACTGGCTGGTGGCCATCCTGAAGGACACACATGTTGAGTGGAACTGTGGCCAAGAGATGCGGAAGGATAGCCAGGGGGATAATTTCAGGATTAACAACATTAAGTGTTGAGTAATTCTATCACTGACGATACCTGCTGTACTCCTGAGGATTGTTTTCGCTAATGTCACAGCCTCCCAATTTGAGGCCAAGGGTGGAGTGGAGAGGGTTAATAGTGCTTATGCTTTTGGAAGGTGGGGGATCAAGCTTCTTAGTTTCTAGCAGGTAGAAGAATCCTGGGTTGGCATTTTTCTTTGTGCCCCAGGCTTTGTCTCTTATCTTTGAAGCACTCTTTTCTCTACTTCTTTGTGCCGAAATTTGAACATATTGTCTTGTTCTTTTAGTCAAGGGAGACAAGCAAGATTGAGATTTTAAAAAACACATTAAACATACACACAGGCATATGACAAAGCATAAAAAAGTTTTCACAAAAAATGTGAAAGTATAAGAATTTCTTATAGTAACTAAAGTATTTTGTAATATAGCTTGGTTGGAAAAGCTATCTTCAGCCCATTTTTCTCTTCGTCACTTACAAATCTTGTCTGACAAATATATGTATTAACACTTTAAGCATAAGAAACGGGCCTTTTATATTCTGTTTGTTAGGACTCCTCTTTACTGATTCTGGGGATGTAGAATACAGATGGCAAACTACCAAGTTCTCAACTCCTGAATTTCAGCGTTTATATTATAGTATTAGCCAAACAAAGCCCTCAAAGCACTTAGGGAATAAAAGTAGAGTTTATACAATAGGATTATCGCTGAGCCAGATTATCCCATCTCGGCTTGAGTGTTCTCAGACATTGGAGGGATAGTCGTGGCCACAGCAACGTGGCCGCCTACAGTAATTTAGGTACCTGATGACTCCCAACGTGTTTACCAAATTACCCCTTTGTTGTTATTTATTATAGAAAACTTGCATATTGAGTGGGTAAAGATCAGAAAATAACTACAGAAAGTATTAAATCACTGAAATTACCACTATCCTGAGATAATTACTGCTAAGTTTATGGTTTATTATGTTTATATTTCTTTTCACATTCCACTACGTCTGTATAAAACATTTATATTTATATGGGTATATGTATATCCCCAAACATAGATGGTAATAAACATAGTCTTGTATAACTTCCAATAACCTTCACATTTAAAAAATTTAGACTACGTGGTGAAGGTCTTTCTATACCAATAAGTATATATTTGTATGATCACTTTTAATGGTTGATGTATTTCACTGAATTTTCCTCTAATTATTAAAATAATACAGGGATACTGTAGAAAACTTGGAAAATATAAAAATTACTAAGGAACCTCCTTGTATCCATTCCGATAGCCACTGTCAAAAAGACAGACAGTAACAAGATTGGCAAGGATGTTGTGGGAATATAAAATGGTGCAGCCACTGTGGCGGTTCCTCAAAAAATTAAAAATAGAATTACCATATGATTCAACAATCCTACTTCTGAGTATTTATCCCAAAGAATTGAAAGAGAGTCTCAAAGAGATATTTATATGCCCATGTTCATAGCAGCAGCATTCACAGTAGCCAAAATGTGTAAGCAACCATGTGCACAGTAGAAGAATGGGTAAAGGGAAATGTGGTCTATACAATGGCATGTCACTCAGCCTTAAAAAGGAAGGAAATTCTGACACATCGTGCAGAATGTACGAACCTTGAGGACATTAGGCTAAGTGAAATAGACCAGTCACAAAGTGACAAATACTGTGTGACTCCACTTACATGAGGGACCTAGAGTAGTGAGATTTATAAGACATTAAGTGGAAGGGTGGTTGCGAGTAGGTGGGGGGCTGGGGAGAGTAGACAGCTTTTTAAAGGGGTTAGGAGTTTCAGTTTGGCAGAGTGAAGAGAATTCTGGAAGTTGATTGCACAGCAATGTGAATGTACTTTATATTCGCGAACTGTACACTGCTAAATGGTTAAGGTGGTAAATTTTATGTTATGTGTATTTTACCACAATTAAAAATTAGATAAGAATTATTAAAGAAGTAAGCAAATTGCACATATTTTTCTATTCAAGATAGGAATTTTGGGCAATTCAATTCTAACACATATTACTCCATGCCCTGTTCTTTGCTAGATGATTTTTAAGCCCTGGATACCATTCAGGTTTCTGGATTCTGTATCCCACCGCCTTGTAAAATATGTGGTGTGGACTTCAAGCCTGCTGTTGTCCCTCACTTTCTTGATCCCAGGCTGGGGAAGCGGAGCCCATGATTCATGTGAGAGTCACCCCAGGACCATAGCGTTGCTCTGCTGTGAGTGCTGCGCACCCACTGCTGCATTGTCAACCCTAATACGTGAGACCCTGAGAGAGGGCCAAACATCGATTTGTTCCTCTTTATTTAGAACCCAAATGTTGCAGCCTGTAAGAAAGTAAAGGTTAGGCTTCACACATTTGCAGGAATTGGAAAGCTGTCTTTCAGGAGAACCAGGGGAAAACCACAAAACTGATGTGATGGTGCTGTGAAATAAAACTACCCCCATCTTCCTCCACCCACTAACAGCTGACATTTAGATTGCCGCCTCCTTCCCACAGTTGTAGATGCTGGCTTTCTTAAAGCTCTTTGAAGGGCAAAGTCACGGTGGCCTTGTTGTTGAAGTTTCAAAATAGGATCAGATCAACACTTTCCCCTTTGGAAGAACTGCTTTAGCTGGGGAAGGCGTTAAGTCCTGTTCCAGGCTCAGGAAGGTGTCCCAGCCGCTCATCCTACCTCTCGGTGACTGGCACCAGTATTTTAATCAGCTGATTTGACCCAGAGGTTTTGGGGGAGGCAGTTCACTGATAATTTTGCCCACATGAAATGTTAATTAAAATCCACATTAAAGCTATGCTTCTTAGGAGCAGGAAAGCACCTCTGTAAAGAATGAAGACTACATAAGAGGAAATCTGCAAAGTTAACGTGACGTGACATTTTGTGTATCTTTTAAGATCCCATACATATAAATCTAACATTTGCTGTGTCATTAGATTTTTTTTTTTTAGATCAGAGAGCAAGGAGTTTTATTTTTTTGCCTTTGCAATTATATTCGATTTCTTTTTAAAATGTCAATTAAAATTTGATTGACTTCTTTCTCATTAGGCTGTTTCAGCATTAGTCTTTTCTTTTTTATTACCATAGAATTATGTAGTATTGTCTTTTTAAATTTAAACTTGAATAGAAGCCCTGCTTTCCTTACTTAAGGGGGTAGTTACTGAAATATCCTGGAGTTCAGAAGCCTAAATGGGAATGTCCTTCCCCCTTTGGGCAGCGGCTTTGCTGAGTGCCCCCTGGATGCTAGCTGCTGCGGTATGGCAGGGAGGAAGGCAGTCCTGTCCCCATGGAGTTCACAGTAAGATGCGGGAGGCAGGTAGATTGAAAATAATGTTAAACAGTGCTCAGTCCGCTATAGGGCCGTCCTACTTACCTTTTTGTGAGAATTCTCACTTTAACTTATCGTCGTATCTTCATTTATTTGGTCAACACACATCTGAGTGCCTAATATATGCCAGTGCCTAGCAAAGAGTAAATGGCCAGTAAGTACTTGATGAAATAAATGAAGACTTGACTCTCCTCCAGCCCTGCACGTGGGACGAGAGGACATGGGGAGGAACAGAACAGATGTCCTAGGGAGGTGGTGCCTGAGCTGAGCCCCGTGTGTGTGGGAACTGCACGCGGGGTGGAGGAGGGGATGGTCCCGCCTGGGATACTGCGGGCGAAGGCTGGCACCGCGGGGACCGCGGGACACTGCGCGGAGCTGCTGAGTGGGGCGTGCAGTGCAAGCAGGGGGAGGGGTGCGGCAGGAGAAGCTGGAACGGCTAAGGTCATGAGTTCCATGGAGCCCAAGGGCACCAAGGGGAGAAATGATAATCCATCCTGGTGCAGTGTGAAGGATAGACTAGAGGAAGAGAGGAATGGAGACAGAGAGATCATTAGGTCATCAGGTGTGCCGGCCCCTTTCCCCAATCCCCTCCGTCACAAGTTTATTAAACACCTACTATGTGCCAGGCACTGTTAGTCACTGGAAATGCGGAGGCGAATTAGATCTGGTTGCTTTTCTTCACTCTCGAGTCAGGTATAGGCTTTGTGGGGAAGGTCATTCTTACCTTGGGTTTTTTTTCTTCTTCTTCTTCTTTCTATTTATGTTATAATTTTGAATTTGCAAAGCCTCATCGTGTTTAGGAAAAAAAAACAACTAAAAAAAAAAAATAGGGTAAGTGAATGCATAAATCTAGTTTTTGCAAATTTAAGCGACCGTTTCACCAAAATGTCACTTTTTCATCCGCAGTTTCCTTTTCGTCTGAAATGTGCCAGTGAAGCAATCAGGGAGAATTGATTAATTTTGTGCTGTGTCCTTTTCAGTGTTTTGTTTGTGCTTCAAACTGTGACAGTTGAAATTTCATGGTGAAAGAGAGGCAGGTTTGGAATTTGGGATATGGAGGGAATGACTAAGTGGGAGGCAGTAGATAAGAGTGCCACTGCTGCTCAGATTTAAGTGAGGTCCTGCCCAAGGCCAAGGACACAGCTGGGGTTGTAATCTTGATATGATCCACAGGGTTCACGCTCAGAAGTTCTGTGTAACAGAACAGCGAGTGATCAGCTGGGGCTTTTAGTATCGTTAATTAACCAAGTCAGTGAAGTGACAGCGTAGCAGCAGCTATCCTGGGTTCTTTTATTGGCTACTTAGATTTTTTTTTTGATATTTTTTGGGTGCAGTTGAGCACTTTGATTTTAACTTCTGTTAATGCAACCCCTCTGGTTATATATGCCGTGTGCTGGCTTTCTTGCTGTGGACACTAAGCCCCAATTGTTTTTGACATGCATGGAGTTTTAATTTGCTTTAAATCCAAAAATGAAGTTGGTGATTCTGAGCTGTGCTTTTGAAGACTATTTAAATACAGAGTTTCTACTTTATGTTTGGGGATCTGAGCCGTTTAGCTATATTTTCCTCAGTGTTATTGGTGAGAATGGGACCTGGGATCCACCTGCAAGTCCCATTCCTTCTAGTTCTTGCTCAGTTACTCTCTTACTGGGAAATTTAAAAGGCAGCATCCCTCGAGGCAGGTGGGAGCAGAGCGCGCAGCATCCCATGCCTTCTGTGTGTTTGGGCTCAGCAGGCCGTCGTAGTTTCCAGCACAGGCATTCATGCGTGGCTTCTCTCTGTTTGTTCTCTGTTATTATATGTGGTCCTTCCCTCCCGTATGTGTTAAAGCAATGTTCTTCATGCCCGCCGGAATGCCTGAGCCCTGCGACGCGATTGTTGGTCAGCGATGGCTGGTGCTGGAGCGCCAGGGCGGCTTCAGGGTGCCTGCTTGCTCCGGCAGTACAAGGAGAAATGTCTTGGCTCAGTTTGCCGGCCTAGGCTTTAGGTAAAAGCCCAGAGGAAGAATAGGACCATTATTACAGATTTCAGTATTGTTTGTAAACCGAAAACTTAACCAGGTGAATCTATTTTTCTCAGATATACTCAGTCAAACGCCCTCCTCAGCCAGCTCTGCAGAATCACTAGGCTCTTAACCTTAGCAGAGAGCCTTGGAGAAGCGTGGTAGCGAGGCGAGCGGATGCCGCGGGGCCTGGAGGAGAGGTGGGCTGAGTAAATCTCACTGTCAAGGTTGGCAAGTCTGTCCAGCGAACACAGTGTAGAAGTGACTGCAATTTGCTTGTATTGCTTTTTTCCCAGGGACTATCTCAGCCTGTGTGACCTTGTTGACAGAGTGATTAGAGAAGAAAATAGCACAGTTGAGTATAATGCTGTTGATGTTCTTGCCAACTAGTCATATTTAAAGACAGCTCTGAGGAGCAAGTCTGCTCAGAATGTGCTGTCATATTTTCATTCTAAATGTACTTTAAAAACGCATCAAGTTTCTTGCAAACTTGGCTCAGGGCAAGTCTTGTTGAGCAGTGTCCTATGTGGTAGCCCTGCCATAAATAGCATATTGACATCCCATCACTTGGGTCATTACGGGTGTCAAGGTGAGGTATGGAGAGCACTGAGTAAAAATCCATAGGTAACTAAGGTGCAAAAAGCTAGTTATAATTTCATCTCTTTATAATGACCCGGCATGTTGTTAACTTGTTTGCTTCACTGCCTGGTCTGAAACGAACCATCATTAGGGCCTCGGAATTTTATTGAACTGACATCATCTCATTTCCTACTGAAGAGGCTAAGAAATATGGCCCTGAGTGTTTGCTTTAACCTGTAAGAAGTTAAAAGTTTAACATAAGCATAGTGAACTCCATCAGCCCTTACCAATCCCAGGTAAGCGTTTTGCACATTACGTTTTGAATGAGACTGGTAAGGCACATGTGCTCCTTTGTGTTCAGCATCGATCCTTCCACTTTGTCTGCAGTGGCGAGTCTCACACCGTCACTTCTGACACAGCCTTGGGAAGGCTTTCAACCTATTGTGCGTGGACCTGTGGGTTACTGAATTCAGTGCTAAACTGAATAGCAGGAGTGTTGAATAGGAGATATACCAAGTGCGATGAGATCTGCTTCAGCTCTATTTATTGGACATGAAATTGTTCATACTGTTAAACATTCTCGAGCAGCTCTGAGTTTATTTCCTTTATGTATCCCTGTTTTTAGTGCTAAGATATGATGCCTAAATGGAACTGAGTTATGCTCTTTCTGTTTTTCTTGATGTTTGGAGCTGTGCCCTGCTTTGGGGGTGGGGGGCTTATTTTCATGTACCCTGGGTTAGTCCTTTAACCACAAAGACAGTCACCATTTTGTTCCTTTGTGCCTCTCTCCACTCTTTTCTTTACTAACTATATTTTAAGGATGACTTCTCCTGAAAATTACGAGGGGCAGAATTACTAAATGAAGTAAGGCCTCCATTCTCTCGAGAGCAGGAATCTGTTTACAAACCTGCAGTATTTATTACATACCTCATTTAGCCCATTCATCATTTTAATAGAAAAATGAGTCGTTTTAGATGATTCTGAAATAATTCGAGGTGAGCTACATAGCCCCAGGCAGAATATGATTTACTCAGACAGCACCAAGCTGTTTTCAAAAAAATATAGTGGAATGATCAGCACGAATAATTTATGATTACTTGTGGCAAACTTACTGGATGTCTTCATTGTCACAGAAATTCGTTGGTGAGATTAAATGTTTAGAGTTTTGAGCTAACTTCTCCCCGTTCTTCCACCTTCTGTGACAAATGTTACAAAGTTCCACACTTAGCTGTATGTCTGAGTGTCCTCTGCCTGTTTAAAACACTGACTGTAAATTTAATTCCAGATTCGTGTTTAATATTCTCTTGATAAGAAAGAACACCAGTCAGTGTCACAGGGCCAATTTTATTGGAGATTATAAACCTACTCATATACATTTTCTGCTTAGACGTCAAACATTAATCCTCTCCCAGTTTCTGTAGCCTATCTGATTCTCAGGAACAGAGCTAGCTGATCGCTTGGAACCATAGCTCTCAACCCAGAAGGAAATACAAAGTGTTTCAGGTATTGCCACGATGCTCATGAACTTTATTAACCAGCATCACAGCAAAAGACAATTGATACTTGTTTTCAGTACTTTTTTTTTAAGTGAGAACTTTCAATCCATCATCTTATCTGGTGTTAATTAATGCTTGATATGGGTAGGGCACCTATCATTCCTATTACAGGTGATAAAACATGTTCAAGGAGACTGTGAACCTATAGGTTGCATAGGGAGAGAGCTACATATCAGAGCCCCACTGCCTGGGTGATCTTTTTGGGGGCACAATTTAGCAAATGTGGTTATTGTTGTGTTTTTAACCTGTTTTAGATTGGATCCACTGTGTTAAGCAAAGGTGTGAGGGACTTTTAGGGACAAGCACATGGATAAAGCTGAAATTACAGCAGACATAAAAAAGGTAATAAAAGTTCATGCATCTGAAAGCACACATGTGTGTGAAATAAAAAGCATCGTAGCAGGATGGCCTGCTCAGCATAGAGGCAGACAGCCCTGGCCACCCTAGTGGGCCTCGTGTGTTATACTTAGTAAGATAATATATTCATAATCACATCACTACCAGGGATTAAGAATAATCTATGTAACATCAAGGAATGGAGTAATACATGTCAGAATTAAATTTTCCACCTAAACCATTTTGAATAGAAAAAGGTTTGGCACTTCAAGCTGTTAATTCAGTTTTCCAAAAAAAATTCTCACCTGTGAATCTTGGCATTGCAGAAGATACTGGCTAAATGAAGTGTTGTTGTATACTTTTATAAAGTCATTTCCAGTGTACTTAATCAAAAAAAGTTTGCTGTGATCTGTTCTATTTGGGGAGAAGTGGTTGATGTAGATACAAAAGGACTTGATTTGTAGAAATTAGCTTGCCCTTAAAAGAACACCAACTTATAAAGGCAGGAACTTTTGTTTTTTTAAAAATATATCTTTATTGATTTCAGAGAGAGGGAGGGAGATAGACAGAAACATCAATGATAAGAGAGAGTCATTGATTGCCTGCCTCCTGCATGCCCCCCACTGGGGTTGGAGCCAGTAGCCCGGGCATGTGCCCTGACTGGGAATCGAACCACCATCTCCTGGATCCTAGGCCGACGCTCAACCGCTGAGCCACGCCCCGCTGGGCAGAATGTGTCTCCTTTTTGAATGTGCATTGTGAACTGTTTTTAGGGGAGGGAAAGGATAATTTGACTCTTTTTCTGCTTTGGATAATAAAGATGCATTAATCTGATGAGATGCTTGCTGAGAATAGATAGAGGCTTGCTGCAATAGATTATTTTGAAGAGAAAATGAAATATATTTTAGAGCATTGACCACTTTACTCATGCAGTGGGTTCAATCAATTTTGTGTTTTGTGTTTTCATTGAATTTTAAGAGAAATGTGGAGTGAAGATATTCTACAGGTTTTTCTTGTAAAGTCAGGCTCTGAGTAGAATTTTAAAAACTATGTCATTTACCATTTTGGAGATTTGTTAAGTTTAATAAAAAAAAAGAAACAAATTGGGAACATGGTTATATAACTATTAATGTATTTTAATAACTCCAGAAATAATTCTTACTGACAGCAGGTTAATTAATGTAATAGAAAATTAGTTTATTTCCAAAATTGAAGCTCTTTCTTCACCACTCTGCCAGAAGGATAGGCAGGACCTGGTAACTGACTTCTACTTTAAGTCTACTGTTGTAAGATCGGTTAAAAGCTCAGCATAAACGTGTGTGCCTGTGTGTGTACTTTATTTGTGTTGCATGCGGTAAAGGCATTTTTTAGATACTATACGAAATAGGATTTTAAAATTTCTTAAATTGTTTTCTTTTAATTAACTTTTAGAAAAGTTGTAAGACCAAAGAACTTGACTCAGATTTATCTACTCTTTAAAAAAAATTTATTTTGAAAGGAAGGTGGAAGGGAGAGGGAGAGAGAGTGAGACAGAGGGGAGAGCGATGTGAGAGAGAAACATCGATCAGTTCCCTCCAGGACGCTCCCCGATGGGGGACTGAACCTGCAACCTAGGCATGTGCCCTGGCCGCAAATCGAACCCACAGCCTTTTGGTGCACCGGACAGTGCTCCAACCAACCGGCTACTTGCTTTATCATGCTTTCTTCACACACACACACACACACACACACACACACACACACACACACACACACACACTCTGTGAACCATTTACGATTGGGTTGCAGACATCATGGCAGTTTCCCCCTTAATAAAACTACGCCTTAGAAATTAGTGTGTTTCTTACACAACCAGGTTAGTTGTCTAAATCAAGAAATTTGCACTGATGTAATATTTTAACTTTTAATCCAGATTCCAATAATGTTCTTTGCAGTATTTTTTTCCTGCTAGAATAGGATACATTCTAGGATCAGATATTGCATTTAGTTGTCACGTCTTAAAACATTTTAATCGTGATTTGCAAACAGTAGGATCAAGATGAGTACCGTGTTGACTTTAATTTATGAATTCTTGCTGTCCTGGTGGAGTTTTAGAAGGAGGGAAGTAGAAAGGACAGGAGAAGGGGCATGAAGAGTTTCCGGCATAGAGATTCATATTTTATATTGTGGGTGAGGAAACAGTTTTTTGGATATATTCTTTGATGAACCCAAACCAAAACAATTTAAATGCGCTCATCAACATTTGTATAGATTTTGTGTCTTTGAAACATAGTAGATATCCAAGTCGTATCATTAAAAACTGCTAAAGAGTAAACTCTTATTTTTCTACAGAGTTTTTTTGAACAATAATTTAATCTGAAATAGCCTTTCTCTGCCACCCCTCTCAACACCTCCATGTGTACCACTCCATGTAATTTTAGGCAAATTGCTTTTTTTCGGTATGCTCCTTGTTTCTATCTGTTTAAAATGAGGACAAGGTTGCTAATGTACTTTTCTTTCAAGTCTGTTGCCTTGATGAATAAATATATAAATACAGGAGTTCTTAGATTGCTAAGTTCTATATACTTAAAAATTGACTTTTCATGAAGTAATTTTGCTTTATGAATAGGTTACCAATTCCAAGAGTGACATCTATTTTAATTTTCTTTAGTTATTTAAAAAAAAATTCCATTTAATAAAAGAAAAATATTTAAGGTTGAAAGCCTCTATTTTTGTGCTAAATTGAATTTTTGTTATCGAAAACTTACTCTGATTAGTAGAAGTGGTTTAGTCATAGGCACAGTATTTAGTCATAAACACTGCTGCCAGTCACAGCATCGAGAGGGTCAAAACGAGAGAGGGGTCCTTTTCTTGGACGTAAGAGGGTGGGATCTTGTTGCTAACATGTGTTTGTTGGCTTAGAATGAAAATTCAGACCTTTGTTAGCAAAATAAACTTAAATTGATATCATTTAAAAATATATATATACACAATCAATTTAAAAGACAGAGAAATTGGCCTACTTTGTACCTTTGAGAAATGACTATTAAACATCCTGAATTTCTATATTATAGTGGATTAAACCCTTTTGCTATTATCTTTTCCAGTTTTCCAATTATTTCTCATTTGTTTCTTCAGCTCATTAAAAATTGTTTAATTTTTGCCCTGGCTGGTGTGGCCCAGTTGGTTGGAGTGTCGAGCGTATACTGAAAGGTTGAGGGTTTGATCCCTGGTCGCAGCCTCAAGGAAGGCAACCAGTTGATGTTCTCTCTCACATCGATGTTTCTCTCTCTGCCCCCGCCCCCCGACCCTTGCTCCCTCCCTCCCTCTGTCCCACCCTTCCTCTCTGTCTAAAATCAATAAGCATATCCTCAGGTGAGGATTTACAAAAAATCATTTAACTTTTTAATTTGATCGTTGTATTTCTACCTTGCCCATTTGTGCCATGATTTTTCTTTTTTAAAAAAATTTTTATTTGCCCTGCCGGGCGTGGCTCAGCGGTTAAGCGTTGACCTGGGATCCAGGCGATCAGGGTTCGATTCCCGGTCAGGGCACATGCCCGGGTTGCGGGCTGCAGCCGATCAATGACTCTCATCATTGATGTTTCTATCTCTCTCTCTCTCCCTCTCCTTTCCTCTCTCTGAAATCAATAAAGATATATTAAAAAAATTTTTTTTTAAATTTAATTTTAATTAAATTTATTGGGCTGACATTGGTTAATAAGATCATGTAGGTTGCAAGTGTACACTTCTGTGATACACAGTCTGTATATTGTATTGTGTGCCTGCCACCAAGGTCAAGTAATTTTCCGTCACCATGTATTTGGCCCCGTTTACCCTTCACTACCCTCCACCCCCTTCCCCCCAATCACCACCACACTGTAGTCTGTGCCTGTGAGTTTCGGTTTTACATCCCAAACTTAGTGAAATCATATGGTTCTTAGCTATTTCTGACTGGTTTGTTTTTCTGTGATGTCTGATTTTGTTTATATGCATCTTTACTGTTTTTTTCCTTTTGAGTCTCGCCAGGGGTTTGCCTGTATTTTTAATCTTTTCGAAGAACCAGCTCTTTGTTGTATTAATTTTGTATAGTCTTTTTGGCCTCTGTTTTATTCATTTCTGCTCTAAAAGTTTTGTTATTTCCTTTCTTCTCCTGACTTTGGGCTGCTTTCACCCTCTTTTTCCAGCTCCTGAAGATGTTAGGTTGTTTACTTGGGATTTCTCTTGTTGCTTGAGATAGGCCTGTAATGATACATATGTCCTTCTTATTACTGCTTTCGCTGCGTCCCAGACATTTTGACATGTGGTATTGTCATTCTCATTTGTCTCTATGTGTCTGTTTTTCAATTGATGTTTTTCTTTTGAAAAAGAGAGAGAGAAACATGCATGTGCGCGAGAAACATCGATCGGTTGCCTCTCATACGTGCATTGAACTCATAACCTAGGCATGTGCCCTGACCAGGAATCGAACCCACAGCCTTTTGGTGTATGGGTGATGCTCCAACCAACTAAGCCACATGGCCAGAACTCTATATATCTTTTGATCTCACCTTCTATTTCTTTGACCCAGTCATTTTTTAGTGGTATGTTGTTTAATCTGCACATCTTTGTGGGGTTTTTTTCTTCCTTTCTGCAGTTGATTTCTAATTTCAAAGCTTTGGGGTCAGAGAATATATTTGGTATAATTTCAGCCTTCTTGAATTTGTTGAGGCTAGTTCTGTGACCCAACGTATGGCCTATCCTTGAGAATGTTCCATGTGCACTGGGGAAGAATGTATAGTCTTATATTCTGGGATGAAAGGTTCAGTAAATGTCATTTATGTCCATTTGGTCTAATGTGTCATTTAAGGCTGATATTTCCTTATTGATTTTCTTTTTGGGTGATCTGTCTAGAGCTGTCAATGGAATATTTAGGTCTTCAACCAGGAATGTGTTTTTTGTTGGTCTCTCCCTTTAGTTCTGTTAGTAGTTGCTTTATGTATTTCGGTGCTCCCTGATTGGGTGCATATATATTGATAGGTGCTATGTCTTCTTGCCATAGTGTCCCCTTTATCATTATAAAATGTTCATCGTTATCTCTCATTACCTTTGTTATCTTGAGATCTGTTTTGCCAGATACAAGTATGGCTACACCTGCTTTTCTGTGGATGCTATTTGCTTGGAGAATCATTTTCCACCCTTTCACTTCAAGTCTATCTTTGGCTTTGCAACTTAGATATGTCTCCTGAAGGCAGCATATGGTTGGGGTTTTGTTTTTTGATCTACTCTGCTACTCTGTGCCTTTATTGGTGAGATCAGTCCATTTACTTTTAGGGTAATTATTAATGTTTGAAGATTTTCCTATAGCCATTTTATCTTTTGTTTTCTGATAGCTCTGTGCCTCCATTGGTTCTTTTCTTTTGTGTTTTTGTCTCTTGTTTTTATGTGGTGGTGTGCCATTCTTTTTTCCTCTGTTTTCTCTTTTTTTATGTGTGTGTGTGTGTATGTGTGCTTACCATTAGGTTTATGAAAAAGAAAGTTTTATATATTCAGTGGTCCCTTTCCTTTTACTACAGCTGAGCTCCATCTTCCTTTGCAAATTTAGATCTTTACCCCCGCCCCTTTTATGCTTTTGTTCTCACAAATTATCCCTGTTCATGCTGTAAGTTTGTTGGTGATCTCACTTGTAGTTTTGGGACCTTTTGTTCTTTGCTTCAGGTAAAATAACTCCCTTCAGTGTTTCCTGCAATGGAGGTCTTCTGGTGATAAGTTCTCTCAGCTTCTGTGTGTCTGGAAAAGTCTTTATTTCTCCATCTAAAGGATAACTTCACTGGATATATTATCCTTGGCTGGTAATTTCTCTTTTTCAGTAGTTTGAACATTTGGTTCCACTCTCTAGCTTGTAGAGTTTCTGCTGAGAAGTCCAATGATTACCTCATGGTCTTTTATTTATAGATTAGTTCCTTCTTTTTTGTGGCTGCCCTGAGAATTCTCTTTGTCATTAATTTTTGACAGTTTTAATACAATGTGCCTTGGAGAAGGCACTTTTGGATTGAGGTAATTAGATACTCTGTTTGCTTCTTAGATTTGAAAATCTAGCTTTTTTCATAGTCTTGGGAAATTCTCGTCAACTTTTTGGTTGAATAGACTTTCCATTCCCTTCTCTCTCTCTTTTCCTTCTGCTTTGCCTATTATTCTTATATTGGTCTTTCTGATGGAGTCAGATCATTCTTGTAGAGCTCTTTCATTTTTTTTATGCTCAAGTCTCTCTCTTCTTCCCTCTGCATCATTTCTAGATTTCTATCTTCAGTATCACTAATTCTTTCCTTTATCTGGTCATCTCTATTTCCTATGCTTGCTAGTTCACTCTTGATCTCTTTTATTGATTTCTTCATCTCCAGAATTCCTATTGTTCTTTTTAAAAGTTTCAATCTCTTTGGTTAAGTTCTAGTTTTGTTTGTTGATTTGATTTTAGAGTTCATTAAAGTGCCTATCTGTGTTTTCTTGCATCTTGTTTTGTTTTCTGAACTGCAACCTTGAATTCTCTGCCATTTAAGTTACGTATTTCCATGTCTTTAAGTTTATTTTCTGGAGATATTTCATTTTCTTTCTGAGCTTCCTGGTTTCCTTGGTTATTCATGGTATTTGATGGATTCCTTCTTTGTCTAGGCATCTATGTATGAGTGGCATTTCTTTCTTGGGTTGTTAACATGAAGTCAATGGAAAGCAATAGAAAGAATTCTTTTTTCTTTTTTTAGCTTTTTTTTCTTTTCTTTCTAGCTCTCTTGCACTTCTCTGGCTTTTCAGATCTCCATGGGGTTGTTGGAAAATGGCCTGTGTTCCCTGGGAAGGTAAGCACCTCCCCTGTGGTCCAATTGTTCCAGTCCCAGGGACCAGCTCTGCAATGGAATGTGGTAGGCGATGGGGCTCCAAATCCATGAAATCCCAGTTCTGTCCTTCCCAGCCAGATGCCGCCAGCAGGACAGCCTCGATATATGGGTGGGGTGAGCTAGGGGAACCCAGCTACTTCCCTTGTTGCTTTGTCCTTCCAGCAGTGGTGGCCAGTGAACCTCTGCAGCATCCTCACCTGTGCCTCCGCCTGACCCTGGGATTAGTTGCCTAGTATGCCCTTAGCTCAGGGAAAAGGTTTCTGTAGTATCAGGTCTCGGATTTGCAGATAATGTGCTCTGCAACCTTACCCAAAGGGTGAGGGGAGGCGAGCTCTGGGAGGTTAAAGAAAGTTGGTGAGGCTCCGTGGCTTTGTTTCTCTGTCTGGAATGCCCATTACGAGACAGCCATGGCTGCACCTCTGTGCTGTGTCCCTGCCCAGACACTGGGCTCAGCTGCAGCTTGGTCTACCCTGCCGGAATGCTTACTGAATCTCTTTGCTCCTCTCAGCTGAAGGAATGCCAGCCACACCTGGATTCCTCCTCCTCTGGCCTGAGCCCTGCAGTGAGCTCTGGGCTGCAGGGCTGTGTCCGTGGCTCCTCTGAGCTCTTTTCCCTTCTCACCTTGCCCGTTTGCTCCCACTTGCCCACCTTTAGATGTTTAAGTGCACGAATCTCTCAGATGTGTTTGTGAGTTGAGCAGAATCCTTTGAATTATAACTGTTCAAATTATTGAGTCTTCAAGGGGAGAGACCAAGGGGATCTCTCACACAGCCATTCCTCTGATGTTACTCATCATGTTCCATACTTTTTCTTTCTCAACCGCCCCATCATGTTAAACTTACAGCACGTGGACAGTGGCTTCTTTACCTTCCCTGTCACGATGGTGCAGAGTGTATTGAGTGCTTCAAACTTCCTTTTTAGTTTCTTGAGGAACTCAATACATTACAAAGAAATGGGCTGAGTTTGAACCCCAAAGGCATCTAAAAGAACAAGTTTTAAATAATATCCTCCTTTAGAATACAGCATAGTTTCACCATGTACCTCCATCTTGTAGATCACCATTTCCAAGATATATCTGTGGCTATACGTGTGCTGTGCATGCACATAATAATTAATACTGCTTCCCCGCCCCCTCTTCTCTGAATTTTTTTGGTGAGCTTTGGGAACAGTGACAGAACAAAAGCAGACTCGAAGTACTCAGGTTTTGTCCTTGTAAATGACATGGTACAGACGCATACAGTGGATAAGAGTACGTTCAACCTGACAGAAATCTTTTGCTCGAAGTGAAAGAGCCTCCTGCCGATTCTGATTGCAACATAGGTGGCTGCTGCGGGTGGCAGTGCTTTGCCAGGACGGCAAGTTTCTCAAACACTCATCTGCAGATACATTTGCTGCTTGATTCTCAACTTTAAGTTGTTTATAATCTGGTCTTGGCATGCTCCCTTTCCAGAATACACCAGTTTTCATGTTTCTCTGGCTTTTTCTCAAGATTTATGGATAGGGAGGGGGCTGGGGATTTAGCTTTTTGTCTGGCAAGTAGCAAAGCCTGTTTGAGTTCCCTAATCAATGATTGTAAAATAACTAGAAATTGATCCATGCCAGTTGCAAATCCATCCATGCATTCTGTTAATGTCTGTCATCCTAAGGAAGCTGTGCAAAAGACATTTCTGTTCCCCCATCAGTGAAGACAGGTTACAAGCGCGTGGCAGGCAGCTGGGTATTAAGGGGATATTCTTACAGTGCCCACATTTTGCTACAAGGCTTTGGGAGCTATTTGCCCAGGTCTGTAGTATATGCACTGGAAAGGTTCTGGGGTGTGAGCGTCACCTAGTTTGGGGACTCAGAGCTTGTCCTGCATTTAGGTGGAGTCGTGATGTGATTTGATGCTACTGCCAGGATATGCTCCCCCAAAATATACTTTTTTCTGATTTGGCATGGCCTCACCCTCGTCTCAGTTTCGCTGGAATTTCTTATTTCCCTCTCTTTCAAGATAGAATTAAAGGGGAAAGTGCTGAGTGCTTGTTTTGATAAGATTACCGTTGATGTTCACATCTGTTGTCTGGCTGAAAAGGAGGGTGGTTGGTATTTGGGGAAGAAGGGCATACCTTCTCCTCCCCCAGTTACCCTGATGAGGTCTTACTCTACCAGTTTGCCCCTTGTCACTGGAGGTCTCATAGGGGCTAAAGGTTCTACCTGGACAGGGCACGTTCATTTTGGGAGGCCTTTTCTGTGCGTGTAGACCGCAGTATGACGTCTCCTTTTCAGTTACTTAGAAATGGGGAGACATAAACAGTTGTCCTATGATAGAGTTCACAACATGCTCTGAGTTACTCCAGAGTAAGACTTGCCTGTCGCTAATGGAATATATTGCCGTGTCTACACAAAGAATGTGCATATCTTTTTCAGACTTTAAAATAAAGTTTTAAAGGTTGTTAATACCATGGGACATGATTATAGTATGATGTCTAATAGAATAAAAATCAGCATGTGTAATAGAATAAAAATCTTTAATGTCTTTATATCCGAACAGACAGAAAGCTTTGTATAGGATTTAAAATACTTTTTTTTTTACATTTTTACCTGATTCTCTGAAATGAACAGGTACTAATTTATTATATATAGTAAAAAAATGGACACCATCAGTCATTAATTATTATTTTTAAAATTATTATTTTTAGAAGGAAAGAAAAGATTCAAAAGAATAAGCAATGCCAGTGTCTTCCCCACCTGGCCCTGGCCTTATAGTTGTCTGGTCCTGGCGGGTGCCTGCCTCTCGCGCAGATGCTTGTAGCAGGCTCTCCTAGCTCATGCCAGTATGCTTTTAGGTCCTAAAGCTTATCAAACAACCCTCTGATTTCCACAGAGAAGGCCTGCCGAAAGGGCATGTCTTGGCTGGAGGTCCCATATGCCTGGTCTTGGCAGATGTAATTTTTGTTTTAAAGTGATAATTTGGCCTTTTAGTTGACTTGTCTCTCCAAACCTCCAAGGCTATTGACAAATGAGGCTTCTCAGTATGCAATGCTAATTTCACCAAAGTAATTAATTCCTTACCTGGGGCCTTTTGACAGGTGGCCTGATGCTGTTCCCAGTTAACAGCCCCTATGCCTTGTGGCAAGTGGCCTCTCTTTTTCAAAACTTCATCGAAGAAAGGGAATTGAGGAGGGTGTGCTCTGGAGGGCATGCCCCGTGATGGGAGCCTCACCAAATCAGAGTGCTGTGGCCCACTTCATAGTTTTTCCCAAAACCTGCTGTTGGTGCTTTAGAACTTGAAGGGACTGTAGAAATCACCCTAGCTAACCTCCCCTTCTATCTGTGAAGAAAGTGGCCCAGGGCTCTTAGGGATAAAGCTACGGAAGGAGGATTAGTACCTAAATCTCTAGCTTTCCTGTCTGGGGTGTTTTTCATCTTTCAGTGGTGATGATCATATCAGGCTCCCGGGATGCAGGCCAGAAAACAAGAAGGCTAGGGCTCTTTCTACAGGTTTGGGCTGGCTCGGGGATAGACGCCCCATGGAGGATGGGGCAGCCCCCTTCTGTGTAAGCCAGACACACAGAGGGCCTTTGGGATAGGTAGCTCTTCAACAGAGCTATGTGGATGTCCGTTTATCTTTGTATAATGCACCTCCTCTGTGTTCGTTTATATGTTACAGTTTCCTCAGGGGCCTTTTCTACCATTTACCTACCTCCTCCCATAAGAGACTGAAGTAGCTGGGCAAAGATTAGTGTTTAACTTCCTAGGCAGTGAAACTGGGGCCTTATGCCATAATCTCCCCCAAATGCTAGGGAAAAGGCCAATACCATTTGTCAGTTACCTGCCAGGCTACTGTTATGACAGCTGAGATAGTGGGTAAATGTTCCTGGCTTTCTCTGTTCTTACCTGGAAACAACAGGCAGAAATACGGTCATCGAATAGTGACCATTGATAGACCCATTGCATGATATTAATGACATTTGATTGTACTAATGTGGAATGATGATAAAGTTCTTCTAAATTAAAACATAACTTGCCTGTCATAACCAATCCCCACTGATTTAGCAAGAATGAACTCTTTGTTCTTGCTTTTTCCTCAGTTTATACCTATCCATGTGTGTTTTTGCAGATGTGTGTATTTCACTGCATGCACACACAGGCAAGAGTAGCCATAATATAGATTACCATGTACAAAATACCGTAGTTAGGCTGGTCAGTGCCTCAGCAGCAGACAGCAGATGTCCCTGATTCTTTTACCTCCTCATGCTGGTCCCTCAGCTTGGAATGCAGCTCCCCATTTAAGTTTTGCTTTTCATTCCAAAGCACAGCATAAATATCTCCTTTGTAAAGCCTTCCTGATTTTCTAATTCAGAAGCGATCACAACCTTTCCATATTTCCAAAACCCTTTGTTCATAAGACTGTTACGACTAGGGCAATGCTATAATTTATCATCCAAACAGGGAAAGTGAAAGGAGGCACTATTAATTAATTATATCAGTGCAAGCACATAAGCTGGAATGTTCCAGGGAAACCAGGATATATAGTCACCCTAGTTATGACCTTTATTCCCTGTTTGAGTGAAGTATGGTCTGGTCAAGTTTGTGTTCATCTTTCCTTTTAGAATGTAAATGTCACGGTAGGGGTAGGAAAGTCAGAAAAGAACTGTGCCATTTATGTTTTCATTTCCACACAGGGATTCACACTCAGTAGGAGCTAAATGATGTCCACTGAAATGGAATGTATGCTGTCCACAGTAGGTCTCAGAAGTTGAACAGGTCTGCTGGAACCTCCAGCATAGCTATCAGGAGAAAATCAGTCTGAATAGGCAAAGTTGGGGCCAGGGAAAGTCAGCTGAAGGGACTCTTGGGTTGTCCAGTAGTCTGGTTCTCGGGGTAATGGCAATCTGGACCCATTCTGGGCTGCTGTGGTCAACCAAGTGACACGTCTCTTCTGTTAGGTGGTGCATGACCAGGGATGATGTTCCTGGGTGCCTCCATTCGGGTGGACATAGAGCCTTAGCAGGGGGTGAGGCAGGCAGGTGGCAGGGCCCTGGTCCTACTGCTGTGGTTGATTGGTGTCTTCCGAGTCTTCATGAAACTTGAACACCTCCTGGCAATATATTAAACTCAGAGCACTTGAGAAGGTTATAACCACTTAGTAAGGCTGCTAAAAAGTGGAGTAGAGGACTCTATAAGGTTCTTTTATAGACTCGGTGCCACTGACAAATTTTCTTGATGAAGAGTCTAGGTGACATCAGTTCATGGGCTTTGACCTTTGAGTGGAGCACTTGCCATTTGAATGGTCCTTTTCACTGTCCGATTGGTGTAATGAAGGGAGGTATTGAAGATAATCTTGAGTTTATTACCACCCAGCTCTAAAATAAGTAAATAATGGATACATTGACATCTACTTTATAGAGGGCTGTAAGAGACCTTTTGAACACTCCAAAGGCCTTTCTACAGGTGCAGTATTTTACCTTCATCTCCTGCATTATCATTATACTTCAGTGCCCAGGGGCCAACCCCCATGGAAAAGGTGGCACTTAGAATCCTTTTGTGAGTAATGAGCATTTGGTTTTAGATTTCAGTGGCAAATTGTTGATACAGACTTTTGAGCCTACTGTATTATAACACTTTTTGTCAGACACCTCTGCTCAGCAAAGTCTGTAAGGCACGAGTTTATTGTATTTTCTATGAAAGTGAACTTCCCATCATCTATCCATTTAGGGCTGTCTGGAGTGCTTTCCTTTCTGTAGTTAAAAATCCCTTAGGCTTGATATTACCTTCCTGGACAGGATTGTTTATTGTTTAATCCTTTGCTACACTTTCCTGTCCTTCACTTGCTCTTGTAAAAGCTGCAGCTGACTTTTAAAGCCGTGAATGTTGCACCAGCCTCTTTTTCTCTGTCAACTGTGGGTGCAGGTGCAAATGGAAAAGCCCTGATTCCAGGATGGAGGTTCCCAGGCCTGGCTGGTCGCCGGAGTGCTCATGCCCCAGTGGACTTGGGCTTTTTTTTTTTTTTTTTTAATATATCTTTATTGATTTCAGAGAGAGGAAGGGAGAGGGAGAGAGAGAGTCATTGATCGGCTGCCTCCTGCACGCCCCCGACTGGGGATGGAGCCTGCAGCCCGGACATGTGCCCTGACCAGGAATCGAACCACAATCTCCTGGCTCCAAGGTTGATGCTCAACTGCTGGGCCGTGCTTGGCTGGGCACATGTATTTTTAAAATACATTATTCTCATGACCAGCTCTCATTGTGCATGACGGATGGAGGGCATGAGAGGAACGAGGCACCTGCTCCTCTCACTGGTGCCTGGAGCCTGATCTGTGGTTGGGACGCCTTTGCCTGGAGCCCAGTGCGCTGTTCGTTAGCATGCAAAGGCATCGGCGCCTGTGTACATTCTACGATTATAAAATCTGTACTGAGCACGTCATGTACTAGCCATGTTCTTCATATCTTCATTAGGATTGAAAGAAACTGCCGCACCCTTCTTCCCTCTTGTTCCTCCCCTTCATTCTTATTTGGTCTGAGAAAAGCACCGGCCTTAAAAACCTGCTTCTGGGCTTTTCAGCAAACCAGCTTGTGAGGTCCAGCCAGTCACGTCCCTTTATCTGAGCTTCAGTTCCCTCTCTTCCAGAGCCAGCATGGTATCTTCTAGAACCCTGCCTTGGTGGGACCTGGCGGGCTAATGTGTGCGCCCTCACTTTGTAACAGTGCAACGCTGCATTTCTCGCTTCCCGCAGTGGCTGGATCAGTGTTGCTCCTCAAAATGATGATGCACATTCTTAACAGGCCACCGAAGGAGGAATCTTTGCGTAATGGTGTGTTTCCATCCCCGCTCTCCAGGTTCTTCTCGTCTTCCCCCTGCACCTCTCTCTGCTGTTGGGGATCCCACCTCTTGGTTTATTCCTAGGAACTAAGGCTTGTTTTGCTTGCAATTGCATCCAGTTTTGGAGACCCACCGGTCCATAAGCACATGGAACTTTCACCTTGGCCTTTTCAACGGCTTAATTCCAATCACATTGTTAAAACAATATTTTGCTACTTCTGATTTTCCTAATTATCATGCAGATAAACAGTGGAAACCGTGACATTAGAATAAGTGAGTGGCTTATGATTTTTTGCCTCAGAAAGAGAAACTCTTGCTGTTTCTCTCCCCCTTGAGCAACGCAGCAGTAATAAATGAGCAAGTTCAGAGCACTTTATGATGGATAGTTAATGGGGCTGTGCCTCAGCCAACAGGCCTGTTTCCACAGCATCTGTCACAATTCAGAGTCATTAGCATACCTTTAATGGTTTCTTTTCAAAATAATTTCTACCAGGGCATTTAGAACGCATCAGGAAAAATATTGAGTTGTAGAAATGAGGAATTTTAAATGTAGACAAATGGTTTTCATTCTCTCAGATGTAATTTTGATAAAATTGAGAAACCACATAGCAACATACGATAGAGAACAGCACAACTGACAGCACGTAATATACTATCTGGGAATCATTTTCTCAGGCATTCTAAAACAGTTAATTAAAAAACTTACTCTTTAATAAAAATTGTAATTTAAAAAATTGTAGGGTTTCTTAGCACCCTTAACCTCACCCTAGGCCTTCTCCAGCCCTGGCGTGCACTGTCCATCGACTGACTGCCCTTCACACTGCTTTGTGGTCAGTCATGGAACCAGTGTTATTTCATACTGTAAGATGAAAAATGTTTTTTTTTGGGTAGTTTTTTTACATAACACGGGTAAATATTAGGTTTGTTATTTATTTAGTTGTTAGGGGGAAATGTCAACGGCAGGTGACAGGAAGTCTTTATTAGATTTTTAAATATAAATGCATTTACAGTGACATATTTTAAAAAAACAAAGTGACTTTCTTTACTTTTTAAACACGAAAGCCAAAGTATACTTTATTGTGTATACATAGCTGCTTGAATTTATAATAGTTCCTTATATTTGTAAAGGATCTTCTTTTTGTAAATCTATTTATGTCTTTTCTTCTTCATATTTTATGTCTACAATTGCACTGTGGAGTAGGCGGGACCACATATTTCCCCATGTCCCAAAACAAAATTGTGAACCTCCACGAGGAAAGCCAGTATGGTCAAGCTTACACAGCTGACAATTGGAGGGGCAGGACTTCTTTTAACTTTTTTTTAAAAAAAAATCAAATGTTATTTTAGCTATTTTGTGATTTTCTAGAATGACTTAGAGCCTTACAATATTAAAATTTCTGTATAACACTTTAACATCATTTTTGAGAGACGTTTTTCTGTATCCTTATTTTGGTGCTTGGGAATCAAATAATTTGATTTTTAAAGATCTTAAGTCATATTTGATTAAATCTAAGGTTTGGGTATTTTTTTATTTGTTTGAAACGTTGACACTATATTAAGCCATTTATTCATTGTTCTAGATTCTTTTTTCACATTGGACTGTTTAAAATTTTGAATCGGTTGCCTGAATTGGGGAAAGATGGTTTCCGTTTCTGGAGGACTTCTGACACAGTTTTGCACTCTGTAACCGTCACTGTTAAACCACTGAGGCAAATAAGTAAAAACTCATTAAAAGAAGAAACTCGTGATTTTAAACTTGACATTATTATGTGTTTATGGTTAGTGCTCATCATAGGGTTCAAGAAAGCATATTTTCAGATCCTACTTCCTAGTTCAGACTATAGGACGGAGCGGGGGAGGGAAGTAGGGGTACAGCTCCTCTCGTTTAGGATGAGTCCTTGCCAGGTGCGCATATCACGTCCTCTCACATTCTCTTGGTCACAACTCAGTTACCTGTCCACACCCACCATCAAGGGAAGCTAGAAAATGCCTTTTTTTCTGCCTAGGATGTAATGGGCCCTGCTGAACATCAGAGGCCTTATTATAATAAAGCCGAGATGGCTGTTAGGAGGAGTTATCAGTCTGCCAAAATCACATGGTCTTCGAAACTCATATGTGAGCTTTTTGGTGTAAAGCCAACTTAAGAAGTATGTAGATATTTAACATTTCTTGACAACTTTGTGATTATAAATCATATTGACTTTTTTTTTAAACAGGTGCTAAACGTGCTTTTATTTATTACGATGTGTTAAGGTGAAGAGGAAGAAAGAAAAGAAAGTGGGAAACGGAAAAACAGAAAAAATTCCCCAATCTTTTCCAAAGCAGGCTTTGAAAGCTATCTTGACTTTAAAAATGGATAGATAGAGATTTCCAGAACCTGTTAGGAAAGTGGCACTTGGATCAGAAGCAAAGACATTCTCGAAATTCTTCTCATGTTAGGAGCCTCTTCACTTGCTGGGTAGGGGGAAGTGCCATCCTTGTCGGTTGGGGTTTACATCCCCAAGTTCCAAGGACACAGTCACCGAGAGCTTTGGTTCCCTTGTGCAGCCGTGGTCACAAAGGAGACCATGCACTGATGCATGCGCGGTGGGCTCATGAAACCGAGGCGAAGGCCCGGTTTCCCTTGAGGTCGGCAAGTTAGCTACTCCGGTTGCAGGGCTCGGAGATTACAGTTCTGACCATTCTCCGTGGGGGAGGAACGATCCTAAGCTATCTTTCTTCTGTAGTCAGGCAGGTGAGACCTCTTTCAAAAAATTTTTTTTAATTGAATTTATTGGAAGTGATATTGGTTAATAAAATTATATAGGTTTTAGGTGTACACTTCTAAAATATATCACCTGTATATTGTATTGTGCGCTCACCGCCCCAAGTCAGGTCTCCTTCCATCTCCATTGACCCCCCCCTTTACCCTTTCCTGCCTCTCCCACCCCCCTTCCCCTCTGGTAATTCCCATACTTTTGTGTGTGTCCATGAGTTTTTTGTTTTTTTTGTGTTATTTTGCATAATCCTTTCACTTCTTTCAGCCAGCTCCCCCAATTCCACTCCCTTCTGACAGCTGTCGGTCTGTTGTCCGATGGGCACTTGGGCTGTTTCCAGGTCTTGGCTATTGTAAACAACGCTGCTGTGAACATCGGGGTGCATGTATTCTTTCTGATCGGTGTTTCAGGATTCTTAGGATATACTCCCAGAATGGGATCACTGGGTCAAATGGCAGTTCCATTTTTAATTTTTTGCGGAGCCTCCATACTGTTTTCCATAGTGGCTGCCCCAGTCTGCATTCCCCCAGCAGTGCACCAGGGCTCCCCTTTCTCCACACCCTCGCCAGCACTTTGTTAATTTATCGATGGTAGCCATTCTGGCAGATGTGAGATGATATCTCATTGTGGTTTTAATTTGCGCTTCTCTCATGATTAATAATATTGAGCATCTTTTCATATGTCGCTTGGCCATCTGTATGTCCTCGTTGGAGAAGTGTCTATTCAGATCCTTTGCCCATTTTTAATTGGATTATTTGTTTTTTGGGTGTTGAGTTGTATAATTTCTTTCTAAATTTCGGATATTAACCTCTTATCAGATGTATCATTGGCGAATATGTTCTCTCACTCAGTGGGTTGTCTTTCCATTTTGTTGGTTTCCTTTGCTGTGCAAAAACTTTTTGTTGTGATGTGGTCCCATTTGTTTATTTTTTCTTTTGTTTTCTTGCCCAAGGAGATAAATCAGAAGAAATGTTCGTACGAGAAATGTCAGGTTTTACTACCTATGTTTTTTTCTAGGATATTCATAGTTTCAAGTCTAGCATTTAAGTCTTTAATCCATTTTGAGTTTATTCTTGTATATGGTTTAAGAAGGCAGTCTAGTTTCATTTTTTTGCACATTTCTGTCCGCTTTTCCCAAAATCATTTATTGAAGAGGCTGTCTTTACCCCGCTGTATGTTCTTGCCTCCTTTGTCAAATATTAATTGATCATAAAAGTGTGGGTTTATTTCTGGGCTCTTTATTCTGAGAGCCCATATATTGACTTTTTTATTACATATGTTCACTTGAAAACACCAAGTACTATTATTTCCCTTAATATTGTGGTGATAAAAAGTTGTCAGTAAAATCTAGAATCTTTAAATAAATTTTGAAAAGGGGTGATGGACCAAATGGAATTCTAATTACTTGATTTTAACACATTTCTCTTTCATTTGAATCTTTGAAGAGAAAAGTGAAAAGCAACATTATCCTTGGAAATTCTCTCTCAGCATCTAAGCAGCCGCTTTTAATTACAGAAAATGTCTTCAAAATCTGTTTTGCCATTTTAAAGTTTTAGCTGTGAGAAAGTCAGTTGTCAGTTGTGTAATGGAGGGGAAAAAAATCTTAAACTGAAAAAGCCATGTGTATATTATGTTGAGTAGACACATATGTTATTTGAATGTTAGTGGCTGAATTTCCTCCTTGAATTTGGGTATCATTGTTGGTCACATAAACACAAAAGAGTCTCTACTATTAACCCATTTATGCCTGCAGATGTGTGGCTATAATTCACTGAGAATTGTGTAAACATAAACCCAAATCACACATTAAGAGTTCTTCCTTCTACAAGAGTCTCCTTCGGAAGCTGTAATATTTATTCTACTAGAACTACCCTTTCTCAATGTCTCCTTTTAACCTCTGTTTCTCCCTTCCCCTTTTCTCCCTCTTTCCTCGTCTTTTTTTTCTTTTTTCCCCCCAGAATTGCCTTAAAAAGCACATTTCTCTGAATATCCTCCAAGGTGATAAATCTTCATCAACTGAGAATAGATTTGACTTTTGGGAACAGCAAGAAGTCATTTGGAATCAAGGCTGTTGAGTGATGAAACTTTAATAACATTTTCATTTAGATACAAGGAGTGACTATACAGTAATGAGACCAATTTTCTTGAGTTTTTGGAAGACTAAGAAGGAAGCTCCAAAATAGGAAATCTCAAATTTGTATTCATGTTGAGTGTGTTAAAAAACTCATTATTTGATAATTCATTACAAAATTTGATTATTTATTTATTCACTTATTTTTGTGTTTGCCCCTACCTCTTTTTCCAAAGGCTGTGTCTTGGAACTACCGATGGGATCACTGTCACACTTTTGTCTGATGATGATAGTTTTTCTGGAGTTTTTACCAATATCTGTAGATCATATTTGAAATACAGTAATTAAACTGACACACACAGGAGGAAATCAAACCTTACTCAATGTTTAATTATATAAATTGGCTATCTGATAGATTTTTTTCTTTTGGAGTTTAACATTTGAAAATTTGCAGCAAGGTTTTTATGCTTATTTTAAGCATAATTGTAAAGTATGTCTATAGTATCAAGTGCAATGATATAATATCAAATAAATGTCATCTTTTGTGCACTATCAACTTACGTTGCTGGAAAAGTGTAACTTTCAAAAATAAATTGAGGTGTTCAGCAATTACACTAAACATTTGAGTCTTTATCTGTTAAATGGGAAACTTAATAATACTTAAACTTTAAAAATTTGTGGTTTTCACTTCTGTATTTCTTTTGAATTTGAATGGTATTTCATATTTTAAGGCTATAATTTAGAAACTTTTTAATTTTTCACTCTTACTGGCCATCGGTTTTTGTTTTCTTTCCCCATATTTCTTATTCACGGTTTTAAAAGAAAGCCAAGATGTGATTGAATTTTTCTGGCCCTGGCCGGGTAGCTCAGTTGCTTAGAGCAACATCCCAGTGCGCCAGGGTTGCGGGTTTGATTGTACAAGAAGCAACCAATGAATAAATAAATAAGTGGATCAACAAATCGATATTTCTCTCTCTCTCTCAAATCGATAAATAAATAAATAAAAAAGATGTGATTGAATTTTCTTTGGTAGGAAGGAAAGAAGGAAGGAAAAGAAATTAATACAAAAGCCAAATAGGTGTGCTTAGGTACTGAGATACCATACCTTTTGTTTCTGGTTGTGTTACATGGTTTCATTTCATTTAATTTTTGATTAACAAAATTATGCTTTCAACTTTGATAACACATAAGAAATTTAAACCTTTAATTGTAGTGATTAGCTATACATATAAGAAAGTTATTTTATTAGGACATCCTTTAGTCTACTTGCTTTAAAAATAATTATTTTACATAAATAGCAACGGTTTTCATTAGATTTTCTAGTACTTTGACAGAGTGGTCTGTCTTGTAAATAAATACTCAGTTCTGAGACTGAGTGAAAGTTTATGCTGTTTTGCAAAAAAAGAATGCTGATTCATATACTCTTTTTGGAACAATAGAAAACTAATAAAACTTAGTGGCTTGAGTTTTAGGATGGTATAAAAGGTACTGTGTATTTGAACATTAAAAAACAAAATAAATATAAAATTTAGATATTTCCTATTAAAGACATTATCCGAACACATAATGTTTACTCACTCATTCACTTATTCATTTGATAAAATATCATATGTATCAGGCAGTGAGCTCAACTTTGCATTAAAATAGAATCCTGTAAATTAGAACTCAGTCTGATAGATGCCGATTTTTTCTCTGCCTGTATATTTATAAAGTTTGAATGTAAGACAAATGACTTTTGGATAGAATTCTTGGAGTTAACTCTCAGTGACCTGTAACAATAAAAGACTTAACATTTGGCGTCCTAATCGAGTGACGCGAGAGTCCAGTGTCACCTGAGCCTGACGCTCTCAGGCAGACCGAGCAAGGCCACAGGGAGAGCGGTGCTGCAGCTCCGCAGGCAGGCCTTGGAGTTACTGGGCATCGGGTCCCCACCGCCTCCGTGGAGCAACTGTTGCAATAAAGCAAGTCCTAATCTTTTTGCTGTGGAGGGTGTTGTCTTCAACTTGTAAAAAATGGAACATCTGTGAAGCACAGTAAGACAGTATTCCTGTCGTCTAGAACGACTGATGTTTCTCAACAAGTATTTAATTAGTGCCTACTCTGTGCCAGACACTGGTGCTTATTTTTACCAAGTCACTAAAGTTTTTAGTTAAATTATTCCCCTGTGGTTAATGAGGATATCTTTTCCAGAGCAAATATAATAATCAGCAGCATTATTTTTTAATGTTGGATATAATATGTCTAGTTTTGATCCAGTTTATAATTATTAAATGGGTGTTTGGACAGTGTGTGCCTGCAGATGGTTTTGTTTATTATTTTCCATAAAAATGTTTATGTGGCCTTTGTAAATCTGCCCTCTGAAGGTATGCTTCACTGAATCTCCAGTGTTTATTAGTATAATTGCTAACTGGTATTTCTTGATGTAGATTGTGGTAGCGGTTTCAAATATAATTCAGAAAATCTATGAGCACTTTTTGTGTGCCTGTACCAATGGCCTACATTTCAGTTGATCTTCAGTATTTACCTAAAGTAGCTTGGTTTTTCTTTGTTAAAATTTCATTTAAAACAAAATTTTATTCAAGTTGAGTTTGCTCAAATGAGTATTATATACATGATTGCTTAAATCTTCATATTAATGTTATATTTCCAGCTTGCTCTTTGGTCTTTCCCTTCTCTTGCTTCTTATATATCATTCTTAAAGAAGTGCGCGGGGTCATTTGATCACATATAAATTATTTTAACTTTTAGTAGAGAATAGGAATTCATTGTGGTGCTTGGCAACCCCATTGATGTACATATGCATTTGTGTGTGTGTAGAAAGATAGATGTGTATGAGTGTATAAATATATACACAGTATTAAGTAACTTTAATCTATTGTGTTATATTCTTTACTACACGAAACAGAGCTCTGGAACACCAGGCTTTATTTTAAAATTTTTATTTCAGATTATTTTTTACATTTTTCTGTATATTTAATTAATCCTTTAAGTTTTAGGCAGTGCTAAATTAAGATGAGCCTTTATTAAACTTATTGGGGTGCCATTGGTTACTAGGATCATATAGGTTTCAGGTGTATGTTTTTATGATACATGATCTGTATATTGCAAGATTGAGCCTTTTAAAAAGTTGATTGAAACAAAACAATACCAAGAAGCCATCATGATTTAAAAGAAGCATTCCCATTAAAGTTAGGAATAGGGTAAGATATCCATTGTTTATATTGTTCTGGAATTACTAACCAATACTATTAGATAAGAGAAAAAATTGGAAAGAGAAAAAAATGGAAGGGAAAACATGGGAAGGAGGAAGTAAAATTTCCATTATTAACACACTGCATACCTGGAAAACCAAGAAAATTAACTGACAAATTTTGGTAAGCTAAGAAAATTCACTTGCAGTAACTGCCTAGAAAGTCAGTCTAGAAGTTCTTGATATTCTGATAAGGAGTGAGAATTAAATCTTTGCTGATATCCATGATGTATTTTCTATTTTTCAGTATTTCTGGAATCAATTTTTTGGGGGTGAAAGGCTGTATTTTAATGTTTTTGTCTTCATACACAGAAACACAATTTTTTTTTAATTTAAATATATCTTTATTGATTTCAGAGAGAGGACAGGAGAGGGAGAAAGAGAGATAGAAACATCAATGATGAGAGAGTCATTGATCGAGCCCGCAACCCGGGCATGTGCCCTGACTGGGAATCGAACCCCGATTGCCTGGATCCTAGGTCGATGCTCAACTGCTGAGCCACGCCCGGCCGGGCCAGAAACACAATTTTCTCTCTAGAAAGTTTGTACCAATATGTACTCATACTAGCGAAGTGTGAGTATGCCTAGTTCCTTGCCCAGTTACCAACATTGGGTATTATAATGTTTTTGATCATTTATCAGTGTGAAGATAAAAAAGGATCTCATTTTTATTTGTGATTCTTATATGTAAAGAGAACAAGGCAGACAGGCATGTACACACACACTGCTACTTTGAATTGCCCATTCATTATTTATTTTCCAGTATTGTTTTAAAATATTTTTATGTTTTAATTTTTAGATAGTCTAATCTATCAGTCTTTTATTTTTAGAGTAAATGATATGCTTAGAAAAGTTTGTAAGATTTATTTAAATAGTTTTATTTCTACTTTTATATTTTCAATTTTTTAGCAATTTAATTTTTATTCGGTATTGTATTTATTTTGGCATATGGTATTACACGTGTTTTCTTCTATACACTTTTTCCAATATTTGTTTTTTAAATAATTTATTCATTCTCCTTAGAATTACCTTGGTTTTTTTATACCAAGTTCTAATGTAAATTTAAGGTTGTTTCTGATCTTTAAATTCTGTTCACTTGATATATTTACCAATTCTTGAACCAATACCACACTTTTAAAATTATTGTAGATTTACACTTTAATAAATATTTGTCAAGGCAATTTCCCAGTCATGACTATTAATTTTCAGAATTTCTTTACTGATATGATTCATCAAAATGAACATTAGTCTCTTTTCATTTAATACCCAAGCCCCTCAGTTATTCTTTGTGCGTAGAAATACTTCTGTACAGTATTTGGAATGTATGTGTAAATAGGAATTTTTGTGCTTTGAATATTACTTTAAATGCCAGGTGATTTATTCTTTAAAGGATCGATTCATGGGTATTCCTCACCCTTTCCCTTTTCTTTTCTCGTGTTTGCTTGAGCGCCTCTCTTTGCTGCCAAACTTTATTATTCTTGAGTGGTTGGGAGTTTCGTAACCCTTGCAGACATTCAGATGCCTAGTGTTGGGGCAGCCCATGGAATGTGGATTTTGCTATTAATAAATAACAGTAATTTGTTATTTAATAATTTTCCCCTGTGACCTTCTTTGAGCTAACTCTTCCTGTTTTCATTATGAAGAGAATTACTTGTTTACTCTTTCGTTGGACATTTATGTCATATACTTTTCTCTCCGTGTTTTAGGGATGTAATCATACAGTATTTTCAAGGCTATATTACCAGTCTAGTCCCATCGTACCATTTTTATCTCTTCAGTGTATTTCAGAGAGATATCTTCTTTTAGTATCGGGAACACACAAGAGAAAGTGTCTGAAAATTCTTCTGATGTATAAAGCCACAGGATTCAATGATGAGAAATTACAGTGGGTTCTTTAGTATCTTCCGAGAATTGCAGTTATTAACACTGCGAGTAATTTTCTTTCTTTCTTAACTTGTAGTTGTTAGAGAACAATTTAGAAAATTGATGCTTCTGTCAAAAATCTGGATGAGCAGGATACAGGCTGAGTCTGGATATGACAACAGTAAGAACCCCACAACTTTTACAAGCTGTGAACAAAGGAATCTATTTTATGCTCCACTAAGCTGTTTCACATCATAAATAATTTATGTCAACCCTTGTTCTCGTCTGTATCTAAGATGATCAACTAGTGACCGTAAGGATTGTTTTTAATGCATGTGATAATGTTCCCCTCTTCTCCTGCCTAGTGTCACTGTCCACTTTCTCTCTTCCTCGTTAGTAAGCAGCGTACACCCTGGACGGTCCCAGTCAACAAACGCAGGCCTAGAATTATTACAGGGATCCAGAGAGGACACTTCAGGCAGCCAGAGGACTCAGGGTGATTTGCTCCCTAGTTTTCCTGCTCATTAAATACATTGTTTTGGCCACGGTCCAGTCTTTCTGAATCTCTTTTTCTCGTCTTTCAAATGAGCATAGGTACTTCAGAGGGCTGTTTTGAGACTCCAAAGAGATATGAGAAAGTGCTTTGTAAATTGTTATTATTATACTCATATTAAATTCCTATAGTTAACTATTCCTATAGTTATTTTTGACAGTGTTAACAAGGATTGGCAGATCTACGCAAAAATTTCCCAGGTGCACATGGGAAGCCAAGAGTTCTTGACCATCTCTCACCTTGTCCTGTTCTTTTTATAAGCTTCTCATGCCTCCCTGACTAGGTTCCTGCCCTGTCTCATCTCCCACCCGTCCCAGGGAGCTGACCGTAGAGCAGTGGGAAAAGCAAGGGAGATGATGCAATTAAAAACAATAATGGGTTTCTAATTTTTGGTGTCTCCAGAAACACAGGGAACCCAGCATCACAGGATGTGGCAATTGTTTGGTGAAGGTGGGAGGTCTGAGAGGTATAGGCTGTTGAGGAAGATAGAAAGATAGGAGGGAAGGGGGCTGTGCTTGGAGAGATGGCATCTCAGGCTCCACATCCATCTAGGAGAGCAGAGCTGCGGCCCTGCAGCCTAGGAGATGCTGCTCTACGAGGGGCTGATGGATGGCCTCAGAGGGCACTGAACAGGACAGGGAGAGCCATGGCCGTGAGCTGAAGCGTGGCTGTACTGACTGGCAGAGGGCGTCCCAGTGGAGCATGCTGAGGGTGGCCTCGGGAATGGGGCGCACATGGGGATGCCAGGGCAGTAGCTGTAGCCTTGCTGGCAGTCAGGCTTGCGTGAGGCTGTAAGAGATCTAGTGCCTTGTTTTAAGACATCTTCAAGGATTAATACAAATCTAAGAACTATTGTTGTAACTAGTGACCACCACTACTTCTTATTTTGGATATTGTCACAAATTTGAGGACAGAATTCAAAGACCTGCTGTCCTACCATCAACTTTTGGTACATTTGAACACACCGATCGTAATGCCTTACCTGAGAGAATTGTGTGACAACTGAGCAAAACCTGTGTGATGGGAAACCACCAGCTCTAAAGTATTACACAGAGTTGAGGAAGTGGCTTTTTTTTTTTTTTTTTAATATGTCTTTATTGATCTCACAGAGAGGAAAGGAGAGGGAGAGAGAGAGATAGAAACTTCAATGATGAGAGAGTCATTGATCGGCTGCCTCCTGCACGCCCCCGACTGGGGATCGAGCCCGCAACCCGGGCATGTGCCCTGATCGGGAATCGAACCCGGGTCTCCTGGATCCTAGGTCAGTGCTCAACCGCTGAGCCACAGCTGGCCGGGCGAGGAAGTGGCTCTTTGACTATACTGGACCCTGGGTCTTGCATGTGGAGTGTGGTGTCTAAGATTCCCCTCTGTCTTCTACTAAAAAGAGGAACTGACAGGGTCAATGCAATCATACCATACTGTCTTTTTCTCAGTAATAATAATAATAATTATTATAATAATAAAACCATGCACTTTCCCCCTTCTACCCCCTTTCTCAAGGCACCCATTGGATATGTTTCTTAGCACATTTGGTTATTGCCCCAACAGTCCATGGAAGAGGCAACAGTCTCTTAGGTGGACGTGAATAATGGTGTGTGTCTGTGACGATTAGAAGCTTTCACAGTGACCGTGGAAAAATGACTGCTGGCAGCCTGATATTGAAGGGCGAGACCAAATATAAAAAGTGGGAACTATTACGGTACCTCAGTGATGAGTATGCCCCCCGATGCTCTTGGTTCATCTGTAAAACAAAAACTCGGAGGCACTTCACTGCTTTCTGTCCGTTTTCCTGTAAGGATACAGGGCAATGAAATTCTCTGGGAAAAGGTTTTTACAGAGGCCACAAATTTAATCAGGGATTTAGGATGCATGAAGGGATAAGCCTGGGCTATATAGAAAATACACTTAAGCGGAGCACTTTATTTGCCAGGAACTCCAGCTAATTGAGTTACCCCCCAAATCTTGAGCCATCTAACACATACATATACATCTAGCTTGTGTGTGCCGAGAGGTGTTAAATGGTTTGAAAACCGTAATTAAATAGCTGAAATTGTGCTGCGAAACCACTGTAAGCATTGCCTCATGTAGTATTTCAGCGTTAAGTGCTAAAATTTAATCTGAGTAGCTGTGACTAATCTAGTCTTTATTTGTAACACATTGAAATTAAGAGGTGCACGTTCTTGTTCATGCACTTTCTCATTAGCACTGATATTGCTAATGGGAATGACAAATATATTACGATTTTGCCTCCTATCACTCACACCTTGTAGATAGCTAGCTCCTTGGAGGAGGCCGTTTTCAACGTGATACATTTATGCAGCTGTGTGTTTAATAGTTTTCCTCAGAAGAGAATGTGTCCATAGGGACTGTTTATTACCTGATGGGCTCTGGGGAAAGAGTTGGAATTAATCAATTTGATTCATAGAAAAAATTATGATGACAATTAATACAAATGGGACTACCACACACTCATTTTTCCTATGTGTCTTTCAGGCTTTCTTTTTCTAATTTATTAGATTTCAAGGTCCGCCTCCCGCCCCCCCATGCTCTTGACTTTGATGCTTGAATATACCCTCTTCATTCCTCTTCTCTGAATGTTCCTGTGTATGCAAAGGACTTCTTAATGTTTGAGTGGCTGAATAGTTCTTAGTATTTTAAGCCACGTTGAAGCCGTCTTTTTGTGAGTATTCATCTCATTCAGGGCCAGTGTGTTTGGTTATTGTATTGTCTCTGTCACCTTAGCAAATGCTCTGTCTCCTTAGTGAGAGATGTAGAGTGGGGTGCGCCCAGGGACTGCATGCTGCTCCCCAGCTTCCTGAGGCTCCCCGTGATGCACACTCACGCACTCACCCCGACACACTCCACACCCGGGGGAACGGCGGCTGTGTGGTTCTCACAGCTCCAGCTCTTCTTTGGGACTCTGCTACTCTCTTTTCCCCAGGAAAAGGGCTCAGGAATTTAAGTTTTCTATTGGAGATACATGTGTGGGGACACAGTATCTGTCACTCTGGACTGTGGGGACAGCTGAATCCTGTTTCCAGCTGACATGCATGTTTCCTTCAAGACAGTGTTCTCAAGAGTGGTTAGGTTATTTAGAACTACTCGATTTTTAGGGTAATATAGTTCAACTCTATATGGATTAGGTAAGAACTAGACTAGACTGGTTGGGGACTAGTCAATACATTGATTTCTCAAAACCAAATCCCAAATAACCTTTTGGAATAGCCCATTTCTAAATTGTGTACTGTCTACATGTGTCATTTCTTGATGAGTTACTCAGATTCTTTATGTTAGAATTAAAACACAAGTGTGTGAATCCTTGCTCTTATTAGCTTTATATCCTTGGGCAAGTCATTTGACCTCCATGAACCTTAGTATTTCCATCTGTCTAATGGAGAGGATTAATAGCTATGTTATCTACTTCACAGAATGACCGAGAACATTATGAGATAATGTATATGCAGGTGCCTTGTAAGTTGCTAGGAAGGGATATTTAACAAAAAATACAATTATGTAATATTTAATGATAGGAAAGACAGAAAATAGCTGCGTTTGGCAGGTATCTAATATATTACATATTTTCTTAAGTTGTTGAATGCATTTGCTAGGAGCTTTTTTTTATTACTGCCGTTTTATAACACCACTCAGGTGTTGTTTTGAAGTAATAGAGATTTTTAATGAATTAATTTTCTTTCTTTTTTTAATATCTTTATTGATTTCAGAGAGAGGAAAGGCGAGGGAGAGAGAGAGGTAGAAACATCAACGATGAGAGAGTCATTGATCGAGCCCGCAACCCGGGCATGTGCCCTGACCGGGAATTGAACCCATATTGCCTGGATCCTAGGTCTATGCTCAACCGCTGAGCCACGCCTGGCCGGGCTGAATTAATTTTCTGAATGGCAGTATGTTTGTAAGTAAAACACCTACAGTAGTAAAGTACTTCAAAAAGGTGATATCTGTTGACAAATGAGAGATCAGCCTCTTTATGTAGCACAGTGCAGAAATTCCAGTCACCATATTCAATCTTAATCAGTAACAGTGTTCACTCATTATAAGAGCTGGTTTATATATTGGGTAAGTTACTGTTTGTAAATTTTGGATTATATTAACTAACACAGCTAATTGACAGCCACAGAATGAACCTAAGATTTGCTAGAAGCTTTTGTAAGTAGGCACCGCTGCCTAATGTTTCAGTCAGTGTGCAAATGCAGGTAATAACATTATGAATATATTTATAATGCAGCCAATTTCTTCTGAAATGCACGTATTATTACTTTACCAGGAGTCCATGAAATATGATTTATTTAATGTATTTCAGTCCCCATAATATTAAGATATAATTGAGATGCGAAGTAAAAAAAAAATTTGCATGCAGTCAGTGTGGTACATGAATCATAGGCTAAACTGGTAGTAATTTTAAGGACATTTAGAGGAATTGTGAAATTTATATAAAGCAGTCTTATGTTTGGAAAAGGTTAGAAGAACAATAGTCCGGTTATTTTAGTGTTTCAGTCCTAAAACTAGGGCTTTTGTTATTAAACCTAAGATAGCCATATACATTATCACGGCCAAGTCTTTCTATGTCCACTTCTCATTAAAACGTTTTTGTGAAGTTTTCCTTTTAACCTCTCATATTTAGCAAAGTAGTTGAGCAGCATTTAATTTCTATAAAGGACATAATCTAGTTTTTATAAACCATACAACCGGATGAATGACAACAACATAAATGTTGCCAACATGCTTAGAAGGGAATCAGTTAAATGGTACTTGGGATTTTGATGATTATTGCTTTGAAAAGACTGAAAATCACAGGTCTTGGCTTTATAGTTTAATTACTTGCTTAACAATTGCTAGTGATTCACTAAATCACAAGGCTTCCAAACAAATAGCATCAGTAACTGCTGCCATGCCTGAGCAACTCCAATTTTCTTGACAATGGCCACCGAACTGTGCTTAGCCTAATATAAACTGTGAGTTTAACAGCAAGCGCTAGGAGTTTCAACATGCCATTGACGAGATGCCAGCAAATTGAGTGCTTTACCAGTGGTGACACTGACGTCAAGAGTAACTTTAGCACGCTTGATCGAGACGAAAAGCAAATACAGTAATTATCTACGTCCCCTTTTGATATGAGATTTAATAATAAGTGCTGCCCAGCTTTCGAGGGCTTCTAATTAATAATTGGTTCTTAAGATCACAGCATGTGGTTCCTCGCAGCTTGAATGAGACTAGGAAACAGGGTAAAGTTAAGGTCAAGGTCCTCCATACTTTTATGGGCCAGAGTCAGATCTCCCGGTGGCGGTTAAAAGAGCTGCAGGAAGAGATCCTGGTGTCCTGGTGGGAAAATCTAATTTGTGCCTTTATTGACCTGTGCTCTGCCCCTCGCTGGGTCTTCCTGGCATTTCCGCGAGCACATTGCTTTTCCTTCCATCTTGTCCTTTTGCAATGGCAAGCTCTTGACTTCAAATGGATTCTTCCAGAATTAGGTGAGTTCCTCTGTTTTTACTTAGGTAGTAGCCACAGTCTTTTGCTCTTTAGTATTTTACTGTTGAAATGATGGAGAAGAAACACATCAGACCTACATTTAAGCAGCGATAATAATGCCTAGTACCTATTGAGCGCTTCCTCATGCTGGGCACTATGCCAGGAGCCTGGCATACATTTATGAAATTGTTACAGCATGAGGCAGTAATATCATCCTGTGATTGGAATAACTGAGGCTTAGCGCAGTTATGCAGTTCACCCAGAGTCACCTTGCAGTCAGTTTGGTGGCAGACCACTGGGCAACACTCTTTAGTATAAATGTCCGCGCTTGGTTTAATTGTGAGCGTTACTTATTCAGGTGAAATATGCTCCTTCTTGGTATAGATGAATATTTAAAATCTTTAAAAATTGTGACCCACAGTAATAATTTTACCTGATGACCCAATACACGCATATATGTTAATAGAAACCTGAGAAATAATACTAGTTGTGATTTATTCTATTTGACTTTCATTTTCAAAATGCCGGTTGTGACCGCTGAGGTGATTCCCAGTGCACTAAAGGTGGCAGCCTGCGTTTGAACGCCATCGCGAAGCAGCGCGGCCTTGCGGGGTCCATACTGGTCAGCGAAACCTGTTCCATTGGTTCTACTCTTGCTTATGTGCTGCCTCAGATACCTGCACTTCTCATTTTGTTAGTTTTCTAATTTCATGAGACCTTGAATAGTTTTGCCAATAGGCATTTGTGAGCGATTGAATTCTGGGGATGGAGTAATACGTTTCCTGAGGCTTGGAGCATTTCTCTTTTGCCATTTCATCATGGTCCTTTGGGGGTCCCGTGGAGCTTAGTTTTCAGGGTTATACTCGGAACTCGACTTTCCAGAGGCTGCCTCCCTTTCTCTCTGAACTTCTTCATGCCAGGCAAGTTCACTGTGGCAGTTGAAGGAAACTGAAGTAGGAAAACGTTCTCTTTCCAGTTGTCCCTCTTCCTTCTTGTCCCATGTGTTGCTGGACACAGTATACAAATGTGTTTTAAGTGGCATCAGGAAGATGTAGTCTCTTGTCTCTATCATCTTGTGTCCTTTGCCAGGCAGCCCTACCTACATATTGGCCAGAAGGCTAGACTCAGGTTATTGCCCCCTTGTCTTTGCCTTGAATGGACTGGTAACACAGGACCAGGGTAACCTATCCCCACCTTGACATGAGTTGCCTGTGTCATCTCATCCGATCTCTCCCTGAGCGAGCAAATTAGAGTGCCTGCCCTGTGCCAGAAGTCTCGGGGGTTACAGTGGCGAGGGTGACACCCAAGTCGCTGCTGTCCTTGACTGTATATTCCAGTGGGGAAGACAGGCAATAAATAAGCAAATAGATATATAAGTATATGTTGATTTTCCAAATGCAGTCAGTGTTTGAGGAACAGTAATGGAGAGTAAGGTGCTATAGAGTTGTGTGGACTGTAGCATGACTCCACCTACTGGGCCCACCCTCAGGGCTGTTTGTTTCCCAGGACCTACACATCCTCCAAAGAGATCTACAATGTGTAGGCTCAAGACCACCGGAGGGTTTTCGTTGGGGAGAGAACCGTAGCTCAAGGGGAGGCGCAGTACGGTTTAGAGCTACGGCGTTGGCATCCCTTGCAGCTGGCTAAAAGTGCAGACTCTGGCCTGGCCGCGACCTACTGAAGCAGGATCTGCACTTTAACAAGATCCCCAGGTGAATCCTCATGCAAGTTGAAGTTTGAGAAGTCCTGTTAGAATAGTGCTTTTCTACTTGGCTACTGTAGGTACGGAGTCGGATACCAGGAGTCATGCCCAGCAAAATGATGCTTGGCCAAACCTTTAAGCGCCTGCCCCTGCTTTACCCTCTGCTGCTGCTCCCAGTAAGACTGTGCAAGCAACCTATTCTGCCCTTGACACAGCCTTTCCCCCAGACACACGGGCCACCCGAAACTAGTCCTCTCCCAGCATTCATCAAAACTCCCACTGGCATGGTCCAGTCCTAGATGTATATCCCCAGCACCGGGCCTGTTCTGTGTCCCTCCACCTGGACCTGAGAGTGCTTTTGCCTGCGGCCCTCTGGCCCAGGGCCTCCCCTTGCCGTGCACGGGGCTGAGTGTATAATGAACCTTTGAATTTCTCCTGTGATCACAGGCTCAGCCGTGGTGCGTTTTGGCCTCCGTTATCTTTCCAGGGAGGGACCTGCAGCCCCAGGTGTTGGCTGACTCAGACTAGGGCTCTTAAAAAAAAAAAAGGAAATCTTGGTTCTTAGACCAAACCAATGAAACAGCATCTCTGCAGGGTGGGGCCTACAACACAGCATTTTCCTTTAAAAACATTTTTTTAAATTGATTTGAGACAGAGGGAGAGAGAGAAAGAAACGTCGATTTTGTTGTTCCACTTAGTTGTGCATTCATTGGTTGCTTCTTGTATATGTCCTGACTCGAGATTGAACCCGCAACCTTGGCGCGTCGGCACAATGGTCTAACCAACTGAGCCAAGGCCGCAGCATTTCTCATAGCTCCCAGGTGATTCCAAAGAGCACTCAAGGTTGACAACCTCCGCTCTAGAGAAAAAATATCCTTTATGTTGTTAAGGCCCTAGAACATTGTAGAATCTACTTATGATAAATTCTGACTGATGTTTTAAATGTCCATTGTTGAAATACACCCTTCTCTTGCCAGTGCATATGCGTATGGCACGCAGAGTGTGGCATTGGAATTGGTTGGTTCCATTCTTGCAAAACTGGCAGAACTGACGGCAGCAGAGAGACAGCCATCAGAGCTGAATTTGAGTCACCACAATGAGGTTGACGTCAGATCCTGTGGAAAATATGTTGCAACAAATGGGACCCAGCTAATAAATGAATAATAGCATTTTTCCATTTGAGAAATAATGGCTCCTTTTCAAGTTTAGGACATGTGTGCCTGTCATTGTCATCTACCTCAGACCCGAATCTGCTTAACATTTATGAAACTGATGAAGACCTCCGTTTCTACGTGATTCTGAAGGTGACACCTGTAGTCTAATACTTCCACACTCTGCAGGGTTTTTGTGTCCGCCTTGCTCTTGCCTTTAGCCTTTTCAGATGGCACAGAGCAGAAAGGAGCGGCTGGGAGTCCCCAAAGCCAGAAGATCAAACGGAATTAAGAGAAGGTATTCTGAGGCTGGAAGCTGGTTAGATGAAGAGACTCAGGGGAAAGATTTTGAGGTCCTTACATTTTATGAAGCTTGATAAGCCAGGGCTGTAAGCCTGGGTTTGGAAGAGAAACTCGGGTGGAAAAATTGCAAGGCGGTCCCAAAATTTTGTAGGATGTTAAAATAGGGAAATTTTAGCAGAAAAGGTTTGTGTGCTAATAATGAGCCTGATTTGAAATCCGGTCCTTCCAGCACTTTGATACGTGTCTATCGGTGGTCTGTCTTTGACGTTCAGACCCTGCATGAGCTGGCCCTGCGTGTGAATCCCGACTAAAAGGGAACAGTTGGAGATGGCAGGTCCGGTGGCCGTGTGTGACAGCGATTGGCTCTCGAGCGGCGCGGGCCAATAAGCAGTTCCTTCCAGGGTGGAGGCCCAGGGAAGCGCCTTGCTTTTGCTTTGTCTTAGCGTCTGCATGCCTTTGACAAGTGAACAATGAAATGTACTGTTTGATTCCAGACTGTCTTGCTTCTTTGCTCGGTCCCTCCTGCAGTCTTTCTTTTTTATGTCACGTTACATGAGGTGCTTTTCACCTCTTTCCTGACCCTGGGCTCCCGTGTTCATTGGCCGCTCTCGCCCAGGATGCGCTCTAATTGGCAAAACCGTAACCTGGTAGCAGCGGTTCGCCGTTTCAGTGTCCTAATTGGTGTCAGGGGCCGCTGATGGCACCGAGCCACGATGGATTGATTGCCAGACCGGCCGCTGTGACGGCCGAGCTTCCGGCTGACCAACAGGTTTATTACTTTTGAAACTAAAAATTAAAATGTTAAATATATCCTATCGTGTTCATAGCGGGACTGAAATAACATGAGCGATTTGTCATTAAGGAGCACTTTGAATGTTCTCCGAAGGGCCCGTGGGTTTGCAGCTGAGAATTTCGTTCTATTTTGTAACTCACAGCTGGCTGTTTTCTTGCCTTTCTAATGCAGTGTAAAGCTGCATTATATTGCACGCCGCCCGCTGCACAGTGGGCCGCTGCTTTTCAGAAGGAGCGCAGACGTGGTGTTAAATGTGCGCGTGGGGTGGGGGGCTTGGGCCTTCTATGGAAGATACTCTTCTTACAGAACTTGAAATGTATAGCTCATGTACGTTGGTCAGTGAGAATGTAAATTGTTAATGGTAAACCAGAAAAAAAGAAATGATACAAATTCTTCTTCAGAAGCGATTGTATGTAATTGACATTTATGTTGAAAGTATCACTGAGCATTTAGTTAGGCATATGCGTATAGTGTAATGACTGTTTATGCAAATTAATGCCTGTGTTTACTGAAGGCTCCAAAGACTGCATTTTAAAATCCAGTCTTAATACTTTGATTATCACATTATACCCCAGTATAATGAAACAATGCAGTGATCTTAAAGAGATGAAATATTACCAGTGAGCAAACCTCTTTGATGTTTTTGTTTCACCTAATTTCTGTAGCCAGTACTTAATCATTTATAGAAGAATTTCTTTTGTACAGAGATAAGTTTGAGTCAGCCTTTATCAAAACACATTGAGTAAAGTGTTCTAATAATACCGTCTTACACTTTTTTGTGTTCTGCTGGCTTTCCAAAGAACTGTCATATGTGTCATCTCACTTGGTTGTTTGAATATCCCAAAGTGAAGAATCATATTATTGTACATTTTATTAATGTGAATCAAAGTTTAGTATTAATGGGAATCAGTACTACCACATAGGTGACTGAAATTGGGTCAGATGCGCCAGGAAGGGGGCAGTTAAGTCAGGTAAGCGGCGTCAACAACTGACCAGCAGTGAAGATGCACCTGCTCAGGACACAGGGATGTGCGCTCCATCGCTTCGTCTTACCTGATCTTGTTCACTTTGGGTTGCCTCAGTCCCCTACACTGCAGAATAAACTAACCCCGCATTTACACAAAAGTGTAGACTCTCAGTAAATCCTATAACTGAGAAAATGGAGGGCATTAGGACACTTTGCTCCCTCCCACTGAAATATCCTCCAGTCATCCTTTCTCTCCCTCTCTCACTTGGAAGAGGAGGGTTACCCTTCCCTTTGCAAAGACCCACTTTCTACCAATAAACGTACCCCTCCCCAAATTCTCTGAGATTTTGCTCTATCAATTTATTACCACCCCTGGACTTTTTAGTTTTTGCCCTTTGCCCCTGATTTCATTTTCTTCATGTTACAGGTCTTCCTGCTGCCTTAGCAGGATTCCTTCCTGTCAGGCCTCCAGCTAGAAAGACCCTCGCCTGGTCTCTGGCTGAGACTTGGTAGCCTTTTCTGGAACCTGAGGGGTTCTGTGGTGCTAAGAGAGACTGGCTGAAGTTGCCTTATGGGTCCTTTTCTCAGCTGTGTAAGTCAACACATACAGTCATATGAGTACATGGATGAATATAAAAGAGGGTCCTTCAGGATGTGAGTGTCCTTGACTTTAGGGGTAGATTAAGATACTTCTTGGGAAAGATGGGACCTTTAAGAAAATTGGAGTGAAGTCGTACAGTTGTCTGACAGGTTTGTTTTCCATCAGATTAGCTTTTTCTTGCTGGAACATACTTTTGAGTCTTACTTAAGGCTCAGCCTTTCCAGAGCTTCTGAAGTCTGTTCTGACATTCTGACAGTAGAAATGGACATCCAATTTCAAGAATAGCCTTAAATTAAGGATTGCCAACTTTAAACAGTTTAATAGATATGTGAGTGATAGCTCTATTTAACAGTGTCTTTCATTTTTTGAAAAATAACACTTGTGTTAGAAATTCAAGCTGCGTTAAACCAATTGCTTCCATGCCACTTGGCAACAGCTGCTAGACACTCCTGGGTGAGATGCAGTGTTGTGAACCTGGAGGGTCTGAAGTTGCATGTTTTATCAGAATGCCCTCTTTTCCAGCATTTGTAGATATGTGTAGATTGTTTCATATCTACCCATCTGGATTAGGAACACGGTTGTTTGCTGGCTGGTGAGAAGTCAGAAATGCATAGAGGGGTTCCAGAGACTTGGTATGTATATTCAAAGCAAAGGAAATCGCCCATTTCCCTTCACTGTGGCTCCTAAAGGCAGCTGAGGAAGTATCTGCACTTTGCAGAAAATTTACAGCTTCCCGTGAAACTATGGTCTATACTACATTTTGGGGGAATAGGCTAATATCTCTTTCATAGGCTTGGTTATAGTGGCCTTTAACTGTGTGTGGTTCTAATCTAGAGGTCATGAGCTTATACGTAATTATGTGCAGATAATATTTCAATAAATGACTCCCTAAAGTTCTGTCATTCTTCGGATTCTAATCATTGACTCAGTGTTCATAGTATATAGAGCTGTTCACAATAGGACAAGTCAGTGGAGACTGTTGATAAGCAAGATGGGCACTGATAGTTCATTAGGACAAAAATACCTGTGTGTCCAGAGTACAGCTTACAGAATGCATTCACGGATGTCACCTCTGCTTGTCACAGATTCCTGTGAATACTTCTTTTTCAACCACTCTGCTCTCCACATACAGTCTCATCCACACCCATGGCTCCAGCCTTCTGTAGTAAACCAAACAACCTCAGAATCTACCTTCGTAGGCTGTACTTTTCAACATGTAACGTTTAATCAGTCTTCTCTTCCCGCCTGCCAGCTTTGTCAGAAACTGGTGTTTCCTTTCTGAGTGAGTGAGGCCACCATCCCTATCAGAAACCCAGCGGTCCTCCTTGCCACCCCTGTCACCGTTTCCAAACTCTGCTGAATTCAACTCCTTATAATTCTGGAATCCAAACCTGCTGCCACACTGTCCAGCCTTCAGGACATCTTGCCTGTCTTACTTCAAGTGGATCCCAGCTGGTCTGCTTGCCCCTGGGCAGGGTCATCTCAAAGGCAACTGCTGTGCTACTCCCACAGGGGAAATCCTGCAGTGGCCCACGTGGCCTTCAGGTAAAGCCGCAGGTATAGTATGGTGCCCGGGCCCAACTTTCTAATCTGCCCAAACTTGCTTTTCTTTTTCTTTTTTTTTTTTAAGATTTTTTTACTGATTTTTTTTTTTTTAGAGAGAGAGAAAGAAACACTGATGTGAGAGTGAAACATCGAGAGGCTGCCTCCTGCACGCTCCCCTCCGGGGACTGAGCCAGCAGCCCAGGCATGTGGCCTGCCAGGAAATCGAACTCGCAGCACTTCAGTGCACGGATGACGCCCGGCCAACTGGGCCACACCGGCCAGGGCCTCCCCATGCTCGCTTTTGCTGCCTCACCTCTGGACGTATTTCTAAGTGTAGCGCAGACGCCACTGCCCTGAGCCATCGGTGGGTTGCTGAGCCTACCATGTTCCCACGCTGCCACCTCGCCATGCTTCAATGCCCTTGCCTGCGAAGCCCGTCTACACCTTTCCCCCCAGCTCTTTCGTGAGCCCCATCTTTGGTAACACTTCCATTAACATTCTCCACCATCCACTGTGAGGTTTGTTTCTTCCTTTCTGTTCCTGCCCCACTGTCCCAAGGGCAGTGTCTGCTCACCTGCGTCTGCAACACCTTGATCATATCTGTGCCCCTGAGCACGCAGTGGATGCTGCAGGACATGGCACAGTCTGAGCCTGCACAAATATTAAATAACTAAATGCCTTCTGCAGGACCACAGGACTAGAATCAACTACAGCTGACTCCACCGTCTTACAGAAACAAGTCCTGATTCAGATGATCAAAAACTTTGGTCTTGGTTGAATTATCCTCTATTTTTTTAAGAATACTGATACTAAATAGCTTGTTAGTGTGGCCGGGTGCTGGTAGGTTGTGCCATAGGTGAAAAATATCAGCCACAGGTTTTTTCCAGAAATTTCTATAAATAACAAACTCAGTAAAAACTTCATATTACTATCCTGAGGGTGTAGCTAGGGAACGATGTCCCCTGTGCATAATGCATTTGATTAAGTTCAATTTTAATGTTTAAAGGCATCAACTAGGCAAATTTATTACTCTCCATATTTCTATCTTATGAAGTAGTAGATTGTTGCTGGCAAGCAGTAATGAAATTCAGTCATTTTGAAATGAATTCCAGAATCGTTATAGTGAGGGTTAATCCACGATGTGCCGTGGTTTGTACTGGTAGCTTTGTGCATAATCAGTTTCTTTTAAAATCATTCTTACTTAAATGAGAAATTGACTCCCACTTATTTTTTTAGAATTTTTCCCCTTTCTGATGGGGATCAAAATGATTTTCCCCACATCCATTCTTTCTGCTTTCCTCCCCTCTTCACTCCATTATTGCTATTTTTATCTCACAAGGATTGTTTTGTGTTTTGAGAATTTATTTCTCTCCCCCTAACTTCCCACCCCTTTCCCTTCCGAGCAGATCAATTCAAAGGAAGAATAGCCCCTCTTTCATCCATTATAGATGACTTTTCATTTGAGCATGTCATCTTGCTTTCTTGTTACAATGGAGATCAAAGGGGTACAGGTTCACCACTCGTGTTCAGCAGTTCTTTTCAGTTCTGGACCTTAAAGAAATGGGATCTAGTTTAATTTGTTGCCGCCTTAGATCTTTCTCAAGGCATGTGGCACTCAGATGGCTGGTTACTGCATGCTGTGTGTGTGTGTTTTAAGAATGTGAGAGAGCGGATATTTCGTACTTCACGTGCTTTGCGATGCATATGCCAGATATGTACATCTCAAAGGAATGTATTCGTGTTGAAATATTGCTTGTTTCTGTTTAAACCAGGTTGGGAGTCCTTTGAAGATCCCCCTTTAAAAATATCCACTCCACAGTTTGAACGTGGGTGTCATTTGAATTTTGAATATTCCATACTTGCTTGGCTTTTATTACTTTTTTTAGGTTAAAAAAAAAAGAATTGCAATTCCTTACCATGACCAGAACCAGTATGCCCTGTGTAAATGCTGACCGCTTCAGTTTGTTGTCTCAGGTTTGGGTATTGGTGGCGTGAGAGGAGGTGAGATCAGTCATTACCTGTATTTAAAACCAGGAACAGTGAATTTCATTTGGATAGCTGTGAGACACTGACAGATTTATAAATTAAAAACAGTGGAGCTATTTTTGAATAGCCCGCTTTATTTTTCATTCTGTGGTTCATGTATTTGTCACGAGGTTATTGTGAGACCAGTGTTGGGTAATGTTAGATCAAGACCTTACCACTTAGTAGGCTTCCAGTTGGATCATTCTCAGTGTTCAAGCTTTCTGTGTTTCCCTAAAACCAGGCCTCTTTCCCTCAGTCTTATCATTGTCACCTAATCTCCCCCTTATCACCGATCTTAACTCTCATCTAAATGCCAAAATTTCTTTTGCCTCCATCCCTTATTTCTCTAATTACGGTCAGAATCCATTCTCCTCCCAGTTGCATTGAATATCTGCTCTGAGATTTATAAGCCAGATGTTGTTCTTAGCTTCTGATGAATTGCATAGTTTGTCAGTGTTTTCTGCAAAGGATCTCAATATTCTTCAGAAGTTTAATACCCATTCATTCATTGCATATGACTAATGAATATTTAAACAATCATCTATGTATTTTTGTGCTTAATTATTCCTGCTCCTTCCCTAAATCAAATTGAACTTCCACGTATCCATTTCTTTTTTTTTTTATCATTGGGTGGCAAAAGCATTTAAATAAGTTTTTCAAAGACTAAAGGCCAAAACTGTTTCTGGTTGCTGAGTGGGTCTAGCTCCTATTGACAAGGCATATTTTAGAAAGTGTGTTTATGTGGATGTAGGACGTGGGTGCTGATATTTGTCTTATTTTACATACAGTTCTATGGACAAGGACCTGAAGGTGTACAAAACCCTTTCATAGAGTCAGGTTTACAGACCCTGACACTTCTGTTGCTAAGAATTAAAAAAAAAAAAAAAATTCTTATTCGAGGTCAATACTATATGCTATCTGTTGTACTTACCAGAAATCTGGGCATTGCATAAATAGAATTTGAAAAATATTTTTTCTCTCTGAATATTTATTTCTGTCTGTGTCTAATCTTATCTATTCTATTCATATGGAAAAAGCAAGCTTAGAGTGTCCAGTCACACATATATCTGCCTATAAACAGACAGCCACACTCTCCAAGTATGTTGAAACACAGGCATTTAAAGCAAACTAAAATACCAACTGGATTTTTGAAAAGGATTATTAACGTAACTTGTAACTAAACAAATGTATTAGAAGCTGCTCAGTGCATTTGGACTTGAATGTCTGCTGTGACAGTGTCTGCTGAGACCTCTGGGTGAGTAAGCGGAGTGGGCCGTGGGCCTGGCGAGCTCGCGTGGAGCGGCGCAGGTGCTGCAGCTGCAGGGGCCCTGGCCGTTCTCTAAACTCGGAGGCAGGTGTTTCGTGGCGATAGCGGTCATTTGCTCGGGCGAGCTCCCATTTAAAGCCCCTGCACAGATTTTTGAGCCACGAGAGAGCCTTCTGCAGGGATCTCAGTTCCCACGCCGTACTCGCCTGTGTCTTTGCTTTTATAAGACGCGGGTCAGTTCTACCATCTCGGGCAGCCTCTCGTGTCCACCTGTGATCACCCCGAGCCCTTTCCTCTTTGCCACTGTCCTGACTTGCCCAGCAGGTTAGCGGGCTCTCCCCTTTACTTCCTACAGCCCCTGGGTGAGCTTAAGAAACTGATGGGCCTGGCTCAGCCACGCAGGCCGAGACCAGGCTGTGGCCAGGCGGCGCCTCCTTGTTCCCTGTCTTCTCTTTCTAGTGTGGGTCCCAGCAGTCGTCCATTCCTGAGGAACTTTGTGTCCTCCTGTGACTGCAGATGGGGCTTGACAGGGAGGATTTCTCAAGTCCCCGGAAACTATAAAATTCTCCGTCAAAGTCATATGTTCTGTAGGGAAATTAGGCATCCCGCTCGCCCAGTGTCATCAACCTCTGAGACTTGGTGATAAGAAGCCCCCCCAGGCTTTGCAGCTGCCTTAGGACCGGTTTCTAATGAAAAATTACTTTCAGAATTCCAAACAATTGCCTTTGAATTTAGTCTTTGGAAGATGACTTATATAAGCCTGTTTTGTGCTTTTTGTTTGTGTGTCATATTTTTCTGTTTTGTATTTAGTAAAGAACTCAAGCTCTTCTTAATTTGTTTGTTTATATACAAATTAAAAATTTGACACCTCCTTTAAGCAAATATTGGGTTTGTTTACTATTTACTTTTTGGATGAGCCTAATGTGCAGAGATTTGTAGATTATTAATCTTATTACTTTGGAGAACTGTTTTAGGGGTGAGTACTGAAACTTGTCCTGCTACTTGGATTTACTTTTATTACATTTCTTAAATGAAATTTCAGAGCCTGGAGGAAAGTAGTGGTGTATACTTCAAGGAATGTATAATTGGTTTGCATTCTTTGGTAGAGAAGAATTTTGTAAAATTAGAGTATCATTATGAGTGCAGTTTAGCTTTTTGCTTGAGTATATATAGACCCTCAAATCTTTTGAAAATTGGAGTCATAATTTACTCAAATATAATGATATTAAAGCTAACATAGCATTCAGGTTACATATATGAGTATTTCCCTTCCCTTGTTCTGCATTTAATGACATTCCATGGCTTTGCTTCTTAATGCTGGTGGTTTATCATGAGAAGCTGGGAGTAACAGCTGGGAAACAGCTTGTACCCAGGGGGAGCCCAGAGGTGGAAGGGACCTGCAGTTGCCAGTTTTGCCCAAGCAGTACCTCTTACTGGGCTTCTTCCAGGCCAGTAAGTGTGGGCAACTGGGCATAAAAGAAGTGATGTTTAGAATTATCTTTCTTATAAGCATTCAACAGAGAAGCTGAGCTATACTGGGGTATATGGTATGAAAAGCAGTTTTCATGATGAACTACAGGGCCAGATTTTTAAAAACGTAACCTGTGAATAGCTGCTTTTGTTTTTTTTTAACCTAAGAATATTTTTAAAATACTGATGCATAAGATGGTGAAACAAGTGAACAGCGATTATATTCTTATTTTGGGACATAGCAAACCTACGATTCTAACTGAAGTGCCAACCACAGGAACTTGTGCTGGGAAGGCCATGCATTGGGCAGCCACATTGAGCATGAAACAAACTGGCCTCTCAAGCATGCAAAGTAGTTAGTTCATCAGTATCCTGAAACTCCATGACTGTTTTTGCCTCTCTTTTTCAGGACAACAAACAGAAAAGTAAACCAATAAATGAATAAAACACAAGCTAGGAAACAGTATTCTCTCTGTGACTCATTTCTTGTTGTTAACATGATTAATAAATTGAGAGAACATGTTGATGTTCACTGTGTCCTGTCACTCAGAAAGCTAGTGCAGTATTTAAATAATCAATTCCTCTGTTTTTCAGGAGGATTTGCATGTCCAATAAGCATCTTCTTTGTTTAACTATTCATTTTCTTACGCAAAGTGTTGGGAGGACTAGGATTTCTTGGTCCTTTGGTTAAGACACCACAGTTTCTTTTAGAGCAGCGGTCAACAACCTTTCTTGGGAAAGGGCTAGATGGTAGATATCGTAGGCTTTGCATGCTGAACTGTATCTCTTGCAACTACTCACTCTGTCATTGTAGCATGAAAGCAGCTGTGGGCAACACATGAGTGAATAGATGGATCTGGGTTCCAGTAAAACTTTATTTCTGAAACAGATGGTGGGCAATATTTGGCTCTTGGGTGGCACAGAACACAGTTTGTCAGAGCTGAAGCAAGACATCTTTGCTCAGCCAGTAGTGTACACATGGGCCACACGGAGTTGAGTGTGTGCAAAATGCTCTCATTTGTTGTTCATAGCGGTGTGCGAATGAAGTGGGCCAGACAGTAACATGCCTTGAGTTTAAAATTCTTACGTCTTGTCCTGTCTCCTGCAAGTTAGAATCACTACAGACTGATCTTGAAAACGTGACTGGATTTGGCCAACTGGAAAGTTTGTTTTGTAGCTTTGCGGGAGGGGGTTAGGTCACTTCTGTTAGGGTATGATTTGGTCAAGGAAGGGTAAGCAATCTATGTGGGATTTTCAGAAAACAAATCCACACAACTGTGATCAGAGTGAAATGAAAGGCGGTGGCGGTGGCGGTGATGGTGGTGATGATTCTGATTCAGATATGATATAATTCTTATCTGACCTCCACAGAATCCCCTTAGTAGATTAAACAGCTTTCATTGCCACCTGAAACTTGTTCTGTGGTATCCATGGCTCACCGATACTTACCACTAGTAAACTTACTGACATTCCTGTGCACTTCCTACCTTGTCAGTTAGGTTGGATGCTTACCAAGAATCAGATGTGTTTGTTCGCAAACCCGTTTATGTCAGTTGTGTTTGTTATTGCATAAATTAGTTAAATGTCATTCAGCGGTTGCTATTTGTATGAAAATTAAGGTGAGTGGTTTGGAAAGACATGTAAAGGTGACTTCTTGAAAACTTGCTATTGAATTGGGAATGCGTATGGGTAAGAGAAGGATGGAAAGGATTGGGGGGCAATCTAGAAGGATCTTGCACTCTGACTGCTCTGAGAGGGCCTTCTGGTTCTCACTCACCTTTAAGGAAACCGTTGGAATTGATAGATAATCCATTAGGAGGATGACAGGAAACTCAGCAGAGTCATTCTCCTATCGAGGTTCATTTTTATATCAGACAGTTGGTAAAGAATTTGTATTTAGATATTTTATTGTCACTTGATATATAAAGTACATATGTATCTTTCGTTTTCACTTGTGTTTTATGGTATCATTTACCGGTCCCGATTGTGTCTAAGTGCTTCCCAGATGTGCCACACGCTGCAGCAGAGCTTTGCATGAAGCCTCTTATTTAATCCTCGCAGCAGCCCAGTTGAAGAGGGTCCAGTGTCTTCCCTTTAGATACTGGGACGAAGGCTTAGATAGCCTATGTAATTTTCTCAAGCTCCTAAAACTGGTAAATGCTGCAGCTGAGATTCAGTGCTCTCGTCTCCCTAACTATACCGTTTCCCGCCAGCAGCCAGCTCAAGATTTTTGAGGGCAGTAGATCTTTTTGAATATAGTAGTTGGTAAGATCTTGTTATGAATTGCTAAACCAGTCTTTATTAGAATCAAAACTGGAGGTTGACAAAGAGTGCATTAGCTTTAGTTAGTGCAGGAAATAAAGGCAAACCTTGGTTTAAATCTTAACTATGTTTATGCTGTTTTTATGTTTTTACTGCATTCTGGTCCTTTTTTTCTCTTTTGTTTGGTTACCTACCTACTTGAAACAAGCATATTACTGTTACTTCTTAAAAAATGCTTGTAGGTATATGATTTAATTTGATTTTTAAGAGAAAAATAATAGGGCCGGTATAAGTAACTTCATTTTGTAGATGACGAAACTAAGGTTCATGGAATTCAAATGAACAGAGAAGGATGTGGAGCTGGAATAACATACAGAGAAGATCCACACTGCAGTTGAAAAGTTGAATAAAGAGATATTTTGCTGTATGAAGCAGATGTTTGGTTAAAAGAAGAGAAAGTTGAGTTGATTACCTTCTAGTACATGTAGACATGTGATACAGAGATTATCTCAGGCTCTTTTCTAGCCACATCTGAGTATGGGGTTAATTTTTTTTTTTAAGGATTCAATTTCAGGAGGAGCGATTCAGTTTAAAGACAGTAACTAGTTCTGATAGAAGGAAAGACTGTTGGTTAATCTCTATGGGATTTTATAGAACGGTTTTAGATTCTGTCCAGATTCAGAAAAATAAACGAGCCAACCATGTACAGAGTTTACAGTTATACACATTTATTTTACTTCCCCCCAGGCCTTCCCCAGACCAGTCTGTGTCCATGGGTTATACTTATAAACATATAAGTTCTTTGATTAATCTCTTTAAAACAACAGTGAAATCATCAAATTGGATGCAGCCTGTAACATTTGAATGCACTCAAAATAAATGATATACTTAGGTTTTATTGTTCTTTTCATTCTAGGAAAATAAAGAATGGTGACATGAAACAATGTATTTAGGTCAAAAGAGGCTTTGGGACAGTTTCACTTCCCACAGTTTGTGTCCTTTCCTCCTGAGTGACCTGGCTATTATCTGTCCCCGGGTCTCTGAGAGAACACTGTGATAGGGGACCCAAACAGCCGGGAACTGGTCAGGGTGAAGGGCCGACGAAGACAGGCGGAGTTAAAAGTTAGAAGTATGTGAAATTCGGGAATAAGAAGCGTTGCTTACCTAGATTATAGAGAAGTAATTAGAAAAGTAATCAGTAGACAAGAGACTCTTAGAAATCTATTTTTAGGAGGAGGCCCAGACTTTATGCTCTAATTCTGGATTCCAGAATGACCGCTGATTCTCACTTACCAGAGAAAACCACTTTGCTTTCTGGGAAAAGTTACTTTTTTCTATAAACCACAAAGCTTCACAATTTTATGTCATTTTATATTATTATTTTTATATTGTGTCCTTAGTACACTTTGTTCCCCATGCTTGCAAAATGAAAAATTAGAGAAGTGATTAAAGATTGATGAGGGAGCAAGATGAGCGAAGATTAAAATGAGAGAACTAAGAATATGTTTACTAAATCAGAATTTCTCTCTCTCTAAAGTGCTACTAACTGTCTGGAGTGGGGGAAAAGAGAAATCAGACCACAAGTAAGGTGGTGGAGGTGGGACTAACGCTTAGGGGTTTGTAGAGTCAGAAATACTCAACTTGACCTCTTTCGTACTTCAAAATTAGACAGAAAAACCTCTAATACATCACATACATTTTAGCTCACTAAGGGCAAGAACAAAAGTGAGGAAGAAGAAATGAACAAAGAGGAAAAGAGAAACGAGAAGAATGAAAGTCCTGACACCTGGAAAGGCACATAAGGAAGGAAAAGAATGTGACGGAGCCCAGAGGAGAGAGCGAGGGGCTGCCCCCCACGCCCAGTCCCAGCACCTCCTTCGCTTTCCTGGCCCGCGCTTCTGTCCTCTGACATGGGCCAGCCTCTTTAAAAGTTTGTCACCATTGCCCTTTTCCTGAGCCAGATTGAGAAGCTTGATCAGGCCGCCTCTCTTCTTACCTGAAGTCCATTCCTCCTCATCTCAGCTTCTGTTCCTTGTGTCTCACCCAGTGGATGCCCCGGCAGCTGTGAGATACGGAGGACTTTCAGGTGTCTTACTCAGTTTACCTTCTCTATTTTAGCTTCAGCAGTGAAGCTTTCCTCTTCATCTCCAAACTGGTGTATTTAAATAATCTGGTTTATATCATTTTAGGGTCTCAGTTTCCCCCAGTTTGCTTGCGTGCACATGCGCGCACCTCCCCCCCCACACCCCCGCCAAGTAGGGTGCACTGGGTTGGCATAGCTGCACCCCTTCCTCTTTCAGGCTTAGTGGCTTTGAGAACATTTGAAAGCTGATGTCTGGAAAAGGAAACTCGTTTTATATTTCATTGAATATTAGGACATATCTATTACAAGAAAAAAAACGGATCAGACTTTTTAAGTTTAATACTTGTTTTTCCCCTTCTGTGGGAAAAGGTATTTCCTATTGATTACTCATGTAATAGTACTAATTTGGGGAGAACCTTGATGAGCACAATTGTATACACCAAGGCCTAGATGGTAGAGGTTGTGATATCACTTCTGGATATTTGAGACATTGGTAGAGATCACTGTTCAAGTAAACTGACTTGCACAGTCCTTTTCACGGTGGATGCTATGTCCTAGGACTCAGAAGTTTAGAGCTTTTTGCTACTTATAGCCCCAGTTTTCAACCAGATAACCTTAGAAACACATTGTTCAAGAACACCCATTTGGCCTGGATTGTTGCTCGCCAGTGTGATCTCACTCTGTAGTTGCTTCCAAGTGGGTCCCAGGGATGTCACCTTGTTCTTAATGATCTTTCAGGCCATCTTTAAGGACTTTCTCTCCTTCCCTGTGTTACTGGTCACTTGACCTTAGCCCACTGGGGTGTCCCTCTGCGGATCCTGCTGTGATTAATTCTCCACATGTGTCAGCCTGGGCGTGCATGGCCAGGACCCAACACTCAGGGCAGTGGCTGATGCTCCTAACCTACCTCTTGGGGTGTCTTAGCCATCTATTGACGTGGTTGATCTTGCCATTGGAGGAGCGTCTAGGTATTTATCTTTTCGACCACACCTTACAAACCAAAGTTCTTAGATGTTAAAGGATGCTTTTAAAATCAGAAAGCTAGTTAAGTCACAAGTTAAGAGAATTCAGGTTACCTTGACTCATGTTTTAAAGGTAGTATACTATAAATAGCATCTTGGTGAAATATCTGAACAAATATTAAAATTAGGTTATTTAAAAATTTATATTGAGAGCCACCATGATGTTTGTAAGGTTGAAGATTTTATTTAGTAGTCTATTTTTTTTTTTTAAGTTAAGATAAAGGACTTAAAATTTAGTATTAGACTATAGCGTATATAAACATTGGTACTTGTGTCGAGCTGGACATTGGGAAACTCCAGTTATATTTTCCTTATGGCATCATACTTCCCTTAAACAGCAGCTTTTCAACTTAGACCGACACAGGTGGTTAAAGAAAATAATTCCTATGGTGACTATAGCTAATGACACTGTATTGTATTGCATATTTGGAAGTTGCTAAGAGACTAGAAGTTAGAAGTTCTCATCACAAGAAAAAGAGTTTGTAACTGTGGTGACAGATGTTAACTAGATTTATTGTGGTGATCATTTTACAGTGTATACAGATATTGCATCATTATGTGTAAAATTTATATTGTACTAGTGTAATGGTGTATGTCAGTTATGCCTCAATTAAAAAAAATAATTCCTAATACCTCATGGTATAGCCCAGATTTCCTCCTTTCCCATTAAATATATTTTCCTCATTAAGTAATTTTATTTTAGAATAGAGTGTTTGGCATCTTGAATGTGTCAGTGGCCTAGTATTGATTGCATTCTACCATATATTAGCACAGTGTCAGAAGATCTTCATGAAGTAGGTTTCATTGTATGCTTGTTGGCTAAATAAATAGATGCATTAGGCTTATTTTGGTCTTCAGATGGGTAAATTATTTTAGCAGTTAATGGAACATGTTAGCATGTATGTGGGGTTTGGTTTATTTCTTCTGGACAGGAAATACATCCCGAATGCCCTGGGGTCATTCTGGAGGTCATGACTGGTGTAGCTTGTTTAGAGCACGGTTAGCGCTTAGTTAGAGCTGAGTAAATTGGTGGCCAGGTCATTCTCCCAACCCAATTGGAAAAGTTCTCCAGAGTGTTCGAGGACCTATTTGGAGAATAGGTTGTAGTAGTTTTATGATGCATTTCATCTCTTGAGGCTGCAGGCTACCTCAGGCTACAGTAGGCCCCAGGAAGGCAAAAGATAGCTTGTTGCTAATATCAGCTAAGCAGCCTTTTTACAAACATTCAGCCAGTTGTCAGCTCTTTGTGATCCTGCCATGGTTACTGCTTGCATTGGTCTGACACCAGACAAAAAGAATAAAGGAAAAGATAAGGGGACCTGGGAGGGTTTCCTTCAGCCAAAACCAGGCTTGTCACGCTGCAGGGGCACAGTGTCTGGTGTTAATAATCTCATGTGTCACTTGCAGTTTATTATTACTAAAATATAGACCTATTTCTTACCACTTTTTTTTAATTTTTGAGAAGCTTACAAAATGTCACTTATGCTCTTCTTTCAGGAAAGTGGTGGGGGGTGTTAACGTGCTGAATGTCAGTGCACTACTGGTTTTCAGTTGCAGATTAATAGCAGGTGGTAGCCATTTTTCAAAGCCAACAGGCTGTCTCCTTAGTTCAGTTAGAAAAAAAGCACTAATTCTTTACTGTAGCCTGAAATATTCTGTGCAAGGTGACAAATGGCAGGATCACAAAACATTCAACATTTAAAAAAAACAACAAAACTAGCTGGCTAATACTGTACATTTTTAAAGGACGAAGCTGGAACTTTCAACGAAGTATTTCTTTTACCATACTTAACCGAGTTACGCATCTTGGTGTTTATGTTTAACATAGATCTAGTACTGTCAGTGCATGTATTTTCAGGCAGCTCCTTTGATTTGCAGTCTATAGTATCTTGGTCCGCTCCCGCAGAGCTCATCTGGGAGAATAAGCTCCTCCGGAAAGGAGCCGCATCTTAGAAGCTCTGTGGATGGTCACCCATCACCTGGCAGACGCACGCGTGTGCTCGTGTGTTTGGGGCGGAGGGCAGGTTTGGTGATGTTATGTTGGACTAATAAGAGTTTTTATTTTTGGATTTTTTTTTTTATTCACAGATAGGTTTTTAAGAATATTTGAGATACTGATTAGTATGCCCACATTAATGCGGGTCAAGGTAACCCGTATTCTCGTCTTAGCTTGTGACTGACTAGCTGTCTGATCTTCCGAGAGTAGAGCTGTTTCACGATTGTATCTTTAACATCTGGGGACCTTGGGTCCTCAGGTGTATACCTCCTTCAGATGTATATGGCCATTTCTCCTATTGCGTATTTTTGATAGCTGACAGTTATGGCATCAGATGTCATTACCGGTCTGTCATTAAGAGCATCATTGTACCTGCAATATACTTGCACTTGGGTTAAGAAGCTTGGGGCGGGGGTCTCTTTCCTCCGGGCGGGAATCCTATCACAGCTCCGCAGCTGAGCAGTTGCTGGGAGCTTTCTAGCACCTGATCAAACGATGGATGCATGGAAGCCACACTCACAGGAGGAGAATTTGAACCAGAAAGATAATATATGATTAAAATGATAGTCATAACCATAAAGCACGCAGCATATCTTGCCAAATAATTAATAATACTCTAACCACCCAGCAGGCAAAACCGAATCAAAACCAGAGTCGCTCTTTGTTCTTTGGTCCAAACATAGAGAAAGAAGGGTCTGCCCGGTGAGCGGTGGTGGGAAGAGTCAGAAGTTCTGTGCTCACGAGACAGCGCTGCAGCTGTGGATGTTAGGCCAGTCTCTTGTCTGCAGCTGTTGTGTGTGTTTTTTTAAACTGTAAAAAGTAATAAAAACAAAGAGGTGGATGCAAAACTAGACTACTTCACATTCCTGTCTCATGTGTGATTATGTGATTATGTAACTTTAGATCTTTAAAAGTGATAACGAACGCTAAAAATTCTGAGTTGACATTTTGATTACATCCATTCTTGAGTTTCTTGGTGGCAAAGCTCTGGTGAAAGGCACCCCCAGTGTGCCAGGGGGCCCTGGGACTTGAAGTTCCGGAGCTGGCTGCTTCACAGTGGTCCTTCCACGGCTGTGTACAAATAGTGATGAGAACAGAGCTAAGCCTCAGCTAGCCTGTCCCTTGCAGTGGGCACATAATAGTGTCTTCTCATGCCTCTCAGCCATCCCCGTCCAGGACCTGAGGTGGCTGATTTCCATCCCACCCGTGGGCCCTGTTGCCTTCCATCTGGTGGTTCATGGCTGGGTGCACTCTCTCCATTCCTCCTTTCTGGGACTTCTCTCCTGTACCGCTTCGTCCAGGCTTCTGTCTTACCGGTTAATCCCACAGTCTCATCTCTTAAAATGTTTTCTTTGGTCAGGGAACCTGGAGGCTTTACACAGAGGCTGAAGATGTTTTTAAATCCCCTCACCCTCAGGCTTGGGGGAAAACGGGGTGCTGTAAAGGGCCAGGCACTTCTCCTTACCTTCCTTACCTTCCTTACCAGTGGCCACTGCTGAGAATTTAAACAAAAATAATTTTTGTTATTCTAACACTTTTCTAAATTTGTTTTTTCTTGGAACATAGTGGAATCACAGCTTACTTAAAGATTTAGTTTCAAATCACCACGTGAATTTTATTTGTCAATTATAACTCAGTAAAGCTGGAAAAAAATAAAATGAGTATTTGAGACAAAGATTTCTTTTGTTCAGGTTTATCCTGAGAGTTCAGCGCTGCGAGCTCTTCTTCCGATATTGGGTTAGTTCGGTTCTTTAGTTGAGCACCAGAGGAGAAGCTGACTTTCAGTTGAGGATTTGTGAATAAAAACTTTCATTTAAGGATTTATGAATGAAAGCGCTGGGCAGAGATGCCATCCAGAAGGGCGTGGGACGTGAGAGAGACCCAGCCATCCCTCGGGGCATGGGTGAGACCCTGCACTCCAGTCACATTCTCTCCCCACTTTAACCCGAGTGGCTGGATTCGAGTAAACTCTGTGTGCATTTGATGCAATTTTACCGAACTCTCCTTTAAAGCATCACAGATGAGATGAAGATGCCCAATTATTTTCTGAACTTAGTCATTTTGGGGCAGAAAATGAGAGCCACTGGGATTTGGTGAGCAGCCGTGAGTTGAACTTGTTTTAGAAGGTGACCCCTTTCATCCTCAGTTTTACCTCTGAACCTGCCACGTGGTGTGAGGTTCAGGCAACAGCCCAGTGACTATTGCTAAGCGACAGAGAGCGAGCGAAGCCCTGTCGCTCCTCCAGTCCTTGTCAGCCCACCGCTGGCGCCAGGTCGGGCAGAGGGAGCGTCGCTGCTGCCACGAGCATCTGCCCCTGGCAGCCAGGTGTCACGTACACGGGGTATTTCCAGATGCTGCTGAATGTGTGCTTCTTGCACCCTAGTAGCTTGGCGGCAGAACAGACACATTTATTGAATTTCCTCTGGCCTAGCTATAGAGTCGATTGTAAATGAGTAACAGAAAAAATGGTATGGCAGATATAACGCGTAAATGGTGAATTTTAGCCCATCTCCTTAAATTTACAAAGAAGAAACAGACCCCCAAAGGGGAAGTAGCTTCCCAGTTTCATGAGTTTGCAGCCAAACTGGAATCCCAGGCTTAATTGTCTGATGACTTTTCTGTTCCTTTTCTGCTGCACAGGATTTCTGAATCAAGTTGCATTTCATAGGTGCAGTAGCATTCCCTCGGCCCAGCCTACGTAAGTGAAGCAATTCTAACGGGAATCGAGGTGTACAAACAGATGTACCCTCAGTTTTGGTTGCTGGTTTACCTTCTGTTTGAACTGTAGGCTGAAGTTTAAGACCTGCTTAAAGTTCATTGTCATCATTTGTTTTGTGTTAATTAGCAAATCAGATTATGTGGCAGCCGTGGGAGTATTTCTTCAGCCCTGTCTCTAGGAGAGAACTTGCTGTGAAGGGTGCCGTTAGCTGACAGCCTTAAGCTGCTGCAACTTTGGGATCCATCGGTGTTGGCTCCCAGGCCATGCTCTCTCCAGGCTCACAGCCTAGGGGCCATTCTGCTTACCCCAGGATTCCTCTACCCTGCAGTCTTTGCCCTGGGGATCCCCACCGGCCCGGCTAAGGTTTCTCAGAGCTGCACCGTTTTCTCCTTCCTGCTTCGTCTTCCATCACAGGCGCCAGGCCTGCAGCATAGTCCAAGGCGCTCTCTGCTTTCCACTTCTAACCTGCATCCCTCCTGCTAATAAATCTCTCTTCTGATTCTGTCTCAGCATCTGCATCCCAGAGGACCTGAGCTGACATGGTACATAGTTGGTTCTGGAGACATTTTTAGAATATTCTGCATTAATTGTGACAGGAACTCTTTAAAAATCTCTTTATGTTGAGTAGTGTTGAAAATAACTACAAATGTTTGATGAGTCATTTTTACATTGTCTTTCCTTAGAGTTAAGCCAACATGAAAAGAAATAAGGTCAGGGAGCGATGGGAAGTGCACTGCTGACAGGAGTCAGGGATCGCAGGACAAACTCTCTCCCTGATCTTAAAGAATTCCCTTAGTAACGAGGACTTTGTAGCCTCACTTACTGCCTATAAAATGAACTGGGTGATCTCTGAATTTTTTTTCTAGCTCTGGATGTGAAATAGATTGCAAGAGAAGAGATTGACTGTGGCCAATTGGTCCCAATAGTGTGAACATTAAATCTAACTTTAAATTGAACAAATACAAACTAATACAAAGAAAAGGAATTCAGTAGTGGCGCAGTAATTGTCTCCATGCTGTTGTTCAATTTATTTGTCAGTTCAGCAATACAAATACCTTCACACAGACAGTGCAGTTTAGCTAGTATCTCTGTGTTAAAGGGCCTCTGTGATTTTTAATCTCCATCGTAAAACAGATTATATGTAAGTGCCTAGAAGTGGAAGCATTATCCTCTACTATGTGGAAAAAGAAGACAGAGACATTTCAGTTATAATTGCACCTGAAGGTACATAATCCCAAATACTTAGTGCTCCATTCCACCATGTCCCCTATCCGCTGTGGCCTCGAGGTGAGCGCACTCTGCTTTTACATGTAACGGTAACGTTCAGTGGTCATGCCACCAGTCCCTGCTGCAGCTGAATTCGATGATAAAAGCCCCTTCCTACCCTCAGCCCATGTAACTACATGGCAGTTTTATCAAATACGGCCCTTCTTACTGCTTTTTCCTCCTGCAATTATAATTCTTATCCATGAAGTTTCTAAGCTTACTAATCATCGTTGACATAGAGTCCTTATTTATTTTATAGAACTCAGTCTCCTAGAACTTTTTCTTTTTAATTGCTGCATTTGATTCGACATGGTCTTCTCGTCTAGACTTGCTCCCTGTTTACAATTACTGTGTCTTTCACAAACGTGTAGTCGCTCAAGCTCCTGTCATTACAGAGGATGCAGCTGCTCATTTGAGAACTCTGAAACCCCAGCAGGTCGCTTCCCTTTTGACTCAGCACTTATTTAATGTTTATGTGCTGGGCATCGTGATGGGTGGTTTCGGTTTTTTATTCCTTTAATGGATCAACGTTGAGAGAGAAGCACAGAATGGATGACACCGAACTGATGAGGCTATGTGTTGCAGGACCTTCCATGGTGAAATTTCATGTTGAAATTATCATGTTGCTTTGTAACATGAAACTTCTAAATTACAATGGAATCACATTATACCTGTTTTCAGGAATGACATATACAATGTTTAGCAAAAGGTCTGTTATTGTCACTATCCAAGCAGGAGAAATGTTGAACAGTGCCAGCTCTGTTAACTGAGTAGCAGTTGTGCCCGAGCTGAACACCAGCTGCACGGATTCAGAGTCTTGTATGTTCTATGGGCGTGGATTCTGTTCTTACAGGGAGCCATAGGAAACGTAGAACCAATGACCTGTTTCATGCTTTCACTTCTTAGGTCAAAAATAATGAATTAAAATTTACAGTTTCCTCTCTCATTGGGATATGATTCACTACTTTACATGTATGTAAGCAACTCTCATTGCTTTTATGCATTTTACCTTCACAGTGCAACCCCACTACCAAGTTAAAACCAAGTTATACTGCAAGCACCTCTCCAGCCCAATTCTTCAATATAAACACACTTACTGAACAAAAATTTATTAGCAAGTAGGTCCAAAATGATTCACACAGCCCACTCTGTAAAAGTCATTCAAGTACCAGCACTGTTCTGTACAGTGCTTTCTTTGCAGGAAAGACTCACCTGCTGCAGGCGAGGCTCTTTATAGTTGGCCCCAGGCAACCGACAAGCCTTGTAAACCAGTGGTTCTCAGCTGGGGGCAGTTTGGCTTCCCAGAGGCTAGCTGCCAATGTCTGGGCACACTTTTGGCTCACAGCTCTTAGCGGGATATGGTATTAGCGGTGTCCTAGCTGTGCTGCTAAACATTGCACAGTGCATGGGACAGCTCTTCACAAGGAATGACCTGGTCCAGAGCATCAGTACTGTCGAAGGTGAGACTCTGTCTTAAGCCAACAGCTGGATGCAGGGCTGCTGCCGGGTGTGGCTTGAGGCTCCCTTCCTCAAGTTAAGGCTGCAGGCCTTGTTCTCACAGCCCCTCATATTCTCATAACCTGTTCACCCGCAGATGCAGGAGTATCTTTATAATATGTCACCTGATGCTTATGTCTTTTTTATAGTTTTCATTTTACTAACAAGAGCCTATATGTAACATTTGTCATGCTAGTTAATGAACCATTTTCACTAAGGAAATCTCATTTCCAACAGTCACTGTGCTAATTAGCAAAACATCATTGTTGATCAAGACCTGGATGAGTGAAGCCCTGTAGTAGCCACCTGTACTTTTTGAGCTTCCAGTTTTGAGCTTCTAGTAAGAATGCTTGCTGATCACCCCTGGATTGTGTGTTCCTGAGGAGCACGCTGGCAGCACCTAGCTCAGAGCTCCACCTAAGTAACAGGGCACTTCACAGTGTGTGCTGCAGTGTTTTGAAGTAAATACGGATGCTGTGACAGATTTGTTTCCCAGAAGGCTACTTATTTCTTGCAACCTGTTCCCTTCGGTGCCCTTTGTTTCATTTCGGCTACGGTGTCCTGAGTGTTTCCTTTGTGGAAGGTACAGACCTGGGTCAAGCCAAAGATACAGACAGAGAGGAGTAACCTCTTTTCCTGTCTCAGAATTTACAGTAGAGAAGAGGGACAGTGGGTAAGTAACAGCCAAAAGTCAAAAACAGGTACCATGAGAGACATGTTGAAGAGTTGTATCAGGTGCAACAGGGAGTAACATTTGAGAGGAGTTTTGGAACATGGGTGGGGGGCTGGAGTAGGTCAGTGCCCTGTCACACAGCGACAGCTGAGCTAGAACGGGCCTCCCGTCTCCTGTCTCCCCACTAAGTGGTTTCCTAGTGTGTATACTGCTAATAAGTACTGAACTAAACCAGAAAGCTGGAGAATTAGCTATGTGGTTTAAAAGTCTTTCCTCTCTAAAGCTATGGAAGGAAGCTTGTAAAGTTGCTTCTGATTTCACCTAGCTTAATTTTGCTGCTTTTGTCAGGTGCCGCGATCTGCACAAATGTTATGGAATATTTAAAGCCCCACTGGGTTGCTTTCTAGGTGTGCCTTGGAAGTGGCAGAAGACAGTCAGGTGGCTGTTTCCAGTGTGTTATCAGTATGAGAAGGCTGACTGTAGACCAGAGTTCTTGAAACTCTTTTGGGGGAGACAAAACAAAGAAAGAAATGAGTTTGATTACATCCTGGGGCCTCGGGTATGCGTTCCAGATTTAGGATTAAGAAGTCTGTTGGAAGAATGGTCTTTGTCTTTTATCTCTTGCCCTGTATCCAGCTTATATCAGACAGTACCATGTAGGTGGGCAAAAGTGTGGTTTAACACTTCAGGCTGGGGTTTGCGCAGAGATTATGCCTCTGCCTCTCAGCTGTTGAAAAGTATGCTAAATCTGACAATAGGTTGGGCACCGTTTAAATTCACCTAGATGAGTTACCCTTTTAAAGGTCATCTTCTGGTGTGGTTTGGAAAACAATGCTCTGAGTATAATTCTTGTTTATTAACTTGATAAAGGCTCAGTGAACCCTAAGTAATTTCTCATTTATAACAAAAGTCTAATATTTAGCTAATTGAATACATGGCTACTTTAATTATTCTGCTACGGCTAATTGACATTCGTAGTGATCATGCTCTATGGCTTCTAAATGTAATATCACCTTACAAGTTTACGGTTCAGCCCCCTTGGATATTTCAGTTCTCTGTTTTATGTCAGCATATACTTTTATTAGGTTCCTATCTATTGTGCTTTATACGTAATTCTGAAAAGGAATAACGCTCTTTTCCCTGCTCTTGTTTGCTTGAGTTGTAAGATAGATAGATAGAGATTTATTTTGTCTACCACAGATTATCCATATCATTGTGAAAGGTTAAATCTTCCCCAGTCCATTATAAGTGTGTTTCAGATTTGTTAGAAGATTTAGAACGACAGGAAATGAGTTATAAGGATTTCCTATTTGTATTGATTTACAGTTCTTGCCTTTTCTCAATCCTAGTAATCTCTGGCTTTATAATACCAGCCCGTGGAAAATTGAGCCGGCTCCTGCTTTGTTTTCTGCCTTGAGCTATTAAAATTGAACACTGACATTTCAAGGGACTTTGTCATTTAAAATGTACAAGCTTTTCCATAGCACAGAATCTTTCCTTAACCTGCCTTGTACTTGGTGTATGAAGTAACAGTACTACTTTTGAGCTAAGAGATTGTGATGTCACTGGGTTCCAAATGCCATGTACCTGAGCGACAGATACCTCAGGCCCCAGGAGCAACCAGGCCTGAGAGAGCTGAGCCACTATGCCAAAGCGCTGTTGCCATGAAGATTTTCCTAGGAGCACACAAGGGAAGGTAAAGTTCCTACCAGCACAAGATGCCATCCCCGTAGTCCCAGTTTTTCCTTCTTTTGACCTTTTTATATCCTTTGATGTAAGCACTTTCTAGGACATTTTCAAAAACTGTCTTCTGCCACTTTGGGACATATCTGCTTATTCTCTTGAAAAAAGAAAACATAGGCAAAGATAAGTGGTTTTTTGAAATAAATAAGTAAAACCAACAGTGAGTGAAGAGGAGGTTGTGGAGTACATACACTTTTCAATCTTCTCTGAAACGAGGCAGGTCTTTAAGGAAGTAAATCCTACGTACTGCATTTTGAATCTAGCTGCCAACATGTTTATGTGTTGGGGTTCTTAAAGAAAACTTGATTTTCTTAGTTTCTCTTGCATATGGAACGTTCTAGTTTCCATAATGATTCATGTAAGCTCTTTCTGTCATGTTTTCAAGCCCAATCATTTCAGCCCAAATCTAACAGAATCTGAAAGCTAATCAGTGCACAGTTCGTGTAGTGGGAGGAATAGCAAATAGGAGGCCGGGGGAAACTTTTTCATATTCATTTTCCCTAAGAAATGATTCTGCTAGGACAGTAAATAATGTTGTGATCCCCTTTGTGTTTATTTGTTCACTTACAGTGATTCTGTATCTCTCAGACTTACACGTAGAAGTTGATTTCCCTGCGCTTGGTTTACTGCTTTGCCCGGTGTTGAGTGTGACCCTCCATCCTTGGCAGCTATTAGCCCAGTCAGTGTATTCCAGGCTTATTTAAGTTTTAGGATTCATATTGTGTGACTTTCCCCACCAGCATCACATTAACCGTTTCAGAGCAATGTGCCGTTCAAGTGTTGTGGCTTTGTTACCCTCTCTGTGATCTCAGACTGTTGATTCTGGTGGCCATCGAGGCAGAGCTTTGTGGTGTTAGACTGTAGTTGGGTGTTGTCGGGTCTTTGGAAGTAGTTCCTCTTTAGTGTGCATGTCTGATCTTCTGGCATGTTGCGTTAAAATGTTCAAGGATGACATTTAGAAAATGTAAATGAGGGTACTTTATTTAGGTCCCAGTCAGCCCCTCAAAGTTAAATTTGTTGGTGCAGCCCTCAATAGGCTCGAGTAATAGTCTTGTAGTATTGAATTTTTAAAAATCTCACTGTGCAACTCTACACGAACAAAAGAAACATTTAGTGCAAGTGTTTTAAGAACCATGGTGGGTAATGTCATACATTGAATGGGAAAGAGAATTGAGTGTTAATACATTAAGGATTTAGTAGGTAAAATAATTTCTATGCTGTAAATTACTGTTCACGTTATTAAAACAATTTTCTTTTGGTTGTTAATATGGTTGCTAATAGCTCACACTCTCAGCTTCATAAATGTTTTCATCTCAGTCAGGGATAAATGTGATAGTAATGTTTAAAATATTTTTCTGATTACAGAAGTAATTGTTCATCACAGAAAATTTGGACAATAGAAAATAGTCCAAATAAGGAAAATATCCCTCTATACATGTCATATCCACTGTTGACATCTTAGCATGCTTTATATTTTTTTCCATGTCTATATAACTAGGCTGTTCCTCCTTTTTGCTCCCTAACCTCAATTTCTTAACCGAAAAACTGAAACTTTTACTATACATGCTATTTTATGACCTGTTTTCCCCCCATATAATATTTTGAGTTAAAAATTAATTATCCTATTACAACATTATTTTTAATGGCTATCGATGGTTGATCATTATGGCTAGATTAAAATCTTTATAATCAATATCCTGTTGTTGGCCCAAATCTTATTTACACAAACCTCTGTCATTCCCACTTGTTTGTTGCTTTAAATAATGCTGGCTGCATTTTCTTAGATATAAATCCTTCTTTGCTTTTCCCAGTATTTCCTAGGATTAAATGCCTAGAAGTAAAATCGGCCAAGTGATAGCAGATTAACAGTAATAAAGATATATACACACATACACGTATATATTTATATGTAGATATTTTCATAAACTCTAGTCTGCTAAATTTGTATTCAGTATGTAAATTCATTCTTTGTAATATTACAGCTCTACAAGTTTTCCACCACCATAATCAGGGAACAGAATCGTTCCCTCACCTCAAAAAAATTGCCTCCTGTGTCCCTTGACTACAGAGTGTGTTTATTTTTAATTTGGAAAATATAAAGAAGCAAAATTAACTGGAAACCACCCTGCTGTAACCTCTGATCATATTTTTGTTGAATATCCTTTTGGTCTTTTTTTCCCCTCTTTCCTATAAAAAAAAGAGATCATACTGTTTTTTCTGTTTATAGTCTTTTTCCTTTGTTACTTAGTATATTTGTGTTTAATAATTGGATTCGTTTTTGTTTTTGTTTCTTTGCAATTCTAAACAATCCTATTATGAACATCTTTGCATATTGCTATAATTACTTAAGAAAAGTTCTAAAAATAGTGTTTAGATCTCAGTGAATGTATACATTTTTAAGCCATATTAGATTTTGTCAAATTGATTTAAAAAGTAGTTATACCGGTTTCCATTCTGACCAACTGTGCATAGAAAAGCCTGTTTTCCTGTATCCTTACCAACATTATTTTATATTTTTGTTAGTTGGATAGACAAATAATTATTTTAATTTTCATTCTTTGATTTCTTCTGTGGTTGAGTTTTATTTTTCCATGTTTTTATTTTTTGTATTTCTGTGTGTGATTTACCAGTCTGTATCATTTGCGGGTGGGGTAGAGAGCTTATTTTTTAAGTGTTCTCTGTGTTAATAACATTAACTCACAGCTGCATGCTGGAATATCTTTTCCTCTTCTTGTCATTTGCTTTTCATTTGGTTTAATGATTTTTAAATTTTATGGAGGGTCTTATAGTCCATTCTTTTTCATTTATTTTATTTTTGGGGTGTCTGTGTTGAATTTCGAAAGGTTCTTTTCTCTATAGATTATATATATAGTTGTGCATATTTTCTTACCACTTAGCTTTGTTAAACATTCTTTCTCCATTTATTTTTTCTTTGGTATTCCTGACTAGCAGGTTTTTACTGTGTTGTACCGAGGAGCCGTAGATTATGTACTTACGTATGAATGTATTCTTACCAAATCTTAATATTGTATTTGTTTTTATTTATTCATATGCTTTCAAGGAGCATGACCTTTTCATTGAAATCTTCTATTTAAACTAATAGCCTAGTCACATTTAAATGTCTCCCAAGTTAAGCAAGTCCCTCTTTTCCCCCCTATTGCCTTCTTTGGTTTGAGTTTTAGGTAGATATGATGCATCTGGTTTCTTTCTGACATTAGGGAAAAAAACAGTACTTAAATTGCTAAATAACTATTTGTTTGTTTTTAACATGCTGCAGGACATTGAAGTCAAAGTAAGTAGCAAAACAGTGACCTACAAATGTGCAAATGGGTTCTCTTAAATTAAGCATTATAGTAGATAGAAGTCACCCTTACAGGGGTTGAGCCAGGTGACACTTGATCACCTTGCAAATAAAATGGTGCATGGCCCAAGGATGGCAATGCCAAAATATATTCTTCTGTAATTTATTAGAATTCCTGATCAGGTGTATATTCAGCATTCACCAAATAAAAAATACGTTTAAAATTTTTCCTACTTGGGGTGATACAGGGAGTTCTGTTCCCTCAGGGAGAGAAAGGTCACTTAAAAACATAATGATCAAGATATAAACAATAGTTTGAAAAAGCAGTATTTTACTAATCTAGAAAAAAGAAGTAACTATCTTTATCACTATGTTTTTCAAGGATCAAAAATATTTTATTGTGTTTTTATTTTATAAAAAAGATCTTATAAATTAGAAGTGGGAAAACTGAGATTTTTAAATTACTTTCATTATTAACTTTTAATTATTTACATAAACATTTATAGTAGTTTTTGGCCCTCCGTCTAAAGACAGCTGCTTCATAAAAAGGGAAATAGACCAATACATGTATTTATATTCAGGTTTCACTGGTTAATTTAAGGGTTCTCAAGCACAAAGTTTACATACACAGTGTTACATAGGCATGTTTTTTGTTTTTCAAGAAAGGCTGAAAACTGAGTATATTATTCCCAGATTAAAAATCAAAGTTTTATTGTGCAAAATATTAATCCTTGAAATTACTCTCCAAAAGAGAATTTAAATAAAACAATCTCTGCTGTATTATGATACATTTGGACAAAGTAGGACACAGCTGTTACAGTAAAAAAGAAAAAACCAATGTAGAGTCATTCTTTACATTTAAATACAGCAATCATCATCTTATTAATGTTTCTCCATGGCAGAGACCTAAGAGTCTGCAGAAGCTTTCAGCTTTGTACACTTATTTCTAATGTAATTTATACTTGACTTTTGCTTTGCTGTTGCTTTTTCCTAACATAGTATATTCTTCATGTCTTTTTTTAGGCTAAGCTGCTGGAAGAGAAAGATCGAGTGATAAAGAGGCAGGATGCGTTCTACAAAGAGCAGCTGGCTAGACTGGAGGAGAGGGTATGACTATTTCTTGTCATTGATTCTTTTACCACATCTGCAGCTTTCCCATATATTTATTTTAAAAATGAATAAGTTAAAACTATAACTGTTTTTCTTATTTAAAAAGTGACCTGGAAGTGAAGAAGCCAAGCAGGCAGATCATTCTCACAAGGGAATGTCACTTCTACTGTGATAGTTTTGAGTATGGTGGCCTTACTGGTTCATTGATGCATTTTACCACTTGCAAACCTCCCTCAAATATTCTTCATGAAATATGTAGAAACTGCACTGCCCCTAGGTTACACAGCAGAGTACTACTCTTTATTATTATTATTAATAGTTTTTTTCCCTCTTCCTTTTTATTTTTTTATTTTTAAATATATCTTTATTGATTTCAGAGAGAGGAAAGGAGAGTGAGAGAGAGAGATAGAAACATCAGTGATGAGAGAGTCATTGATCGGCTGCAGCCCGCAACCTGGGCATGTGCCCTGACCGGGAATCGAACCCTGATCACCTGGATCCTAGGTCGATGCTTAACCACTGAGCCACACCCGGCCAGGCTCCCTCTTCCTTTTAAAAAATGTTTATTGAATTTAATGGGTTAATAAAATTATATAGATCTCAAGTGTATAATTCTATTAGAGTGTTACTTTTAATTCCCCTAAACATCAACTAAACTTGAGCACGTTCTTAAAAATGACAGTGTTTTAAAGGATATATTGTCTTTGTGAAAACTCAGTTTCACTGCATTTGTGGCTAAGAAATGGATCTCTCTTTCAAGAGTGGTGGACAGGAGTTGAATATTAGACTTAGGAAGAAGAGTTAGGAGGAGTTGAGGTAGTACCTGTAGTCAACATGCACCTAGAATTGGACAGAGATGCAGAGGAAGGAATTAAGGCTGAAACACAAGGTAAGAATGGGACTTTGAGCAGGTGACCAGTGCCCCCGGGCAATCAAGTAGATTTGTCTGGAATGATTTCATGCATAGACCATGATATTGCCAAGCTACCTTTCTCTCCCCTTTGATTGAGACCCCCAGCATTTGATTTGTTTAGAATAGGGTGTTTAATAACAAAGTAGGTAAAATAAGAAATATATCATCAATACAATTATTTATGTGTTGAAGATGTTTAGCCATGTCTGTATGTCACCGAACTGAGTGCTTCTTGACCGTAGGGACGGTCTTCTCATTCATTCAGCAGATACTTAAGTACCTGATGTATGTCAGGCCCTGGTCTAGTGCCAGAGATACAGTCCTGAAGAAAATGAGCCCTCATGGAGCCTAAATACAATGAAAACCCAGTGTGTGTGTGTGTGTGTGTATAGATATAGTTATATAGATAGATATAGATATATATAGATAGATATATAGTATGGGAGGTTGAGATAGTGCGGCAAACAATAAAGCAAGGGAAACGGCGTCCCAGGGCCTAGACGTGGAGATTCAGGGTCAGGTGGAGAGGGTGGGCCTGTCTAGTAGGATGGCATTTGGGAAGAGGTCTGCAGTAATGGGGGAGCCCCAGAACCCGGAGCAGGGGTGTGGTTGGCATGCTTAGAAAGTCCAGAGGGTTTGTGAGCGGAAGAGTATTCTGGCTGCTGTCTTGAGCAAGAAATGAAGCAGAAGTTTTAGTAAGAGGTTATGGCAGCGATTCAGAAAAGGGTTGGTGCTGAGCAGTGGAAGGAAAGAAATACCTTTGGATATTTCAAAGGCACAGCTGACCAGATTTGCTTATAGCTTTGATCATGAATGAAAGGAAGAAAGAACTCAAACATACTGTAGGCCTGTGATTTCTACATAGGATGTAATTTTACACAGGATGGGTTTTCTCCAGGGAAGACCTAAACTGTGGATCTGGGTGTGTGTAGTGGAGGAAATCAGGAGTTTGATTTGGGGTATGTTAAGTGTGATGTATTTCTAAGACATCCAGATAGAGATGTTAAGTAACCATGGAGCAGAAGTCAGCACATTTTTCTGTAAAGGGCCAGATAGTAACTGTTTTCGGCTTTGCAGGCTGTGTGTGGTTTCTGTCACAGCCACTCAACTCTGCCATTGTAACGTGAAAGCAGACACAGCCAACATGTCAGTGACAAATGTGACCATGTTTTAATTTATGGACACTGAAGTTTGCAATACTCTACTTTTGATCCCCCCCCAAACATTTAAAAATGTAACACCCTTCTTAGGGTCACACTGAAACAGGTGGCTGCTGGAATTGACCCCAGAGTCGCAGGTTGCGGAGCCCTGGGTTAGCGCACAGGCTCTGGCATCCGCGGGCCTGGGTCTGAACCGACACTTGCCTGCTGTGCTTCTTGGAAACTTTCCGCTTCCTCAGCTATAGCACAGAGATATAATAATACCACCTTACCAGCTTGTTAAAGGAGCCAAATCTCATAAAGCAGCTGTCCTAGTGTCCAGCCCTGGGTAGCCACCCAGTCAGCCGTGTTTCTTATTTTACTCTGTCCTTCCAGAGCACCGTGCCTGCCCTGGTTGGCCCTCAATAGCTGAATAAAATGGGTGGAGGGAAAGTCTGGAGGTGATTTCCTCAGCACCTGCTTTCTCTCTACTCAAATGTAGTTTTCTTTGTCATTAAGTATTAACTATGCTTGAATTTGTGTTTTTTCGAATTTCATATTTGTATCTTTGAATTTGTCATTGATCACTGTTAGATACAAGAAAGGGCTGAGAAAAATACCCATTTCTCTTAAGTTCACTGACTTGGTGCAGATAGTTCAGTGATTGGTGGAGAGGAGCTGAGAGGAGCTGCTCCTGGCAGATTCAACCTGTCTGCTCAGCAGCTGACTGTTGCTTTTGGCCTCAGGGTAGAACAAGTGGTGGAGGTCAGATGGATGTAGTATGATATCAAATCATTGCTATTAGTGCCTTCTTATTTAGGCAAAATATATGATTTTTCCTATTTGAACATAAACCTAGAAAGTAGTTACTTAGGAATTATAACTGAAAGCTGAGAAGCACCAGTGAGTTTAGGAGACTCCTGAGGTGGAATAATCACATTACCATTAGTTGATACTTAGTAATTCTGTATTTAATAGCATGCAGTTGAAAGGATGCTGGACTAGGGGTCAGAAGGCATGGCTGTGTCGTCTAGTTATTTGACAGTTCACCTAATCTCTGAGGGTTCTGGTTGTATAAATTAGTGTGGAGAATCCTCTGTTCCTTGCTCGCCTTTGTGAGTGAAGGGTGGGGAGGGACCAGATAAGATAAGATGGTATATTTAAAAAGCTCCTTGAAAACTGGGACAAGCTGAACCAATTTAAGCTGCTGCCATTAAAGAGTATTTACTTGCTTTCCATTGTGTGTAAGATATCAGTAATCATAAAATTACTTTAGTATTATTCAGCTCCCTGGCGTCTTCTGCCGGTTTTTGTTTGTTATTGCCGTTTCTAAAGCACCTGAGTTGAATTTGTCCATTTGGGATTTCATCTAGGAATATTTGAGAGACATTTAGGGCCCTGATGACGAAGCATTTTCTAGACTTAGTGCAAGAGATTTAGTGCAAAGGGTTTTTCTTGCACTGTGATGGTGGTGAAAATACAATGCCTAAGCATTTCCCTTAGGGATCCTGCACACTTTGTGTTGGAAGGCGTAAAAGCGCCGAACCAACAGTGTATAATGTAAGAAAAACTGACTTCAATATGGTAACTTGCAGAATCATCTAACTTACTGTGAAATTCAGGCTACCTGTGGTTTAAGAGTGTATATATGCACATATCTTTCTCTGTTTTAACCAAATGAAATGATGAAACCGTCAAGTAGGTGCCACGTGGTAGGTATATTAATGGAGAGGGGATATCGAGTCTTTTATAGAATCGTCCCAAGGAGGATTTCGAAGATCTCCTTACCATCTGCCTATCTGCTGGATTAACAAACCCAGTAACCACATATTAGCACTTTCCGGTGGCTCATTACCTTACTACTCGAACTGTTCATTTTCATTGACCTGTGCAGGCTTCTTTCGAGAATGTGAACCCAAGTCCACTGCACATGGCAGCTCATTCAGTCCTTGGTTCGCCTGCTGGATCTGTTTTGGTAAACTCTTTATCAATTAGATGCTCCCTGTGCAAAGGAGCCTTCTCCCCCCAGGTGCTTGTACTGGCTAGTTCACCAGGTGTCTGAGATGATTTTCTCTTCCACTAACTTGTGAGGTGTAATAAGGATAATTTAACTGGACACTGGTTTCACACCCCTTAGGGGCAGTATTCCAGTATTCTTTTCTGAGAAAGAAGGTCAAAGCCACTTGAAAGTTTTTCAGGTCCTTATTTCATTGTAAATGTTGCCAGCTTTATCCAACCACACACGGTCACAGATGTGAAGTAGAGTTTTATATTTTGAGAACATTAGAGAATCACATGTGGGCGTGGGACCTAACTGAAGGAGATTTGCGTGTTAATTCCTGTTGGTGATCTGATGAGAGGAACCCTTCAAAGAGAAGGCCCCTAAATTCCCAAGTCCCCCAGGGGATTCTCCATAAACGTCCCTCTATGATGCCATATTTTATGATCATTGAAATTAGTTATCTGTGTTTATCTTGTAAACTCCTTGAGGGCCAAGGTCATTTTCTTATTTCTGTATTTTCCACAACTCACACATTGTAAGAGCACAGTGAACGACTCCTAGACTTCCTAGGCTTATACCATTCAGTTATGTCTGGGCAGTTAGTATACAGTTTTTAAATATACACAAAACGTTTAGTATCTTCTTCACCGATCATTTAAGTTAATAATGTAAATCTAAGAGCAAACCAGGTTTCACTGTGAGTGTCCGAATGGTAGCATCATCACCGTCCCAGTAGTGACAATAGCATTTGCATTGTGCTGGGCACTTTGCAGAGACTATGACATTTTATCCCCACATACAGCCCTGTGCAGATGCCAACCCTCTTGTTACATGAAGATCCCACGGCTTCGAATAATTAGCCCAAGAATGTACAGCCAAGACATGATCTGGACGTGAGCCAGGTCCAACACCTGAGCGTTCAGCCATTACCCGGCACTATCCTCAATATTTGTCAGTTCTGCACTGAAGACGTTCAATCCCACCTACTCTTTTTAGTTCCTTGGGTGGTAAGTTAGCTCTTTCTGGCTTGTAGTACAACTTTTTAGGTCCTGATGGTCTAATTTGATTAATGCTACCTCACAACCTAAAAGTGTTAAGCATTCAAAATGCATAATTTTCCTCCCAGGATTTGGCACTTCCTGGGAAAATTTGACCAAGAGGGAATAAAAAAGTCCTTATTACCTAGCAACTACAGCATGATACTCCTAAGGATTATTTTAATAGCTAGTTGTACTTCTTTTACTTTGAAGTAAGAAATCTATAGTCATTTGAGCAGTTTAAAAATATTTTTGAGGCGATCATTCATTCATTCATTCATTCATTCATAGTACTCCTATAGGACAGTCATATCCCATTCCACCCCTAGAAAGAAACCAAACTTTCTGTTACTCTTGATAAACTGTTTTGATGGTTATTTCATTAGAGTCTGGATTGCCTGCATGTTGTTCAAGAAAATATGTATTTTCCAGTAGTCTGTTAGCCCTGTGGGAGGGAAGTGAGAGGAAGGACCAAAGAAAGCTGCAGTAGAAGAGGCTTCATCCCCAGGGAGCTACCAGGATGAAGGACAGCTTTCTCCCCAAACATCTCGGAGACATGAGTTCTTTGATGATTAGTGTGTCTTGCATGCCTAACTTCTCAATTATGAACTTGAATTGATTTGCTCTACTGCATCCACTTTGCTCTTGGCGCTCGTAAGAATGGTGGGGTTTGGCACAGCGTGAAGAGAGCTTTAAAAGCCCTGGTGGCTTGAGCTGAGGGAGATCAGAGAGCTTAGTTAGATACAGTTACAGTCTTCAGATCAACAGGGTAGTGGGATATGTATTGCTTTCCGTTTACAGGCTTCTGCCGATTTCAGCAGCAATTTGCATACACACCGCAGTCAGTCCCATACAGTTAAGGGGAGGGAAGTGGACAAGCTGGGCAAAGAGAGCAATGCAAAGAGAATGGTGAAAAATAAATTATCATTAAGAAGAAATGTACTTTACTAGTTTGTCACCTGTGGAGAGAGTAGCTAATTAAATTCTAAGGTCAGGCTTACATCAAGTGAGCAATTTTTAAAAGCCTTTTACTTATGGTAGGTGGCATATTTTCTGTTGCATCATGAAGTGTCAGGCTCCTCTGTATGATTAATTGGCTTTTCTGATTGCATGACTTCTTCCTTGTCAATTAGTGCCCTCATTTCTATATTCCTCTGTGCAAAGCGTGGGGGAAAACAACGCCAACGGTGATAATAAAGCGAAACGACAACAGAACAGATTATTGTCAGCTCAGTGTGTTGCTTATGGGAAGAAATTATTATGCATTTTTACTACCGGATGAAGTCTGTCGTAAAAATATTTCATTGAGCGAAGCTGGGTCAGTCTCTTCAAGGGATTAATAAGGCTACAATCACCGACCACTGACATCTGAGATACTAAAACATAAACTGTCCTTATTGGAGTTAGGGAGATAACTTAAACTCAATTTATGGGATTAAAAAAAAAAAAATCCTTTGATATTTTCCCCCAACAGTGCTTCCTAAACAGTTGTCAGCGATTCCAGGTTGTATGGGCGACTAACATACACTAAATCACTGAGTATGCCTTGGTATGCAGTGTGATAATAGCAAATTTAGCACAGTAGGTAAAAGCATCGCTTTGTGGTAGATATGCCTTGGTAGGTTTATTCTAGTTTGCATTTGGCAACCTAGAGAAATGTATTGTTTTTTGACACTTGCAAATTTTGTACTGGCTTCTGCATTTACCTCAAAATCAAGGCAGATTCCCCATAGTTTCTGTAGTTAACCAGAAGTTCCAGAAACCTACAAGGTTCTGTGGTCCAGGAGTTTGGACGTTGAAGACAGTAGAAGCCAATGTCACTTAATTTTAATGCCATTACAAAAAAATGGTTTGCGGCATGTACCTTGAGCTGCTCTCATCTTTTTTTATCAGTAACAAATGATCGTTCAAATAAATGCCCTGAGATGTTCATTGTTAGGTAGAGGAACAAGTAACACCCTGTATCACCGTATCTTTTGTTAATGTATTTGACACAGTTATTTATAACTTAGGTTCGAAGACTGAAGCCTTTTATACTCTTACCTGCCTCCCTAAAGGAAGTTTATTATTGCAGATATTCCAAAAGTAGCAAGCAGGATGCACTTAAAAATTTTTTTTTCATTCTCTGAGGGGGAAAAAAAAAAATCAATACAGTATGGTGGAAATGGGGGTCTTACCCTTAATTCATTATTCAACAAGTCCTCCAAATGCATTGGCTTTCTGTTAACCTCTCTGAATTTTCTAATGGGAAATATGGTTTGGGTAACCTTGAAATGCTGTTTAAATCTGGCTTTAGGGATACAAGACTTCCTTTCCCCCTCCCTAGGATAAGCTGTTGAAAGTGCATCCTGTTAAAATGATCCCCTTAACTGGAGCCAGTTTTTCTGTGCCTAACTTTAGAGGAAAGATTTGCAAATCATGGGATCAGCACTTAATTTGGGGGGCTCTTGACCATGTAGGCTGTCAAGAAGTATTAACCTTAAGATAAGATGAGCACTTGGAGCACAGAGCTGTGCGATGGTGGCACACAGTGCACCAGGTATTAAATAGCATTATCCATCCTGCTTGCTACAGTAAATAGGATTTCACTATTACGATGTGTCAGGGCTTTCAGTGAAATCAAATTTACAAGACACTAAACTGCCATCCTCTCTGCTGAGCAGCTTTATTCTGGGATCTTGCTTTCATATTAATCCTGTTGGTAGGAAATACTTGTACCAATTGTGCATGGAAATTATAATTTAATGATCTCTTCCTTTTCTCTATTCAGAGTTTAGAATGGACCACTGTGCTTTGCAGTGATAGCCCCAGGGCTCTGAGGAAGAGATAATATACAGTTCAGCTTTAAAGCCCAGCGTTGCTTTTCTGTGAGTGCTTGTAATGATCATAAGTGCTAAGATGCCAACAATATGGGCTGCATACTTTCCCAACTCTGCACATTTCTTTTACCTTGTGAAAGACTGTGCAATATAATAATTAGAGTCTGTTTACCATGACAGTTCTTTAAAATGATATGCCACTTGAATGTGTAGAGACAAGGTAAGAAACAAAGTGCTATGAAATCCAGGGAAAATTAATTCCACTTTTAGAGATTCTGTTCATTTTGTCTAGGGAGGCTCAGCAGGCTGTTTTATTTGAAAACACAATTAGCACCCCCTTTCCTGTCTTTGGGATCTTTTCTTGCTATTGATAAGAATGTTGCAGCCAGGAAGTCACTCTGTTTCCTTTGTATGCCATTCATTGCAAATGGGCCAAATCTCTTAATTTTTCTTGGTATCCAATTTTATAATGAGTGATTGTTTTGCTTCTTGATGTCTTGTTTATTTATAAATTTCAAATGTACTTCATTAGGCAGACCAACCAAGGCTTTTATTTCCCTATTTTACTGACTGAAAAATTAAACTATGTAACTATTAATTTTTTAAGGAAATTGCAGGGCTGGTGTAAGAAAATGCCCCTCGTGGCAGTTTTATGTTCAGACCGTGCACTCACTGTGCCTCTGTAAGGTATTACATTTGAACATATTAGCTTCAGTTAGGACAGTACAGTTGGTCATTAAAACATTTGCAAATAATACTGGCTCACCCCATTATCAAATCAGAAGTGCTCACTGCTGAACTTGGCATATGAAACAGGTTTGCACAGCAAGGTCAGCATTTAATGAAGGGAATCCAAGACCGTTTTGACCCTGTTCCTTCTTATGAGAATTTTGGGGTTTAGAGGGAGTCCTTGGCCTTCTCTGTTCATTCAAACAGGGAGGCGCTGTGCGTAGATATGGTGACAAATGCAAATGGCACAGACGCCCTTCGGCATCTGGTACAGAGCGTTTAGTTGCCCCGGTGTGTCCATGGAGGCTGTGCTGGATGACTGTTTTCCAGAGCAGAAATGTTTTGTGAGGAGTAGCCGGTACTTCTGTCCCATAAAGGTCTAAAGATCGTGGGATTCACAGGGAAGTTAGCCGGTTGAAGAGGCCCATCAGGTTAAATGCTCCAACAGACACCCAGTGGCAGTACCTGACACACAGTAGGCATTGGGTAACTTTTTAGAATTAATGCGTTCGGGAGTGGGATGGGTTCCACATCAAATAATTTTGAGGCATGCTGGGTTTAATAAGCTGAACAGATTTCGACAGTAGGCCTTCTCGGAGTTTATGCACACCCGGCGCTTGCAGGCTGAGGATGCTGCGGGCCGTGTTTCAGCATGACACGCAAACCAGGGAACACTTTCTGCAAGAAAATGAGCTCACCCAGCACCTCTGAGATCTGCTGTGCCTGCATAGTGCCAGCACCTGCAGTTTCTGAGCCCTTCCAGATGTGTGTTCTAGGATGCAGAGGTGAGGAAGCCAGACGTTTTACTGGTGGAGCTTCTAATCTGAGGGCTTCTGAGGACCTGTGGCCACCCCGGAATTGCCCGCCTTCGCGCTGTGCTGCAAACGGGTGGGCGGATGAGGAAGAGGCCTGGGTCCAAAGGCCCTCTGCAGTGGGCTTTGCGCTCTGGGTTCTCTTCATCGGCTCTAGTCTGAGTCTTTTAGAAAACATGTCGTACTCCCTCAGTTCTGTATTTATGTTCCCATTCCTGATCCAAGCCTGCATTATTCCGGGCTCCCCAGAATTGAGAGTGATGGATAATAGGGTTTCACCAGGACCCAGAATCATGCCTGTTATCCTAAGAGTTTTGCATTTTAATGTGAAGAACTGGACATGGGGGCCCAGCAACATGCCACCAAGAATCTAGGGTCCAAATAGGGATTTTCCCTCTTTCATAAAATGAAGTAAGATGGTAATCAGGTTAAATAGATACTTAATTGTCACTGTGGGCCTTTAAAAATCTTCCCTCAAGTGCTTACCAAGATCCAGAGCTGGAGGAACAAGCCAGGCTGTATCAACAGCGTCCATTCCTCCGGAGCCTCCAGTTTCCAGAAAGATTTTATGGGACTGGCTGTTCTCTGGTGAGGAAGCAGCAAGGTTTGCTTGCCTAGGTCGGAGAATTCAGTCTTGCTATTGATGAGTTGAGTTGAGTAGAGGTCAATCACGTTCAAAACAAGAGTTCGGGGAGATTAGTGTGGCCACAGCACTGTACCCTCATGGCTTGTAGTTTTCACATAAGATCTGTGGCAGCAGGAATCTTGTCTGTTCACTGCTGTGTCCCCAGCACTTGGAGCACATAGTGGGTACTGTACAGATGGTTGGTGAATAAATGAGTAAAGAAGTTTTCAGCAGGTGGCTTTAAACAGCGGCCCATGTGACTTAGACATGCATCTCCCAGGTCGCCTCGTGTGCCCCAGCCCCTGTCACTCCGTATCCTGCAGGATCTTGCAGATTCAGACAAGGGTTCTTCTTCTGCACTCGTGCCAGCTACTGGTATTATTGCAACTGCATGTCTTATTCACATAAAATTAAACCTCAGTCAGTGCAGAGATGACTTTTTGAACACACTTTTGAAGTAAATTAAATCACATTCCCTATGTAATGTTCTTATTTGTTAACTTTTGCATGACTTTGGGAAGGAGTTGATCAATTTTATCCATGAGCGCTGTCCTAATGAGAATGCCCAGCTTCATGGATTATCGCAAAAGTTGGCTTTGGGTGAAAATGCTCCTGGGTACTTTGCCCTGTGGACATCTTTGCCAAGAAATATAATATCAGTGTCAGCAGCATCATTAAAATAGCTGCCATCTATTGAGGGATTATCATAAGCCAGGCAGTGTATGAAATGATTGAACACCATCACTTTAACCCCAGCACAAACCTCCAGGGGAAAGCATTTTCTCTCTTCACCTCCCCGCCAGTTGTTTAGGCTCAGAGACACACTTGACTTGCCCTAAGTCACCCAGCTGGGGCTTTCTTCCTCCTCACCAGCAGCCTCTCCTGCGTGGCCAGTGGGAGACTAGAACACTCTCAGGACACTTTCTGGCCACTCTCCTTCTCCCAAGTTTTACAAAGATTTTTGATAGAAGTGGGCATGGCATTTTTTGTTTAGAACCACTAGAGTTAAGTAGCAGATTCTCAGCTGAGTTTCCCTTAGCAACTTTTGTGTTTTTTTAACGTGGCTTCTTTTATAAGCTAAGCACCAGTCTTAATAGTGGATTGTGTTCCACAGTACAGGAAAATTAATCAGCTCCAACATGACCAGATAGATGATGGATACAATTAGTACAGGAAAGTACACGGGCTATGTTGATAGGAGAGATGCTGAAAGTAAGCAAACAGTTGAGAATCTATGGATTGGGCCTTACCCTTCTGAGGGGGTGGAGAGAAAAAAGGTGGCCCAAGAACTACTATGGGCAGAAATCAAAGTCACAAGCCAAGTTAGGTCACCCAAGGTAACGGTGAGAACTAGCGTGATAGCAGCAAGAGAAGGGGGCATGGTGTCCGAGAATGGCCTTGGTGTAGCTGCCACTGCCACTTGGGCGCTTGGGCCCCCGCCATCTTCCTTTGTCATCGCCCACTTCGCAAAATCATTTCCTTCTGGTGGATCTCTGAAGCAGCCCTTGAGCCACTGTATCCACAGCAGCCCAGGGGCTTAAAGCCTGCTGTTTAGAATGTATACATAAACTTCCTGCAAATTTAAATTATAGTCACACAAATAAGAGTTTACTGTCAATTTCCTTTCTCTAGTTTAAGACCAGAGATATGCTTCTGATCCCAGAGCTATTTGAACTTGAACTGAGTGGCTTCCCTAGGCTCTGCCTCAGAATTAACCTGAGTAATTCATCTCAGAAATACACCCAATCCGCAGATTCTCTACTATTTGCCTCCTGCGCTTAAGCCGTACTGCATTTAACCTTCCCTGGCGGTTTCCCATCCGTTGCCTCCCTGTTGCTCACTAGGAAGTCCCCACACTTGCTGCTGTTGGTACATTCCTCTGCCCTGGGTTGGAGATTCCCTTACTGGGGGATGTCGAGCACTTATACGTGCCCAGGTATCGTGCATGGTAGGTGCTTGGATACACACAGAGGGGCTAAATCAGGCACATGTACCTCTAGGATCTCTTCTGTCTTCCTCACCTGTTACCTCTTCTTAATAGTAGTATTTCTGAAAGTTAATCATAATGCACCCAGCAAGGTACCTTCCGCCTTGCCTAGATGGACTATATGCTGCGAGTTAGAGTGAAAATAGAAGTGAGAGGAGAGCAGTTCAAGGCTGAGATCCTTAGCTTATGCCCTTGGGCAGGCAGTCCATTTGTTGAGATCTGTCTGCTTTTTGTTTCTCTGTCATTAAAATGAAAATGTAACCTAGAACTATAATGTTTCTGTAGTTCCAGAAAAATAGTACATAATAAATTGTGAACTGTCCATTCTCTCATGATGTAGTTGCTCTAAATTGTAGAAATTTGGCAGACATTCCTAGAACTATTTGTAAAAATTCAATAGCATGTAATTAAAGACAGAGGCTGCTATTTCACTGTTGGGTACATTAAAAATTATATATCATTTGGATTTGACCTTGAACTTGGTTCCCAAAAGAAAAATGCCAGAAAGAAAAAAGGGTATTTTTAGTCTAGATAGAGGCACAAGTTATATAAAATAAGTACATTCACAGATATATTACTTTTCCCCTTGCTGTTTAAGAATAATTATGCAAAAGATAGTTTTTCAATGAATATTACTTTGGAAGTAGCTAAATGGAAGCAGTGATTATGATGAAATTCTGGGTTTCCTGACTTGCTTGCCAGGCAATAAAACAAGATTGCTGGTGTTTTAAGGCTATGCTGACTAACAATTAAAACCAATATCAATACAACAACCTGGATGCTATATTAATGAAATGGGAATATTTATGGACACATACATTTATTGCTCCATGGAACTTTAACATTCATCTAGTAGAGGAGTATAATTTTTTAGGTGAAAAAAACAAACCTGGAGGTTTTAAGATTGGTTTTATGTAGTTGGGGGAGTGGGGGTAGTGTTTCCCATGCCATTGTCTCATCAGATAGGTTCCAAGAAATGAATGCATATTTGTTAGTTTAGGCTCCTAGAACTGATTTTGTGTTGGCATTGTCACCCCAAATATTGCAGAGGTGACTGAAATACCATGAATACTTGGGTACCATTCCTGAGGTTTTATGAAACTCAATCAAATGAGTAATAAAAGTTCACTAGCTTTGTTGATATCAAAGTACAAAGCAGACACACTGTAGTGTTTGTTTTTTTGTTTGTTTTTTATTAATTGCTGTATGGAATGAAAGAAATGTTCAGTAGAACTCACCTGATTTCTTCTACCAGAGGAAAGGACTGTTAACTTGGTGATTTGTTCCTGTTGCTCGTTTTCATATACCCACAGTGTCATAAAGCAGTAATTCCCAAATACTTATCTCTTGGTCATTTCATAATTACCTGAGCTATTTAATAACCTCAGACCTCAGAACATTAGGGAGATGGGCTGAGATGGTTCTGGAATGCATCAAACATTTGGGACCTCTCCCTCCAAGGACTTCATGCTAAATTTTTTTTTTAATCCTCACCTGAGGATATGTGTTTATTGATTTTGGAGCGAGAAGAAAGGAAAGAGGGGCAGAGAGAGAGAGAAACGTCAGTTTCCTCCCGTACATGCCCTGACTGGGGACTGAACCTGCCAGCTTTTGGTGTAGGGGACGCCGCTCTAACCAGCCGAGCTCCCTGGCCAGGGCCCTCGTGGTAAGCTTAATGACATCAAAGACAAGTGGATATGGATCCAGATGTTACACCTATTTATTGGTCTTTCTTTGTCTTTGAGAAGCACCGCGTAACCTGTTTCACCCTCAGAGCCCCCATCTGTAAACGGGCTCTCATCACGTACTTCTCGAGGGCATGGAGATGAACTAAAATGCTGTATGTGGATGTCTATGGGTGTTGAATTAGGATAGCGTCAGCTACCATCATCATCAGTTTCTAGCACCTAGGAGGTCGACGATTACGCGCTGCTTGAGGGAACTTGTTGGGCGAGGTGGGGGGCCTACAAAAAAATTTATCCATTGTTTTATGTTGAAATGTTATATTGAATTTTGCCAGAGGGAATAGAATCATTGGCTCAACTGTAGAACTACTTTGTAATATGGAAATAATAAAAGAAAACTACAATTAGGCCTACATAATCTCAGATTTTCAGAGGTCTTTAATATACTTCATTTTATTTGATAAAATGGGATCTCTCTTGTATTTGCCTTCAAATTTGGCAGACTGTGTCGGAGATGGAATCTGAGCACCTGAGTGTACTTAGCCTGTATCCTTCTGTCATCCTGCATCTTTTGAACAGAGGCTGTTAGAATCTTTGTCCGTTTAGTAAAGAGAACAGCCTAGCTGGTGGGTGGGAAATTTTAAAAAGCAACAAAACAAGACCGGTTGAACTTATACTTCTCCAAGTTAAGAGTGGTTTGCTTATTAAACCTTGAGATATAACATTGGAGTCCAGCTCCTGGAAATGCAGAAGATGAGACCAGGGTCTGGAGGAGATGTCTGGTCGTGAAGTTTGGGGGACCAGCTTTACAGAAGTTGCTGGGGTGTGGGGAGCATAGGGAGAGAGGAGACCATAGAATCCGGAGGAAATACAGGTGCCCCTTTAATAATGTGCTGTGAGCACGTGTCTGGTTTCTTTATGTTTGTTTTTTGTTTTGATCTTCTACTGCAAGTCTCTGACTTAGGATATCCATGCAGAACAAGGATTCATTTTTACATTGTGATGTTTGGGTCAGTCTTTGTTTAACAAGTAAGAACGGAATGAGGGTTTTTTACCCCCATCTTCTGTATTATCCATTAAAATGGAGTGGGTGAGGGGAAGACACAGGTAAGGACAGGCCATAGGGCTGTTTTGGGGCAAGAGCAAGAAGACATGCAGTAAAAAATCACAGAGGGGTGATTCCTGGGCAGACACTGCTCTTCTAATGATGGGTTTTTACGGTTAAGAATATTCTTGGTTGCAGGGCTCTTTTCTTGAAAAGCAATGGGAATTTTATTTTGGGTTGCATTCCTGAGAGGCAGGAAATATTTCGGGTGGGGTATTTGTATCAATAATGTAGATTTCATTTCTACAGAGAAATGTACTACGTCAGACTTTGTGCAGTTTATGCAACAGGCTTATATTAAAAGTACTCACCAAAGCAAAATCTTTATGGCTTCTGCCTCAAAAACAAAACAAAACAATCAAACAAACAAAAAAACACAACCACCGAGGCTGGTTAGGGTCCTCTAAATTATCTTTTCTTTCTGCAGGTGTTGTATTTTTTAATCCCTTGAATCAAAGTATATTATAATGACTGACACATTCAGTTGTTTAAATTATGGGCATTGTAAGGATTAAACCAAGTTTGTCCGTTGTGGGTGAATGTCTTTTTTTATGTGAATATGCTGCAGTTTAAAGATAAAGGCATATGCAACTGTTGAAAATAGTTTTTTCTTTCTCATTTTCTCTGTGGTATAAAGTATGGTTAAGTACCTGCCAACCTGCCACCTTGCACACCCACACTGCAGTTTAAAAAATTTCCCATGGCCTATTTTATATAATGTACTCTCTGGATCTTCCCACTATTTGAAGAAAATCATTTTTCTTTTGAGAAAATTACAGCTCTTAATGTTTATTCACGTAGAAAAACAGGGTATGGGTAGTTACTCTTTATGCTTTATAATTCTCGTTATTTACTTATCCTAAAAGCAGTAATGATAATAAAATACTATATATTCATGGTAAGTATATTAAGGAATTGAAATATTGACTTTTATTTAATATATTTCTAGTGGTAACTTTATTTGTGGACATTTTAAGGGAAAGTGTAATATTTGCTGATTTAACAAGTGAAATAAAAATTCTAAAATATGTGTTATCATAAACCTACCTTGTTTGTTCCTTGGTCAGTTTTGTTGATTTTAAGAGTGACTGTCCTCCAATTTTTGGTCCTGCCTGTGATTTAGAATACTTTTAACTTGCTTGGATTTTTGCAGACTTTTGAAAAGTAATTATTGCTTTAACTGACAATAAATATTTTTATTCATTTTTTTTGAGACAAGCAATTTAGCACCCTTATTATCATTTAGAACTTCTGCTGAACGTCCCTTTATTTTCTTAGCCGCCTTTGTCACTGTGAGCTGTTGACCAGCTCATTTGCTGTTATCTAGAGTGGACCGTGTGCTCCTTGTAGACTCTGGGGATACACCAGAGAGGAAAACAGACACAAACTCCTGTTTTCATAGAGTTAATACTGTTAATATGAGACAGTCAATAACAAATATATTTTATTGTCAAGTGGTCATAAGCTCTATTTAGAAAAATAATATAATAATGGAAGAGAAAATGACAGTGTATATGTGGTGGAGGGGGTGACGGAGAGTGATGCTGTTTTATATAGTGAGGCGGCCTTAGGTTAGGTACCGCTTGAGAAGGGACCTGAATGCCAGGCGTGAGCCATGGCTGTGGAGGAAGAGCCTTCTGTCAGGTGCTGAACACCAGTTCCCCAGATCTCTTGCTTTGTTTCCGTGCCATTTATTACTCCAGTGCATTCTTCACTGTCTTTTCAGACAGCGCCAGCTTTGCTTTTCAGGTGCAGCACCGTCTTGCGCAGCCTGGCAGATGGTGCTTATTTTGGTCTGCACTTTGGTAGCAGATCGGTGCTGTGCTGAGTTCCAATGGCGCCCTGATTTCAAGAGCAATTCTGATCCTTGTTCTCCCAGGAGTAGGCGCAATGGAGCTGGTAGGGGAATGTGGAAGTATTTTTAAAAATTCCTTCTCAAGTGAGAATGTGCCCAGTCTCCCTGTGACTGCGCTGCTTTCCTCAAGGCCCCCACCCCCGAGTCCAAGCCAACGTGAGTAATCCTGCCTGGCTGTTTGAAACAGCATTTATTGTGAGCGTACCATTTTGCCAGCACTGCACAGTGCGCTTTATGTCATTGTTTTATTCACCCTTTCCTGCTGTGCAGGACTTGTTGTCCTCATTTTACAGAGGACGGGCAGTGAGAGCCAGGGTTTGAACCCTGGCAGTCCAAGCTCACCCCAAGTCATTCCCAACCTTGCACTGCACAGACTCACGAAGCTTAGGGTTGGGATGGGCCCGAATTAGACACGAAGGCGTTAAGGAGGCCCCTTTGACTCGGAGCAGCCCTACCAAAGCTAACCAATATGTCCACATGCCTATTTGAATGTTAGTTGGACAGAAACTCCCCCTCTAAGCATAGGCTGGAAGTGGTTAGCCTGTCCACAGGTGGACAGACCTGCTGCCACCACCCCCGAGTTTCCTCTCCGGCCTTCGTGAAGCTTATCAGAACAGAAAAGGCCTGACAGCTGCTATTCATACCTGTCTTCTCTGTCCTGAGTCTCCAGTTTTGGGGGTTGGTGTTTTTTTCCTCCCTCTCACCTTTGAGGGAGTTTCTGTCCCCACTTTTAGGTTCGAAATGCCCCCGCTGCCTTCTGACCTCCTACGTGAAGCCTTCTGATCATTCTGTTTGCATGCGACCTCTTTCCATAAGGCACCTTTCACATAGCTGTTTGGAAAGCGAGACTGCTCGATTCAATCCTGCAGCACCACGGGCAAGCCCAAAGTATCTTTTACTTACTCGCCTTCGCTGGGCCTCAGTCTCCGCCTCTGGAGAGTGGAGTTAGTAGTACCGACCTGAATGTGGTATTGCAAGGCCTAAGTTAGATAATCCATAGAAAGCATGTACCGCGGGGCCTGGCTTTGACACACAGGTCTGTGTCAGTGGATATTAATTATTATTATTAACACATCTTACCTCCCTGGCAGATTCTACCGAGTTGAGGACAGAGGTTGTGTAGTAGAGATTTTGGTGTTTCTTGCCTATAGTTCCTTATATATAGTGAAACACTAGAAAGAGTTTACTTTATCTCTGTGAGGGCATCTTCAGAAAGTCTTTTACTTGGATAAAATAAGCAATGAAACTAAATTGAAAAATCTTATCATCCCGTGTCATATAATAGAATCTGTAGGAATTGTTAACCCCTAAGGAACCTATATTGCTTTTTGTCTAAGCTGGTTACATAAAACATAACACAAATAAGAGGAACTCTAATATCTAGCATCATTGTAGCTCAGGTACAATGAAAATTTTAATGAAAATTTTAATGAAAATTTTGTGTTGACATCACCTATATTGGGAGGGAGAACCAAATTAATCTTCGGAAAATGCTGTGGTTACGTTCTGCAGGCTCCTGAGCTGTGGTTGAACATGGAAGGGGGCTTTTAGTGAACTTATCGAATGCATCGCTGCATCACTTTCCTCCATTGAGTTCACCCGCTGTAACCAAGGCTTTCATAAGAATGAGGGTCTCTTCTAAATGGTAAACTGAGGCTCTAAGGTAGCAGGTGAACTGATGAGTGTTGCAGCCTAAACATCAGTGCACAGAACAATGTGGCTACGCAGGGTGCTCTCAGCTCAGATTTCAGATCTATTTAGGGGAAGAAAATGTCTATATGAACACTTAGCTAGATGTTACTGATTTGTACAGATAATATTCTTACTTGCATTTGTACTTTTTCTAATCCCCAAAATGATTCAATGGGACTTGAGCAATATTTATTATTATTATTTAAAAAAATATTTTTATTGATTACAGAGAGAGAGAGAAACATCAATGATGAGAGAGTCATTGATCGGCTGCCTCCTGCACGTCCCCTGCTGGGGATTGAGCCTGCAACCCGGGCATGTGCCCTGACCGGGAATCGAACCCCGTTCTCCTGGATCCTAGGGCGACGTTCAACCGCTGAGCCACGCCGGCCGGGCACTTAAGCAATATTTTAAGCAATCTTATATCCAGAAGGCTGGAGTTCTCTAAGATACAAACTGGAAGTGTGCAAAAGACTAACAGTTGATTTTTTCCTTGTATAAGCGGTGCTGGCACAGCACTAGGCGGGTCTTGCTTTGGGGGGCCGAGAAGGAAACCCCAGCAAGTTGGTGTGAGAATGGGGAAGGCCAGGGCGGCGTGGGCCAGGCCAGCTGCTTGACGGGCTGTGTTGGTGGCCCACAGAACCTTCCACTGCATTATTGCTTCTGCTGGTTGTGAAGAATGAAAGGTATATAACAAAAGGTTCCAGGCGAGTGAAGCCAGAGAGGCAGGAGGAAAAAAGAATTGGGGAAAGAATTAAAAAGGGATTGAAGACAGCGGTATTCTAAACGAGCTCCCACCTTCCAGCTGGACTGACTTGCGCCGAAGCCTCCAGAACTGTGGAGCCGCATGTGGCTCTGCTGATGGAGTGACCGCCTCGGAGCACAGCGAGGTCTGACCCCCGGGACCAGACAGTCATTTGGCCGGGATGAGATAGTTGAGCTTCTAAATGACATTCTCCTCCTTTGACTCTGACTCTTTCAACAGAAGGGTAGTTTAATTTTTAAAACAAAGACCCTGAGACCCAGAGAGGTTGAATGGCTTGTTCAAGGCCACAAGCAGTCAGACCGCTTCTGGGAAGTGACCCCTGTCAACCAGAGGTCTTCAGCTCTGAAATAAGCCGCCTTCTGGGCTCCGCCGGTTTCCCTGTCACCGTCGGCGTTTCGGGCAGAAGGAGAGTGTCACTTATGAGCGATGCTATGAAGGAGATGCCTGCAGAGGCTTCGGTGACTCGGTAGCTTCTCGCGGCTTCCAGGCTATGATTCCAGCCCTGGTTTGATAGGAGTCTCCCTCCCCTAGCTGCTTCCAGAAATGGAGCCTTAAAAGCATTTCCTTCCAATTTCTTTTTAAAATAGCGGTTAGCTTTGCATCTCCGTTACTTTACAGTGTACCGTGAGCGGCATTTATTTGGAATATGAGTTTGCCAGCTAATAGCCCACAATTTTAGTTATATATGAAGTGTAGTTGGTGAAATACCTGCAGCTCCTCGCTAAGCCAGGAGCTCAAGAAAGCGTCTTGTCTCAGAGAGACCCTCATTTTCCCAGCTGTCAGCCTGACTGATATTTTAATTTTTCTGCCCTGTAGAAAACTTCAGTCTGTTATCCAATAGATAAATGAATGAACCCCCAGGAAATGCAGCAGAATGTTTCTGTTTGCCAATGCAATAAATGCAGAAGCTAATAAATGTCTACTTCCATCAGGAGGAGGCGTGTAATGAGTAAATGATGAGAAAAGGAATTCGGGGAAACAAATGATCCGTTCCATCTAAGATGACAAACAATTTCTTAATAACTTGGCCTCTGGTTGGAGAAAGGGCTTTCACCAGGCAGAGAGAATGCCTGTTGAAACTAAGCCCAGCACACGGCCATTTACATCTGGCTGCTGATGGATTGGTCTGGTTACATTTGGGTCACACCGAGCAATAAGCCGCGATTGAGACTGGGCCTGGTTATTGCAGACCTCCCTGGCTCTGTAATTTCTGAGAATGTGTGCTAGGAGGAGGAATCATTTCAGGGCCTAATTCACATTCCTAACCCCACATTGCGTTTATATTTCACATTTGTCTCTTTAATAAAGACCTTTTTCAAAAGTAAAGGTCCAGTCTCTTTCCCTTGAGATGTGCTCACCTCCCAGGGGTTCCACAGAACTTATTTCCTGTGGGTGGACATGCTGATCTGTAAGGCATTGGCGAGGACCTCAGGGCTCTAAGTCCCCAGACTCGCTTTGTCCTCGTGGACGGCTGCGTTTTTGCTCCCGGGCCCTGTTTGGAAGGACTTGCACTAGCAGAAGGGACCGCATGATTAAGATGGGGTAAGTGAGATAGGCCTTGGAAGGAGGAGAGCCAGAATCCACACTGAAGCCGTGCGAGAGAGTCTCCATGCCAGACCGAAAGATCATGCGATGAGATGCATTTTATTATCACCCCTTTGTGGGATCTTTCTAAGAACATTTCCCAGAAAAGTCATGTGGAAAAGATTGGCTACCAAACACCAGCAGTTTTCAGGGACAGATTTTCATGAATATTTCTGGAAGAAGACTATCAGATTGGCTTACTGGGTCTTCCATAATTATCTTTTCTTCTCCGTCCTACCTCTTACCCCCACCCCATTTATTTTTTATTTTTTTTTACATGAAAGACATCTTGGCATGGTTTAGTACCACATGAATGAATGCATTTCTGCAGCAGAGCAGGGAAACCTTTCAGTAGTAGTAGGGTTTAGGGCCATAATGCAGGGAAATGTTAATGAGTCCGCAGATAAAAGCTGGACGGGGAGGCAGTTGGGCCCTCAGTGCCCCTCAGCCTGTGCGGAGCCTTGGGGATGCCGAGTCCTGCACTGCTTTCTGAAGGGGAGCCATTATACCTGAAAGCTAAGACTTTTCAATGTGCCCCTATTCACATGCATATTTCCACGCCAGATCTTTCAAAGGCCTTGCCTTTGAAATACAAAAAGATAAACATGCCTTTGAAATGGATAGGTGATCCCTTCGCCACTTTTGAAATCCGCCACTTTTGAAATCCGGTCTCCATTTCATATCTGAGATTTTTAACCCTTGAGTTTAAGGCTGGCTTTCCTGCTCACCTGAGCAGCTGTGTAGGCCTTGCCAGCACTTGAGAGAACCACGTCACAGGTATTATTCCCATCTGAGTTTTGGCTCAGAATCGGTGAAAGGAAATGAGAACTTGAGACAGGTGTTTCGTCTTATTTTGCCTGGGTATTGCAGTTCATTCTTATGTGACTGCCCATGAAGGCATTATATTTATTTAACAAAGAAAATGATGAATTTGTCAAACTATTAAAAATCTCATGACCTAAGGCCTCACAGCCCTGGACTTAGAGCTGTTCGGTTTGGGCACTTGCTACCTGTGGGACATCAAGGGAGCTTGTAGCCCTGGTAAGGGAACCACTCTTGGAAGGTAAAGTGAAGCCGGTGGCCTCTAACCTTTCTTCCTTCCTGGCTGTTTCTTGTAAACACGGGAATCTAATAACCACTTTTTAAAAAGTATTCCCCTCCCCTACGACTACTTCGCTCTTAACATTGGCCTGCTTAGCAAATGGCAGACGGATTTCAGAGACGCCAGGAATGAGTTGGCTTTTAACCTTCATAATTTAAAGTAGATTTTCCCCGTTTTTAAATAATCTGTACTATCTGCATTGGCCTTGTGAATGGATTCTTTTGTGGCTTGTGGAAATGCCAGGTTTTTGTCTTTAATTTTTTGTTTTTGAATAAAGCTGGTACAGTTTGGAATATTATAAGAAACAGTTAAAAAAAAAAACTGTTGAGTAACTGTCCTTATTTTTAAATCTATTGACGAAGGACTAAAAAACTTAAAGGAATTTAAATATTTCTTCTCTCCTTTTTTCTAAAGCCTAAACAACTCATCTCCCCATTGTAGGGTGATCTGTCACTTATGGTAGCTGTCCTTTAAGGTTGAAAATTTATGTTGCTTTCCGGTTTTCAATATTTTAAACTCTGTGATGAAAAAATTCCTAGTGAAATTTTTATAAACACCCATAATTACTTCAGATATTTCTAGAAATGAGACAGAGTCAAAGGCATTTGAAAGGTGTTGCCATAAATTGTACCTATTTATATTCTTACTAGCAAATTCTGGGGGAGCCCATTTCTTCATAGATTCGTCAACACTTGATAACATTTGTATAAACAAAACAAAAGGCAAACAAAGAAAACAGCCAACTTGATAGGGTTAAAATGAAATGATTTTACCAAATGATTTTATCTCACAGATTTTCTATAGCCTGTTGAATGCCACTTTCAGGGAAATGTATGTGCCAAATACTGTACTCAAGGCCTTTTTTTCAGTCAGGAGATTTTGAAGAATGGCATCTTTTCTTAGGCCAAAGTTTTACTTAGAAAATAATAAAATTATTTAAAATTTTTTAGCCTTGGCTGAGTTTTACATAGTGTCTCTCCCAGACCTCTAATGGTACACAGTGGTGGGGACAAAAGTCAATCCACAAAAGAGAAACTGTCATGGCTAGTAGTGCCAGGCCCCTTACCTGGGCCTTGCTCAAGACTACTGAGTATAGGTGTAATGTCTGCATTAATGAGTCAGTCTCACAGGTGACACAAATGGCTTCCTGCACGTAGTTGGAAAAAATCTTCTGAAGCTCAGGATGCTTGGCCAGTTCTACCTCTTGAGAGTGCCCCTCATTAAGGCTTTTGGCTGGTCACTCTGCTGAGGTGTTTCATCACCTCCCTCTCTTGGAGAGAGGTGCACAATTTGGGATTCTGAGCCTGGCTGGGGCTCTGTCCCTTTATGTGAGCTGCTTATTTTCTGTGGGGTTCGAAAGGTATTCCTTCTGAACAAATAGATTCGATTCAGTTTGCGGTTGCTGCTAAGCTGGTGCCAAGGAGCAGAGAAATCAACTCTATCAGGCCTGGGAAAGGGTTCAAAGGTACGCTCAGTTTTCAGGAAACTTTTTCTTAAGCAGATTTTCTGGATCAGAGTGAGTTATTGGTGCTGGCCTCAGTCATATTTTAAAAATTCGGGTGCTAGGCAAAAAGAAGTGGGAAGAAGGCAGACTTTGTCTTGTTTCTCCGCCTCTACTGTCAGGACCCCTCAGCTTTCACTGCACACTTTCACCTCCTTGGTCGTGCTCCCTACTCTTCGGTTCTAAGTCCCTATGAGGAAGTTAACTGACAATAAGCTAAAGGATTAGTTTAGAGTTTCTCACCTGGATTCCAAGGAAATCTGAGGTCTTCTAATCTTTATGAGAGTCTTTAATATTTGCTTCTGTTCTTTGCTTTCTATGAATGTTTCTGTGATTAACATAATATATCCAGTCAGTAGGATGGGCCCTACAAGGTTGAGGAGCCCCAGGTTGGATGACAGAGCTCACTGCCTCCTGCGGCATTTGCATTGGAATATGGATCTCTGGGAGGTGATAGACTACAAAACTGAAGGCACTTGTCTTTGTGTAGTGTGGTGGGGTAGTCGTTCATGTTTCTCTCCCCACCAGGCTTTAAAGATGTCTTCGCCGTCATCCCTAGGACCCACCTTGGGCCTGACCCATATAAGCTCTTCAAGAATAAACGCTTTTGAATGAATGAATTTTAAGTTCACCTATTAGAAATCTGGAAAAGAGGGTGAAATGAGTAAGCCGATTTCATCAAAGGGAGCATGTGTCGTAAATCCTTTAGATGATTAGTATAAAATTGTGACTGTAGGTATTTACAACTTTCTTTTTAGGCTGTGGTTTTCAAGAAGACGCCGTGTGCATGGGTGCACACCAGTGCATGTGCTGAGCAAATACCAGAGTGTGTGTTAGATTTAGAGTTCCTGTCCATGGGGGACACTAGGAGAGCATGCCTGAGATGTGTTATCAATACAAACGTGACGCTTTCTGCATAGAGCATCCAGCGGCTGTGCTGTTAGATGTGGCATCACCTCATCGAGCACTGACTTCCCTAGTAAGACTTACGACCTTGACAATGAATGACTGTCACATTACAGAGCCCTCAGGAGAGCGAGAGGTTCCTGCGCTGGGAACATGTAGTAATTTAAAGTTACTCTCCAGGTCTTGCAAGACATCATGGTAAATTCTCGTGATAACCCTTCTGATAACTGTGAAATTGCTTTGTCTCACCATTGTAGGAGAAACAGTGAGACGCACAATCACTCCGAGAGCAGAAAGGCCTCAGCTGTGTAATAAAGAACCTCAAAGGTGAGGGTAGAAAGGAGAGACTGCTTTATCTCAGGTAGAAGAGCTACAAACAGAAAGATGTAAGGCTTTTTATTGACATATAGAAATGAATACTGGTGAGAAAAATTAATATCTTATATTTAGGCAAATCTCATTATAAGCATGGTTTATGGTTGCTATGGGCAGGAAAGGATCAAGGGTCACTGACCCAGCAATATCTAAATAAGTTCTCTTTTTCACATGATCTGGATTTAGGCACAATGTCTGTTGGAAATTAAAGTATAATTAGTTTTTTATTAAAATGACACAAGCCCATGGTAAAAACTTAAATTGTTACAGAAGGCTGTTTAATAAGAAGGAAAAAGATCTTGTCCCCACATCCTTTCCCAGGGGTAACAGCTGTTTTGTGCAGAACATTTCTGGGTTTATGTGTCCATAGACATATACTTACTGTTTTATGAAATAGGCTACTCCAGCTATTTTAGAGCTTCTTATTTGTCATACTACTTGGACCTCTTTTCACCCATATCAGTACAGGTAGAATTCCTTTATTTCTAAAGGGATTAGAATAAAGGTTTATAGGTGGAGAGATTTCTGATACGAACCTTAGAATATCTGACAAAAAGCGCTATTCAACTTAAAAGGAAATAAAAGCACACCTAACTTGAGAGCTGGGTGTGAAGCATGGTTAGGTACTTCAGAGACATATAGGACTTTAGAGATTCATTAGAGAAACCACTTCCGAGAAATAAAAATTCAGCCTAGTGATCCCGTGGCACTGTAATTATTAATTATACATTGATTTGTGTGATTTAAAAATTTATGTCTGTTTCCTCCAGTACACCATAAGCTCCATAAAGGTGGGGCCAAGCATCCTGTTCACTCACCCTTCTGTGCAAGTTGCTGGTCTGGCGTCTGGTGCAGACCTTCAGTATTTGGGGAAGGAAGAGATCAACAAATGAAAGGAAATAGACTGTCACACGAGCATTTGGCACAGTTTATTTAAATTGTGCAGGTGAAGAAACTGAGGCCTGAGATGGCATCACTAATGTATGAGTAATATAATGTGCACAGTGGCAAGGCTGCCAGTGAATCTAGGGCTTCTATTCTAATTAGAAAGCTAAATCAAGGAAAAAGCCTTAAACTCTAATTAGTGAAGTTTCTAAAGTGCCTGGAAGAAAACTGGAAATGCCAGAAAAAGCTCTGAATACCTCTGGTGTTTTTTTATATGAGAAATAGTAAAGATGGCATGAAAAGGTAATTATAAAAGCAGTTTATTAATTTTGCCAAGGTGCCCAGGAGACAGTGGGGTTTTCATGAAATGTGGCTTCTTAGAGATGGTAAGATTTGATACTAGAGTTAAACATGGCTTTCAGGTTTTAATTCTTCCTGTTCTCTATCGGAAGAGGAGAGCGGCTGAAGGAAACAGATTTCTGAGCTAGTGAAAGGAAAGCATGCCTGCAAAGGGACAGGTGCTTCCAGGGTGTCCTTACATTTGACTCTGTTAAAGTTACTCATGAGGTGCACGAAAAGCCAACATGGGGCATGATGAGGGTTTATTTCTGATTAATTGCACTCTGTAGATAATAAAAATAGAATGGCTTAAATTAGAAGAGTATTTTATTTTATTTTAATAAAAGTGTAGATAGAGGTTGTCAGTCCAGGGTTGGTGTGGTGGCTTCAGTGCCGTCAGAGCCCCAGGACCTACTGTTTCACTCCAGCGTCCCAGCACAGGGTTTCTCTTTCTTAAGGTCAGTTCATGTTCCAGAATGGCTGCTGGTGCTCTGGCCATTGCATCCACATTGCAGCCTGGAAACGAGAAAAGACAGAAGAGCCGAAGGATTCCCTGCCACCTGAGGTCAGCTCCCTTTAGCAGCCCACTAGGAAGCCCTATACAGCAATTCTGCTTCCAGCTCACTAGAAACAAGGTGGGAGTTTGGGGTTGATTGACCATATATTTAGCTTAGAGCTGGGGTTATCTAAGGAGGAAGGAGAGATCTTGGAATAAGCTTCTGACAGTCTTTTCCACGGGGAATCTTCACTGGTCTTTACTATCGAACTTGAGAGTCAGGATTTTTGGTTTATTAGAATCTGCTAAATTAGTAATTTATTATTGACCACTAGTGACACAGATTTGAAAAAATAGGGCAGAAAAGAACTATGATGCACTTATGGGTGTACAAAAATGGTTATTAGCAGAAATTTGGGGACACTCAGGATAAATATCTAGCCTTTTGAGTTTATTGCTTCTACTAAACAGACAGCATTACTTAATGTTAGAAAAGTAGAGATGCTGTCTGAATCCATCCACTTGATCACGTTTGTGCATAGTCCTATAGCTAATGAATGGAGATCAGGCTCTGATGATGGATTGGCAAGGGAGCCGAGGGGTTGTTGGCGGGGGTGGCACTGTGACCAGGAACTTCTGGCTTTCATGAGGAGAAGCCAGGCTCTCTGCCAGGTGCTGAACGTACATTGTCCCCATTGATAGAATCGCCCTCAAAGATAAGGTCCTCATTTGAGATTAAAAAAGCGAGACTCAGTTTAAATAACCCAAACCATTCCTTGGTGTACCTTTTAGAAACAGAATACTGAATCTGATATACCATGAAGCTGAACCACTGCTGGCAATTTGCAAGTTATTTAAATATTAGCTTTGATTTTCCTGTCTCGTAGACAGCAGGAGGGAAGGAGATGAAAGGAAAGTCCAGAGACAGTGGAATTGGGATCATGGGTTTAAGGAGTGCCAGTAATGGAGGTTCTTTAAGATGCCAGCTCCTCTGTTCAAGGCCACTTTTCTCAAATTCCTTTCCCTGCTCTTTGCCACCTGTAACAGGTTTCAGAGTGTACCAGAGCACAGAGAAAGGAAATCTCAAATTAGCCATTAGGTTTCTGATAGAAGGTTTCCCTGGAGAAATACCGAAACCACTAGATCAACTAAATTTAGACCATTAGTGATTTTTAAAATTCTATAGCTGTTAATACTGATGTGGTAAAAACTCGGTTATATTGCACTGAGCCTCTTGATTCTGTCTGACTCTATAAAAAGACAGGATGGTTGAGGAAGCATGAACTCTTTGGGGCCACCTAATGCCAGTCAGTAATGGACTGTCTCAGGGCTCGGTGCCTGGAATTGTATCCATGTTGCATTCACAGCATTTAATTGAGTCCCAAATGCTTAGCTCTCATCTTGGGGAATTGTACTTACCTGCATCTAGCTGATTACATACAGGATGGGGCAAAAGTAGGATCACAGTTGCTCGAATGGAAAGTAAAACAATTAATAAATAATAATTCAACAAACTCTGTGTTTCTTGCGCTCACAACTGTAAACCTACCTTCGCCCCACCCTGTATTATAACATAATTCATGGGTGAGTGTTAAAAAGCATAAAGAAGTTTCTTTTGAATCTAACTACTTAACAGTAGGAATGCTCTTACCGAAATTGTCAAAAGGAAGACCTGTGGGTGTTTGTAAGCACTAGGCCTTTGTTTGAAAGAGCCCGCCAGGTAGAGTCACCCCTGCTTTGGGGTGTGTTGTAGGAGGAATGCAGACCTACAGTTAGTGGGAATCATAGATCAGCTCAGAAAGAGAAGAGCCCCACGTCAGCCAGTCTGCTCGCACCCAGGGTCAGACTTGTTTCCTCTGCCATTCACTCATGCTAAACACAGGCAGAGTTGCCACAGCCCTTGAATGGACAGTGAGTTGGTGTCACCCTCTGAGAACCAGAATTTAAATTGTACATCAGCGTAATGTGTGATGTAGTCTTGCCCAGATCTGCATATATGAAGCATTTTGTAAAAGAACTGACAAGAGCTAGTTAACAAATTTTTCTTGTGACCTTTTGGATCTGTTCTTTCCTTCTGTGCTACAGGCCTGATCATATTAGTTACAACAGGAAAGAAATAAAGTTCAGAACCCGAGAAAAGATTGCAAGAATACTGTGTGTGCATGTTTTCTTTTGATCTAATTTAGACCGCGAAAACAGATACTTTTCAATCTAGCAATAATGTGCGTGTGTCTGTGCATGTGCATTTTAAAATGTGCTTTTAAAGGGAGACTTTCTGAAAATGGAAGATAGCAATGTATCACACATTTAGAAGCCTGGGCCACAGCCAGCCCAGAGAAACCTGGCAAGGGTGCCCACTCTTGTTGATTCCCATTTCCTTCCTACACTGTCAAAAAACTTCAGTCTTGGGTATCAGAATACCAGATGGGTCTGTCCCCCGACACCCCAAAATAGCAGTTGAAGGGAGTTCGGAAGGAAGTATTAGAACACCTGGGTCCAAAACCAACCACACTGTTTTGCTCATGACTCTGTGCTGTCACTTGGGCTACCTTAGCAGGTATGATGAATTGACTCAATAAACACCAATTCCAAACCCCTTCTTTCTCTTTCCTTACTCTAGAAGTGAGAAAACAAAAATACTCAATTTCCCAGCCGCTTTTGCAGCCAGGGTTGTGCGTGATAGATAATTCTGGCCAAAGAGATGTGTGAGTGGAAACCTCTGGAGAGGCTTCCCTTCCCTTATTTACCTCTTCCTTCCTTAGACCTTGGGCTTGATAAATGGAGGTGCAAGCGCTATCTGGAGACCAGGGGGATAAAAGCCAGATGCGAAGGCTGGCTGAGAAGGAATACAGAACAGGGCCTGTTTATTTGATGATATCCTTGGCACCTCCATCAGCTCTGGGTTTCCTACGTCCAGACTTCTTATTACCTGAGAAAAATAAACCACTTTCTCGTTCAAGCTACTATTTGTAGCTTTAACTGTTACGCACTGTTACTGCCGTTGAGCGCAATCTTAAGTGATACCCATTTCCTTTTTATGTGGCAGAGCAGACTGACGTGTTTGTCCATTTGTAGGGGCATGTAATGAATGTAGTATTCCACTTTCTCCGTGTTAGGTTATTTCATTTAGAAATGACTTGTCTCTGTCCCATCCCTTTTAGACTTGTCTCTGCCCCATCCTGTTCTAAATAAAAGCAAAAGTTGGAATGCATGTTAGCATTAATGGTGCCCCTCGTCCATCGTTTCAGTACCTTGGCGTGTCCCGTGCTTTGCTGAGTGCTCTAAGTGTAATGCTGAAGGGGAGGGAGCTTTGCTTTTAGGCATCCTGCGGACTAGTTGGGGGGACCACACATGAATGCGCCGTCGGTGCAGCGCGGCAAGGGCCTTGGTAAGAAAGCCCAAGGTGCTGGGAGAATACAGAGAAAGGGTATGGGTCAGTTAGCGTTTACTGTATAACTAACTACTCCAAACTGAGTGGCTTAGAACAGCCACTGTCTCCTTACCCGGTGACTCTGCAGCTTACGAATTTGGGCCGCTAGCAGCCGGGCACCTCGGGCCTCGGCGGGGCCCTCCCTTGCTGAGCGGCCTGGTTCAGGGTGGCCTCGCCCGCCCCGGGTGACTTGGCGTGAGCTCAGTGACATGGCCCCGGCCAGGTTCGAGGGTGAGGCTTATGTTTGGAACTGACACAATGTCACATTCATCGGCCAGTGCAAGTCACAAAGGACAGTCCAGGTGACCAGCAGGGAAAGACTCTATTGTTTCATGATGAGAGAATAGCCGCAAGCCACCGAGAGGCAGCAATACAGAAAAGAGAAGAGAATTGTGGCCAGTTTTGTAGCCTTCCGCAGGGCTCCGAGGGAGCGGGGAAGAGAAATAGCAGCAATTTTCCTAAAGGAGTTCATCTCGGATTTTTAACATTCGAGGTAATAGCATGTTCTTTTTTATTAGCCCTTCATGAAAAGTGGCGCCATCAGTCATCACTGGTTCTGGAATCACTTTTCACTATTGCCAGATTTATTCTTTCCTTACCTTTTGAATATTAGTTTAAAAATAACCCATAAGCACGCTGGCCGGTGTGGCTCAGTTGGTTGGGCATCATCACTGCACCAAAAGGTTGCCAGTTCGATCCCCGGTCGGGGCACATGCCCGGGTTGCCGGCTCAATCTCAACACATCGATGTTTCACTCTCTCTCCCTCTCCCTTCCTCTCTTTCTAAAAAAATCAAAATATTTTTAAAAATAAATTAGGAAAAATAATTCATAAGCAAATGTTGCTCTGAGAAAGGAAAAGCTGCATGTCAAGAAACGCAGGATTGCAGTAGTGTTGGACTGCTCTTTATTTCTCATGGACCATTTAAGGGGATTTTGTTCCCTCACGATGCTTCATAATTAAAGGGTTCCATGAGGAAATCAGTTTGGGAATCACGATGAACAGTTATTTCTCCTCTTGGAGATTTACAATGCATAGTCCTGGCATTATAGTACTTTTGCTATTTAATATAGTTAATTGGATTTCATTGGTGATAAAGTAAAAAATTATTAGTTAGGTTTTTATACGGGCTAGTACGTTGATATATATATACACACACACACGCACATATACATCCATATATATATGTGTGTGTGTGCATATATATTATTTTTTATAGCCATTAACATTTCCAATACTGCCCAGCCATTGTCTTCACATTTCTCATGTATCTCAAATAACAGAAAAATAGGACTGATGAGCAATATAAGCAAAATCAGTGGTTTAATGGAAGAAAATATTTTTGCTTTCCAAAGATTTAAATTTTTACTAAAATAGATTTAAAAAATATTATCAAATGCTATGCACTTTTTTTTACTGTTCAAATAATTTTTAATAAGTAACATTCCTACACTGCTTACTGTATATAACCCCAGTACTGTTCAGGAGTCTTAGGTGAGTTATAGTTAATCCTCCAAAGAATCCTACTAGGTCATTATTGTTACTCTCCCCGTTTTACAGATGTGAGGGACTGCTGGGGTGAAGTCACATGTTTCCTCCCACAAGGATAGAGCCATCAGTTGGCCGTCTGACTCCAAGGTCTGTGCTTTTCACCACCACACTGCTCTGCTGAAAGTCGCTCATCTAAGCGCAGAGTGCTCTGGACAACATATCTGTGTTTCGTAGGAAGTGTATTAAAAATTGTGGACAGTGGGACTCTCAGTCTGCCCACCTCAGGTTGTTGTCTTTGGTTTCAATAATTGGCCCCTAGAGCCTTAGGTTGGAAGATGCCTCTAATATAGGTGATGGAAACATCTCCCAGATCTAGAATTATGCTGTTGTTCTGGAGATAGTTCACTTCCCAGCAACTCCTGTTTTACCAAAAAGAAAAAAAAAAAGGCAAACCTTTACAGATTTTTATAGTGCTAAACATCTAAAAGATATTACCATTGTACTTTGAACTTTTATAAGACCTACCTTCTCGAAGAAAATCTTGGTGGGCAGTATGTCTTATGCTTATATGAAACAATAAAAATTTATGTTCCAAAGGAAGAAAATAATAAAATTTTAATATTTGATTTAAATAACATTTACTTGCCACAAATCTATACTACCACTGGATGTATCATGTCAGGCATTTTACCTGATGTTGATGGAGCAGGAAAACCATGCAGAATGAAGATGAATGAAGATATTTTTAAATTTTATGTTGTAAAGGACTTTGCTGGTGTAGAAATAATGTGGCATACATGGTACAGTGATCATTCATAGAAAGACCACCTTGTCAGATCATGGGCACCTTTCTCCACCTATTTTATTTTTAATTTATTTTTATTGCTCTCTTTTTAAGGTCATCTCACCAGGTTGTTTGCCCCACACCCCACACAGTTTGAGGACTTAGATAGTGTATCAGCAGAGTTTGGAGGTGATATATATATATATATGTAGATATATATATAGTTTCTTCATAAGCAATGATGTATGCATGTGTGTATACATATATATATTACTTTTTTGTGTATGGCCATATTTATATGCATGAATATATATAAAATTTTCACCTTCTTTGGAAATAGGAATGTGGATGTTACTTATTTGAAGCACAGATCATATAGATCTTAAAATTTGGCTATTAGAAAATGATAAAAAATATAATTGATGTAAATGTGAACTACTGCAAACTGTAGAGTTGACCAAATGCCAACAAGCTTAGTTATAATGATGACATTAAAGTAACGGTAATTTATAATTAATAAACAAGAATTTAAGCATATACAACAAAGATAACAATAACTACCTTTCCAAAAATTCTGTTACTTCTACTACCTGGAAGTACCTAGTCAGTGTAGGGACATTGCAGCTTTGGAAGGCAGCGTGTGAAGCCAGAGTCCTTGGGCAGTTTGGGGTCCAGTTTAGGGCGTGCACTTTGCTCGTGTGATATTCACCCCAATAATGCGTAATGATGTCAATCAAATCACATCATGAGGAAATATCAGACAAGCCCAAATTATGAGTGGCTCCACAGAATACCTGACCAGTGCTCTGCAGGAGTGTCAAGGTCATAAAGGACAAGGAAAGACTGAGGAACTCCTACAGGTTACAGGTGCTGTGACAACTAAGTGCAACGTGGGATCCACGATCGAATCCTAGATAAAAAAGGAACATTAGTGGGAAAACTGGAAAAATCCAAACTAAAGCCCACAGTTTAATTACCACTAGTTTCTAGTATTGTAACATTGTTAACTTATTAGTTTTGACAATTGTACTATGATTATCTAAGATGTTGACATGAGGGGAAGGAAGGTGAGGGATATATAGGAACCTTCTATTTTTGCCTATGTTCTATAAGTCAAATTATTTCACAATACAAAATTGAAGAAAAAGTACTTTTATTTAGTAATGTGTGGACATTTTGCAAGAGCTTAGCATTTAAATATATATATAAACTCTCAACTTAGTCAAACTCTTCAGCATGTATTCCCCCATACATATTTTTATGGTCTAGCTATAATAAATAATTTATTGTTGTTTATTAGCTTCTTTGGGGGGAGAGGGGATCAGAATACAATTTTTGTATGTGTTACAAAATATTTATAACCAATGTAACAACTATCTGTGTACATCTCTTTTTAAGATCACCCCAAATACAACGAGCGAAGCCCCGCTGTGTTCCCTTCCTTTAGGACGTACCCTCCTCTGGTCCCTTCTACCTCCACCGCCACACCACCAGCGCGTAGACAGTCGTTGACATTTCTGTTTATTAATCCGGTTTCATTAGTTTGTACTTTTCCAAACTTGACCTAAATTGCATCCTTTCATATCACATCTGCAGCGTTTTGCCCCCACGTGTCTGGTGCACTCTTTCACCGCAGTATAGGATTTCACTGTGTGAAGACCCAGCATTTATTCACTCTCCCCCCAGCGAGCATATTGAGGGAAAGAGGGGGCGGGGGTTGATTTACTGATGGTTGTTCATTTTTTAAAGCCTTTTCTGAGACCAAAAGAGATCTCTACTCCTGAACTCCAGTAAGACAACTTTTAAGTTAGCATTTATGCCCTTTCATTACAATTATTATTCTTTTTCTTTTCTATCAGATGGAAAGTTCCATCCCCAAGATGAACATTACCGGGATAATAAGGATTTGAGTTTGTTGAATGAATAAGTAAATGCTTAAATGAGTCACACTCTGTCTTTGTGCAGCTCTTTAGCATATTTGTGTTTGTTCGCTTAGTTATATGGTGTTGCCTCCTGGGGGCTTTTCTTTTTAGAAAGATTTATGTGATGTGGGTAACAGGCTGCCGAGGTGGAAATGTGGAACATAAATAAAGACAAAAACTTTGCACTGAGAAATGTTATGCTAAGTTTGCAGGCAAGGCAGGAATGGGTATTTTGTGTTTAACATCCCAGGGGAACGTTTGGCAGAATCTGGTAATTTTACCTGCATTTGGCATTACAAAGCAGGGGGGGGCGGGCTCCCCATTCTGTAGATGGGAGGACTCTTGCCTTTGTTCATTCATCATTCTTGTTAGAAAGCTTAATATTCGGTTTTGATCATTTCAGATTTGTACCTAGAATGAAATTGCCCAGATTAGTTCTTTCTCTTTGAAATTATTTTATTTCGATGTTGATCTTACTCTGCAAAAGCACTTAACAGGTTTCACAGCTTTCTGGCCTGTTCAGATTTGATTCCTACACCGGCTGTGGCAGAGATAAGCAGGTCTGGTGTCACCCATATTTTGCAGGTTAGGGACACTGGGAAGGAAGTGGGGAGGCTGGAGGACCTGCTAAAGGTCACAGAACGGACCCAGAAAGCACATCTTTCAGCCTAGGCTGGCTCTGTCCGGACATTACAGTTTCAGTGCTTAAAATAATTGCAGGTGTTAATCAAGATGTTATTGCTTTGCCAGCACGTTAATAGATGATTCAGTAACATAACACTCACTTGACAGTTCATCATAGTAATGTGGGGAGGTTCTCATCAGCGTTGGTGGTGATTAGTAAGTGCCTTTCCACTGCCCTCTTTGTTAGAAGGGTTCAAAGAAAGGCTTAAACCAAACACGGCAAAAGAGCTTTTGTGACTGGTGTGTATTTTAAAGGACAGAAAAATCTCGTAAGTGGAACTGATAGGAAGGTGTGACACAGCCTGAAGTTAAAATATCTGAGAAGACAAATGGCTTTTTGATAGCCGAGACCTACAAATGAATTAAAACCTCTCGGTATACAGACTAGTGCAGCTGATCAGTCAAATTGCAATTTTAAAAAATACAGAAGCAGTACACTTAGAATATTGTCTTCATGTCAGAAATGCACCTTTGTGCTTGAAAATGATAAAAAATTACAATCGATCCTTACAACTGTTCTGTTCATCTTTATTGATCAGGTGCAAGAAAGATAAATCGCTGCCCAAATAAGATTATAGTAAATGTTAGCATCGGAGGGGACTGGAGGTTGATAGAGAGCCATTCATCATCTCAAATGGTGACCTGTCCATTCTCCAGCCACCCTCACTCGGCTGCCTAATCACATACCTATTGATTTTATCTACATCCAGCAAACCTGGATGTGACTGTCATTGGACAACCCAGATTGTTAAATGCAAAGGGGTCACTGGTGTGAAGAGGATTTCATTTTCATTTTCTCACCAACCAACAATGATTTATGAAAAAATAAACTACCCCTAGTCATGCATGTGAACACCGAGTGATTAGCGAATGAAGGTGCACAGTGGACCACTGTATTGTGCTCTTTTGTACTGTGATGATGCCTTTTGTAGGATATTTCATGGAGTCTGAAGGCTCAGGGGGTCACTGAGCCCCCCCCCCTGCAGACAGGCATCAAAGTAGTCAGCCAGAATGGGTAATTTTTAATTTTGTTTCCTCAGGAAAGGCATTACCTTGCTAGTATGACTCGATTCATGCTGCCTGCGTGTTCTTTCATGTAATAGTAGAAACATTTTTTGGTGTAAAAATTATGTCAATCCACCCCTTTTGTTTTACCGATTAATTTATTATAAATTTTGGTGCTCTTGTGGTCACATGGAGGTGACTGAACACATTCTACTCCATAAAGAATCCATCGTGAAGACAAAGATACAGCGTAAAAGGAAATGACCCTTTAATACCCTAGGTGGGACGCTGGACTGATAGGCAAGTGTGATGAGTGTGCAATTCCCTCTTCAGTCTCAGACATCTTACAGTGATCAGTTCCCCAGACGGGAAGTCTAAATAATCCTTCAAAACTATGTTAGGAATCTTATCAGAAGGATCAGATGATGACGTGTTATAACTGTGGGCATTTACTCTGTAATTTCAGCCTATATACCAACCGCTGGACACTTGTGCATGGATTTGTACAAGAATCCATTCCATTTGTGCAAGAAATCTTTCTCAAGAGCATATGAGGTTTTTGTCGTCGCACGTCTTGCCCATGTTTTGTCCGCTTGGAAAATGAAAACCCTACTATCACTCTTTATCCACAGAGCTCAGAGTTCTACAAAGTCACCACTGAGCAATATCAGAAAGCTGCCGAGGAGGTGGAAGCCAAGTTCAAGTAAGTTTTTAATAGTATTCTAATTACTCTTCTTGACAGGATGAAGCGACAGCTTTATTGCTTTTTGAACAGGAGATTGTTTGGTATGTAGCCCTCTGGAGTACTTGGAAATATGTTTCGGTGGTTGAGGCGGATCTGTGTTATCTGCTCTGGTAGAATTCACATGCAAGGAAAAGCCATTTGATGAAAGCTTGTTACGACTCAATTTTATGAACTAAGGGGAAATAGAAAGCAATAGTAATAGAATTTTCATTTGGAATAATATATAAGATAACCTTGTTTATGAAGGTGATATTAAATTGCCACCTCTATTAATAGAAACATAGAAACCATTTGCTTTTGTATAATAAAATCATGGGCATGTCCGAATGGAGTATCCCCTTTTCTCATGTTTAAGCTGTTTTCATTTCTTCACCTGTACCTTGAAAGCATTTAAATCACAGACTTTATCTTACCCTGTATTATGAAGATGATGTTAAATTGCTACCTCTATTGATCCTCGGAATGTTTAAATGAATGTCTGTAATTGATGGATCAAAGTGCCCATGACCCATAGCCCTGTACTTTTCCTCTGCTGCCAGTTCTCACGTTAGGTAAGAAGACATCATTCAGAATTTTCCTGAGTGTATAAATAGTTCTATTGTATAACCTCTGTTGGCAGCACATGTGCAAATTAGCAAAGCAAAAAAGAGGTGTTGTGACAGGTTTAGCTGAAACATTGTATTGGGCTCTGACCTCCTTCCTTGAGCATGTTTATAAGCATGTTATCAAATGCATTTTATATATCAAAGCATTTGATAGCATGCTTATAAACCCTAAGGTAGAACGTTGTTACTTTCTGCTATAGTGCAATTTGTGTGGTAATGGATATTAGTGTTATTTTAATATTGATTAAAATTGTTTTTTAAAGATGGTTTGAGGTATATTTAAACAGACAAAAGCCTCCATTCTTGTTAGTGAATTACCCTTTAGGGGCAGGAGGAAGAGACCCTCTAAAGATGGGGCAGAGATCTCATTCTTACAGGGTTAATGTGCTGTCTTAAGAATTTAGATATAGAATTGCATAGAGACTTGATTTTAGAAGGGACACTGTACATGTATTTTTATGGTTTTATCTTTCCCCCAATGACAAAGCAACATTTATTTTTATTTTTTTTACCTTTTTATCTCAATACTATGAGACCCTTGGACTTGGCACCCTGGATGTTTCTTCATTTAAGACAATAGCTGTACATTAACTCAAATTGGAGTCACATCAGAGGAAGTCAGTTCTGACTAGAACTATGAAAGTCATCGTAAAGAAGATACTTTAGTTGAGGCTTGAAGAAGAGTTTTGGTGGAAAGGAAAGGCATTCAGAAGGAAAACCATGCTCTGTAGTTGGTGGATGGCAAATTAGTTAAGGTCAGTGCAAGGTAAAGTTGGAAAGGTCAGTAGGGTCACTCATTAGCTGTTGGGCTGAGAAGTTGGTCTTCATTTTGCAGCAAGTCTTTGGAAGGCATTTGACCGACCAGGTGAGTACCTAGATTTCTGTGCTCTTTTGGGAATATTAGTGAATGTGAGGTTTGATTGGAGGCGTGAGAAACAGGAGCTGGAAGTACTAGGTAGGAGGTCTCTGCAGTGAAAGAGGGAAAAAAAGAGACCGATGCAGAAAAGTCATGGGAAGAGTAGACATAAATGAGTGAGTGGTTGGTGAGTTTGCCGGGGCTGCCATAATGAAGTGCCACAGCCCGAGTGGCTTGAACAACTGAAGCTTATTTTCTCACAGTTCTGGAGGGCAGAATTTCCAGATCAAGGTCAGCAGGGTTGGTTTCTGAGGCTTCTCTCCTTTGGCTATAGATGGCTGTTTTCTCCCTCTCTTCACATGATCTTCCCTCTCTGCATCTGTCTCCTAATCTCCCTCTCTTAGAAATCACATTTGATTAGGGCCCATTCTGTTGACTTCATTTTAACTTAATTGCCTTCATATGAGTACACACACACACACACACACACACACACACACACACACCTCCCCCCTCAGCCCATAACATAGGAGAGTTTAGCAGATTTGAAAATTGGTGGAAGCTGGATTTTACAGAGAGAGGTAAGAATGGTCGCAGGTGAAAAGAATCTCTCTTCTGAAGCCCTGCCCAGCTGCCATATCATTTAGTCCGGGCTAGCCTATTGGGAAATGCGAGGCTACATGGAGCACACAAATAATGCCATGGTGACTTTCCGTCTCCAAGGCAGCATGGACCTGTAGGTTAGACTTCATCTTAAGCAGAGCCTCGGCAGCGTTATCTCTTTTATCTTTCTAGCATATTATTCTTTATTATATCCTACTCTCATCTGGTATAGTAAAAAATTTAGCCTTTCCCAAGGAGAGGTCTTTGTACCCAGCTCCCGGGAGGTAACCTGTAGAACTTTGGAATTTCCCAAGTGATAAAAGTGTCTTATTCGTCATGAGGGGCCCCTTGCGCCATGTGCTGTCGGCCCAGCCTCTGGGGAATTGGTGCTGGAGCCTGAACTCAGCCATGTGGGCAACCAGTTTAGCAGGACTGTCTAAAGAGCCCAGATGAAACTGGACATTGAAGGGTAGGTGAGCTTCTCTGGCTGATGCTACTCTGTGTATTGTCACATGTTGATACCAGTAGGATAGCTGCTCCTGGGGACAGTGGAGACTGCACTTGGAACCCCCCGACTCTGTCCTCTGCGTCTCTTCCCTTGGTGGATTCTCTGTATCATTTTCCAGAAGTCGTAACTGTGAGTTTAATAGCTTTCTGTGAGATCTGTGAATCTTTAGCAAATTATCAAAGTTTAGGGTGGTTTGGGGAACCCCTGGAACTTGCAGATGATGTCAGAAGTGAGGACAGTCTTGGGGACCCGGCCCCCAGACTTTGTTGTTTGGCGAACTCTAATACTTACAAAAACCCAGGTTTTATATACTGTGAAGGACTTTTAAGAGCTAGCTTTTCAGAGAAGCTTTCATTATGTAGTTGTTTTTTCAGCTACTACCTGCTAGACTGAGCTTCCCAGAATACTGTATTTTGATTCGTAGCGAGTTCATTAGCTTCACACCTAGGAAGTGGTAGTGCTTTGGCTGTAAGAGATGCTTTTACCCTCCTTGAAGGCCCCGAGATTACTCAAGGGAACTTGGTTTCTCCTTAGAAATTGCCCCTCTCAGATAATCACAGCTGCTGACCGCAGCACTCCCTCTTAGGCAGCAAACTCGGAAGAGCTTTGAGGAAGATTTAGTCCACCTTTTTCTGATACAGGGGTCCATTTGGGTGCAGCTTGGTTATAGGAGACGGAAGCTTTTAAAATTGCAGTTATAAGGGTGATGTTATACACCTGATAGGGGGTCACACAGAATCCCCATGTAGGGAAGGCAAGCTGAGGGCCTTTGAAGCTGTGTGTGGTGAGCACCGTCACATCCATGCCTGCCGTGGTGGCTAGTGGGGTTCCTTTAGGGATGCTTAAATATTAGCTCACACCTCAGGCCCTCAGTTTACAGTTTTGGCAATAAACTATTGAAACGCTTTGGACTTAATGGGATTTTTTCTACTTTATCAATGCCCCATTCATTCTGAGAGCTCCCCTGACAAGCCCTCTGCTGGGTTTGAATGCAGGGCGCAGGTAGGGCCCTCCTGGCGCAGAGCTCGGGGTTCATCAGCGGGGGCAAGAGGAAGGCAGGGTTTAAAACAGTACAAAGTTAGGCCTGCTGTGATGGGATAGTCACATCCCTGATACGTGCCACGTTATTAAAAGTACTATTTACCTTTTTTTCCAGTGGGACTTAAACAACTTGGAGATAAAGAATTGATGTTGTTTACTTGCCTGCAAGAACTTTTCCCCCACAGTAGCTTTAAAATTTTTGCTATAAAACTCAAATCACTGAGCAAATCCAGTATTGTTTTTATATCTAGTTTTCATCCAGCTTCCTGATAATTATGTTCTGTATTAATCCTTATTTTCTGCCTTATAGGTGATCCATTAAATAAAATATCACACTAAATAAGGTTACATTGATAGTGATTAGCACAAGTCTTGCACAAGGTAAATGCCCAATAAATATTAGAGTTGATTATTTATTATATATTGTAATAGATAATATTTATTGTTGTAATATTATTTTATTATGTCCAACTCAAGTTATGAAACTATGCACCATAGGAGAAATTTCTGTATTTGTTTCCAAACAAAATCTAGAAGGTGTTGACCTGCCCCCTCCCCACCTCAAAAAAACAAAACAAAACAAAAACCATGTTAGAAAGAATTTGTCATCCTCAGGGAGCCCACAGTCAGTGGGAGACGGCATGTGGAGCACTCGTGACAGGATGGTGTGGTGAGGGACGGGCCAGCCGTATGGACGGTGCCCCGGGCCCTGTTGCCTGGTCAGCCTCAGAATCTGATCTCTCTGGGTGGAGTAGAGCCATATACCATGCCGGCAACAGGCAGTTGTTACCACAGTGTTATGTACACATGATTTTTTTCTTTAATTGAGTTTTTTTCTGTTTCAGAGTAAAAACCTTGCTTTAATATTGTAAGGTGCACTGCAGGTATGCCAGGCTGCCAGTTATGACTGGGGCACCAAATGCCCTGGTCAGTGACCCAGAGGGCTTAGAAAGTGTGCGAATTCATACATTTAGAGCATGTAGAACTGGTATTTGCACTTCTTCTCGAAATAGGCCCAGGACATCTCAAACGGTTTACAGCTATCCCCATGGCACTGGCTTTGATGTTCGGATGCCTCAGAAATGTCTTCGATGTCATGATTTGTGGGCCCTCCAAAGGTTTTGTTGTTGACGTGCAGGCATACAGTATTAAACAATATTATCAAAATTATGGCTGCCAAGTCCTGAAACTTTATAATGAAACCAAATTACAAGCCATTTTCTTGTAGAGCTATACAAAAGATATAAAATTTAAAAATTTATAAAAACAAATATTACATAAACATAAGGCAAATATCAAAGAAATGTAGAATATTTTAAAGGCATTGTAAACCTTGTGAAGACAGTGTAATATCAAACAAAGGAAAAGCATTTTAAAGACAATTGGTATTTCATTCCCAGGCTACTCTTTATTTTTTTATTTATTTTATTTATTTTTAAAATATATCTTTATTGATTTCAGAGAGAGGAAAAGAGAGGGAGAGAGAGAGATAGAAACATCAATGATGAGAGAGTCGTTGACCAGCTGCCTCCTGCACGACCCCGACTGGGATCGAGCCCGCAACCCGGGCATGTGCCCTGACCGGGAATCGAACCCCGATCGCCTGGATCCTAGGTCGATGCTCAACCACTGAGCCACGCCGGCCAGGCCCAGGCTGTTCTTTAGATCATGAAGTGGCCAGTTTCTACCTTCCATAAAGGGAAATAATACATGTGTGTGGGAAGTGACATGGATCTGTTGAAAATACCTTTGCCGTGTTTTCATTAGAACTATACCGCTTCAACTTGGGCTCCGTGTCTCTGAAAGATGAAGCGCTTGTAAAGGAATGTGACTCTGAAATCTTGTGTGGAGCACTGGGGACACTCCTTTCTGTGCCAGGTTGTAGGGGGGCTTTCATGTTTATCCTTGAACCAAGTGGCCAGAACCTGACTTACAAATATACGCCCTAGGCTACCCTTACAATGTCTGTGGGGGGAGTTTGTGCATTTTAGAGCATCTGAGGAATGCTATGTAGAACTCTTACAGATGAAATGGATTTTGTAAGTATTATATATATATTTTGGAGGTTTTCCTCAATGTAAAATCCTTTAACTTTAAAATTCCTTGGCTTTCTGGGGTTTACTTTTGGCAGTACCGTTTCATTTCTTTCTGGGTGATTTTTAATAGCTGTGCAGTAACTCCTCACTTGTCCTCGATGGAATCTTGGAAACTTGGACTTTTAAGCAAAACAACCAGTTTTAGCACAGGCGAACTGATAAAAATGAGAGTTAAGTTCCTATGGTATATTTCTGGTCGCCAAAGCTCTAAAACGAAAAACAAAATTAACCTAAATAAAGACCCCAAACACTTCTAATATTAAACATTTGAAATAAATATGACCCATGCACTTAAGAAAGATACATAAACACAAGTTAAGATAATGATTTTCCAACCTGCTGATTCCAGTTCAGGGTGGTGGGTGGTCAGAGCCCATCCTGGCAGCAGGGTGCAGATGGGGACCCAGCCCTGGACAGGACGCCCTGCCCCCCTCCCTGTCACTCAGGCTGGAACAATCTAGACACCAGTGAACTTCAAGTGCACATCTCGGACGTGGGAGGAAACTGGAGTCCCTGGAGAAAACCCACACAGACACGGGGAGAAGGTACAAACTCCACAGACAGTGGCTCCGACTGGGAATCGATTTTTTTTTCATTATTATAACAAAAAGATGGTGAAGAAAGTGACACTGGGGACCAGGTGTACTGCGGAGTGAGTTAGTGGAGCTGAGGATCTCACGCCAATGGTATCAGCAGGTGTTTCTCATGTTCGCTGTAATTACACAGGTGGATCGTGGACAGTTTTAAGCAACGATGTTTAAAGATCCTGCTTAATTGGCTGTAAAATAATTAAATAAGCTCTTGACTGGCAAATTTATAATTCCGTTAGATGCATAAGCCGGTACGCCTGAATGTCAATGTGACTTCAGTTTGGAAATATTAGATTAATAGAACTAATTGTACTGTAGGTACAAAGTTTACTCTGATTAATAGTCTCAGAACTCCTCTAGAATTTGAGTCAAGTAAATTTATGTTACTTACCTTTATGCTTAAACTTTTAATTAAAACTTATTTCAAAAGTTTAAGCCTTTCAGGCTCGCTCTGCTTCTCTCTCCAGCTTCTCCAAAGTTGAGCTCCTGCCATTTTTCAGTGACTCCAGCTGCCTTGTTGAATATCTTCTTGCCTTATCAAAGGATTAAAATTCTATACCCTTGTACATATATTTGTATCTGCAGCTGACAGGTACCCTGCACATCCACCCTAACACTTATTGATGTCTACTTAAACCTGCTTTAGTGCTGCGTGAATGGCTATGATGGACCAAATGTGCATGATAAATGTTTTATCTCTGATTCTCATTGATCAGCTTCTAAATGATCAAATGGTTTATCTCAGTAAGACACTAATTCACATTGATCAGATTCTAAATGACCAAGTTGACTTGGTTTTTGCTGAACACAAATTGTATTAAGACGACATTACTTGCACACGCTGCCTTTTCGAATGCAGGAGTTCTGTTACCAGCAGTTACATTATAACTAGAGTTATTGTATTATAAAGATGTCTCCTTCATAATGAAAAGTTTACACAAGACGGAAAGAATGTGATATTACAGGAAGAACAGGGCTTCGGGCAAGGATTGGGGCTTTTACTGATTAAATTCTACATTTGTATTGGGCCTTTCTTCCACCTTTTTCAATTTGAAAGTCTGTGAGCAGGAAATACAGCAGCTGCAGAGGAGACATTTTATTCCCTATGGTCCTTGGAGCCACGTACCATCTTGATTATTCAGTAAGAGACTTAGTAATTGAAGAGGCAGAATTCTCGGTAAAGTAAATACGCCTCTACCCTTTGTGCTTAAGCTTGGTTACAGTGGCCTATTTAGAAGTTTTGGGCAATTTGTTGTATTTTGTTTTTTAAACATCAGCTCGCCGATGTCAGCTTCGAGGGTATTTTCAGGTACCCTCTAGAATTTGTCCTTTGCATTGCTGGAGGAAGGCTTCAGTTCTAAAACTGAGAAGCATTGTTTATGAGCTAAGAATATACCTTGTATAAGAAGCTAGTAGCAACTATACATTCGGCTGAAACATGGCCTTGGTTATTCAGAACACCCGGCTCCTCGGGCAGGTTATTAATTACATCTTTGACTGGTTTCTTCCATCTGTAAAATGTAAATCGTACCTGCCCTTCTCTTTAGGGCATTCAAGCTGAGGAGATTTAAAAGTTAAAAAAAGAAAAAAGACAGTTGTCATTGATCCTCATGTAAAAATTGTCTTAAGTAGTTGCTTTATGCAATTCTAAGACACTGGCTGCCATTTCAAGAATGTTCTAGGTGGCATGGCAACCCCTTTTGTGGGCCTCATCAGGGAAATAAGGGAATATGTAGAGAGTGGTCTGCCACCTCTCAAGCTATGAGTCGGTCTCCCTCCTGGTCCCCACACCCCACCTGCCTCCGGCAACGTATTAGTTCCAAGGAGAGCGAGAGCTGCTTTGGAGCACACCAGTACTTGACAGTATTTCTTGCGATGGGCATGTAGTACTGGTTAGTTATTTGAAGAAAAGAAACCTTAGACAATTAGTGGTTTTTTTCCTCTTTAAGACTGGCACCCTTCTCATCAGATCTGATAGTTATTTCGTTCCATTTCAGTCATTGGGTTGGATCACTGTACTTAGCCCCCACACTGTTCTTTCCCTAAGGCAACAGAAGTAAATGCCAAGAAGCATGAGCAGCTCTTGGGCGTTAGGTTTCCCTCTGCCTCATTTCTCTGCCTCCTGCCTGCTCCTTGCAGCATCCCTCTCTACCCAGCGGCAGAGGGCAGGACAGGTGTCAAAGCTGGTTGGGGTACAGGGCTCACAAGGGCAGGATCGGGGCTGTGAGCCATAGACAGTCCTGTCTATTCACGAAAAGAGCACGCACTGCACCCATCTCGTGAACAGCTGCAGCTGGTCACAGGCAGGGGATCCCCCGGAGACGGCCTCGCCCCTTCAACAGTGAAGGGACATCAGGCCGCCGGGATAGTCAGAGGGGCCACGGCCTGCCGTAAATGCATGGCCCAGGGCGCTCTCCTCTGTGTCAGCCGCGGCAGTCAGGGTGTGTTTGGGTTGGTCCGGGCATCTTCCTTCCTTCAATATAATCTATGTGTTACATGTAAATGATCAAAACCAGTTTTGTTGCAGCCCTTAGGTTTGTGGCCATAAGCACCCGAATTCATGATTTGTTCCCTGTGAGATAACAAATCATTCTGTTTTCCCCTGCAGGAACATTAGCATTGAACTTTCCTCCTTAGTCAATATAATCCATTAAGAATCTAGCATACCCTACATGGTTATATGAAATATTAATTACACACTGCTAGTTAGATAGATGAAGACTCAGCCAGAGTGATCGCTTGTTTCTTTTCTTGTGTTATGATATTTAAAGGAGAACATTTTGATTTCTAGGGTGCGTGGAATTTTGGATTTGTTTATTAAGTCTTGCTTATTTAAGTAATTAACCACAGCTCGTAGTTCCTAAAATATATTTCTAACTGGGACTGCTGGGTTTTTTTACTCTTGCTGATTCTGGATAGAGTTCATTTACTTTTTAAAGGATCCAGTTGGAAATAATTTCTTTGATTTTTCTTTGATGTTTTCAAAGATGAGAAAAAATTATTTTGCTTTTTAAATGCCACTCAGCTACAGGTAGAAAGCAGTGAAGCTTGTAGGAAAGCCAACTAGGGCTAATTATGGTCTGACTGATCTGTCACATTTTTTAAATGGCCAAGAAGACTTCTAGGAGGTAGGTTTTTAATTCTCTCTGTGTGTCAAATTTACAAAGTGAACCATCTTAAGTCTTAAGTGTGGTTAAAAATTGTGTCAAGTTATCTACACATAAGAATGGTAGCTCTTAGGATAGTCTCTGGGATCTGTTATGTCTTATCACTCCACAGTTGGATAAGCCTATTCCAAATGCTATCGACTCTCCCAGCTTCCAACCAGATAATTAACTCATAGAGGTATGTGGTTGCCTGTTCATGCAGCTGGGGTAAAACCAAGTACCAAAATTGAAACCAAACTTTCAGAATAATTGTATTTAAAGCCTATTTCCATTGCTAATTTGAGTGCGTAATTACCAGATCGTCTCTCATGGTTTCAGTCTATCAAGGATTCCTATGTCTGGCTATTGATTTTTCTTAAGTGTAAGCAACCAAAATACAAAAGTTGATAACTTAGGCCTTATAATTAAAATGTTCTGCTCATCTTAAGACACCATTAAGAAAATTTTTTAAAATGGGCAAAAGACTTGAACAGACACTTCAAAGGAAGATATAAGAATGGCGAGTTGGCACAGGAAAAGTGCTGATAATATCATTAGTTATCAGGGAAATGTGAATTAAAACCATTGGAATTATGAAAACCCAAAAAGGCTCACCATAATAATTGTCTAAAAGGATGTGGAGAAACCAGAATTCTCAGGTTTTTCTGGTGGGGTATAAAATACCACAGTCAGTTTGGGAAAAGGTAGTCAGTTTCTTATAAATTTGAACATACATTAGCTCTGTGACCCAGCAGTTCCAGTCCTCGGTATTCACCCTAGAGGAAAGAAAATATACACCCACTAAAAGATTTGTACACATGTGTTCATACCAGGTTTCTTCATGGGGTCAAACACTAGAAACAACCCAGAAGGTCGTCAGTAAGAGTGGATAAACAAATTGTGGTGTATTCACGCAGCAGAGCACTGCCCAGCAGTTTAAAAAACAACTGCTGATACTTGTAACAATAGGGGTGCATCTCAGAAACAGGCTAAGCAAAAAGAAGCCAGACAGAAAACAAACCTATTGTGTGATTCCATTTACATGAAGTTCAAAAATAGTGAAACCTTGTTTATACTAATGAAAATCAGAAAGCGGGTGAAGGGGGTGGAGGCAGACTTGGCTGGAAAGGAGCATGGGGGAACTTTCTGAGGCACGGGGAATGTTTGTTTTCGGGGTGATAGTTATGCAGGCATATACAATTTTTACTACAATATGAATGCTTAAGTTTGCGTGTTTTTTTAATGTTAAATAAACTTAGTTAAAACACCCTAAGTTTATTCTTAATTAACTTTAATTAGGAAAATGTTACCCAGATATTGGGAATACGCACCTGTTAACTGTAATTTGTCCTGGGTACATTTCTTCAATGTAATCAGTCTTAAGGAAATCATGACTTCTAATCCTGTCCATAATCAGATTTTTCCTTAGAATTTGAATCCCTTATCTATAGCCAGGGCTGTTCATTCAAGTGTGTTTCACTGCTAGAGAAACAGGATTAATCCTTGCTGCTTTACTTTTCCTTTCAAGAATTAGTCTTTTCCCCTTCCTTATTACATTACGATTGCCTATTATAGTCTCCCTCTCATTAGCCTGAAGTCTTATAGATAGGCCCGGTTAAGTTTTGCAAGTTATTTTCGATAAAGGGATTTTGAAGGCATTATTTGTAAATGAAACATGTACACAGCAACGCTGGCACTGCTTAATGTAATAATCTTCGGCAGCAGTTTGTTCATACTCTGCACTGAGTCCTGGCCAAGTGCTTGAAAACGTGTAAAAGCTCGCGTCTTGGCTTCTCCCTGCGTGTTGAAGCGGAAGCACACATGTTCGCATGTTCAAGGGGCCAAGCACCCCCTTGCTCACATGGCTGCCCGCCCTCTCGCGCGCCCCCCCTCGGTGGCCCGCAGTGAGGTTGCCGTGTCCCCGTGAGTGTGTTTGTCCAAGTGCTGCTCAGCGCACCCCTGAAACTGATAGGCGCGCTCACTAAGGGGAGTCCTTGCTCCTGGCTCCTTTCACAAGTCACCTCAGCCCCCCTTTCCGGATGGAGCTGGCGAGAAATACTGTGCAGCGATACATCTGCACCTTTCCCAGGACGAAAACCTCCTTTTCAGTATGTTAAATGTGCTTTGTAGGGATCTCGCAAGCACAAAGAAGTCGGCTACTTACCAGTTACAGAATTAACACAAGAAAGACGAAGGGCTGCTGTTGTGGCGGGGTGCGTGCGTGCGTGCGTGTGTGCACGCTGCTCTTCATTCGTTCTCCTGTGCTTCTGAGATCCCACAGATACCTATTTACTTGTGGGCCACATCCGTCTGTGGAGGCTCAGGTCCACCAGCCGGCCCCTGGCACAGATCTCAGCCAGCCTGCCCGAGCGTGGGCCCAGGCAGCGTGGTTTGTGATGGGGATTCTGAAGGCAGCATACACCTGTTTCTGCTTTCGGGATGAAAAATGGGTTGCCAGTTATGTCGACATGTTCAGACATGACACTTCATACGGTAGAAGCTTGCTCAGCCCGCTTTATGCTGGGCCCCCAGCTATGAAACCATCGGTTCCGAAAAGGGGGCGTGCGGGCAAGGAGGAGAGGAGAGAAGGGGATCCTTCCTCGACCCGTTACCATTTTCTGTGCCGGTGCGAGCTGCGGGGCGGAGGTCACTGCCTCTCACCTTTGTGTCCCAGCAGAGCTCTGGAACAAGATGAAGTGATCAAAGCCGGTGCCAGGACATCATCGCAGTCTCATTACTTTGCAAGCTGCACACCCAGATGCTGCTGTTCCGCATCAGGCCTCGCTGATTTACATTCATAACACCTCCATTACAGCTCATTTGCTACCACTCGTAATTAACCAGTTCTTTCCTTTTCATGGTAGCTCTTCTCCAATACAGAAGACGCTCACGTAAAGCAGAAGATATCATCGCTGGGTGTAGGAGGTGTCTCTCAGGCATCCCCTGTTGGTTGACAAGAAGCAGGAGTCGAATGTTTTGTCACTACTTAAATCATTTGTGGTTTTCGTTTGGTTGGTTGAGGGTTGGTTTGGGGTTATCTTAGGAGTCTTGGAATTTGAAATATTGGATTTTGCCAGCAGACCAATTTCATCGACTCCCCTGTCCTAGGAGTTCCTTGCAATTAGTGGATCATGGCATGTCCTCATTTGTTTGGTTTCTTCTACCGGTGGAGAGCTCATGGACACATTTATTTTGAAAGGTATTAACGTGGCAACTTTGCTTTGAAGAACTTAACGGTCATCAATATCAACACAACTATCCATCAAGGCTCTCGGATGCTTCTCGCTCTGTGGGCACTGGGAACGCAGAAATGAGAGCCTGAGCCCCTGCCCTGCGTGGTCTTGTATTGTCGAGATCACTAGCTTTACTGTAGAGGTGTCAAGGCCTCACACAGGAATTGCAGCTTTAACATTTGTTCAGGAATCCGTTTTGGATGTCATACATTCCAGGCGGTTTCCAGAAACTGGAAGCAGAGGTGAGGGAGGAATGATGGCTGGACGTGGGAGACAGGTTAACACACTAGTGACTGAAATGCTAACGGGAAGGTACAGCCAAGTGCTGCAGGGGAAGGCGGGGAGCCCGGGTCGCAGGGAGAGGTGGGGGTGTGGGCTGGCTGGCACCGGGAGTTTTCCTAAGGCGAGGAGACCGGTTTCCACGCTAGCAGAGGCTGGAGCGGAGGAGGGCTGAGGGGTGGTGGACCGTGAGGCCACAAAGGAAGGTAAGAGCCAGACTTGGAAGGACTTTCAGTGCCATGTTTTGAAAGGCAGAGTTAATAGGGTCGTGAAGATTCAACCATAAGTTCTACCTACTTGGGAGTTTTTGTTTTCAGTTCCCTGTTAGTCTCACCATCAGAATTATGCCATTCGAGTTGGTCATTGTTCCTAGATGTCTTCTGTCAAATACACAAGCATAATATTGGGCACCTATGTATAGGTTTTTGTTTATTATATAATCACAATTTGCTATCTCAGGTTAATTACTGTTATTATGTTAACATTATTAATATCCATTTTAAAAAATGAGCACATGTTAGCTTACCATTAATTGCCTAAGGGCTTGAGAGAATGGGACACAGAAAAGAGTAGCTTTGATAGGAGGGTGGGGAGGAGAGAGTTCAGGAAAGGTTTGTCTTATGGGATGCTGTCTGGGGAAATCTTAGGGCATTTTAGCAAAGTGCCTTAGGAGCCAGAGGATCACGAGCATGGAGCAGTATGCTGGTTATTTTAGCACTCTTCCTGAAGTTCGTGTCAGGGGACCCTCTTTTAATTGAAATGATGTAATCTGAACTTTAAAAAATATTCCTAGTCATGAGCTTTTTGAACAGCATTCTAAGAATTCACATGGTACCCTTCTACATGTTGTGGGAAAGAAGGCGTTAGAGGCAAATTGTATATTGTCTATTCAGATGTTGTCCGTCTGGATGTATGATTTTTGGTTTATGCCTGTAATTGTGATTGTATGTACCCAAGATAATAAAATTAGCTCAGCCCTAGCCTGTTCGCTCAGTGGTTAGAGTGTTGGCCTGTGGACTAAAGGGTCTCTGGTTCAATTTCGGTCAAGGGCACGTACCTCGGTTGCAGGCGCCATCCCCGGCCAACCAATGGATGTGTCTCTCTCACATCGATTTCTTTCTCTCTCTCCCTCTCTCTCTCTCTCTCCCTCCCCCTCCCCCTCTATCTGAAAAGCAATGGAAAAAATATCCTCGAGTGAGGATTAATAAAATAAAATTAACTCCTACATTGGTAGTTGATTATTAAGTGAATCTTCTAAGTATTCTTTCTCTTCCCACTGCATTTTGTGGTCAACTTTTGCCTTTTGATATCTTCCCTGGAGCTTAGTGTAGTGAAAAGAATATGAAACTTAAATTTATTGCGGATATATCCCCCCTGGTCAACCCACATAAAACTTCAACTCATTCTTTTAAACAGCTGCATAATATTCCATGGCATTGATCTACACAACTTATTGAGCCCATCCCCTTCTGACTGATACTCAGATTATATTTCAAATTATTTTTTTTTTGACCAGTAATCAAACAAACAAAAGAGGCTGCAGTGAAACAGATTTGCGCATAAGCCCTTAGGAACTGGAGCTTTTGTTTCCATAGCACGGATGGGGTTTGAATTGTGAGCAGCCCTTCTAACGATGTGGTTTTGGGCTACTTGGTACTTAACCTCTTGGGCTGCTTTTTGCTGATGTAGAAAATGTGCATATACTAAGTCATGGGGTTGTTATTAAAGAGTGATGAATAATGTGGTGGGACTCAACCCTTTACAGGGTCAATTTCTGTAGGGATCCAGTGGCTTAGAGTCGGGAGAATCCAGGTTACTTAACTTAGGAGGTTATATTACAGCATGAATTTAAATCTGGCCTCCCAAGTGGCTTTTATTTTATTTTTTTAAATGGAAAGCCCATTTTGTGAAAATTTTCAACTTTTTGACTTGTGTAATTTAAAAATATTGCATTTTGGCACAACCTTTTGCAGTTTTTGCTGCTAGTTTGTAATTCCCTAGAGGTGAGTTGAGAAGATTAGTGGTAGAACTTTTTTCCATTAACTCGGGGAAAACTACAGAGCAAAAAATTGTCCTCTGACAGAAATGTCAATCCATACCTCTTTGGAGCATTTGGAAACTGAAGCGCTGAGAAGCCGATTTAATAGGGGAATTGAAAACCAAAATGTATACACATCTTTACCTTTTCTAACTGATGGCAAGACAAATGAAAAACATACTCTCAGAACTTGACGATGCAAAGAAAATAGGAGTGCTGCTCCAGAGAGTGCATTAAGGCTAGGCCTTTAAAAGATTTGAGTGCTAAGCTTTTGGCCAAGTTCTCCAGGAAGCTGATCCATTCTTATTAATGATACATCTATTTGTATTCATACCATAAAATCCTCCTCTTGTATGAGGTAGTACCTAAGAAGCAGATTTAAGAGAAAGGGAATGTTAACTATGGCACAGATTTTGCTATAGCAGCTACCAAGAAAATAGGCTTATTTTCTTGGTTTTGATCCTTGATCTTTCTGATTTTTAAAAAATCTTATTAGGACTTCTCTTCATTTTTCCAGTCCATACTGTCAGTATAGCTGTAGTGAAATAGTAAATATCCACGTGAGTAAAATTTTACTGGGCATAATCTTTATAGATACCTTTCACATAATGCAGTGGACTCGTTCTAGCTAGTTATGTCTCCTCCTTTCCCAGCCCCGTCTTAGTTTCCCATCTCTGTAAAAGGTGATGATCGGAGAGACGTTATATAGGAATCAAATGAGGTTCCTTTATTTTCTTGGCACATCCCAAGCAATCGATAGTTAGTTAATTATTATAGCCATCAATAGTTCAAGTTTCTGTTGAGTGAATTCTGTGTCTGTTTTTAAATTGATGCCCATCATATAATCCAATACCTATTTCCCTAGGGGATAATTCCTGGACATATAAAATTGCAACTGAGCACATACCATGCCTCTAAAAACGTATTTAAAGACAAATGTTTTCTGTCAAATCATTAACCAACACTTAAGCAACACTACTCTAAATAGTAATTATATTTGAACATGCTAGGAAGTACATAATTTAGTTAGAAATGCATATGGAGGTTGTGCTTGGATGGGTGCAGTTATTGTTAGCCTGTGGTATAGATCTCATCTAATAACTTGTCATACCTTTAGAATATTTATATTAATTTGAGATTAGAGGCAATTATAGGCTGGCAGTCTATAATGAACAAAGTTCTTCCTAAAAATTTGTTCTGAAGTCAGTCACTTGGCATTTGGACCATAATTTTTCCCAGAAATAAAAACGACACTTGTGATTGTCTAGGTGAGTTTTCAAAAGCCTATTTAACCCCTGATTGTTTGCAATTAAGAATGAAAGACTGGAGGTTGGAGGTGGTGGGGATGAGGAATGGTGCATTTGCCTGCACATGCGTGTGTGTGTGTGTTTCAGCTACAGTCTCATTTTTAAAGCTAACCTAACCGCAGGTATAACCTTATTTCTGTGGGAAAATACAGATCTCTATACAGCATGAAAGGGAATGCAGAAACCATGGAAAGAACAGCTCCCTCCCCATCTCCCAGTCCCCCGGGTAGCTTGCAAACTTTTTTTTTAAAGCAATGAATGAAATCTCGTTCTCAATTGAAATCCTGTGTGGAACCGTAGCACTCACAACTGATACAATGCTATCTTATTAATATAACTGTAGCTTATATGCTTATGTACAACCTTATTATCAAGAAAACAATGAAGCTTATTTTTATGAAAACAATGTTTAAAAATTAGGGCCTACGGATGGTGGTTACAGTCTTATATCAGCCTCAGCACCCAAACTTATTTATTTGGTTGCACAGTGTTGAACTTATTTATTTGGTTGCACAGTGTTGTGATAATCCTGATTTGCAGTGATAAGTAGTGGCAAGTGATAATAGTTTTTTTTAACAGCTTGCCTTGCAGTCTCAAGATCTGCTCATCCATCAGTCTGATCAGTATGATTAAAAGCGAAATAAGCTTCTGCTTCGAAGCTGAATAATTGACAGTATCTAATAAATCATTATATAGAAGTTGGGACGAACACCCAAAACTTACAATATTAAAGCACAATATGAAAATAACCTCTGACACGTCGTCACCCTCGTCTTTTGCCGTCCGCTGCCACGGACCTCAGAGTTCATTAAAGGGAGACTCGGCCCCGCACCTCCGTGCTCCCGCGGGTTTGCTCCTGCCGCCTCCGCAACGCAGCACACCCTCACCATTTCCTCCGGTAAACGCCTCCAGTGGGCAAGACCGTCTCATACGTTAGTGTCTCTGAAGTCTTCCCCGCTCCCCCCACTCAAAAAAAGAAGGCCCATTCATTGCTCCTTCTGTGTTCATGTAACTGAAGCCCTAGGTGCAATACAGTTTGTATTACAGTTGCCTGTATACCCCTCTCCCTTCTAGAGCAAGAGCCCTGAAAGGCAGGAACTCTATCTGGCCATCTTCATAGCAATATTTCTCTTACCAGATGTTCAATTAATAGCAATATTGTTATCTGCTAAATTGAATTCATCTGTTACAAATTTTTTTCCTGCTTTCCAGCTTCTACTCAGAATGTTTCCCCTCCGGAAGGGACCTTGAGTTCATTTACAGTAGAAGAAACCGTTGCGTGAAAAGCTAAGCAAGAATTACAGACTCTTGGGAGTTTGAAAGGCCCATTACCAAGGTTGTGTATCAAGTTTCATTGTGTAAGTCTCATTCCCAGTTGAAAGGAAACATTCTTGAGGCAGGAATTGTATTTTATTCTGTTTAGTAGGTCTTCTCCAGCACCTAGCACATACTGTACGTAGAAAATCCATACTGGAATAAATTTATTCAGCAAATGAGGGGACTGTAGAGATGTGACAGGTCTGTGTCTGCCTAATGGTTTGATTTATCTAGTGGCTGATGGTCTTCATTATAGGCTGTTAATACAGGGCTGATTTCTGTTGGACATTAGCTAATTGCCGGAGTTCATCTCCAGTACATGCCAGAGCGAAGGTGAGCTTTCCTCGTGACCGTATCAATAGGGTAATGAAGACTATAGCAGAATTCAGAATGTAATGGAGTGTTGTTTATTAGATTGTTTCTCATTAAGTGGGAATCCCTTCAGTTCATATTTCTGTACTGAGTGAATTTTTGTAAAGGAAGGATTGTTGATACTTAAAAATAACTTTTTGGTCTTCGCTATTTTTGAGGACTGTTTTGCACTTGTGTTAATATAGACAGATATATATCTTTTTCCACAACAAAAGTACATCTCATTAACATTTTCTAGTTGAACCTGGAAATGTGACATCTTCAAGTCAGGTAGCTCTCCACGAAGAAAGATAGTTAAATACTTCATAACAAGTTACCTTCTTGGGAAAGCTGACTCACCTGCTTTCCCCATGATGTCTCTATTGTCTGCCTTCCAAGTCTGTATTAAACTTGATTGTAGGCATTTTCTGAGCAAGGCACTGATGGAGCCAAAGCAGAGAGGAGGAACTCCTGTATACTTTAAGAAAAGTATAAGGGAGCTATTTCTTCTTCTGGCTCAATTAAAATGGTAGTGATTGTCAAGTCCCATTAACCCCGTGGGTCACTCCTTTGCATGCATTAGTGACAGTCCCACTGCCGTGTGGCACCATCTTGCCACGTCGTGGACACGTTTATGAAGATGGATAACAGTGAAGGCTCAGTGTTAACTTTTATTGTCAGGCAGGCTGTGCAAGGAACTGTCTGGTATTGGCTTTTGCTTTGATTTATGGAAAGGTCACCACACGAAGAAAACATCACATAAAACAGCCCTGCTGGCAGCCGTCTAATGCAGTTGTAAGTATAGCAAATAATAACGAACCTAATTAGGTTCATTACCCTCTCTTGCTACTTTCTGTACTTTTGACGGGGTGGGTCCCCTTAGCAACTCAGCATCTTCCCGAAGGAATGGGCCTCTCCCTGGCTCACACTTGGGTTAGCTTCTTTCTCCAGAGGCTTCCTCTCAACCCCAGCAGCGTGTGGTGTGATGCTGGTCGTCTGAGAGGGGATCATTATGTAGGCGACTTGATGGTTCAGTTGTCCCACGGTGACAGCACTGAGTAATTACCTATTGGTTTTGCCTCGGGGCGCACGTGCGTGCACACTCTCCCACACAGGCCCCATGGGTGGGAGGGCTCTGAAATGCTTGCTCCCGAGTATCTGTAATAGCTCCAAGTAGTAGCAGGTGGCTCTTCTAGAAAATGGCACCTATAGCTTCTTGCTCAATAGTACTTTTGTCCCCAAGGAGAATAGTCATTACTTTGCCTTGGTTTTTTAGTTTCAATGCGCTTTGGTTTGCTGGAGTGTCTTTTATGCTGTAAAAACTTTCCTTCCCTTTGAAATCTTTGTTTCGTCTCTCTAGTTCGAGTTGTGTCTTAATATGCAAGAAAGGCAGCTGTGTTTTTCTTCAAGCAAATATAAGGGTGGGGGACGGCGCTCTGTTTATTCCTTGCACAAACACATTATGGGTAATGCCAAAAGAGGGGGCGGGGAAGCTCGGGACCCCAGAAAAATTACGTAAATCTTTTCAACTCTCTATAAAACAGACGAGTGCTGCCCTTTATATGGCCACCTCCTGCAACTGGCATTTTCTTAAGAGCCAGCAGCTGTGGGGGACTAGGGACGAACACATGCATTGGAGAAATCCCCCCTTTCTTTTGGTTCCCAGGTATAGACAGATATGCCCTGTGTGTCTTTTCCAGCTTCTGTCTGTTTTCTGGGAGCCACACTTCTGGTCATTAGAACCTACCTCCGTTTTGATTTTGCAGATTATTTTGAGGCTTTTGCATGCCATTTATCAAATTAAATTCTAGCAAGGTTTTGCCATTCTCTGATTTTCCGTTTACTTCTTTATGCAGGGAGATCCTTTGTGCAAGTGCGGGAGACAGTCCTGTCTCAAGCGATAGACTGGAAGACTGCAGGCGGCAGTGTACATGAGTGATCCTTGGGGGTAGAGTGTGGCCCTGGCCCAAGCAGGTTGCAGCTAATAGCTTCTTGTTGCCTGGAAGGCTTCTGTTCCTGGAATGGCTCAGCGCGACCAGGCAGGGCCCGTCATAAAGCAGAGAGTGCACGGCAGCCAGGGAGAGTCACATTTGGCCCATAACCGCAGGCAGCGAGATGGTGCTCAGGAAGCCCTGCTCTCCGAGGCGGGGGAGCCAAATTATGAAGGTTGGATGCGAGATGGTGTCATTAAGGGCTTTCTGGAGCGGGAGAGCAATTAAATTGGAAGCCAAATGAACAAGTATGTTAATATATGGGGAAGGTTCTCCTAAAATGCTCACCCAGGCGTCTTGCTACTGTCACGAAACTTTCTGTTCAACACAAGCCTTTAAAAGGGGAGAGCGGTGAGTCTGGCCTCAAATCAGCCTTAAAAGCAGCCCTGGTTACCACCAGGCCTACACGTTAACAGGGGCCTGCTCTCCCCTCCCTGCTCTCTCCAGGAAGGGAAGAAAGACCGCTAAGCCCAGGTGATTTTTGCTGGCTTTGCTTGCCTTTTAGAGGGACGTGGAATGAGTCAGAAAGGAGTATTATCTGGTCTGTTTCTTCCTTTCAGAAGCCTTGGGTTTTGTGTGGCAAAGTGCTCGTGGAAGGAGGCCGGGCCTCATGAATTTTAGCACCACAAATACTCAGCCTTACCTGCAGGGCCCCAGGAGAGGGCAAAACCAAGGGGCCAGCCAATGCCACCGCTAGCACACGGGGAAACTCAGTGCAAGGGGATGCAATAAATCTGGTTTTGGGCACCTCGCCAACCGATTGTGGTCGCTCCCTGCAGCATTTTGCTGAGAAGGATTCTGAGGCTGGGACAAGGCTCAGCCTGGAGCGTCATGATTGATTAGTGATCTCCGTCATCAGCATGAGCCGCGAGGGAGCTGGCATTTTTCCTTTGTACCTGCTACCCCTGCGTCAGAAGCATGTGTAAAGATCTGTTTACCTGATCATTGACAGTGCCGAGACCAGAAGTCGGAAGCATGGGGACAAGAAAAGAGGAAGGGAACAAGGGCTGGATAGTGCAATTTAATATCTTTTCTCTTTTCCTCTTTCCTCCTACCAGCAGGTTTGGGGGAATGAAATAACCCAAAACAGTACTCTTCATTTTGTTCCCTCTAGTCCTGGTGTGGTTCCTAGTAGCAGAGTCTGTTTCTTCTGCCCTTACCCCAGGCTCCCTGAGCACCAGTGAAACCAGCTGATATTTGCAGGACCTAAGAAACCGTCAGAATAGACACAACTGTCGGCAAATGTCCTCATGAGCAGCCATATCTGCCATTTGCTTTGTAATGAATAAGGGAACATTAACATTCCACCTTGATTAGCATTTGTAATATGTGCAAAGAGATTAGCCTTCAGTACATTTCCGGGATGGAGTGTCATGGGCAGAGGCCTTACCTTACGCACAGGGAAATGCAGACTTCAGTCCGATGCCCTCTCCTTCAGGACACGGAGCAGTGAAGCCCCATCTGTTGAACGGCTTTTCCTTCAGGGTACACACTGGCACTTGTAGCTCATCTTGGGGATCGAAAAGTGGTAACACTGATGGTACTTGGTAGAAATTAATATTATAATTGATTTACTCTTGTGTTGAAAAGTTGTAATAAAAGCCCTTAGTGCTTTATTTCATTATGTGTGGTGTGATAAATATATATATATATATATATATATATATATATATCTCATTAATTTTTCCAACTTAGATAACCAATTATTCAGACCATAAGCTGAAGTTATCACCAGAGCTGCACTGAGACCTTCCTCTGCCAGGACTCTCAGTTCTGACTCAGACTAGAGGTGCTGGCCACCAGGCCCGTTCTCGACAGTCTGCCTTGATGAAGTTAGGTGGATACGTCTAAAACTTCTACTTGATATGCTATATAGCCACAGCCGTTACGTACCTCTTGCTGTGATATGTGAAATGAAATGGTACAACAGAACTCCACATTCTGCAAGCTTTTTACATACTAGGTTAGCCATGTGCAGTTAACTTCTGAGCAGTACCCAACCCACCAGTACTGTTGTGGTTTTATTATGTGCAGGGCTTCAGGTTCTCATTTATCCCTCACAGAGGCTACTCATTCAAGCACAGGGAAAACCACCCTTAATTTCTGATCTGGCTTTTCTTTGCATCCAGTATTACAGAAAAAAAGAATCCTTCCATCCTGTTCTCTTCCCCGATCCCTGCTTGCGGGCTGGGCGGCAGGGTTCTTACAGCCGCACTGTCATTGCCTGTCTGCCTGAAACCATTTGAAAGTGAAATCATCGTCAGCGCTCCCACATTTCTCCCCGTTTCTGAATGTCCTTTGGTGGTTAAGTTTTTTGGAGGGGAACAGATCTCACACTGTGAATAAACTGAAATGTTATCTGACATTTTTAATTAACACTGGCACTCCCGGGCTTCCCTCTGAGGACTGCCAGCTTGACTTTACACAGGGCCATTCATGACACTGAAGACATAGGGAGCTAGAGACCAGCATCTGGCCTGTTTGAGTACTGGTTTAATGGTAACAGAACTTCAACTATGCGGGGTTCATTATTCTTGAAATGTCCAACTTGTTTTAGACAGGATTTTGCAAGTATTAAAGCAAATTAAAGCAATTTGCCATCAATGCTATTGAGTTCCCCTCACTGCCCCGTCACAAGTAGCAGCCCCACCACCAGCAGTGGGTAAGTCTGTGCCGATTGTAATAACTTCAAATTCACTTCCATTTGTTCATAGGGAGGACTGTTGCTCCCCTCGAGAACTTAGTTGCGGAAAGAAAAGATGTATACGGTTATGTTCATTACACACCCATATGGGAGGTCCGATTTTAACATGAGTGTGACTGTCATACCTTATCTGAAACCCATAAGGACTTCCTTTGCCATCACCTGAACACTTGGGGGCACCTTCAACTTTGTGGACAGTCACCAACTCTCATGTGGATTGTATTATAAAACATGGTTTTCCAGTTGGCTGTTTCAAAGTGGAAACCCACTTTCTTTTGGAAGTAAAGTGATAAAATTAGTTAGGTTCCCAGAATAACCTACTGGAGTTTATTAGTTGAAATAATAATAATAATAGCAGCAGTGGCTATTTATTAAAAGCTTACTATATGCCAGGCAAACAAACAAAAAGCCACGAGAATGGTTGGGATAATGGTGGAGAAGATAGAGAAAGAAGAGCAGGGAGACCTCCAGGCCGTGGCCCCGAGGAACTCCCACCCTAGAGATCAGTGGAGATGAGCCAGAGAGTGGGGCGGAAAAGCCGCAGAGGGCGGTGCGAGAGGCCGCAGGGGCCCTGACCACTGGGTTGGACGGAGCAGAGAGAGAACATTTTCATCACTGAGAAAGCTCTGGGCTACCCCTGTTCTAGAAAACGCTGGAGTGCCCGTGAGCATGACCCAGTAGGGAGGGAGACTGAAGGTTCAAGGAGGTAACAATCCCACTAGAAAGCAGGGGAAGGGGAAGGAAAGACCTGTATCTTGTGTAGAGATGACTTTCTTTTTATGAGGCACTTTTCCTCCAAGTAGCAACAGAAAAGGTGCAGGTACAGACCTTAAGATGGGGAAGACGAAGGAGTTGGCTCAATTTCTGTTTTGCTCAATGAAAAATGGCCAAGAGTGCAAAGGGTGAGATTTTTGAGGAGGTTGGAGATGGCAGGAAATCATCGTCGTAAAGAAGACGAGAGTGAATTTACCGCAGAAGTGTAAATACATAGGTTGGCGGAATTTAGTGTCTAGTTATGAATTTATAGCGATTCGAGTTTCCCTGGTTATATGACTTCTCTCCAGAAACACTCAACCGGAGAGCGGTATGAAGGGACATTCGAAAGACAGACAGACGCCTGTAGGCCGGGGCTGTGTGTAATGGCCTAGATGACACTGCTGGGACGGAGCCCCGAGGGAGACGTGAAACTAATGGAGCTCCGTGGGCTGAGTCCAGCCCAGGACGGGAATTGAGAAATGCATGGTTTTCCCTTCGTGGAGGAATCGCTGCGATTCCACCTCTGAAATACGCGCGTGTATAATGCCCATTGTGATCATTTGGAGAATATGTGTAGTAGTTTGTTTTCTGTATTTCATGGCTTGTCTTGCTAATTTCATTATTAGCAGCAGGCTACAGTGTTAAGCCAATTTGCTAAATCTTGCCTGTGTGAAAAAAATACTTAAATCCGCATGTAACACAAGGGGTTGCGATTATACAATGTGTTGGGATTTAATACCTTCTTATGTATCAGTACTGAACACTTTAGTTAATCAGAACCAAAGAAAGAAACATGCTAAAGTGTTTAAATTAAAGAGGGATTGCGTGGTGTTCCATAGACACACATACAGTTTAATGTGATTATATGATGTGATTAGATGTGTGATTATATATAATGTGATTATATGTCCTGTATAAACTTTCCACTGTTATTAGCTATGTAATGCTTTGGAGGTGCATCCCTCATTTATGGAGTATTAAGTAGGGAAACATTAGCTACTTGAATTCACAGCGTACTTGTCTTCCAAAAATTGGCAAATAGTGTTATGTGTGTGATTAGTTGTGCTTAAAAGCTAGAGATGAAACAGATTGTAAATTAGCAACTCACCTTCTGAGTTGTTCTTTTCCCTACCAGTTCCCTTAAACATACCCATTCCCCAAATGCAAAGAGACTTTCTTGTTTCCAGAACTTTCAGGGAATTAAGAGGTTAATGATTTACAATACTCGCTGAGTTTCAAAGATGCAAGCCACTGTGTACAAAATCGCATTGTTTGAACACTTTTTTAAAAAGCCTCTTTGTTCAGGCCTTTGCAATGAATTTAGTTCCTATGGAAACTTATCACTGTTGTAGATAGTGCCCTTACCCATGAGTAAAAAATAAAATCGGAGAATGATTTTATAATTTTATTACATGGCTCTGGAAGTGGACATTAGGGATACGGGTAGTGTCCTCTTCGGCTAGTCTACTGGTTCGTCTTAGATTATGTTTGAAAACAACCTTGCGACTGTCACTGTCTGCCCTTCGCTTTGAGGCCAGATTAGGTCCAGAGTGGTTTTGCAGAAGTTTCAGTGAGTTCTCTCTCCCAGCACCATGGGTAGAAGCTTGTGAGGGGGCAAGGGATGTGAGAAGTAATTTGGAAGTAAAATGAGTGATGGGAGGTGGAGAGGGAGGAGGGAGAACCCCCTTGACTCCTGGAAAGGCTGCTATTCACCGGGCGCGTGTGTAGTAGGCGGATGCTGATGAGCTTGAGGAGGAGGAGCTGAGGGCAAGGGACTGTCTGGACGCCAATAATAGTAGAGTAGTAGAGGCATGAACTGGTAGCTTAGACTGGGGTCCTGATAGGGACACTGAGGAGGGTTGGACGTAAGACTCTCAAAGGAAGAGCTAGCAAACTTAGTGTCTTTTTCAATACAGAGTATTAAATAAGAGCAAAAGAGCCAAAATTTAATGCATGGTGATGAGCTACCAGTATTGCTGTTGGTGAAAAATGGGGCAGGGTGGGGGGATCTTGTTTTGATAAGAAAATGGAAATCAAATAAATTAACATATTCAGTTGGTGTTTAGTCTAGGGGGTCTTAGAGTTAGGAAGGATATCAGAAGACCATCAGATCTAGTCCCTGGCTTCAGGTGGGTAAGATGACTGTGTATTTTATGAAGAACCAAAGCCCCAAGAAACCTAAGATCACACAACTACTTTCTGGTGACAAGCAACAGGAAAAATCACTCAGTCACACCCAAAGCAATAGGAGAAGCCTCCAAAGAGGTAAGAATAACTTCCCCAAGGACCGTAGAGAACAGCAGGGCAAAGACTTGAGCTTTGGGGATTACTCACAATTAAGAGGGAGGGAGGTTAGGAGAGAGCAGTGAAAAAGAGAAGGGGCCAGCTTCTCAGACAAGAATTTCATGGATGGAGAAAGTTTCCAGGCCTTTCAAACCTCATGTTACATTTCACTCCCAGTGGTTTGCCCTGTGACTTAAAATATGTGGGCAGTTTCTTGGTCTTTTTTCTCACGAGGTTGCTGAGATAGTAAGTCAGAAGCGCTGACAGGTTTGAAGCATGTTGAATTATTTCATTTATTTCCCAATTTACATTTTTGTCTTTTTGTAGAATTTGCACTTGGGATTTCATATCTGGTGTCTCGGTATTGTCTTAAGTTTTCAGTCAGTCTTCTGTTTGTACCACAGAAGCCATAAAAATGGGTTTTAGAGGCTAGGCATCGTGGCGGAAAACAAACTTTCTAATAGCAATCTCTCAGGGCTTACAAAATATATATGTAAATAATATGCTATTGTAATCTTAAAAATGAATTCTTTCTTGATAAGCAACATATACCATGATAGAAAATTTAAATATCACATCTAATGCAGAGTGGATCTTCTTAAGTCTATGACCTCCTATCCAAGTCTCCTCCTTGGAAACAAGTGTTGTGTATTATATATATATTTTTTATGCATACATCAGCATATATGTGTTATTTTATTTTAAATTGAACTTGAGCACATCATGAGCTTATGCAGAGTCAGTAATTATAGTTGACCAACGTTCACAAACTCCTACTTTCCAAATGTATTTTATGTCAAGCTTTCTCCGTCTTCCATTAACCATTCATCAGCCATTAATGACAGTGTGTGTCTATTTTGCAGAACAGAATTGGGCTCACACTGCGCATTCTAGACACGGGTGTGCGTGTGAGGCCAAGACCTACAGTAAATGCATAAATGCGCCCCTGCCTTAAATACATTTGCTTTACGGATGAAAGCACGTGCCACATTGGCAAGTGCAGCCTGGGTGTATAGGAGGGTCTCTGGCCGACCCCTTGCCGCCCTGGCGCCTCTCCTGTGAGGGAGTCCCCTGCTCCTTCTAAGGTGCCCCACATGCCTGGCAGTTCCCTCTCTCTCCCAGTTTCCACGCCCGTCCCTGTTCTCTGTCACCAGTGTCTGATCCCTTTGAGAGGGGGATCCTTTTTCCATGCACTGCTCCCTTCCTTAGAAGAATCCCCATTACTGTCCGATGACCCATCCAGCTCCGGAGGTTCCCCCCCAAGCAGTGTCCTTCCTCCTGTGCCTCCCAACCGCGTGTTTTGTATTCCTTACAGTGGACTTGCAGCTTTAACCAAGCGACCCCTGTTTCTCCTCAGTCACACCACATCTGCGTGTATCATGCCCCCTTTCTGCTCTTCTTGCCTTTCTTTCAAAGTCTGTTGAAAACTCCTTTTTTCACACAACCTTCCCTATTGACTCAACTTCTGAGCATACACTTTTTTTTCAGTGGTTTAACACAAAATGCATTTATTACCTCACAGTTTCTGTAGGTGTCCTGTGCAGGGGCCTTAACCAGGTGCTGTGCTTTTAGGGTCTCAGGAGGCTGAAATCAAGGGGGCAGCCAGCTTGGGTTCTCAGCTGGAGACTTTGAGGGAGAATTGCTTCCAGGCTCATTCAGATTGTTGGCAGAATTGAGTTCCTTCTGCGATTGTAGGACTGATGTCCCTGCGTCTTTACTGGGGGTCAGCGGGGTCATTCCCAGCTTCCAGAGACCATCCCCTTCACTGTGAGCGTAGCTTTACTTATATTCACGCCCTGGGAATTCCTTGTCTGCTTGTAGGTTTCCTTCATGTCCTTGTCGACCTGTGGTTTGGCTTTCTGGGGCGTATATAAATTTCCATATGAATCCTCTTTAAAGCTTGTTAGGGCTGTCGCTGCCTCTGGCTCCATTTTCTTCTCTCTTCTTCCAGGGCCTTTACTTCTTTCACTCTCCCTTCTGGAGTACCTTTCCATCTCGCCTCTAACTGCCCAAGGCCTCCCCATTCTCTAAGACCCGACAGGGATTCTTGCATCTCATCTAAGACCTTTCCCAGTCATCTCCACCCAGACTCAGCCCTCCCCTTTCATCCTTTCCTCACTGCCTGTTGAAGCAGCCCTTGTGGATATTTGTCTCTCCCTCTGTCCTGCACACATGCACACACGTGCACACGCACGCACAGCCTGGTATATAATAGGCACTCAGTAGAGGATATTGAACTGACCTAACACCACTGCCTTCCCTTCCTTACTGCCCATTTTCTTATTTACCACTTTCCTGCCATCTCGCTTCTGCCTTAGGACGATGCTGAAATTGTTTCTCCAAATTGCCAGGGATCAAATGCCATGACCTTTTATTGGTCTTCATTCTTTGGATGATCTTCTCCTTCGTGAATCTGATTTCCCCAGGCTTGTGGGGCTGTGTGATATGGTTCTTCTCTCCACACTCAGTTCTCTACGACCGGTCCCTCTCCCTTCCCTGTCACCCTCCCAGATGAGGCTGGTCCCCAGGGCTCACTGCCCACTGGGCCTCGCAGGGGATTCCTGGTCTGCGATATGACCTGCTCCCCTGTGAGCTTCAGCTCCATACTCTAAGTCAGGGCTGGGGAACCTTTTCTCTGCCAAGGGCCATTTGGATATTTATAACATCATTTGTGGACCATACAAAATTATCAATTTAAAAATTAGCTATGAAAAAAGCTCCCAGATTTATTGACTTTCGAGTCCCACCTGCAGTTGCCTTGGCAGGACCAGACCAAATGTATTTTTTGGGCTTCATACGGCCCGCGGGCTGGACGTTCCTCACCCCTGCTCCAGATCCAGGTGGTTTGTTCCCCTTGGGGTTCCTGCCTTTATTGAGCACTTTCATTCCTTAATTCCCCAGGGCAGGCCTAACCCGTGCGCGTGTCACCTGGTCTTCCTCCCCTTTATCTCCGTGTCTGTCAGTTACCGCAAGCTTCCCTTGCTTTCCAGAGCTTTCTTCCTGCCTGTGTTTGTAGCTGGGCCCTGCTCCACTGGCCTCCCAGCCTAGACCGCTCCTGCTTCCACTCGGTTTATTCGCGCAGACCGGCCTTTCCACGGAGGCGCCTTTACATCTTCACTCTCGTGTGGAAGGGCCGGCGGCTCGCCTCCACCTGCATGCGGAGTAGAACCTGAGCTGCTGTGTGTTGTTGGCAGGCTGTCCCTACAACCTGAGTCTCCTGGACCTGACCAGCTTGACCAGGCCTGGGCCTTGGCTCACACAGACGCTCTCAGATGTTCCCTGTCTCTCACAGCCTGCCCTTCATTCATGGTCTTTTAAAATCCCATCGCCTCCTTTTCTTGGACTGCCAGACTACCCCCACCTGGAAGTGATCACCCCCTCCTCAGACAGTTGTCCTATCTACTGCTGTACTGTTTCCTTGACACCTCTGTCGCCTGTGTTACTATGACCTCTGTGAGTGTGTGTGTCTCTTATGAGTGTGTTTTCCTCCCACCTTTTGTTTCTGCGCACCCTTTACCACCCTTCACTGTGTACGCAGTGACTACCACTGCGACAGCCATATGGCGTTTTTCTGCCTGGCAGCCCTGCATCCCTGGAGGTTGCTGGCCTGGCCTGTTGCACTCATTTTGGGATTTCCCTCTTCCAGTGGCCATGTCCAAGCATCTCCCCTTCAAGTCATCAGAGGGATGGAGAACCAAAATGCTGAACTACCCCTCTTCCTGACTGCCGCTCCCTCCACTCTCATTTTCAGCACTGTGACACAGCAGTATGGAGAAGTTTTTCTTCACTTGTCACTAAAATAAATACATTTGTGATTCTTTTAGTTAAGGGAGCGAGATGCATTTGTTCCTGAGTGTATCTGGTATTTGGATCTTGCTTTCAAATACAGCAGAAAAAGAGTATTTCCCTAAAGTAATGTAGTGCTCTCCCTACAGACTGACACTGGTCTTAACCTAGTTTTTTAGGCTGTGTCACAGTCCTCACTGAGCTATGTGACAGTTTTGAAACTTCTAAACTAAGCTGTTCTTGACCTGTCTTAATAAAAGCACTTCCTCAGATGTGATCACAGCCGGGAAGAGGAAGGGGTACTGCAATATATTTTCATGCTTGGGTGACTCAAATGGAGTTTCACCCAACTTCTCACCCCCGAGTCACCTCTCAGCTGAGAAAGAGTGGAAAAATTCATCCCAAAGGAGAATTCTTTTTGAAACATTATAAGCATCTAAAAATAGGAGCTTAACACGAATGTGTGTGCTCAACCGTATCTCTGCACAGGCTGCTGGTACCATACTACTTTTCCGGAAAATTCTGTGATTTTCTGCTATTACGGTATTCGATTTCATTGATGAAAATGATAGAATGAGGCCTGTGAAATAAATATTTCTCCAAACACAGAAGGATTACCCCTGGAAGTTTATGCTCAGTGTTAAGTTTTTGGGAAGGTCTTAGGTTCATTGCAGACCTCTGTCAGACAAACTGCTAGGCTGCTGGGACTGGCCCCCCTGCTTTTTGGCTGAACTGGGGACAACTGCATTGACTGCATCCACTCTTCCTCTTCTGAGCTTGAAGACTGTCTGCAGGAACAATGGGTGATGAAGGGAGTAGTGCCCCTTCCAGAACTTGAAATTAAAGTCGTCTTGGCAAGCAAATCCCACAGTTTGCTTTCGCTTCATGGCCTGGTCTCCCCTTTCCCCTACCCTTCCCCATGGGTTGGTTGGGGAGCTAGCAAGTCCCTTGGCTTTTTCTCCCTCTGAACTAATCTGGCCCATTGTGCCTTCCTTTCCTCCTCTAGGATTCCCATCCGATCCCAGTTCCTCTCCCTCCTACCTCCAGATCTGGGCATTAACCCAGGACCAAATTATCCAGTTATCTCCTCCTTGGCCATTTTGAGTAGTAAAGCAAGAGGTGCTCCTGAGTGAGGAAGACAGTGAAGGCTAGAGAGTCACTTAGGCTAGTTACTAGAAGAGAATCTTGGGGCCAGCCCTCGCTTTCAGTTCCTTAGTGATAATGGAAGTCCTCTTATCTGGAGCAGTGTGGATTCAGTTTCAGGGACATCCGTCCAAGTGTGCTTGGCACTATGTTTACAACTTTATTACCTCCCGATCTCATCGTGGACCAGTTACATCTCTGTCTCCCCACTAGACTGTGAGCTGCTGAGGGCAAGGATGCCATTGTGTTTAGCGCCTATCACAGTGGATGACGTAATGAACACCTAATAGCACTTGCTGTGCGAGTGACTGACTGGATGAAAATGAATGAACCAGCCAACCCTCATATTTTCCATCCTTACACCAGTTTTAGTCAACATTCCAAAGTATCAGGATACGGGAAATGGAAATAACTCACAAAGCCTGGGGGTAAAATAACTTTTCATTTGTGTCAGCGTAAGTTCAATATATTATACAGATACACACATTTAAAGTAAAATCCAAGCGTGATGCATTGTGTGCACTCAAGATTAACACGTTCTAAGTTGTCTAATTAAATGGTTACTTTACAAAGTCAGGTGAGAATAAATGCCATGCTTTTCTTCAATAGTAATAATAATGATGATGATGCTTTTCTTGGCCGTGAGGCCTTATTGAGATATTTCTAATAAAATTAGTTTGGGCCCTAGCCAGGTGGCTCAGTTGGTTGGAATGTCATCCCCTCACCAAAAGGTTGTGGGTTCAGTTCCCAGTCAGGGCACATACCTAGGTTGTGCGTTTGATCCCCGGTTGGGGCGAGTACAGGAGGCAACTGATCCATGTTTTTCTCACCCCCCCCCCCCAAATCAATAAAAACATCCTTGGGTGAGATGATAATAATAATAATAATTTGGTATGTAAGATTACCTGGTCTCATTCACACATTGATGTATCCTTTAGAGATTCAGATTTACATTTGGCCCAGGACATCTCTTCATTCCACGCCAGTAGGTCTATTGAAGGGACAGAGGCAGCACTTCTCCAGATGTTTCAGTGCTTATAACCAAGGGCCACGTCCGTGAACCGTGGTTTCATTATGTCCCTGTGCTGTTTCTGCCCAGGATGCTCCATATAAACTTCTGCTGTCTCTCAGGCACAAGAGCTGCCTTGTTGACCTACTGGCACCCATTCTTTGCAGCGTTATTGCCTGACATTTATTAGCAATGACAGTGTTCTAGGCATCATTAGAAAGAATGGCAGAGAGAGAAGTGTGGCTATGCCTTTCTAAATCAAGGCTCACCCAGGCTGGAGAACAGAATTTGGCTATAGAATTGCACCTAGTGAGAAGACTGTGTGAGCCTGAGAAAACAACATCTCCTGAATTCTTGCTTGTCCTAAAGTAAGTTTGATCTGGAAATTGAGTTTTAGGGTCCTTCCAGGTTGAGTTAATGTTGACATCAGTTATCTTCTGTGTCCCCAAGTTCTATATAATTATTTCCTCTTTTTCCAGATATCTTTGTTGTAAGTAAGAATTATTTTAGTTTAGTTTTTAGAGGTAGAGCCTTGCAGCACATAGCCCAAATATGTCAAGGGTACCATGATACGGTGGAAAATAAAAACCAAGCCAACCAGTTGATTTTTTTTTTTTTTCCTGACTCATACCAGATGCTTGACTTCACATATCCTTTCAACTGAAGAAGTATTTCTTGTCAAAGATATTATTGGAAAACTTTTCAGGAAAAAGTTTTTTACTAACATTAAGTTGTATTTAATCTGTCACCAGATTTTAAGAAATTATAAAACAAAAGAGTTGGGGCCCTTGTTCTTTGGAGATACTGCAGAAGATGGCCTCATTTTTTTTTAATATCCCACCCAGGGTATGGGGAGGTGGGCAAAGTGCTACAAGGTTGTCCATGAGGAACAGAGTAAGAGTCACCTGCTCAGGAAAAGAAGCCAGGCACTGCGGGTCCCCAAAGTGTCAGAGTGACAGAGCCAGCCAACCCCCACGAGCCTCCATGTGGTCACATGCTATGAGTTCCCACTCTTCTCATAAGTTGGCCCTAACTGCCCCATTATTTCCAAGTAGCCAATATGAATGCATAAGGAAGAAAAATGTATTGCAAAATTGGAAAATTTTCATTCGCCTTATGTTCTGGTGTGTTTTTGCTCAGATACTGGTGTATGTGAGGTCTGTTGGTCTCAGAACAGGATGCCTTTGTGTGTACAGCCCTGCCTTACTCATTTCACCTGGGGTGGGTGACCAGAAGTCCTGTCTTTGGGATCTTCCTGGTTGTAGGACTTTTTCTTGTAGGATCCTAAAAACTAGAGGAAGACTGGCGGCACTTTCCCCTCCCTCCTCGTAGGCCACCCTCCTCCTCGTAGGCCACCCTCCTCCTCGTAGGCCACCCTCCTCCTATGCACCCACATTAGCGAGCTGTGATTCTGACATCTTTTTCCAAAGTCAACAGTGGATTAAAATTAAAATATTAAAACATTTTTATAGATAGTACTCTTTGAAGCCTTGGGCTTATAGGATAAAATCTGTAGACTGTCATATCCCTGGCCAAACCTGAATTTGTCTTTTCACCACACCCAGGTTGAACCTGCTGGTTGAATGCTACAACTCTCCTTGTGGGTGACCATCTGCTATCTGCTTGGTCGGTTCATTGAACTAAGTGCTGGACCGGGTGTAGTCAAAGTCGGTGTTCCCTCCTCTGACAACAGTGGAGGCCTCTTGGCATTTTTTGTGTTGAGATGATACATAGCCTCATAACTACCATTCATCATTTTAGAAGATAAATGAAAAAAAGCCTTCTGGTTTTATTTTTTTATTTTTTAAGATTTTATAGCAAAGTGTATATGAAGACAAATTGAAACCAAGAAAACAGGCAACTTTTGGAGATGGTTGAGCTCTAAAGTGTAATTGTAGATATTTGATTACAGCTCCAATAGACACGTCATTGATAAGGATGGTTAGCATTTGTTAGGAATGTCAGAGAAACTGAGTTTTTCAGATCTTGCACTGTTAGAAAGAGACTTTACATTTTATTCTGAGAACTAATATTAGGATATTGTAATTTAAGGTAAAATTTAAAACGAAAAAATTTTCATATACAGTTGAGAAATACTTCCTTTATACTGCATTTTGTAATAGCTTTACTACAATGATAAGAGAAATGAGTGCATTATTATGGGCTCGGTAGCTTTAGTATGTGTTGTAAAAGAAAAGCAGCAGTCCTGACCATTGGGCTTAGCATCTAATGAAACCTTTGGTACAGAATGAAATTAGAGTCCTTGCGTTGTGCCGTAGGAACCAGAGCTCAGGATTTAGCTCAGCGTGGCTGTGCTGTGTGCCTGCTCTTGATGTGGTAGAGGCTGGTTTACGAGACCACCAGATCGCATGAGGGACGCATTGTCACAGCCTGTTGAAAATCAGAATTCTCCTTTCAGTGCCAGCCATTCTCACATCCATCCATCCGTTTGTCCATCTGTCTGTCCATTCCTTCATCCATCCATCCTTCCCTCCCTTCCTCGGTCCCCTCCCTCCCTCCCTTCCTCCCCTCCCCCAGCTCAGGGCACTTACTGGTCCAAGTCCAGGGAAAGGATCCTTTTCATGCACCTGCACTTCTAATGCATGACTTCTGTGTCCCGAGAGCTTTAGTCATTGTGGCTGCTGACTGTCATTATGTGACCTCCGCAGCCTTTGCGTAGAGAATGGTATGAGGAGAGCTGTTTCCATATTTTTTCTTTCTCTGAAGTTACCTTATTCTTGCCATTTATAATGGTCGAACTAAAAAGATGGGTATGTCGTTTCCTTGAAATATAGAGCTCAGACCCACATTAAAGCAGGTTCTGAGACGTGAAAGTGGGGGAGGCAGTAGCGAAACCACGAGCTCTGTAACACACACTCAAGTACAAATGTATTTAGAGGCTTAAGGCGGAGGGCTGTGAACACGCTTCGCTCAGCTTCATTTTTACAATAATGTTTTCATTTCTCTTCAACCAATTAATTCAACTTGTAGGGAGCTATTTCATGAAAATAATCAGAAACAATAGTAATAGTTTATGTTTATCACCATGTTATTTTAAGCACTGGAAAATTAGGAACAGCCTAGATGGCTACCTTTATTCTTTCTCCCGTTTCTACAGTAGACCTGTCTGTGTCCTGAGAAAAATACTTGGATATGTTTTCTTAGCTGCCTTTTAAATGAATATTAGTATTAGTATTGTTTTATTACATTGTTACTATAACAACATAGCATTTTAATCACATGTGACAGGATCCATCAAGAGTTCTAATAATTTCAAGTGACCACTAAACTGGATTTTTTCTTAATTGTTTTTGATCGACATATATTTTCAAGTGTCAATTATATTTCACCAATTCCTTTTTGTTAAATGTGTTTTTGGATAACTATTCTGTCTCTCACTTTTTTATTATTGTTCTGAACTCTCCAAATTTATATTTTATCTTTCTCTTAACATTTGTCCTTCACTTTTTCTTTTTAAATCGTATTTCCATACAAAATAATTAAATTGTTTAAATGTCTCTTGCAGCTAAGATTTAATTTATCTACTTAGGTATCTTGAAATTCTGCCTTTTGTTATTTTTGCTTCATAGAGGCTTTTTCCATCAGCAGGAATGAAAGCAGTCAATAAAAATCAATTGCTGACACAATGACTGTATGGAGGTTTACCATAATGCGTATTGGAAATGTCTTTGAAACCCTTTTCCTGAATGGAAGGTGCCATGGCTGTGTTTTATGACCTTCTGATGTTAGACTGTAATCTCATTTAGCATTTTCCCAAAGTGAAAATATTGCATTAGGGCAGCATAACAAGCATTGCAGATCAATACGAGGCAGAGCTTTGCCCTTATAGATTAATCCAAGAAAAATGTACCAGAGTCTACTCCAGGAGCTGGGGAGCAGTTAGGTTGATTTCCAGCCCCTTCTCCCGTTCCCCCATGCAATCATCAATACAGGTTGAAATGTATACAAAAACAGTTTCAGATACCTGTGTGCACACGTGCGTGCGTGTACACACACACACACACACACATGCACATACACATGCACACACCCCTCGACTACTAGATAGGAAATCAAGGGCTCTGGGAGTGCGTAGTATTGATTTGTGGTGATAAAAGTATATTTTGACACGTTTCAAATCATAAATAACTCATGGACTTTAACTTGCATGATTAGTAGCTCAACTCAGGGTAAATGCTTATATTCAACTTAAATGACCTCTTTCTAAGGAGTTCGTAGTATTAGCTGAACCCCATTGTGAACAGCCTTTTTAAAAGAAAAAAGAAGACCCTCTTCAGTATGTAGAAGTTCATTCTCCAGTCTTTTCCTCCATGTGATTTGGGAAGGGCCACACATCTGGCCAGGGTTCCTCTCATTCCCTCTCCCCAGCCTGCCTTAAAGCTAAGGTAACGTTGGACGTATGATGGCCCTCAACAGTAGGGTGGAATGTCACCTTGCTTTCTCCTGAACGGATATGGGCATTAGTCATGCATGTGCTAGGTTCGGCCGACCTCTGCTTGACCACATTTTATTCAGCATTTACCCAGATGTGCGTCTTGCTGAAATCAGTCAGCTAGTGGCGCCTGCGCCTCTCCTCTCGGAAGCACAGCCGGCTCCCTTTAGATGCTGATGTTCACGGTAGGGGGTTAAGGAAATCAGTGTCCAGAAAAATTCACAGACATCTGAACTTCGAAATCTTAGAGATAATTGAAACTCCTGGGGTTGGATTTCAGTAAGGTATGAATAAAAAAGTAAAAGCAATGTTATGTAAAATGTGTGGGATTATTTTTCCCCTGTATGTCTACTTTCTTCAGAGGATAGTAAGAGGTAAACTCCCTCAGGGACCAGTAACGTGGTGTGCATTTCAGTTTTCTATTCTAGCAAAATATATATTAGCTTAGTGTGCTGGATAAAAGTAATGAGGAGACAAATCGTCACCCAGGGGTTTCCTTATTGATGAGAAATAGTCCTCCTGTGTTCTCCAGGGGTTTTCTAGACTCCATTACATTTAAAATAATGCTGTTTCAAGATTACTATGGCAATAACAAAATTTAAATTTCAAAAAAAGAACCAATATGAGAACCAGCATTAAGCAAAACTAATTTGAGGGGAAAAATGTGAATTCCTGTATTAAAAGTGATATTATGTATGTTCTCTGTGTGTTTGGTTCTTATAAACAGAGTTCCTCTACCATCTTAAGAATATTCTGTTTTTGTTTGTGTAATTCATTTGGCTTATTTTGCTGTTACCGTGTTTCAAGCCTATATGATAAGCTTTTCTGGAAGCACTTAAGTTTGGTGTAGTGCCTATCCACCGAAAGCAATCTAACTAAAATGTGAGATTTGTAAGTATAATTAGCAAAATTTGAGCCTAGGAATTAAAAATTATTTTCTCTCTCTACTCATTTGTTTTGTCAACAACTGATTGCATGACTTCTGGAAGAGGTGTCCTTATCAGTAGCCAAGGTCACAAAGAAAACGAGACACACTCCTTGGGATTTGCATGCTAGTGGTAAACGCACGCTAGTGAGTGCCCTGTAGTGTACACAGACTATAGTGTAATCAGCGGGAAGTGCACCGTGAAGGTCAGTGGGGTCACCATAAAGAGGGTGATAGACTCCACCATGCATGGGGAAAGCCAGTGAAAGCTGTAGATACGATTGCACTTCAAAGACAAGTGAATATTTTGCAGATGTCTGGGAGTTTCTAATGGATGGGAGTTTGGGCTCAGAGCATTCCTAAAATCCTGCATGAGCAGAGATGTGAAGGGACATGTGAGAGCCACGCCCTGGAAGTGGTTTGGTCAGGCTGCAGCAGGGTGGAGAATGAAGGCTAAAGAGGAGGCAGGAACCTGACGAAGACCTACCTGTTGACCTCGCATTTTGTTTAAAAAGCAGTAATGAGAGAGGCTGTCTCAGATTTACGTATTAGAACCCTCTGGAAGAACCTCCTCTGGAAGACAGGAGCAGGAGGCGACAGCTAAGAGACAGAGAGGGCAGTTGGGAGGTGGTGGAATCCAGGATATAAGCGTAAGGACAGTGCATATGGGGAGAGAGACCAGAATGTGGGGTCCCCCCCTCTGTGACCTGCTGGGGGTGAGGGTGGACAAGAGGAATTAGGGCCCCGAGGCTTCTCACTCACTGGCTGGGCTGAAGAGCGTTGGTGCCATTCGCCTGCTTTCCACTTCGGTTTGGTGGGAAGCTTTAAGTGTCCAGAGAGGCTCGTGGTGGCGTCGGCTAAAGGAACTAATTTCAGAGAGATTGTTTACCTTGTATACCTCTCAAGGCTGAAGACAATTACCTCTCTTGAATTTTTCTTTCTACATTTGGAACATTTATCGTATTTAATGTCTTAGATGTTCTCTGGCCTTGATCTTTGCTCTGATCGAAGACTGTTTGTCTCAGTGCTCCCCGCTTTTTGTTTCCAGGCGGTATGAGGTTCATCCAGTCTGTGCGGACCTGCAGGCCAAGATCCTCCAGTGTTACCGGCAGAACGCCCAGCAGACGCTCAGCTGCTCTGCGCTGGCCAACCAGTACCTGCGCTGCGTCAACCAGGCCAAACAGGTGGGTGTGCGGCCCAACTGCTGCGACGGCCTGGTGAGGCTGTGGTCAGCTTCCATCCGGAGGGTTGTGAGAAGAGCCTGCATTCTCCTGTGTTTAGCTCGTTACTTTCAGAAAAAACAATTCTTACTAAAATAACACTTTTCCCAGTTCTGAACTTTTGTCCTCTGTAGTAATCGTGTCTTCAAGGTCATTCATTGCTCCCTATTTCTGGGCCAATACTCAAAGCCAGCAAAGAGGAAAGATGCAAGTTAAGGGGCCAGCAGCTTTGGGTCCAGAAGCAGCAAGTGGTCATGCAGAGAGCCTGGTTTAAAAAAACGAAAGACCAAAAATGAACAGAAGACTGAAATAAAAACCTACCATTCAATTTTCTGCCCATTGGTAGAGGCCACTCACTTGGCCAGGAAAGGGAGGCCAGAAGCAGGATTTAGAAAATAGTTTCCTTCACTTTTTTATGCCATGGCCATGTTCTTCTCTGGACCCTTCATTATCAGAATAATATGATGTTCCCAGGACATGTATTTTCTCTCATTTATGTACTTTAGGAAGCTAATGATGAACTCAGAAGCAAGTTATCAATTCTGGCAGGTCATGTAATTGCCTATCATTTAACTGATTTAACAGTTGGATGTAGGTGGTTCTGAAAGACGGCAGTTGTTGGAAACCTTGATTCTTTCTGCTGCTAACCTCCCCAGAGTTGACCTTCTAGCCCAGCTAAATCTGGTGTTTGAGTTACACAGCATGACTCTGCAGCATAATTTGCTGTAGTTATAATAATACCACTTAGCGTAAATTTCTAACATTCTGATGGCAGGGTTGGTATTGTCTGCTCATGGGAGGGTTGGTATTGTCTGCATAGCTGGACGGTAATGGCAACACTAGTAGAAACAATATGCAGTAGTCCTCCCTATCCACGGCTTCGCTTTCCACAGTTTGTCACCCATGGTCAGCTGCGGTCTGAAAATATTAAATGGAAAATTCCAGAAGTGAACAGTGCTTGAATTTTCAGTGGCTTGCTGCTCCAAGTAGTGCGGTGAAACTTTGGCCATCCCTCTCCATTCCTCCTGGGGTGTGGTCATCCCTTTGTCTAGTGCATTCCTGCTCTACATTCAGCACAAGAACATATTTTATGAGAGACAGAGAGACCACATTCACATGCCTTTTATTACAGTATGTTGCTGTAATTGTTCTATTTTATTATTAGTTATTGTTGTTAATCTCTAACTAACTGTGCCTAACTTATAAATTACATTTTGTCATAGATATGTATATATGCATAGGAAACAACAGTATAGCGTATCTGTGGTCTCAGGCACCCATTGGGGTACCGGAACATACTGCAGATGAGGGAGGACTACTGTAATCAAGATTTGTTAAAAGCCTATGTTGTCTTTAAAGGCCTGATGGCTTGAGGCTTTTTTCTGTTTCTTGCTAATAGTGACACTTATATAACTCATAATAGTGCACCAGGGATTTTTTCTTTAAAGGTCTTCGGTAGAAATAATGCTGATATTGTTGTTAGTCCATTTTATTTGCAAAAGCAGCTTCTGATATGCTCTTAACAAGCCCGGCATTCAATATTAATACTCACGGAGCACTTGGGACCTATAAGTTGGGCAGGGGTTTTCTCACTTGCTATTTAGTGCCATGGGGAGGCAGAGGTGGGCAGCCAGGGCAGAGAGCGGCCCGAGGAAGCGGATGCCTCCGCGCCCGTGTCTAACGCAGGTGCCGTTCCCCAGTGTGATTCGTGACGTTACTGAAGTGACAGCTGCAAGGGTGTCTGGGGATCGACTCCCTCCTGTCTGAGTTGTGTAGAATCATCTACACATAGCTCCATGAGATCAACGACTTACATTTCTAGAATAAAACAGAGTTAATATGGGACAAAATCAAATATGCCATGTGGCGCAGTTGAGAGCTCAAATTGGGCAGATCCAAGTTTGTATCCAAGCCGTGTCTCTTGCTAGCTCTCTGATCTTGGGCCTTCATTCTCATATGTGAATTGAGGTAACGATATCTCCAGTGTTGTCGTGAGGATAACATTTATATAAAGTATTCAATAAATCTTACTTTTTTCTTTTTTCCTCAGTTGTGTATTTCACGCTGAAACCAACTAAATGGATTAGACAAAAGCATCAGATTATTAGCAGTGGTTCCAAAAGAGACCCTCCTTTCCCCCCAACCCCATCTGCAATATAATTTAACACTATTTTCAGCAAATATGTTTCCAGTACCTATTATTTTGGCTACTCTTACATTCAGGTATTAGGGAGTGTATAAAACTGATATTATTAAAAAGATGTGTGTCCACAAAACATTTTATCCTAAAATAGCCAACATGGAAATGGGCAAGAACCAAGAAACATGAATACCTGTATTTCTTTCCATAGGACTTTAGATTTCAAGGTGATTTCACATCCATTCTCTTACTTTTTTGTTTGTTTACCCTCATCTGAGGGTAGGATGTGCTTTACTGATTTCAGAGAGAGGGGAAGGTGGAGCGGGGTGATGATAGAGAGAGAGAGAGATTGTTGTATGAGAGAAACATGGATCAGTTGCCTCCTACACGGGCCCCCACTGGGGATCAAACCCAAAACCTGGGCTTGTGCCCTGACCAGGATTCGAACCTGCAACCTTTCGGTGCATGTGACAACACTCCAACCAACTGGCCAGGGCCTCTTACTTGCTTTTTATGACCACCCGAGATGTAAAGAGAGATAGTTTTATTCTCATCAGTTTACAGCTGAGAGAATTGAAACCCAACAAAGTAAATTTAACAACTAGGCCAAAATATAACTCGCCATAAGAACAAAAAATTTAAAAATAGTGTTTGGTTTTTGATTTGGGTGTGCGAAGGCACATCCATCACCCACTGATACAGAAGTAAGGCAGTAAGGGAAAACATGTACACTAATCATGAATTGAAGGGGACAATTGTGGAGATCAACTTAAGGAGCTGGTCCTAGAGACTGGCGGTAACCGGGGGCAGTGGGGTTACACAGCCCACGAGCGAAGGTGCAGCTCCACACGGCCCCATGTTACGATCTCACCAAAATGGCCACGGGGTGATATCAGTATTTCGTGCATGGTTACTTCTCTTCTAATACCACATGTTCCTTTTCCTCCTTGTGAGGTTAGTCTACTTGGTGTCCCCACTCTCCCGTAGTCAGGAGAGACTTTGGCAGGATATGTGGTCTTGATCCCGACTGCAGTTCCTGACCGGTCAGCAGCCCTTCTTATGTTTCCTTGTTAAATCCAGAGAATGAGCTGGACTCACTAACAGAAAATACTGAACATGACAACGACCCATTAGGCTGCGTTGTCCATTTCCGGCGTAGTGCATGAGTTTTCCCCTTGGAATAATTCCAACAGCCAAACCCACTCCACTTTTAAATGACTCATAAGGTTGGGCTTTCACGGGTTCCCTTGGGGCATGGTTCTGGAGACTAATAGATTTTAATGATAGGAACATTTCCGGATATTCCTTAGCTTGCTTTCCTTCCTGATTCATCCACGTTTTCACATCACTCTTTTTTCGGCTATTCTTGAACAGTTCCTTGTGGAGTGACATGAGACATTTAGACTACTTCCAGTATATTAAATTGTGTGTCTTCACAGGGGTAAAGAGATATTAAATTGCTATAATTATTATTTCTAAGACTTAAAAGCTACTGGCCAGCTAGATGAGATACAACATTTAAAAATGTAGGGGCCATCGATTGATAGACTTCTGTGTCTTTTATTTCTCATATCTGCTTAGCCTCATAGCTTTCTAAAAACCCCCAAGATTGACTTACCCGTCCTTACCTTTAAAACCCGATTCCCATTCAATCTTCGTTCACCCACCTTATAGGAGGCTATGGAAGGGAGAGGAAGGGGGGAGGCCAATAGTAATTGCCCACTAGTGGGCCCAAATGTGCCCAAGTTTTATTTATAAAAAGGCAGGGGGTGTAGAAAGGGGTTTGCTCCCAGATCCACATTGCTGTGCTCCCTGGGACATCCCACTGCCCCTAGTTTACTCCCAGAATCCATCTGCTTGGTGGGGGGGTAGCGATTCTAAACATCCCAGCTGTTGTCTCAGCCCTGCTGCTCTTGGCAGAAAGGTACAGAGCTGGCTGGACTTCTGGGAACAGTCGGGACGGTAGAGTTTGTGGGAAGGGCTGTAGCTAACACTAATCTAGTCATGGCGACCTGGCTTCAGTGTCTTCTTTGGGAAGTTCAGGGTTTGAACTAGGTGATGCACGAGGGCCTTCCCGCTCTGTTATTCTAGGACTGATTGTACATCCATGGGTGAGAACAAGAGGCAGTGTGCATAGCACGCGTGTTGGTGAGCACTTTCAAATGAAGAGATACGGCTGTGGGTACAAGCAGCACCTGCTCCGGGGACCTCCAGCACTTCCTCTCCTCTTAGGTCCTGCTGTCCGCCGTAAGCTTTCGCTCCAGATGCACAGCTGCATTTCTGGTCGGTCTGCCTGTTGTCTGGCCTCCCACAGCTTGCTTGGTACCCCTTCCTTGAAACATGTACGCCCGTCAGCCCCGGGGAAGCCAAGGTGACAGAATGGACTTGGGAGGGGGTGAAAACAGTTTCCAAGTTTCTCCAAAGTCACTGACGTGAAAAGTGGCTCTCAGTGCCCCCTGGCAGGATGTAGGCTGCCGTCTAATGAAGTGCATTAGAAAATGCAAGGGAGTACCTGTAGCCAGCCCCAGGCCCCTCCGGGCTGCAGTGCCTTTCACCCTGTGTGCCATGGGTGGTGAGGGACTGTGAAGTCAGAGCAGAAGAGCCAAAGAAAGACCAGGGCGAAAAGCAAGGGCCAGGCCCAGGAGATGCCCAGAGGACAGAAGGCAGGTGGAGCCGGGAGCCAGGTGGTGGAGGCCTCTCAGGAGCCAATAAACCAAGAGGTTGAAACCAGCAAGTGGGCAGGAGCCAAGCAAGCAGCTCGCTGAAGAAGTACCAAAGTGAGCACCTCTTAGAAATGAGGCCTGTCTGCTTTTCGCTGACCACTTTGAGGACATCAGAAAGTCACCGGGCTGTAGTGGGAACATGGGGTCAAGACCCTGATAAGTGAGGCTAGATCCTAACGAAGCTTCTTCATCCCAAGGCTGGTGCGCTGCAGTCCATGGTCAGCCTCCGGCATCAGTGCACGTGGAGGAGATTACTCGGCAGAACGTGCCAGCTTCTTAAAGACAGCGTAGTTTTTCTCTAGAACTTGGATTGTGTTAGACCAGGGCTCAAATGCTGCCCCATTATTTGAGTATGAAGAGGCCCTGAAAACATAGCAGTAGCTATCTCTCTAGAAATCAGAATTCCTGAAAGGAAAACCTGGTGCCAGAGCAAGCTGCATTTTATCGTCATTTTCAGACAAACTATAAATTACATGCAAATGATGTGATAGACTAGAGGCTGGTGGAACGAGACAGACCTTAGATCATGTAACCTGATCGCATCTTTTCACTTGGAAAAATCAGCACCCAGAGAGTCCCAGTGCTCTGTAGATGGGGCGGAGTCCAGACCAGAATAGCTCGCTCCTGTTGCCAGACCCAGTGCACTCTCCCCTGCAGTATCAGATCTCAAATGTGGGTGAGCTTCACAATCACCAGGGACTTTATTTAAAATGCACATGGCTGGCCCCATCCCCAAGCTCTGAGGATGGACCTGGACATCGGAACTTTGAACGGATTCCCCAGGTGGCTGGACACAGAGCGCTGGAGCCCACTGGCCTTTGTTTCCTTTCCTTCGGGAGATGAGGAGTTGCCTGACCTGTCACTGCCAACCCTGTCTGAGCCATCTGGCAGAGGTCTAATCAGACCGATCCTCAGGAACAAACAGAAGATGTCTTGGACAGAAGGCAGGAGCCCCTGAAAAAGCAGCTGTCTTCTCCCCTCCCCTGGCCACATTGAAACTGCAGTGCCCCTGGCTGAGGAGCCATGCCCCCAGTTTTTACAGGCAAGAGGATAGAAGGAGGCTCCCAGCCAAGGTCCTCAGGTCCCCTGGACAGCCCACATGGTGACTAGACCCTCACTTGGCTTTGCTGCTTTAGTCTCCCTGCTCCCGTCCTCTGAGCCACGCCAGGGACCCCTGTCCTTGTGCAGTTGCTCCTGATGTCCGCAGATGCCCACCGCCATGGAGCACAAAGATAAAGCCAAAAGGGTGACTTGGGGAAGACCTGAGGAGCATGTTTTTACTGTGTTCAAGGGTTTCTTTATCACTGTCACCTGATGATATTTACCAGTGTGCCGCCAGGCTGCTCTCCTGCCCAGGGTGATGCATGGATGTTCCAAACAGATTTCACGTCCTTTATGGCACCGCCCTTAGAATTTGGAGCCATATGAAAGCAAACTAAATTCCAAACTTTAAATTGTGACCCCGGCCCCTTTCATCATAGGAATCCTCTTCTAAACCGCTTTCTGAGAGCCATGTCCTTTATGACCTTGCCTTTTTTTAAACCAGGGTTAACTCGAAAAAACATTACCTTGGTACTAGACTTAGATCTTAGTGGGCATCTTTCGCGGTGCTTACCTTTCAAGGGCTAGGGCTGCAATGGGTACTGTTGTGTTTGTTGTGTAGCAAGTTGTATAAACAGTGACTTGTAATTTAATTTGAATTATTACACAGCATTTGTCGTAGGAGATATGGAACAAGATCGAGGCATTAAAAAGTTAAATTGTGTTTCCTCCAAAGTAAGAAGGGTAAAGAACAGCGCTGCTTGGGGGGAACGCCCGCACTGAAAGCAAAACGACTTAGCTAATCAGACCTTCGGGGGCAGGAGCACTTGGCGCCGCAAAGCTCACTCTGTGCTTCTCCTAAATTGAATTTATCGATTACTTTTGCTTCTATCTCACAATCTTCTCATTCTGTCTTTCCCACTCACTATTCCTCATCACAGCTCCATTCTCGTCCGTTCCCCATTCTCTCTGTCCCTCGGTGAAAACTCAGGTACACCCAGGACGTGCTCCCCTTTTGGATCCCCCACGACCTTTGGTCCTTACCCAGCTTTATTGGGGCTTTTGAAGTCTTGATGAGAAGCCGGGGCAGCTCCGCCAGAGACTGAGTGGTGTCCTTTATAGAAAGAGAAAAAGAGTTTTATTGTCATCGTGGTGATTGTTTAGCAACCCAGGGTGGCCGCGGTTCCTCCCGACTGTGCTGCTGACAGCCACCCCTCCAAGGCTGTAATTCAGAAACCAGTTGAGAGGTGACTGTGTGGCGAAAATATTTGAGGGAGACAGTTAAGATCGTTTTAGTAAGTGGAAGTGGCGCGCAGTCTCTGGTCTCCGGGGCCCTGCTCTTGCCTGACCCAGGGAGCTGCCAGTCCCTTCCTCGGCGGTTGGAAGCGGAAAGAGACTCGGGAAAAGAGCAGTGTTGATGCCCGAACTGTTGCATCTTTTGCTAATTTCCCCAGCTGTTTATAAGAGGGGATTCTGCAGGCCCCCAAACCGCAAGTGATAAGCAAAAGCAAGAAACTCCTTACTCTACATTAAGATGAAGTCCTAGCAGTCCCTTAAATGAAGGAAGCGATTTTTTATAACTTGCAAAACCTCCCCTCAATTCTTCAGGGAATTTCCTATGTTAATTTATGCAGCGTTAAATTTATGCGGTGTTGAAATTCAGCCCAAAGGCAGCTGCTTACAGAGGCCATACAGAGATTACAGGAGAATCTACAAGGTGGATGCTAAATGACACAGACCCTGCCAGGCCTCGGACCCTGTCACCTCAGGCCCTTGGGCCTGGGTGTTAACAGGTTTCATCGCATAGCTGTGACATAGGAACACGCAGAATGTTTTGCCAGTTCATCTTTTTAAAAATTCGGCTTGCCATTGTGTGTTTGCTAATGTCTGTGACAGAAGGGAGGCGTTTTGTGCCGCCTCTGCCACCCTTTGGTGGCGACTGACTGCAGTTTGACAACATAGCCTGTGTGTAGACCAGCCCTGGAAGACACAGGTTTGTCCCTTGTGTCTTCAAAGAGTCACCGTGAATCAGCTGAACTTTAAAGCACGTATCAGGGTATTTTGTGAATGTGGTTACTTCTCTGTGTCTATATTTTTTCAGAAGTGTTCTTTTAGTGCCTTTATGTCAGACCAGCCCATTGATCTTTGCACCAGCCAGGGCCCGGCTTGTCTCTCTTAAAGAGAGTCTGATGCTCTTATCACTCCCTGAGCTGGCTGAAAAATTACCGTCTGTATTTGGTTGGGGTTGCACGGAGAAGGAGAGTAAAAGACCCACTAGACTCTAGAATAACACTAACTATTGCTTTAATTATGTTGGGCTCACCGCTGATTATTTTGCAACTGTTGAAAAGTGGTACATTGTGTTTAATAAAAAAAAAAAAAAAAAAAAAAACTTTCATGGCCAAAAGGAGAAGTTTATTGATAAAAGCAAGGGTTTATTGAGCCAGATGCTAGCCAGAAAAGCACCTGCCCTGGGGCTTGAGGTCTGCACCAACCGCAGCATGGCTGGATGGAGAAGACAAGGCGAGTCCACTGTCCTGGAGCTGATGGGCCCTTTTATATACTCATGGTGTTTGGGGGAAGAGAGGTGTAATTTGTTTAGAAAGAATTTGTATTGACTACAGATAAGGGGGACGGGAAAGGATGAAGTGGGGCTCTGCACAGTCTGAAGAGGAAATATTTACTACTTTTGATTGGTTGTGGGCCCAGTCCTGGGAGTGCACGCACGTGCAGGATGGAGGTGTCCGGTGGTCGCTCCAGAAGCCGATTCAGGGCTCCACCCTACACTCAGGAACGTGAGGGTCCACTGTTAGCTGACCCGCAGCTGTGAGCTGGTGAACACGCTCATCTCTCACTCCCAGCCCGCTGTGATTTAATTCAGGACAAATCAAAATTTTTCTCTTGTCGATTGTCATGTGGCTATCGCTATAATCTTAAGGTCTAAACCATAGAACGCGGCACAGCCACGTAATCTTGACCAGGCAGCTCACAGCTTAAAGTTCCCATTGGTGTGTTGAAGAAAGTAGTGAGTATATGACCCCCAAAGTCCAAAATGGCTTCACTCATAAAGTGATCACTTTCATTAATAACTAAATGCCTTTAGATGGGCTCAGTATAGACCCGCTTTACGCCGACTTCCGTTTTGTATTACTCTGCAGTGTGGCGGCGAGGGTGTCTACGTATGCGAGCTTATAGTTCCCAGTCCATGTAGTTGGAGAGGCTTGCACACAGATCAAGCCGCAAGGGGGTGAGGCGGGGGGATAAATGAGGCGCTGTGATGCTGTGACATTGCCAGGTCTGGTTCTTCATGGTAGGTGCTGAATGTTTAGTTTTCCCGGGGAGCACAGAGCTAATGTGAGGGGCGGGGTGAGAGGGCCTCTCCGCCTGGGCTTAGCCGCACAGCGCGGCCTGCTCCTCCGGGCGCGCCCAGCCTGGCGCGCCCCCTTCTTGCTGGCTCTCCGGCCGGCTCTGCATGCGCCCCTGCACACTGCTTGCCTGCCTTTCACTCTGTTCTTTTGCACCCTGTGGGCGCAGACTTCTTAGAAACCTGTAATCATGGATACTGCAGTAGGATCTTTAGGATAACCTACCCGTCCTGTGCTCTGGGACCCAACACGCCTATTTGTCCTTCCGCTCTTTCTGTTCTGCCCCTTTATTTCACTTTTTTCTTGGATCTTAAACCTTTAAAGACCTTCGACCTCTTCTGAGCCTGCAGCTTCGTTCTAGACATTTCCCTCTGGGATGTTTCACCATCGCCCCAGCTCCACTAACCCCAAGTTGGAACCCTTGTCCTCATATTCGATGTGCCTCCTCTCACTGACTTCCCTGTTTCTCTCGGTGACACCACCATTCTCCCTGTCACTGAGGGTCCACCACGCCTTGGGTCTCACCATCGCTTTTCCTTCCCATGTTTTTGTGGCCCTGTTTCTCACCCACACCTTTGCTTGGTTCCTAATCTGCCTCCTCCCTGGTCTTGCTGCCTCCAGACTCTCCTCCATGGGACCCATTGTGCTAAGGGTGTCAGGAGAGCCTTCCTCACGACGTTCCCGTGGGCAGCAGGCCATTTCTTAGCCCGGCACTCACGGGTCGGGGCCCCCCTTGCCTCTTTCTGGTACATTCTGAGCGCCCACCCTTTCCTCCAGCCAGGCCTGTCTCTTTCCTCCACCATCCGTACATACTGGGCTTGTTCTCACCTCTGAGTCTTCGCAGTGCCCCCCAGCCTCGCCTGTCCCCACCCCTACTCCTGGTTTTTTCCCTGCATTCTGTCCTAGTGGAGGGTCACTGAGGAGCCTTCTGACCCTCCAGCTGCAGTGCTGTCTTCTGAGCCCGGCAGGACCACTCTCTCCTGGAAGAGTACACGGGAAACTGGGAAACAGGAAGGAAAAAGTTACGTTTACTATGTCCTCTTTTGTTCTTGAATTTTATACTGTGTGTACTTATTCAATAAAATAATTTTAGCACATATTTAGCAAGTATATTTAAAAATCACAGGTTATTACTGAGTCATGCCTTGGTTTTCCATGAGCGTGTGTATTGGTTTCCCCATAGCACCTGAGTAATTGCAGCAAGTACCTGGTAGGAGCTCAGTTAAGTGCTGGGTGAAATCAGTGGCTGGAAGGGTGAGGGTGGCAGGAAGAAGGCGTGAATAGATTAGAAGCGACCTGCGACCCCCCAGCCTCCTCTTCCTGAGTAATTTCAAAGCTAAAGGGGAAAGGATCACTCTTGTCTTTTTAAAGATTCCTAGAATGGAGGCAGTGTACCCCGCTCCAGCTGGTTCTAGAGTTTTTATCTGATAATTAAGGATTCTTCTCGCTAGGATTTTATATATAGAAAATCCTAAAAACTCATAAAAAACACACTAGAACTAATTGCCGAATTCAGTAACTGTGCAGGATACAAAGTTAACATACAAAAATTGGTAATGTTTTCTGCACACTAACAATGAATTTTCTGAAAAAGAGATTGATCCCATTTATATAGAGATTGATCCCATTTTTAATAATCCCATTAAAAAATAAAATACTTAGGAATAAATTTATTTTCACCAAGGAGAAGAAAGATCTCTATTCTGAAAACTATAACTCATTGATGAAAGAAATCAAAGACACAAATAAATGGAAAGATGTCTTGAGTTCATGGATTAGGAGAATTAAATTTGTTAAAATGTCAATACTTCCAAAAGCCATCTATAGATTCAGTGCAATCCCTAACAATTCCCATGGCATTTTTTTTTTTTAAGAAGTAAAAAAAATCTTAAAATTTGCAAGGAACCACAAAAGACTCCCAATAGTCAAAGCAATCCTGAGGAAGAAGGGGAAAGCAGGAGACATTACACTGTCTGATTTCAAGCTGTACCATAAAGCTATAGTAATCAAACGGTGTGGTACTGACATGAAAACAGACACATAGACCAGTGGAACAGAATTGATAGCCCAGAAATAAACCCAGCATGGTCAACTAATATTTGGCAGGGGAGCCAAGAACACTCAGTGGAGAAAAGACAATCTTTTCAATAACTGGTGCTGGGAAAATTGGATATTCATGGGTAAAAGAATGAAACTTGACTCCTGTCTTACACCACTCACAAAAATTAACTGAAGTGGATTGAAGAATTAAATATAAGACCTAAAAGCATGAAACTCCTAGAAGAAAACATAGGGAAAAAGCTCCCTGTCGTAGGTCTTGGTAATGATTTTTTGGAAACCACACCTAAAACACAAGCAACAAAATAAAAAATACATTAGGTGGGAATACATCACCTGAAAAGCTTCTGCACAGCAGAGGAACCACCGAGAAAGTGAAAAGACAACATACAGAATGGGGGAAACTGTTTGCAAACCATATATCTGATAAGGGGTTGATATTCAAAATATATAAAGAATTCATATGACTCAATAGCAAAAGGGAAAATATTACTTAATAAGTGGGCAAAGGACCTGCATAGACATTTTTCCAAAAACGATGTGTGCATAGCCAACAGGTACATGAGAAGATGCTCAGCATCACTGGTCATTAGGGAGTTGCAGATTAAAACCACAGCGAGATAGCACCTCATGCCTATTAGAATGACCGTCATCAAAAAGGCAAGATATAACAAATGCTGACATATAGGGGAGAAGAGGGGGCCCTCGCACACTGTTGTTGCGATTGTAAATTGGTGCAGTCATTATGAAAACCAGTACGAAGCTTCCTCAGGAAACTAAAATAGAGCTACCGTACGATCCAGCAGTTTCACTTCTGGGTATATACCCAAAGGAAACAAAAACACTAGCTCAAGAAGATACCTGCTCTTCCATGTTCATAGCTGGTTATTTACAATGGCCAAGACATGGAAACAACCCAAGGCTCCATGGATGGATGAATGGGTGTAAAGAAGTTGTGTATATACAATAGCATAAAAATATTTAGCCATTAAAAAAAATGAGGAAATCCTACCATTTGTGACAACATAGACGGACCTTGAAGGCATCATGCTAAGTGAAATAAGTCAGAGAAAAACAAATGCCATGTGATCTCACATGTGGAGTCTGAAACAAACAAACGGGCCAGACGCATAGAAAAAGAGATCAGACATGTGGTTGCCAGAAGCGGGGACGGGGGGAAGGTGGGCAAAGGTGCAGGCTTCGAGGGAAGATTAGTAAGCGCTGGGGATGTAACGTACGACGTGAAGACTGGTCCCCGCTGCTGTGTGCGACAAGGTTGCTAAGAGAGTAGATCCTACGAGTTCTCATCACAAGGAGAGAGCTTTCCTTTTTGGTGTGTCTCTTTGAGATGGGGGGTGTTAGCTAAACCTACTGTGGTGATCATTTCACAATATATGCAAATCCATCCTCAGGCTGCACCCCTTAAGCCTTAGGCAATGAAGTATGTCTACAGCTCCTCACCCACAAAAGTAAACAGCCAAGTGGATGGTAGGAGGCGTTTCTGCAGCGGGGACAAGTACCTGTGTGGCTCTGCCCCAGGTGAGAGATTTTCTCTCAGGGCTTTTGGGTTTAACCTCTGTCCTACCCCAGTCCCTGTGGCCACCAGAAATGCTTCCATACATTTCCAAATGGAGGGGGGAGTGAGACGGCGCACCCCCCCCGCCCCACCTTAGGGTTCCCGCCGTGCCCCCCAGGGTTCAGCTGAAGGGGGGGGCGTCCTTTGGAGATCATGCAGGACTAAGCGGGGATCTTTAAAGGCAGGGATATTTTGAGACCCGGGGGCACAGCCTTGCCTTGCGCGTTTTCGAAGTAGGTCTTTGGAAAACAGTAGCCCTAGTACTAAGGAGTCGCCCCATTTTCTGGTGGTAACACTCGGTTTTCTGTTTCTCTTGCAGAGCAAGATGGAGAAGGGAGGGTAAAGCCAACTTCCAGAACACGCAAAACTCCTTCCACGTTAATTCCAGAGGGGGAACATTCTTTTTTTCCTAAGAAAGCAACCTATTTAAAGAGAAGACCGCCGTAGAGAAGCACGGGAGAGCGGAGCGACAGAAGCCCACCGCAGTTTCATCAGCGACGACTTGCAAGCCGGGGCCTAGGTCGGGTCGGCCGCGGGGGACACGCTGCGGTGCTGGTAACCCACCTGTGGCGGCAAAGAGAAGGCAGCCCTCTCCACCCTCCGTGCTTTCTGCCCAACTTTCTGTCCTAGCTGAGCCCCATCTTTGGTGACCCTCCGCTCCGCAGAGCCTGGGGGGATCAGGGATCAGGGAGTTGGAGCGGGGAGGGGACAGGGCCGGACGCCTCCGTCTCAGGCCCACAGTGCTGGGCCGAGTTGTCCAGACTGTGGCGAGTTGGGTTTCTATTTCTTTCTCCCTTGACTATGTAAGAGCTATTTCATTTTAACTTATTATGGCGATCATGTAAGGAAGAAGATAAAAAGGAGAGAAAATGTCCCTCTTACTGGAATAATGTTTATGATTACAAGTGAAATAAGGCATTTTTTATCAACATAAAGGCAACCTCGGCTTATACAACTGCTTCTCTATCATGAATTCTGACACCTCGACTTCACTCTCTCTCAATAATAAATATATTTTCTGACGAAGACTGGCATTGTAGCCCGGGGCCTCGTGTGTTTCTTTCTCAGGATTGGATGGTTATGCTTATGGGGATCGAGTTGATTTATATTGTTACTAATTTACATCTGTGCAGTACCTTTCTCCTGGAAAGGTCCAGAGCACTTTGCAGAGCCTCAGGCAAGCAGACACGACTCAGCATTTGCCTCTTAGGTAGGCAGGTAGGATTCAGTAAGATCTTTACAAACTGCTTGGCTTTCCTTTCTCTGGGATGACTTAAGCCGTCCTGCCCATGGCGAGAACGAGCTTAGCTGACCTCGGTGACGAACTTCCCACCCAGCGACCTATGAAATGTTATTTTTAAAAAGTCAGCCAACCTTGAGTATTTTCCCTCTTTCCAATTTCATTAAAACTTTCTAATTACATCTCCCTTTTTACCAGAGGATTGGTACTTCAACCCTGGATTTTGCTAAGTTGGAAATTAGTATTCACATTGAGGCTAAAAGGAAAGGCCTTTCCAGGACTAGCTGGAGAGAAAATGCCAAGGCTTTGCGATGTCGTCTGAGTACCTGCTGTTGTGTAGAATTTTTATTTTACTTTAGCAAAATAATTGAGAAGACAGGCTCTGGAGTAGGTGCATCTGTGTTCAGATTGTGACTCCGCTCCCTTCCCCCGTGGGACCTAATCCAACCACCTCACCATACCAAGCCCCTGATTTCTCAACTTTAGGGGGCAGAGGGGTGAAAGAATGGCCAGTGCAGACTTACATTCATTCGGTTGGATCCAGTATATGTTGTTGGTTTGTGTGATGATGCAGTAAATTGGTGTTGGAGGTGAGAACTTGAATATCCACACGCCCAGATTCCTTTTCTGTAGAGAAAGTCAGAATGGACATAGATTATGCTGGGAAGATTTCAACCAACCTCTAAACTGAAGTGTGGACTCTTGTCTAAATCTCTGAGTTGGCATCTCCGTGGACACTTGTGGACACACCTGTAGACCTGATGCTGATTCTGAGTGGCTGTTGACTCTCCTACTGTAACTACTGAGAGGCTCTGTGATTACTGTTTAATGAAAGTTTTTGTTTTGAGGTTTTTTAAGATGGTACAAAATAAGCTGGGATTAAGTGTGAAGGAAGGAAACCCTGGTGACTGGAGGAGCAGTGCACTTTGGCACTGTTAGGATGGCACCCAGGTAACTGCCTGGGAGAACAGGCACAAAAACAAGAGTTTACACGGTGACCTGTAAATCAGTGTTTACAAATCAGCTAACTCACAAATTCCCTCCCAAACTGCTTTGTTTTGCAATTTAGAGCCAAGAACTTGGCACATCCCAGGCTGCCAGTCTTGTCACTGGCAGAGAAGCACACAAAGTCAGGCATTTAAAGCTGGTTAAATCCATGAGAGTGGGAAGGTGGTTCGTCAGGACATCTCTCTCCCAGCACTGGTTCTTAACTTATCCTGATAAACGAGATGGGTGCAAAGGAGACAGACGGCACTTTGGGAGAAATAAAAGGGTGAGATGATGCCTTTTTCCACACCTTAGGAGACCCCCCCTATTGCCTGCCTCACAATTCTGCTAACTTTAGGACAACTGCCTGGGAAGAATGTTGTGCTTTTTGAGTGTCGTGGGAATGACATGCCAGTTAGTTTCTCCATTAAGTAGAACCCACCTTGAACCACAGTAGTTTAGCTCAGGAAGCCAAGAAAAGTCAAGTATCCTGTTGAAGGGTGGTCAGATGTTATCACACTAAACAAACGTCTGGCGAATTAGAAGACAGCTGGGTGGAACCAGCGCAAAGTCCTCTCTTTGAAAAGTTAATAACCTGTTAGAGAAAACTTGCCAACGTGGTGGTTTAGAAAATTATTGACTGATCCTTATGCGTAGCAGATGTGGACTGCGAAAGGCCCCACACTGTGGCTTGCCGTCTACCAACGAGCCGCCGCTGCAGCAGCTGGAAGCGGTATTTTGCTTAGAACTGAACCCGCGGCCAGATGTCCTCGTGATGTCTGCCTTAGGGCTTGGGCCCCTGTGGTTCTCAGCTTGATATCTTTCAGCCCACAGGTATAATTGCTTTTGCCAGAAACCCGCAGGCTCGTTCTCTCGCCCCCGTTTCAGCCGTGGGAGCTGACTCAAGATGTAAGACTTAGTTGAACAATTGAAAGGGTAGCCGTAGCTCATTGGGATGAGCCTGTATTAAGCGAATACTTTGAATGAAGGCGTGACTGTGGGCTCAGGCGTCCTGTCACCGCTGCCCTACTCCCCCAAATTCTCATCTGTTTGCACCCCCTCTCGGTTGCTCCCATGTTTACCTCTAGCCTCTTCTGGGGGGTTAGACCTCTCTCACCCTCCTCTGCCTCAAGGCCACCTCCTGCGAGGTAAAGTGCGTGCAAAGGCCATTATCTTAGGTGAGCCACCCTGGGCCCCTGCTCTGATTTGCGCTGCTGCAGCCTCTGGGGACAAGTCACTCCCCCTCAGGTTCCTTACTGCCCAGGGACTGCCCTGGATCTTCATTATAACAAATGATTTTCGATTCTTTCTTTTCTTCCCAGCCACGTAAGTCGTAAACCAGTTAGAGATTTAGAACTTCTTATCTCTAGTGGTTTCTTGTATCTGTGGCTCCTAACTTACAAACCAGGTATATGGAACTTTTTAAATTTTCTGGAAAAAACTTAAGTTTGTATTTAGTGTTCTGTAGACTTTGATTGTATTTTTCCAATAGTTTATGATCCTCATTAGGAAAAAAAAAAAAAGGCTTCGTGTCACTTGCCCCAGGGGGCTTACTTGGGGGGGGAGGGGGCGGCTGTGTCCAATCTGAAATGACTTCCCAGGACACGTGGCCAGTTTGTGCCAGTGAGACCGGCCCCAGAATAGGAGACCATGTGTCGCCGCTATGTTACCTGCCCCAGCCTGGATGGTACTTATGCTGGCTAACTTAAGTCCGTGCTTATTTTAAAATTTATTATCGACATTTGTTTTAGCCCCTTCTCCCCCTGGGCTCTTAAAAGGATGCAGAGCGTTGCAGGTGCCAGTTTTTAACCTCCCCTCGACCCACTTAATGTCGGAGGTGCCAGCGGTGACTGAAACAACGCACAGGAATTAAAGGGAGGGGAAGGGAGGCGGTTATCCAGTAAGAGGAACGCTGGCTCTTGGGACCAAGGCTGTGGGGAGAGGGCTGGGCGTCATCCCCACAAACTTCATTTTCCAGCCTCTGTCATCCCGAGTCCACTGTAACTTGGAGAGAAGAGTCCTAATTGTCCCAGTTTAGGTGATCTAGAGCTGTGTCATTTTATCATCACCCCCAGCCTGCTCGTGACCCAGGGAGCTGGGAGTAGTCGGTGGTTTTTCAGGTTCAGTGAAAGGGGAAACTTAGGGCCTCCCTTGTGCCAGAGAGACTGAGTCCTGCCCCATGTGCCCTGGGAGCCGGCTGTGCTGCTCTCCCGCGCTCAGTGAATGATGCTGATTTGAATTGATGAGCACGAAAGGCCTAGGAGGCTTGTTTCCCCACGTCCAGAATGAGGGTCACCTCGCTCATCTGACAGGGTCCCTTACACTAAGAGTTATGGCCAAAGTCAGATAGCTGCAGGAACTTTCCATTACATTACCTTCCCAAACTCAAAGTCATTGGGACCTAGTTTTGGGGGGAAATGAACAGCCACTTGATTCATTCTACATCCAGGTGATGCTTGAAGGTGATGAAATTTTATATTTCATGTCATGTGTTTTCTCTCTCCTGGTGCCTCCAGCCTCAGTGTTGCTGGCAGACCCCTAAATAAAGAGTTGCATTGCTTTAGAGGAGACCGCAAGTCGCCATCCAACTCATGCGTCTCCTGCTTTTCCTATCTGTTGTCTTGAACCTTCCAAACAGACCACAGCCTTCTGCAGACCATGGTAATATTCCGTGTATTTTAGGGGACAGTCTAGTGTTAAACTCAATTTGGATTCAGAAAACATGGTAACCGTATTTATGCCTTTCAATTAAGAAAGTTGAAAATTGAAACTATCAAGTTCAGTCCCTGAAACTCCCTTAAACCAAGTAAACTCTACCTGAAAAGCAGCTAAGCCTCAATTTAATGAAATGCTTCAAACCTCCGAAAGTGAGTTTGATTAGGTGAGGCCTCCATACACTTCAAAGATTTTCCCGGGCAGCAGAGCTTGACTTCCCTCACCTCCCTGGTCCCCTCTGCCTCTCTGGGAGGATTGTCACTGGGCTGTGGTCCCTGTCACTTTGCTGAGAGGGCAGTCTGCTTTGAATAGAGCCCTGCCTTCAAAGAAGATTACATTTCCATAACGGCTTTTACATGCAAATGTGGTGGCCCCAGAGGTCATAGGCCTAGTTGCAGGGAGCCACCGAGCTCCGGGGACACCTTTCCTTCCTGGACTCCTCACTGCACTGGTAGTGGCCCCTCCTGGCCTGCAAAGTGGCCCATTTTGGAGGGAGCCTCCTGCAGCGCCCTTCTCTGTCGACTGGTCCCTTGGCCAGGCCACCACTGGGCCCTTGTCAATGCCCACAGCCTGGCCCAAAGCCTGTGCTCATTCTCTCCCCATCCCAGCCAAATAAATAAAATGGGTTGAGGGCCAGATGACAGGGACCAATGCCCATTATGTGCTGCCTGTGTGTCCACGAGGAGAGGGTGAAACCATTTCCATCTCATCGCCACAGGCCACATTCCTCTACCAGCACCAGACTGCAAATGTTAGCTTTGGATCTCCCTAAGGTCATGTGCACCCTGGTCTCAGAAGCACGATCACAAAGTCATTGAAAATATTATTCGACGTCGAGCTGAAGTGGCGGCGGCATTTCATTTCAAGTTCGCAGGGCAGGCGGTAGAGCAAAAGCTGAGACCCCCGTTCAGCAGAGGGGGGACAGGAGGTCAGCCAACCTGCTGTGGGAGTTTGTTTAGAGTCGCCTGGTTCTTAAAATGCCTTTGCAGCAGCCGTGTGTCCAATGCAACCCAAAATAAAGGAGCTCATATTCCTTACCCTTGGTGCTTAACACAGAGCTTGGAGAACGGGGTAGCTTGGGCAGAGGGCAGTTTTGCATCGGAAGTAAATTTGTCAGTGAAGTAGAGGCAGACGAGGGGATATGAATCACCACGAAGGTGATGCTCTTCCAGGAACATCAGAGGCTATTGTCCTGAGTGTACCCACACCAGTGTCCTCCTCAGTGTAGGGGTGGCTTGTTCCCCGCCTCTGGATCAACTTGTACCACTTCGCTCCCCACGCCCGCATGCTCGTGTACCTGGGAGAGGTGGTTTCAGCCACAGCGCCGTGTGACACTGGCATTGCCCGAATCACTCTTACGTTAAATCACCAAATCAGCGGAGCCTCCTGCTAGGCCCCAGGCACTGTTCCAGGAGTGACCACGGCCAAGGTCTTGACCTCACAGAGTTTGCATTGTAGGGAGAGGGTGGGGTGTAAAACATAAAGTCATAGTAAGTGCTGTGCAAAATGTAATATCAGGGCAAAGGAACAGTTCAGGGAGAGAGGATAGGGCCTCAGGGAAGATATGTTGTATTATATTGGGCAGTGAAGACAGATATAAGAACTATAAGAAGGTGACATTTGAGCAGAGTCTTGACTAGATAGACCCATCTATAGGGAGATGGAGGAAGTGCTTTCCAGGCTGGGAATAGCGAGCACAAAGGTCCTGAGGCAGGAGCAGGTTTGCTTTGCCAGGGGAACAGCAAGGAGGTCCCTGTGCCCTGCGTGGAGTGAGAGGCAAACTGCTGGGGGATGACTTCAGAGACGCAGGCAGGGTCCAAGCACATATGGCCTTTTCGTCTATGGTAAGAACACTTTATTCAGAGTGTGATGAAAAGCCTTTGGAGGGTTTGGTGCAGGGCCAGCAGTTGATCTGTTTTATGTTTTTAAAAGACCACTCTGGCTGCTGTGTGAAGGATCGTCTGGAGTTGGTGAAGTGGAAGCGGGGAGAATATTCGGAGGCTGTTCCGTTGATGTGAACAGGAGGTGGTGGCTTGGACCGGGCTGGTAGCCGTGGGAGAGTGAAAAGCCATCGGACCAGGAAGCCTGTGCGTCTTCCCAATGCACTAGCCGTGGGGTACAAGGCGAAGAGGAACAGCGTCAGAACCCCCGGGTTTGCCTGAGCAAGTAGCGGCCCGGTGGTGCCTTTTACTGTGATGGAGACACTAGCAAGACTTGGGTGTGGGTGGGCAGGAACCGTGGGCTCGATTTTGATCCTGTTAAGGTTAATATATAAAGTACAATTCCTAGTAGAAATGCTGAGTAGGTCATAGGCGTGTGCTGGGGCTGGATACAAGGCTGAGTCACCACTGTTGGGACGGCACTGATTGTACTCACGCCGGGAGTGAACCTGGAGAGTGGGAGCGGGCTGGCGACTTGGCCCTGTGGCCCTTGGGAGAGGAGTGAGCGAAGGCAGTGACCGAGTGGCCACTGAGGTGGGAGAGGAACCAAGGCTGGCATGGAGGCCAAGGGAGGCCTTCAGGACGGAGGGGCGCCCGGCTGTGCCAGATGCCCTGCTGGACTGGGTAAGACGAAGGCAGAATTAGCCAACGGATTCGAGAGCAGGAAGGTCGCCTGACAGGAGCAGTTTTGGTGACTGGTGACAATGGAAGCCTGCTCACAATGGGGCTGCAGAAAGGACGGCTTTGGGAAGTGGAGGCAGCAGAGGCGGCACTTTTGCTAGAAAGGGGAGAAGCGGGGGAGGTGTGAGGCTCTAGGGAGGCTTCTTTTGAAGGTTGCAGATATTGTAGCCCGTTTCGTAGGCCCATTAGAATAACCCGAAAGAGAAGTTCGGCGGGAAAGCCGGCCTAGGGGCAGGGACAGGTCCTGGAGCGCGGGCGGTCTGCCCATTACCCGGGAGGGAAGGCCAAGTTCACGAATGCAGAGGCAGGCGCCCCGGGGTTGGTCATGAGAGGCGAGGTCATTGTCTTCTGATGGCTTCTGCTTCCTGAGCAGCCGTGAGGAGTGCCCCAGGTTAATGTTCACTGGGAATTATTAAAGGGAGCTGATGCCTCCCCCCTCTCTCCTTCCTTTCTGAATAATTCAGCCCTAAGCCATTCCATGGGACCTCGCAAGGCAGACCTCCATGGGGGGGGCAGAGCGGGATGCCGAGCAGGGCGAGATGGATGTGCATTCGTGGCGGGGTGGGGGGAGCTAGCGGGGTGGAGGGAGAGCCTGGGTGGCAGCAGGAGGGCGGCTGCCTTGGTGGGAGAAGGATCCTGGCGGTAGCGACTGGAAAATGGCTACATACAGAGGACGCTGATCCAATAAATAAATGCATCGAGGATAACGGGAGCCAGATTTCTTAATGTCAGAAAAGGGAGTTACAAACGTGGAAAGGGAGGAAATTAAAATGAACCGTGTGGTATTGATTTGGAATTGGTGATACTGATGTGATGTGGTTTTAAATATAAATAGAGAAATAAGTATAGATGTAAATGTGTGGGCACGTTTATATGCACATATTCATCCCTGCATATATATATGTGTGTATATATATATACACACACGTATGTATATATATATATATTCATGCATATATTCCTTAGCTGTGGCAGGGAGAGGGCCAGGGAGCAACAACATCCTAATAGCTATGAGCGTACCAGGTACCCAGATAGATCTTGGTCTCTAAATCCCACCCTCCATGACTTGAAGCAATGACTAACCCCAGGGCCGGAACAGGGAAAATACAAAATGGGAACATAGCAAAAGGGCAGGGCCAACTTGAAGAGGCTGTCACTGTCCAAATCTGGGACAGTTTAAGCATCAAAATGCGTAATGATAGTAAGCCACTAAATAACATAGGCAGGGTCCGTACTGATGTATAAATAAATGAGTACATAGTGAAAGGGAAAGCTTTACTCTTAGAATAGAATATTAATAAATGGAAAAGGGATCATAGAATTATAATATCATTACTTGACAACCATTCTAATAATAATTCAGCCAAGAAACATCAATGGATATGCAGACTAGGATTCTTTCAGAAACAAGATGTTTCCATAGTCTCCTGTTGTCTCCCAACCTATGAATTGCAAAAGAAAGTAGCCTTACAGAAAAGGAACCTGACAGACACCACCTCAATCAAGGGATCAACATTAAAATTTCCAGTAATGTCAAGTCAAGATCCGGTGGCATGCAGTGAGAACACATGGCGTCACTTCCGTGGTATTTTATTTCTACCCAAAATTACAGCCTGGAACTGACCATGAGGAGACACTAAACACACCCAGAATGGAGGACAGGATGCAAGACAACTGGCTCGTAACCTCCCAGAGGTCAAAATCCTGAAAGCCAAGGAAAAGGGGAATAACTGTTCCAAACAGAAGTAATAAAAGAGACACAATGACTGAACACAGTGTGTGATCCTAGACTGGATCCCTTTCCTATAAAAGACATCACTGGGACCCTCAGCAGAACTTGAACAGGGTCTGGGGTTTAGATAGGAGTATGGCAATGTTGTTTTTTATTTTGATGATTGTATGGTGGGTTTGTAGAAGAGGGTTCTTATTTGGGGTATTTGGGGTGATAAGGCATCGTGTCAGAAGCTCACTCTCAAGTGGTCCAGGAAAAAAAAAGTGCATTATTCTTGAAACTTTTCTGAAAGTTTGAAATTATTATAAAATCCAAAAAGAATTAAAAGAGGGTAAAAGAAATTTATTTTATTATTAATATTTTAATCCACCCCCCGAGAATATATTCTTATTGATTTTAGAGAGGGAGGAAGGGAGAGGGAGAGAGAGAAACATGGACCGGTTGCCTTCCATACACACCCCAACTGGGGATCGAACCCGCAGCCTAGGTATGAGCCCTGACCAAAAAATCGAACCCATGACCTTGTGATGCACAGGATGATATTCCAACCAACTGAGCCCGGGTGAAATTTATTTTAGGAAATAAACTAAGGAATAGCTAAGCAGCTCTTGCAGAACTAGATGGAAGCCTAGCTCTACTGAAGTCATTACGATCGGGTTACAGTAATAAAAAGAGCATGATACGGAATAGAGCAATGGAACAGGACAGAGTCGAGACGGATTGATGCAAATGGAGACGGCTGTTTTATCACCACAGTGACGTTGCAGGTCAGAGGGGAAAGACTGGTCTTAAAAATACATATGGTGCTGGGTCAGTTGGAGATCTCCACGGAACAAGAGGAAAACAGGACCTACCCTCGTTCTGTACTTGGAAGTCAATTTTAATTGGAGTTCATTTAAATGTATATGTAAAACACTGATGCTTCTAGAATACAGTGTAGAAGAGTAGCTTCACGGCCTCAGCACAAGGAAGCATTTTTTAAAACAGGATACAACAACCTCCAAGGAGAAGATGTTGATAAACTGGATTACTTTGAAATTAAGAATTTATGTTCATGAAGACACTACGGAGACAGTGACAAGGCAAGCTTAAGAGAGAAGAGATCTGCAAAGCACACAGCCAACAAAGGGCTCGTATCCAGACTATATAAAGAACTACAAACCAGTAAGAAAAAGACAACTGAGCAGGGAAATGAGCAACAGACTGAAATAAGCACTTCACAAAAAGTAAATCTCTAAGTGCCCAATAAGCGCATGAAATGTACTGAACAGCATTACTAATTAGGGAAATGCAAATTACACTCACAATGAGATGCCGCCGTTTATCCACCAGAATGGCAAACATTAAAAAGATGGAAATAAGGTTAACAAGGGTGTGGAGCAACTGGTTTCTAAAGCACTGCTGGTCAGAGTGCAAATTGGTACAACCAATTTGGGAAATGATTTGGCCTCATCTATTAAAGCTGAACATATTGTCTTAGTTATAACAAAATTACCATAGACGACTGGGCGGCCTACAAACAACAGAAACTTATTTCTCACAGTTCTGGAGGCTGGAAGTCCAAGGTCAAGGTGCCGGCAGATTCGCCCACTGCCTGGTTCACGGGTGGCACCTCCTAGCTGTGACCTCACCTGGTGAAGGGGAGAGGGAGCTCTCAGGGGTCTCCTTTATAAGGACACTAATCCCATTCAGGAGGGCTTCACCCTCGTGACCTAATCACCTCCCAGAGGCCCCGCCTCCAGATACCATCACATTGGGGATTAGGCTTCAACATGAATTTGGGGGGAGCACAAGCGTTCAGCCTGTAGGCAGATCCATAAGTGATGAACCAGCAATACCATTCCCAGGTATGTACCTAGGGAACTGTTCAATTGTATTCATAACAGCTACAAAGTAATAGCTCCATGCACATCATAGTGAAAGGGGCAAGTGCACTGAGGCACGCGGAATATTATACAACAATACAAAGGAAGGAATTCTGGCTGCACATAAAAACGGAAGGTTCTCACACAAGGTTGAACAAAAGTGCTAAAGAACATATGCTGTATAATTCCATTCTTATTATCTCTTAAAAAGGCAAAATAAGTGACAGTGTTCATGGATGGGTGAAACTCTAAGAAAAATAAGGAAATGTTATTATGAAGGGAGAGCAGTTCCCTGCTGGGGTTTGGGGTGGGGGTGCTGCTTAGAAGGAACACAGATGGGTCTTCTAGGGTCCAGCTACTATGTTCTCTCTGTCTGAGTGGTTAGTGGATCTGTTTAATTTATGATCATTCAATGAGCTGTAGATTTTTTGGTACTTAGCTGTACAAAGGGCTGGGAATAAATTTATATTTCACAATACAAAGGGCTGGAAATAAATTTATATTTCACAATACAAAGGGCTGGAAATAAATTTATATTTCACAATACAAAGGGCTGGAAATAAATTTAAGCAGGTTCAAGATGATCCCTGCCCTGGCCGAGGTGGCTCGGTTGGTTGGAATGTCTTCTGGACACCTAAAGGCTGCGAGTTTGATTCCCGGCCAGGGCACGAGCCTGGGCTGCAGGCTTCATCCCCGGTCAGGGAGCGTATGCGAGGCAACCTAACTGATGGACGTTTCTCTCTCACATTGATGTTTCTTTTTCTCTCTCTCTCTCCCTTCCTCTCTCTAATATCCTCAGATGAGGATTAAAAAAAAAAAGTATCCCTATGACAAGGTCATTTCCGTTCCCTTGGTAATACCTGCTAGTAACTGACATTTGTTGAGGGGTTTTCTGAGCCAGGCACCGTATCGAGCATTTTATATACATTATCTCTAATTGCTTTCATCCTATAAATTAGGTGCTTTTATTACTCCCATTATACAGATGAGGAAACCGAGACTTAGAAGGGTTAAGTAACTTGCTAGGGGTCATACACCTAGTAAGTGGAACCCACTTTTGTCCCTCCCAGAAGTCTGGCTCTTACTTGCTGCGAGGTCTCCTCTTCGCACAGACCTCACCCTACTGCTGCTAGGTTTTGAGGGTGAGCCTGGTGATTGTAACCCTCCAAATCCCCCGCGGCATCTGCTCTCCTGCGCAGTACAGTACGAGCCTTCGGTAGATGTCGAGTTGAATGAATAATAAATAAAAGCTGCATCATTTCCATCCGCCCCTCGCAGGCACCGGGGCAGTAGTTCAGGATGTCTTGCCTGTGCGAAGCTGCTGAGGTTTCAAGCAGGGGGAAAAATCACAGGAAGGCCTCCTGCCTGTGGCCGATGCTAGTTCTGCTTGCTGGGGTCCATCAGACAAATTCCTGCTTCCTTCCCACTTTCCCTGAGCTCCAGGACATCTGCCTGACTCCAAGGCTGTCCCAGGGCAGCCACTCCTCAGGTCCCAGCGCGCCAGGAGGGCGCAGGGCGCGGGGCCCAGCCGCTCTAAATAAAACTCCTAGTCCCACGTCTCCCAAGGTGTCAGAGGCAAAGGCTTCAGAAGGCCGGGAACTGCAGGTCTGGAATTTTCAGGCCCCGTTCAGGGCGATCTGCCTCCAGCTTTGGAGTTGGAGCGGCTCCAGTGGTGCAGGTACAGAGCAGCTGCGTGGGGCTCATGAAATATCACCAGCTCAGCCTTTGCCACCTGCCTTCAAGTGTGCCCTTCTCCCATTGCTAGAAGATTAAAAAACAACAAAAAAGAAGAAATCCAAACTTGAGAGCTCTACACAATTTTCCCTGGAGGATTTTGACCACAATCTTAACTTGTCCAAAACAGCTAATTATTATTATGATTCCCCTACCTACCCCTCACCTCTCCCAAACTGGCTCCTCCTCCTGACTTTATGACACCCCACCCACCCACCCACCTGTGTTCCCTTCGCCTGGGCTTGAGTCTAGGAGTCTGTGGATGCTCCCTCACCCCCTACTCTTGCCTGCCTTCCAGTACAATCCATTTGGACCTCACAGTCTTTTAGAGCCGGGAGAACTTGGGCCAATGCATTGTTTTATAAACAGCTTGAAGCCACATAAATAATGTCCTTAGAGTGAGGATTACTAGGCAATAAAAAGGTCACAGGTAGTCTATGATGTTCTTCAGGAAAACCTCTATAAATCTGCAAAAGGGACAGGGTCTCTTCCTATTCCGTTTCCCATCACCTCTCTCCCTAGAATCTAATAAGTGATGTTGAGTGTGGTTCCCCTAAGAGTCAGCGCCCTTCCTTGCTGACCAGACCTTGAGTCTGTCCAAGTACCAGGAGGCCAAGTCTTTCAGGGGGAACTAGCCTTTGCTTTGCAGCTCCAGGAATGAGTCTTATGAGCTAATCATAGTCATTCTGTTTTCTTTGCCCGTGATTGGTTTAGGAACAGACATGTGACATAATTCTGGCCAATAAGATATGAAGGAAGCTTTCTTGGTGTTTCTTGGAAAATTTAAAAAGAGATGCAAGTGAGGCTGTGTCCTGTGTCGTCCCCCCCCCCCCCCCGATGGCCGTTGATGTTGGCCTGTGAGTGTGAGACACCTGGGGTCTTGGGTGCCCACTTTGTGATCATGGAGTGACCAGCCTGAGGACAGAAACCAAGACATGGGGGATGGCAGGGGTAAAGAGGGGAAGAGCCCCTGTGTCAGCTAAAACTGTTCTACCCTTTGGACTTATGAGAGGCAATACATTTCTACTTTTTACTTATGTGGTGGAATTGGGCTTGCTGTTATTTGAAGCCAAAAATGTCCTAACTGATATGTCTGCATTTGACAAGTTGCAATCTCCCTCGCCCACTCCCTGTTTCATCATTCAGGCACTGACTTCAGGCTAGCAGTTTTCTTAGCAAGGGTGAGTTTTTAATGATATCCTCATAATCTATCACTGAGTATCTTTCTCATCAAATGCTTGGTCAAGGTTAGACTTTTCCTTTCTAGTCATGAATAGAACAGCGTGAAATGAAGTCCCCACTCAGGTACATCAGAATCATGGCAAATGGGCAAAGGGCATTTCTCCAAAGAAGACATGAAAATGGCCAATAAGCACATGAAAAGTGTTCATCATCAGTCACTAGGGAAATGCAAATCAAAACCACAGTGAGACACCGCCTCACACCCACTAAGATGGCTGTGATAAAAAATGGACAAAACAAGGGCTGATGGGGATGTGGAGAGACTAGAACTCTCACCCACTGCTCATGGGAATGTGAAGTGGTTCAGCTGCTCTGGGAAAGAGTGGCGATTCCTCAAAAAGTAAAACGTAGACTTACTCTATGACCCAGCAATTCAGCCCTCTCAAGAGAAATGAAGACATGGGCCCCACAAACACTTGTCCGTGAGTGGTCATGGGAGCATTATTCGTAATAGCCAAATAGTGGAAACAACCCAAATTTTCATTGAATGAATAAATAAAATGTGGCATGTCCATACAATGGAATATCAATTGATAATAAAAACAAGTAAGACTCTGGTGCATGCTACAATATGGGTTAGTCTTGAAAACATCACACTAAGTGAAAGAAGCTGGTCACAAAAGACTTTTGTATAATTCCATTTCTATGAAATGTCCGGAACAGGCAAATCCACATAGACAGGAAGTGGATTAATGGTTGTCAGAGCTGGGTGTTAGAGGGAACAGAGTGACTACTAAAACATACAGGGTTTCTTTATGTTGTGACGAAGATATTCTAAAATTAGATAGTGGTAATAGTTGCACAATTCTGAATATACTAAAAGCCGTTGACTTGTGCACTTTAAATGGGTGAATTTTACAATATGTGAATTATATCTCAATAAAGATGATAAAAAAAGAGAAATCCAATTAAACCATTTTCACTTTCTGAATTTACAAGAATTGAAATTGCTCCCATTTGTCAGAAAGTAACAGTATAGGAAAAAACAATTGCTATATAGAATAATAGTAAATATGATTTTTATACACCTAAAAAAATCACCTGGGGAGGCTAGTTATAGATTTCCTGGCATCACCTGAAACTGGCAGATCAGACCCTCTGGGAGTACAGTGTGGGAACATGCACTGCCCCAGAGATATTCCTCTGATAAAGTTCACTAACAGAGTGACCAGTTGATGGCAGAGTTCTTAGAGTCCGACAACATTCTCCTGAGTCCTGGCTCTGTTCACCTGAAAAATGTGTGACCTGTGGAAAGTTACTGCGACCTCTTCAAGTTTGTTTCATAATCTGTAAAATGGGGAGAAGGGTGTCACCCTTGTGAGGCTGATGTAAAAGCTTGACTTAGAAACCTGAAGTGCTTCATACAGAGGCTGGCAACTAATAAACTTTTATCTCAGTGGCATGAAAGAGTCGATATATTCTAAAGTCTATTTAAAGAGTAGCAGCTCAGGGGCACACAGGATTCCTTTTTTGAACTGGCAGCCACATGGTCCCTAGAATATAAACCACATGAGAGCAAGGCTCTGGGGCTCCATGCTGTGCTATCAGTGTCTGGAGGGCAGTTGGTTCTTAAATATTTGTTGAGTGCATGGGGCTTGCAGGGTCTTTCAGTCATTGCAGTGAGTTAATGCCCCCTGGATCCCTTACCATGATATAAGTGATGACGTTTGCCTGGTTATGGACATCTGGTGTCTTAGTCAGCTTGGGCTCTATAACAAAAGACCATAGATGTCTCATGCCCTCATCTAACCTAATTACCTTCTGAAGGCCCCATTTCCAATTACCATTACAGTGGGGGGGTGAGAGCTTCAACATACGAGTGGGGTGGGGGGAGACAAATTCAGTTTGTAGTACCCAGCTTTTCTCCTCCAGTGCCAATTCATTGGAAGTATCTGCACTGCTTTGACCGGCAGTTGTACTTGTCAGAGGTCCACCTTTCTGCTTCTGCCTCCGTGAGTGTCCTTGACTCCACAGCCCTCCCCTAGCCCTGGCCAGCTTTTCTCAGCATTATCGGACCTGTTGATGTTGATCATCTATCTGTGCTGGGCAGTGCCAGTCACAGCTGATCTAGGTTGGCACCTATAAACCTGACATGGGCAACATTTGTAGAGCCTCATGGCAGTCCTGATAAATCTTTATGTCCTCAGAAGTTCCTGTGGATGCCATCCAGGAGGATGCCAGCAGACAGAGAAATGTCTTAAAAGAAAAGTCTTTGCTCTCATTAGAGTAGGACCAAGATCTTTGTTGGCGGAGTTGGCTCAGTGATAGGCATGGAAGTGTAAGACACTCTATCATGGAAGGAGAGAGACGGCTGCCCTGCCATGAGCCCTGAGGGGAGCTGACCCAGTGCTGGGAGCTGGAGGCCTGTGCTGAGATGGAGATGGCACCTGTCTATAAGAAGACAATGACCCTTCCTCTTGGGCTGAGAAATTTTCCCCAGGCCTTAGCTGGGGGCTCTGAGGCATCATAGTGTCCCCCCTCCTGTAGGAAAGGTAAGAGGACACATGTCTTGACTGTCCCGTTGGCCCAGAGGTTCCTAACAGCTTTTTCTACCTACTATGGATGTCTTCATCATGGCCCCTGGGGTTGTCTAGCAAACCACTTGTGTCTTATTGCATCTGTTTATTACTTTACTTCATTGATGTTAGCACAAGGCCTGGCAGAAGGTAAATACTCAAATGTTTGAGTGAAAACTATTTCATAAATAGGAAACCATATAATATGTGGTCTTTTGTGTCTGGCTTCTTTCACTTAGCACAGTGTTCTCAAGGTTCACCCCTGTTATAGCATATGTCAGAACTACATTCCTTTCTATGATCATATAATATTCCATTGTGTGAATATTTTGTTGATGGAGATTTGGGTTGTTTCCATTTGGGGGCTGTTATTAATAATACTGCTGTGAACATTGGTGTACAAGTTTTTATGGGGACTTCTGTTTTTGTTCCTCTTGGGTATATACCTAGGAGTGGAATTGGTGAGTTATATGGCACTTATGCTTAAGTTAAATTTTTAAGGAACTACTAAACTTTTCCAAAGTGGCTGCACCATTTTACATTTCCACCAGCAGAACATGAGGGTCCTAATTTCCCCACATCCTTACCAATACTTACTGTCCGTCTTTTTGATCCCAGACACACTAGTAGGTATGAAGTGATAATACATGGTGGTTTTGATTTACATTGCCCTGATGATTAGTGAAGCTGAATATCTTTTTCTGTGCTTATTAGCCACCTTTGCCTTTTAAAAATACTGAATGTTAAGGGTCCTCCATGTCTGCACCCTTTGAGGAGAATGCCCAGGAGAAGAGCTAAGGCACAGTGCTTGCCAAGTCCCAACAGCGTTCGGGGTGTTTGACCCGTGTGCACTCATTGGTCAGGGAGCCTGTGAGCCCTGCTGTAGGGGCCCAGGGCTCTGAGCGTCAAGGGCAGCAGCCAGCTCTGCCGGCACCGCCCCTTCAGGGAGGAGGCTGCCGGCGGCAAGGGGAGATTGAAGGGGTGGTGTTAGGGAAGGGAACCTGAACCTCAGCTCTGGGGACCCCAAACCACATGACTTATTTGCATTTGGGGTTTTCAGGGCCAAAATGCTTTATCTTTGAGGGACCATGTGAGGGGCCAGCTGTCACTAGGCTGGGGAGGGGGAAGGGAAGACATGGCAGAGGAGGGGACTCATTCTTCCTGTTCCACAGCTCTCAGTGGCCTTTCTGTCTCTTCGTGGCTCTGGCCCCTTCCCCATAGCAGCGGATCCTCCTCATGCACCCCCAGACCCATGTCCTCCTTCTGGCCTGGATCTGCCCCCATCTGTCCCCACCTGGAGTTGACAGGAGATGTGAGAAATGGAAGGAACACTGACATGGGGCTGCAGTCCCGCTGAGTCACAAACTGTCCTTGTGCCCCTGAGGATGAGCTCCCCACCGGACTCACCTGTCTGGGCAGCATGAGGGGTTTGACTAAAGCCTTCCTGGTCCCGCCCCCCAGCTGACTCCCAGCTCGGGGTTTGCCCGTGGGCCTTCCAGGCAGAGCTGATGGCAAGGCTCTCACAGCCAGTCTCCTTGTTCCTAAAGGGATGTCCATACCTTCTCTTCCTCCCCTTGCAGGGCAGGGGGGCTGCCCCCCAGGCAGTGCACCCTCCTGGGTCCTCAGGGAAGACAGGTGCTGGGCTCCGTGTGTGGCCCAGACACTAGCTCTGTGAACCTGAGCACGCCATTTAGCACATTTTGTGCCTCAGTTTCCCCAACTGTATAATGGGGCGGGAGAACATCCCTTGTAGGTTTGTTATGAATATTAAACGAGTCAATCATAAAGCTCTTGGAATAGTGCCTAGAGGCGGGTAAGGGTTAATCATGGGGTCCTGCTCCCCTCCCCTCTTCTGCTGGCTCTGGAAGTGTCGCAGAGCTGTCAGTCACCCTGCTGCCTGGTCCCACTTCCCTCTTTGTGAATTGACTACTGCTCTTCATTTTGTCTCTCTCACAGGGACACACGGAGGTCCGACCTGGGTGCTCGGCTTCTGTGGTCCAGAAATCTTCATATGTAAAATATTTCCGTACCTGCAGAATCACTCTTTACCACATGGTTTTAAAAACCTGGTGTTATGTTGTACAAGGTAGACCCCACATTCAAAATGAGTTGTGTTGCCAAGTGCTGAATTAAACAAATGTATACCAGTTTCTTTATTGCAGGACTTTTCAGAGCCTTTAATTGCTAAGAGAGTTTCCTAGGAAGGAAAGAGTATATGTAACATTGTCCAAACTTAACTGTGGAACAACCCCACATGTAAAAAAAAAAAATATATATATATATACACACACACACACACACACACACACACATACACACACACGTATATATATGTATATAATATATATTATATATATATAATAAAATAGTATATTTTAACATTTTGCTAGGAGTTCCAGGTCCCTGGAACCCCATTTGGGAAACATCACTTTCTATGGAGCTCTCCAAATTTCCACTTGGTTCACTTCACACTCCAAAGCCAACAGTAGCACAGGATTACGAGGCCTGCGGCCGACTGAGGAGCACCCTGTAGCTGTCACTGATTTCTGTGTGAAGCAGCCTAGGGTGAAACCGAACGCTAGCTGTGGAACAGGACGCAGGGGCTCGCGCCTCACCATTGCTGCTCCAAACTGTGGATTTGCTTCCTCGCAGCTGAAACTGTTTCCTTGCCTACAGGCCAGGGATAAAAAGTGCCGCCTCCCGGGGTTGTTGTAAACTGTAAAGAATAAAGACATTGTTTATGAAAGCGCTTAGTTAAATAGAAATGCTCTAGACAAGTAATTTTAAGGCATTTATTAGTTATAGGAACAGACTCAAAATTGTAACCTTGTTAATATCGTGTTTTATCAACTTGGCTCCCGCCCCACAGGGGGCTGCAGGATGCACAGGCCTCTCTCACCTGGCAAACAGCCCCCTGGCTCTGCAGATCTCTGGAGAGAAACACAGGCCCCGGCCCTGCCGTGCCAACCCCTCCCCGCCCACTGTGGGAATCACTCCCTTTGTGGGGGAAGTCTCACTGCCCAAGGATGTCCAGCTGGAGGGTAAGAAGTGGCAGGGGTGCCAGGGCACCATGCCTCCCTCCCCACCCCCACCCCACCCACAGGTCTTCCTGAGCTGCAGCCCCTGAGGGAAAATAGCACAGCAGCGGACACCCAGAGCTGGGCGTTGGAGGCTCTGCCCGCTGCCAGGGCTCCTCTCTCCACGTGGGGGAACTGGGCATGGACCACCAGCCCGAGTCTCCATTTCTCCTTCGGGCCAGTGTCTGACAGTGCCGTCCTCATGAGAATTTTGCAGACAAGAATGCTGTCAAACTGCCAGCCCTCGAGGGGCTTGCGTTCTCGTGTGGGAGACGGGCCCACAGACATCCACACACAGCGGCGTGGCCGCCTCAGCTGACCATGGCCAAGGAGCCCAGCCCGTCGTGGTGTGACGGTGTCCCAGCCTGGCTGCCATAAAACACCAGACTGGGGCTTACACCACAGATGCTTATTTTCTCAGTTCTGGAGGCTGGAGTCTGAGATCAGCTCTGGTGAGGACTCCTCCAGGCTGTGGACAGCCACCTCCTCTCCATGTCCTCACCTGGCCTTTCCCTAGTGCAGCCTGGAGAGAGCTCTCTGGTGTCTCATCTTAAAAAGTCACACATCCTATCAGATTAGAGCCTCTCCCTTATGACATCATTTAACCTTAATTACTTGCCAAAAGCCTGTCTCCAAACACAAACACACTGGAACTAGGGCTTTAACACCTGAATTTGGGGGACACGGTCCAGGGCAGATGGTAATGAGCCCAGGGCTGTGCGCCGTTTTCCAGGGTTCCGCCCACTCGCCAGGCTGTGGATTTGACGCAGACCATGCTACGTACTGAAATGGCAGAGTGTTAGAGCCCTGAGTGGAGTCCAGTTTACCCCCTCCTGTAAAGCATGGGGAAATCAGGACTCCCAGAAATAAAGTGATGCTCTCAAGGTCCCGCAGTCCAAGTCCTTGACTCCCTCAGGGACTAACACTTTAAAAATGTGATTTCTGGAACAACCATGCCCACGAAGCTCCCGGAACCCACTTCTGGGGTTGTTCTTCCTGCATCCCAGACCGATGTTCCCAATTGTTCTGGCTTCATGTCAGGCCTTTGTAAATAGCTTGTTAGCAGCCTCATGATTAACTCTTGAGACAGGGAACCCAGAGCCCAAACTACTCTCTTCCTACCACTTTCCCCTTAGGAACTTCTGGAGCCTCCAAGGAAGCCCTAGGGCTCCTGGGGCCCAAGCAGGAATTCCCTTCTAGCCTGACATTCTTCTGTTAGAGACAGGCCCAGAATGAAAGAGACTTCCTGAGGTTACAGAGAAAGGACAAGAAGTGATCGCCGAGCCTGGAACAGAACCAAGGTCTCCACTGAGGGCCTTGAGGCCTAGTCCAGAACATCCTGGACTCCCCTGCGTGTCAGGGTCACTTGGGTGTTTAAAATGGACGTATTTTCAGGCACTACTCCAAACTATCCAGTAGATCTAGAGTGGGGCCCTGGAATGGGCCTTGAAAGAAACATGTGACTGCCGTGGCTGCTTTCCCCATAACCCGGCATCTACATTCCGGGTGCGTGGCAGCCTTATTGCAGGCAGGGCTGAGTCTCTGAGGTTTACAGGCCAATTGGCACCAGCTTTGCATGTCCTTCTAGCACCGAGAGCACTGTTCTCGACTCAGCCAAAGAGCTAAAGGTGATTCTTCGAGCTATCGGTTGTGCCTGGTCCCACAGCGTCGCTTGTCAGACGCATCCAGAAGGTTCCCACGCATTCCTATAGGTGGAACATGCGCATAAACAGTAACAGGTGCAGCCAGGCGATCCTACTACCGGTGAGCACCATCTGGACCAAGAGACTAAAAAAGAACCCAAAAAACTATGTGATGGAATTTTCCCCTTTTTGTTTTCTTGTTTCTGGTGTCTTAAATATTGTGTTTAGTTTAAATACAGATAGGATCCAAGCACAAATATTATGGGCAGAAAAGCCAACACAGCGCTCTATGTTGAGACGGTTGCTTTCAGGTGGGGCATAAACATAATGCTTGCGGTGCCTGCAGGTGGCCTGGAGCCTCCTGGCGTGTGTCACCTCAGTCCTCCATAGGACATCTCTGAAAAGTTAGTTTATTTCCATTTTAGAGAGAACTAATCAGAGGAGAAGAGGTCAGATGACTTAACGGTCGCAGAAAACTAGTGCCGGAGTTGAGATGACAATGCGGACTGCACGTCTCAGCTATGACCAGGTCTAGCCCTGGTTCCTGGGCCTGGGGGGGGGGGGGGGAGGGCTGGGAAGGAGGGCTGAGTTCATGGCCCTGGAAAAAAAGGGCCCAGGAGTGGAACTCCAGCCGCCTGGGCTTGTCTTTGTTACGATGATTAACAAGGAGCATTTGAAAGGTAATCGTCTGTGTAAAGTGCATTCCAGCCCGGCCACAGTGCTATTTCCCCCTGGCCCCTGGATGGCAATGGTTGCTGTCTTCACGGTGACAAGGGGGAGAATGCTGATCTGAGCTCGGCTGCCAGGGTCGCCCCTGGGGACTGGTGTCCCTGATTAGCTGGCCCCGGCAGCATTTGGGAAGATGAGATTTCAGTTCTGAAGATCTTTGCAGATTGCCACGGGTTAGGTGTTATTCCTGGGGCTCTGCACCTGGCCCTTCCCTAGGTCACCATGTGCTCTCTGGACTCTGGGAAACCGCAGATACAGTGATGGGGCTGGACTCGGGGAGGGTCCTGGGAGAGAATGAACACTGGGGTATTTCTCTGTCAAAGGCGCTGTGAGAGCTTGACTATGATATCAGCTGGAGTTCCCCATAGAAATAGAACCAGCAGAAGAGCGAGGGGCTGAAGGAAGGGGGAGGGAGAGAGGGAGAGAGGGAGAAGGGGAGGGAGGGATTTATTTTAAGGAACTGGCTTATGTGACTGTGGAGGCTGGCAAGTCTGAACCTGTAGGGTGGCTGGAAATGTGGGTGCGTTTTCTATGCCTTGAGGAGAATCCCCTCTTCTCCAGGAAATCTTAGTCTTTGCTCTTAAACAAGGCCCACCCACACGTGGAGGGTAATCTGCTTTACTCAGTGTTACTGAGTTAAATGTTAATTACATCTTAAAAATAACTTCACAGCAACATCTAGGCTGGTGTTTGACCAAACAACTGAGCGCCATAGCCTAGCCAAGTCAGCACCTAAAATTAACCACCACACTTTTTCCTTTAGGGCTCACAGCCACAACACGGAGTGGGCGACTTTAGTCAAGAACAGCACTGGAGCTGGGTCTAAGGTGTTTCTGGTTCCACCTTCACACGATACCATGCTGTATCTTGAAGATGACCCCTAAGATCTTTCTACTGGGACATTTTAAGTTCTTTGTAAATCAACCAACAGTCTGCATTTTCCTTACTGCTCTCATTCCCAAAAGAGCTGCTAGTGTTAACTAACCCTCTACCTTTTTTTTTCTAATGAGGTAATGATCTACTAAGAGCCGGGAAATCTTATTAGTAACCAAAGACTTGACCTTGTGTCCAGACTCTGATACTTACCAGCCGCCTCTTAACCTCTAAGTTTGAATCTCCATTGAATGGTTCAGGGAACGCATCCATCCATTCACAAAGTCTATTAAATGTTTATGGTGTTCGGGCCTTATGATGAGAACTGCGGATGGAATATGTTTAAGACACAGACCTTTTTGGGTTGCTCAGTCTAGCCAATCTTGAGATTATGAGAAGATCAGCCAGTGTTTGGAAAGTCCTTCTGATATTCTGAAATGCTAGCTCTCAGCAGGCGCATGCTCATTGCAGCCGCTGACTGTAAAACCTTCCCACGATTCTGTGAAAATGACATAGTTGACTTCACTGTCAGTGTGATAGGGACCGAACATTGCATATGTTCTGCGCATTTATTTGCTTGAAAGTTTAAGAAGTAGAGCAATTGCTCAACCACCTGTAAAATCTCCGGAACCCCAGAAGAAATGCTATGAAAGGTCTGAGCCGAAACTCAACAATGAGCTTTGCCAACTAGAGGAAAAGATAAATAGAAACGAGGAAGGTTATTATGTGGGACTGTTTTTTTTTTTTTAAAAAAAATGCTGATGCTAAAAAGAAAACTTTTGCTAATGGAGAACACGGCAGAGGAAATGATGCATCGGTGAACTTCTGCTAAATGACTCCTTATGCCTTAATGACTCGCTTTCTGTTGGGAGAGATGCCTTTTTCTAAGGAAGGTGCGTCAGCGAGGTGCGTTGTCTGATTAGAGAGGAATGGGAGCAAACCATTGCCATCGTTCCCCTGTCATGTCATGGATGAGTCATTGTCCTGAGGAGTGCCACCATGGAGCCCAAGGGTTGTAACCAGAACAATGTTTTTACCCTGAAATGTACGAATAAGTAGAAGATACGTTTTGCCAGTGAAAAGCAGTGCTACTCCTTGACCAGTGATTTTGAAGATATACTGATAGAGGAAAACATTACAATTTTATCAATCCATGTAGATTCTGAAATATAAGTGACCTGAGTAAAAAAGAGCTCGAAGGGGCCCCCAGAAGCTTAAGTTCTGGCACATGAAGGTCAACGACAGTCTCTGTTCTGCTCAGGTGTCTATTTTAGCTTTCACACCCCTGGTTCTGTCCAAACAGCTGGCTGTCTACTTCCCTCTAGTTAGAGTGTTTCCCTGAGCTTCCTTTTGTATTACCGTAGTTAAGAATGAAAATAAGCTGGGGATAAATATTGCTTTTGTTTATATTCTGCCCCTTCTTCTTTCCCTGGTGCCTCAGTTTTTTAAATCTATAAAATGGTTAGGTTTTAAAATGTGGGGGTTCTCTCGTTTCCTGTTTCTTCCTGCTTCCTGAAATCACAGCACAGAGAGACAGGACCCATAGAAGAGAGAGAGGGTGGGGGAGGGAGGAAGGGAGGGAGGGAAGAAGGGAGGGAAGAAGGGAGGGAGAGAGAGGAAAGGAGGGAGGAAGGAAGGGAGAGGGAGGGAGGGAGGAAGGGAGGGAGGGAGGGAGACGAAGGGAGAGGAAGGAAGGAAGGAAGGAGGGAGGGAGGGAGGGAAGGAAGGAAGGAAGGAAGGAAGGAAGGAAGGAAGGAAGGAAGGAAGGAAGGAAGGAAGGAAGGAAGGAAGGAAGGAAAGAAGGGCTGGATTTATCTTTAAAACCTCCAGGGTGAACTACTCCCAGCACCACTCTGTGCTCAGGCGAGGGAAACGGGGAATCCCCGCTGACCCGCTGATCCGGCCCTGAAGCTTTGCACTGTCCCCGCGTCCACTGTCGGCGGCCCGGCTGTGCCTGGGCCGCGTGCTCGGGAAGGCGGGCGGCGATCTGGGGCCAGGCGAGGGCTGAGGGCTTATTCCATCTCGCGGAAGCGTGTCTGAGACAGACATTTGGTGAGGAGGCAGGGGTGTGCGGGGAAGGGGGGGTTGTCATGGCAACCTGGAACCGTGTGCACTTCAAACCTGTTGATTTTCCCTCTGGAGCCTTGCCTTTTCCAAGGGGAGGTGACAAACACTGGGAGTGCCAGGGGGATATGAGCGCGTTCCCACCAGTCACCCTGCAGCCCCTCACCCGAACAGTGCACGCAGGAGGGGCTGGGGTGCTGCACCCAAGAACCAGCTTCCTGCACCTCACAGGCAGCCCGTCTCCCAGGCCCACCTGCTCCAAGGGGCCCTGGGGCACCGAACCCCTCATGGCCCTGCCCCTCCTCTGACCTCCCCGCGTGCAGGGCTCTGAGCTGAGCTTTCCTGGGCCTCTTAGCTCTTGAAGGCCGCACACCAACAGCATATTAGCCTCGGCATAAGCGGTTTCTATGCTGAAGCACCAACCATGAGGAATGAATGAACGAGGAAAGGGGGGGTCAGAGAGGGAATCACCCCCAAGGGCCTGGCAGCTGAAGGGGAGGAGGGGAGAGAGCGGAGGGGAGGGAGAGGAAGGGAGAGGGGGGGATGGAGAAAGTCTCAAGGGATGGAGAATTCAGGGCTGCTCGGGAAGGAAGGTAGGATGGGTAGAGGCAAGAATAGGCACAATTTAATTAGGGGGAAACTAAGTGTTAATAGCGTTCTTGGCAGCATTCAGGAGCCGATCTGGGTTTCAGTGCCTGGGCACCAGGGCCTTGGGGGGTGGCTGCTGTGTGAGCGGCCACTAGGGAAGCCCCGCTGGGCCCTGCTTCTTCCTCCCAGGGCCCCTCGGAGCCTGGAGCTGCGGCCCTGCGCCCCAGCTGGCTGCAGGGGCCAGGACAGCCCCGGGGCCTCTGCTCCAGCCACCGCCGGTTTCCCCGTGACTTCAAAGAAGTTGGAGAGCAAATCTTGAGAATGGCCTCTGCTGCTTCCCCACTTCTCAGCCACAAGCCTGTCCCTGCTGAAAAGACTCCTGTTGCCCTGGCTGCTGGCGGCCCCAGGCCTGTGTTTGTGACAAATGTGAGTTCGCTGGAGTCCGGCGTCAGGGGGCACTGCTTCCGCTCCATTCTCTCAGCTGCTGTCTCAGGATCCCTGGCTCGGAAGAAAGTTCTAGCAGGATCCTCCGTGTACGATGTGGAACCAGATTTTGTGTGTGCTACATATAGCTGTGCGGGTGTTGGGTAAGGAGCACACGTGTTGTGAGTGCAGAATGTGGTCATAGGACTCAGGTGCAAGAATCTGTTTCTTCACAGCCATGTGTATGTTTGCAAACGGCCTGGTGGTTACTCCCTGGACCAGAGAGTTACTTAGGAATGTTCCAAATACACTGTACTTGTCAACATGTTCTAAAGCCAGCGAAGAAAGGAAAATGTCAAGTTGCTTCCAAACTGATCTAAGTAGAATTCTATAAAATGTACCCAGTGGAAGTGATTCTGCATGTTACACTCAGAAACCTTTAATGGCCTCTCGTTGCCTGTGTGAAACATTTGGATTCTGGCCAGTCATTTAAGACCTGCCACAGTCTAGACCTAGTATTATTTATCTCTAAGATTATGACCTTCACTGCACACACCTCAGAGGTTATTTTTGCATGTATCCTTTTGACCACACAAGGAAATCGATTTCCTGGACAAATACATCATTGACATAAACATCCGATTTGCAGATGGGCCAAAGCTGAAGGGACAGTGAATTCATTTCTCCAAGTAAGACTGACACCTAGACTGGCTGGGCTTGGCTCTAGCACTGGGGATGCAGCAGGAACTAAAGAAAGCCTCTGCTCTTGTGGATCTTGAGTACAAGTGATGGAGACAGACCTACATGTCAGGTGGGGGAGAGGAGCACAGCAGCTTGTGAGGGGGGTTACTGCTGGCCTCCCGAAGATGGCTTCTCTGATAGGGGATCTTTGAGCAGGTACCTGTGTAAAATGAAAGAAAACACCAGGTCTCAGGAGAATGGTGTTTTCAGGCAGTGGAAAGAGCAGATGCAAAGACTGCGAGGCAGAAGCATGCTTGGTGCGTCTGTGCAACAGCAAGAAGGCCGGTTGTAGCTGTGGTGGACTCCGTGGAGGCGAGCATGGGAGGAGGTGAGGTCATGTAGAGCATTCTGGCCATGGCAATGACTTTGGACTTTACTCTGGGTGACCTGGGAAGCCACCAGGAGGTTTTGAGTAGATGACATGTAAGATTGACTTATGTCTTCAATGATTACTCTGGTTGCCACATGCAGAACAGCCTACTGTTGGGGTCAAGGGTGGAAGCTGGGAAACCAGTTAGGAGATAATTTTAATAGTCTGGGTTAGGGACAGTGATGGTTTAGACCAGGGTGTGAGTGATGGGGGTGATGAAAATGGTGGGACCCTTAGATACTTTGAAGGCAGGGTTGTAAGGATCTGCTGATAAATCAGGTTTGCCATGTGAGAGGGAGTCAGTGATTTTAGGGATTTGGGACTGAGCAGTTGAGAAAATTGAGAAGGAAGTCACTATTTAAGGAGATGAGGGGAAGAAGTTTGGGAAGAGGTAGCGATAGAGAGCCATGGGTTCTATTTTGGATAGATTACATTTAAGATACCTGTTCTGTAATTAGAGATATTCAGTAGGCAATTGGAGTCCAAAAGTCAGGGGAGAAATTAGTAGTAGAGAAATGGTGTTGGGAGTTGTTCAGCCTGTAGTTGGATTTAGGGAGCAAGGGCAGGTAAAGAAGGGAAGGAGTCCAAGGACCCAGCAAAGCCTGAGGAGAGGCAGCCAGTGGAATGGGATGATAACCCGGAGAGGGGGGTTCCTGTGAGGCCAGGGAAAGAAAGTACCCCCAGGAGGAGAGAGAGTTCGCCTTGGTCAGGTGTTGCTGAGGCATCAAGTGAGATGAGGTCTGGGAGTTCGCCAATGAGTTTAGTGATGTAGACGTCCATTGCTATAGAGAATTTAGATTTAGAAAGTCCCCAACAGGCCACGACTATCATGATCCATTTGGTAGGAACCCACACATGGGTTTAAATGGTCAAGTTTTCATGCACAAGATTTGGAAAATGTGGGTTCACAACAGTTCATGAGAAAGGGCCTGTGATTTATGGCCCAGAGACGACGCCATGTGAACCACTGTGGGATGGTGATGTCAAAGAAGGCGTACGGACAGACTGCCACGTGGATGGAGCAGAGCGCCTGTGCCCATGGGACTGCAGTCTCCCTGAGAGGCACACGCAGGCACATGGGAATGTGCTCCTTTGCTGAGACCCACACTCCTAAAAGAGAGGGTAAACCAGAGGGCCTTGCGGGAAATTTTCACAGCGGTGAAAATCTGTTGAAAAACTAAAGGTGTTCAGCTTGGAGAAGACCCAAGAGGGTCCCTAGCTATTTGAAAGATTGCCTTTTGGATGAGGGATCATAAAAGATTAAGGAAAAGCTTTTCACTTACTTCTTTATGTATAACAAACCACCTCCAATTTATTATTTTTCACAATTTTGTCAGTTGGTCGAGTGGTCCTTCTGCTGGTTTCACCTGGGCTGTTACGACTATAGTTCGATGGTGAATTAGGAAGGTTCCGGGCTCAGTTGGGTCCCTCAGACCATGTGGTCTTTCATCTTCAAGATGACATTGGACTTCCTCACCTGGTAAGAAACGGGCAGAGCATGGTGGCCATAGGATAAAAAATGTGGATGAGAGTAAGTCCCTATTGTTGTGTAACTAATTACCCCTAAATTTACCAACTTAAAATAACAAACATTTATTATATTACACAGTATCTGAGGGTTTGGAATCTAGGAGCAACTTAACTGGGTGATTCTGGCTCAGGGTCTCATGAGGTTGTCCTCAAGCTGTTCACTAGGCCTGCGGTCATCTCAAAGCTTTATTGGGCTGGGGAATTCTCTTTCGAGGTCACGCATGTGATTGTTGGAAGGTCCAGTTCCTCACGGGTGTTTTCTGTCCCCTACCTCATGGGCTTTTCCCATGGTTACTTATAACCCGGCAGCTTGCAGCTCCCTCAGAGTTGGGAGCTGGGAGTGGGGTAGGGTGAGGAGAGAAAGATGGGAATCATAATTTTTTTATAACCTAATCTCTGAAGTAACATATCAGCAATTCTGCCATGTTACTGGTCATACAGACTAAAGCTGGTACAATGTGGGAGGGGTCCACATAAGGGTGCGAATGCCAGGAAGTGGGAACCACTGGGGACTGTGTGGAAGCTGCCTACTGTAATGCACACAAAACCTGCTTTGGCTGTGGAACAAACAAGACTTTGCTGTTGGATTTAATGTGATAAGTGAGGAAAAGGGAGAAAGTAAGGATGGCTTCTAGGTTTTTAGTTTACGCTGCTCACTACAGTGCGAACTGCTGGAGGAGACCATGTAGAGGTGGGGAGAAGTCAAAGTTCTGCTTTCGGCTTCTGAAGTTTGGGAAGCCTTTAAGATGTCCAGCTGGACAAGTCAGTAAGCAGTTCGAACGAATGATTTCAGGAGCTCAGGGGACAGCTCGAGACAGGAGATGAAATTTATAACTCCTTGCCTGTGGGTGGCATTTAAAACCAGGCCCTGGGTAAGATCACTTAGTTGCAGTCCTTCTCAACCTTAGTGCCCATTTGAATCACCTGGGAAGATTTAAAAATTTTTTTGAAGGCCATTCTCCAAACCAATTGAACCAACGTCTCTCGAGGTGGCACCCAGCTATTGGAATTTTAAAGCTCCCCGGTGATTCCAATATGTAGCCAAGGTTGGGAGCAACTGACAAGGGAGAAGATGCCAATGGAGCAGCCAGGACTCTTGCTTGTGTGTGAGGATAGAGGATGGCAGAGTGTTCCCGAGGGAGAAAGTTCCAGCCTAAGGCCCAGCTTCCTTGCAGTGCCTGAGAGTCGGCTGACTTTGAGGCCGAGCTGTTGGCCAGCTGGTGAGAAGACTTCACGCACGCCACATGCAAAGGGCCACCATCTGTGGCTGACGGACAGCATAGGATCACTTTGGAATTTCAAAATGTAAAAGTTGAATGCCCTGATTCCCTTCTGTAATGCAGTCGGACTTAATTAGACCCCAAGTATTTTCCAAGTATTCCTCCGGCCTTTTTAATTAGGGATAAAAGTTAAGCAAATTTGAACCTGATATTCTTGAAAGGGTGGATGATTCTGCGCAGAGATGTGGCTGGATTCCAGCTGCAAGCTCCTAAAGCCAGGCTACAAAGAGCAAGTATCCAGCCCAGTTGAACTTCAGATGAACAATAACACATTGATCTTTGCATGCAGGAGATCTTGGGGCAACCCATTGTTTAGGTTTCGGAGGTTATTTTTCCAACTGGGAATCTGTGCATTGAGAGAAACATTTTTTAGCAGAGATCTCCATTTGTCACTCCTACTCATCTCTAACTTTTGCAGACCGGTGTACCTGCGTCAGCCAGGAACAGTGGCTTGCAGCTGTGTTCTCAACCCTACTTCCCGAGGCATTAACTCTGTGACCTTGATCTCATGTCATTTTTCATGACTCTTGACCAACAAATCAAACAGGCCAAATTTGTAACTATTGAGTCCTTTGGAACCCTATAGGTGCACATCATCAGGTTTATTTAAAAAGTATCACTTTGTCTCTGTTTCTATTTTGTACTATTAGGGTATCAAAGGAACCCCAAATGCTCTCCAGTTGGGAATCCAAAGTCCTCAGTTCAAGATTTAGCTCTGCCTCTTGTTGCCTGTGAGCTGTAGAGTAAGCCACTTAGCCTGCTAAGCCCGTTCCCCTCTGTAAAGAGAGATCCCCACTTTACCTCTTTCCTGAGGTCATTGTCTATAGAGAAATGAGTGATGTAAACAGCCTCATCTTGTTGATGTAAAGACGTGCCACCATAGCCATGTCCCCTCCTCTGGGCAAATGCAGAGCCACTCATCTGCCCTGGACATCTGGTTTCTTGCTTTCTCACCATCAGGCCTTTTGTTCCTTCCAAATCTCATGGCACAAACCTCACACTTCTTCAGGAAGTCCTCCTTAATTAACCCCATCTCACATGGATCATCTTTTTTTGTCTTTCTCTAATGCCAGAAGAACCTGATGTCCTCTTTAAATTAAGTACCATTTCCTTACATGTTTCTCTATAGAGGTGTTAAATTTGTCCCAAGCGTCCATTCTGGATCTGCATTAGATTGTAAGTTTTCGAGGGGTAAGGACTGCCGATTGTCTCAGCTTTGCAGCACTGATCAGTATGAAAGTCGATCCATTAATGTGAACCACTAAATTCTTTCCACATCTGATGTGTATTTCCCACTGATCTTCACAAATCAAGATCATCCAGAAAGCAATCAAATTCGGGGTGTTTGTAGACATTTTCCTGCGTTTATAACTCAGTCCTTCTGTTGTTAAAACAATTCTTGGCTACCAGCGTCTGAATGATAATTGGGTATCAACCTGTGAGGGAGGGAATGGAAACATCTATTTTTGCCTTTCATTATCAGAGGCATGTCTTCATCAGCACCCTCCACACTCCGCTCCACGCTTCCTTCTCTTTCAAATCGTTCCAAGCCCAGTGACATTTGAAACGATGAGTCATTGTCTAAATGTGGAGACTCATTCTGCATGCACAACTGTGCCTGCCTGGGTGCCCTCCCAGGTCCTCCCTGGTGGTAAGCATGACGCTGACCTCTCTGGGAAGGGCATTCTCAAAATGATCCTCCATGAGTTGAAAGTGACATAAACCATGACCTGATATTTCTGGAACCCTCACAGGGATGAGAGGACTCAAGCTGATGCTTTGTGGATTTTACATCATGAATGTATCTTGTAGACTTCCGTGGTATAGTAGAACCAGCACCAATCTTACAGACAGGAGGCCTGAATTGGGGTCTTGCTCTTTCGCTAACTAGTTGTGTGATCTTGGGCAAGTCATGTTACCCTGCTGGAGCCCGGAGAGAAAGCAGGTTGAAATGGATCCGCTTAATTTCCTGAAAGTTCCCAGGTTCAACTGGGTGTTATGAGATAGTGTGTCCCAGACAACAAAGACCTCACAATTTTTTCTTGGTCTCCTAATGTTTCTGTTGACCTGGAGAAGTGGTGGGGAGAGGGGGGACTCTTTTGGGTAGCTTGCTGGATGTCTAATGGCTACATACGTAACAGGTGGTGAAAGTGGATCAGAAGCCGGTAGGCGGAATTCTGAAAAGAGTGGACAGAAAAGTGGGAAAGAGGGTGTTCTGTGTTTCTCCCCATACTGCCATTTTTCTGGTCTAGTTGCAGATTTCTGCTCACTCCCAAAGGGTCAAGTGTCTTGCTGATTGCTGTGGACCAAATGCTTCTCCCCACATTCTTTTTTCTTAATGTTTTTATTGATTTTTTATGTTTTATTTTTTTTTAGAGAGAGAGAAGAAGGGGAAGAGAGAGATACACTGATGAGAAACATCAGTCGGCTGATCAAGCCTGCAACCTGGGCACATTCCCTGACTGGGAATCGAACCAGCAACCTCTTGGTGCATGGATAGATGCTCGACCACTGAGCCACACTGGCCAGGCTCTCTCCACAGTCTTATGTTGAAGACTTAATGTGATGGTATTTGGAGGTGGGGACTTTAGGGGGTGATTAGGCCATGAAAGTAAAGCCTCCATGATGGGATCGATGTCCTTATACGAGCAGGAGGGAGAGAAAGTGCCCTTTTTCTGCCATCTGAGGATGCAATAAGAAGATGGGCATCTATAAACCAGGCAGAGGGGTCCCCAACCACACTGGAACCCAGCCAGCCTCCATAACATGAGTAATAAATGTTTGCTATTTAAGCCACCCAGTCAGCGGTAGCTGTTACGGCAGCCTGGGCTAAGGCACTGATACCATCCAAGACACAGGGTCTGATCCTGCTTCAGCCCCAGTTCAGGGCTGGAGAAATCACTCCGTTTCAGAGACAAATGGTTGTGGGGCTTCTACCTGCTCAGGCTAATTTGCTGTCCTTAGGACCCCAGGTACTGAGCCCCAGTCCTTGCACATTTTAAACTTTACGTAAAGGTATCACCCCTGCATGTGTCTTCCTGAAACCTGGTGGGGTTTTTTCGTTTGTTTTTGTGGGGTTTTTTTTGCTATGGATCCATGTGGATACGTGTAATTTTAGTTGATTCATTTGAACTACTATGTCCTTTTCCGATGTATCAGTATTTATGTATTTTTGTTTTGTTTTGAGGGACAGGTGTGTTGTTTCCAATCCTTTTTCTAGTAAAAGCAAAGCTGCAGTTCACATCCTTATGCACACCTCCTGGAGCACATGACGTTGCTGGGTCACAGGTTGCGTCTGTCATCATCTTTACTTGTTACGGCCACAGTGCTCTTGCAGGGTCCTCTCAGTGTGTACCCACCGCAGGAGAGTTCCTATTATTCCAAATCCTTGTCTACACACATTGTACTCCAGGCCTTTTAGCCTTTGCCAATTTTTGATAGAGTGGGTATTTAATTTGGTTCCAGATTTTTAAGGGGACAATTTAAACATTTCCATGTGAGTAGGATGTTTACTATCAGTTCATGACAGATGTTTATTAGACTAAGGAAGTTTGTAGTCTTATTTTCCTATGACTTTTTTTAAAACCACAACTTTTGTCAAATATTTATATTCTGCATATTTAGAGGTGATCACCCAACATTTTAAATAATCTTCTTAATGGTATTAGACCCAGGTGGCTGATTTTATGGGAAACTGTGAGGTGAGGTAAAGATTCTTATTAAGACCAATTCCTTGCAATTTTTCAGAATCTCACCCTCCGATAGGGCATCTTAAAAGTCACCTCCCACAGTCAGAGGGTTGGAAAGGAACTCAGATGTCATCGTGTACAGCAAACAATTCATCATGTGCTAAGTGGGGATGTGCCAGGGTGTTGTTATAACTGGAAACTATTACCTGGAAGGACTAAAGAACAGCATGCTCGCAATGGGCTATTTGAACAATATACGGTTATTATGGGCCAATGCCTGGGGCTTGGATATATTTCTGTTACGGTGAAATTTTCTTTGTAATGGAATTGGTTATAATGGGATTTGGTCTCCATTCATCTCACTTACCCGCTCTCCCTCTGGCGGCTTTGATAGCCCTGCTCCCTTAGCAGCGGTCCCCCCGGCAGTGTCTAAGGAGCCAAACGTGCCTCTCATTTGTGACCAGGAGCCCTCTAACGGGGCTCTCCTCATAACCCCAGATCTCTTTGACTTACCAGACACCCACCCATCCTCCATGGCCTTCCTCCATCTGCCTTCCCAAGGTGTTCCCCGTCTCACTTGGCCTGTCCCCTCTGAACCCTGGAAGCTTGTTTAGGCTCAACTTGTGTTTGTCCCGCATTACGGCTGAAGGACGCGGTTCAGAAGGGCTCTGAGTCTTTGCCCCGGTGGTGTCACTGTCGTGTGTGTCAGTTAGAGGAAGATGCTAACAAGCCTGATATCATAGGTTTTTTTAGCAGAAGCACCTCTGCCATCCACCTTGCACAAGAGTTTTGAGTTAAATATTGATCGACCTAGGAGGGTGTGGGTGATGCCACCCACCGAGTCACCACTCCAGCTACATTCAAAAGCCACTCCCCACCCAAAAGCTGTCCAGGCGCCCCCCTGGGTCATTCATTAGCATAAACTCAGGTGTGGTTGCCAGGGCCTCCTCAGGAACAACAGATACTCCTTCCCTGGGAAATTGTAAGGGTTTTAGGAGCTCTGTGCCAGGAACCAGGGACAAAGACCAAATCTATTTTTTATTATATTATAGAAAGATAGAGTTAAAATATCCTAATACATCAATTTTCCCTCCACTCCTTCATCAGTGAACCAGAGCCCGTGACCCACGGCATTGTCAACACAGCGTGGTATTGAGTGCTGGCCTTTTGCCACGTTGATGGTGAGAAATGGAATCTCGGCCGTTTGCATTTGTATTTCTTTGATTCTGAATGAGGCTGAGCATCTTTTCATGTTTTGGAGAGCCGTCTCTATTCTGAACAGATAAATGGGAGGGGAGCAAAGTGAGCAGGTCCGGACCTCGGGGCACCTTAGGAAGGGCGAGAGGAGGGGACATGGGGTCCTGCAAATGGGGACGTGAAGGGTGGGAGATGGACTGAAGGTCACGGAATGTTTTTCTTACACACTTTTTTAGATTCACTTCCACTTTCCTCACTCAGCGGTCGCCCCCAGGTCCATAGCAGTCCTCCGAGTGAGTCTGTCATGCTCCCATTGTTGGGACACCTCAGGTCCCTGGCAGATCCTCCCGGGGAGGCTTCCTGGGTGAGCAGAGTGACCCTGCCAACACCCAGCTGTCAGAGCCTGGCCACTGTGCTTTGCTGACCGCTCTGTTCTGGTGCCCTTCGGAGCATCTGAATGCCAGGGTGAGGAGAGCGCTGGCCTCACCTAGCTCCTGTCTCCACCACGTTGTTGACGGGGGGTGGAGCTGTCGTGGGGGGCCAGGACCTTGTGTGTATCTAAGAAAGGAAACTAACGATCAGTAAGTCTCCTGCCCTTGAAACAGTGGGAAGAAGAGAGAGAGAATGAGAGAGGGAAAGAGGCTGTGATGCTGTCCGGGACTGACTTTCGACGTCGGCCCCAGCTGGTACAGATCCATTTATGTCCAGAGGCCCTCAGTCCAGGATGCGGGGCTGGGAAGCATGGGCTGGGGTGTCTCTCAGAGGTTTTGTCTCTCCCTGTCAGAGTGTAGCGAGCCCAGGGTGGAAGAATGAGCTGTTCCTGGGAGGGGGCCCCAGCTATCCACACAAGATGACACACATCTGCTCCTTGGGGACAGGAACTGGCCCCTCCTGGGGCATGGATGAAGGACCCGAGCCAGTCCCCCTGAGGGAGCAAGCTGCTGCTGGACCAGTGATTGGCCCTGCCCTCAATCCCCTGTCCCTCCACCAGAGCTGTACCAATCACAGCCGTAAGCGTAGATGCTTGGGAAGTAAGAGGAAAAGTGCTCCATTCTCGAGAGCTGTGTCCACTCTGTCCATTTCAAAGCGCTGTAGGGATGCAGCTATGGTTTCTATCTGATTCAATTCCATGGCCCAGTTTCCACATCTGTGAAATGCTTGTGAGAGTTCCTATAACAAAAGAATTCCCAAGATCTTGAAATGGTAAGACTCCCGAAGGCCGGTTGCTCAGATCTTCTCCACGGAGCAGAGCGTATGTGTGTGGAGGAGCGTCAGTTCCCAGCGGCCAGTGTCTCCATCTGAGTTTTAACACACCTGAGGCAGAATGATCCTGAGCTGTGATGGATGGAGGTCGCTGGCAGCGGGATTTTTGGCAGCAGCCCGCCGGTCTGATGAGCAGCCAACCCAGAATGAAGATAAAGCACCCGTGAGCTTTGATGGACGACAGACAGAGCTTGTCTTGAAATTGGTCTTTCAAAACAATATACAAACTAATACACAAATCAATGCAAAGTGTTTAAACGGCCAGGAAAACTCAGCCCATCTATCACACTTAAGGGGAACAGGGGGCCATAGAGTTTGGGCAATTGCTCGAGTCCCCAAGGCCCTGGGGAAAGAAACTCTGTCTCTGGCAACTGACGGCGTAAGTGAGTGTCTCCCTCCTGAGCATGGAGCCCAGGACGGCCTGAAGCAGGGAAATGGGAGAGAATTCCTGGCCCTGGCCCAGCACAGGGGCTGGATGGGAACAGCTGCAGCCCTTGTCTCTTCATTCCCCCACTGGCCACTCATGGAGGGGCCTAACTTTTGGGGTGGCCATTGTGACAGGGGCCCTGAGGTGGGGGTGGCTCCAGGCCTTGTGCTGGTGACAATGCACAAGAGTTGGTTTCAACTCAGTGACTAAAAGCCCAGCAGCCTGGAGACCTGTAACAAGCTAACTGTTCATTTCCCGTGTGTGCATTTAATCTACATGTCTTTATTTTTAATAAAATCATATATATTTGAGGTGTAAACATGATGCTTTGGTATATATACTCATAGTGAAATGATTACTACAGTTAGCTCATCAACACACGTATTGTTCACCTCACATAGCTAGTGTCTGTGTGTTGAGAGCATCTGAAGTCTGCTCTCTTAGCAAATGTTCAGGGTTCAGTACAGAATTACTAACTGTAGTCAGCATGCTGTACCTTAGATCTCGGGCTTACGCATCCTGCATAACTGGGGCTTTGTGCCCTTCCACCAACACCTCTCATTTCCCCCATCTCCCTGCCCTTGGCAACCACTGCTCTTCTCTCTATTTCTGTGTGTCCAACTTTCTCAGATCCCACACAGACGTGAGATCGTGTAGTATTTTTCTTTTGTGTCTGGTTCGTTTCACTTAACATGTCCTGCAGGTCCATCCACGTCGTTGCAAATGGTAGGCTTTCCTTTTATGGCTAAATAATATTCCATCATATATATATGTGTGTGTTGTGTGTGTGTGTGTGTGTGTGTGTGTGTGTGTACACATGCAGGCTGGGGGAAAATGTAGGTTCCCAGTTGTGAGCACACAAAATACAGAGTGTATTCTTATATTATTATTTATGAATTATTGCATTATTTTCCATACGAACAACTGTAAAGCTCCTTTTGCCCCACCCTGTATGTGTGTGTGTGCATGTGTGTGTGTGTTTATATCACAGTTTTTCCACTCACACGCGGACAGACATGGGTTGTCTCCGTCCCTTGGCTGTTACGAACAATGCTGCAATGAGCAGGATAGCTGCCCTTCAGCTGTCCCTCCAGCCCATGTCTCCTGCCGTCTGCCCATCCGGGGTGACACTTCTTTCTTCATTCTTTGAATAATTACTTTGCCTACCTTGGCCTGTTTCTTCCACTGAAATCAAGATCATAACTTTGTATCCACCTTATTTATTCTAGAAATTTTTAAACTGGTATAGGAGGTGAATAAACATATGTCTAGCATGTCTTGCAACTTGCAAAGTCCTTTTCAGGCACGTGGTGGGTAGGATCTTCTCCATTTAACAGGAGAGGAGACTGACGCTCAGAGAGGTTAAATGCTGTGGCCAGGCTTCCAGAAGGAAAAACCCTGTAGGGCATCGTGATTGAGTGGCGTTTCTCAAACCCTTGACCGCAGAAGCTGTTGTCTGGCAAAGAGACTCCATTCATCCCAGCTTTCTTGGAGGCTCTGGGGAAGGGTTTGCGGCTCCATCCTTTCCTTCTGCTGTGCTAGTTTCTGACCCTCCTTGGTGGGTGCCGGCCATGGGGCCTCAGGGACAGCAGTCCTGGACATCAGGCCATGGGCTTTGGTAGGACAGGGATTTGGCCAGCGTTAAAGATGGTTACTTTTCAAGAATTTTACCCCTGTGACTCAAAACTGAAGGGACAAACCTATCTCCAGCCATCAGAATAAAGATAAAGGATTGGAGAGCCCAGCAAGGGGGTCCTACAACTCATAGGGACAGAAGAGTCCCTAGAGGTCGTCTCACTCTCCTCGCTATCCCCAGGCTGCCTCCACACCGTCCCAGCCAGGTATGCTTCGGACTCACCCTCAGGTATCTCCAGGCAAGGGAAGGAGGCTGCCTCCCGCAGCTTATCTCAGTGCTTGGCAAAGCCCCTGCTTGCCCGGGGCATCCTAAGTTCCCCCTGTAATTTTGGTCCAGGGTCTTTGCTTGTCTGCGTCCTGTCGTGATGTCTCAAACCCGTTCCGTGTGCTGCACGAACCTCCCCTGAAAGGTACAGTCGGTCCCGGGTGTCCTTCTGCGCACAGGATGAAGACGAACTGGAGGCCCCTGGACGGAGCGAGCAGCACGTGAGTGGACAGGCTGCCATGTCACGCTGAGGACAGCTCAGCAGCCTGAATTCCGCGGAAAAGGGACTTGGCTTACGGATGGGGGCTGCAAAGGCGTACATTTGGGAAAATGTAAGGATGCACAAGGATCAGGAGCACAGAGGTGGCGAGCTGTGGGGAATGTGGCTGGGGGGATAGGGGGATCGGGGCACGCAGGCTGAATGCCACACTAGGGGGCTTGGTCCTGAGGGCGACAGGCAGTCAGTGAAGGTCAGTGCGTGGCGGTGACCTACCTAGCTGGGTGTTCAGAGGCAGCCGGAGGTCGTGTGGAAGAGGGATCAGGAGACAAGGCTAGAGGCAAGGAGGGTCTTAAGAGGCTGGGGCACTGTCCGCCTGCGCCTGAAGCAGAAACTTTTGGGTCTTTCATGGGGCTAGTGAGAGCTCTGGGGGTAGCATGGACTCTGCCTCCCCCCCAGAGGCCCTGGCCTCAGAGGAGGTCCGGGGTGTGGATGGTCGGGGCGGGGGTAGAGTGGGGGTTGCCTGCAGACCTGCTCAGGGGAGAGAGCTCTGCTCCTGCAGCAGGTCCCATGGCGTCTGGTCGCCTGTGAAACTGTTGTCCTAAGGACAGCCACTGTGTGAGAGTCCACATCTCCCCGTTCCCCTGATCTCTCCGGATGTTCCAGTTGTTCCAGGAGCTGTGCCCTGCTGCTGGGCAGGCCACTCCCGGTGGCTTCCAGGTTCTCTTCAGGGGAGAAGCCCCCAGAATGGTTCCCAGAGGAGCGCACAGCAGGGTGTTTCCAAGCATCTGCTCTCTGGTTTCTGTTCACAGGAAACAAAACCAACCAACCAAACAAACAAGAACACCCCCAAATTCTTATTTTAATAGACACATAGAATACGAAGCTGAGCTCATTCCCAGGAAAGCCTCTGGGGACGGTGGCTCTGGCCTGTGGGTATGTAACCTTTACCCAGTGGGGTTCATGGAGGCCCAGGCCGGCCCCATCACACACTGTTATTGTTTTTAATTGTGGTAAAATAGACGGGACATAAAATTTACCAGCTTCGCCATTTCCAAGTGTGCAGCTCAGCGGTGGTAGGTATGTTCACACTGTTGTGCAAACAACTTCCAGGACTCTTTCATCTATCAGAACTGAAACTTCATACTCATGAGATCAACCCCCCCCCCCCCCCCCCAGGCCCTGGCAACCCCATGCCTCTTCCTGCCTCGAATCTGACTGCCTTAGGGAGCTCTTACAAGTGGGATCATGCAGTATCGTCAGCTTATGCCAGGCTTATTTCACTCAGCATAATGTCTTCAAGATTCCTCCATGTTCTAGCATATATTAGAATTTCCTTTCTTCTTTAGGCTTATTTCCTTGTACGTGTACACCACATTTGGTTGATCTGTTTACTAGCTGATGAACACTTGAGTCGCTTCCACCTTTTGGCTACTGTGAATATTGCTGTTATGAACACGGGTGTACAAATATCTCTCTGAGGCCTGCTTTCGGTCCTTCTGGGTGTGTGCCCACAAGTGGAACTGCTGGATCACATGGTAATTCTGCCTTTAATTTTTTGAGGAACAACCATACGGCCTTCCACAGCAGCTGCACCATTTTACATTCCCACCAACAGCCACCACAGAGTTTTTACGACATGCCTGTAAGCCACAGGGCCACCACGGGAGGTGAGGACACAGACTGAGTTATAGCCACACCGGGCACATAATTCAGCTGTCAACCACGTCACTATGTGCTCTCGGCCCTGGTGGCAGGAGGTGGAAAGCAGTGGAACCTCTCAGCCACTCAGCTCAAAATTACTCTCGTTCAATTTCAGGGCCTTGGGTTGAAATGTAAAAAATTTCCCTAAATGTCTATTTAAGAACCAATAAAAGTTTTGAAAAAGCTTTTCAAGTTGTTTATAGGGCTAACTGCATCACCTCCCTTTTTATCATGGGAAAATTTTGAAATGTCTCATTCTCAACGGGACTTTCTGAGGACCTCAAGAGACTGCAAGGACCACTTTGCTGCTCAGCTCCATGAGATTACCTTGATGTCAGAAGATGCAAGAGCTCATATTCCCAATGAGTGGCTGCTGTAATGAGAGGCGATGCAGGACCCTCACTGGGGTGTCCTCTCAGACAGTCTTCTCTGGGAACTGTGAGTCCCCCCTCCAGGCTTTGGCTCCCAGCAGCTGTGTTTCTGCCCCGTTTCTCTGCCTGGCTGGTAACTGACTAAGAAACTGACCACTGACCCACACTGAACCATTCAGATCCTTCTGGAAATTTGGAGTTGTGTCTAAGGCAGAGGTCAGCAAACTAGCTGAATCCTGCCCACCTGTTTTTCTAATAACGTTTTATTAGAACACCAGCCTCCTAGTCATTCATTACCCAGAGGCTGGGGCTGCTTCTGTGTGACTGTGGTTGAGTTGAGTAGTTTCCTCATGGACTCTATGGCCCACAGAGCTGCAAATATCTTCTCTCTGGCCTTTACAAAGGAAGTTTGGTCTAAGGGAAAGGCCATCTCTGCGAACGGCTGGGCCATGTTTGTGAATCCCCAGTCTGTGAGGTAGCCACATTTTGGCATGTGTACTGAGAAGAGAAAGCCAGTCTGCAGAAAGAGAGAGAGGCCTGGGGATGGGAGATGATGGGAGATGGGAGACAGGAGGGAGGCAAATCAGAATAGCCTCCGAACCCTTGGTTCTATGCCCTTTCTAAGACGCCTGGTTTTATTAGTTGCTCCCAGACCCTTATGATAAAATCATCTTTTTTTGCTTAAGCTACCTCAGATGTGTGTCTGCTTTTGGCAACTAATGTCTCAACGAAAGCTCTAGAGAAGATCTGTGCCTCCCGCTACTCACAGAACAGTCATGAACCAGCCCATCGAACTTGGTGTAGAGATCCAGCCTTGGCTCCAACCTTTCCTCTGAGCTGGTGAGCCTCTCCTGGGCCTGCCCTGGGAAGTAGGTGAGCACAAAGGTTGGCAGCTGAGCTGCTGCAGAGAAAAGGTTGCTGGTGAGGAGCCCAGGATCAGAGCCCGGCGCGCAGCCCCTTGCTCTTGACTGACAGCCACCGCATCCTCGCCGCAGGAGCTGGAGTGGCCTCCAAGCCTCGGGTGCTGCAGCAGCTGCGGCCGGGGGAGATGTCAGGAGCTGCCAACCCTGGCCTTTCTGCCCTTGAACTTTTTAAAACATTCCTCTCAAGTCCACCTTGAATTTCCTTTGCAACTTTTTAACAACAACAACAACAGAAAATGAACTCAAATGTAATCTTCAGTCGAACACTTCTTATGCTGGCTGCCTATGAAAGTCAAACACAGTGTCTGGCACATGGTACAACAGCATTCATAGTTCCAGCCCACAGCAGAATTCGAGCAAATATTTAACGAGAGTTTCTGCTTCAAGAAGCTCGAGCACAGGCTTTCATCTTTGTCACTTAGGTTTCACTGGGATAGAACTGTAAGTGATGTCGGTTGTGGCGAAGACATGGGGGAGGAAGGTTGCCCAAAGGCAAGAAAGCTTAGCATTTTTCTGGAAGACAAGATGGATGGGGTTTGTGATGCATGCAACAGTCAAAAAAGACATAAGCTAGGACATCAGGGGGTGGCAATGACCATGGGAAACAATACGCCTGTTAGAAACCAAAAAAGGTTCTGAGCTCAGAGTGAGCAGGTGCAGTGAGAGGCAGGAGTAAGCAATGGGCTCTCAGAGGAGAGATGGTTGCCTTGGTGTGACACACCTGCCATACTTGGGTACAGGTTACCTGGTGTCTGCTCCAGGGCGAAATATAAAAGATATACCTCTACATTTAAGCCAGTCCCTGGAGAAGGCTAAGGCAGCTAGCAGAGGGTGCTCCAGCACAGAAACCCCACATTCTGGCATTCGGGAAACCCATAGCTTGACCGTCAAGTCGGCTCCTTACCCACTCACCCTAATGCCAAACTGCCACCAGCATGCACCCAGGCAACCTTCCGCACCCCACAGGGAGCTCCCAGCAGAGCTCTGGGGTGGAGACCTGGTGAAAAAATAGATCCCTTGAGCTCCAACACAATGCAGAAAAAAAATCCCTCATCAGCTGCCCAGTCCTTTTTAACTATGGAACAACAGGCAAAGATCACAAGAATTAGAGAAGAGCCAGAACCCGAAAGTGACAGACCAGGATAAACAGACGGATCCCAGCGGGCATCGAGATAATTCAGAAAAAGATCTTGTAATTTACACATGCAACTCAAGAGTATGTAACATCCGTAAAATAAGATGCAGTAACGAAGGAGCAGAAGAATGAGATTCAAATACCTTGATTGCCAAAATAAAAAATTTAAAACGAGCTTGAACTATAAAGTCAAGGGAGTCTCTCAGAATGTAGAACAGATATATCAAGAGAAGAAAAATACTGGAGAAACGATAAGAGACGTGAGAACTCATCCTCAGGTCAAACATAAAAGGAAAAAAAATCACAGGAAGAGAGAATACAGAAAATGGAAATTAGCAAAGAAATAGCAGAAGAAAAATTTTCAGGGCTGAATAAAGACCTTAATTTTAAAGGGCTCAGAGTATCTAGCAACATAATTCGAAACAACAATAAAACAACCCAACACTTAGACACTTTTCTGCAAAATCCAAGACCGAGGTTACCAGTAGATCTTAGAATCTCCCAGAGCAACTCGAGGGAACTAAACTCAGACTGGCAACTGATTTTTCACCTGTAGCCCTCCCTGTGAAGAGATAATACAGTGATGACTTCACGGTGAGAAAATAAGACCTAACTTAATTTTTTTTTTTTTTTTTTTTACCCAGCCCAATTGTCAATTAAATAGCAGGGCAAAATAAAGACATTTAGTTTCCATGTTTCCATATACCCTTTTGTGGGAAGTTTCTTAAGGATGTATCTCAGCCTCATGGGGAAGTAAACAAAGGAAGAGAAAGACATGGGATCCAGGAGACAGAAGAGCTGCCCTATCAAGGAGAACAGACGAGAGGATCCCAGACAAACAACCAGGCAGCAAGTCTGCAGGGCAGCTAGCCTAGAGGACAACCAGTCCAGGCTGGAGCAGAAGAACGAAATGCTCTGCCAGCGAGAGGGTCTGAGGACAAAAGACAGCACCCTATTGTAGGTAATGTCCTTGAGGGGATGGAAAACCCTGAAAAATGCCCATTATTCTGGGGCAAAAATAATGTATTTGGAAATGCCTACCAAAGCAAGAAGCTGTACCTGAAAGTCATTATTCCAGTAGTAAGGAAAATGTATCATGAATTTTTAAGCAATTGTTGGAATATAAGAAAAGGAGTTCATTGAGCCTGATGCTGAGGCCATTCTTCTCTGAGTGGCCTGGGGACTGTAATCGCAGATTTGCAGGAAAGGAGTTGCTACAGTAGCCCTACTTGTTTGGGCAGTGGACAAGATATATAGGGTGATATTAGTGTAGACACTGTTTAAAAAAACACTTAGAGTAAACTTGTGGAAGCTTAGCATTCTGTGGTTACAGAATGCAAATGTTAACATTTGCAATTTAATGTGAAAATGGATCTGAGAGTAGGTTGAAGAAGGAAGGGGGAAGGAAGGGTAGGCGAATCAAAATACTGACTAAAGTTGATGGAGCAATAAATAGAAGCACGCTATGTATGTTACTTAGTGTTATGGAAGTAACCAAATATATCTAAAAAATATGAAACTGCAAACATTAAGTTAGGTCTTAAAGGAGGGGAGCGTAAGTGAGTTGATAAACCAAGACGCGGAGTTATGCTCTTTAGATAGGGCACTGCTTTGATCCGCTGGGTTTGCTGTTGGGTTAGGTGGGGCCTAGAGTGGCCATGCTCCAGGCTGGCCTCTGGCCCATCAGCCCTTTCTGCTTCCCCAAATCCACTGTACAAGCAGTGCCACTTTCTGTTTATGCCTCGTGAAGGTAGGGAGCATTATTTTATAGAACCTCCTGGCCTTGCCTTTTCTGCCTCAGCTGCTGGTCTGTGCTGCTTGCCAGGCATGGGTTCATGCAGAGGTGGAACATTCCACAGGGCTCTGTGCAGTCAGTGTGGCCTCCAGGAGGCTGACATCAGAGGTTGAGCTGCGGTGCTCTTCGGAGCCACGAGGGGCCTGCTAAGCGCCACAGAAGTGTCTTCCCAGCTGGTCCTGGAGCTGCTGGGCGGTGTTCTGGTGACGTCTGTGTGCCTCAGACAGGCCCAGGTCTCTGTGGGTTTCCCTGGGAGATCCTGGGACGCGCTGTAGTGGTGGTTTTTATTGTGAAAAGCAGGCGCTCTTGAAGGGGGGAAAAGAGCTAGCCAAAGGTTTGGGTACAAAGACTGGGCTAATGCAAGCCCATGAACCCTCTGTCACCACTGGTGGAGCCAGTCTTTGCAGTTACAGGTGCCATGTTTGGCAGCACTTAATAAAAATAAAGACAGGCCTTCACTTTCTTGGAAAAAGACAGAAAGCAAACCCTCTAAATGTCTTTTTAACTCCATGGTCTGAGGACAGAAAAGGTCACTTGAAGATGCATCCAAATACCTCCAATCCCAAGGGACAAAAACAAAAGAGCACCTTGAACGCATAGAGTACACCTTCAAGAGGCAATGGGACCGTTTGAATGAAAACTCGAATCTTCCAGAAAGGCTAGAACTGTGTGCCCAAGAAACCAAGGAAGGGAAGCCAAGAGTGAGAGAACTGAAGGGTCAGGAAAAAAATGCTTGAAAATGTCAAGGCCCGAACAAAGCAGATCAGGGACGAGAGGGAGCCTGTTAAAGTCACCCGTGGAACCCACGCTGGAGATCACAGGCCCGTCGGCTCCCTGCAGGACCCCGTGGATGTGGCGACTCCGGGAGAGAGGAAAATGAGCAGAAAACAGAGGCCACGCAGCGTCTCAGTCAGCAGAGGCCCTGAACTAACTCAGGATCTGTTCATTTAAACATGTCCTTAAAAGACTTGGAGAAAACCAAACATTATCCAAAAAATATGGGAAGAAAGTCAAATGAAGGAAGAGCTCACAGGACACATAAAATCTCCAAGCAGAGCAAGCGTCTTTGCAGCCTGGGAATGCCAGGCCCAAGAAGACCCAGAAGCTTCGGCTCCGTCTTGAAGGAGATCAAGAACATGTGATGCAAACTCAGAAAAAATCAGCTGGAAAGGGGCTGTGTTGCTTAGAAACGGAGAAGAAATGGCCCGAAGTGCAGAGAAACACGGACTACACACATCAGGAGGACCAGCTCCGCGGGCAGATGGCAGAAGACAAGAGCTGGAAAGAGCCACTTCCTTCTATTGAAGTCAGGGTCTCTCCTATGACAAAAGTGCTCGAGGAAGTTGGACAGTGGCTCTGTGGCCAGAGAGGAAGCTCCAAGAAAGAAGAAATGAAAAGCTGATGACACTTAAACTTAAGTCTTTTCCGAGTGGCAATTTCGCCCCTGCTGTTCCCAGGGCAGCCTTACCCACCCTGAAAGTGTCAGGGGGTCTAGGGTTCCCGTGTCCCCAGGAGAGTGGGGGTTAAGCTGTGGGGACTCGGGGACCTGGGATCTCATGCAGGTTTGATTCACATTTCACAGCAGCAGACCACAGAGAGACATTTGCCTGTGCTCTCTCTGTGTTAAGGTAATTTTGATTTAACTTTTTAGTTTAATTGCCATTATTTAATTGATGCTATAAATGCTCTTATTAAAGTTAGATAGCATTAAAAAAGGTAATGGCCACCAAAAGCACTGAAAGTGGATTGGTTTTAGAAATTGCTTCTAGGAAGGGAGATGAGGGTGAATGGAGGGGTCAGGCCATCCGAAGCTTGAAGAGCAATTAATGCCAGTGGCCCCAGGGCTTATCCCTCCCTCCCACCACTCACGCTCTGTTCCAGCCAGGCCAGGCCTCAGACACCCCTTTGGGGATGCTGGGAGCCCAGGGGACTGTGCTCTGCTGCTGCTTGGGTTGTAAATGTTCCCTCAATGGTCCTTGTCACTTTTCCACCACCTGGCACTTAGCTATTTATGTCTCCATGCCCCCTTTTGCCCAAAAGAGCACTCCTGCAAAATTTGATTAGGTACCCTGTGCATGTCACTTGGAGAAAAAGTTAAGTTGTAAAAAACCACTAATTGAGTTTCTACTGTGTGACAGGCACGGTAGTGGGTGCTGAAGATAGAAAAATAAACAAACAATTGGAGCTAAAACCCATTTTGGGTGATTGAAGCTCTAAGGCCTGTGTTTCATAGAGCTTAGCTGCAGTTTACGAAAGGAAACCTGTGAATTCATCTCCAACATCTGCCCATTCTCCCACCTCGCACCCTTCGTCTCCTGTGGAAGGAGTTCTTTGCTAGGGACCCAGGGCAAGGGCTTTGAGAGCAACCAAACTTTCCATTTGTGTAGGTCTCCGACTAGCCTTGAGGGAGTCCTGAAGATGGCCAGAGCTTAGTGGTCATCGGAGGTGCAAGTTGATGACGTGTTAAGATTTAGTACAGCAGGAGGGCCTACAACATGCAAAGACAGAATTGGGGTTCGCCTTTTTTATCTGAGTGGCCCGCTGTCCTTTTAAGCTTGAATATCCTTTCAAAGCAAAACCAAAAGCAAAACAGCCGCACAGGATCCCAACCATTTTCGTTCTGGAAGAGTTGAGTCAGTTGGGGTCATTGGGGCCGAGGCGATGAACTGAAGGCCTGTGTTGTGTCTGGGCATTAGTCACATCCCCGGGGGGCAAGGACTCCATTTTATTTATCCTAGAGCCCCTTGTACTCAGATAGCGCCGAGCACATAGTTAGTGCTCAAAAAATTATTGTTAATAAAAAGTAACTTGTGCTATGTATTAAAATAAAAGGTGCCAACAAATAATTCAGCAGTAAGTTTATCTCTCAGTTATAAGATTTGGTCTTGAATACATAAAACATGCGATGTCCCTCCCCTCTCCTCCCCCCCAAAGTTGAGGGGATGAATGGGTGCCCTTGCACCAGAGTGGAAACCTGCTGAGAGACGGCTACAGCCCCCTCCACCACGGGGAAGCGACCCCAGCGCAGTCAGCGGACTGAGCAGCGCCACGGCACACATGGAGATAACCTCTGTTTCGTGGTCAATACCACTTCAATAAAATTAACTTCCTTTGGGGTTTTGTTTCTGCATTTTAATGGCCTAATGTAGCGCTCAGCGCACATTAAATAATGGTTTTCTTCCTTCTCTCATATTTTTCTTTGTGTATTTTTTTTTTTTCCAGTAAGCCACTGATTGATCAAATGTTTCACTGCGATGGCCCTTTACCCCCCCACCCCACCCCACCCCACCCCAGTGGTCTAATTTTATTATGCAGGGAGCTGACTTGAACCAAAGCAAAGAACACACTCAGACCCAGGTATAGGGCACAGGTGTTTAAGGGTCCCCTGTGGCCAGCTCCAAAGTATCTGTCACTGATGGGACTTGACTCCAGGTTGTCATAGAGAAGGCGTCTGGAAGCTGGGCAGGCCACAGAGCAGGATGGAACAGCAGGATCAGAAAGGGCTTCGGAAGGGGAGAGAGAGGCCAGCTGCTCCATCCTGCTGACTTGGATGCAGCTGTCACCATGAAGCGACATATTTCTCTGCTCATGTTCTCCTGCTCGGATCCCACCTGCGAGGTTGTGGAGAGGAATGGGCAGTGTTTTATTAAAGTCAAAGAGGAAGACTTCTTCTGCCTTTATGGGCTGGAGGGAGACTGACTCTCTGGGGCCTCTGTTTTCCCCATCTGTAAAATGGGACTCCTGATATTCACTTGCTGAGGAAGGCAAAGAAGTGTCCTGGCCAATGCTGGCCTAACGGGACTGACCTCAGCACCCCTGCACAGAGAGCGGGAGCCACGCCGAGCTGCCGCCCTCCCAGAGGAGAGCCCTTCAGAGGAGTGTTTCATGGGCACTGCGACAACAGGGGGGCTACGGCACAGCACAGAGACGCAAGGGCACTGAGCTGGAGGCCACCGCTCTGCTTCACAGGCATAAATTACAGACCAGACACAGGCATTTCCCCTTTCGGTCATCACCCTACCAACGGGAGAGCTTTTATTTTCTAAATGATATATTGATCTGATAACATTATTAGTACATCACCTTTATTGCCCATCACCACTCACAATAGGAGAGGCATTATAGGGAGAAAGAATGTTCCCTCTGGAATGGGGTAATGTGTGTGTGTGTGTGTGTGTGTGTGTGTGTGTGTGTGTGTGTGTCAGAGAGAGTTGATTGATGTTATCTGATGGAGTGTCAGCACTCACATACAAAACCCAGCAGCTCTCCCAGGGCCTTCCTCAGGGCTGCAGTGGGAAAGAGACGCTGTTAGGGAAAGGCACAGTAGGGATGTGGTGGGCCGAGGCCTTCAGCGCTTAAGGAATGAGACTAAGAGACTCTTGTCTTCCTTCAAGGAGGGAGAACCGATTCTGTGGAATTCTGTGCAACTGGCGTATGCCTTGGGGGGAAAGGTGCTGAGGAAGGGGCTGGCTTAGTGCAGGGCTGTCACTCTCTTAGACGCTTCACTGCAGTCTTTGGGGGGAGCCTTCTTGACACAAGGACTAAGTAAGGTGGCTCCAAAGATCATGGGAAGGTGTCTTCTCCTGAGGCAAATTATGGGTGGGCTAATGGCCCTGAGTCATTTGGCTATGTGTTCCTCTGCCCCTCTGTGTTGACAGAGGGCAGGGGTGGGGTAGGGCGGTGGAGTCATGAGTGGGACTCAGAAGCTGTGCTCGTTTTATTTTTTATTTTTTTATTTTAATTTTTTAAAATATATTTTTATTGATCTCAGAGAGGAAAGGAGGGGGAGAGAGAGAGATGGAAACATCAATGATGAGAGAGTCATTGATCGGCTGCCTAACCCGCAACCCGGGCATGTGCCCTGACCGGGAATCGAACCCCGATCGCCTGGATCCCAGGTCGACGCTCAACCGCTGAGCCACGCCCGGCCGGGCTGTGCTCGTTTTAACCACCTGGTCCTGAAGATGGTCTGATGCTCTGTTACTTTCCTGGGTTCTAGAGAGCTGAGGCATTAACAGAGGACTTCTCTGACTTCAGTGGGTCTGGGGGAACAGTCACGCTCTTGAATGAATGGACTGTTTCTCAAAGCATGGTAACAGTCTGCCATGTGACCTTGACCTGCCAGGGAGCTCTGGGAGAGAACACACTCAGACAAATGCGCCCTGGCCGCTGGCACAACAGCTTTCTGTGCGGGGTAATCCCCAAGGCGGGCTGAGTATGTGCGAGCCCGAGTGCGCTGCACACACACCCACACACACTCTCTTGCAAAAGGTATAGCTATTTCAGAGTACAAAGCAGTTATCCTGGGAAAAAGTCTGAACCGGGTTGGACTTTCTTACCCTATGGTTTAGTGCTATTTTAATTTTGAATTACACATGAGGGACTCATAATGTTTTTAGGGTTTGGGGTCCTGGCCAATTTGGATGCTATATACCTGGAGTTCCTTAAGTGGAGAGAGCTGTGAAGATGGGATTGTCTCTTGGGGAACCTTGGGCCTAGTAGACTTGGTCACAGCCTGATGAGTCATAGGCCTCGCGGAGACCTTGGGGCGCTTCGTCTCTTAAATTCCCAGTGACTACTCTTATATTCAAGTTCATACTTTTGGAACACAACTCAGTGCAAAAAGACACACCAATGCAAGTTTAGTCAAGGAAACTGCCCCTGCCTAAGTCAGTTCAGTTTTGTAACATGGAAGCAGCTACCAGGTCCACATGGTTCTGCTCCTTCCCAACAGCCCAGGTACCACCGACCTTTGAGAACATTGCTCTGGGTTTCTTTAGGAAGAATGGGCCACCAGGCTCTGTTAAGAGGACTCTACACAAAGATGTGATGGTGGAGGCTTTGTCCAGAGAATATTAGCATTCCCAACTGGCTAAGATCTCCAGCTGAAAAAACGTGAAGAGCCCTAGAAGGTGAAGAGAGAACTTCTCCAGATCTCGGTGCATAAGCTACTATTGAACATATTCTCCTAGGTAGCAGAACTGTCATCTCATTCTTGTTCCAGAAAACCTATGTTAACACCCGATTTTGGGCCACAAGACACCTGAATTCAGCTTTCAAGGTCTTACATCTTCTCAACACATCTTCACCACACAGTAATACTTGTCTCTCTGTCCCCCTCAAACCCCAGCTTCATTCCTTTGAGATGGTCTCCTTAGTGGCTTCCATAGCTGCTGGACTCAGTTCCAAAGTTAGATCTGCATTCTACCAAAGCTCCACCACTTACCGCCAGGCCCCTGTCCTCTTCTAGCTTCAGTTTTCTCTGCTGCAAAGTGAGAAAATATGGCACCTGCCTCCTTAGCCTCCTACCTGGCCTACAATTAAGTACTTGGCCAATGTGAGCTGCTAGAATAGGAGGAGTCCCATGTTGTAGGATGAGTCTAGAGATTTGGAGGTGATTCTGGACAGCGGTGTAGGCTCTGGAGTCAACCACAAGTGTGTAATGAAGGAAGACCTCTTTGAATATACAGACAAAACCACCTGGATTTTGAGGCTATCTTGGCTCAGTTGTGCTGTACCAACAGGCTCAGTAACATTGCTCTCACTTTACGCCCTGCTGTCTATTTGTGTTGAGCTTAACCCATCTTATTTTTACAAACCAAAGCATGTGTCAAAACTGGTGTTGGAGCTATCTTGGGAAAGAATGATGTGGTTCTCTGTTAACAGAACAGGGCAATGGCCCTCACTGGCATTGCTTTGTTTTTTTAGTTATCTTAAAGCTTTCAAGAGATGGTAGGGAAGGGTGGAACTCTAAAAGAAGGGAAACCAGGAGGCAGTAGGTAAGAGCGCTAGAGTCCCAGTATACATGAGCATTGCCTTGGAAGTCAAGACTCAGAGATATCTAATGCTCAGTACTTTTCTCCATAATGGATGATTACATCACAGCTCATCTGTGTGGTTGTGAGAATTTATTTGAAAAAAATTAAAGAAAACGAAGAGCCAACTCACAGCCTTAAAGACTGGCTGTCATTGGAGGGACTCCTTCTTTTGATATTCTTTGCACCACATCAGTTTCACAGACAGAGGATCAGACACTTTCAGTCAGCACCCAAGCCTTCATCTACCCTGTCCTTATGCACGAGGTACCACCAGGGCCAACCTTAGCGAAGTCTAGACGACTCTAGCATCCTCCTGCCTGTGGTCAGGCTAGTTGCAAAGACTCTGCTAAGCCCATGCACACTAAGGAGTACATGGTTATCGGTAATTTAATGTTGCCGTGTTCCAACTACGGGTGCTTTCCAAGTTGAAGCAATGCCTTCACCCAAAGGAAAGAGTCTATAATGGCAGAATTTCCAGCTTCAGGTGTACACTGTGGCCGGGAGAAGGCTCTGAAGAATGGATGATTCAGTGCGAGGCCCTTCTCAGAATTTCTCCAAATTATACCACACGAGTGACCTTTACTCTGCTGGTGGTTTAAGGCTATAGCAGCAATTATATCTGCAGAAAGCCTGGGACCCAAAGGAAAAGGAGGTTTGGAAAATACAGTAGAATCTTGTTATATCATAGACCCTTGACATTCTTAAAGAACGCAGCCTCACACCTCAGCGAATTACCGAATTCGCGAAGGTCACCAAGTCGTATAATTTCTACGCCTACTAGGTAATGAAGTTTAATTGAAAAGTCTAGTGCCTCTTTCAGACCCACAAAGACTCTATAAGAACGGGACTCTGGTCGTTTATAAAGCTGCTTTCTGGCCCAGATCATTGCACGATTCGGCCTCTTTTCTTCCCTCCTCCATGCCAGCAGCTGCCTTGTTTTCAGCCTGTTTCCCGCACAGAGACACAGGCTCTCTCGCCTCCCATGTGTTCTTGCTCATGGATGACAAATGGAGACCAAAGCCACCAGCCACGTGCCCTGTGCGTGCACTGGGCTCAGAGTGCATGATTCAAGTTTGTGCCTTGGCAAGGTGACTAATGACTGCACAATATGTGTCATAAATTATGGGATCGGCCCTGAATAGTCAAAACCATGAATGCTAAGCCCTCGAGTGCCAAGGGTTTCCTCGGTTGACATCATGAAAATGACTTTAACACTGCAGCCCAAGGCTAAGAAATATCATCTGCTGTCCCAGGGCTGCCTGGGCGAGGGCCTTCTACCCTTTTGTGATGCCTGCAGTCGTTAAATATTTATTGACCTCTGCATGGGCTTCTTAGGGCTGACGTAACAAGGTGCCATGAACTGGATGATTTAGAGCAACTGGGACATATAGTCTCAGTTCTGGAGGCTGGAGGTTCAAAGCCAAGATGCCAACAGGGCCATGTTCCCTCTGAGGGCACCAGGGAAGGATGGGTTCCAGCCCTCTCTCCTTCCTTCTGGTGGCCTCAGGCATGCCTTGGCTTGTAGGTGTTTTCTCCATGACCCTTTGCATCTCTTCCCTCCGCACATGTCTCTGTCTTGTCACATGGCATTTTTATAAGGACACCAGTTACATTGGGGTAGGGCCCACCCGACTCCAGCACGCCATCACTTTAACTAATTACATCTGCAGCAGTCCTGTTTCCAAATAGGGTCATGTTCTGAGGTCCTGTGTGGTGACGACTTTAACATATGAATTTAGGGAGACAAAACTAACCCGTAACAGCCTCCTAGGCTTCTTTTAGACTTCTGCTCATGTTCATGAGGGGGCCGCTTTCAGGGAGTGATAAACCCCTAGTTATTTTAACACTCGAAAGAGTGATAAACACCTAGTCTAGCTTGTTCTTCCCGATCTCATCATGTGTGCACACACACACACACACACACACACACACACACACACACACACACACACACCTGGCTGCTTTTCAAGAGGCTTCAGGCCTCACCCCTGTCAACACGGCAGAACTTTGTTGGGAAGCCTGCGGGAGCCCAGAGCTGGGTGCCCAGGGGTTCGATGCAGAGTCTGGACACCCCCTTCAGAGACCAGCATTCCCAGCCTGAGGTCTGCGGGGGGAGTGGAGGCTGTCTTCGCCCTCTTTACCTGCACCCCAGCTCACTGGGAGCCTGTGTGCTTGGAGGGAATAAACCTGATCGCCCCGAAGGCTGACCGAGCCCCACGGACCATGGGGAATGGGGAGCAGAACCGGCCCCTCTGCCCTGCAGGCAGCCCCGCCCGCCTCTGCCGGGATGAATGAGCACTGAAACCGAAGCTGTCTAGGCTTCTAGATAAGTCTGTCCCTGCTCTTTTCTGTCTCTAAGGCCCGGAAAACATACCCTCTTTTAGGAATTCCCTTCTAGAGCCGCAGAGCTGGGCCGGGCCCCCTCCAGGAGAGAGGGTGCTCCTGTCCCAGGCTTGGCGCCCGCTCAGCACCTGAGAACGTGGGGGGATGGAAATCTCAGAAACGCACTTGGTCCTTATGTTCCCCCTCAGCCTCAAACTCTGCCTGCCCAGGGGAGGTGCTGGATTCCTTGCCTTGCCCTCTTTAACCCTTTCTTTCCGTTTTCCTCCCATTCATAGCTGCTGCCAAGGAGTCAGGAACCAGAACAGCCCCCAGCCAAGGCCCGGAGCAGCGCCTTCTTCAAAGGGAGCCTGGCGCTGACGGCTGCTCTCTGCTGGGGCGCACCTGCCCTTAGGTGGGGGTGTGGAGCATGTCACAGGCCACCAGGAGCCGGGACCAGGGACCAGCACTCCCAGAGCCTTTGACCGCAGCTGCCGTTTTCCCTGCATAAGCTGACGTGCCCATCGTGGGCCCCCACACTCACTGAGCCACTGCGTCATTGAGAGGCTGTGACAATGTTTGTTCCACACCGTCACCCAGTCCCCGTCATGGCTGGGGGACAGGGAGCGGTGGACAGGGCTATCAGACACAGAGTCTCAGAGTTCTCTCCATTGCACATCACAGGGTTAGGGGAGGAGGGACTGTCCCATAGGCGTGCACCTGCTCTGTGCTACATCAGGCGTCCTCAGGGACACAATCTCATTGATTCCTCACAGGGACCCTGCAACGCAGGTCAGATCAGCAGCATCGCACAGAGGAGGCCAAACAAGGCGCCGGAATCACCAGGGGAGCCTGGCAGTGTTCGCCGACCACGGGTCAGCATTACATTCAAAACCACACACGATTTGGGGAGTCACCTGGCGAAGATTCTCTCCTTGAACATACTTTGGTCAGGCTGCTCCGAAATCTCTTCTCAACTAGGCCTTGACTTTTGGGCACTGCGTTCATCTCCGCATTGCCCAATTTTAGTGAGAGTCCTATTAAGCCAGTTTAACTAGAGCAGCGCCCCTCCACTGTCTGATCACCCTCCAAGCTGGTCAGGTGCCTTGTCTTCTGCCTCTGGCCGCAGGCAATGTCTGGTCGCCCCGACCTGCCTTCAGCAAGAATCCTTTAGGTCCTTTTAGCCAGAATCTCCCTTATCCCTCAGGTTTCCTCTTAGTAATTTTCCATCCACTCACCCTGCCCTGCTCCTCTGTAAATTTCCACTTTTCCCGGCTGTGTTGGGAGTTGAGGCCCCTCTCTCCCCGACTGCAAGGCCCCATTGCAGCCGTCACACCACTGTAGCTGGTCTCCCTGTGCAGGTGCCACCGCTAGAGCTGGTCTCGCTGCCCCTCAACAAGTGCCCTGCATGATTCTTCTTTAACAGCCCCTAGGGAATTACACACGGGGGTCTTTAAAGGCGCCTACTGCTAGGGAAGTTGTGTGCAGTTTGTGTTCTTTTCTGCCGGTGGAACCTTGTGGAAATCTTCAGCCCATCACTGTCATTGGCAGAGGAGCCACAGAGGGAAGGGAAGTGCTTTGGCTAAGCAGCTCAAAGCAGCAGCAGCTTTAGTGAGCAAATGTGCCTTTTTTGGAGGTTAATTATAAAGCCGAGAGAGAATTCCTCGTGCTTTTGTGAGGGTGACTTAGGCGGGGCTGTGCACACAGGGTGTCGGCCTCTGAGAGCCACACCGTTCCCCTCTTTCCCGCTATACATCCTTAGGTGTCCAGTTAAATAAGAGATCTAATATTACTTGGACAGGCAAAGAAAAGCAATCTGGGCTTTCATTCCCACTTCTCTCCTTTGCTGAGAGCTTCTGGAGTTCCTGCTGCTAAGGGTGGAAAAAAAAATCACCCAAAGCTCTAAAACTAGACAAAACCCCCCAACCTGTGACTGCTTTGGTACTTGCCCTAAGTCTGGCGGGCCTGGGATTCTGGCAATGACGACTCTCTCGTGATGACAGTCACCTGGGCGGCAGCACCAGTAACCGAGGCATTTCTGAGGCTCCAGTGAGCTGTGGTGGGGCGACCTCTGTTTCGCAGGCCTTATGAACGCAGGCACAGGGCTGCAGCGGCCAAAGAGAGCAGAATAGAAAGGTGTAAGCCAAAGCAGTAGCTTGAGGCGAGCAGAGGGCAGGGGTAAACACGCACATTAAAACCTCCATAAGCTTAGAAGCCAAAATGTGTAAAACTGGCTAACAGCAGGACTTGGCAAACTAAGGCCCCGTGGGCCAAATCTGACTCCAGGTTTGTTTTTGCACAGCCCTGTGCTAAGCATAGTTTTTTTTTTCATTTTTAAGTAGTCAGGAAAAAATCAAAAGAGGAATAATATTTTGTGGCAGGTGAAAATGAAATGAAATTCAAATTTTAGGGTCTGTGAATAAAGTTTTATTGGGACACAGTTGGTTTTCTACCTACTGGCTGTGACTGCTTTCACACTATTAATAGCAGAGCTGAGTAGAGGTGACAGAGACTGTATGGTCCACAGACTCCAAAATATTTCTTGGCCCTTGGCAGAGTTTATTGACCCCTGGCTCAGAGGGATTTAAATCCCAGCTCTAACACTTACAGACTTGTGACCTTGGCTAGTTCTCTAGCCCTTGTAAGCCACAGGTTTCTCATCTATAAATGGAGATACTAGTCACACTTGCATCTTGGGGTTGTTAGGAGGATTTCCTGAGACAGTGGATGTAAGAAAGTACCCAGCAAAGGCCTGGTGCAGAGTAAGTGCACAATAATGGTTTGCTATTGTTACTCGGTTGTAAAGCTCAGGGAAAAGGTTTTGGAATCTTTGATGGAGGATCCAACTAATATGCTACCTTAGAGTCTGGAAAAGCTAAATATTTGCTCTCCCAGTCTCCTTTGCATCTAGGAATGGCCATAGGATACAATTTGGCCAATAAGACATAAACAAAAGTTTTCTCTTAGTGTTCTGGGAAAGGTTTTGATTTCCTAATAAAAGGAACATTGCCAATTTTCCACCTTCCTGCCTTGACTATAGATGTGATGTCTGGAGCTGGGGCAGCCACTTTGGGCCAATGAAAGCATGGCCAATAGAATTACAGAGACCATTTGCCCTAACATCTTTAAGTTGCTCAATCAATGCCATCAGCTACCTGCCTTCAAGCTTTTTATTGTTTGAGAAAAATAAAAACCTTGTTTGTTTAAACCGCTTCAAGTCAGGTAGTCTATTACTTGTAATTGAAGACATTTCTGATTGTTATGCCCTTCTGGAAGTTGAGTGGAATGCAGAGGAACCATGTGCCAGAAGGGAGGGCTTCTGAGTGAGAAAATCTGAAGTGACCAATAGCTATAGGGTTACAAAGATGTACCTTTGGAGAAGTCCAGCTCAGAGACACAAGACCCACAGAAGAGAGTCAGGAGCTCAGAGCTCGGTCAGCTCATCTTTGGTGAAGAGGAATGTCATAGCAGGGACGGATAAATATTATTGCCTTTCCTTGATAGAGCTGATGGGGACGAACGGGCCTATGAGGATTCCTGAGGCTGCTAAGAGGGCGAAGAAGAGAATTAAAATGTATACTATCCTCCTAATTAAAACTGACAAAACTCTAGAAGGCACACATATGTTACATTCCACCTTAGAGTAAGTGAGCAGTCTGAGGAAAGTCTACAGTCTGATCTAAGCAGCTCTAACCAAGGACAGCCCCAGCAGGCACCTGGAGAATGTGTACAGGCTGATCCAGAGAGAGGCACTTCTCTCCTGAGCTGGCCTTGACCCCCTTAGATTTCCAGGAGCATAAATGCCATGGTTTGTGGGAGGGAAGTGTAAGAGAAATAGCCTCAGTGAGATGGGAAAGAACCATTTCCCAGTAATCTTTGTAACTTGTTGGTTCTCCTTGGGCTAATCTGGGAAGGCTTGGTCAAGGAAGGGAAGTTTTAGTTTAAATTGATGGGTTTTTAAAATATTTTCTGTTTAGAGAGGTAATATATGGTCATTACAGAGTATTCAAATGATACAGAGAATTATAAAAAGAAAGGAGAATCACTCTGAAATCCCCCACCCCTCACCCTGCAACCAAGTTTCCAGGCCTCCCTCTGGCACACATACATGTGTAATTAGAAATTTTACACAAACGGGATCCCATTATGCTGAACATGGTTTCTTTGAATTTTCTCTGCTCTCGGGCCATGTGTGGATCATGACTGGGCCTTCCTCTGTGTAACTGTACCATAGACACTGTGGTTTAAGGGGCTCATCCCAGTGCTTTGGTTTAAATCCTACAGGCACCATAAGGAACAGCAGTGAATCCGACATAGAGATTCAGGTCACTTCAGGACTCCATCCCCAGCTCTGCTTAAAAAGTAAATGAGAACAAGAAATAAAATTTCAAAACTGGAAGTGGGAGGCAGGGAGCCATAGGTCCCACCACAGGGGTGGTGGCAGGGGGAAGGCCCCACCCTCATCTCTCCATCTGCCCTGCAGAGGGACACGTGTTCCTGCAACACAGCAAGCATCAGTCCAAGGTGATAAAACCATTCCCAGCCTTGCAGGGCTGGTGACTGGCTTCTTCCTTTTAAATGAAGTGCTGCAGGGAGAAGACCATAGCTTGGGCACTGGGACCTCTGGGCTGGCCAAGGCCTTGGGCTCTACATCTCTTCTCTGCCCCTTGTCTGCCCTGGTGGCCTGGCCCAGACAGCCAAAGAGATCACTCATGGACATAAAGAAAGAAAAACAGCTGGCGACAAGCTGACCCTCTGCATCAGCACCCGGTTTTTGTTATTGTTGTTCAAGATATTACAGATGTCCCTTTTTCTCCCCAATGACCCGTTCCACCCCATCCTACCCCCTCCCCAGTCCCTCTCCACACCATTGTCCATGTCCTTGGGTTGTGCATATATACATATAAGTTCTTTGGTTACTCTCTCTCCCTCACCCACCTGCCGCCCTCCATCCCTCTGACATTCGTCAGTCTCATCTATGCTTCCATGTCATTGAATCTATTCTGTTCATCAGTTTATTAAGTTCTTTAGATTCCACATATAAGTGAGATCATGTGATGTTTGCCTTTCTCTGCCTGGCTTATTTCGCTTAGCATAATATTATCCAGGCCCTTCCATACTGTCCCAAATGGTACCAGATCCTTCTTCTTTACATCTGTATGGTATTCCATGGCGTAAATGTCCCACAGCTTTTTTACCCACTCATCTCCTGATGGGCCCTTGGGCTGTTTCCAGATCTTAGCTATTGTAAATTGCACTGCTATGAACATAGTGGGGCACATATTCTTTCTGATTCGTGTTTCAGGATTTTTAGGATATATTCCTAGAAGTGGGATCACTGGGTCAAAAGGCAGCTCCATTTTTAATTTTTTGAGGAAACTCCATACTGCTTTCCATAGTGGCTGCAGCCATCTGCATTCCCACCAGCAGTGCACTAGGTTCCCCTTTCTCCACACCCTCGCCAGCACATGTTGTTTGTTGAGTTGTTGATGAAGCCATTCTGACAGGCGTGAAGTGATACCTCATTGTGGTTTTAATTTGCATCTCTGATGATTAGCGACGCCGAGCATTTTTTCATGTCTCTTGGCCATCTGTATGTCCTCTTTGGAGAAGTGTCTATTCAGGTCCTTTGACCATTTTTTAATTGGATTGTTTGTCTTCCTCTTGCTGAGTAATATGAATTCTTTGTACACTTTGGAAATTGACCCCTTATCAGATACATCTTTGGCAAATATATTTTCCCAGACGGTTGAGTTCCTTTGTATTTTGAGGCTGTTTTCTTTTGCTGTGCAGAAGCTTTTTAGTTTGATGTAATCCCATGTGTTTATTTTTTTCTTTTTTTTCTCTTGCCCTAGGAGATGTATCAGTGAAAATTTCACTATGTGAGATGTCTGTGACTTTACTGCCTATGTTTTCTTCCAGGATTTTTATAGTTTCGTGACTTACATTTAAGTCCTTTATACATTTTGAGTTTATTTTTGTGTATGGTGAAAGTTGATGGTCTAGTTTCATTTTTTTGCATGTACCTGTCCAATTTTCCCAGCACCATTTATTGAAGAGGCTGTCTTTTCTCCATTGTATGCTCTTGCCTCCTTTGTCAAATATTAACTGGCTATAGTGGCTTGGGTCTATTTCTGGGGTCTTTGTTCTGTTCCATTGATCTACATGCCTGGTGTTGTACCAATAACAGGCTGTTTTGATTACAATGGCTTTGTAGTACAGTTTGATATCCTGTAAAGTGATCCCTCCCACTCTGTTCTTTTTTCTCAACATGGCTGCAGCTATTCAGGGTCTTTTTTGGTTCCATATAAATTTTTGAAGTGCTTTTTCTAGATCTGTGAAATATGCTGTTGGTATTTTAATAGGAATTTCACTGAATCTATAAATTGCTTTGGGTAGTATGGACATTTTTAATGATATTAATTCTTCCAATCCATGAACATGGTATATTCTTCCTCTTGTTTATATCTTCCTCTATTTCTTTTTTCAGTGTCCTGTAGTTTTCCGAATACAGGTCTTTTACACCCTTGGTTAAGTTTACTCCTAGGTATCTTATTTTTTTAGTAGCAATGGTAAATGATATTTTTTTTAGTTTTTCTTTCTGAAAATTCATTGTTGGTGTATAAGAATGCCACTGATTTCCAGGTGTTGATTTTGTATCCAGCTACCTTGCCCAATTCATTTATCAAATCTAGTAGTACTTTGGTGGAGTCTTTAGGGTTCTCTATGTACAATATCATGTCAACTGCAAATAATGACAGTTTTACTTCCTCATTTTCAATTTGGATGCCTTTTATATTTTCTTCCTGTCTGATCACCGTGGCCAGAACATCCAGTACTATGTTGAATAAGAGTGGTGAAAGTAGACACCCCTCTCCTGTTCCTGTTTTTAAGGGAAATGGTTTTAGTTTTTGCCCATTGAGTATGATGTTGGCTGTAGGTTGGTCATATATGGCCTTTATTACGTTGAAGTATGATCCCTTTATTCTCACTTTGCTGAGAGTTTTTATTAGAAATGGGTGCTGGATTTTGTTGAACGCTTTTTCTGCATTTTTGATATGATCATATGATTTTTGTCCTTCATTTTGTTTATGTGATGTATCACATTTATTGTTTTGCAAATGTTACACCAGCCTTGCATCCCCAGAATAAATCCCACTTGGTCGTGGTGCATGACCTTTTTAATGTATTGCTGGATCCTGTTTGCTAGTATTTTGTGTGGATTTTAGCATCTATGTTCATCAAGATATTGGCCTGTAATTTTCTTTCTTTGTAGTGTCTTTTTCTGGTTTTGGGATTAAGATGATGCTGGCCTCATAAAAAGAGTTTGGGAGTTTTCCCTCCTCTTGAATTTTCTGGAATAGTTTGAGGAGAATAGGTGTTAGTTCTTCCTTGAATGTGTGGTAAAACTCGTCTGCAAATCCATCTGGTCCAGGACTTTTGTTTGCTGGGAGTTTTTTGATTACTGCTTCAATTTCATTAGTTGTTATCGGCCTATTCGGGTTTTCTGCCTCTTCTTGATTCAGCTTTGGAAGATTGTATGCTTCTAGGAATTTGTCCATTTCACCCATGCTGTCCAGTTTGTTGGCATGTAGTTGCTTGTAGTATTTTCTTACAATCCTTTGTATTTCTGTTGGGTCGGTTGTTATTTCACCTCTTTCATTTCTGATTTTATTTATTTGGGTCCTCTCTCTTTGTTTCTTAGTGAGTCTGGCTCAAGGTGCATCAATATTATTTATCTTTTCAAAGAACCAGCTCTTGGTTTCATTGATTTTTTTGTATTTTTTTTAGTTTCTATGTCATGAATTTCTGCTCTGATCTTTATTATTTCCTTCCTTCTACTTCCTTGGGACTTCTCTTGCTGTTCTTGTTCTAGTTCTTTTAGTTGTGTGGTTTATTAGAGCTTTTTCTTGTGTTTTGAGATAGGCCTGTAATACTATGAACTTTCCTCTCAGGAATGCTTTCTCTGAGTCCCATAGATTTGGGTTGTTGTCTGTTCATTTTCATTTTTTTCCAAGAAGTGTTTGATTTCTTCCTTGATCTCATTGGTAACCCATTCATTGTTTAATTACATACTATTTAGCCTCTATGTGTTTGAATATTTTTGAGTTTTTTTATAGTGGTGGATTTCTAGTTTCATGGCACTGTGATCCGAGAAGATGCTTGACATGATTTCAGTCTTCTTGTATTTGTAGAGACTTGCCTTCTGCCCTAACATGTGGTCTATTTTTGAGAATGTCCTACATGCACTTGAGAAGAATATGTATTCTGCTGCTTTGGGATGAAATGTTCTGTAAATGTCAATTATCCATTAGATCTAGAGAGTCATTTGAGGTCTATGTTTCCCTGTTGATTTTTTGTCTTGATGACCTGTCCAGTGCTGACAGTGGGGTGTTAAAGTCCTCAATTATGATTGTGTTGCTGTCAATCTCCCCCTTAAAGTCCACCAAGAAATTTTTTATATATTTAGGTGTTCCTATATTGGGTACATATATGTTTATAAGGGTTATTTCCTCCTGTTGGATTGATCCATTTAATATTATGTAGTGACCATCTTTGTCTCTTGTTATGGTCTTTATTTTGAAGTCTATTTTCTCCGAAATAAGTAGTGCTACTCCAGCTCTTTTTCCTTTTCATTTGCATGGAATATTTTATTCCATCCCTTTGCTTTTAGCCTGTGTGAATCTTTTGCTCTCAAGTGCGTCTCTAGTAGACAGCATATATTTCATCCTTGTTTTTTGTCCATTCAGCAACTCTGTGTCTTTTGATTGGACCATTTATTCTGTTTACATTTAAGGTTACTATTGATACATACTTATTTAATGCCATTTTCCCCCTTTATGCTGATGTACCTTTCTCTCACTATTCTTTCTTTTTCTTAGAGCAGTCCTTTTAGCATTTCTTGCGATGCTGGTTTGGTGGTACTGAACCCCTTTAGCCCTTTTTTTGTTGCATGTTCTTGCTTTTCATTACTTTGAGAATTTCATGCCACTCCCTTCTGGCCTAAAGAGTTTCTGTTGAGAAATCAGCTGTCAGCCTTATGGGGTCCCTTGTAGGTCACTGCTTGTCTCTCTCTTGCAGCCCTTAATATTCTCTCTTTGTCCTTGACATTTACCATTTTGTTATGATGTGTCTTGCAGTGGATCTCTTTGGGTCCCTCTTGTTTGGAACTTTCTGTGCTTCCTGAACTTGTGTGGCTTTCTCCTTTGCCAGCATAGGGAAGTTTTCTGTCATTATTTCCTCCACCAAGTTCTCTATCCCTTGCTCTCTTTCCTCCCCCTGTGGCACTCCTATAATGCGAATGTTGTTTTGCTTCATGTTGTCCCAAAGCTCCCTTAAACTGTCCTCATGCTTTTTAAGTGTCTTTTTCTTTTTGTTGCTCTAATTGAGTGTTTTTTCTACCTTGTCTTCTAAGTCACTTATTCTATCCTCTGCTTCATTGAGCCTGCTTTTATTTCCTTCCAGTGCATTCTTAATATCAGATATAGTATTCTTTATTTCTGCCTGATTCTTGTTTATGATATCTATCTCTTTTTTCATGATTTCACTAAGTTCCTTTACCTTACCATTAAGTGCCTCATTGTTCTCATTAATTTCCTTGAGCATCTTTATAACCATTACTCTGAATTCTATTTTTGATAACTTGCTTAGCTCTCTCTCGTCAAAGTCTTTTTCTGGTGATTTTTCCTTTTCTTTAGTTTGAGGGTTGTTTCTTTATCTCCCCATTTTGGTGACTTTGTGTGTGTGTGTGTGTGCGTGTGTGTGTGTATATATATATATATATATTAGATATTTTTGCTGTCTCCCAGTCTTATGGGGAGGGATCTTGTAGTGTGTGTCCAGTGGAGCCCAGAGGTGTGTTTTCCTTATACTTCTGAGCTCTATGTTCTAGGCATGTCCCTTTTGTGGGTTCTTTGGGCTCTCCTATTGTGTTTGGGTCTAGATTGTTGATCAGTCCTTGGGGGAACTCTCCTCTCAGGTTGGCTAACTGTGTCTCTCAGCCTTAACCACATTGTGTGAGCTGTTGTACGGGTGCTGGCAAGGCTGGATAATACACAACTAAAATTCCAGGAAACAAGGGGTATCTTACAAAATATCTTGACAGTCACAATGAAAAGAACCCAAATGAAAATAGAACTGGGAGAGTGAAGGGAGAACACAAATGCTAAAGAAAAAAAAAAAGATAAAAAAAGAGAGAAAGAAACGTAAAGCTAGAGAGAGAAAAGTATATTGTTGTTAATAGTGGTGAAAATTTAAACAATAATAATAATAAGCTAAACTAAAATATAAAAATTATCGAAGCTACTGGGAGATAAAAGGGACAGAGAAAAAATTCTGAAAGAATGGCCAGCAAAAAATTAAGGGAGAGAATAAGAATAAGATATTAGTTGAAAATGAAAAAATAAAAATACAATAAAGAGAATAACAGAAACTAAAAATCAAACAAAAAGACAGGAAGACAGAAGGGAAAAAAACAAAAGGAAAAAAGAAAAGAAAAGTTATGCCAATGGATTGAGAGGAGAGAGAGAGAGATAAAGCCAGGGCAAGGAAGGGGTCCAATAAGAGATATGGGAGAAACGATAGAGAAAAGCAGTATACTTATCAATTATAGCGATAAAGTCCCAGCAATTAAGCAGGGATATCAAGAAAGTCTTGATAGTAGAAGCAAGGATAAAACAAAACAAAGCAAATATACAAAACAGAACAAAGAAACAAAACCAAAAACAAACTAAGCAAAACAAAATTCTTTAAAAAAAATTAATTGAAAATTTTAAAAAATAATAAAATTTAAAAAGAAAAACACACACATTTTTTTCTTTCTCTTTTTCCTAAAGTAGGGGAGAAAATCAATCAGGTAGGTTTCTTCTGGGCAGCTTATGTTGTCTGTGGATGTGGCTCCTGGAAGGTACTTGTGTATCAGCCAATGTGAGGAGCCGTCTAGGTTTGGCTCTGTTGTCCTCAGGAAGATGGTTGATCTGAGGCTCTCCATGGACGACCTCCTCTTGTCAGCTATTTTGCAACCTTATAGTTGCCTGGTCTTGCCCCAGAGTCTTCTGTAGAGTCTTTAGGGTGCAGGGTGGCTAGTGTAGCTCAGAGTATCACTGCCCTTACTTTGAGGTTTCGCTGTCAGGCACTCACTGTGAGGGAGTTAGTCTCTGCTCCACCGCCAGCTCCTCAGTCCCTACCCTGTCCTCTGATTCTAGTTCCCCAGGCTCTGACCTGCTGCAACTTCAAATTGATTTCAGCCTGTTGCCTTTTCTGTCTGGGCCGTTTCAGCAGCCTGGGCTCAGTGGGTTCGATTAAAGAACATGCCAGTGAGCCCTTTGCCTGCCCAGCCCTAGCAGGGGTTTTCAGCTTTTCCTCCAGTTCCCAAACAACAGTCCCTGAGAATCTTGTTCTTGTAAAGTCCTCCTGTGAGCTGCTCTCCCTTCCCCCTCAGGACTGTGCCCTGTGGGGTGTCTGGGGCCTCAGTGAGTGGACCCGCCCCTCTCCTGCTGGGGGTGGTGCTCCTGGCTACAGGAGAGGCCCGCAAGCTCTGCCCTTTCCTTCCGAGCTCTGATTGGCTGGTCGCACCAGGCCCGCCCCTCAGTCTACTGTGCAGACCCCAATCCCATCCTCTGGTGGTCTGTCCGCCCAGTGCACACTGGGAAGGTGGGAGCCAGTTCAGGGATTAGACTCACAAAGGCACAAAGCAACACAGGCAGAGAGTCCACCCTTCAAGGTCCCGCAGCCTGCGCACCAAGGCATCCAGCAGGAGGGGACCCAAAGTCAGCTCCACACAGCTCCCCACACTGCTGATCTCAGCAAAGCTGGGGCGGCTTCACGCACCACTATGGCGCCCCTCAGGGCTGGCCACAGATCCCAGCCTCTCCTCACTGGGAGCTCAGGGCTGGAGGACACCCTCAGGGCTGGCCATAGATGCCAGCCTCTCCACACCAGGAGCTCAGGGCACTCTGCTGCTTCTCACAGTGCCACCACCTTCCCACAGTGCCATCCCTCCAGCACCTGATTTTAACCGAGGTGTGCCTACCGCCGCCCCAGGAGGTTCCTTTTGCCCCAGTTGCTTTCTTTCATCAGCCTCTCTCTCCTGCCCTTGCGGGGAAGAAAGGAAAAGCTCTGCTTAAAGGCAAACAAACAAACCCCAAAAAACCAGTTGCAGTGGGTGGTAGTTTCAGAGGACAGATTCAATTCCTGTGAAGGCTGAGGCAGAATTGCACCACCAGGTTCCAAAGCAGAATCAAGTCTTCCCCACCCCTCCCCCCCAGCCAAGTGCCAGCTTGTGCTTTGCTGGGTATTTGGGGTGAGGACACAGGATGCCCCTTCTTCCCCCTCACTCCCTGTTTCTCTGCGCCTCCACGGCCAGATTGCCAGCTGAGCCCTCTGCTGGGCTCAGGAGCTGGGCATTTCAAACTCGTGGCTGAGGTCATGGAAAAGAGTTCTGGCGAAAGAATAGGTGTCACTGCTGAGAATCAGGTTCCTTCTTGCTTGGAGTTCTATGATTCCACGAACAACGACACATGGAAAAAACGCATGTGGCTCATTTCTACCCTCAGCCATGCACACATCACAGAGGCTGGATGCTGCAAAGACCCAGTATATTTCAGAAATGGGGGCCCGAATTGGGGGAGGGGAGGATGGATGGGGCTGCTGAGTCACTTTTCCCCCAGATTATGGGAATCTGAGAAGTACTGGCCAGGGTCCGAACAGCCTGTGCCAACTGTAACTAGCCGTGTTTTATTTTGCTTTAAAAAACAAACTTAATCCACTTTGGAATGGAAAACAAGCATTAACCACAATACTTCATATCCCTCTAAATTCTCATTTATTATTTGTCAATAATTACATACCTTTGTATATAGTTGTAATCAGTGGGTACACAGTATTTTATGTTGCTTTCCCACTAAACATAATTTGGAATGCGTGTTTTCCATGTATTGACATAGTTTCAGTTTTGCCATTCAGGTAACTCTATGACATCCCATTCAATTGATAGCCATTCATTTGTTTAGCCAAGCTAGTCCCCTGTTGCTGGACATTTGGGTTGTTTCCAGTTTTTCACCAATATAAATAGAACCAGCTGCAACATCTTAAGATGAAACAATGATGATAAAGAGCTGAAATGTTGCTGACTTTATTTTCATTGGCAACCAAATTTAGAGAGAGCCTCAATATTGTTCCTCCCAAATGCAGGAGTAATTAAGCAGCTGCCTTGAGGATGGCTGGATGATTTATAGGCAGCGAGATGCGTTCAGTGGGCTTGTCAGTATCCTGCGGCATTAAGGATACGCTTGTTAATTATCTGTGGTTAATATGATAATTTAGGAAAAACAACACCTATTAAGAGTTCTTCATTAAGCAAAAGGCTTCTCGTTTTGAACAAACAAAGCCTCTGAAATTAATGATCTTCACCTCTGCTCTGTCACTGGGCAGGGAGAGCAGAGTCCCATTCATTGTTAACATCCCCACAGTGCCCCAAGTAAAAAGAGGCCCACTCTTGAAAAACCCTCCTAGGCCCTTGCCTCTTTTCAGAGTCACCAAAGTAACCATTGTGGGACCAATTAGTTTATTCCAGGTGTCTCAATAAACTTTTGCTCCATCAGCTGAATTAGGAAACTTTTACCTGCTAATTCCTAAGACTTCAATGGAGTGAGTAGTAGTATTTTTGTTTTGTAGATGAGGAAACTGAGGCCCAGGGATGGTGGGTGGCTTGCCTGAGGTCCCAGAGCCAGGCAGGGAATGGGCAGGGGGACCCAGGTCTCCTGTCTCCTCCCCACCTAAACCAGGTCCTCTGCCCTTGCAATGTGCCCTCACTCAGGCGAACCCAATAGACCAGGACCAAGAGCTATAAGGAGATTCTTTTTCCTGGGGAAGCAGCAAACTCGTTTCAGTCCCTGAGGGGAAGGGAGTGGGCAGAGAAAAGGGCACGGCATAATGTGACACTGGAGACAATATCTGGAAGATCTGAGCAGAAATAACCCGTCAGCACCTAACCTCATTTTTGTACTTCAATAAGTATCGAATGTCACTCATGGGCTGCATTCAATCACAGCTCCCGGTGTCACCCAGTCATCCTCTGTTGCCCAACCTTCATATTTCATTTTGGCTTGGACACTGCAAACTCCATTGACACCATCAGGAATAATTTTTATATATGGGCCTTTGCTGAGCCAGCATCGTGCTGCACAGGTCCCCAATTATCCTATTTGGGGGGGGGGGCAGGAGTGATGGGGTAAATGGGAGAAAGTTTCCCAAGTAAGAGGCTCTGCTGTGAGCCAGCATATAGTCCAGCATGGAGGTTCCCTATTTTATTTTATTTTATTTTATTTTATTTTATTTTATTTTATTTTATTTTATTTTATTTTATTTTTTTAAAGTTTTTTTTTCAGAGAGAGAGAAAGGAAGAGGGAGAGAGAAAGAGAAATATCCATCAGCTGCCTCCTGCACTCTCCCCACCCGGGATCAAGTCTGAAACCCAGGCATGTGCCCTGACAGGTAATCGAACATGGGACGAAACCCAATCCACTGAGCCACACCAGCCAGGGCGGGGGTCCCTATTTTAGAGAAACACCAGGACACCCTCCATTGCGTTCCTTTGGAAGGAGGAGGGAAGGGACATGACACTAATCTCTATGTATTAACAATACATAAATAATAACCCTAAGAGGCCTATGTTGTTATCCTCATTGAACGGAAGGAGAAAGTGAGGCTGGGGGAGATTAAATCCTTGGTCCGGGTCACACAGGGATTAAACCACAGAGTAGAGGATTTAAACTTGGACCCTTCTTTCTAGATGCTCTTTCCCTCACCTCAGGCTCCTCGGTGACTCTGACATTGGCGTGGGCCCTCCAGAGGGGTGGGCCGGGCAGCACAGCAGGGGCCACAGGACAGGGGCAACTTAGGCTGCCTGGAGGGCCAGCAGCAGCCTGTTTGCACTCTGGGTCCATGCCCGTGGGGTGTCAGGGATGAGGCTGCCTGTGGCCTCGGAGGTTTTTTGTGTGTTTTTTTGCCTCATTCCAAGGCCTGGGCATTGTGTATACAGCCCTGTGTGGGAACAGAACAATTGGGGAAGAGGCAGATTTTGCACTATGTTCTTGATCTGGCACTCGAACCCAGAACTCAAGGACGCAAGATCTATGTCCACAGAAGAAAAGGGGGTTTGGCTGAAAGGGGCTCAGTGTCAGAAGACGGTCAGACACTGTCGCATCCTGGCTGCTGAGGAAGACTCTGGCTCATGCACTCAGCTGAGTTTAACCCCGACTCTCCAGGAGCCCGCCCCTTCCAGAAAGGCCTCATCTTCTGCAGACTCTTTGCTGCGTGCTGGCCACAGGGCCACCCAACTCACCGCCAACCTCCCCTCCCCTCCACCTGCCAGCGACAGGCAGATTTCAGGCTGCCCTGCAACGCACAGCCAAAGGAAGGTTGGTTTCATACCTCACCTATGTCATGGTCTGTGCCCCATTTGTTTTTCATTGACAATTCTCTTTTTCCACCCTTGACTAATCTGGCCCTCTCTTAATTCCAAAACCTGTTTTTCCTCTCCCCACCCTCCCCTCCACCCTGCCACTGACTTGTGTCAGTTTTACTGTCTATCTCTATATTTCTTTTGTAATTCAGCTCTTCTTCCCCAGTCATATCTTTTCAGGCATGGTGCCTGGACTTGTGAATGGTGGTGATTACCTGTGTCTTGCCCTGTCTCAGACACACCAAGGTGAAGGTCCACCTCTAGGAAGCCGTGTGACCTGACCCAGAAACTTTATTTCTTGAGTCTTGGTTTTGTCATGTGTAAAATTAGGTGAGATGATCATGTCTAAGCTCCCTTGTGGCTTTAATATTATTAGTTGATTCTATGGTTCAGGGGACCAGGCTGATGTCAAATATTCACTCTCTTTTAATTCATGGGAAAATAGTCAACTCATAACTGCTTACATAGAGAGTCTCTCTGCTTACTTTTATATGTCATGGTGACTCCCCCAGGCATCTGACCACCACCAGGTCAGTGCAGGCTAAGAGGATGTAAAGTATTGACTTAAACCTAAGAGAAGTCCATGACAGCAATGACCAAGACCCAAATGCTGAGTGTTTATTGATTCTTTGATTTGTGACCCAAGTGTATGCTTCTCTCTTCCCCTACCCCCCCTTTAGAGCACCCTTGAATCTTAGAAGTAGAGCATCTTGCCCAAGCTCACTCAGCTTGTTCATTACAGAGTAGGGACTGGAACTGAGGCCTGGGGTCTCATTGAACTCTGGTGAGGCAAAGCTTGGCTCTGTGTGTTGGCAGGATGGACTCATTCTGAGGCTCTTGCTGGCCAGTGGGTGCTTTGAACAAATTAGGAAAAAGTGCCCCTTCTTAATGGGTCTAGGCCACCCACTAATCAGGGCTTGGCAAGTCTCCATGATGGGCAAATCAAGATCTGACAATTTGTCTGCCTAAGACAGTTGAGTTCTCTTATTCCCCAGAGGCCCAGCAGACCTGGGTTTGCCGTCACCCATGGAACTGCTGGATTGTTTTATGTATCATGTCAGTTCTTCCCACCGTGAGGCCTTCCAGTTAGAGCCTGGGCTGGCCTTCACCCTTTTCTGAATCTCAGCCTCTTATACTCCTCTTTGGGGATATATTTGTAAAGCATACTCTGAATTTTACCAATACTAGAACCTGGACCCAGCTGTTATGCTAGTTTACACATGACTTAGAGTTCCTAAATTTGTTTCTCCTATGAGTCTTGACTATACTACTAATTAAGTGCCTCAAAGGACAGTATTTTCCACTTAAAAAAAAATTCTCAAAATGATTGGGCTAGAGCTGAATTACTGAATGTACTTAACAAATGCTGTTCAATTTTGTTGAATACAAGATGCATCATCCTCAGAGGAAAGGAAGAAAGGCTTAGACTTGGCCCTCGCTAAGAAACCCATGACCCACCATTGTCAGGAGAAGATGTCTTCCTTCCTCCTGTGGCCCCTTTCCCTCCCCACTCCTCCCACCCTGGCTCCAACAATGGTTCTGAGTGCCTTCTGGGGAAACAGTCCTTGGTCTTACTGTCAGTGATTGTAGATAATATGCTAAAAATTGACCTCTTAGATGTCTGGCCGACTGCTTTTAGTCTTGAAGACATATTCCTGATGGAAAAGAAAGGCAGCGAGCAACAGAGAGCTTTCTTCCTGGAAGAGGCCCTGACAGCATCTGGAGGTCACTGGGACTTTTCTTCCTTCTTTGCCTTTTATCTCCTCAAACCACTGCAGGGTGCTTTTGGTGGGGAGAATGAGGTAAGAGGATGGTCTCTAAAGCTGGTGGAGAAAGTGGGGTGTGTGGGAATCCCTCAGTGTCAGTTATGAGCAGACCCTACCTTCTCACCTCTGCTTTGGGACTTGGAGCTCCCTGGTTCCAGGTAATGCCTCTTCCTAAAGTGACTCATGGGGCAACTGCAGTGGAGCAACTTAGAATCATTGGGAACGGTGTAACATTGTTGGGCACCTGCAATAGACCACAGTGAGAGTATTTACACCATGGAAATTGGCAAATGCTGCAAATCAGAGCTTTTTTAAATTTTTTTTTATTTTGAGAACTGGTAAACCAGCACACTACTGCCTAGAGAAGTGAAAATAATTGGGTGTCCAGACTGTACACCCAGATCAATCAAATAGAATCCTTGTGTATGGAGACAAAACATGAAGTTTTTTTTAAGCTTTCCAAGTGATTCAGGTAGCCAAAGTTGGAATCACTATGCCCATCTAACACTCCCACTTCACAAAGGAGGAATTGATGTAAAGTGACTTCTCCCAATTCCAACAGCTTCTAGGAAGTGAGTAAGTAGAAATTCCTGGACTTTAGAAAAAGCATATCTCCTACTGGAGAGTAAAATGACCTCTAGATGGCAGAGACTCACCTCTGTGTCCTTTTTTCCTCTCTTTTGCTGTCCTCCCTTCTCCCACATTTCCCCTTTTCTGTCCCTTCTTGCCAGGGACTAAGCTTATCTCCCTAGGAACTGACACCTAAGATATGGTCTTTGCCCTCAAAGTCAGGTCTCTGGGGAGATGAGGCCACTGGAGGAAGTAGAAGATGGTAGGGCAGTCTGTGACTGCGTCCCCATGCGAGAGGTGCTGGGTTTTCCATCTGAACACAGTCGCCCAGAACTGAGCTGCAGAGGATCTAAATCCCATTTCCGTTGTGCAAAGTCAGAAAAACCACTGGCTTGAAATTCCTCAGGGTTAAGCCTGGGGGCTGCCTGCTTGCCCTTGAAGACTTCTAGTCCCTCTGTCCTAGGGCAGCCCCCTTACCTCTGGGACAGAGGGTGACTGGAAAAGGCATGAGGAGCCCCACCCCCGCAAGAGTGAATGAGTGATAAAAATAGTTTACAAAGTGCTTTCACATGCATGATCTCACTTGGGTTGATGACCTTGGGCTCTTGAATGGAGACGGAAGTGGGAGACTTGGGAATTCAAATTGCAGTTCCATTGTCTTGGGAACCCCTTTCCGGCAAATAGAAGTCAGCAAATCCCCACCTTGCCATCCATCCTTCTCAGGCTGGGAGCATTTAGAACTAATTGAATCACTGGATTAGCTAATGTAGCCTCCATTAAGACGGCAAGATCCCAGAGGAGAAGTCATCGAAGAGAAGCAGAAAGATCCACACCCAGTGCAGGCATTGTCCCCACCCCCATCCCCTTAGTCTCTGCAGTCTAAGGAGAGCCCCATGGACCCTGGGTTGACTCCTTTAGACTTCCTGTGGCTCTCTAGGATTTGAGGGCAGGCTGATTTATGCCCCCCATTTATGCCAGTTCTTTATCTTAAGGACTCCAAGTTTCGAACAGATGATGTGGTATTTCATCCGTGGATTTGCTTTTAAGGTAAGCTCTTCTGATTTGGGGGAAATGGAATCACAAGGTAAATAGCTGGCCTCCCAAAGGTCATGAGGTGGGTTTCTGGAAGTTCAAGGGCACAACTCAGGTCTTCTGACTACCTTCCTTTCATTCAAGGTGGGATGATGGTTGGATTTGCTCAGTCTTTCCATCCATTTATTGGAAGCCTCCCTGTCCCTGTGCTAAAGGCTGGTGGGGACAATGGTCAGTCAGGCTGTCACGGTCCCTGGTCTCATGGAGCTTACAGAATGGAACCGGGGTGCTCAATTCAGATTTTTGGAATTAAAGAACAAAGGGGAACTGGTTGACTTCAGACAAATTCTTCTTTTCTCAATACTTCAAAGTGAATGACAACCCCCCAAGTGGGCCACTGGGGAAAGTCTTCTAATGTATTTGCTGTCGTATGGAGGCTGAGATGTTGCCCATCCCTTCTGAGCCTCTCACTGGCATCTTACTCAAATCTGAGGCCTTTGTGTCCTCGAATCATCTTGTCACACAACTGGTGCACACTACGCCTGCGACAGTTAGCCGGTCCCCATCTCGCCTCCGAGCCCCGTTCCCCACTCCAGTGCCCCTGAGTGTCCCATGGAAGGGCACTTTGTCTGATGTTAAGTCGTCCTTTCCTCCACTTCCCCTTCTCTGTCCTGTCTGCCCTCCTGCCCTGCGCTGCGTGGGTTCCTAGGTAAGTGGCCAAGCACTGCCCAGGAGGGGTTTTCATGCCTCCGCGGGCCCTGCCCTCTAGCAGTCAGTGTCTTAAGTTAATGATGCATTCCTTCAAAGAGGCTTGATCTCTCTTTTTAAAAAGTAGTGCTTTTGCCTCTTTCTACAATAATATTTCATCGTGGGAAAAATTAGAAAAGACAGAAAAGCACACACAAAATGGAAAAAATCATCTGCCGCTATCCAGGAATAACTACTGTTAACATTTTGGTGAATGTCTTTCCAATCTTTTGAATATGTATCCACACACATACATATATACATCTATATGTTTGTTAATGTACATTTATACACATACATATATTTACATATATATTTGTATGCATATATGTATGTGAGTGTGTATATATATAATATACATTAACCAAAGCAACACAAAAATGAGGTCAAAGGTTGAGGCTTTCTTTTCAAAGAGAGTGGTTCATGGGTGAACAGGGGACCACTGCCCTTGGGGTCGCCGTGGCTGAGGTGCTTTTATTCAGCCAAATGACACTCCAGCTCTCGGCAGGGCAGCCCTGTCCCTGCCGTCTCCGTGCAGGTGGCTGTGGTTGCATCTCCATGACCCACTGTCTCATAGGCAGGCTAGAGGGGTGACCCGTCTAGCCCAAGTCAGGCCGATGCAGCCTCAGTTTCCTCACCTGCTCAGTGGGGATAATAATGGTACCCACCTCCGAGGGTTTGTGTTTATATCTGCAAACAGTGCCTGGGACAAGGAGTTGGGTGCAGGGAGTTTCTCTGGGAGGTGACCCCAGGAAGCAGGAGGAGGCAGCGGAGAGAAGGAAGGTTGCGGAGTCCTGTGCTTCTGGGGCTGCTGGGCAGCTTAGTGAGGACCCACATTTGACTGGGAGGCTGGGGCACTTCCCACCAGCTCTTGGTCCCATTGGCCGAGAGTTGCCCCAGGGGGCAAAACTCCCCTGTGCTTCGGGCTGCTACTTGCTTGCAGGTCAAACTGATGGTGACAGAGAAGGCCCTGGGGGCAGAAAGAGGCCCCTGAGGTAGGACATTGTCATTGCGGGGTAAGTCTGAACTCACCCCAAACTCTCCAGGGCAGCTGTGGCTGAAATCAGAGATGGGCCAAGCATGTGACAAGGACCCAGGGGCTTCTGCTATATCCCCTTAAGTCCACTTGTGGCCTCAGGCTGAAAAGCCTAGCTCACCATCAGAGGAGAAGAGAGACAGGCCCTCATATATACCACCAGGCATCAGGAGGGAGATAGGGAGGAGGGAGAAAAGAGCCAGGTGGGATGGGAAAGGAGAAACACCTCACAGGCCATTCAGCCTCCAGGCTGAAATCTGCTGGAAAGAGCTCTCCTCCTCTCCTGCCCCCAGCAACAGCTGCCCTGGCTTCGTCAGACACCCCTCTCCTCACTGTCTTTCCCAGGAGAAGGTGCTCATTAAATGTGGCAGGTGGGCCCTGGCTGGTTTGGCTCAGTGGGTAGAGTGTCGGCCTGTGGACCTGAGGGTCACAGGTTCAATTCTGGTCAAGGGCACGTACCTGGGTTGTAGGTTTGAACTCCAGCCCTGTCGGTCAGGGCGAGTGTGGGAGGCAACCAGTCCATGTGTCTCTCTCACATCGATGTTTCTCCCCCACTCCCCCATCTCTCCCTTTCACTCTCTCTCTAAAGACCAGTGGAAAAAAAATACCCTTGGGTGAAGATTAAAAACAAAAAAATTTAAAAAAAAGTGGCATGTGGGCTGTGGGCAGGGAAGAGGCAGGAGCTGCCTGTCTGCCATGCCCTGACTCTGGCCTTGGCTGGAGTCAGCATGTCTTTCCACTTGAAGGAGGCCCAGCATCCTCAACGTTCCGTAGCCCGTTGTTGGGACAAAGGCTTTAGCCTTAGACCTACTCTGGGCCTCAGTTTGTTCAATTGTAAAACAGGCACAAGTTCAGAATAGCACCTGGCTCATTAGCACTGGTGTAGTTGAGCCTGCTCACACTGGCAGAGGCCATCAAGGACGCCCCTTCCCACGTCTGTACTGGTGACATCCCATTGGTAGCTTGAAATCGGCTTGGAGGGAGTATTGACAGCAGGCAAATGGGCAAATGCTACAAACCAGGACTCTGTTACTTGGAGAGCCAGTGGTTAAGCATTTTCCAGCACAGCCCTGTGCTCCAGGAGCTCCATCCATTCTGCAAAAAACTGGCAGTGGGTGACTCCCTGTTCCACCCAGGTCCCCCCTAAGAAAGGAAATGGGCAAACAGCTCCCCTGTGTGTTCAGAGGCAGAGGTGAGGTGCAGTGAGTCATTGGGGGGACCAGGAAATGGGGTCGAGGAAGCTGACACCCACTTTTGCACTTTTTCCATAATTACTGCTGTATCTTGAGCCCGGCACTCTCTCAGCCACCAGCAACTCTGCTCCCACCTCAGGCACCTGCACCTGAGCCTTGGTTCTGCATCTGTGAACAGGGACAGTAACATCCTTAGGAGTTAGCCTGACAGTGTGTTGGTGGCTCATCATGAAACTAGGATAACGTAGGAGAGCATTCTGTGAATGATGACATGCCTTCACCAGTGCAGAGGGACAACTATTTTTTTATTTAAATTTTTAAAAAAAATTACAGTTCCTGTTTAATATTATTTTGCATTAGTTTCAGGTGTTCAGCATAGTGACAGGTATTTTGACTGACTTTGAGAGCAGCGCTGTGCCCGTCAGAAGGCGGCACCGTGGTGAAATCTCACTGGGCGGAGCCTCTCACACACCCTGGTGGTTTTGCCTGTTCTCTCTTCACTTTAAATGTATGATTCCTAAACACTTAGCTGCCTTTTACAGACATGGCTGCAATGTCCCCTCCATCTCCTGCTCCCGCCCCCCCCCCCCCAGCCGCACCCATCAGGAGCCTGCCTGCCACCAAATTGCCATGCCAGCAATTTTCTCAGCCGCTTAAAAGGCCATCAAGACAGCATCAAACTGCCTATAGATGCTAAACCCAAATGCTTATGGAGCAGAGCCCAGAGTGGGATGCTAAATTGGATTCTATCAAATCAACATCAGCTGCGTGCAAGCCGCTGATAATGAAAGGCCCTTAATGATGGCGTTCGTCGCTGGAAGGAGATGACTAAGAGCTGAGGACCCGTGGCTGCTGGCTCTGGCTGGGTGGGAAGGAGGCGCTGGGGATGGTTCCTGGGTGGCTGCTGGCTGGAAGGAGGAGGCAGAGGAGTGTTCTCCATTCCCAGAACGGGGGTGGCTGTAGGAAAGGCGCTCATAATCTCCTTTCTGTCTTACACACAGAAAACCCAGAAACACATTGACGTCACGAAGGTAGGTCCAGCCCAGATGTGGATATAAATTCTAATTTGGACCTGGAAGCAACTGTCCCATCAGTCCTTGCCCCCCACACCCTCCTGAATGGTGATCACTTAGAAAAAGGAGGAGGATAGCAGAGCCTGTCTGGGAATTTGGGGCCTATTGTTTTCCATGCTCTCCTCTACCTTTCCTCCAGGCCACAGGAGCTGCTCTTCCATCTTCTGGGCATTTGCACTAGCTCCCTATTGCTGCTGCAACAAAGCACTGCACACACAGTGGCTTAAATGACACAAATGTATTTTCTTATGCTTTTTAAGTCATCAGTCCAGCATGGTTCTCACCAAGCTAAGGTCCTGGTGTCGGCCCGAGGGGGGAGCCAGGGGGGATCTGCTTCCTTGCCTTTTCCGACTGCTTGCTTGCCTCTTGGCCCCCTTCCTCCATTTCAAAGCCAACATTGTGTCATCTCTCGGACCCTTGTTCCAGAGTCACGTGTTCCCCTGACCACAGCCAGAGAGAGCTCTCCACTTTCACGGACCTGACTGCTTAAATCGGGTCCACCTGGGAAATCTAGAATATACTCTCCATCTCAAGGCTTTAACCTGAACCACATCTGCAAAGTCCCTTTTGCCATGTAAGGTGCCATATTCACAGGTTCCGGTGATTAGCCTATAGATATTTTTGGCAGGTGGGTGGGGCATCATTTGCATACCACCCCATATGTAAATTAAAGACCTGTTCCTCAAATTCCTTCCTTTTGGCTGAAATGCCTGGTGACCAGGATGGAGCCACGGTCATGGGAAGACAATGCTGTGGAACCCGTGTCTGTGAGCATCCCTGCCAAGGTCTGTCCCAGCTGGGAGGGGTGGCACAGGGGCCTATTGGATGGCAGCTGTCTTGAGTCGCTTTCCTGCAGATAGTAACGCCGATGATAACACTGAACACTTGTATAGTGCTTTATGCTCTTCAATGAAGACCTACTGAGAGTGGTAGTATGCAGCTGGTTGGACGGATGAAAATTAGACCCATGTTGCAGAGGGGAAAACTGGGGTTCAAGATGGGCCAGGGATTTCTTCCGTGTCACTGATAGCTTTATGCCCAGGGCTCTGTTCAGTCCGAAGGAGCGTACAGAGATTATAATAATGGCTCAGCTTGGATAAGAGCTCAGCAGGGCAGCTAGAGGACTGCATGGAACAGCAGGCAGCAGGGAACAGCAGGCAACAGGGACGAGCATCAGCCTCACACTCCCATCGTAGTCCTCTGCTTCTGTGCTTCTGGCTTGCTGCCCCAAGCTGGGGTTTCAGATTGTCTCCCTTGTAGAGAAGGTTTATGTGCCACCTGTCATACTCCCTGGCTGGGTCCTGCATGCTGTGGTCACCCACATGCTTTTACTGGCCATGATGGGCCTTTCTGCAGGCTTGTGTTGTGACCAGCCTAGGAACTGAATCTGGGGTCTCAGGCTCACCTTTATCCCCCTCTGACCAGCTGACTCTTGACCGGTGTTCGAAGGACAGCCTCCTGCACGCAGCAGAGTGGATCTTTGTGAGCAGGTCCAGCCTTGGCCCTGAGAACCTTCCAGGAAAGATGGCACTGACCAAGACTGATGCTGTGAGCGTGAAGATAATGTGACTACAGCATAGAAAACCATTACTCCAGGCATTTCCTCCAACGGGGGAGCCAGCTTAACTCTGCTGTCATATCTGCACGATCTTTACACAGGTGCACTTAGAGCCTGCAAGTAGTTATGAGCACGCTTGACATGCTCACGTGCTGGACACTGCCTGTATGTATCTGCCCTCTAACTAGCTTGTATTCCAGATTTACCCTCTGTCCCCACTTCTGCCTGGAGGCTGTAGCTGCTCCTAACTGGTCCCAAGGGGCCATGGGGACAAGAGGGGAGGAAACTGGCTCTGGAATCTGGCAGGAGTGGTCTTGGGTATCTTACTTGAGTCCTAATTTCCTCACCTGTAGATTGGGACAATCACGATCACAACTATTTACTGAATATTTATTATGTGTCAGGAACTGGTCAAATTGAAGTTATGCGCAGTTTTTAATCATAGCTCATTTACTTCTCACAATGACATTATGATGGTTGATTTTATGTGTCCACTTGGCTAGGATATGGTGCTCCGTTATTTGGTCAAACACTGTTCTAGCTGGCACCGTGATGATATTTTTTAGGTGAGGTTAACATTTAAATCAGTAGACATTGAGTAAAGCAGGTTACCCTTCATAATATGGGTGGGCCTTATCAAATCAGTTGAAGGACAACTTAAGAGAAAAGACTGAGGTTCCCCAAAATGAAAAGATTCTGCCTTCAGACTGCTCTTAAACTCAAATCTGTGATATCAAGTCCTGCCAGAATTCCCAGCCTGCCAGGCTACCCTGCAGATTTCAGACTTGCCAGCCACCACACTCATGTTAGCAATGTCTTAAAGTATCTCTCTCTATATATATCTACATATTTATTATCTATGTATGTCTATGCCTATGTCTGTTCTATGTCTATATCTACACCTACACCTACACCTACACCTACACCTACACCTACACCTACACCTACACCTACATCTACATCTACATCTACATCTACATCTACATCTACATCTACATCTATATCTATATCTATATCTATATCTATATCTATCTATATCATTTATATCTATATTAATCTATCTCCTATTGGTTCTGTGTCTCTGGAGAACTCTGAGTAGTACAGACATCATGAGGCAGGGAATATTATCATGTCATAGATGTGTGAGTGAGACAGAGTATCTGCCACCTGCAACACACTCCTCTACCTTTCCCAGCCTCCTGCACAGTGAGATTGGTCATGTGACTAGTTTTTTTCAATCAAATGTGGGCACAGTGATATATGTCAGAACTGCACCTGCCTTGGACTTCTCCACCCTCTCTTTGTGCTTTGATTGGCTGATTGGAGAAGACTCAGCAAAAGTCTCCGAGCAGGAACCACTAGATGTCAGGAGCTTGGGTCCCCAAGCCATCCCGTGGAAGAGCATCCATGAGTTTGGACTGTGACATGAGCAAGAACTACACTTCATGGTGTTAAGCCACTGAGATTTTCACTGTACGAGATGACCTACTCTGACTATATGCACTATCCCAGATTACCTGGGCAGCAGGGGCAGAGTCAGGACTCAAACCCGGGAGGCCTAGCTTGCTTAGCCACCACCCTACCCTACAGCAGCTGCCTTGTGGTGTTGTGAGGGTTAAGTGAGATAGAATGCAGGAGGCTTGGTACCTGATGGGCTCCCCATACAATATAGTTATTGCATAGCAAGGGTTTTATTTGGAACAGGGATTTGACTGCTTCTCAGTGTCATTGTGGACAAAATAGAGTGATATGGGCTGCACGGTGGCTTCCTCAATGGTTGAGCAATTGCCTCCAAGATGTGTTGGTTAATAAACTGATGTCAATCAGGAAACCCCCAGTGCTGGGTCACAGGAGGCTTGTCCATTTCCCTAAAGAACCACACAATGGCCAGGCCAGCGTGGCTCAGCGGTTGAGCATCAACCTATGATCCAGTGGCTAAGATAGGACCTGAATCCCATCTGTCTGAATTCAAAGCCCTGCATTCTTTCCATTCACCACCTTGACCCAGACTTCACCTTAATTTCGGGAAAGAGGGTCCACAACTCCAGCTGTGCATGTGGTCTCTAGTGTGCTTCCTTCATGGGGAGCGTCTCAGCAGAAGCTGGATGACAGTCTCCTGGGATGCCCCACAAGGAGCCTCTCCATTGGCCCCTGGGAGGTGGAAGTGAGCCTTTGTCTTTGTCTCTGACCTCATCTGCTGTACTAACTTCTGTTCATCTCTCTGGTTTCAACCCAAACATCACTTTCTTTGGGAAGCTGTCTCTGATGCTTGACACTGGGTTAGGTGGCCCTGTTAGAGCCCCTCCTGGCCTCCTGCCCTTTGTGGGAGCACTGAGCACCCTCCCACTGGCTGGTTCAATGTGAGTCTGCCTTGCTATAGTGGAGGCTCCATGGGGACAGGGACTGAGACAGGGACAGGTCCGTTTATACTCTGCTCGGTCCTCAGTGCTTCACACACAGTAGGTACTCCATACAAGCTTGGAGAATTCATGACATCTTCTAAGATCTGGTGATAATTTAGGTGCCATGGAAACAGCCAACATCGACTGGGGTTTCCATCTTGCCTCTGTCTTCTCAGCACTAAGCCGGGTCTGGGACTGGGCTGGGTGTGTTCAGCATGGGCCGGGCTTTGGGAATGGGGCAGCGGAGAGCAGCATGGCCATTGGCCCCAGCCCTGCGGTCTTCTCCACTGTGCTAGAATCCTGGTGAGGTGATGACCGTGGAGCCGGGCCTGGCAGAGGAGGGGTGGTGAGCTGCCCATGACCTCAGCGATGTCTGGGCCTTTGTAGATTGGGTTATTGGGTGCAATTCCTCCCTCTCCCAGTATCCCCGGGCCCTGACCTCTGTGAAAGTGGGGGCTGCAACTCATTACCCGGATCCTCTGTGTGTCCCTGGCTGGACTTGCTGACCAGCAGGCAGTGGGGAAGAAGGGGGTTAACCATGAACCCAGTGTGGGAGGGAATGGAGGAGGCTGTCAGCCAGGCTGCCCAGCAGAGACAAAAGCCTCTAATTGCTCTTTTCCTTCTTGTCAGAAAGCTGACTCCATAGTTACTGTAATAAAGGCCTATGGAGAGGGAGGAGCCAGCTAATGAGAGAGCCATTGTTCAGTGGTGAGACGTGGGAGATGAGAGACAGCCCGGGGTCCAGGAGCTGTGCCCCGTCCTCCAACTCCAGGGAAGGTGGAGAAAGTCCGTGGGGTCACCTGGCCTGGACAGGTGGGGAGGCCTCAGCAGGGCTTGTGGTCAAGTTGCATTTGAAACACTTTCATTGTGGCAGCAGCTGGTTCCCTCTGTGAGGTGACAGATGTCCAGGCCCTCACTGAGAGCATGCTCTGTGGGAAAGAAACTGGGCCTTGTTAAATAACCCTCCTGGGGGTGGGTTTTGAGAAGCCATTTGGTGTGCAGGCGAGTGTTCTGGATACAGGGTGACTCTCTTCTCTTATAAATATGTCATATTCGCTTTCAATCGAGCAACTTCCCATCCAGACTCGCCCTAGGATCACATCTACCAGGAGCAGGAGGGAGGCCTGTCCCTCCGTCTGTACGTAGCTGGGTCTTTCTTTGGAGCATAATCTGAAGGAATGGGTGTCCTTGCAGACTACAGTCCTGAGGCAAGGGGCCAGGACTTCTCAGTCACCAGCCAGTCCAAGGTCTTGTAGAAACCGTCACATGCCTGCGCTCAGCAGCCCAGGGGAACCCACAATGAGCCATCCAGCTTCCCCACCCCCAACTTTGCTCTCCTCGCCTGGACTGTCCTCTCTCCTCTGCCTTTTCAAACCTTACCTCTGGCCCTCTGCAGGAGGCCTCCTGACTTCTCTGCCTCTTCTCTGAGTGTCAGCAGACCTCACCACCTTGACCCTCAATTTTAGCACCTACTTGACATTGGAGCTGCCAGTTTTGGTTTGGAGCTGTGCTCCCCTAGATTGCGGTCAAGCCACCGACTGCTTTTGTAATTGTCTTATGTCCACTACAGTGTTGAGGTCTTAGCCTTCAGAAGGGACTTGGTGCATTGAATGAAACTGAATTTTGGTCAGAATCCTCACCAGGAGACCAGACTTTTCAGTCTGGGTCATTGGGGTGACCTACGTTTTTGACAAAACAGGTTGAAACAACTTAAGTCCTTATTAAGGCACCTGAAGCCCCTGTACTCAGACGCAAACATGGTGTTGTTTCAGGAGGAGAAGTGACCTGAAGACGGAAGAGAGGAAGTGCAAGGCCGTGGCCCCCAGCCGTGGCCCCCCAGGTGAGGTCTGTGAGGACGGGGTTCTCCTGTCAGGCAGCTTTGGGAAACTATAAGCCAAGGTAAATGGGTTCGTCTGTAGTGGGACTTCTCAGGTCCTTTAAAATACGAGTGTGCATGTGGATCTGCAGGAGGCCCCTGTGGTACATGCTGCCCCCCACGCTGATGTCACCCTGCAGTCACTTTGAGGGGATCATCTCCCAAGAGCTGGGTTTCTGGCTCAGTCTTGGGGAGCCCCTGTGTGGGGGGGGTTCACTTAGGGGACTGCAGGATTCACATCCTCACACTGGGGCCCAGGCCCTGGAGGACTGAGGATCTTGGGTACACCCGGTCCCTCCACCTGCCTCGCTGGGTACACTCTGGCCATCTAGTCCTGGATCCCCCTGGGGTGGGCTGTGGGCTCTGCCCAGTCCCGGGTCACCTGCCTTCCTGTCCCCCTGCCACCTGCCCCACTCACCCAAAGGCTCTTAATCTTGTCTCCTGAGCCTCCCCTGTTCCCTTTGCCCCCACCTGGCCCGAGTGCTCTAATTTATTCACAGTTCCACGTCTCCACCTGCTGCTGTCAGTAACTGATCCCATTTATATTCAGTCGTACATTATTTAAATCTAGAAATGTTCTGGGCTTGAAACGAGCAGGGAGAGACTCATTAACATATGAGCCTTGTGTAGACTTCTAACTCTTTAGAACTTCAGAGGGCTTTGCAGCCATTCACCCAACAGCTCTTTCTTCATCTACAAGAACATAGGCCCACGAGGCCCAGGGGGCTGAGGCGGGGGGCCTTGGCTGTGGCTACTGACCTGCCAAAGGGTTCCCAGGACACCGGGGAAGGCGAGCTCACCTGCATGCTGATCCGAGCTTTGCTACCAACCACCTGTGCTCTTCCCGGGAATCTCTTCCTCTCTCTGGTGTGGTGTCCTCATCTGTGAAGTGACGGCACTGGACCACATGGCCTCTGGGGACCCTTCGCTCACACACCTGCTACGATGTGCCTCCCTGCTTCTCCATGGTACCAAAGGGCAAAAGAGCTACAGACAAGCAAATCGCACGTGTTGGCATTTGAAAAGTCACAAAGAACAGACCTATCACAAAATGAGTTCATCGTCTGCAATCATTTTGCAGCTGTAGGAAACCTTAGAATGCCCCACACAGAGACTGTCTGAATCCCTTGTGTTTATATAGCAGCTTTATTTCCAAAATGCCTGAAATACATTTTCACATTTGGCCTTCGCAGTCTATTTCTGGAAGGTGAGTTGAGGGAAGTGATTATTCCAGTTTACAGGGAGGGAAACTGAAGCACAGAGAAGCCAAGTGCCTTCCCCTGAGCAGTCTAGCTGCACGGTGACAGAGCTGGACATTTCTCCACCAGGAGACTCCCCCCCCAAGCCCTCAGGCTTCCCATGGTCAAATGGAACCCATCCCCTTTTCTCCCAAGTCTTTTCTTCCTTCCAGTCATGCCCACCAGCATCATCCAGGCCAGAAATCTCATGCTTTTGTGGCTTTGTGATGACTTGTATCCAATCAAGCACCAACCTACCCTCCTGAGGATTTCCCAAATCCTTCCCCTCCTCTCCACCCTGGTCAGCTGCCCTGGTCAGACCTCCACCACACCTCATGCGAACTGGACTTCTGCACAGTCTTCCTCCCTCAAATTCATCCTCTCAAAATTTAAAACTGGCCACATGCCGGCCCCTCACAGAGTTTGAGACCCTTCGGTGGCATCATTTTTGGCTGGATAAAGTCCTATTTTCCAGCATGGTGTCTGGGAACTGCTGACTTCATCTTGCAATTGTGTCTGCACCATCCCTTATGTTTTAATCATACTGGGTCAAGGGTAATGCTCCAAATGAGCCACACAATTTTCCATCTCTGTGCATTTGCTCAGGCTGTGTTCTCTGCCTGAACAACCAATGTGGGCCTGTTCTCTTCTTGGCTAATTCCTGGCCCTTGTCGTCTAAGACTCAGCTCACATGACGTTATGATGCCCCCACTGGACCCGTGGTTGGACTAGGTGTCCCTCTTCTTTTCTCATGTCATATCCCATACTTTCCTTCAACATGATGTTCACATATCTACCTCCACTGTAAGACTTTAATTTCTTGAGAACAGGAGCCACATCTTAGTTATTTGAATAGCTTCAGCGCTGCTACTACAAAGCAGAAAAAAGTATGTATGTGGTGGGGATTTTAGAGAAAACACTACCTTGGATTTCATTTTCAGAAATTAAATCTGGTGGGAAGCAAAATGCCCAAGGTGGCAGGGTGTCCTCAAAAGATGGAGTGCTTCTTTGTATTGACCCCAGGGATCTTTTCCTAAATACTTCACGGAGGTGCAGGTGCTCAGTTGAGGTCAACCAGATATGCTCAATAGTTTCTTTGGTTCTGAGTTCAAGGTTGTGAACTCCAGTCCTCCAAGGGCCTAGAAGAAGCCTCTATTCCAAAGCCATAGATATTCCCAAGACACTGAACAGTCATCTTGGAAATCTGTGTCCTTGACCATGAGGAAGAGTTGGTGAACGGTCATGGAGAGACCAATCAAACCATTCTTTCTACTGGGGAGAACACACATCACACACAGGATGGCCCTCGGTGTCACTGTCTGCTTCCCAGAAATGGTGGCAGAGGAAGGGGGGCAGAGGGAGAATGCCATTTCAGGGAAGTGTGTGTGTGTGAGACACTCTTGTTTTCCCTGCTGCTCATGGAAAGTGAATCACCGTTGGCACAGAGTCCAGAAGCAGACAAGGTCTACCAGGGGTAGCAATCGGCTTTCCCTCCCACGAGGACACTTCATCCCTGTATATCCATGGGCCTAACAAAGCAATCACTGCCTCCCACTGTTTCAATCTTTTACTCAATCACTTAATTATTTCTCAGGTCCGGGTGGCATGGCCACCGCCCAGGTATTAACCCCCAGTATAACTGCGCAACCTATTCCTCACCACCGCACCTCCTGTTTAGAGTTCTTAACTGGACCAAATTTCACCCGTCTGCTTGCTGTGGGCATAAAAAGAACCATGGGCCTCTAATCACTGCCTGGGGCCTTGGAGCAGCCAGCCATAAGCTGCAATATCTGCTCGTTTATTCCTGTTCATTCAATTGGCTCCAAATTGCTCTGAACAAATTCTTGGGCTGCAGAAGAAGCTGTGCAGGCTTATTTTCATTAGAGTGGACACTAAGCAGGGAGAGAGGGAGAGAAAAGAGGAAAATAGTAGAGAAGACTCTGGCGCCAGCGTTTTTCTTGCCCCCCAACCCCCACCCCTAACTCCCCAGCACACAAATTTCCCCTCTTCATGCGGGAAGCTGGCCGCTCCGGGCTGCCTGAATGTTTTGCTCATCCCCAAGATCTTATTGGTACAGGCTGCTCACCCTCATTAAATTTATGACTTAATGAGTCCTTGATGGAAGATCTAAACCTGTGCTCCCTTCCAGCAGAGAGGAGGAGGTTGGATAAAGGAGGAGGCACTTTAATTGACCATCAACTTCTCTCTCCCAGGGAGGAGCTGGAGGAGCTTGGTCAGGGGCAGACATGGCCCTAGTGTGGTCATTTGAACAGGACTGCAGAGTCAACTGCATGATGACCCTAAAGCCTTAATCATTTCCCCCTCATACCATCAATACTGTTCTCATACGACCAACCCATCTTAGCATTTTGGACTGAAAGGAAGCCCAGGAAGTCAAGGCACCCGATTTCCCTGCACTGAGTTCTCTCTTGACCTCCTGCCATACTGTTTCTGTAGTCTGGAAGTTCTCAGGGATGTCTGATCTGAATCTTCCCTGTGTAACAGAGGACTATTTCTTTTTCATTTGTCTTTGCTTGGTTGTCTTTTTTAACCTTGAAGTCAGATATAAAAGTATTATTTTGCCTCCCTTGGTCTTCTGTTCTCCAGGCAAAATCATCCCAATTCCAGTATCATAGAATCATGTAGCTTAAGAGCCAGAAGGATTTCCTTTTCTCAACTCTCCTCAGCGGGACTTCATTGACCTTTATTTCTGCTTATGAGTGACTTCCTTCAGAGCCTCTCCAATGTCTGTGCTAGACCTTAAAAATGTGGGCAGTCAGCTTCTACTTCTAATGGCCCATGCAGTTCTGGGGGCTGAGCAGGATACTTTAAAGAGGGGTTTCTTGTCCTCTGAAGTTTTCTGTTTAGTGTCATAGGGTAGGCAAACACTCACCATACTTCATTTTTCTCTCTTCTTAAGGAAAGGGCTGAGGGTGCTATTGGAAGTTTGGGTTTTCAGAGACTACTTTCCCCCATATAAGCTTCATGAAGGAGGGCTTCCCAGAGTAGGAGGCCATGATAGGAAGAATACTGGGTTAGTATCCAGGATGCTTGAGTTCAAGGTCAGATTCTCTGGTGTCCAGACTTGGGGTACTCACTGACCAGCTCAGTCACATGCTCAGCCTCTCAAAGATGATTTTCCTTTTAAAAAGAGTTCCCATCCATTCTAGTAAGCTTGAGTCATCAGGACACAGCTGGGTCACGGAATCTGGAGACCTGTATCTAGTTCTGGTTCTACCACAACTCACACAAATGCGTGACCTTGACAAGTCACTTGATTCTTGTCTTTCTGTAAAACAGGAACAACATCTCACCCCTGGCTGTAGCCTGCATCCCCTTTCTGCATGTCATAGCAGAATGGATCATGGACCTGGAGTCAGGCAGCTGGGTTCCAGTTTCAACTCTGCCACATAATCACCTTGTGACCTCAAGCAACACTGTAACTTCTATAAGCTTCAATTTCTTCATCTGTAAGATGGGTTTAATAATATTTCCCCTGACAATAAGGTTCTGTTCGAATCAAATGAAACAACAGTGCTTTAAAAGAGGAAAAGTCCCATGCAAAGGTAAAGTAGGTAATGGCGTGGACATGTGTAAGAAATTTCAAGAGAAACGCTTTGAGTTCATCAGAAAGAATGATGGTGCTTGCCTGTGCCTTTGCATTCAAGTGTGTCTAGTCCTGACATATATCTTATGGATAGGTACCTAGACTATTCTTTAAAATCTTCTGGGAGATTCCACAATTGCCCCTAGCAAGCCATAAAAATATAAGCAAATTTAACAATTAAAAGCCTGGATCCATATTTTCTTTCCTACAATTTAAGAGAATATTCTTGGGATCTCGAGAAAGGTAAAATAAAGTTTGTTGACCTCTCTTTGAAGGTTCACTATTCTCTTCATTGAAACTTGTTCTCAAGTCTATTAATGTCAAGAATTGTGGAGAGTTTGAGGTTTTACTCTACTTGTAACCTAATAAGTCAGCCTGTTATTATTTCAAGTTGGCAGAAGACATGAGATTTCTGGATCAGAGATGAAAGACTTTATTACTCACAGCAAAAGTAACCACATTATCAACATATTTGTGTCTTGTGTGTTGGCTCCCTGAGCCCCAATTCCTACAGAATGGGAATGAAGGTGGTCAGATGACATCTGTACACACAGTGAGTTCCATAATAGGAAAGGAACCCTGAGTTTAGGGTGCCCAAATATTTTATAATATGCAGTAAACGTGCCTGCCCTTTGCTCTGGAGTGAGAACCTATCTCTATCTTATGAGGCTGTTTGCAGTGCAAACATTCTAGAAAAGTGGTCTGAAACAAAGGACAGTCTGCATCCTGCTTGCAAGGTGTGCAAAAATGTGACAGTCCATGGAGAATTGCCACTCAATATTTATCGGTTTTATTATATTTAGGTGAGCAAATTCCAGTTTCCTTAACCTTCTGGCTGAATTTCAATCTTCCAAGCTCTTCATTTGTTAGTCAGTTATTCCCCAACTGGGGCTCTGTCTATCTTTAAGTTCTGTAGTTTTCCACCTTCCAGCACAACACCTTCCAGACAGACCTGATACTCTCATGTAGAGGACTTCCTGGGACTTCTATGAAAGAAGCTTACCTCTTTGTTCAGGGAGGGTCCCAAGGAAACTGCACCTGGAAGACGTATTGGCATCATCTCTTCAGTTCTAGAAAGATGAAGACAAATTGTAGGCAATTTAGAGACAAGTAACTTAGGTGATTAGAGGTGATGTGGGGAGAAAGAGGAAAAGAATTTCACATGCAAGCGTCTGCTCAGGTTGTGTTAAAGGAATTGGAGGAAAGGGATGTGGGAACCCTTCAGTACCTGAGTGAGTAAAGCTAAAAGTGCCTTTCTGGACAAAGACCTCTTATTCTTCCTCCTGACTTTGACCTCTTTGTATCAGTTTCTTCTTTTAAGAAACTGGAATGAAAATGGCATGTTGTTTTTGGGAATTAAAGGACACAATACATATTAATCACCTAGAGAATGCCTGCCACATGGAAAGAGCTTAACAATATATGCTGCTTTAGTCACACAGAAAATGAGAACCAGAAAGAATCTTAACCTCATATTGGGCTTCTCAGTCTAGAGAGGAGAAAACTAAAGCTCAGAGGGAGCGGTGATGGATCCATGGACACAAAACTAGTTATAGGAGGAGTAGGACTAATTAGAAGCCAGGTCTCCTGACATTCAACTTGATGCTATGCAGAGATCGACTTCTTTTGTGTTGGTTTGTTTCTCAAATGAAGGTGTAATTTTCCAAGCCAAAATTAACCCAAAATATTTAAGACACAAGAATATATTATAGTTGCCTATTATTTTAACATGTTTTAATTGTTATGGTTCACACTGAGAAAAAGGTTTCAAGTTCCCCTTCTGAGTTCCTTAAAAGGGGGGCCGGGGAGTGCATTTATGACAGAGTTTCTGGGATGAAACGAAGTTCTTCTTTCAAAAGTCTCCTGTTAAGTTCATCTTCTTGGCCACTGTGGATGTTGACACCAATGGCTAAATATATATGGGATTGTTTTCTAAAGGCTGAATAGGGAAGCCACAAGTTCCTTATTTTCCAAAGTTCTCTTGTGTCTGTAGGTGTGGGTGAGAAAACATATTCCAACTTTCACAAATAAATTGTTTGCTCCTACAACATAAATTAAGGGTGCTAATGCTCTTGATGCATTAGTTGCTCTTTCTTGTGTGTGCCCCGATCAGAGATTGAACCCATGACCTTGGCTTATCAGGACAATACTCTAACCAGCTGAGCTACACAGCCAGGACCACAAGACATTTTTAAAAATCAAGGTACATTGATTAAAGAATGATTATTTTCCCATCTTACATTAAACAAAATTAACTAGAGCTTTGCATCTGTATATGACCACTGTTGTCCCACTGTGTTGAAACAATTCTAGGCCATAAATTACAACATGTTGTTTTATTATTAGTGTGCCCAGGCAGACATCTTCAACAAACAATTTCTGTTACATTTTTGGAAATATTAAAAACTGTCTAAAGATTCCCATTATTATTTTCTAGCAGCACTGGGAACCACTGCCATTAACTACAGAATGAAGAAGAAGGGATCTTAGGAATAACATAGCCCAACTTCTGATTTTAAGAAGAAACTGAAGCCCAGGGATTGGGTCACTTCTCAAAGACCCTGGCAGAGGCCTCTGGGAGTGGCTCCCAGCCCTGCTGATGTCCCTCTTTTCTGGGAATGGCTGTAGTGCAAAGGGGAGGCCTCCAGGACCATGTCTGGGCTGTCATCCTATTCTGGTGGGTCCCTTTTGAGTTGGACCTCAGAGATAGCTAGCTCTCAATCCTGGCCTAAAGCTGAGTTTATCAGTCTCTTCCTTAAGCATCTGATATTCGAAACAGAGACTGATGGGTTTTAGGTTAAGTCTGGGAAGGACAACAAGATTGGAAGGAATTTCACATTCTCCGATGCTGAGGGCCTGGAGTCACCTTTGTGCCTTCTCTTCATGCGTCTTGTTCAGCTCTTTCTGTAATTTCATGAGAGACCCCGATGTCCTCCCAATGGATTCTTCTTAAACATAAAGATCATTTAGAGTTTATTTCTGTTGCTGGCAACCAAAAGGACCTTAACTAAAAGAGACACAGTGTAAATAGCAACACTGACATTAGAACCCAGGTCTCAGGACCATTCTAATGCTCTTTCTTGTAAAACTAAAAAATTAATCTATAAACCTGTGGTATAACTCATGCTTTGAGCAATACAATAATTACCAAACAGAAATTCTAGGAAAAATAAGCAACTTTTTTTGAATCCTTATTGAAAGCTCCTTTTCAAATTATGATTTAGAGAAAACAAAAATCACGCCTATACCTAAATACTCTATTATGTTAAATGAAAATAATGGGTTCATTTACTTTAAAATGAGATCATATTGTAACATAATCTCTGGTGTAGATTTACCAAAGCATTAATATATAAACTAGAAAGACATTCTCTGAATTTTTAAATATCTTTCACTGGAATGTCTAAATAATACCACTTTGTTTTCTATGAGTTCCTAGAGGGATGCAAATCACTGCACTATAGACAAATGAAGATGCTTTTCTTCAAGGTTGTGAGGGAAAAAATAAGGACTTTCTATTTTGCTACTGTCCCCGTTTTATCAATAGAAACACCAAGGCATTGAGCTCATTTAATTGCTCGAGGTCCACTGAGGGGAGGAGGAGAGGGGTCAAGGGATGCAGCAGAATAAAAACTGTTTGCTGCTCTCCATGCTGGGGCTTAGCTTTTGAAGTAGATTTTGAACGAGAAGAGAGAGGTAGTTTAGTTTGTGTATTATTTATTTTTATTCTCCCAGTGCCTAGCACATAAATAGGTCCCTAGAGAAGGAAGGAAGGAAGGAAGGAAGGAAGGAAGGAAGGAAGGAAGGAAGGAAGGAAGGAAGGAAGGGAGGGAGGGAGGGAGGGAGGGAGGGAGGGAGGGAGGGAGGAAGGAAGGAAAGAAGACAAAGGTGCTGAATCAGGGACTACTAAAGGAGGCCATCAGGTCCTTGGGACACATGTCTGGTTTAATTTATGAGTCAGATAAATTGGGAAATCTATGGCCACCATGACTGAAATGGGGACTAATCCATGGGGAAAGGAAAAGATTCAGAGCAGGAGAGGAGAGGAGGGAAAAAGAGAAATCAAAACCAAGATGAAGAGGTTGAGGTTGACTCTGGAGAAACAGTGGCGATGATGGATGTTGGCTTCTCAGCCACCTTCCTCATGGACAGTCTCCTTTCCTCCGTTGATTTTCAGCCTCTCTCCTTGCCCGGGGTGCCCACTACTCTCCTTGCTCTATCCAAACCGACCATCTGGAAACAGAGACACTTTCATCGCTTAATTAACACCAGCTTCTTTTTAAAGTGTCACCTCGTGATTGAACAGATTTAAACCTTGACCTACAGGACTGACTTTGTAACGATGGCATCAAGGTCGCCAGCCAGAGGACTGGCAAAGTTCTGCCCGGTGCCCTGAAATGAACCTCACTGACAACTCTCCCTGGACTCGTCCTGCGTCTTCCCCCGACATCTGTCCTTTGTCTGCTTCCTGACTCAGCCCTCCTCATACACCTGGGCACAACTTGTCTTCAGCCTGTTCGGTTTCCTCCCTGCTTACTCCCCGGTGGCAAGGCCAGCATTGAGGAGTTCTAGTCCCAAGCACATGCATAGAGAAGGATTTTTTGCCAAACAGGTGTGCACTGTTCATGCAGAATGTGAAGGTTTCTTAAAGCCAAGCCTGCCTGCTCCTAGGATAAGTGGATTGTGCTTTGGCCCGTGTGGCCCGTCCTCCCCACTTGAGATGTAGTTGGTACTCGCCGGTGTAACAGCCAGACCCTTGGCATGAGAAGAAATTTTAGGGAGAAAAGATTACGAAGGGCAGCATGGAGACAGATGGACGTGGATAAGAAGAGAGCAACATCAATGGCATGAGGATGGATCCATTTGGTCACAGTGGTTAGATGTCACCAGACACTTCTAGACAGGTGTCCACCATAGGCAGGTCACCTAGAGTGTTCCTACTTTGGTGATCTGGAAGCAGGTGACTAAGACCCAGTAGGAATCATTTGAATTGCGCAGACTGCCATGACGGCTGAATAGAGAACTTCAAGGATAATCAGTGTAGTGTAAGTCTGAATAAATGCGTGTGTGTGTTTTTTCCAACTTGATGGGAGGCTAGACATTGAGACTTTGTTGAAGAGCCTTCTACATCAAGAACCTGACATTTTTCAACTCAACACCAAGAAAACAAACAATCCAATTAAAAAATGGGCAAAGGACCTGAGTAGACACTTCTCCAAAGAGGACAACGTGCTGATGGCCAACAGGCATATGAAAAGATGCTCAGTGTCACTAATCATCAGAGAGATGCAAATTAAAACCGCAATGAGATACCACCTCACACCTGTCAGAATGGCTACTATCAATAAAACAAGAAACAAGTGTTCGAGAGAATGTGGAGAAAAGGGAACCCTTGTGCACTGTTGGTGGGAGTGCAGATTGATGCAACCACTGTAGAAAATGGTTTAAAGCTACCTCAAAAAAAAAAAAGAAACTGCCTTATGACCCGGCAATTCCACTTCTGGGGACTTATCTGAAGAACCCCGAAATAATAATTTGAAAGAATACATGCATCTCTACATTCATTGCAGCGTTATTTACAATATCAAATTTGCAAGCAGCTCAAGTACCCATCAGTAGGTGAGTGGATAAAAAAAATAGTATTCCATTTACACAAGGGAATACTACATGGTTTAAAAAAAGAAGAAAATCTTACCTTTTGCGACAGCATAGATGGCCTGAATAGTATTGTGCTAAGTGAAATAAACCAGTCAGAGAAAGACAAGCACCATATGATTTCACTCATATGTGGAATTTAATGAACAAAATAAACAAACAGAAAAAAATGAAAATATTTTTACCTTCTCCTGTTTGAAATCATGCAAAAGAAGTAGCTGAGGGAGTTCTTTGCTTTCAGACAGGTCAGACAAGATTATTTTGGATGATCCTTTTTGGATATTTGTTTTGTTTTAGATCTTTTTGTTCTCTGGTGGTTTTGTTTTGTTTTTGTTTTTAATCTTTTCCTTTATACTATCGTTTCCCATTTCCCTTTTCTTCTTATTTTTAAAAACTCTTCAGAAGTTTTGTTTACACACTTGAAAAATGTAATGCAATCAAATCCAGGTAGGTTAACATTTTGACTTTTAGTGTTTTTTTCTTCTGGAAAGTGGGAGAATTATATTAGGAAAGGCAGGAGGGAAAACTAGAAATGCTAAGCTGCTGGGAACTTTGACCTCAAGAAAATTCTCAAGCAGATGAATTTTAGAGAAACATACAGATGGAAGTTAAGGAGGAAACTGATTTGCTCAGAGCTGCCATTTGTGCTCACAGTCACTGGAAAGCGTTCGTGTCACCTGGAAGCATCCGATGGAGTTTAAAGACCTCTGCTTTGAGCCACCAGGATCCCATGGACAAAAGACAGCAGTGAACTTCAAACTCCATTTCGTGCTATATATTGGTACTTCCCTGTCATTTTGGCCTCTGATGATTTTCCTTACTTTCCTGCTATGTCAGCATGCTACTGTTCATTAAGGAAGTTAATAAAAAATCCGAGTATATAAAAATAGAAAAGATGACAGTTTTATAAATTCAGATCAGTTTCTGTTTCAACCACACTGACTGCTCCCTTATGAGTCTGAAATCAGCCTCTTCAAGGGCATGTCGGACCAATATTCTCATTGCTTGGTGTCTCAGTTTCCCTTCCAAATGAGTATTTCATGGTTGTATTCAATTTTTTTATTTTAATTTTGCTTGGCCATAGCAACCATATATCACAAACAATTCAAATTCATGCCTTAATAAAATTGCATATCACATTGGATGATGGACTTCCTGGGTCAGAATAGTGAAAATTAACCATATAAATGATGAGATTCTGTCTACAGTATGCAAGTAAGCTCCCCTGGGGGTTCCCCCTAGACTCAAGCCCATTTAAAGCTCTGAGCTGCCCTGTTTTGAGATGAAGGGAAGGAGGCTCCTCACTGAGATGTGAGTGTTTCCAAGAATTCTTTTTTAAGGCTCTGCGATGTGCCACTGAGGCTGGGTTACAGCTCCCTGTCCCCCTGGGACAGGGTGGTGGCATAGCTGCCAGAGCTTCTGCTGGCTCTGAGAGGGACGCTGGTGTTGGAATCTTAGCGGGGGGGGGGGGGAAGTAGCAGACATGAGGAGCCCAGCAAGGGACACGCAAGAGCTAAGTCAGAAGAGACGATAGCATTGGCCAAGGTGACAAACAGCGCTGCCCCCAATCTTAAAATCCCCGAAAGCGCAAGGGGAGGGTGGAGAGGAGAGTGGGGCGCAGTGTCCCAGCAGGGAAGCCACTGCACTTCCTTCCTGCTGTGATTCCCGTTAAGCGTGTCAGACAGAATCATTCTGTCAGAGACAGAAGAGGGGAGGGGGGGAAGAAAATCAATTGTTTTTCGTAGTTATCGATCTCCTTCAGTGAATCTCCGTGGTGGTGGAGAGGGAGGGGAACAGAGGAGGAAGGGTCACCCTCTAAGGGTGAGTGAGTGGCCGTCCCCTGGGAGGCCGCTGAGGTGGCTGGACTGGAACCTGCCCACTGAGTCCTGAGGACGTGGGAGGGGACATCACTTGAGTCTATCCAGGGTTGGGTGGAAGAGCCTGAAATGCTTATTTTAATGTTCGGGGTTTGAGTCCCATCCAGATGGTTCAGATTTTCCCCTCTATTTAAGAAAATAACACTTATAACTGCAGAAAAAATGGCCACAGGAAAGAGTAACAGGACAAAAATGCACAATTTTATCATAGTGTTGCAACCAGGCCCAGCTTTTCTCTACGCATGGGTTATGTAGCTAGGGTAGAACTGCACATACTCTGTACACACTGTATATGTTGCCTCTTTTCTTTTGCTTATCCATAAGTACATTTTCCATATTATTAAAAGCTCTTTAGAACATGCTTTGAAAAAGACTTTTTCGGCATAAAATAATAAATGACCACTATGAAAATTTGGAAAAATACAAACATGATAAAAAGGAGCTAAAAGTAATCATCATTTCAGCAACCAGAAATGCTCCCTCTTGATTGTAGTATATTTCATTCTAAGCTTTTCCTCAGCATTTATATATACATTTCCTTCATTAAATTTCAATCATGAACTGTATAGAGTTTTTCATGTTCTGCTATCTCACTTACATTATTAAAATTTTTTAAATCATGATTTTTAATGTTTGTGTAAGATTCTATTGTATGTTTACACTAGTCTTTATTCAACCAACCTGATATTGTTTCAGTGTTTTGGTTATTATAAACAACACACCACGGCTTTCTTTACACCTGTCTTTAAATTCTTCTCTCTTGGTACCTAGAAGATTATTTTTTGGAGGTCGATATGGGTGTTTTCCTCAGCTTCAGGCAGAAGCTCCCATTCCCACAACCCACTGAAGCTCTGCCCATACAAAAAACCCCTGAACTTGGCTCAGCACCTGCTGGAAGTCCCCAGTGGTGGTCAAATCCCTCCCACACTCTCATCTTTCTTTTTTTCTTTTTTCTTACTTAAGTGTTTTTTCTAGAGCTTTTCTGTCTAATATATTAATACATAGCCACCAGCTATACGTGGCTCTTCAAATTTAAATTAATTGCAATTCAAATAAAATTAGAAATTCAATTTTTTGATCACACCAGCTACATTTCAAGTGCTCAAGAGACCCAGGGGCTCATGGCTACCCTATCGGACGGTAAAGATATGGGGCATTTCTATTGTCGCTGGCAGCTCTGTGGGACAGCACTAGAGAAAGATTACTCCAGGCCCTTCACACCTGGTTCACTTGTTGAGAGGTCACCCTGGAAGACCTGCCACCCCTTTTGAGGCCCTCTCCCCAGATGCAAAGTTTGGGCTTTCAGCTCGTACTAATGATCCACTCGCATCTTTCAGGCGGGCCTGTAGTTCAGCCTTCTCTTAGTCTGATTAAAAACTAATTGCTGCATCCAAAGGTGGAGCCCAGAGCAGGTTTCTTTTCTCTCTAGGTGAGTGGGAATTTAGGATGATAAAACACACCTAAGGGTTTCAGTCTACCCTGGAAATTTCGAGGCTCAGTGAGGAAGAAAATTGAGACTCCTAGCTGAAGAGGAGGTTCCAGTTTTTGGAGAGCTGGACCCTCTTTCCTCAGCACAGTGGATGGATAGAAGTTCTGACAATGTGCCCAGGCAGGTTGACAGCTGCAGCTTGGGCAGAGTGAGGCCACTGGCCACCACCTCCCTTTATGTAGGGCTAACGAGTGGCAGGCAAGCAGCCACCAGGAGGCCTGATGCATCGAGGGAAACCAGGAGTTTAGGGGAGAACAGCTTAAACACACCGGGTAATCGAGAAGGCTAGGGCCTGGGACATAAGACACACACCAGTGCTTGCAAGAAACACGGCTCCGGGCCATTTACATTCACATTTCAAGCATAGCACCGGCATCCAATTTCGAACTGATGCCTTCCAAGCAAATGACATCAGCCAGCTGTACAGAAAGGCCTGCAGGCTTTAATTACTTTGAGGGACAGCCTGGTGGCCAATGAAAGTCTCATTACAAACTAATATTTGTTTGGGAGGCAGATTTTAGACCCCAGAGGAGATTGTGTTAAAGATCCCTCCCAACACAAGCCCCATCCCTTGTTCACTGCCTCTCCTCAGAAGGCATTTGCTCAGTAGGGAAGGAAGTGGAGCCATTCAGATTAGCTGCGAGGCTCAGGTCCAGAGAGACAAAGCAAGGACCACGCCTTGTTTTGCTCAGGGACAAATCTCCAGGGCAGGCCCAGTGTAGATGCTGCCTAATATTTGTTGAATGAATGAGCAACAGGACTGTACAATTCAAATTCACTTGACCTGAATCAGTTTCAACATGTTCCCAAAGGAAAAATAAATGTATTTTAGGGGAGATTATGAGATTTAAGACCACGGATGGCTTTTCATTCTATAATATTTAATACAAAAGTATATGTAGCATGTATGTAATGAAGTAATAAATAAAGTATGGTAGTGAAACACACAGTTGAAGCCACAATTAAGAACCAGAGTTTTATCAGTTCTGTGGAGGCCACCTGCACTCTCCAGCCAGATTGCATGGCCCCGCCGTTTCACCGAGATAACCACTCTTTTCGATTTTATGTGTAGCGCTCCCTGGACTTCTAAAATATAGTTTCACCTCCTCGCTTGTACGAATCACTAAACACTATGTTTCATTACGCTTGCTTTTGAGTTGAAAAATGACACATGCATTATAGTCGTTTGAGGTTTGCCTTCTAGTCAACATTATTTTTCTAAGATTTTCCTGGTTGCTATGTGTGGATGCATGAAATTCATTTTTACTGCTACTTAATATTCCACGTGTGTGAACACGTGTGTGTATTCACTCTCTCGCTAAGGGACATTTGGGTTGTTCCAGGCTTTTGATTATAACTATCATGATTGTGAACACCTTGCACTCTTAACTGGTACCCATGTGCAAGAGTTTCTCTAGGATGTATGTCCGGGGGAGAATCACTTGCCGGTGGTGGGTGCAGTTTTAACTTTCAAGATGTTTCCATATTGTTTTCCAAAATGATTGCATTGATGTGTATTTCCAGCAACAGAGTTGGCATTGCTTTCCAATCTACCTAGAATGGAGTGCTATGTGAGATGAGAGTAGGAATTCACATATTTCCCTCCTTCCCTTCCTTGCCTTGGATAGTACTGGTCTTGGCACCATTTATTGTACATTCATCCTTCCCCAGCAACCTGAAATGCCACGTCTATATCAAGGACATGGGTCTGAATAATAAATCTGGAGATCTGGGAAGGCAAGTCTCTCTGCTTTATTGTTATGCTTAAGGAGTGTCTTTCTCTCACTCTTAATAGTCTGTGGAAAGGTGGTGGTGCCGGTGGCCCAGATCATCAATAGCAGGGACTCGGGCTCCGACAGTTTGCGTGTGAAGCTTGCTTATGAACGCTGCAGCGAGTAGACCAGGCCACAAACATGTGCCTGTGAGCTGAGCCCCCCTATTCAATGTAGGAGATCTGACTGTCTTTCAGCCTTGGGCTATGCTTTCAATACCCTTCTAAGCCCTGAATTCCTGAGACAGAAGAACCATCTGACATGACTGTTAGAGCTTCCCAAGGACAGGAAAAACATCGCGTGTGGCTTGTAAACCAGATGCAGCGGATGTGAGGGTCCCGGGAGGGAGGCGGCATGGTCTCAGGGTGGCTTGGCGACAGCAGTGCTGTGCCGTCACGCAGTAGGGGGAGAAAATGAGGCAGAAAAACTCTGCCCGAGATACTCGCAGCAAAGTGCGTTTTCATCAAAGCCTCTGCTGCTCGGCACACAAGCTCTGGGATGCATCCAGGGAACGTTGCTGATGTAGAAAAATCCGGGGTCAGAGACCCACTGGGGGAGGGCAACTTTTTGTGTAACTGAGCACCTACTATGTGCCTGGAGCTGTTCTGGGCACTGGAGACAGGGCCTGAACCAAACACGCAAGTTGATGACATGCTAATGGGGGGGCGGGGAGACACACAAGAAAATAAACACATAAACAAGAGATTATTAGATATCGATAATGCTGACTAGGGATGAAAGCCGCATGGTGCTCAGGGAAGGTTTCTCTGAGGAGAGGGGTGGCAGGAGCAAGTGACCATGGGCAGATGGGGTGGGGTGGAGTGGGGGGGTCCAAGTTCCCATCCTGGACCAGCTGGTCAGAGGTGTTGTTTTGGGGGACATGGAGAAAACCTATGAGGCTGGAGGATGAATGGAGGCCCGAAACAGTATAAGATGAAGTTAAAAAGACGGGGAGTGACCAGGCCCTATGGGAACTTGCAGGCCATGGTCAGGAGTTTGGATTTGATTTTAATAAAATTTTAATCAATTTTATGCTAATCGAATGGGAAGCCGCTGGAAGGTGTTAAGGGAAGTGTTATGGCTTAGGATTGGAAAGTGATGACCTTCAAAAGATGAGGGAACAGGTAGGTGGGGACTGTGAAGAAAACTGAGACCACTCAGCTAAAAAGCAGCAGGAGCCCCAGAATCGGGCTCCCAAGGCTCAGTGATTTTTAAGCGCCCACCAGCTGCCTCCATCAGTCCCTGTCTGTTGGTCTGTCTCTCTGTTTGGCTGGATGCTCACAGCAGGAAGCTTGGAGGCTTGTCCCCTAGGAGGGACTTGGGGCCACAGGAAAAGAACTGTTCAAGCTTCGGTGGGTGTGGATTTTGAATGCCCATGTCTATCACGTCTCTCTCTTACAGAGGGTTCGCTTGGATCAATTGGAATCTTTATCAAGGAATTTTTCAATTTTCTATAGAATTTGGAACGTGGTTTCCCTCCAGTTTGCTTTTCTCTGATTACCCTCTTACAACATCAGGGCCATTTTCCTATGAGCTCTGATTTCCCTGAAAATCCAGCCATCATGATTCCCCTTTCTCTCTGTGGAGACAAGACCACAGCCAATAGCTTTGCCTTCAACAGGGACCAGTCCATGGAGCAGCTGGGCTCAGGTGTCAGCACCTCTGCTCCTGTCCTGGGAGAGCTGAGGTTGCCTTCTGTGCTCTCACAGGTGGGATTTCACCCACCAGGGTCCCTACAACCTGTTCTCCACCAGCCCCTACCCTCCCATCAACTGCGATGACCTCCTTAAGAAGCTGTCTACCCAACATGCCCTCTGCAGAGCTGCTCATTGGGCTCTTTCAGACTCATGCTCTGGGCTGTCCAGGGATGCAGGCCTCCATCACTGGGTCTGCCCTTGACCTGCCTGTGGTACAGAGAGCCCAGAACACGAAGCCAGGAGACCTGGATTCTCATTCCTACTTGCTGTGTGACCTTGGGTAAGGAGGCAACCTCTACAGCCCAAGGATTGTCCCAGTGTTTCTCAAGCTGTTCCATGGGACCCCAGATCTCTCTCTATAGAAGCAACTTGAACTTTATTCAAAAACTATTTTTATAGCAGTAATGAAAAAACACAACTCCATTGGGTTCTATGCTAAATATCAACATATTAAAAGCCAACATGTTAATTTGTTTTGCTAGGCTAACTCATATTGCACAGGTCTGAGAATAAAGCTTTTCAGCCATCTCTGTCTGTATACACACATATTATATATACTACATATATAATATATGTTTTATATATATATAATTTATTAACATGTAATTGATTTAGAAGGCTGTAATTCTGCACCAATTTGTTTAAAACTCAGGCCTTGGCCTGTCTGCACCCCATAAGTAGTACCAGCGAGTTCATTATTGCAGCACATCCCCTCAGCCCCCGTGAGCAATTCACTGCGAGGCAAGGCTCTGACACATGTGCTGTAGGCGTGATGCCCTTGTCGTATGTAACCATCAGGTGCACAGGCCAAGTGGACATGTAACATTTTGCTTTGTGATAATATAGGCTGGGTCTGCCTTTTATTTAATAAACATTTTATTGTGGAATAATTTTAGGTTTACAGAGAAGTCGCCAAGATAGAAGAGAGAGCTCCCACATACCTCACCCAGCTTCCCCTGATGTTAACCGCCTACATCCCACAGCACCATGGTCAGAATGGGGGAAGGAGCCTTACAATACTATTAACCTAACCTAACCGAACCTCAGACTGTATTCAGAATTCACCAGTTCTTCCAGGACCACTCCTTTCTGTTCCGGGAGCCAACCCAGGATTCCAGACTGTGTTCGGTTGTCTCTCCACCATGTGACACCTTGTCATTCTTCCTTGTTTTTCCCCATCTTGACACTTTAAGAGTTTTGCTAGGGTAACTCCTATGGTGCAGATCTTGGAAAAAGTAGGGTCTCCCTCTGACGTTTTCTAGTGATTAGACTGAGGTTCTGGGATTTGGGGGAGCAGACTCATGGGCCGACCATTTTCACGCACAGTCTTGCCCACTAGCAGCCAGACCAGTGTTTCCTCTTCGTGAGCAGGATGGAGGAACAGAGGCTGAAAGCTCCAGCGATTCTGCCTTAATTCCCCAGAGAGAGGGGAAGGGGTTGGGTGGAGGGGGCCCCTCATTAAGAATCATCGGGAGTGCTGAGCAGAGCTACTGATGGGAGTGCAAGGGCTGAAGAAAGCTGGAGAAACAGCTTAGGAGTTTCCCTGTGCCCTTGTCGAGGCCCCATGGGAAGTGGCCAAGCTGTGTATTTCATGTCACCGTAAAACTGGTGAGCATTAGACAAGGGGAAAAGGCCTGTGAGTCACTCATCTCAAGAATGAGGGATTATTTAATACTATTGAGAATGGGAAGCAAGTCTGGTCAGAAGGGCAGTTCATGGTGTGTGTGTGAGTGTAGTGTGTGTGTAAATGTGTGTGTGTTTGGTTGCGGAACTGGAAATGGATTGGAAATTAGGATTGGAAATTAGGTCCTAGTCCTAGCCTGGGTTCTGGTCCGTTTCCCTATATTTAATAACTCTATGTCTCAGTTTCTTGAGAAGAGTATCTGCCCTTACCAACCCCAAAGAGTGACTGCAACAAAGACAGAAAGTGCACATGCCCGGGAAAACTGTAGAGCGACATGCCCTGGCAGGGTGGTATTATCATGGAGGAAAGTAACGGTAGAGCCAGCAGTTATTGGTCAGAGAAGCGGGAGAGAGAGCAGGAACTGGGAAGAGCAGGAGGCTCCAGAAACACAACCTCGATTAGAAACGAGAGTCTGAATTTTGCACTCGAGTCAGTGCCTTGACTTCCAGGGTCGGAGAGCATTCCGTGTAGACGGGAGGACCACGGGCTTGGGGCTGGCCTTCCCGATGGCTGGCCTGACTCCTGTGTCTACCAGCGGCACTTGCTGCTGAGGATCAGTATATTATAGGCCAATTAAGGCTCTTAATGATAATGGCAATCCAGTAAGTAATCTACAGTATCATCCTCATCTATCTCTGTCACCTCCCGTCATCAGGCCATTAAGGAACAAGCTCCATAGAACACAGTGATCCCTCCTTTGTCAGACCCCCCGGAAGACCTATGAGCTCTTAGGGCTGGGCCATGTGAAGGTATCACCTACAGGCCAGCTGACCAAGCTCCTCCTCCATCCCGACTCTGTCCCACTCAGGAGACCTGGGCACATGGGAGATCTCTTTTTATGCTTTCCTCCGCCCCCCTAGTATTTTTGCAGAGACAGGACCATGAAATGAGAACCAAGGAAGCAGCTAGTTTAAGACCTGGTACCCGGTCATGGTGTGGATCCTTAAGAGCATCCTCAGCAACAGGCAGGTAACCCTGTGGCCCATGTTCAACAACGCAAGCTAAGCCACACATGTGAGAGGACAGTCCCGTTTTCCCTTGGCCACCTGTATCAGGAAACCCAACAGGAAACTTCTGGTGATATCCCGCATCTTCAGGCTCTCGGCTGGTACACACAGCTCTCCTGACCTGCACCCTGGCGCACCCACAAAGTCGGCAGCTGGTTTAGGGAGCGTGAAAGGGAGGGAGGCGAGCTTGGGGATTTTTACCAGAAGAGCTGACTCAGAACAAACCCTACCCACTGTTCAAAGGCTGAAAGTGGGGGGCAGAAGAAAGGAAGCTTTAGGATCAAGAGTCCCAGGAGAAGGCACTTCCTTTCATTCTCAGACATTGATTCATTGCCTTTAATTTGGGATGGGGCATCCATATCAAATATTCTTTCAAGAAACAAATCAACTACCATCTTATACTTCATGATTTTCCTCCATGAATCTACCAAGGAGGAATGACATATCTATTTCCCTGGCACGGACGGGCAAGGGGACCAGGATAACAAATGTCTTGTTAGAGCAAAGTAATGTCCTCTGCTGAGTTGAGATGTGCCTTTTGGTCACCCAGCCCCCTTGATGGTCCAGAGGCAGGAAGCTGGGGAGCTGGTTGAGGCCGGGTGGCTGAGGAGGAGCTGCTAGCCAGGAGAGCTCTGAGGTGGCTAGGAGCACGGAGCACAGGCCACCACATGCTCTCATCTCAGCCCAGACCCCAGCCGGTGGGCCAGGGAGGCTTGACAAGCTGGGACTATTTCCTGGTGATGATAACATCCTTGAATGATGATAATTCTGAATGTTGACCGTTGCGCTAAGCACCTTGCAGTAATCCCACGATGCATCACTATCATGTACATTTTACCCAGGAGGAGAGGTTGAGTGACCTCCTAGGGCACCAGAGTCATACAGGTGGGTTTGAACCATGCTTTGCTTGCTTCGAATCCTTGTGCTCACTTACTTCTCTAGACCACTGGTTTTTCAAACACTTTGGCTGTAACCCACAGTAAGAAATATATTCTACATATGTGAAATTGAAAATTTTCACAAAATAATACCCTTACTTAGGTGTGATGTATTTTGATTTTTTAAAGACAATTTTTTTTTTCATTTTTTAAGGGTTATTTAGACCCACTAAATTGATTTCTCACAACTCACTGGTGGATTGTGAACCCTCAGTCTGTAGACCCCCTCCTGTTGGTGCCCGTGAAAGTCATTTTAACCACAAAAAGTAATTTTAGTAAGGGCATGTTGCCCTGACCTTGAGATCAGGTTAGCATAACTAGAAGAGAAGTTTCGCAGCTTGTGTGTGCTGCATTGGGGTTTGGGGCCGACTCCAGAGGCTGTTTTATGGCGGGCAGATGAACTAGCAAATCTGGCAGCTAGAACTGAGATACCCTTTGCTGTGTCTAGCATGGTGTTAGGAGGCACCATGGAGATTCCTAACTAGCACATTAAGATTCTTGCCCTTGGGGGGTTTACAACCTTTCTCAAAGATCATCCCCATGTGAAAAGACTGGGGAACAAAACCAGACAAAATCCTGGAGGAACCTGGAGGACCCTGGAGGACCTCCACCATTATTTGTCTGCATATGAGCCTTTCAAAAAATGGAGCCACAGTCCCAAATGAGCTGCCCTTATACTTATGACATCTTCCTTCTTCTTGGTCTTCTTGCCCCTCCAGTGCCACCTTGATAGGCACTGCATTTTCAAGATTCAAGATGTAGAAGGTCACAAAGGGCAGACCATTATAATTCCCCCGTCACCCCTGTCCTGGGCCACCTAACATCTTCTCTGGAGGTACCGACTTTTCTAGTTCCTTGTGTATCCCCTTGGAAATATCTAGCACCTATAAACAAGTGCAAATTATTTTTTCTTTTTTAGAACACAAATTATATTGTGTTATAGTCCCTGTTTTGCGTCTAGCACTTAGTACATCTTGAAGATCATGGCATAGCAATAAAGAGTTCCACATTCTTTTTTTTGCAACTCCTGAGCAATTCTGTTTGAGGGGATCATAATTTATTTAATCAGTGCCTTATTGATGAAACATTGAGATTATTTCTAACCTCTTGCTATTATTTAAAATGTAGCAATAAATGACCTCCTTACACTCTGTTGTGTGTAGGCATGAACCAATAAGGCAGGACCCACTGGACCTCTGCTTGTGTCTCCAGCTGCATGTCCTGCCATGATCTCCCTCTCTGGATACTTTAGATCTAAGTCCATCAGCCGCCTCCTCATTGCCGTCTTCAGCCTCTAGGCCCCTGAATGCTGCTCCATCTCCTTGGAATAACCCCTTCACCCCTGATGACACCCAGCTCACCTTTCAGGTCAGCTTGAGAACTTTCTCCAGGCAGCTCTGGCCTCAAACACACTGTGATCAAATACTTAATACTACACAGGTTGGCCCTAAAGTCTTTAAGCAGTTTAGCATTTTAATAAATTCACTTCTATATGTGATATAAACAATCAGCAAGATGAAACAGAGAGGGGATTTAATCATAATTTACTATATTTAATTACACAAAGGTTGGCTTTTGACATATCCAACATCATTTTAGATACATTTGGATATAACTGTTGCATATAGCACAGCGTTGATTACCTAGAAAATTAAAGAAAGAAATGAGGACAAATGAATCATTAAAAATTTCATTGAAATCTTGAGTAAATTCCTTTTCTGTTGCATTTTGCAAATTGTTTATATATCATAAAGAAGTGAATTATTAAAAACTCAACCTGCAGTGGAACTTTATGGATGTCCTAATTAAATTTGTTCTACTGTATTTCATCTGGCACAACACTCTTTTGTCCACATTTAGTATTTCTGAAATTGGATGTGTCTTGCGGCGTTGCGGGCTGAGCAGCCGTCTCGCTGCTGTTAGCGTCGCTGAGCAAGCACAGATGTGATCATGGTTGTTCACAGTGTTGTCACTTCAGCTGAATTAGGCACATTATTGACATTCCATGTTTGGGGTTTAATTTATATTTAAAATATCTTCGAAAAGATCACACTCTCATTTGGCACTAAAACAAAAAGTTTGTGCAGCAAGGCAAGGAAACAGAATAGCGGGTTGTCAATTTGATATTAGCAAAGCAAATTTTTATCATTGGAAAGAGAATATTAATTCAATATGTTCTTGTAGTGTAACAACCAAATGCTTCACAGACTGTTACAGACTTAATTGTGTGCCTCCAAAATTTATACGTGGAAGCCCTAACCCTCAGTGTGGCTGTGTTTGGAGATAGGGCCTTTAAAGAGGTAATTAAGGTTAAATGAGGCTAAGGGTAGGGTCCTAAACGGATATAACTGGCATCCTTATGAGAGGAGGAAGACACTCCGGGGATGTATGCACAGAGGAAAGGCCGTGCAAGGACATAACAAAAAAATAGTTACCTGCAAGCCAAGGAGAGAGGCCTCAGAGAAACCAACCCTGCTGGCACCCTGACCCTGGGCTTCCAAACTCCAGAACTGTGAGAAAATAAATTTCTGTTGTTTAAACCAGTCAGTCTGTGGTCCTTTGTTATGGCAGCTGGAGCAAACTAATAGAAAAACCTAAGAAAGACTCTCCTAAGTAGGTGAAGCGGTTCTATTTCGTTACTGATGTTAGTGTGAAAGAATTGTCTGTCACAGGGCAAGCATGAAACCATCAACACCCACCTTGCATGCTGGGTGCCCGTGGCTTGGAAGAGACAATAATGGAGCCTACTTTTCTTTTTTAATTCTCACCCAGGGATATGTTTTTCTTAAGGGAAGAGGGGGGAGAGAGAGAAAGATTGGTTGCCTTCAGTACAAGCTCCGCCTGGGGATCGAACCCACAACCTTTTGGTGCATGGGACGATGCCCCGACCAACTGAACCACCCGGCCAGGGCAGCGGGGCCTGCTTTCAAGAAATGCTGCCATGTCCACCATCCGTTTATGGTGCCATTTTCAACTCTGTCTTGGAGCATGGTTGCTGTGTGTGTGTGTGTTGAGGCACCATTGCTGTGTATGTCTGTTTGTGTGTTGGGGCACTGTTGCTCTGTGTGTGTGTTTTGAGGCACTGTTGCTGTATGTGTGTGTGTGAGATTGGGTCCTGTTGCTGTATGTGTGTGTGTGTGTGTGTGTTGGGGCATTGTTGCTGTGTGTGTATGTGTTTGTGTGTCGGGGCACTATTGCTGTGTATGTGTGTGTGTGTGTTGGGGCATTGTTGCTGTGTGTGTCTGTGTTTGTGTGTCGGGGCACTATTGCTGTGTATGTGTGTGTGTGTGTTGGGGCACTGTTGCTGTATGTGGAGGTGGGGGTGTGCATGCCTGCGTATTGGGTCATCGTTGCTGTGTGTGTGTATGTTAGGGCACTGTTGCTGTGTGTGTATCTGTCTGGGTGTTGGGGCACTGTTGCTGTGGGGGGGGACTGTTGCTGTGTGTGGATGTGTGTTGGGACATTGTTGCTGTATGTGTGTGTGTTGGAGCACTGTTGCTGTGTGTGTATGTGTATTGGGCCACCGTTGCTGTGTGTATGTGTGTTAGGGCACTGTTGCTGTGTGTGTGTGTGTGTGTGTGTGTGTGTGTGTGTGTTGGGGCACTGTTGCTGTGTGTGTGTGTGTGTGTGTGTGTGTGTGTGTGTGTGTTGGGGCACTGTTGCTGTGTGTGTGTGTGTGTGTGTGTGTGTGTTGGGGCACTGTTGCTGTGTGTGTGTGTGTGTGTGTGTGTGTGTGTGTGTGTTGGGCACTGTCGCTGTGTGTGTCTGCGTATTGTGGCACTGTCGCTGTGTGCCTGTGGCAGGGATGGAGTTGCCGTGAGTGCTGTGTTTGGGAGCTCTGACTTGATGCAGTTGGTGACAAATGAGGAGATGCTGAAGGAGCGGGTGAGTGACAGGGGTGCATGTTGGAAAGCCTGGGCTGGAGGAAGACAGGTGAGCTGTGGGGACACCGGACGCACCCTTGTCACCGTGGACCAACAGAAGGGCGAGGGCCTGAGCCAGGGAAGCAGCTGGGGGAAACGTGAAACACAGCTAGGCGGTAAAATTGGCAGGACCAGAGCCTCGTTTTGAGTGGTTCAGTTACCGAGCGAGGACTTGACGGCAGCGCCAAGCGGAGGAAGGAGCAACAAGCGCGGGAATGAGAAATCAGGCCCCGTCCCTCAATCTCCGCGGGCGAATTGCGCTTGGCCTGCTCCGTCCTGGACAATTAAGTGCCCGTTTCATTGCTGGACCTTTGATCTCCGAAGCCCACTCAGAACACTGGCTTCAGCGATTGCATTTCTCTCTCTCTCCATCCCTCGCCCACCTCTCCCTACACCCTGCCTGCTCCTGGCCCAGGAGTAATTGGGTGGACGGGAGCGTGTGAAGTCTAGTTAGGACGGAGGGAGCCTCGAACAGGACCAGACACAGGCTTTCCTTCCTTGAAATGCCCCCAGGATTGAAGCTGAGGGTCTGTGTCCCTCCTCGGCCCCCCCCATACCACGTGGACCTAGAGACTCAGTTCTGGGTCTTGAGAAAATGGGTCAGGTGGGCTGATCCCTGGCTTTAAATGATGTAAAAGGATCACCGAGGTCCCCTATAGTTTTCACTGGTCTCAGGCAAACCGGAGAACGCAAGGGGAATGCATGGTTTTTCCCAAGTCTAAGTGTATTTGTTTAGATGTGTGCTTTTTTCCTGAGAACATCGTTTTCCCATTTTGTAGTGTTAACGAGTCATTTAAAAATGAAATGATAGTGATAATAGGATTTATTTTTAACATACTTATCCGGCAAAATATAGAGTTGGCAATTCTGTGTTGATCTGCCCTCCCCCAAATTATTTCTGAAATGTTCCTGGCATATGAAAAGTCAGAGTCTGGGAGCTGCTGAGAGAGAGGCTACATTTCTGCTTCACAGGGAGGTGTCATGGGTAAGGGCCTGGGGGTGGGGGGCTCAGGACACGGCCCCACAAGCATGGCCCCTGGCACAGCGAGCAGGTCGAGCTGGAGGAATTGGAGAAATTGCAGGCCCTCCCCCTGAAGCCGGGCATGGGCCCTCGTGTGAGAGAGGAGCTCTCCCTGTATCTAGAGCAAAAGAGCAACCTTGTCGCCGAAGCTGGAGCGATCCTGAGAGGAATCCTAATGATTGGGCCTTGCCAAGTTTCCCGTTTGCTACCCTTAGCTCACACCCTTTGTTCACCACATTTCCCCATGACTCTTCTCTCTCCACCGAACCTACTATGAAAATGCTCAAGTTGAACCGCGTCTCCAGCCTTCACTTCCTTAGGCAGGTCCCCGTGCATTAACTAAATCTGTGCATTTTTCTCTCATTTATCTGTCTTGCTACAGAGACCCAGATGAGATCCTAAGGCAGGGAGGGGAAAGAAAGCTGTTTCCTTCCCTCCAAGCCTGCATCTGGAACCTGAGTCTAGGTCCACACTCAGCATCAGCATTTATGAACTGTGTGAACTCCGGGCTTCAGGCTCCCAATCTGTGAAATGGGAATTGTGTAGATCTCCCTGATGAGGCTGTGAGTTAATATGTGTTCTCTATTATTATTGCTTCTAAAGATTTCCATTGAAGATGGGATCTGCGGATCTATCAAGAGCTTTAATTCTAGAAATTCTACCCAGGAGACTTGGGATGCTCCACCCCAGCTGATGAATCCAATCTCTCTCATATTCCTTTGCCATTCATGGCTTGGATGAAAGGAAGGGTCAGAAAGAAAAAGAGATGGAAAGGAGAAAAAAGGTGAGAAGGTGCTCTGGAGCTATTTGCATGTACTTACGGGGCCAAAATAAAAGACTCAGAAAGGAGAAACAAAAGGACTGTTCCAGCTGCCTTCTCTTCCTAGAAGCTGATTAGCAGTTGAAAAAAATCTGTATTAACGCCAGTGGAATTTCTCCCCCTCAGTGGCCTCTCATCTCTCTTGCTACTTCTAGAAGCTAGGTAGCTGCTTTTACATGTATTCGCTCTGGAATGTTAAAGGCTCTCGTGACACGTCTCCCAGGGCCCTTTGCATAGTGAGAGGACAGTCATTCAGGGAAATAATTTCTGATTTCAATAGAAGATTGCTTATGTTAGGGGACTGTCCCTGCGTCACCTAAAGTTGCAGTGTCTGTCCATGCCCCTCCGTGTAAGACCAGCCTTGCTTCCAAGAATGTAGCTTCTAGCATTGGCTTGGACAAGCAGCATAGATTTCATCTCGCTAGGGGGTATGGGGGGGACTGGGGGGAGTCTCATGGAGCAGGGAGAGTGTCAGTGGAATTACATGTCAGAGTGAAGGCACCTCAATGACAAAGCTCATCTAGGGGCATAATCACCCTGGGACCTCCGGGCAAAAGATCAGAGGTAAGAGCATTTGGAAAAGCTCCCAGGCTGGAGTACCACCCAGAACATACCCAGTAGACTGCGCTCATTCCTTCCTCCGGAGCTGGCTTAGCTAAATGGTCTGCTTGCTACATCATATGCCCCCCTCTCCACCCCACCCAAATGATGCCTTCCTTTCAGGGTCACTCATCTCAGTTCATTCATCAAACACTTGTCAAGTATCTTCTAGGAGCAAACACTGTGCTTGGTGTTGAGGACATGTAAAAATAAGGGCTGGGCCTCTTAAGTTGAAGGTATGTGTCTCGTGGATGCCCAAAGAGTGAGATAAACAGGATGTTTTTCCCAAGCATCAGTTGTACTTGAATATTGGGGAAGGAAAGTCAAGTAAAGCAATTTAAATGCCAATCATTTAAAACAATATCCTTATAAACATCTATTATGGAATAAGGACAAAATTTGCATATATTAAAAAAATAAAACTTGAAATTTCAAAGAAATTTCATGCAAGTGGTTGACTTTTTTGGACTCCATCCCAGAAGCTCGGGAGTACACATGTTACTTCCCCTCTGCCACGATGGGCGCACTGGCGAGGAGGTCTCACAGTCCTTACTGTGTGTTATGGGGAGAAATGCAAGCGTTCAATTTAGAGAGCAGTCTCAGCAAAGCTTTCGGTTCAGAAATGTCCGTTTCCAGGAACGCTAGGTACACCTACAAATCCAACACTTGCATTTATTTCTATTTCCTTCCAAAACCCCACTAAAATGACCAGAAAGGGTTAGAAAAAGAGACAAAGGACAGGAGATGAAATGACAAAAGGTAAAAGATCTCTACAAAACTGTGGGAACCAGAACTCAGTGGGCGATGACAAATGACATAGTGTAAAGAGAGCTGAAATATTTTCGGGGAGAAGCCAAGAAGTTAACTGGTTTGCAGAATGAACCAGGAATCAGAAGTAATGATTTCCTCTGAGGTCCTCTGGTATAGACTGTGTGCTGTGGACTGAACTGTGCTCCCCCAAATTTATACCTAGAAGTCCTACCCCCAATGTGGCCGTATAACCCTTAACCCAGGTGTATGTCTCATGGACGCACAGAGCAATGAGGTACACATGACGTCCTTCCTAAGCTCCATTTAGTAGCCTGCACCTCTCCTGGGCTTAAATCATTGGCCTGCGTCCCATTAGGGGGGCTTAGGTTCTTTCAAATTGTCTAGCCCTCATTTTTGAGATAAAAAGAGTAAGTAGAGGAGGGATTTGAAGAACAAAAGAAGGAAAAACCTAACCTTGAAGGCCTAATAAACTGCCTTATTGTTAAGGCTCAGTTTTCTGCAAATGAAAATGCATTCATAGCACTGGCCATTCGGGGAAGGAGTTATTTTACCTGTTTTATACAAGGAGAATAAATTGGGCAATGACAAGTAGCGGAAAGCCCCCTGACTTGGGCTGTTTGCTCTCTCTCACGCAGATCCCTCTGCATGCTTACTGCTCATGGTTGCTCACGGACTCACTTAGAGGTAGGGGGACTTCTGACGGCTTATGGCGAAGGTGATTCTAAGGGTAGTGAGCAGGTATCATTTTGCGTCTCTTTTCCTGCTTTATTTTATTGTTTGAAAACTACTGCTTTGCCTGGCTGGGCGTGGCTCAGCGGTTGAGCATCAACCTGGGATCCAGGCAATCGGAGTTCGATTCCTGGTCAGGGCACATGCCCGGGTTGTGGGCTCGATCCCCAGTGGGGGGCGTGCAGGGGGCAGCTGATCAATGACTCTCTCATCATTGATGTTTCTCCCTCTCTCTCCCTCTCCCTTCCTCTCTCTGAAATCAATAAAGATATATTTAAAAAAGAAAACGAAAACTACTGCTTTGGGAGAAGAAGCCCTGCTCTTTGATCTTTTCTAATTTTTACACCTGACTCATGGGTGAGCCACTTTCAAAGCCCCTTTCCTCCCCTCCCAGTGGGAGCTGGAGACAGAGACTGCTTTTTATCATTACTGGGATGAAGACTTTAACCTCAATTCTTCTACAGAATGGGAAGGGGCTGGGTGGGTGACAAGTCACCTGGAGGGGTGGGCTGGTTTCCTTTCATAACCATAGGACAATAGGCTGCACAAATAGCTGTGACAGCCTCCCGGCTGGGACAGCAATGCTTTACAAGAAAGGCCGGTATGACCCTTCCTAAGGCAATTTGTCTTCTCTACAGTCAACCCCAACAGGTAGCCTGGTAACTGTGTGGCAGCTTCACCCCCGGCCCCGAGCTCGTGGGTGGCATTCTAACAGCAAATGGCATTCTGGGCAGTCTCTGACCTTGGATGAAACAGTTCTTCAGCATCCAGACTCTGCAGTAATTGACCCTGATAGCTGACAGAACATTCCCGAGAGAACAGAGTTTCCCTTGCCCGAGTGCTGACCAAAACCCAGAGTCTCCCCAGGAAGTGTGATTCTCAGGCCGCAGCAGGGACCAGAAAATGAAAGAAATTCCTTTCCTAGCTAAACTGAATATTCCAGGGTCTTCTGTCCTCAGCTAGCTCCTAATTATTTAGTATTTCCAAGATGGAGTATTCTGACATGGGAGATATCCCTAAACGCCCAGAGAACGTTCCCTTATTCTTCTTGTACTTTTTAATAGCAATATTTTAATGATTTAATTCTCACTAAATTGTATTAGCATACTGATGGCTGCTGTCCTAAACCCCCAAAGCTCAAACGTGATAGAGGTTTGTTTCTTGCTCACATTAAATCTGAAACAGGTGTTCTGCACTGGCGGGTATCTCTTCCCCAAATGGTTATTCAGGCATCTTTTCTCAACATGTAGCTTCCAGGCCCACCATCCTGTTTGCATTCAGCCAGCAGAGGGACCAGAGCAGGGGGACAGCGTGTGGAAGGTTCTCATAGGCCTGTCAGAAGTGGCACTCACCACGCCGCTGACGTTCCCACAGCTGGAACCCAGTAACAAGGCCTTATCTAGCTGCAAAGAAGTCTGGGAAAGATAGTCTAACTGTGCGCCCAAAAGAAGAGATGGGGGGACAGCTAGCAGTCCCTGCTACTACCATCTGCTTAGGCTATGTCTCCCTGTCTACAGGGGGCACGGGGGAGAAATAAAGCAGTGAGGAAAGCTGTCTGAAAGAGCAGCGACATAGCTGACCTTCAACATTCAAGATGCTATGGGCAGGACAAAGCAACAGGGGAACTGTTCTCGCTCACCCGGTTGGCAATCATGCCGAAGTTTGATGGTGAGGCCAGAGGTTGAGGGAAACAGGCTCTCTCATGCAGTGCTTGTGGGAGAGCAAATTGGTACACACACTTGGAGAGTTATTTGTCAGTGTTTATGAAAACTTCATAAAGTGTTCATGCCCTTTGACCCAGCAATTCCATTTCTCACTATATCTTTTTTAGAGTAACATATGTATACAGTGAGGCACAAATAAAATGCTTATTGCCAGCAATGTACATAAACTAAAGATTAAAAACCATCAAAATTTCCAGCAAAAGGGACTAGGTAAGTGAGTTATGGTATACTTGTATTGTGGAATACCATACATGGTTAAATATAAGGTGGATGTTAAAAAAATATGTTTTTTATTAATTTCAGAGAGAGGAAGGGGAGGGAGAGGGAGAGAAATATCGATGATAAGAGAGTCATTGATTGGCTGCCTTCTGCACACCCCCTACTGGGGATCAAGCAGGAAACCCAGACATGTGGCCTGACTGAGAGAGAATCGAACCATGACCTTCTGGTTCATAGGTTGACACTCGACCACTGAGCCACACCTGCTGGGCTGTAAGGTGGATTTATAGAGGCAGACATGATAAAGCCTTTAAGACATATGCCAAAAGAAAAAAGCAACTCACAGAACAAAAGGTACCATCATTTATAGAAATAAAAACAAGAGCAAAGTAAACCTATAGATGACTCTAGATACTTATGTGTTTTTATAATGTATAATGTATACAGAAGGATCTGGAAAGACACAAACCAGGTAAAAGCTGTTGTCTTTGAGGAGTGGACTGGGTTCAATATGGTAGTCAAGAGGATTTTGTTTTTTACTGTTTGAATTTTAATTATTGTAAAACATCATTAATATACTACCCATGTAATTTAAAATACATTCATAAAAAAGAAAGAACTAAAATAAGAAAAATGAAAAAATACACTATATTGGACTTTGCAAATATAATAATGTTATTTATTATGTTTTATTGTTATTCTAATGTTTAAAATTTTTGAATAAAAGAACATGAATGAGCCACAAGTCTTACTCAAAAGCAGGCCACTTATCCAGGGTCACCTCGAAAATCACAGGAGAGTTTGGGCTTACGGCCTCATGCATATTGCATGTGTCATTCAATCTCTCGGGACCAGTAGGAGCTAATGTGGCCCTGTAGCCTTCTACCAACAATAAAAAGAGCTTATATGGGACAAGCGCCCAGGAATGCTGCTGCTATCCAGTAGTTCTCAAATTACGCCACTGCTGAAGTGAGCGGTTCCCTAACGAAAATGAAAGAGTGGGTCACGCATATTTGTTTTGTTTTTAGAAGGTTTTAGAACTGTATAGGAACTGAAACTGAGCAATGAATGAGACAGTCACTGCCACTTCCCTGGTGGAGCTCACAGCCTAGAGATATTTTCCCAATCTACAGAAAACATTTAGTAAATGCATAGGATGATCTCCATTTCCAGTTTTACTCCCATAAGTTTCTCCTTTGATTGTGATATTGCTTGTGTACCAGCAAGCACAAACAGCTGCAATAAAGATGAGCCAGTAGCAAATGAGTATGAACAGGGAAATTCAGAAATAGGTTTTTTTAATGTTTAATTTGACAACTAATCTTTCTGGACATGTATGCCTGGTTGTGATATTATATTTCATACACATGATATAATCATATCGTCTTCTACTAAACATTTTGTTTTTGATTTATAAAGTAGAATTAAAACTACGAATATCTCATGGGACTATACAGAGCATACCATGATTTCTAGGCTAGGAAACAACCTGAAAAAATTTGAAAACCACTGATATACACTTCGATCTTTTGTAGAATTGTTTATTTTTCCTAAGGGTTCAAAGCATGCAGGAATTGTTAAGAAGTTTTGCTGAGATTTATGCTTCTCTGACATTTTCCTGGTGTTGTGAGTCATTTCCTTCTGAGCCACAACTCGTCTAGTCACTAGGAAGTGTCTGGGTCACAGAAACACATTCTAATAAATTTTAAAACTTTCCAAATAAGCTCTGTCCTCTCTTTGCATTCTTAATGCCAGGATGTCCACAGTGAGGCTTCTGAAATCCACTTTTCTTTCCCAGCCACGTTTTTCATGCAGTATAGTTACTCAAAACTGTCCTCCCAGCATTAGCCTTCTGCCTCTCTTCTCTCTCCTTCTCCTTCCCTCACAATCGTGAGTCACAAAAGCCCAAAGCACTGGTCTGTGTGGAATGAAGTTGACCTAGAAGAGGGAAGCACAGACTGAGAGGCCAGCAAAGGTAAGAGAACTAAAAGGCAGTAGGGAGGAAAAAGTGCAGAAGATTCATAGGTTAATAATTACTGTTCTCATATCATCTAGCCATTCACTTACTCAATAAATATTGGTCAAGCACCTGCTAAGTGCCAGAGCCTGGGGATAGAAGGATGAACAGAATGAACTCAGCCTCTACATTCGTGAAGCTTCGCCCAGTGGGACATAAGGAAGAGTAGCGGGCGCTCACCGTGCACAGGGTGAGCGCCGTGACCCGCAGCGCAGGGTACTGAGGGAGCTCATGGGCCAGGGCAGAAGCGGGAGGAAACGCTTCCTGACAGAGGCCACGTAGCTCACCAAGAAGCCAGAGGCTGCTAGTTGCCGACTAATATCCCTTCTCCTCTTCTTCCTTAAATAATAGCATGTCCAAAATTTAGCTGGTCAGTGGCCACCTAGCTACAGACTGTATTCCCAGCCTCCCTTGCAGCTAAGTTCAGCCATGTGATTCAATTCTGGTCATGAGATGTGAGCAGAAGGGTTGTGTACAATTTCTGGTTCATGCCCAGAAGCTGAAAGCTGTGCCTTCCTTCTCCCATTCCTATTGTCTGGAAAGTGGGCCTGGAGGTGGTAACAGGAGCAGCCATCTTCGACCATGAAATGGAAGCTCAATGGTAAAGGTGGCAGAGGAGAAAGGTAGAATGAACCTGGAACAATACAGCGCATCAGAGTTGCCCCAGCGCAAGACCTGCAGAATGTTATGTAAGAAACAAACAAACAAAATTATGTCTGGTATAAGTTACTATTACTAGTCTCTGATAGGACAGCTGACCTAACACATGAAGACAAATATCAGGTTTAAAAGAGAATTCCAAATTCCTAATCTCTTCTTAACCACTCAGGATCCTGTTCTGTAACTCAGGAGCGGTCCTTGTCTCAGCCAATCTGGAGGGATTGGGAATTGGCTGTCAATGTTTTAGATTCAATGGAGAGGGAGCTTCAGTGATATATGTACGTTTACAATTTAATTCCCCTGAAATTTTCTTAAAGACAGAGATCCACTGCCTTAGGAGCTGAAAGAGCAGCCTAAAGGAGAGGGATTTATGTATTTGGCCCCAAATTGAACTTTTTTCTATTAGGAAGACATAGGACATGTAGAAACCAGGAACCCAGAGTCATTTTTTACTCTCCGAGTTAGAGATCTTTAGCCCAGTTTAGGGATGGACTTTGGATTAGAATGGAGACTGCCTATCTATTCTTGGACAAGTCTGCACAGATGGTGCCTTTTGTCTCCAGGTTTGCACTTTACACTCTAGGCCATTTCTTATATCTTGACCCCATCCTATGCCCAGTTAATCTGTGGCACTATGGCTGGCTGTCACTACCAAGAATCACCTTCTCAAGCAATGCTCTTGAGTTCAGCTCTCAGAAGCAAACTCATGATCATGATGGCATCTGGTCCTTCACAAATAGTTATCAGTTAAGATAAGTTAGGTTTTGCTGCTCCTTTAACCACATGATGGTTCCCAGAAGATCATCTCATGACACTGCATTTCAACAGGGGGCATCAGGCTTTTTTGAGGCATGAGAAGAGATATGGAGAATTATGGTTTGTGATGCTTCCAAGCAGAAGTGAGCTTTATTGGACACAAAAGTCACTTAGCCAGTCCTACCTTCAAGAACTGGCAAATGCAATCCTTCCCTGTGTCTGGAAGGGAAGGGGGGCAGGAAATATTGGTGAATGACAGCAATGCCTACCAGAGTCTTCAAAGGAAGTGTGCACCCTAGGAAGTGCACAAGGTCACACAATGGCACAGGGAGGGTGTGGAGGGGTCCACGCGAGAGGTGAAATTGCCAGAATTTAACCAGTGACTGACTAGGAAGTAGGTGTTAGGAAGCAGGTTGAGGGTTTGAGCCTAGACGGCTGGAAGACTGTTGGCGTCCTTCACACAGATGAAAGGTGGATGCGACAGGGAGCAAGTCCTACCACTAGGTGTAGAAAGACATAGTGGAACTTCTAGTTATATTTATTCTTTATATTTTCCTTTAAAATTTCTATTTTTTAGTATGTCTATTATATCTATTATAATAAGTATATCTATTTATATGGTGCATAATGTATATGTGGTTGTACATGGTTATAATTTGTAAGTAAATAAATATGCCTGTACCGGGGGCGAATGCTCAAAAAAGTTTTGCGGATGGGGCAGGCAACCAGCCACTGAGCCAGAGAATAGGACTCAAAAACCCTTTGAGGGCTGAAGGCTCTTTGAAAATAGGGCCTGGAGACCTTCACTACAAGGTGATTCAGTTTCCTTGGCTGTGAAATTCCAAACAGGATTCCCTTTTTAGAAGTGAGGATAGATACCCAAGAGGTCCTTAGAGAACAGAGGCTGAGACGGGTAGAGTTGGGCTGACTGCATCTTTCCCTCTCTTGCCTGCAGCCAGCAAATGCAAAAGCAGCTGCAGTGCTTTGCAGGGGGACTGCAAAGAGGTGAAGTGCATTCACTACTGAGCGTGGTGCACGTTGCGCAGTGTGGGTGCACTGGGTGTGTGGTGGCGCTCAGTGTCACACAGAGAATGCTACCTCAGTCTGGAGATCCAAGGGAAAAAATGACAAGGGATCCGCATGTGACCTGCCATTGCTTTCCCTGGAGTAGCTGAAAGTCTTTGCAAGGCTCACTCTAGGGGCAGAGTGCTGCTGGGCAAGCCTGATGGAGAGAGAATAAATGTGCATGTGTGGTTGTGTGCACATCGCTGGACGCTGACACGGACAGTGTCTGTAACTTTTTCTTCCTTTCTCTGGTTAAAATGGGGTTTCCCAGCTTTGGGACAGAAAATAAGGGAAGAAAGAGCACAGAGGGGGAGATTGGTCCAGGGGATAGGGCGCAGGTGCCAGCGGGAGGGGTGTGGTGAGAAAGTGTCCAAAGACAGATCTGAAAGGAATCACCGGAAGGGATTATTTGTTGTTTCTGAGACATCAGCAGACCAGGAGATGAAAGATGGAAATGACTAGGCTCAGACTAGGGCACTCTTGACAGCCTGTGGATGTGCAGGAGCAGCCCTGGTCCACTCAGCAAGGGACATGGGCTGCCCGATGTGTCCAGCCAGGGGACAGAGGTGAGAACTCAGGGTCTGTGCCTAATGCGGCATCATCTACCCTTAGAGACGTGCTCCCCGCCCCATCCCCCTTCCTGCGTGAAGGACGCCAACAGTCTTCCAGCTGTCTAGGCTCAAACCCTCAGCCTGCTTCCAACACCTGCTTCCTAGCCAGTCACTGGTTAAATTCTGGCAATTTCACCTCTCGCGTAGACCCCTCCACACCCTCCCTGTGCCTTCTGTACTAATATTTTTTAGGACTTCTAAGTCTTCAGTTGCATGGAACAGACCAGCATTCTAGAAGAGAAAGAGAGAGGAAAGAGAGAGAGACAGAGGGAGAGAGGCTTTTATTTCAGACTAAGGGCCATCCCAAGGGCAGTGTTCCAGGGGAGGCTCAGAGTCTGGAAGCTAAGAACCTGAAAGCTGGTGCGACACAGGCGGCCTCCTTGCAGCCCTTGACTCGGGCTCTCTGCACATCTGTTCATTCATCCTTCCCTGGGGCTTGCTTTTCTCTGCTGCTCAGATACTGGGAGGTGGCTCCCAGTATCTCCATTCAAGACACCAGCAAAAACTGAACTGGTCTCACATTCCTTGGAAATTTCTGTCCCGTTAGCTGTCATCAGGCGGACAGGGCATTGTGTATGATCGTGGCTGCTGGAGGCCGCACCTGTGACCCCCTAGCCCCGCCTCGGTGCCGTCCCCGGGGGTCTCACACGTATAACCCCTGCACTTGACCTCTGTACCTCCAACCTTGAGCTTTATTTCGGTAACTTTCATTATGAAAACAGCATTGCTTATGCCTGTCTGAACTTCACCTCCATCTACCACGTTTATTATCTTCCCAGGGTGGGCCTGCCCAAGCCCGCTGAGCCTAAGTAACTAGGCCAATCTACTGCGGACTCTGGCCAGTTGTGGCCATTGTGTGCTTGAGATGAGGCCACTCCAGATGTGCAATAGTGTCAGATGCACATTAGGTTCTTAACACAGGGGGAGCAAAGGAAAATATCTCAGTAATTGCTTATAGTGATCAGATGTTGGAATGATAATATTTTGGATATACTGAATTAGATAAAATGTAACATTAAAGTTAATTTCACCAGTTTTTTAGGTATAATTGAATATAATATTTTATTAACTTTAGGTGTACAGCATAATGGTATTATGATAACCACTTTTTAAATGTGGACAGCACTGGGCTGAACCACATTTTCAGGAAAAGCCTGGGATTTCTCATTCACTGCTTTTATGTAAGCTCTTTTTCCCTTCCAGGGGGTTTCCTATCTTCTACCTACCCAACTCCTATCCATCCTGCAAAACCTTCCTCCAGTGCTGCCCTTTGAAGCTCCATGCCCACAGACAGCAGGACCTGTACACCCGCAGAACTGTCAAACCCCTTTTTCGTTTTCAAAATTACACTTTTGGCATTTTAACCTATATTATAATTATGTGTTATCTCCGGCATTACATTGTAGGTCCTTGTGGCCATGCTTCATTTATTTGTTTATTTCAGGTCTAGATACCCAATAGGTGTTTATAGTTGACTGAAAATACAAAGTCTGTGAAAGAAAACTGCTCTTCTTGCTCAATGTTTTTTGTGAACTTAGATGCAGCCTTTGCCCTAGTCTGTGTTCCAATTCTCTCTTCACACACCCACTTCCTCACACACCACGCATGCACTCTCCATTACCATAGTCATCCATCCATCCATCCATCCATCCATCCATCCATCCATCCATCCATCCTTCCATCCAATCTTCAGTGGCACCTTACTGTGCCAGGTGCTGCTGAATACATGTGAATAAAGAGGCACGGTCCCTGCCTTAGTGGGGAGAGTGATCACAAAAGTGAAGAGATTGGTGTATACTTATGAATGGTACACGTAGAATTCAGAGGAAGAACCAGTCAGAGGGGAGCGTAGCCAGACTCAGGTCTGTGGGTGACTTGAGTCAGTGACATCCAAACAGAGGAGTCAGCTTTGCACAGAGCAGAAGGAGAGGCCCGGGCAGAGGGGACCTGGGGTGGGAAGACCCAGGGACGAGGAGGGAGGAGGAGAGTTGCAGGAGCCAAAGGCATTATCTCTGCAGTCCCAAGCCCCGGCTGGGCGGGGGGAGACACTGGTAGGCCAGTCTCCTCTCTGCGCACGGAGTTTACTTTCTAGAGCCCTGGGAGCATCATACAGTACATTAGACTCTTCAAGTCTCTCAAGATGCTTTTCAACAAAGCATCACAAGGAATTCCATTGCTCCTGAGAGTGCTCCCCCTAGGTGAGCAGGTGTGAAATCCATGCTCTTGCTGTATGAAAATTACGTATGTAATCTCATTTAATGCTTTTTTGATATATATCAGAGTTTCTCACCCAGGGGTGATTTTGTGCCCTGGGGGACATATGGCATTGTTTGGAGACATTTTTGGTTGTCATGAATGCTGGGGGTGGGGGCGGTGCTATTGGCATCTAATGGCAGAGGTCAGGGATGCTGTAAAATATCTTATAACACACAGGACAGCTGCCATAACAAAGAATTAATTGGCCCCAAATGTCAATAGTGAGATATCTTGATATATAGTGAGGACAAACATTTCTTTTGACGGATGGAAAGCTGAGTCTGTGACAGAGGCTGCCAGTTGCCACTTAATATCCAGTGTGTCCTCCAACCTCAGTAGAAAAAGCTCAGTTTGTTTCAATGTCACAATGCATCCAGCTAAAGGGTGCTATTTCCCAGCACCCCATACGCTTAGGTGTGGCCAAGGGACTAAGTCCTGGCCATGGAGATGTCAGCACAAATGTCTGGCCCTTTGGGGAAGGTTGCTAAAGTGAAGCTGATGTGGCTTGCAGCGGTGCCATGGGGACATTTTGCTCTTGTTTTTCTTCCATCCTGGTACGTAGAATGTGGTGTGATAGCAGGAGCGCAAGCAGCTATCTTGGCGTAGCAGTGACCTTGAGGATAGAAGGCAGGAAGTGACCTTGAGGTGACCTTGAAGATGGCAGAGCACTAAGACAGAAGGGGCCTTAGCCTCCACGGGCCTCATGGAGCCCCTGGACTCCCTCCTTCCAGACATCTTTCCCATGAAAGAATGAACCTGCGTGTGAAAGCCTGTAATTTTGGGGTGCCTGCAATATATGGCTGAATCTACTTCTAACTGAGACACAGTCACCAAGGAGATGGAAGGTCCATGGCTCTTTCTATCTCGGGGACTCTGTTCTCACCACGGGCATCCACGCTTCTCTGTGGCACTGGTCTCCTTGCATGACAAATTGTTGGCCAACCTCGGATGCAGTTTTCACAATTTTTTAAGTTCTGGGCCAGACTCTACCTATGGAGAGATTTGCGTGTGGCCCATCTTCCAGGATCATGCCCTGGGTTGTTTAACGGATTCCCCACCTTTGGGTGTTTGTTCCATCATGGTCCAGGCTCAGCACAGCAGCCCCCTTGCCCCCTGATCCCCACGTGAGATGGTCAGAAGCTGTGAGGACTGAGCATGGGCTGGCACCAAGATGTCACATCCGAAGTCTCACCTTCCGTGTGGAGCCTGGGTTTGGAAGTGCGAAGCCGTTTGCCAAAGGCTGGGTCCCGATGTGGAGAAATAGCCGTGACTTTGAGGGGGAGAGAGACGCTCGCCGCCTCTTCAGGGAGAGCTAAGCGATGGGACTGTGCGGTGTCGCCTTTCTCTTCTGCGGAGCAGCTGTTCTTGGAGGAACGGCTGGTCCAGAGGCGACATATTTAAGTTCGCAAACACCACACATTTAGATGTTAGACATTTCAGTGTTGCTAAAGAAAGCCACCAAATTAAACAGCCAACTTTCCCTCTTAGTTTTGTCAAAGAGAGACTTAAAAAAAAAAAAATAACTTGGCTGCTAGCGGTGGGACTGGCTCATTTGCCAGTCTCAGGGATTGGGGAATGCAGTGGAGGTGTGACTGGGGTTGGCAGGGGAGTGACAGGAGGAGGTGATGAAGAGGGACTGCCCGGGCCCACGGGGAAGCCTCCCTCCCCCGGAGGACAGACAGGGAGCTCACCCAAGAGGCCAGGCACACTCCTGCTCACCCACCTCCCAAGTGGCAAACCTCTGCTCCTCCGAGAGGCACTACCCCACACTGAAGGGGGACCACCCCTCTGCCACATGGGCGTTATCTCCTAAATGTGCAGCCTCCAGGAAGGGAGATACCGCAGAAGACAGCCGTAGGTAAATGAACAGAAAGTGCTTCTTTGGATTAGGCTGAGTGAGGCCCGCGTTTAAACGATGGGCTCTGGGCTGGGTAAATTGCTTCTCTTAGCCTTCTGACCCTCTTATCGTTTCTGCACATTTTAGTTTTTAAAACGTGGTGGGGGCTGGGTGTTGGGGGAGGTATTGCAGGGAGTGGAGCTTCAAGCAGCTATAGCCTAGCTGCGCTATGAATCAGGAGAAATTCAGCTTTGCAATATTTTTAGTAGGGGTGGGGAAGCAGGGAGAATCTTTGCTGCGGGGTTTGGAGAGTTTCTTTTGGAGACTGAGGATGAGAAGTTGGGGACGGTCCCTCTAAACACCTGCCCACGGCCAGGCAGCAGGAGGGGCAAGCCTGCCACCCAGACAGCAAAGCGCCACTTTCTTTGGGTGTGGGGACTCCACACACCAATGCCCCGGAGGAGAAACTGAGGCCCTGAGGGTTGCAGTGACTGTCTCCTGTCACTCAGCAATTTCCCCGGGAAGGGTGGAGCCAGCCTGGGTCCCCAGCGTCTCATGTAAGGGTTTTGGCTTCAAATACCACTTTCTACTCTGGTACTTGGACATGTTCCATAAGTGCCTTGCTATGTGAAGCTCTTTCTTAAAATAGAAAAAGAATAAACTCATGTGAAGGGAGGGGAGGCCCTTGTGAAGAGAACTGGGCATAATTACAAGTCACCCTGGTTTCACTAGTTCAAGCAGGCAGATGGTGGATGGAACCGAAGCCAGACAATCTGCACCTACCAAATTAGCACCCGTCTGTTGGTGTGCAGGAGCAGGGGAGGGTGGGCATCTCTCATTTCACCATATAAGGTAAGTGAAAGCCAGTGCTCACGGGGTGTCACCCTACGGGATGGGATACAGAGGCCGGGGATCCCAAGCTGCCCCTCTATCAGCCACGTGCTTCCCCCTCCCACTGCTAGTGGGGAGCAGTCCAGAGTGAAGGCGGGAACTCAGACTGTGGAATCAGACAGTCATAGGTTCAAATCCCAGCTCTGGTACTTGCCACAGCTAGGGTGGCCTTGGGCAACTTAACCCAGGGAGGCTGTTTGCTCACCTATACAATATCTATTATCTAATATCTAATATCTGTTAACCTAATAGAGTACATAGAAATAAAATGGGTAGGTCTTCTACAGTGATAGCTTGTTAGCAAGGGCTGTCAACCATACTCTGACCCCATCTAGCCTTCACCTATATATGACAATGGTCACACGAATAGTGGCCCAAGGGACCAAGGAAGGGTATGGCTGGCCCAAGACAAATTCCTTCTCACTCCAGGACATCCCCTTGAGCCCCTTGTTTCTGTGTCAGCCTTCTGTGAAGGGAGGTTGGGGGTTTTATGTTTGAGGGCTCACAGTCACATCAGAGAGCATCTCACATCCTTCAAGGGGAGCCTTTGGCACAACCTTGAAATGGGCAGTTTGTCATTCACCATCCCCTCCATCTGCCATTACTGAGTCCCCTACTCTATGCCAAGCCCTGAGCTGGCACTAGAAAGATGGCCTTGCCCTCAAGGAATTCAGACTCCAGAAGAGAAAATAGATATTTAAACAAGCAGCTAGGACAAAACTTTAAAAATGCTATAATAAAAATGTGACGAATCTTACTTGGCATGAGAAGGAAGGCACTGGAAGATGTCACTTGTGTGGAAACTGAACTGGACCTTTAGGAAGGATGGAGATTTTAGCAGGTAGCCAAGGGGGAGGCAGGGACAACGTGGGAGCAAGGCCTCAGGGTGTGGCGGTGCCTGGCTCTCCCTGGGAACATTGAGCAGGCAGGGTGATGACTGCCAGACCCACCTGGGAGTGTTGGTTGTGAGCCACTGAGTAAGGCCTGACCCTGAGCATGGACCTGGAGAGGAGGGTCCTTAGTCGGTGGAGTGACTCCTTCAGGTTTGCACTTTGGGAAGACCCTTCTGGCTACTTTGGGGAAAATGGAACATGAGAGGGAAGAATGGAAGCAGGGAGGCCAGTTTTTTGGCTATTGCAAGAGCTGGGAGGGCTTTTACCAAAGCAGTGGCAGAGAGACAGACTTAAGTCACAGTGAGAAGAGAGACTGGGCAACCTAGGTGAGGACTGGATGTGGGGGATGAGTGACAGGAGGCTGAGGTGATTAGCTATTGCTTTCCTGGGTAATTAGAATCTTGGACCAGTGGGTACTCTGCTAGTACCCACTCCACAGAAGAACTCAAAATGACCTCCACGTGGTGTTTAACAGAAGCGAAAACGAGTTCAGTTAGCTGAAGATGACACTGAAGTATTTCCTAGGAAAGCTTTCGGCAGCTCTGCCCATCCATAACCTCATTCCATTTCAGGCAGGACCTCTGCTCAGGCGGCACTGGCTTCCATTACAGTAAATCACACTGACTCCCAGCAAACGCAGACATTTGCTTTTAACAAAGACCCATGTCATATACACACATGTGAGAGCACATGCACCTCCCTAGAGCCTGACCTCACTCAGCAAGCAATACTGTTCCACTGAGCACACATGTGAAGCTTGTGCACTGATGCCAACGTGAGTGAGAGATGACTCTGACATTGAGGGGCTTATGTTCCAGAGGAAGAAGCCAACTTGAACACAAGTAATACAATAAAGATGGAGTAGAAGAGCCACACTTGAAGTTTAAGCAAAGTAGTACCGAAGACTGGTTCCCAAACTGGATCTCCAAGCCAGAGCCAGGCCATCTGTGTGAGACTCAGCTGGGAGCTTTCATACACAGATTCAAGCAGAGCCCTGAGCATCAGAATTTCTGGGAGCAAGCCCCAGGAATTGGTATATTTAATAAACACCATCCCCGCACATGATTCTGATGTTATTAAGGGTTGGGGAAATATCAAACTATGCAAAACACAAAAGAAGACACTAAAATAAACCTGTAAATGTTGACTACAAAAATTAAAAAAAGAATCTTGAACCAATTTTCTTTTACGGCACTTAAATTATAAAGCTCGCCCTTTGTTTCCCTTTTGCCACCATACTGGGTGTCCCGTGTGCAGGTACTGTGTCGTATTTGCTCCACCTGTACCTATCATGCTAATACAGAATAGGATTCCAATAACCTTTGAATTAATATATTGATGAATAAATGAATGAATGAACTCTTCATTCTGCCTATATTGCACACCTCTCAGGGGAGAGTATGTGCCCAACTGGTTTGCTACAGATTCCAGCACGGGGTCCGATGGATGCCTGTCAAACCTCATGGGATGATGTTGATGATAATCCTGATGATGATGATGGTGATGGTGTTGTTGTTGATGGTGATGATGGTGTTGATGATGATGATGGTGTTGATGATGATGGTATTGATGTTGATGGTGATGATGGTGTTGATGGTGATGGTGATGGTGATGATGATGATGATGGTGATGATGATGGTGATGATAGTGATGATAGTGATGATAGTGATGATGGTGATGATGCATTGCTGCTCATCTTCCCCTTTCCAGAACACAAGCTTCCCCAGGGAACTAAGGAACGCTAATTAATTAACATAAGCAAAGTATCCTGGTTGGAATTTCTTGGCTGGAAGAAGCCATAGGCTCAAGGAACATTTATATTACACTGTGATCATGGCTCTCACAGCTCACGAGGGGCCCCGTTAAGGCTCTTCTATCAAGGGAAAATAAAACTTCAATCCCCTAAGTCCGGCCATTACACTTCAGAACTATCCATCTCTCCATCTGTAATATTTTCCCTTGATTTCTCATTTGCTCAATGCAGATTCATAGCTGCTATTCTGCTTACTCTGTGCTGCTCCTGGGTGGGTGGGGGAGCCCCAACGTGAAGCAGGAAGGGGATCAAGGGTAGGTGGAGGGGGGAAAGGAGCAGGGAGGCAGAGTCATCCTAGACAATTTGAACCACCCAAACAATTACTCCAGAATTTTAAGCTGTGGCACATCTTACACACTCACAGGGCACCACTCCTGTGGGCATGCACAGGCTAACCTCTGGGATGGAATGAGCAGGGCATGGATTTTCTGGTTAAGTGAGGATTATCAAAAATCCTTGTTTTGCCCGGCCAGGTGTGGCTCAGTGGTTGAGCGTTGACCTAGGATCCAGGCGATCAGGGTTCAATTCCTGGTCAGGGCACATGCCCAGGTTGCAGGCTCGATCCCCAGTAGGGGGCATGCAGGAGGCAGCCGATCAATGACTCTCTCATCATTGATGTTTCTATCTCTCTCCCTCTTCTTTCCTCTCTCTGAAATCAATAAAGATACATTAAAAATAAAAAAATAAAATAAAATAAAAAATCCTTGTTTTGGTTAGTTTTATTAAACTCCTTTTCAAAGGCTTTGGCTGCTTTCCTTCCTTAAGCTATCTGAGCACTAAACACTGTTTACTCTTGATTTTGTGATTCAGAAAGCATTCAGGATCATGATTCAGAACCCGCATTCGGAAATGCCAGCCTTTATTACACCTGAGCACAGGTGCGGAGGCTCTGGGGGCCTGGTAAATCTCATTCCAGGACACAGTCTGGATTTCATTTGGCTAACTTCCACATATCAGCTTGCCTCTTGTGGCTGGCTTCTTCTAAAAGTTGAAGGCTGCTCATTCTAAATATGTACTTTCTGGATGATGAAACTTTCACCGCCTATCAGATGCTGCTTCTTTCCTGTCCCCTCTCGGGCTAACAGTGGGCCGTGACCCTGCGACTCAGGAGGGCTTAGCAGAAACTGCCCAGCTCTACTGCCAACTCCCTGTGCGAGCTTGGATGGAGAGGCAGCTCTGCTACAACGATTGTTTCAGAAATGCAAATTCGTTCCAATGCAATTGATGTCATAGGGAACAATTTGAGCATAACGTGAATTTCACGTTTACTTATGTGTGATTTAGCCTGAGAGAAACACTGGGGGATGCAGAAAACTGAACACGGCTAGCCCTGGCCCGTGTGGCTCAGATGGTTGGAGCATTGCCCGGTACACCCAAAGGTGGCGGGTTTGATTCCCAGTCAGGGCACATACTCAGGTTGTGGGTTTGATCCCTGGTCAGGGCACGTATGGGAGGCAACTGATCGATGTTTCTCTCTCACATAGATGTTTCAGTCTCTTTCTTTCTCCCTTCCTCTCTCTAAAATCAATTAAAAAAAAAAAGAAACATCCTCGAGTGAGGATTTAAAAACACACACAACTGTCCACAGCTAACTGAGCAGCATAGAAATATATAGAATGTGCTTGCACACGCCTCAAACACCTTCTGGTTATCCAAGTTCACCAACCATGTTTTGAGCCACGTCCACCCACATCTGTTGTGACAACTTTCTGTCCATTCCAGATAACCCTCCTTGCACAAGGTCACAGTAACTCACAAGCTGCAACCTTTCTGGTGCCCATTTCCACAAGCAAACATCAGGACTTTTTCTGATAAAGTACCATGTTTATTGTAGTATTTATGGATTTCTTAGCCTTTTTGCCACACTAGACTTGAGCAGCAAACTAGGCTTTGATCAGTTTATGTACTGCACAGGTGAAGCCCTGCCTGCGTGATGGTTGTGAGATATCAGAGAAGGGATCCAGTATGGGCTGATAGGGTAATAACCAGACAGGACTTGGGGACAAGGAACGGCTGGACTTTAGCCCTGGAGAATGGGTAGGGGACATGATAGATCATTGAGAGTTCAAAGGCCCAGAGGTGTGACTGTGCATGGAGGGCTTGTTATGAATGCATTTGACGTCGGTAGCTTTAGACAGTTCTGGGGACACAGGAAGCCAGGCAGATACTTGGGACTTGGTTTGTTCATTTTTAATAGGCTAAATTGTGTCTGCCCAAAAGATATGTGCAGACTGGTGCAGCCACTATGAAAAACAATACGGAGATTCCTTAAAATTAAAAAAGGAACTGCCATTTAACCCAGTGATCCCACTTCTAGGAATATATCCTAAGAATCCTGAAACATCACTCAGGAAGAATATATGGACCCTTATGGTCATAGCAGCGCAATTTTACAATAGTTAAGATCTGGCAACAGCCCAGGTGCCCATCACTAGATGAGCAGATAAAAAAGCTGTGGGACATTTACACCATGGAGTACTATGCAGGTGTAAAGAGGAAAAATCTCTTATTCTTTGGGACAGCACAGATGGACCTGGAGATTATTATGTTAAGCAAAATAAGCCAGGCATAGAAAGACAATTACCACATGATCTCACTCATATGTGGAACCTAATGAACAAAATAAACTGATGAACAAAATACTACCAGAGGCACAGATGCCTGGAACAGACTGAGGGATCTCGGAAGAAAGGTGGGAAGGAGGGCGAGAAGAGATTAACCAAAGAACTTCTAAGCATATATGCACAGCCCTTGGACACAGACAACTGACAGGTGAAGGCCTTGGGGGGAGGATTGGGAGAGAGATATACATGACCTGAGGACACAGGCAACAATGTGGAGAAGACCTGGGGGGGTGGATGCCGGGTGGAGGGGATAAATGGGGGAAGAAAAGGGGGACATCTGTAATACTTTCAACAATAATTTTAAAAAAAGAAATTAAAGAGAAAAAAAAGAAATTAAAGAGAAAAAAAATAGAGGTAAAATACTTGGACCTCAGCGTGAAGCAGCACAGATTTGGTTTGAGCTCTGCCACTTCCGAACTGTGTGACTTTGAATAAATTACTTCTCCTCTCTGGGCCTCAGCTTCTTTGTCAGTAAAATGTGGGTAATAACCATGCCAATCTCAGAGGCTGTGGTGGGAACTAAATGAGGTGATTTCTGTGGAATGCTTAGCGTGGGACCCGCACTTCAGCTATTTTTATTGTGAGCACTGGGGAGCTTGCCTTTTAAAAGTGCCCCTTTCTTGGTTGGTGCTGAGGCTGGGCGGCTGTGCACTGCCAGGGCTGGAGTCAACATAAGAAGGCCACTGAGGCAGGGACAGGAGGAAGTGCAGGACCATGTGGGCTGGGTCCCAGAAGTGGCTGCTGTAGAGCCTGGTGTGAGCAAGGCCATGACCAGGGGACAGGAATGAGAGCTGTGGCCGTCTGCACATAGAAATAGAGGCATGTCACGGTCCCTGCCCTTGCATAGAGAAACAGTTGATCAAATGAATGACTTTTGAATAATGACAAATTTGGGCCTAAGTTGTTGTAGAAGGAGATACAAACAGGGTGGGGCTCCCAGGAAATAACTGTTTGGAGCCAGAGAGTGGGAGCATAGGAAAGAACCTATGGAAACGTTTGTCCATTTCTCTCATTTTACACAAGTTTGTGTTTGCTGTTTATTGAATAACAACTGTTACCAGGTTCTTAAGACTCTTGCCTATTGCGTGTAACAAGAACCAGCTCGAGCTCATTTTAACAAGAAAGGAACTTAATTATGAGGATATAGGGGTGTGAGTTTTGTGGAGCCCAAGGGCCGAGATGAACTAGAGGCAGGGAAGGGACTGTCAGCTGCATTCTGTCTCTTCCCTCCTCTCTGTGCGTCTCTCTTCTCTTCATTTGAAAGCTAGTTTCTCCAGGCTGCTTACAGGGCACAGGGTCACTATCAGAGCTCATGGGGGTCCAGGGTCCTCTACCCTGAGGGAGACCCATGTCTCTCATCGCCCATCCAATGCCGAATCTTGGGGAAGGGACTCATACTGGCCTGCCTCGGGTTAGGTGCCTCCACTCTGCACCTCAGAGTGGTACTGGATTCAGGTGTCCCGGCCACCACTCCTGGGACTATGCAGACTGGGGACACAAGGGGGACTCCTCAGGAGGGATGGCGCACAGTGGTGAACACAGCTGGGCAGATAACCCATCAGAAACTAACACAACCAGATAGTCTGCTGTGCACTTTATGCGTTTACCTTTAAAATCTTCATCTCAATCTTGCAAAATATGCGTTAGCGTTCCCCATATACTGGTGTAGAAACTGAGGCTCGGAGTGATCATGTAATTTGCTCAAAGTCGCTTGCTCGTCAATATTAGGTCTGTGTGAAACTAAAGCTCAAAATGAAGTGATTTGCCCAAGACCAGAATGAATTGGTAGCCAAAAATGGACTAATCGGTGTGATATATTCTAAAAAATACAAAACCACACCCTAGGAAAACATATAAATAGACTCCACCCTCACAGCTGGGAGGCTAGTGTACTTGGTGGCAGTCAGCTATGCCATCGCCCAAGGACTCAGGCAGGCCCTGCCCTCCTAGGTGCTGTGTGAGCTGGGCCCCGGGGTGTGGGGGGCTCTCCTGTAGCAGAGACTTTGTTTTCAGCAGGGACTTCTTTACCCAAGATGATTATCTGCAGGCAGAATCCTGGCATCAGAATACTCTTAGGGGAGGTCAGTGAGGCCTCTGCTCGGAGACCAGACACAATCACTGTCTGAATTATCTGCCACTCAGGGTCATAGGGTAGCTGGGCAGAGTGATTTACAGAGCAGTAATTCCCAACAAGGGATTCTGGTGACCTTATAAACCAAGAGACTGAGGCAGCTTGGCCCCTCTCTTTCCACCGTGGAATTAATTCCACCAAACTCTCTGCAGTCCATTTGATTTTTGCCCCCAAGAAAGAGAATACAGATCCTAGAGGTCTGTGCTGTTTCTTTGAGACGATTAAACAACCAATAGCATTAGTGTGGGAGCTACTTGAAGGAAGAGTAGCTCTGAGAGTAAAAACATAGCGTCGAGAAAAAAAAGGAAAACATTTTTAATACTTTCATTTCAAGGCTAATAGCTCTTTTCTGGGTACCGGTGGGATTTCTTTCATTTTTTAATGATTGATTGGTTGTAAGTGGTTGATGGGCATATATACTGGGAATTTGGGGTTATGGCAGGGGAGAGATTTTCTTTCTTTCCGTGTTTCTTCTGATTCATAGAATTGCACCAACACTTCCTGAGAGCATCAGGAAGAAGAGCCTTTCTCCCTCTCGCTGACCCCTCCACGGGTGCGGGGGTCCCACTGACAGGTGAGATGGGGAGAATCTGATAGTCTTTGGCCACGTGTCCCCCTGGGGCAGGATTTGCATCAGAGACTGATTTCATGTCTCTGGTCTCTCTCTGATGCCCTTCCCTGGCTAAGATGGGGGACAGGCCCTTGTCACCCAGGGTAACCATCCAGGTGTCTGAGTACTGTCAGTTTGCAGACCCAAACCTTCTCTGTGTGTGAACACCGGAGTTGGGGCTTCGGAAGAAAGAATAAGAAGCTTGTGTTGGTCTTGGATCTAAGCTGTGTCCTCTACTTTACCAGTTAAACAACTACAACAATATTTTTATTCCTATTTAGCTCCTGTCCAACTCTATCTCAGTTGATTTTGTAGTCAAAGGAGAGAGGGCTTTGGTCAGTGGTCATCTCAGAGGCCAACAGTCCATTTCCATTGAGTCCCTAGTCCCTAGCAAGGAGCCCATATTAGTGACCCTAGAGCAAGTACTTTTTTCATAAGGAGGTTAAGTTGCGTCTAAAGCAACCAGCTAGGGAAGGGTTGTCTTTCTGGAAAATGGCTGAGACAGAGAGCAAGGAGTGGGGAGTTAGATGAACCCAGATTTGAATTCTGGCTCCTCTACTTATTAACAGTTGACCTTGGGAGGTTATTTTAAGTCTCTATAACTTCAAAATTGGCATAACAAACCCATTTTAAAATGTCACTGTGATGATTAATGATAATAGCCAGCAAGTAGTTATGAGAGCTTATTATGACAGGAACTATTCAATACCTTGATTGTATCATTCTTATTAAGTAAAAACCATTTTATCTCTCTTTCCATGAATCTCAGAGATGCTAGTTACTCACCCAAGTTCACACAGCTAGTAATGATGCTTAACCATTGCACAGTCCTGCCTTTCAACTGAACCAGGAAGTCAGTGAGAGACGTGTGAGAAAGTGCCTGCTCCAGTGCCTGGCACACAGAGAGCTCTCAGTAAAACTGTCTTATTTTTTTTTGCTTCTTACTGGTGAGATGTCTGCTTAGAGGCTTTTCTGGATCCAGCTTATTTTTAAGAGCATAAAGCCATCTTAACTCCTTTGAACTCCCCTCTTGCCTACCAGTCCCCAAAGGCAAAGTTTAGCCTGGAGTTTAGGTTCGTTGCCCTATATATCCAGGCCTTGGTGTCCAGGAGTCATAACCCCTTGCTTGGACCTGAAAGTATCTGATTTTTTCTATATGGTTCTGGGGTCAACCCAGGGCCCATGCTGATGGTGGCCATTGATAATGATACCACTTAAGAGAGAACACTCCAAGAAGTCCCTAGTCCCTAGCAAGGAGCCCATAAGGACATAAAGCCAGCTGATAGGAGACAGAGGTGACACAGCCATTTGATTTTATAGATTATGGAGCATGTAGGTGTCATCCATGAATCTTGCTCTGGAGTATGCAAAGTCATGCTGAGCGTGGACCCCAAACCACAACTCAGAGGGTCAGTAAAGCAGTACTTGGAGACTCAAGGTCATTAGTCACGTAGAGTGGACAAGGCTTTTGATTTAATTGTGTTTGGGCTTCCTGAAAAGAACTGGCAACCTGATTACCTAGTTAGCCAGAGAGTCAAGCCTAAGAAGAATCATACCAGAGTCTGAAAAAGTGAGATCCACCTGGAATTTTCCCAGGTAATCACGGGGATTACAAGTTATTCTCATGTGGGAGTTCACATGAGAAACACTAGATAGTCCTATAGCAAGAACCCTTGAGATCAGCCCTTTTCTAATAGATTTCGTTTCGAAGAGGGAAAGTTGGCCAGTGCATTGAAATCTGAGTAAGAATGAGAGATGAAGCTTTGCCTTGGCTCCCTCACTGCTTTTCCCACGTGTGAAATGGGGATTTTAACATCACCTTCTTTCTTAGGTCTTTGTTTTGTGAGGAAGGACATGCTTTAGAAATGGGTCAACATGTACCCACTGACCCAGTTACTAATCCAATGCTACTTTAATCAGTTAATATGTTCAGCTACATGTGACAGAAGCCCCTTCTTGCCCCAAACAACTGAAAACAGTGTCTTAAACAAGAGAGGAAGCCTCTCTCCTGTAAACAAGTCCAAAAACCTTCCCCTGAGGCTGCCATGGAAGCTTCTGGGTGTGAGGAACCCAGACACCTTATCTCGTTTCTCTGTCCTGTGGGCTTCCATTCAGAAGGTCACCTTCTCATCCACTACAGCTCTGGAACCCCACCCATTGTGTCCACATTCCAGAATGCAAGACAAAGAAAGGGGGAGAAGAAAGACACATCTTCCCAGAAGCACTTTCTCGAATCGTTCCCACTATTTTCACTTATATCCCAGTGGACAGAACTTCCTCGCTTGGCCTTTATTCCAGATGGTTGTAGGCCTAGCCAAAGTTAGGGATTCTACCACCAAAAGAAGAAAAGATTGGAGGGTCACTAATGTCACTAATGGCGTCTACGATACTATCAGAAATGTTTTTTATTTTTAATCAGAAGGCTCAATTAAATGACCTCTGGAGGTTCTTTTGGGGGGAGGTATGTTTACTGAGGCCTCCCATGTGGTAGGTGGTATAGGAGGTTCTCCGAGTATTATGAAGATGGAAGAGACATTATCTGATCTCAAGGTGTTTACAATTCACTTATTCAGTAAACATTTGATAAAAAGTTTCTGTGTACTAAGTATGTGCTTAGCTCTGGAAATATAAATTCGAAAAAGAAGTATGGAGCTTACCCAAAGTAACAAGAATAAATGAAATAATAAATATAATAGAAAAATTAAAAATTGAATAAAAAAATAGAAAAGATTAACAAAACCAAAAGCTGAATCTTTGTAAAATAGTTAGGCCTCTGAAAACACTGGTGAAGACAAAAGAGAGAAGATAAAAATAAATAAAATGTGGAACGAAAAAAGAAATAACTGTAGATGGAGCAGAGATCAGAATAATAAGCACATTATGGATCACACTGGATGTGATAAGAGATGTGGTGGATACATTTTTAGAAAATATAAATACCAGTCCAAATTGGTACAAGAAAAAAATTACAAAAGATAATTAGACCAGTAAGTATTAAAAATTTTGGAATGTTGGGCTGGTGTTGTTCAGTGGTTGCGCATTGCCCCATGCACCAAGAGGTCACCAGTTTGATTCCAGGTCAGGGCACAAGCCTGGGTTGTGGGCTAGATCCCTGGGTAGGGGGCGTGCAGGAGGCAGCCAATCAATGTTTCTCACTAATGTTTCTATCTCTCTCTCTCCCTCTCCCTCCCTCTCTCTCTGAAAATCAATAAAAACATTTAAAAAAATTAGAATGGTAAATAAACTCTTATATCCCCCAAATTCAGGCTCAGAGAGTTTTCTGTAATTTTTTTTAGAGAGAGGAGAAGGGGGAGAGAGAGAGAGAGAAAGAGAGAGAGAGAGAGAGAGGGAGAGAGAGAGAGAAGCATTGATATGAGACACATCCATCTCCTGCCTCCTGTATGTACCCCGACCAGACCAGGGATCAAACTTGCAGCCCAGGCATGCGCCCTGACTCAGAATTGAACTGCAACCTTTTGGTGTATGGGGTGACACTCTAACCAACTGAGCCACACAGGCCAGGCCAGGCTCAGATAGTTTTAAAGTTTTATTCTACCAAACTTACAAGGCACAGTGCATTTCTACTATATATTCATATATATATATATATATATATACACACACACATATATATATAATGAAGCATAAGACATTATATATTTATGTAAATAAAAATTCCATGTGCATAAAATATGCATACTTTATAAATTGCATATAAACAAGAGAAGCTCGTTAACTTCATTAGAGTGGCAGCCAGTGTGGGAGTGAGGGATAAAGGGAGTAAATAAATGCAAGCATGAATGAATGAGTGGAGAGAGACCGTGCATGAATGAATGCGAACTAGGAGTATGCCTGACTTAATTCTCCAACCTCAGGCCTAGTAGACTAGAAGAAAAGAAATGACCACATTATCGTCAGTAGGGCTTCCAACTTAGTAGAAGGTGGTAGACATATTTCATTTAAAAAATGGAATAAAGTGATTTAGATATTCTGGAACAATTTTGCTCATGGTAGAGACGAGACACATGTCATGGTGTAGTAACTTCTGCCTGGGTGGGAGCTAGGGAGGTGAGATTGTGCAGGTGACACCGCCACACTGGTGAGGGAGACAGGCAAGGCATAAATCAATTCAAAGAATGATAAAGAAAAGATTAAAAGTGAATGTTAAAAATATATCCAATGTAAATACAAGGCAAGTGGTGACAATCCTGTATAGGGGATGGAAGAAGATGTTTTGAGACCTGAGCTGAGCCCGCAGAACTGGGCAGACAAACCCAGACAGTCAGGCAGCCTGGGCCACATCTAGGTTGAGAAGGTGCTGATTGGCCCCAGGCTGTCCATGGAGCCCGGGTGAGAGCTCTGCACGATCATACACGGCACACAGTGTGCCTGAGAACCAGCCAAAGGATGAGTAATGAAACGTAAACTTTTATCCTGTTTCCTCAACTAAGAAGTGAGTCCCTTGAAGCCAGGCCCTAGTGCTGTTTTTATTGTTTTTGTTTTTAGGTCCATGGTATTTAGAGTCTGCCTCCGAATTTGCAGATGTAATGAGATGATTTATCATGGAAAATTATTGCATGATCATCAAAAAGTAATGAAAATTGTCACAGACTCTCTTCTTAATGGTATTTCTCTCTGACCTCCTTCCCCCTACCCTGAAATGAGCTCTAGGAGTCTAGCATGGAGCCAAGCCAGGGATCTGACTCTGTTTAATTCACCCAGGCAGTCAACCATAAACACATTTTTCAGAAGTAAAGACAACTTCTGTAACTTTTTAATTAAAGCATAAAAGCCCTTATTAAAGAGACATAAATCACAGAGAAACCTGTAAATCTCTGTAATCTTTGGTGGCACTGCACGTATGTTTCCCACTGTGTTCACTCCATGCTGAGGCAACAGGGTCTGGAGAGGCCCAGCACGGCTCTCCGGTGGCCCTGGTGCAAGGACCAGGCAGTGCCATGGTGGGGACGCTGGCATGGAACCCGCCCGGGTGGAGAGAGGCCAGATGAGCCTGGAACAGGAGCATTCGGCCCTGTTACTCTCTTAACCTCGGTTTGCATTGAATTTTTGGTAGGTCAAGATGACAACTGTCTCTAGCGTATAGAGGGACAATTCAAACCCGAGGAGACAGACAGGGGAACAAAACATCCCATAAAACCATCAGCCTGGGATCCTCAAAAAGTCATTGTCATGAAGGAAAGGAGTCAGAGGACTGCACTCGATTAAAGGAGACTAAAGCAACAACCAAACATGAGGTGTATACGGATTGGCTCCTGCTTAGAAACGAACAATGAAAGACACTCCTTGGGACGATAGTAAAATTGAATATAGACTAGCTATTAGATAATATTACGAAATTACTATTAATTTTATTATGTGCGATCATGGTATTGCAGTTAGGTAGGATGATACTTGATTCTCAAGAGGGGGATACTGAAGCATCTAGAAGTGAAATTCTAGGATGTCTGCAAATGTGTCAAAATGATAATAATTATTGAGTATAGACAGAGGATATCCATGTGTTTATTTTAGAACATTTTAAACTGTGTGCATATATATGAGACAGTTTTGTAACAAAACTTGGGGAAGAAAAGAATGGCACCTTTTTTTCCTTGCCTCTAGGAGATCTCTCTCTGTCTGAGTCGCAAACCTACCGATGTGGGGGGGAAACCAGGTTGGGCAAGCGCAGCTGGACAAGTTTTCTTCTCTGTGGTGACACGGAGTGTGGAGGTTGGGAATGTACCCTTTCCTGGTTTTAAACTAATGGGGGCTTCAGGGTGGAGGCAGCTCTTCGGGCTTCACTCTGCAGCACTTGTGGTTCATCCACCTGGATCCGAGGACTCAAAACTAAAGAGCATAGCAGCCCCCACTCCCATGGAGCTGTCAGTCTAGCACAGGAGCCGGACACAGAATCAGTCACCCGGTGTAATGATCTCATACAGAAGCTACTGACAGGCATGTGATCAGGCCTGGTACGGTGCCTGGTACCCCCCAATATTTGTGACATCTTGATCCTTTCTTTGTTTAAGATAGAAACACGAACATCATATACACTTCACAGCGGTGCTTACTGTCCTGTGATGCATTGGACACAACCACTGGATGCTGGAGGTCAGAGAAGGCAGGTAAGGGACTTGTCGGTCACAGAACCCTTCGGCTGGCTGCATCTGCTGTGGAACTCGAGGTGATGACCAGGGTCTAGAAGGGGACTGAGTCTCCAGGATCCAAGCCCAGCAAAGCTATACTTGTCAGAGTAGAAATGTCACTGGACTAGACCAAGGGTCTGCCAGCTTTCTGGGCCCTGGATGATGGAGCCTCATTCTCTGGAGCTCAGTGGCTGTCATTAGGGTGGAAGTGTGTGGTATGGAGATCTGCATGGGGCCAATTATAGGACTAGCTTATCCACATAGCTAGGGAAGAAAACATCCCTGGTACATCCTTTGTAAAATTTTGAACATTCCTTTGTCAAAACTGAAAAGGGCCGTAATTTAGAGAGAGCTAGTAGGACCTTCAAGATGACCTGGCCTCATGGTTATGATAGGGTGCTGCTAAGAACTTCTAGGACTCTGCAGAAGTTCAAGTTCAAGATCAGTTTGAAAGTCACAAATCTGGTCCAGCCCACTCCCTTTATAGAAGACAAGTGCATTAGCTTCCCAGGGCTACCTTAACAAAGCACCACAAGTTGTGTGGCTCAACAGAACTTTATTGTCTCACAGTCCTGGAGGCTACAGCCTGAGATTGGGATGTCAGCAGGGCTGTGCTCCCTCTGAAGGCTCTAGAGAAAGATCTAGTCCTGCCTGCTCTCTTAGCTTCTGCGAGTTCCTTGACTCATGGCAGCATAACTCCAGTTAAGGAGACCATGACGTTGCCCTGTGTGTGTGTCCAAATTTTCCCTTTATAAGGACATCACCTTACTCCAAAATGACCTCATGTTAACGAATTACACCTGCAGTGTCCCACTTCCAATTCAAGTCACATTCTGAGGCACTGGAGATTAGGACTTCAACACATGAATTTGGGAGGGACACAATTCAACCCATAATAGTAGCTAGAGGGAAGCGAACTTGCCTCAACTTAAACAGACTCGCCTGGTACAGACACCCAAGCTGAGGTGTGGGGGTCTGGGTGGCGATTCATGGCCAGGAGCTCTGCCCTTATTGCAAACTGTCTCCTCCCTGATGCTCAGACTACACAAGGAACCCCAAGCTTTCCTTAATCCTAATGTAGGAGTGCCCATCATCCAACCTCTATTTATTAGCACCCATTTGCCCTTTTGGGGTGCTCCCCTCCTATGTGGTGCTTTCTTGGCAGAGGACAATGTTCCCATTCTAGGACCTGGAAGGGCAGACCCTCCTCTTGTCTCCAGTGAGCCAGGGTGGACACATGACTTAGACACAACCTGTTGGACCACTCTCTTGGGCCTTGTCCCCCGAAAAAGTGATGCCAGGTACCACATGGAGGCCACATCTGTGTTCCAGCCCTGAAGCAGCCCCAAGCTACACCAATCCTGCAAGTGGCTCACCTGGCCTCCTCCTGGTCATTTTTCAGAAGTCCCCAGCTCCCCGCTCCTGTGAGTCCCTGTGCTCTTCCAGTAAGTCTCGTTGTTTGAGAGGCAGAATCCATTTCTGCTACCTATAAAAACAAGCTCTTACTGATGCACTGGGGTGTCACCAGTTACCTGGAGAGGCGTCACTACACTTATTTTAATTTTAGAAGGAGTCAGGACCCATCATGAGACCCAAAAGATGACAAATTGCCATTACGTGGATGTTTTTGGCCCCATTCTGAGCTAGGACTTCAGACCTGGGCTCTGCATGTGTCACTAACCCACTGCGGGTGGAGCAGGGGTGAGCAGGGAGGAGGGACCACGGGCCAGCCGTCACATGCTAATCTATATTCCATAGCAGCCCGCGTTGCCTGTCAATTGTGCGGTAAACAGCTTCACCAGTGGCAGATCCCAGGGCCCAACTATTTTATCTTGTTAAAATTGAGCCTAAACAAAACAGATAAGCTCCACATCATCTCCCTGAATTAATCCAGGTGCAGTTTATCTTCTGAGAGGTCTGCCACGGTGTGATTTGTGACACCCTAAACATATGTTGGGTGGGCCACTCTTACTAATCTAATTTGCTTTCAGATGTATGAATGCGGGACTCCTCTAAACCAAATTATTTGGAATATAGCACCAAGGCGAGTGATATATGTGGCAGACTGAGGTCTCGGGGTTTTGCGTGTGTGTGTGTTTTCCAGGACAAGTAGGGGGGTTTATTTTTGATTAAATGCCGTAGCCTTCCTTTGGTATTTATCTTCCAGTGGCAGGTCCAGTCCCAATGTGTAATTCCATTAGCATTATCTCTCAATTCGTCTGAGAGGGGCTCCAGCCAGGACAGCAGCAGCGTAAAGGGCCATAGTGTTCAGGAGGCTTATTTCTTATTTCTCCGGCAAGTTTGCTCCTTCATCGGCAGCTCATTTAGAGAAAGCTAAAGGAGAGCGGTCAAGTCATTAAAAGCGAGACTTTAACATGGGTTTTAAAAGGTAAACCCCAAAGCTTTGTGGGGGAGGAAAGGTTAACTTAAATAAGTGAACAGTGCCTTCGCCGTTAGGATAACCTATGGCAGTGGATAATATTTAAGGGCCTCATATGTATACGGGAGGCTTTCTTTATCTCAACGCTTTTAATGAGAAAAGTGATTCCAATCAGGTGTGAGGACTCCTGGGCGTATTCTCGCCGAGCCACCAGGTGACCCTGTGACTCTCTTTCCCCACCTGTGCCCCACTCCTTCTTTGTTGCTTGCCCATCGCAGAGGTGATGCTGGGGGGAAGACAAATCTCCCTAAAGTGCCTTGAGTACCTGCAGAGAGGGATGAGCACAGATGGGGAGGAGATGGGGGCACTTCTCGTGTGTCCCTGCTAATGGGAGGCAGGGGGCACGGGGAGGAATGAATTGCACAGAAAATCCCAGAATCTCCTTTGAGCTTTAAGCCTCCCTCCCACAGGGGCCCTTTTATTTCAGGGGCTGCCGGTCCCCTCGCTGGCTTTGCTGCCCCCCCTCCTTGTCCTTGTTACCCCTTCCCCTTCGTGGAGGCGACCACCAGCCCCAAACATTCAAAAGATGGGCAGCAGGTGGGCGAGAGGGAAGGGCCAGGGGCCGGGAGGCCGCCTGACCGCGGCTCCTGGGGGCTGCTTGCACTGCGGTGCTTGTAATCCTGTTTCCTGGGAGAGGGATTTGAGGTGCCAAGAGGGCCCATGATACGAGGTATTTTGAGAATGGATTCGGGAGGGACCGTGAGACGCCTGACCTCGCCATTAAGAATTGCAAGCCTAGTACACCTGAAAGGCAGCGCAGGGACCAGGCCTCTCCGAGGGCTCCATCTATACCCAATCCTGTGCTAAGTGCTTGAGGTGCATTATGTTCCTTGAAAGGTGTTTCCAAGTTGTTTTTTTAAATAACATCTGGACCCTTATCAGTAAATTCTGTGAGCACTCCCAACATATGCACATGTATCTATGTATAAGTTATCTATATGCTATTGTTTAATATGTTGTGTATATTATAAGGTGTGCACAACTGTGTATATTTTAAAAGAGGGAGCAAAATAAATAGAAATATAATGCATGCCCTCTGCATCCCAGAGTCTCGGGGATATGCTAGGTGCTCACAACCCACTCTGACAGTTTCTGCTTCTCACAGCCTGCCTGGCAGGTAGGTGTCGTCGCTTCCACCGACTAGATGAAGAAACTGTGGCTGGGATTGCTTAGCAATCTGCTCAGACCTGGCATTGTAACCCATGCCTTCTGATTCCAGATCCGAGGCCTTTCCATTCATCTCGCCTCAGACGAATGGCCCTGCCTTCCAATGGCCCACTGGCCCCTCTGCCTTCTGTCCCAAGGCTCTCCAGGTTGATCGAATCTGCAGGGACTGACTCCTTGAATCCTGACTACTCCAAGCCGATGTTAGCAATCCCATTTCCCTTTGCCAACTCGTTTTCCCAACCTCCCTTGCAGCTTGGAGTGGCATGTGGCCCAGTTGTGGCCAAGGTGACATGCAGGAGCATACTGAGATTTCACTGTCAGGAGGAGAGCCCTCCAAGAGCTCCCCACCATCCCTTTTCCCCTCTTCTGGTCTTACATACAATGTAAGATCTGCAGTTTCATTGTTCCTGATTTTAGTTACCTGTGCTCAACCATGGTCCAAAAATATTAAATGGAAAAATCCAGAAATAAACAATTCATAAGTTTTAAATTATACGCCCTCCTGAGGTGCTTGATGAAATCTTGTGGCATTTCACCCGGACGTGACTCATCCCTTTGTCCCGCATCCCCGCACAGTAGACGCTCCTGCCCTTTTAGTCACTTGGTAGCCGCCTGGGTCATCAGGTTCACTGTCGTGGTATCGCAGTGCTTGGGATCAGTCACCCTTATTTTACTTCATAATGGCCCAAGGCCCAAGAGGGTGCTGGCCACTCGGATATGCTAAAAAGAAGTGTAAAGTGCTTCCTTTAAGTGACTGGGTGAGTAGAGTACAATGGGATATTTGAGAGAAACGCCACCCAACCTGTATTACAATATATTGTTATAATTGCTCTATTTCATTATTAGTTATTGTTATTAATCTCTTACTGTGCCTGTTTTATAAATTAAACTGTATCATAGGTACGTATGCAAAGCAGGCCCTCCAATAACATCACTTTGTTCAATGTCGTTTGGTTATAACGTTGATGAGAAATAAACATTGATCCCCAGCCCGGGCCACGGTCTATGTGGGGTTTTCATGTTCTCCCCACGTCTGCGAGGGTTTTCTCGGGGTGCTCTGCTTCCCCCCAGCATTCCAAAGATGTGCTCGGGAGCTGAGCTGGCGCGTCTACGCTGTCCCCGCCGCGTGAGTGCGGGTGTTGGAGACTCCACCCTGCGATGGAGGGGCGTCCTGTCCAGGCTGGGGGGCCCGCCCTGTGCCCTGAGCTGTTGGGAGAGGAACCTGCACCCCTGGACTGGAATCAGCAGGTTGGAAAAGGATTCTCTTATTTTTAATTTATTCTTATTAAATGTATGTACAGCTCACATTAATTTGATGTTTAATATCAGAAGCGTTTGGGTCTTTATTTAGAAGTTTGGTGATGTTTTTGTGACCAGAAATATAACATTGGAGCTTAACTCTTGTTTATATCAATTAGCCTTTGGTAAAAGTGGTTTTGTTTTACGTTGTTTCACTTAAAGTTGCCGTTCCCAGCAACCTTTCTATGATGTTAAGTGAGAGCTTACTGTATAGGAAGGAAGATAGTATGTATAGGGCTTGGCACTGTCTTTGATTTCAGACATGCACTTGGGGACTTTGAGTCAATGTACCCCCCATGGACAGGAGTGTGGGGGCCACAGTGCGATTATGTGGAGAATCTATGTTGGAGCTGATTTTGGCGGTGAGGAAATGAGTCTCAGGGCAAAAGGCAACTTGCTAAGGATGAGACACAGAGAGACTGGGTCTTTGATAACCTCACTGAGTCCCTGCCCTAGACTGGGAGCCACCTCCCTCCAGGCTACTCATGTGAGATATTAAATGACTTCAGTGTGTAAGCAGCTAGAAGGGGATTTTGCTATTTGCAGACATAGCCTTTCTAACCACACAGTCTCCATTTCTACAATTCTAATCAGCATCTTCCATCTTCATTTCATCATTTTGTCAGTTTCTTTCTGCTCCTGAGTCTGCGTGACTTTTATGGAAACAGGCTTGGTCCATATGGCATAAGAAGTCATTTGACCCAAAGATATTTTTAGGGATTGCACTATCCGCCTAACTCTCTTCTGTTTGATCTTTCCCGATTGTATTACTCTTCGAGTGTTTGCATGTTTATAATGGCTTGTTCCGCTTCTTTCCCTTGCACAGTTCGGCCTGTTCATGGTTCCCAAAGCTTGTCTTCTTTGGAAGCAAGTATTATTCCTCCTCAGTGTCCCACCTCAGGGCCCTTGTACTGGCTGCTTCCTTTCCCCAAAGGTTGGCTCCTTCCTGTCCTTCAGGCCTCGGCCCAGTTGTTACCATCCCAGGGGAGTCTTTCCTCACCTGTGTACCTCCCCCATTGCAACACCATGCTTTAATTTTCTTCCTAGGACTAAGCTCTATTTGAAATTATCTTGTTTGTTCATTTAACTGGCTCATTCTTGCCTCCATCCACAATGCACACTGCACAAGAGCAGGGACCTAGCCTGCCTCGAGCTCCACTTTAGCCCCAGCACCTAGGACGTGGCACATCGTAGGAGCTCAGAATATATTAATACAACACATGAATAAAAGAAAGGGTGTATAGGGAGCCCCCTTTTGTGTTTGATTGGATGCTGCCCGATTTATAAATCACCAAATAAAGCCAGTAAGATCATAAAAACTTTTTAATAAAAAAGAAAGAAGAAATGGAGAGGAAGTACCTGCTCATGAGAGTCCCTGGTTTTGTTCCCCAGCAGAATCGGTACTTAGGAAATGGGAATATTGAAAGGTAAAGCAATCAGCAATTCTAAGCAAGTGCTGAGTAAATATTGTGCCATCACCAACTTTCTATAATTTGAGGTTCTAACCTAGAAGAACATGTATTAGTCCTATTATTCTCATTGAGATGAGCCTTATTTTAAAAATATTTTAACAGCAGACACTGTTCATAAAAATAATAGCGATAATTTAACTATAGTATTAGGATCAAAATCAGAAAGATCCGCTTTCTGAATTGACACTCTCTCCCTTATAATCCCCCCTACCTGGCAGATGCGTATATCTCAGTGTGGAGAACATATTGCTGCCCTTATTTGTTTACTGTTTCATTCCCCATTTACCTGAAAACCCCTGAGGGTAGGGACTATGCCTGAACAGCTTCGATCCAAAGCACAGTGACATATGGCAGCCACTTCATAAATGTTTTTTGAATGATGATCCTAATTTAATGTGAATTATACAAAGTATCCCCTTGGCAGAGTTCACTCTACAATTACAATGAAATTTAAAAAAACACACCAAACCCACAAACCTTTATAGTCCCATGAAAATTTGTGATATCTGGCTTTGGTCTTTGGAAGATCTCTTTATCACTGTTACCATCATTATCACTTCATTCTTTCTTAAGCTGGAGTCTCTCTTCTTGTAGTTTTATGCCTGAATAAGCATGAAAATCTGGAAGGGAAATTATGACCTTGCCCGAAAGGCACTGATAAAAATCACGGGAAAGAAAGAGAGAGGATGCTTTAGTTTTATTTGCAGAAGAAACTGATGAGTGTCCATAATATTGAGAGTCATACGGAAGGAGGCATGATAGCAAATGGCAAAGGGACATTTGGGCTGGAAGTTTGGGACTCTCTGCAGAGGCACAGCCACCTTCCTGCCCAGAGGGGTGCATTTGATGATGAAATCATCTCAGTCTCCCCCAGGGGAGAGGGGAGAATGCTATTGTTCAGGTCATTTAAGGCAAACGGTAAGATGAAAGAGCCATCATCATTTACAGTTTGTTAAATGTCCACAGTGTAGTTAGACATAGGACAAAAGCCTGCCCAGCCCCCAGGTTTACCGTCCATGGGATGAGATGACACAACCGAGCCCATCACCTGTGACCTCTCTGAGAACCAGGACCCCTGGTCTGGTTTTGGGGCCCTTAGTAGTGACAGGAAGTTTCTGAGGCTAAGGTGGTAGGAACAGAGGACTGTGCAGGGATCACCTCCGGAGTAGGGAAACTCTTCCCAGCGGAAAGAAAGACAAAAGCAAGCTGGACGCACAAAAAGAAAGACTGAGGGCTTGGGGAAGCAAGGAAAAGGGGGAACGTTCGAAAATCAAAGGAAATACAAATTTTAGAACTCCGGATTTTATGAGCATCCAGTGGGCGAGCGATAAGGAAATTGCCCCCTGCAGGCCTGCGCTGGGCAAGGGGGGTAGATTGGAATGAGATGGACACTGCTGAGCAGGGGAGAGGCAGAGTTTAATTTAGTTCTGGGTCTACTCATTCCCTTCTTTTCAGTCTTTGATTTGATGATATGATCACTGATAGACTTCATCACTGACTTCCCTCCTTTCTGATGGTCTCAGGTGAGACATTGGTTATCTTCCCTAGATAGAACCCCCAGGGCAGCCCAGTTCAACTCAAAAAACACTTTCTGAGTCAAAGCAACACACAAAACAACTAAAATCTCAGACCATTAAAGATGTCAGAGGTCATTTCACCCAAACTCCAGTCTTCAGCTAAGCATCACCTACTTCCCGCCTGAACACATCCAGTGACGGAGAACTCACTACCACCCGAGGAAAACTGTTCTGTCTTCAGAGAGCCCTAGTAGAAAAATATGCTTTATGTTGGGCCAAAATATCTCTACATAAGATAAATTCCATCCGTTGATGCTACTTTGGCATCTTGACGTTATAGAGAGCTAATAATGCAGCAACTCTTCCCCTGAGAGCTCCTCAAGTATTGGAAGCTGTGATCAAATTTATCTTTAAGTGTGGGGCCTCGGATCTGTATACCACAACCCAGGTATGGCTTAGCTCTCTCAAAGCAGAGCAGGAGGATTAGCACCCCTTTCTTTGGGACTCCATTCTCTGTTCCTGTACCTTGTGCTTCTATCGGCAGCCTCTCACCGTTGATTCACATTGGTAGCTTATAGTCAACTTTAGCTTTTACTTTTTAAGAAAATGTGATCACATGTCCCTCATCCTGTTGCAAATTTGTTCTTAATATTCATATTTAGGACCTTGGCTTATCCATACGTCATTTCATTTTGTTAAAATTTCCCCAATAATTTCAGGGCACAAAACTACTTTTGAATACAGACAGTATATTCTACGTTGCTAAGCTTTGACCATTCACTTGTAGCCTGAGTAAAACAGGGGCTTTCTTGATTCTGCCTTAAGATCCATCCCAACTTGATGATACATCCAAAAGAAATGGAAAAATCAACCTGTTCAAAGCACTGAAAAATTACAAAGTTGTATACCGATGGTCTCTTGAGGAGGTATCAGAAGAAGGCGTTACATCATAGGCTCTGAAAGACTTCCTAAAAACCCCTGTTGTTGTGACCGACGCTCATGTCCCTCCAGGGTTCCCATCCGCACAGCCTTCCCTCTACCTAGCACTCCCCTCTCCCCCACCCGATGCTGCTTGATTCTCCCCATTACCACACTCTGTTTCTTTCTGGAGAGAAAATGCAGATCAGTTAAGCTCCTCTCACATTTTTCATCCCTGATCACGGTGCCCCAAGTCAACACCAAAACGACTTACTAACACCAAAAAAATGCCCAATACTAAGCAAAGGTTTCTTTCCCCTTCGAAAGGGGGGGGGGATTGTAAGTACTGATGTTTAATATTTTTCTTTTATTAGAGTCATAGACAAATTCGATGACCATGTCTCCTCCATCTTTTTAAAAAATATATTTTTTATTGATTTTTAGAGAGAGAGGAAGGGAGAGGGGGAGAGACAAACATCCATGTGAGAGCAGCTGCCTCCTGCATGCCCCCACCAGGGATCAAGCCAGGGATCAACCTGGGCATGTGTCCTGATCCGCAGTCCAACCGGCAACCTTTCGCTGCAGGGCATGGTGCCCACCACTTGAGCCACACAGGCCAGTTACCCAAATTATTAGTGACTCTGTTGAACAGGATTAGCTTGAGAGCAGAGCCCTGATACATATCCCAAGGAAACTTTCCTCCAGGTTATCTTTGATTCATTAATGAACACCTCTGGGGTTTAGACATTAAGTCAGTTAATCCATCCAGCCCACATTGCCCCATGTTCTACAAGGATTTTATTAAAGAGTCTATCAAAAAGCCTTGACGCGATTCAGATATTCTCTCAAGTTCCCTTGATCTAAAAGCCTCTCTACCTTGAGTTAAGGATCCAGGACAGCCTGGCAGGGTTTGATCTTTGCGATCCCAGGCTCGTTCCTAGTTATCACCACACCGTTTTCTAAATAATCACACGTCTACCTTTTTACTGAAACACCGGTCAATATCTGGGCCAAGCTCATTTGTATTTTTCAGAACTTACATTATTTTCACTTTTTGCAAAACTGGTATGACATTTACCTGTCTCTGGTCTTTCCTCACCTCTCCCTGCAGAGTTCCTAATGATATTCATAACTCAACATGAAGCTTCCACCCCTTAATGCCTAGTGTTTCTTGGCATCGTCATATTTTTAGCCTGCACCAGTTGTGGGTGTTTGTTTCCTCAAGTTTACTGACCCAGGTGTAGAAGAATGTTGCCTTCGATGTGATCTAAAGTTACTTGCTTTCGCCTGGAAAGGATGCTCTGGGTCACCCTGGGCATCTCCTTGGAGCCAGTCAGTGCCAAGCACAAGCGCTCCGGCCACGCGGGATGCTGGCCGGCCTGGGGATGAGGGGTGAGGGCTCGCTCTCTGGGCGCTTACCCTGGGGGGGCAGGCACCAGGCTGCTGCGTGACCCCCAGGGCACCCCAAAGGGGAGGAACATGGAGAGCAGTGGGGAGCTAGAAGGAAGGCAGGCTGCAGGGCGGTGCAGCTGGGGCGGGGGAGGCTGGCTGGCTTCGGGAGGAGGGAGCGTGGAGCGCTGGTGATGCCATGAAGATGCTTTAAGCAGCTGCATTTTTTAACTAGCTTTAAAAATAATGGAGCATGTAATACTTGCACACACATGGTAAAATATCAAAAAGAACAAAGGATATACGGTAACGCAATGAAATACATATATCACCCTGGCTCCCACTGGGACGGCTGGGGTGAAGTTTTGTGTGTATCCTTCCGAAGTATTCTGTGTATACATTAACCTATAGAGATACCCACGCACTATTTTCCATATTCAAAATATGCAGGGATATACACAAACACACCGCCATGCACTTTGTTGTTGGTTTTTTTCAGAGCATGGAAAGCATAGGTTTTGTTCATGCGTGTAAATCTCCCCCGCGTCCTGCTGCATGGGTGGGCCATAATTTTAACAGCAGCGCTTCGAGGGAGTGAAAGTAGAGTTGTTGCCAGGGTGCTAATCTTCAGTTTGACGTGGAGACAGTCAACGACAGGCATTAACAGATGTACATTTTGGGTCCCTGTGTAACCTGAGATGTGTCACTTGAACCTCTCTTGCCTCAGTTTACCTAGCAGGAGAAGGAAATCACTCTCCTTCTTGATTCCAGTGTCAAAAAATAAGAGTCGAGCCCGGCCGGGCGTGGCTCAGAGGGTGAGCATTGATCTAGGATCCAGGAGATCTTGGTTCAACTCTGGGTCAGGGCACATGCCCGGGTTGTGGGCTCGATCCCAGCAGGGGGGCTTGCAGGAAGCAGCCGATCAATGACTCTCATCATTGATGTTTCTCTCTCTCTCTTTCTTCCTCTCTCAGAAATCAATAAAGGTATATTTAAAAAAAAAAAGAGTCGTGTCAAGGCTCCTTAAATGCAGGACTCAGGGAATAGCATATGCATGAACATCTTCTTATGGTCTAGAGGTGGCATGTGGGTAGAAGGGAACCCTAATTCTGGACCGATGGTGGTGGTGTATTTGCTGGGTGCCTGTGAGCAGTCAGCAGAGCAGCTAAGCAGGCCTGGTCTGGGCTGCCCCGCCTCATCCTGGCCCATGGCTGGCCCTGCCCCGTGGTGTGCTCGCAAATGGTTAACAACTGGCTCTCCACAAAAATAAAAGCCCTGGCATGTAGTGTGTGCTGGTTCCCGTTCGGTACATACTTTCCCCGTGGCCGATTCCCAGTTATCAGCCTGGTGTCACTGAGTGCAAGGCGGGGGAGGGTTCTGGGCATTGGCTCTCTCCGGCCCTTAGCTACCAAATGTCACTGTGGCCTTGGGGCTGTGAGGGGACTCCACAAGGGACATCCAGCATCTACAGAGCTTGCAGTCAGCAGTGGTGCTGCGGGAGGAAGTATTTTAAAAACAGCAAGGAGAAGGGGGCCAGAAGGAGAAAGAGGCCAGGCCGCAGAGTCCTGGAGGGGTGTTAAGGAGGGAAGGGGCACCTGGGCCCACGCAATGTCTCTGGAAACTCCCCGAGGCACTGTCTGTGGCTCCCTCTCTCTCCTCTGACTTAGTATAGTCAACCCCTTCACTTACCCTTCCTCCTTGTGCTTTCCTTTCTCCTGCCTCCTTTCTTCCTGCCCCTGCATTTGCAGGGCCCCCCTCCCCTGCTGATGACCCACAGGCTCTGCTTTATCCAGAAGCTGCTGAGGGTTGAGGGGATGCCCGAAGCGAGAAGGTGATGTGACAACGTTCCCTGGGGCGCTGTGCGGAGGGGAGACTCAGCTTCCAGCCCCTCCTGCTTCCAGTTCCTTCCTGCTGTACCTTCTGCAACATGCAGAGGTCTCGGGCCTCCCTCCTGCCCTGCAGTGCGCTGAGGGTCGGGCTCAGGCGTAGGGAACGTTTTTAGCACCAGAGGGACTAGTGCTCACTGGAGTCCACCCAATACGGCCTCCAAGAGGCTCCCTGTAACAGGCAGAGGACAGACGGCTTGTTAAGATGACCAGGGTCCAGCACCGCTTCCCGCCTCACTTCTGGGTGTCCCTGAGGCTGACACTCTGGAACTGATGCCACCCAACTTAGAGCGAGTGCTGGACTTGAGCACTCAGTGTGTGGATCCTTTCCAGCCCCCTGGATGGGTTTTCTCATTTCCCTTAACACAGTGAGATATGCTGGGAGGCTTGACTCAGGAGCTCTGAAGAGAGTTCCTGGCAGGGCACATACTGGTGACTACTCCTGCCCAGTATGACCAATACTGTGCATTAATCACGTCCCCCTCCACTGTTCTTATTCTGAAGCCAAGTGGGCTCAAACAATAAGAGTAAGAAGCTAACGAGGACAAGGTCAGGGAAAAGAGTCCCTCTCTGTAAGTCACTGTGTTTATTATTTATTGCTGCATAACCAATCACCTCCAAATAGCCGGCCTAAAACGACATTAGAAGCATAGATTACACTGACAAATCTCTCGGAGGGACGGAGGAGGGGAGGTGGGTGGAGGGGGAGAGATTAACTAAAGAACTCATACGCATATATGCACAACCCAAGGACACGGACAATGGTGTGGAGAGGCACTGGGGAGGAGGGTGAAGGGGGTGGAAGGGGTCACTGGGGAGAAAAAGGGACATCATGTAATATTTTAAACAAAAATAAACAAAAAACAAAAACTAAACAAAAAAAATGACATCTCGCCTCTGCTCCAGGATGTGGAACCTCAGTTGGAGGGCTGGGCTGGGGCTGGAAGATCTTCTTCTCACTCATGGGACAGCAAGTTGGTGCTGGCTGCTGGCAGGAAGCCTCAGTTCCTCTCCACAGGCTGCTCGAGGCTCCTTACCACATGGCCACTTGCTTCTCTCAGAGAGAGTGACCCATACGACCAAGACGGAAGCTGTAATGTCATTTATGATCTAGCCTCAGAAGTCACACACTGTCACTCTACACTATCTCTTCTTGGTCACCCGAATCAGCTCTGGTTCAGTGTGGGAGGGGGTTACATGAGGGCATGAATACCAGTTGGCGAGGATCATTAGGGCCATTTTGGAGGCTGGCCACCACAGTCACTTAGAAGGGTATCCTCAGGCCATGAGGCAACCATCTTAGGAACGCATGCTACCAGACAGGAGTGTTCAACCCATCCGCACAAACCCAACTTCAACACAAGGTGAACAACTCGAGGCATCTGTGCTGTTTGTGCCCCAGTTGGAGGGGCCAAGTGACTCACCTATGTTACTTGGCAGATGAAACTAAGCAGAGACAAGAGGGAGCCTTTATGCAGGAGCCTTGAGCTGCATCTAGCTCTTGAAATTCACTCACACTGTGGGACTGCACGTCTCCTGGGATGGAGTCCCCAAGAAGGGTCACGCTGAAGTGTTCACATTTTCTTGTAGCAAGATATGAAACTGGCCAGAGCTGGGACTCAGCCTCCCATTGCATCTTCTCACCTCTCACTCCTACATTGGAAAAGTGGCTGAAAGAGAAGGAAGACTTCTGAAGAGGGGGTGGTGGGTAAGAGGTCTAGGGAGGACTGGGAGTCAGGCTAGGACCATGGGAGGCGTGGGAACTGCCTTTAGGGCAAAAATAAGCAAGATCCACACTGTGCATGAGTTGGGGCATCCCCCCACCTTAGCACTAGGCCCTGGTGTGGCCTGGGAAGTCAGAGTAGAGCAGCAGGCTGGCTGGGTGGAGCGATGCAGAGATGTCCTTTTATCAAATGGCTTGTGGGCTGTGGACCTTCATGACAAGAACCATAGAGAATAACATGATCAAATGTGTTCCTAAGCACAGCCATCACTGGGGGTCCCTGACATAGTGGGACGAGATGGGTGTGTGTGTGTGTGTCAGTGGTGGCCAATTCTTGCACGAGCAGGAGAAGGGTGGGAGCTGAAATTCAGAAGTTAGTATGGTCATGTCCTTGCTGGCACACAGAGGCTAGAAAAGCCTAGGGCGGTTTAGGTCTACTAACAATACCCAGCCACCAAGTTCAAGGTACAACTAGGAACTGTGGTGATGCTCCTCCCCTATCCTCCAAGGACAGTCTAACCCTTGGGTTGGAGGCTCACTTAACCCCCTAGGAAACAGAAGAAAAGAAGTTTGTTTCAACGGACTGAGACTCTTGAGAGCAGCTGCTGATACCTCCAAATGGCAGCTTCCAAGGACGATGCAGATTGAAGGCTGCTGGAGTGTACAGTGGACATGTGGTGTCACATACAGAAAGCAGGGGTGAGTGGGGACTTGGGGCCCTTCTGTCTGTCTGCAACCTTGGCCTCTGTGTCTAGCCCACAGTCACCGCCCGGGGAGCTCTTCCCTCCCGGTCTCTGCTGAGTTGGGATAATGTTGATACTTCTGCTCTCCTGCAGGTGGCGCCACAATTTAGGTTTTTAAGCTGTTGACTGGCTGTGGTTTTCAGCCAGAGCGCTGTGCCCCGTATAAAACCCAGCCGTGGGGCCAGCTCTTGGGGGGAAAATTCTCTATAGCACCACCAGGCTCTGGTGATTTATTTAACGAACAAATCTGGCTTTTATCAACTTAAATAGCAGTTCTGTTCCTAGGCTAATAAAATGGTGGTAGCTAAGTGAAGGGAAACTTAAGGATTTCTTCTCCCCTCTTCCATTAAATCTGGCCCTTATATTCTGCCCTGAGATGAGCCAATACTTTCCCCCTCAAACCCCTCAGGAAACCACAACCAAACTGGCACGAAAACAGCCCCTTTGGAAATTGGGCTTTATAAAACAATATGCCAGTTTAGCTCATGTGGCCACGGGGCAATGACCCACCCGGCTTCCCCACCAGGCTAGGAGTACAGTGGGTGACTTACAGACCCACTGTCAGCAGGAGAGTGCTTGTGTCTCCCTGTGCCCCTGACCAGAGAGTAGCAGGGGTGGGGGAGGTGAGAGAGCCAGAAGGATATGCCTAATGCAGAATCCCACTTTGAACTGTTAAAGAGGCTGCCTCTCCCAATGCCTTTCATAGAAAAGAGTCAAGACAACAGAGGACCTTCCTGCCCTCTTTTTATTGTGCCCTTAAATAAAAAAGATGTGTTGTTCTGAAAAGCAGTGCTAATTACTTACTGGTGTGTTGCACTTACCTTAGAGTTTCCAAGCATGTGAATAGATAGCATCTCCTTTGAATGTCAAGACCTCTAAGGGGTAAATGGATCAGAGTCACTGAGAAGGTGTGATCTGCCCCAAATTACAGAACTGGTGGATGGCAGAGCCAGGACTAGGACCCAGGTCTTCTCACTTCTAGCTCCTACTCATCCCACCCCATCCATCCCACTCTCCAGGCTTGAGAGAAAGGTCCAAGGGGCTTGGATTTTTAAAAAATTATGATTAAAAAATAATTTTAAAAAAATCAGGTCCCACAGTATTGCTAATTCGACCCTGCCTGTTCTTACTTATAATGAATTTGTAACTGCCCCTGCAGCACACCTTCACCTGTGTTATTCGGTGGAAGGAAAAGGCAGTCGGCCATATGGCTCCATTAATGACAGGAGAATCGGCTGGGGCCCCTCACCTGGGCATTGTTGTGGCTGCTTTCCCCCTCATTTCTTCCCTGTCATTGGGCTCTGTTATTTCTCTTCAGGCACCACATGGCATTTATTCCTCTGAATGAAAATAAATGACACCATACACTAGGCAGGAGATAAAGAATAATAAATATATTTTGTTTGCCACCTCTAAAAAAAATGGCTCACCAGCGATAGTCACACATACACAGACATGCATGCACGTACTCACACAGGCTACAGGGGGGGAAATCAAGTTGTATTAAAAATACATGCTAGCATGGCTGAAAATGGAAGCAGAAATATTTTCTCACTCATCCCTCCCTTTCAGCATTTTTATGGCATAGCCTGAAAGCCAAGTGTCAGACATCTGAAAGGTGTCCCCCCCCCCCCCACGGCCTCCACCCTGCTTTTATTTACCATATTTCTTAAGTAATCCTTTAGGGGTTTTTTCCTGGTGTTATCTGGGCTGTCACCTCTGGGAAAGGCCTGTGATGGTCCCATGCAGCAGTTTTAGAGAAGATATCTGGAAGCAGGATCAGGGTAACAGCCTTATAGGAGCCTGAGTATGATCACCGTAAATTTTGCATCCTGGGCAGACATTTGGCCCTGGGCTCCCTCATCGCTGGTTTAAGTCCTAGAAGCAGCAGCGTTGAGTTATTTTGTTATGTGTTTCTCTGGACTTCCGAAACTAACCTGATATTGTGTACTTTATCTAGAGTCTGGGATCCAGGGTTTCTGAGAAGAGAGGAACCAGATCAATGTATTAACACAAGCTAATAAGATAAGTCCTTGCTGCTTTCGGGGCTGTGCAATACTCAGCAGAGAAGCAGAGGCTAAAAGGGCTCCACTCTGTCTCCTGAAAAACCCTTTAACCAGACGAGCGAACGTCTGCTTCCCTCCCTCCTCTGGCCTGGCTCTTCTCCTTCTCACTGAAGCACCCACCTCTTGTAAGCAAAGCTTTGGCAAGGCCCTGTCTAGGTGGGCCCTAACTGACCTATGTGTGTTTGCCCACCTTGCTCTTGTACAGCCCGTCAGCTCACAGCTCGTTTTAATGTCTCCCCAGTTTCTAACTCTGATTTCTGTGCAACCATAACTACTACAGGAAGGTGTAGGAATTTATGCTCTTATCAATCATTTCCACCTGAAGGAAGATTCGAGATGTTTTGATGGGAGGAAGAAAAATGGGCAGGATGTTGCCGGGTATGGGGAAAAGGAAAGTTGAAGACGAGAAGTGAGGTAGGAGGTCAGAAACCAGCGGCTCCTTCAGAGGGTCACCCTTGATTGCTGCCCATTTGACCAGGTGCTTAGTGGACACAACTGATGGTGCCACTTCCCTGGGACTATGCTGGGGTGCGGGGGACGGGGATGCCTAAGGGTGGGAATCCCTTAGCTTCTCTTGATGGGTGGGGCACAATCCTAGAAGGCTCTGGGTAGAGGTTTCACAAGCAGTGCTGCCGGGTCCCATCCTGGCACTTGTCCCTCCTGCCAGCTGGCTGGCTAAGCCAGGGCAACATCACGACTTCTGTCTTTGGACTTCCGAGACTGCCCTGATGCTCACATTGTCTGTTTCTGCTGTGGTGTGGAATCTAGGGTTTCCAAAGAAGAGGGGAGCCAGATGGGCCTCTAAACTGAAACATGACTAGGTAAGTTAGGTTCATCTACCAGGCAAGCTCTAGGGCACCTGGCCGTTCGAGCTCCCTCACCCAGGCCTTCCGTCCTTGGGTGCCACGGCGGGGGTAGCGGGGTGCCTCGGCGGGGTGATGGATCTGGACTCTGACCGGGACTCGGTGCGCGAGCCTGTGTCAGCTCCGAACACGCGCGGGTCCCTCGGACCGGCCGCGCCACGAGGCTGCGTCCGTGCCACCGCGTATGTGCCCCCGTCTGCGCCACATCACCACCGGCAGGGTCGCTCCGAGCGGACCGAGGGGGCCAGACCGGTGCCCGCAAACGCCCGAGGCCGGGAGCGCGGGCCCAGGCGGGCGCGGGGCGCGGGGAGCCGCCCCCGGCCCCCTCTGCCGGCCGCTCCCGGTGCGTCTCGCCGTCAGCCGCGAGCTCCCAGCCGGCGCGAGCCAGAGAGGGAGCGGCGGGCGGCGGGCGGGAGGGGCGGAGGCGCGCGAGGGAGGGAGGCAGGGAAGCCGGAGGGCGGGCGGAGGAGAGGAGGGCCCAGGGAGCGCCAGGCAGCTGGAGTTTTTGCAGCGCTTGGCCGGGCTTCAATGCACAGCAGCAGCGAGCCGCGGCGGCAGCAGGCAGCCCGGGAGCTCCGGCGGCGGCCGAGCCAGCGGCGGCCCGGCTCCCTGCCCCCTGCAAACTTTGCGAGCAGCCCGCCCGGGGGGCCGGGGGCGCGCCCGGGAGGCCCGGCTCGGCCCGCGGCCGCGCTCTCCGCCGCCGCAGCGTCCGCCGCCGCCGCCGCCTCCGCAGCCCCGCGCCTCCCCGGGGAGCAGTCGGCGGCTCCCGCGGCCCCCCAGCCCCGGCCCCTCGGCGCTGCCCGGCCAATCCCCCGGCGGGGGCGGGGGCCGCAGCGGCGCGGCCGGCCGTGGGCTGCCGGGGGGCGGCCGCCGCTGCCCAGGGCGGAGCGCAGAGGCTCCGAGAGCGCTCCCCGGCGGGTCCCCCGCGCACTCGCCGCGCCCGGGCAGCGGCCCGACCCGGCGAGCATGGGCGGCGCGGAGTGACGCCGCCGTGCCCGCTTGGCATCAAGGACATTCGGCCCGCGGGGTGAAGACGAAGGCGGGGGGGCAGCCCCGTGTCGCCACCGCAGCCCCCCCAGAACCACTACGGCTGCTCAGGCTCCGGGGCTGCGCGGAGGAAAGGGGTGCTTGAAATCGAGCCACGTTTTCCGACCTTTTTGTTGGACATTCCGCCCACCTTGGCCGCTGCCCGGGGAGCTGTCAAGCCCTGCGGACTCTGGTTCGCCCTCCGTTTCCTCGCCTCCCCCCGGGTTCCCTGCGCCTCGGTGGAGTATTTGCGTCCGGGGCTGGGCTGGGGCTGGAGGAGGCAGCCACACGCGCGCACACGCGCACGTTCCGAGCAGGCGAGAGGCAGCGGCGCCGGCTCCATCCGCAGTGTCAATGCGGCGCCCCCGCTGAAGGAGGCGAAGCGGCGCTTCCAGGTAAGGGGCCGCCGGGCGGGCGCGCGGGCGGGCGGGCGGGCGGGCGGCGGGGCGCGGGCGGGGCGCGGGCTCGGCCCCGGAGTCCGCGGCTCCTCGGGAGCCGGTCCCCTGTCCGCACGCACACGCACACACACACACACACGCACACGCACACACACACACACACGCACACACACACGCACACACACACACACGCGCGCACACACACACACACACGCACACACACACACGCGCGCACACAGGCACACGCCGCGCACAGGCACCTGCCCACCTCGCACCTGGACACCCGCGTCGCTGCTGCGCATCCAGGGCAGGTATTTCCCGTGCTCGGTCCTGACGCTCCGGGACTCAGACTTCTCTAACCCCCGGACTTTCGGGGTGGGATCCTGGGCACGCCTGCCTCTCCCTCCCACCCGGGCAGGCTGAGGGAGTGATTTTTTTTTTTTTTTTCCCCCAGTTCCCAGCCCCTCGCATCCTTAGCTGGGTTTAAAAACGGGGGAAGGAATGGGAGGTCTTGGGGACCCTGTCAGGGCGGTCTCTGCCCCGTGGCCTTTGGATGCCTTGGGATGCTGCTGGTGCGCAGACCCACGGATACTCAGGCGGATTTGGAGAGCGTGGTGGCCCGCGCGGGGAGGAGGCGCGGCGGGCGGAGGGGCTGCAGCTCTGCAGGCGGTGCATGTGGAGCCACCGCGTTTCCCCAGCAAGAGGCAGCACAGCCGCTTTCCTGAAGCCTGGCACCGCTTCCCCCGAAGGCTCGGGATTTCGGACTGAAGCATCGCTTGGGGGTGGGGTGCAGTGTCGCTTGCGAAGGGAGGGCGTCCGGGTCACATCTTCCATAAAAGGTAGGACCTGCTCCCGTCTTCAGTCCCTGAGCAACAAACGGCAAGGCCACAGGGCTTAAGGACGCAGGACCTGGGTCCCCCCTTCACCTCCCCGCCCTGCCTCCGCACTGTTGTGCTGCAAACATCACCTGTGTCTCTGCTAACACCTGCCACATGCCTTCCGAGGTGCGTGTCTGAGGAAAAGACTTAGAAGTGAGGATCCGTGAGGGTGCAGTGCAGGAAGGAAGGGAGGAGCCCCTCTCTCCCCACGACCTCAGCAGTGCCCACCCGGTAAGGAGCCAGGCGTTCTTGGGTCCGCCAGCGTCCCCCAGAGCCTGGCTGCTCCCGCCGGTGGGGACTCGCTTTCCACAAGCCTGTGGTTCCAGGTTCTATTTCCCAGAAGCGTTTCGGTACCTTTTCTCCCCGGCTGGAGTTTCATAGGCTGCTTATTTTCAAACTTTTTTTCTGGCGGAGGTAGGAGGTGGCTGGGCTCCAAAAGGGCTTTTCCACAGGTTCCGTTTGGGGGGGTCAAAGAGCAATTGATTCAGGGCTCAGTTGTTGTAGGCAGGAGAATGTGAGATCCAAATAAAATGTCATATTGGAATTGAACGTACATAGAGCAAGGTCCCATGTTCCCACAGCTGTCTCTTGTTGGGGCACCTTGTTGGTCAACCTGGAAAGGAATGGAATAAGCTTGTATCCTCTCTACAAGATCATATGTTCAGAGTGTCCTACAAACCCGCCAGTGGGAACAATACGCTGCTGGGAGCCTCCCAGAACATTAGGGGAAAGGAGTCCACACTCTTGAACAAGAGGACCTCGGCGCTGGGCACAGGCTTTGGTTGATTCCGTAAATCCCAAAGATGGGTGCTGAAATTAAGGTCTCTCTCCACACCCCCATCTCTGTTATTTTCAAACTTTTTCAAGCTGCTGAAAGGTCTCTGGCTAGGCTGGGGAGAAGAGCAGACGCCCCGGGAGGGAGATTGTATTCCGGCTGTGTGCTGTGTGAGCTGCCCTTTGATTGATTGAAAAGGGTAGATGGAATAAAGGAAAGCTGTCACAATGGGGAGAACCCAGTAGGGGGAAGAAACATTATTTTCTTTTTAAGAATGATGGGTGTTCGTACACACACACACACACACACACACACACACACACATGCCCTCTCAAAGAGCCTAGCTACCTATATGCGGCCAGCTCGGCCAGCCAGATGTGGCAATGGGACCCACCTCTGTCTTCCGGGCTGTGGGAGAACTGGGACCTTTTCACACGCATGCCCCTCGAGAGCGTGGACAGGGAGGTCCCACGTATGCGTAGAGCAGCACATGGTTTTCGACAGAAACAGTGAACTGCAGCAACAGTGAGTGGCCCCCAGGTACACATTCCCTCACGGGACCTTAAAGGGGCAAAAAGATGGGCTACAGAGCTTCCTGAAATATCTGTGCCCCTTGCACATGTCTGTTCCTTTCTCTGCTGCCCTCTCGGCCCTCTTTCCTTTCTCATATATTTGCAGCCTCAGAATATGTCATTTTAATGCAAAGCCAGCAGTCGTTATGCTGGTTATAAGCTAAATATTTTTAAACATGGTTCAAAAATCCCCACTTTCTTCTGCGCTTACTGTTAGGTACCGGTTTGGTGTCTAGGACAAAGCAGGCGTTAATTAACATCTGTGCAAGGCTGGGTGCACGTCATTCAATGTTTTCCTGGCTCTCCAGCCAGCCCTGGAGCATGTCACATTGTCACTCTCCTTCTCCACCACTCCTCTGTGGTCTTCCTTTTAAGTTCTCTGGGGTCTCCCCACCCTGAGAGGAGTTGCACTAGAAAACCCCCAACCCTGAATGCTTCCTTTCTGCAGACCAGGGCTGCTGCTGGGCTGTGCTCTAGGCAGCTCTGCTGTGAACATGGGGGAGAAGGCATGGGTTGCCCACAAACTGTTCCTTCTTGCCCAATCCGGTATTCGCTCAGGGATGGCCTCTGTCTTCCCAGGGCTTCATCCTGGATGCCCACCGACGCTCTGCAAACATTTCCGGAGGAATTTGAGGCCACCAACTTGTTTCCTTTCTCCTTCGCGGCATCTCTGCGTCGCCTGCTGCTCCCCGCAGACAGGGAAATCTGCGCGGCAGATTCTGCCTACACTTAGCATCCTGATCCTTTTAATCACAATGAGGGGTGCTGGGAATTCCGGGGGGGGGGGGCTTTCTAGGGAAGCAGCAGTCCTGAAGTGGGGAGAGAGCTAAGGGGGCGGTGTGATTAACTCTTCTCAGCTCCTAGTTATGACCTGGCTTTGATGCAAAGAAATTGCAGCCAACCTCTCTCCTCCTAGCCAGCTAGGAGGCATGTTAGTAGCTTCTCCCCATCCTTACCCAGAGAAGGCACTACATGGATAATGCCACCCGGAGACCTGTTGGAGTAGCTCTGTGATGGGCGGTGGTAGGACAGCAGCCATACAGAAAACCTCCCATGATTCCGGCTGTGATTCGTCTGTGCAACAGATGTCATTAATTTTTAGACTCTCTTCTCCTCTTCTGATTCGTGTCCAGTGCCACCCAATGTGAAACTGGTTCAGACCCTGGGGCGGCTGAATAGGGCTCACGACCTTCCCAGGACACCCCCCTTCCCCACACCCCGTTCCTCCCCCCTCCCCACCACTTGCGAATCCACCTCTTGGCTTTGTGCGCACATCCGCCAGCCCATTCGCTCTCAAATTTGTGGCACTCCAAGAAATCAATATAACATGAATTTAATGACAGCTGGATGATTAAGTGTTATTTATATTTAAGAGCGGCATTTTAAAAAGACGTTGTGCTAATAAATCAAACGGTTGTTTGGGAGATGCACATGATTAGGGTAATTGCCCTGTAGGCTCCACTGAGCAATGCTTGGTCCGCGCTGAGCCCTGCGGGTACCACCTCTTCAGAAGCTGCGAGCCCCACTGCTGCTTCCAACCCCGGGCTCCCACCCGATCCCCTGATCCCCTCCCTTCCTCGGGGCTTACTCTCTGTTCTTTCCCCTCTCCTCACTGCCCTGGCTGTCTCATTCCAGTTGTGGCAGGAAGGTGCAGTCAGCAGGGGGACTGAAGGGGGCTCTGCTGCTAAGTGGTAAGAGATGGATCTTAAAAGCGAAGGCAGGCAGGGGGTCCTAATTCCCAGAGCAGAGGCCTGGTTGCAGAAGGAGGCGTCTGCTTCCCGGCTTGGTCTGAAGCAGCTTGGAAGAAAAGGTTCTTGCATCCCTGTGTGATTCTGTAGGAGCCACTGACCCCTGTCCTGTGATCATGTGGCATCAGGCTCCCCAGGGGACAGGCTTTGGGGACATTATGACTTGTCCTTGGGAAAGTAACAGAATGGAAAGGAGTAATAATGTTGCTGGTGATGGCTAATATTTATTGAGCGCTTACACAGATGAGGCGTCGTTTGAGTACTTTGCACAGGTTGGCCTTTTCTTCCTCATTACTACCCAGAGGGACAGTTACTCTTACTATTCGCACTTCCTCCATGAGGAAACTGAGATGTGTGTGTGTGTGGGGGGGGGAGGACTTTGTCCAAAATCCCACAGCTGGTGGTGCTGGAGCCAACTGCCAACCTTAAGCAAACAGACTGACCTCTGTCCCTATCATTGTGCAGTTTTCCCCCTTATTACACCTGTGTGGAGCATGTTGTTACCCCCTTTGGAGTTCTGGGGAGTGTGCCTGGGGAAGTTTAGAATAGGTGGCTTTCCACTGGACTATCTCTGTGACCCCCAGGTGAACCTATTTCTTCTTGAAACCTCAGTTTCCCAGTTCATCACAGGAGGCTGAGTCTTACCCTCATGTTGGTGGGTGTGAAACTGAACTGATCATTCCAGCAGAGTGCTCAGTTTCTGAGGGTAGCTTTTGCCTCATTTGGCAAATGACTCCTCCCATTTCCCCCTGGGAAAAGCTAAGGAGTGACCCAGTGCAGACCTGAGCTCTGCTTTTGATTCCATGAGGCTCTGAGTCTCACACTGGTAGGAATCTAGTTCTCCCTAGTGACCACTCAGAATTTGCTGGTGTTGTGGAAACAACACTCTCCCCTTTAATCCTTCAAATCACCTTGTAAGGTGAGGACTGTTTATTTCCATTTTGATGGTGTGGGAACTAAGGCCGAATGCCCAAGGCTCCAGGGTGCCACATGGTGGATGGTCTTTTCACTTTTGGGGAAGGAGGCCCATGGTATGTGCTCAATTATTTCCTTCACCCATTCATTCATGAGCCCTTGGGTTCCAGATTTTAGAAGCCAGAGGCAGGGAAGGAATCTTTACTTGTGAATGTCATGCCAGACTGGGTGCTGGTCCATATGGTAGTTGGAGCAGAGAGGCTCGCTGGAAGTTGGTGCAAATGGGCTGTTTGTGGGGGAGGTCGTCCTGCAGGACTTAGTGTGAATGTAGCACTTAGGAATTACATCCGGATTCTGAGAGGTGTGGGCGTGAGGCCCTGATGGAGCTGTGGACCTGGTCGAGTGCTGTCTCATCTCAAAGCCAGGCCTTAGTTGCCTGACTCGGTCTTTCTGGCCTGAACATTTAGGGAGCAGCCACAGGCGGTCTTCTTGTGCTTAGGTGTTATTTTTTTCTTCCAAAAGACAGACTTTTATTTTATACCTTCTTTTATATGAATTCTCCTCTACATTACAGTGAGTAAAGGTTCTCTCAAACTTGAGGTGGCGAGAAGGGGTGCATTTGGAATTTCATCACCTGCCTCCTGGGGCAGCAGGAGTGGCTGACACTGTTGGATGTGGAGTCCTGCTCGGACTTACTCCAACAGGCGTGTGTGGGATCTTAGGTATCCCCGCTTTGCGGGCTACGCTTGGCTCTCCCCCTACCTCTCCATGGTACCTTCCCCATGAAGAATTCGCAACAGCAAATTGGATTTTGGAATGTTGTGACTCCAACACAAAACAGATCACTAGCTGGGAGGATATCGTCTCCACAGTCAATGGGCTGAACGCAGACTAGCTGAATCAATTCCCAAGGTCTTACGGGCAAGAGTACTTTCATTAGGAAGAAGCAGCTGAGGAAGAGGTCACTGGAACTGCAGGAAAGGGACACCAGAGCTGCTCAAAGGCTCTCCTGGTCTTTGCTCAACATCTGTTTCACATGTTCTTTGCTCTTGTCCTATAGGAGCCCAGCTGGATTTCCCTCTTGGTACTGTAGGGTGTAGGACTAGAGGGCTAACAAATCATTCCTTGGCTTTGGCCCAGAGGTCAAGAGGAGGGAAAGTAAGTAAAGCAGGGTTGGCTGATTGTTTCTCTTCTTGTGGAGGGAGTAGACAGTGAGAGGAGGGCATGTCAGGGCAGTGGCCATCGGATTGTGTAATTGAACCAGGCTGCATGGAATGTCAGCTAACCTCGCAGAGATAGCTTTTAACCAGGGGAACAGACCGAAATCATCTAGGAATCTGAGAAAAATATAGGGTGCCCCCCAAAAGTGTATACACATTTTACAGCTGATAGCTCAATTGATGTTTCTTTCTTTTCAGATTTAACCCATTAGAATTAATAATCATTCAAAGTATGTATACATTTTTGGGGGACACCTTGTACATACCTGCCTGACCTCATTTTTTACCTCTCCATTGCAGACCTGCTTCCTGAAGGTGAACCTAAACTAGAGCCGAATTTCCCAAAGCGTATTCTGTGGGAGGGAGTAGATGCTGCACATACAGAAAGTTTCCATGGCCAAATAAGTTTACCCTGAGTGTAAAGCAAAGCTAGAGAGGTTCCTTACTGAAGGACTTCTTGGAGCCTTCAGACACACTAACATTAATTGTAAAACCAAAGAAGGTAGATATTCTGTGTGGTGGCCCCAGGGAATCCACTGAATGCTGGACTAAGACAAGCACTTTCATTTGCCTGCTCTCAGCTCTGAATAAAGGAGTGGATTCTACAATAATAAAATTCAGCAGAACTTTCATGCTATACACACAAAGTACTGGTTTGTGGTGACTGTGTAGATACCAGGGTTTCAAGTAGAATTTTTGCAGATAGTCAGATAGTCCAGCTCTAGGCTCAGCCTTTTCCTTCCAAGGCAGCAGAGAGGTTCTCAGACAGGAGCGAGGTCCAGCCAGGTGTATATTTTCTCAGGTTCCTAGACAATTCTGGTATGTTCCCCTGGTTAAAAAGCACTGGCATTGTGGGAAAAGCTAGATGTTGGAGACAGATAGATGTAGATAACCCCAACTCTCACTTACCAGCTAAGGGGCCTTGGGGGAAAAAAAATCACCTTATGTTTTAGGATTACCACTGGTAAAATGAGGGGTTAGTCCAGATCAGTGATTTAAATTCTTTAACTATGTAGGCAGGTAGAATTCTTTATTCAAATGAAATTTTATGTGGAATTCTAATACACAGAACAGACGCAAGAAGGACTTTTTGGTCAAAGCTACGGGGGAGCTTGGAACCTTGCACCCTTGGCCTGTGGGCCCCTCTCCCGAGTCTTGGCCTGGGTACCCTAGAGAGCAGAGCCCGATGTGGTAACACGTGGTTGAGGATGGAATCCCAGGGCAACAAAAGTGAAGGAAAAAGGGAGGAAAGGTAGGGAAGGAAGAGAAACAAAGAATGTGTTCCCAAGCTAGCCACATCTTCCCGAGGAAACAGCTGTGGCTTAGTTGCTCAGGATGTCCCTAGAGAAGCTGATGGGAACACGGCCTCAGAAGAGCCCAGAGGACAGGCATGGCCAGTATCCGTCAGCTGGTCCTTCCTGTGGGCTGCAGTGCCCTGGGCACCACTTGCCCTGTGAGTTGGGACCTCCCCTCACTCTGGGGTTGTGATGCTATGTCCAGCTAGGGCCTCTGTGGTCAGGCCTGTGGGCTGGGGCACATCTCCCCTCCCCCCCCACCCCCCACCCCATGGGCCTGATGGTGCTGCACCTGCAGGATGCAGTCTTTGTCCCTAATGAAGAAAGGCATCCAGAACTTTAGCGCCAGAGGAATAGTTTGAGGTGTCCCTGGGGTCACTCTGGCAGGAAGTGGGGCAATGGCTGGAGAACATAATTGGGGAAGGGGGTGGCACGTTAGGTAGGGCCGGGCAGATCTGGGTGGGTACACAGATTGGGGGTGTGGGATAGTGGGTTCCACATACGGATTCCATACATGGTTCTTCAGAGCAGAGTCAGGTGGCAAACCAGGGCTGGCTGCTCCAATACGGTGCTCAGCCCCTGAAGGTCATGACCCCACGACTGCAATAACCAAACACATGATCAGTTAGTTACACAGTTGAGACCCCCAAATAGAAACCACATTAAGAATGGGTCCCAGTCAGGTGTCAAGAGGCTTTCTTTTCCTAACTTTTAGGGCTTATTAACCAGAGGCGTGCCTTCCACATGGTGGCATGCCAATGTCTCAGATGCTTCTGCTGGTGATGGCTGAGGGGCAGATGAAAATGATCTCTGCCCCTTCCTTTGTTTTAGAAAATATTATAAGCATCAGAGTATAAAGCAGCAGGGGACATTTCCATATAAAATATTTTCCATGATTAATTGCCTCTTCTCTCCTTTTTTTACAACTCTAGTGCTCTGAAGCCCCTCTAGGGTCAGGCGGGGCAAAGGACAGATGGTCGCAGAGTGCTTGTGACCCCTTTCCCGCTCTCTTCTCCATTAGACAGTGACCCGTCTTCCTCTCCTAAATGCACTTTCCGTTAGCTGCTGATTGATGTGGGCAACTCCCTGACTCTCAGACATGTGTCTGTGTTAGCATGTCTGCCTGAGATTTCCGGCTCCCCAAGGGTCAGGACCAGCCCCTGCTCGAAGCAGTCTCTTGTGTAATCAGGAACTTAATTCAGACTTTTAAATAGTGGTAAAGAAGCTGCTGCTGGCCGTAGCAGTGATGACAGTGGCATTGAAATGACTCCTTTCTTTCTGTAGAAGAGAGGGACCATTTCTTACTTTTCTTATATATACTCGGTGCCTAACCTAGGGCCTATCATACTAGGAGCGATCCATAAATATTTGCTGAGTAAATAGAATGAATGAACAGAGTAGGGGAAGGTGGAGATGAATGGCCTATAGAGGACAACACAGGGGACGTGCAAAGCAATTGCTGTGGAGGGGCTGTTCCAGAGGATTCAGGCGAGGGCAGGCTGAGCCCGTCAGTCACCCTAGAGTGTCCTGGATGCTCGTGGTTTGGGGGCAGGTGGAGGGCCGTGGTCTATTTCAGATTGATGCACTTGGAATTGATTTCTTGCTTTCCACATAATACTCGCTCTGGGTTTAGGTGCCAATAGATTGGGAGGGACGACCAACCTGCGTTTCCCAGAACATTCTGAAGCCTAGTCTCTCCCTGGAAAAAGCATTCCGTGGCCAAGTAAGTCTTACAAACACCTTATGCTATCTCCTCCTCTTGGTGATTCAAGATGCGCGTGAAAGGCTTAGGAGTCCTGCTATAGACAAACGTGTCTATTCCTAGCCAAGCATTTTTCAGCTTATTTGGCCATGGGAACCCTTTGTGTGGGTGTATTTAAACCTGGAATGGGTGTTCAACAGAAAGCATTTTGGGAGATGCTAGCCTACAACTGGAAGCTTTCAGGTTTGAGATTAGTTTGGAGGAGAGAAAACAGGAGAACTCATCTACTGTACTGTTAAAACAGGGACCTGAGAGGCCCATCTTCTGGAGGAGCTGGCTTCCTCTTGTCTTAGCCATTTGCTTTTGAGAATCTAAGAAATGGCTGTGAATTATTACAGGACTTGGGCAACTCTGGTGCCTTCAGATGTATATTTTCTAAAGGGATCATTTTAAGGAGTGTGATTGCAGCTTTGACAGGTTGGTGGAAATGTTTCTAAAAAGTAGCACTTTTTGGTTGCACCTAATAGATCAAGGTGGATGTTGCAAAGTGCGTGAGTAATGACATTCACCATCTCAATATATTTTTTTCAGCTATGCTTATGGAGTAAGAGGCTTCGATATAACTGGCAAAGATACATGTTTTGAATTAACAAAGCAGGTTGAGTTATTAAGACACAGCTCCCTAAATTTTGGATAGTCGAGACAAATTTTCTCTCGGGAAAGAAACTTTGCTACCCTAGAGAGGCTGAAGGTTTCTAATTAGACTGTAAATTCATGATGACCCACCATTGGTTAGTGACCCAGAGAGCAAAGTTAGGAATTTCCCACGGGAAGCATTTCACCGACCAGTATTCATCTTACATAGGTAATGACGTATATGAGTGAGGGGGTTTGGTGGGGGTGGGGTATCACCCCAGTGGTATTTGGGTTTGGATCACCTGGGATGTTGGCTGATCACCCACATACCCAATTACAGGGCCTTGGCCATGCTTTGCCCAAGCCCTGTGCTCCTTTCCAAAGTGAGTAACAATTGCTAACACACACTTACTAAACAAAATTCCCCCGGCCCCTATTCATAAAGCATTGCACTGGTGATTCTATCAGCATTAAACTGTTTGGTGACTGAGTTTAGAATTATAGGAATCGTAGAAATGAATTAGCAGTAAATCAAGTCCCAGCTGAGTTCCAACCCAGCTGCGGTGAGTTTTAAATTAAAAATATCTTGCTATGATGAAGCAGCCGTGAGTCAAGCACTGGAGCTCCGTCACTCTTGACTTTGGAGAAGTGTAACAGTCACCCTTTGAAAGGAAAACCCTGACAACAGCGTGTATTGATTCCCAGTCATGCTGGGAAATTGCCACTTCATTTCTTCTTCATAAACTGTTGGCTTTCATTTTTTTTTTTTTTTTTTATAAAAATGAATCCTATTTGCAGGGACACAGCAGAGCTCTGGGAGCAGGGCAGGTGGGAGAGGGCTCCGGTCCAGGGGGCACCATTCACTGCATTCTCTTTGGTTCTTTTCAGGACGAGCCATGCAGAAGGGGCATTTGGGTCTGCGGGGGTTGTGTGGTTTATTTTCCTGCTCGGACCATATTCGATTCTTTTTCTAGGAGATCTGTAGAGAAAAACAACAAAGAGTATACACTTCAAGGAGGCTGCAGGACTGTCATGTTGCAGTGACAATTGTGGTGTAATAGGAAATCACTTATGTAAGTTGCGGTGCCCTCTGAATGGAGCTTGTCGGAAGTGTGACTGCAGCTTCCCAAGGCCTATTTTTTCCTCCTGCAAAATAATCCTGAGGTTTTCATTTTCAGAGCAATTGAAGAAGTATTATGTGCTGGCCAGGAAATAGGGAGACCCAGCTTCTAATCCTAGGTCGGTCTGCTGAATGTCTTCAGCCTGTTCCCTCTCTGGGCCAGGCCTCAATTTTTCTTTCTTTAAAGCCAAAATAAGCCCTTGCTGTTCTGGACCTGAAGCCCAGGAGGTGAGGATGGATGCGGCGTGCATATTAAAGGGCCAGGTGAGCCTCAGAAGAAAGATTCCATTTATACCCAAGGTCAGAGAAAAATCAAGAAAGAGAATGAAGTCTACGCTTAGGCCTCTAACTCTCAAACCTCTACCAGAAGGGCTGTAAGGGATGAAAGCAGCTGACAAAGGGCCAGAGAGGAGAGTGGACGTGGGAGAGCAGGGGGCTGTGGGAGAGGCCGGTTCGTGCAGGAGGCCAGGCCTGGGCAGGAGGGGAGTCCTGATTCTGGTGGAGGTTAAGGAGGAACTGCTGATGAAGAAAGGGGTACCCAGCCAGTGTGGCTCAGTTGGTTAAGCATCGTCCAAGAGGTCACGGGTTCAATTTCCAGTTGGGGCTCATGCCCGGGCTGTGGGCTCAGTCCCCAGTAGGCAGTGTGCCGGAGGCAGCCAATCAGTGTTTCTCTTTCTCTCCATCTGCTTTCTTCTCTCTGAAATCTTTTAAAATTTTTATTAAAAAGAGAAAAGGGATTATTATTCCCCTTGATGCCCATCTTTCACTTTGTTCCATATATATGTAGTTACATATTATAGAGAGGAAGATGCAATGTAAGAAAATTTTAAACAATCAACCGATCAATAAATTAGGAAATATTTCTTAAGTGCCTACTAGGTGCTAGGCGCTATGCAACCGTTTGGTTGCAGTGAGATGAAAGACCTAGTTCCTGCCCTTAGGGAGCTGCAGCTTGGTGTAGCCGCAGCACATGTGTTAATAGATCATTTAAACACAGTGTGGTAAGAAATAAAACCTGGGCATGCAGAGGGCACCCAGAGAATTATATAAGAAGGACACCGGTCCAGATATAAAAGGCAGGCCATCGAGAAGGTCTCCTGGAGAAGGGGCAGGGGGCATTACCCGAGCTTTGAAGGGTGAGGGGGATTGGCTTTGTGAACACAGGAAGAAGGGGTGCCAGGTGGAGGACTCGGTGTGACAAGTGAGAGCACACAGTACTCCCCAGCCTGCAGTCATTCAAGGCAGCGGTGGGAGGTGGGGCTAGATGCAAACCCAGAGAGTGGCTGGGCCAGGACCAGAGGTGAGTGTCCAGGGAAGGGTTTTATCTGGCAGGCCTTGGTGATTTCCAAGGAAGAGAGTCAATAAGACCGGATTTGCAGCATAGAAAGGTCACTATTGGGGCCACATGGAGTAGGCCTCAGAGTGCAGCTCTGTAGTAATCCAGGGAGATGTAGGAGAGAGCTGATCAAAGGCCACGGCAAAGGAGAGAAAGGAAGAGACTGATTAGAGAGGAGCCTGGGAGTTAGAGCTGACAGATGGTGAACATGGCAGTGAAGGCGGTAGGGAGTAAGGGGACCTGCCCAAGCAGGACACCTGGTGGAAGGTGACACCATACACTTAGTTAGAGATTTCTAGACCAAGACTCAGTTGAGGGGGAGTGGCGGGAGAATGTGTTCTTTTCTGGACATGGTGAGTTGAGGTGCATATGGGATTTCCAGGTAGAGGTGACCAGGAGGCCAGTAGGCATGTGGCTCCTGTGCTTCTGGCAGCCTCATCTCAGTGTTACTATGCTGTTTACTCCTGGTCCCATTTGTAGACTTAGGAATTCGTTTTGGGATCTGGCAGAAGCTTAGTAAAGAAGTGAGAAGACCCACATATAGATTTTTACATTTTTCAAGTGAATTAAACATACGATCTGAAACATTTTGCTTGAGATTGCTTTGAAGACATCCAGGCATTCACCTTGCCTTAGGACATCCTCCCTGCTCTCCAGTGGGAGGCTAAGCTGTACACAGATGGTTACAGAGCAAGATTAAGGAATAAATGCAGATTTAGAACTCAGCAATGGAGAGAGACCAGGCCTTTGTTCGGGGTCTTAGCTTATTCTCTTTCTTGGCGTGTGCACCCCATTTTCAATGAGTGCACACTCAAAGCTGCGTGGTCTGGTGAAATGAACTCCAGCTCCATGAGATGATTAAAAATTTGACCTTGCCCTTTAGATATAATGTCTTGTTTGTCTGGGTGTAGGAACCAGCCTGTAAAATCAAGGCCTCCATGTAGGGTCTGGGCGCCAGATAAGCTTCGCTTGGTCCTAAGAACACTGAAAAAAAATCGTATTATTTGAATGCCATTAGGTGGGACAGACCCTCTCCAGGTTCCAGGTCCCACTCTGTTGTCCTACCTTTGCTTCCTACCTTTGTTGTCCTACATTTATGGTGAAGGTACTTGCATTAAATACCAGCAGCCTAGTACCTAGTAGGTACTCAAACAGTGCTTAGTCTATCTTCCTAATATGTGGAAACAAATAAATGAGTTAACATATTAGTGCCAAGTGCTTTGCATTCTGCAAAGAAGCTTTGTAACTTATTAGCCCCTCTTAATGGCAGGAGATGTACAAGTGGCTGGTGACAAATCTTGTAGGTGCTCTGAGTTCTATTAGTGTACTGTGGGAACTTCAGAGAACAGGCCATTTGGTTTGAGCAGAATGTGGAGAGAGAGATGCCCAACCTCTCCAAGCTTTCCCAGACCCTGCCAGCGCACGCTCCCCTGTGCTGCAAGTCTCAGAAGAACAATGAAAGTCTCCAGGCTGCATCAGGGGTGCAGGTCCTCAGACGGTGCAAGGTGTCTGACTGGCCTGCGCACAGTTTACACCAGTCCTTCAGGACGAGGGGACTCTGGGAATTCAGTCCCAAATGTCTTTAGCTACAAAACTGCAGTGCAATTTCAAGTGAAACAATGGGTCTACTCTCTTCTCTGGATCGCTTCTGGGTATCTCAGAGCTGCTAATAAAAACAGCTATATGTGGGCTCTCTTGTGGAGAAGGGACCACAGGGCCGGGCAGGTATTTCTGAGCTCTAACCTTTCAGCAGCCCCACAGAGGTGACAGGGTTTCTGTTCTTACCTCCTGGTGCCTGTCTACCCAGCCCTCATTCATTTTATCAGCTGCATTCAGTACCTAATATATTTATGCAGCCACTCTTTTGGTCTCAGGGAACTCAGCAGTTTTTCCCAGTTTATCTGGTGGCAACTTGTTTCCTCAGTAGGAGGCAGAAGGCAGGGCCAGGGTCCTAAGAAAGGAAGTAACCTAATCGCAGTGAACTGTGGTCAGGACCAAAATAGAGTTGTCCCTGATGCCCTGGGTGGCGCTTGGAGGTCCATGGCTCTCTCCGTTGGGGTGGGAGCTCTGGGATTGGTGAGCTGGGTCCCCTCAAAGGCTGCCTCAGAGTCTGGGACAAAGGTAGGGAATCCCCACTGCTTCTGCTTTTCTGTCACATCGCCCTGCTGTGTGTTCTTGTAGAGGCTTCCCACTGACCTGCAAGTTAGCAGGTGTCCTCAAAGGAGGTTTTCTGGTTTTAAGTTCAGATAAGAAGATCCAGGAAAGGCGCAGATGCTCCAGGCGCTGACCATGTGCCTGGTGTCGTACTGGACAGAAAATTTGAGCTGTTGATGGCCCCGGGGCTGGGTGGGAGAGAGAGCAAGACTCACTAAACCCAGACCTGATTTCATGAAGGAGGCGCCACAGCTCATTCTCGCCTCCTTCATTCCTTTTCCCAGGACCAGGCTCCAGCAAGACCAAATGCGCTGGACAAATACTTGAAAGTAAATTGATTGCATATGTTTAAAAAGCTGTATTTATGTTTATGACTGTCATCGAGTGAAATGGTATTTCTTTGGCATCTGGGATTTGAGATGTCCCAGTTCTCCTGCTTTCCTTTGGTTGGAAAAGTTCTAACCGACACAGGTGAGAGCACTGTGGGTTTGGAGTGTTGAGAAAGTTCCAGGAAAGAGCTCGAGGAATATCATCACATGACCAGCCAGAGAACAGTGACTTCTAAAAATGCCAAACCACATTTCCCCAGCGCACGTTGTTTGGAAAGAATGGCATTCTTATTCCAGAATTTCTATTTTCAAATTTTAAAAATCTTTAGTCCTGGAGACAGTTTTACTACCTAAGGAATTTTGCAAGTAGTCTTGTCCACATTCCAGATGGTAGCCAGGCCTGGGTATTTTTGGGGTCAAGATAGTAATACACCTAGAGACTCTGCAAATTCAGGCTGCCAAGAATTTATCTGTAACGTACAATTTATTGACCTGTGTTTTTAGCATTTACATCTCATATTCCCACTTGCAGGCTTGTTGAAAGCAAGCAACCGTCTTATACACATTTGGGGTTCCCTTGGGGCCTGATAATAGGGTGGTTTGATTTCTTTTTCTCTCGCTCCACCTTAAACTTGGTTTTCTGAGCTTAAAATGAGGAGTGCTGGAATGGTCTGACAGTAGAAGGCATCACACCTACTGAAACACTTGAAAATCCGCGGGAAGTGGGAAGCAGCTTGCCGCAGAGTCTGTACCAAGTGATGGATGTGTGCTGATGTTCAGTCTTTTATTTAATGGTCGTTTCTCAACAATGGATTGTGACGAGAGAGCATCTACTGAGCCTCGGTCTTGACCACAGACTTGCGAGGGACGTAGGAACTGCTGTTACTTCCTTTCCAAAATGAAAATGCCATTAAACTTGGCTGGCTTCCTGTTGTCTTTGGCCAGAAGGTTCTAAGGTTTCACAAAGGTGAAAAAAAATAAAGATGATAACATCAAAGTGAAATTCAAGGACGTAAAGAGATTTCGATTTAGAGGCGTAAAGTGTTGCCCCTTGGTAACTGATTGACTGCTTTATGTCCCCCTCTCCCCCACTCCTTCTGTCTCCTGTGAAGAAAATCTTAAATTTCAGGTTTTTACCATGTCTCCTTCCACCTCGTTACTCTGAGCCACATAGCTGGGCTGTCTGGCAAGTTGGGTGTGTTTGCAGGAGATGGGAAAACCCAGCTTTGGTAGCACCTGATGGAGACTCTTTCTCTTTTAATTACTTTCCACGTTGCTTGACAGCTCACTGCTGTTCACGCACATCTGACATTGGGACAGATGTGCGGAGAAGGTCAGAGTCTGCAGGAAGTGAGGGTGGCAAAGCCCAGTGTCAGGTTCATCTCATGTCAGGGCTGTTGGTCACAGGCTCCCCGAAACTCTAGGGGCAGCCTCACCCCACTGCTGGCTCATAACCACTGGGTCTCTCAACTCCTCCCACCCGCATTTGGTGTATATTTTACATGAACTTTGGCCATCTGGTACTTTACCCATTAATATTTTTTTGAAACCTAAATTTTGAACTTATGTTCCTCACATTAAATGTTATTTTGGGCTCCTGTTTGGGCCCTGCTACACCCTGCCCAGATAGTTCTGAACTATGTCATTATAACCAATAGGGAAAGCCTTGCAGCGAGACCACATGACTTCTTTCATAGCATCTCATTTGACCTTCACAAATTCTAGAATTTGTCACCTGCAAATTTGATAAGTGTGACTCTCAGCCTTCATTCAAATTACTGATAAAAATGTGAAGCTGCATAGCACCAAGGGCAGAACCCTTTGGCACGGCATTTCCTGGAGAGCTTTCCGTGCAGGTTTGACAAATAACCATTGATGAAGCTTCTTTGGGCCCAGAAGCAATGGAGCATTGAGGCCCCAGCATAGACTTTGGAGGCAGACAGACCTGGCATTGCAGCCTGGCCATTACAATGGTCAGACTACTTGGGGGCTCAGTTTCCAATGATTACAGGTAGGTGAGAGTTTCTTCCTCCACAGCCTTCCAAACGAAGCAAGTGTCAGATCTGATTCTACCATACCTACCAATATTTAATTAGGGAGCAGACACAGAAGTAGTCAAACAACCTGTTCTTGGAGCTCAGTGCAGACCCTGTCTTCTGTCCCTGCTCGTGCCAGAGAAAGGTTTTGCAGATTTGTTGAGATTATCTAAGATATCAGTGAAGGTCATGCAAAAACCTTGTGTCCTTATGTGTGTGCACTAGTGAAATGAATGGCAGAACTGAGCACAGAGTGGATACATAAACATGTTTGTTAAATCTAAACTCCCTGAGGGTGTACATGTGGGGCATGTGGCAGGCAGAGTCCCCACGTCAGCTTTTTCTGGCTCCAGGGGGTAGTACAAATATTATCATTTTCTGAGTGTGCTGGGAAGTGAGAACATTTGGAAAGCAATGATTTAGTGACTGTCTTAGTTTCAGTTTAGACTAAGGTGGCTTAAACAACACAAACATTTACTTCTCATAGTCCTGAAGACTGGAAGTTGGAGATCAGGGTGCCAGCATGGTTGGGTTATTGTTTGGCTCCCTTTTGCCTGTTTACAGATGACCATCTTCTCATTGTATCCTCACTTGGGAGAGAAAAGGTGGGGGGGGGGGAGAAGGAGAGAGATATGAAGTCTCTCTCTCTTCTTATAAGAACACTAATCCCATTCAGGAGGGCTCCACCCTCATGACCTAAGTACCTTCCAAAGGCCATACCTAATACTATCATATTAGAGGTTAGGATTTCAACATATGAATCTGGGGGGCACACAAACATTTATTCTACAACAGTGACTCTGACAAGTTTGTTTGAAAGAAGATTTATGTGAAGCAGGTACAACAATATTTTGGTTGCAGGTTTCAGCTCACCTTCTAGTAGAATCAGAGGACAGTCTTCTGAAATATGAAACACACATTTAATGGGGGCTCTAGGCCAAGAATGGAGCCACAGAGGGCCCTGGACTTGCCAGATTCTTGTGCCCATAAGGCAGAGATGCCTGGACAGTATTTCTAACCAATCATCTGTATTTGACTTAATGTCTCATTGAAAAATTATTTCCAACATCTCTCATGCTCTTTAATAAAACCAGCAGTGCCCATTGAGATAGTGAGGTTGAAATACTCAAGGTGAACTCTGATGCAGGTCTTTTAAAAGCCAACTCACCAGCCCCAGGGGATGCATTTTTCACGACAGCAGTTCAGATGCTGACTGAGCATTCTTGGGTGTAGATTAAAACTAACTTACTTACATTATACCACACTGTTGAAGCTGAAGTATTATAAAGTAAATTATAGACATAATCAAACTCTGGATCCTTAGCTGTGTGACATTGGGCATGTTACCTATCCTCTCTGATGTTCAGGCCCCTTATTATTAAAAAGGTAAAGCAGTACATGACAGGACTATTGTGACAATAACGTGACATAATAGACACAGCTTGGCACATAGTAAATGCTCAATAAATGGAGGCATTATGGAAAATTATTGCCTGCTCTTCGTATACCTAAAACATGTTAGTTATGCTTCTTGCCACTCTAGGTTGGATTAAAGCTCTTCAGTTTTCTTGTTTTACAAATAGTCATGTCTGTTTGTAACATGGAGCTTCAGTGGGCCTACCAGTTCTATAAGCAAGTGGGAAAGGAGGGCAGGTGTCTGGTCCCATGAAATCAATCTTGGTCTTCCCTCTATATAAGACCTCTTTAAAAATATTTAACAATGTATGTAGAAATTCCTTCATTTTCAGAAGGTCCAGAATTTGCCTGGAGTTTAGATTTAACAAACATGTTTATACATCCAATCTGTGCTCAGTTCAGCCATTCATTTTGCCAGTGCACACATGTAAACATACATTGTTTTTTAGGACCCCCATTGATATCTTAGATAATGTGTTTTTCTTGCCAGGTGGTGGCGATGGTTGCTGGTTTTCTCAGGTTTACCACCCAGGATTCTAGATTTGGCTTACTGGGAAGCAAGTAGGAGACTCTTGGCTTTAACTCAAGGCAGTGACTACCCATTAGTGAGTAATTATTGCCTGGAGCCTACATGATAATTATGTCAAGCATTGCAGGATGGGGCACCTGCTAATGTTTGCCTGTGGCAAAGTCATAAAGCTGAGTCCATCAGAGATCAGAGGGGTGGGTCCAGTGCCCACGGCATTGATGTACCTGGATATGCTCACCTGTATCCAACAGGGGATATTATGAAAACAGCCCATCTTAGTCGTCCTCGGTTCCAGGCCCTGGTTTCCTGGTGAGATAGCCTTGAACTAGATAGGGATTGTCCTGCGTCGTTTTCACTGTGTGTGTCCAGCTATCCAATCAGAATCCTTTGCCCCGAGGCACCCTGGTTGGCAGAGCATGCCCAACTCCTCCAGTCATGAAATTCATTGGCACAGGGGGACTTTTCTAGAACCTCCCACACCGCACAGGAAGGTCCCTGACCACCAGCTCTATGTGTTTCAGATTGAGTCTGGGGTCAGTTTTCTCTGGCCCTCTTCTGCATTTCATTTTGTGAACCTGTCAGGAAGCTCTGCCCCTGAGCTGATGGCTATAACCCTTCGCCTTTTCTGATGGGTCTGGGGAGGTCTGGGGGGAACGTGGAGATCCTTGCAGTGGTGTTATGAGTCTCCCGGGGCAAAACACCATTAGTAGTAATGTGGAAAATAGCTCGAGGGCGGCTGAGAGGGCCTCCCCCATGTCCCCACACTTCCTTTAATCTGTCTCCTCAGTCATTCCAGGAAACACTGACCTCAGGGCAAGCGGGTCACGGGCCTCAGCTGGGGCTGGCAGAAACAGACCTCGGGATGCAGACTCAGCTCCCAGATCATCAGGGTGTGGATGTGGGAGCCAGAGATAGGTGTTCAGAGCAGCAGGGTTTCTGCTCGCTAGGGACACCCAGAGAGGCTGGCTTCTCCAGGGACCAGAATTAGGAAGAAACTTGTTTTCTTTTTCTTCTTCTTCTTCTTCTTTTTTAATGTTTTTATTGATTTCAGAGAGGGGAAGGGAGAGGAAGAGAGAGAGATAGAAACATCAATGAGTCATTGATCGGCTGCCTCTTGCACGCCCCCTGCTGGGAATCAAGCCCACAACCTGGGCATGTCATCTCCTGGTTCATAAGTTGGTGTTCAACGACTGAGCCACACCGGCCCATCAAAAACCTCATTTTCATGGCATGGTGCCCCATAGCACCCCAGAACCCCGAGCCACACATTCCATCCAAGGCTGATAAGCCAATCCCCTGGCTCCTGGCAGGACCACACCTCAGGGGGCTTGTTGTGGGCAGTGCTGGACCCAAGGCAAGATTTCTTTCTTTTTAGTCTCTTTCATCTTAACACAACTTCCTCTCCAGCTAGTATCCACACCATTCAGCTGGTGTTGGGGAAGGGGCTCAGGCATCTAATTGATTTTGTACAGAAGGGTGTTACTCCTGATATTATTCTCCAAGGAAATGAAAACCCAGGTTTCTTTGATTCAGTTTTGGGGCTAAAAGGGGTGAGTCTCCAGACTGAGGAAATGCAATTGGAGTGTCCATGCTGACCTGAGCTCCAACAGGGGTGGGGGATGCAGGGGTAAGTGGGGAGTAGGGAATTTGCAGGTAATCAGATCACCCCTTCAGCTGGAAACCTCATATCTGGAAAAGAACTTCCTCTTCTCACTTTCCAGAGCCTGCCTGCTATGAGGTGTGCTGCAGGAAATTGGGGGCTGGTAAAGGAGCAGGCCACCCCCATTCCCATCCCCAGGGCTGTCTAGAGCTCCGGCCCCTGGCCCCCCAGTGCCTCATCTCCTGCAGAAGAGGTACTTCTAGCTACTCTTTATGGACCAGGATATCTGAAGGAGGGGGAAGACTAATAAAGAGCCTCAGACAGGTAACCCCCTTTGTGGCTTCTTGTTTAGAGCAAGTGTTTGCTGAGAACTCAATCAGCCCTCCTAGCTTGTTATTTTTCAGTGTCGTAAACAAAGGTCTAGGAGTCAGATCTCCAGCACCGAGGTTCTGGGTAACTTTGCCAGCTGTGATCTGGATGCGATCTCTGAATGGCTTTTCCAGCCCCAATTAAGCTTTCCTGCTCGTCAGGCTCTCACCGGGAGCTTTCCTGTCAAAGGGAGGGAGGCGGGGCAAGCACTTAGCCTTAGCACACTGTCAACTCCGCCTATGTCGCAGTTGCATGCGGGGCATTGATTTTACATGTCCCTCCTTAGAACCTGCTAATAGGATTCTTTCCCTCTCCTTCCCTCCAACCTTTTCAACCTGGCCCGACTCCTGGTCAGACCTTGATTACATGTCTCATTGATTCCATCCAGCTATTTATTAATACACTAATTAGTATGTTCATTTAAAAGAGAGTGACACCGCTTTTTAAAAATAAACGTACAGAGGTGCAGGTTAATGGAGATTTCTGTTTGTTTAACATCAGTGTCTGGTGTGAAGAGGATTCGTTTTGGATGCTAAAAGGACACAAGGTTTTTCCGGGGCTCAAATCACTTTCACTGACAGTCACCCTTTGAAAGGTGACACCTGGAATCACATTGCATTTTCCTTCATGATATTCGGGCAGAGAAACTAGAGGGTGACCGAGAGGGTGCAGGACTAGCTGCACGGTCGTTTGAGGACAACTCTGATTGTGGGTGAGGAAGGCTGGCTGTTAGGGCAGCAACAGTGAGGCACACTCACTTCTCTGTCTGTAGGCTGTCTGGAATTTTTATATTAAAGGTCTGTAAGTGAATTAACATTGTTATTCTATCATAGGCTCGTTCTGTTTGTTCTAGAGCTGCTCACAAGTGGGATTTTAACCAGGGTAGGTAGGCGAACTCTGCAACAAACCACCCCCAACTGTCAGTGGGTTCACACATCAAAGTCCAATAATGATTTGCTCTGTGCCGTCATTCAGGAGCCCAGGTTCCTTCCATCTTGTGGCTTCATCATCTCTTGGGCTTCTCAGTTCTCCACTGGGACTTCTGCATCTGGTTAGGAGAGGAGGAAAGAGAAAATGTGTGAAGGAAGTGACAGAGCTGGTTTGGGGACCTTGATACACCCAGGCTCACTGTCTCCAAGCCCAGCGGTACTGGGGCTGGACGCTGAGGGCCTCTCTCTATATACAGGAGCCAAGTGCAGCTGCAAACCAGCCCAAGGCCAAGGCAGAGCTGAGCAGGCCTGCAGGACACTGCCAGTGGAGGAGGGAGCAGTGTAATGATACATACTTTAGATCAAGGGAAACATTTCCTAAGAGGTATTTTCTAAACTGGGTGGACAACAAAGAGGTCCCAGGTGATTCTCATGTGCAGCCAAGTTCAGAGCCATTTCCGGTGGTTGAACTAAGCAGTTCAGCACTGCCAGAGACACCCCAAAGGGAGTGAGTCATTAATAAATAGTTTGTGAATGGGGAGACTAGGTTCCCTGGGATTCCAGTGTTCTTAGGTGTGGTGATGTTTGGTTGCATTTTACTCATGCAAACTAGGAAAAAAACAGATTAGTGTTTGTGTCCCATTGCTAGCTTTGGAAAAAATAGGTTGGGTATTTATTGGAAAGCACAATAGAATATTTGGTCGTGGTGTTTTGGGGATGGGTGGTGGGGACAGAACCTAGACTGCGTGGTGTCCACTCAGCTGCAGACTCTCACTATTGTCAGTGTTGTCTGTTTCTAGGTCTGCACCCTTCTCCTGGACTATCCCCCCCAAGCAAAACCCCCAAAGATATGATGGGACATTAAAAAAAAAAGAACCTCACATACACTTGAAGTTGCACTGGGCTCATTAGCTTATAAAAACCCTTCCTCAGCCATCTGGAAGTCAGAATTAAAGTCTATACCGAATTAATTTTGCATTTGGATTTAATTTGATTAAATACGAGGGCTAGGAGTCTAGAACTCCACTTTCTGCTACTACAACTAAGTGCTGTTCAACCCGGGCTCTCCAAGCCCCTTGCGAACCCCACCGGATTTGGGACGTGGCATTCCTAGAAACTCTCTGAGCCTGTCCAAAGCCAGGCTTTGTCTCTCTTCATGCTCTCCCATCTGCGGCCCTGGAGTGCAGCCACCAATTCAAAGGGCTCTGTTTGGCTGGTGTTTTCTTCGGTTTCATGTTTTGTTCAACTGCATCAGATGTGCTCGTGCTCAGACTACCCGGGGCCCTGTGTGCGTCAGTGACGGCTTTCTGTCCTAATTTGGTCATGGCGATCTTGGGATCTGTAGTTGTGGCTACAAAGAGAGGTACTCTCCAGTTTCTCGTTGTCCCCAGGGTTCTTTGCAAGCTGGTGCATGAGGCTGAAACAGAGCAGCCCAAAGAAAAGAAATTGAGGCTACCAACAAACTCTCCTGTTACCTCCAGAGCTGATTTGACTCTCCTAGTGGGTGTCTGTGGGGTCCCAGTGGCTCTCTTCTCTGTCACTCTGGAATCCTCGCCCTTTGGTTCTCCTGCATGGTAGACAGATGAGCCAGGATGTCTTCCCAGGAGAGCTCTGGCCCTTGCCAGGCGACCCCAGGAGGAGCCCTATCATAGCTCCCAGCCTCTCCTCTGACCCCTGCCAGCCCTGCATCTTCGCCTGTGCCTGCATGCAATCAGGAGGACCCTCGCAAAGGGACTGAAAGACCTGTGTTGGTATGAAGGGGACATTTGTTAAGTGCCATTCAAAGACCTAGAAACTTAAGCAGAAGTATAGATGTGGGAAGGCTGAAGGAAACAACATGCCCTAGGCCTAAAGGTAAAGGCTCTGGGATTCGATTTAGGTTCAGTTCACCTCCTACCACTTCCCAAGTTGGACAAGTTCCTTAAACCTTCCTGAGGAAACAGCTTCATCTCGGAAGTGGAACGATGATTCCTTCTTACAGGGCTAAATGAGACGATATATAAAGTGCTCAGCACCAGGACCTGGCCCAGAGCAAGCAGTGGTGAAGAACCTGGCCTAGTATGTCTTCTCTTTGGGAAGGATTTTAGCTTTAAATTATCTCTGTGAACTGGAATCAGGGAAAACTCCACCATGGAGCTAGCCTGCTGTAACTCAGTTTACTGTTTCCAGAGAGGAAGCATTTGAGAAATAAATGTATTTTCAGGCTACTTATAACAAATTGGCATACGTTGGGGCTCCCTTTCCTTGGATGGTGAAACCAGATGGGCCAGTTTGGCATTTGACTTGCATATTTTTATTTTGAGAATCTCACGTGTAGAACCTGGGGTTCCCAAGCCCTGCTTCTCCTAGGATTCCACTGAGGAGGTTTTGAAAGATGACAGATTTCCTCGCCTCATCCCAGGCTGATTGACTCAGAATCTCCAAGAGTGTTGGGAGTGGGGCTGGAGACGGAGAACTCTCTGGAGTGGCTTTCAAGGTGGACCTGATGGTCGGCCAGGTGAGGAAGCCCAGAATAGGATAAGCATTATTGGAGTTCAGGGCACTAGTGGGGACTGTGTTCCAGTAGCCCCCCTAATGGTGTTTCCCTTCCCATCAGTTCTGTGTATCTTTAAAAATAACTCAGCATTTTATACAAGGTGAACTGTAATTTAAAAATTTTAAAAACCCCTCAGTATTCAAGAGGTTATCGGCGATTACCCTCTTCTGTTCCTGAATCTAAGGGAGTGTCTGGTCCTGAATGAATGGTGGCCCTTTTGGACCACGATGATACTACATCCTGGAGATATTCTTACAGATGGATTCTGCCGGAATTCTGCTGTCATTGGGACATTTAAGTATGACCTATGGGTTGGATTTCTTTCTCTTCAGTTCCTACATCCCAGCAGTGTTGTATGTTGAGCCCACTGGGGCTGGCTAAAGGGAATAAATGGTGAAGACCCCCCTCCAGTAAATCCATACCCCTGTGGTTTCTGTTTTCCCTTCCCTTTTTTTTCCTTGTCTCTCAACCTTCTTGTAAGGACCCTCCAAGCTGTGACCCTGGGAGGTGGGAGGGGAGGACAAAGCATAGCATGAGGTCCTGTGTGGTGTGGGTGTCCCTCCCTGACCCTTCCTTGTCTCCTCTTTATTTTCCTGTCTGGGTGGGAAATGGTGACACCCAGGCCACCGTGCTCAGGGGCTCCTGCTAAAGCTGGAGCAGTTGCTGTCTGCTGACCCCACCAGGAAACTGCTCCCGGAGGTTTCGCTGATGTCTCCATGAGTCACGCAGAGAGAGCAGACTCCAGGAAGCCTGCCGGGTTACTTTTCCCCAGTTCCCCTTCTCTTCTCAAGGACAGATTTTCGATGAGCGATCCTATTTTGGAGACATGTCAATTTTGTTCCTCCTGTAGATTTGGGGAACTCAAGGGAGGGACCTAGGAGCCTCAAATCTGTGAGTTTCTGAGGATCTTTAAGGAGGCTGGCATAATAGTTCATGGCAGAAAGGCACCTGCCCCCTTCTCAGCAGTGAATGCTCTGAACCAGGAGAGTGTGTTCCCCTGTGACGGACGCTGTGGGTCTGTCCCTGGCCTGACAGTGGGAAAGTGAGACTGGATCACCTTGAAGAGTCTTGAAAATAAGCATCTTCCTCCACTCTGAGAGGAATCAGAGAGCTGCACTCTAGCAGACCAGGAGGTCACTGGCTCCTGTAGCCTCTGAGGGTTGACCGATGCCACCCTAAGGTAGGAAGGAGAGGGAGGGTGTTTCCAGGCCTGGCTGGGAAACATCCTAAAGTTTAGTTATTCTCAAATCGACCCTAACCCAGTGGTTTGCAAACATGACTGTTAACTGGAAACCCACAGGCCAAATCACATTTGTGCTTCATTTAAGAGCATGGAATGTTTTGCTGTGGCCAACACTTAAAGATCAAGAGATTTCACTTAAAATGTGGTTTTTGCACGTCTGTGGAAATATAGGCGTATCTGAGAGCAGTGAGCCTGTGTTCCCACATGGCCACAACTGGAGGGAGCTCAGGTCGCTTCCTAGGAGCCACAGGCTCTCCAGTTTGCAGAGCTGCGTGAGCTCTCCCAGCTCCCTTCATTTATTCGTGTCATTTGCCTTACCTCCCTGGGACCTGGGTTCGGGAGCTCTGCAGTGCCATAAGAATCATGTAAAGATCTATTGAAGTGTTAGGTTTCTGGTTCCCTGCACCCTCAGAGGTTCTGATTCCATGGGTGTGGTTCTGCAGCATCAACTACACTTTGAGAGATGTCAGCCTAGAGCTCAAGGCACAATTTCCAATGAGGGTGAGGGTGTTCTGCACAAAGATCGCCCGGCAAAATGTTTAGCAATTACTTGAAGAGAAGTGATGCCTGGTTCTTTTTCTTGCTTCCCTCACCCCAATTTAAGCATCACAGTATTTATTGAGTGTTTCCTATAAGCCAGGCTCGGTGCCTGGGGCTGGGGTTCAGTGAGGAATCGATAAATACAGCCCTGCCCTCAGGGAGCTTATGGTCTCTGCCTGGGCCATTTGTGCTCAGATCTCTCTCTGCCTCAATAGGTTTCCAAGTCCTCCACCTGCACTACATTCTACCTTTCATTGGGTTAGAATAGGCTGCCCACAGGTCCCTAAGTGGTGATGGCAGGAGGTGGGGTCCTTTTGGGGGAATTAGTAAGAACTATTTGGGACAGACAACATGAGCCCAGAAAATACTGGGAGAGGGGTCGTCATATTCTTGAATTTCAGTTCTGGAGAGGTCAAGGGGTCCTGGGATAGGACAGGAAGAGGAAAGTACGTTTGCTTTTTGCAGATAATATTGATTTGGTGCAGACGATTAATAAAAAGGCAGGAGCAAACCCGTGATGTATGTGCGGTGAGCTCTGCCCGGCGTGGCTTATTGCTCACCTCCATCTGTAGCTCAAGTTCAGCTCAGATCGATGCCACGCTCGGTAATTTATTTATGAAATTATATGGCCCTTCCTCAAGTAACATTTTACTTTTATTTTATTTCATCTCCCAGATCCCCACAGTGAAAGCAGAAGTTATTTCCTCACGGGCAGCTGCCTTTTGACACTCATTCATATAAATGGAAGGGGAGACGGGGGAAAATATCTCTAGTACCCGGCAGACATCTAGGCCAGGCAAGTCGTGATGATAGTTTAAAGGTTTACATTTCCATTGGATTCAGTCTCTACCTAGAGACCTGGGAAATTAACCCTAGCGGGTGCCTTTTCACCGCTCAGTGGATTCAGTATGATAGTCCTAGGCGTCCCCAAGGCTCACCTGTCACATAGTGATGGGGTGTGCACCTCTCACCCTCTGCACACCTGTTTATTTCTGTGTGCTTTTATTTTCTGTGGAGCCTCCTGGCTCATGTCCTGATGCCCCAGGATCTCTGGTTATTAACAGAGGGGCTTGAGCTTTCTCCTTGCCCCAAACAGGAATTGTGCTGTCAGCCAATGTCACTTAAAAAATCTCTGATAACACAAAATGGGGCGACCTCCCTCTCCCCACGAGGTTGCCTCCCCTACCTGATCATGTGTGATGAGTGGATGTATTCCAGTGGCAGGTTCTTTATTCTCATATGAAATTGTCTCTCCTCTGGGGATTTTCTGGGTTAAAGAGTTACCACTGCCCCATCTTCCTAGTCTCACCACTACACCCTAGTTCAGATATGTCTGTCTCTTCTCTACAACTTTGACAAAGCCTGTTAACTCTCCTTCCTGATTTTGGTCTTGTCCCCTCCAATCTGTTCTGTACTTAAGTGTCCAATTCACCTTCATCACATATAGCTCTCAGGTTACCACTCTTGTCCTCAAGAATCTTCAGTGGCTCCCCACAAATTATTGGATATATGTCCCCTTTACCCTAGGTTATCAAGGTTATTTATGTTTTAGAATGAGCCAATACTTCAGCTTTATCTTTTACTTCCTCCCTAACATAAATCCAGTGTTCTAGTCAAGTCATGTGCAGGCACACCTTTATTACTGTGCTTCACTTTATCTCACTGCACAGGTGTTTTTATCAACACTGAGGCAAGATCCAACACCAGCAAAAAGATTACGACTCACTGAAGGCTCTGAGGATGGTTAGCATTTTTTAGTGATAAAGTATTTTTTTATTGAAGTCTGTACATTTTTAAAAAGACATAATGCTATTGTACAGTTAATAGTTTATAATACAGTATAAACATAACTTTTATATGCATTGGGAAACCAAAAAATGTGTGCAACTCACTTGTTATGATACTCTCTTTATTGCGGTGGTCTGGAACCCACTAGCTCTGAGGCATGCCTGTACTATTTGTGGGACTTTTGGTAATGGAAGAGTAGGTAATTCAGACTGACTCACCTACTGAGGAAAATTCAAAAAGTGGGAAAGATATTTTCAGAAGTGTGTTTCAAGATGTATGAAAGCTAACAAGGTGGTAAATATTTACAGGGCCAAATTTTGGAAGGGAATGGAAATCAAAAGATAAGTTACCAGAGGGGTGAGACTTTTTTTCTGATTTCTAAGAAGCCACCGAAGGCCTAGGAAGTACATTTCACAGCTTCATTGGGTCAGGGAACAAAAGCTGGAGTTCAGGGCCTATCAAGGTGGGTGCATTTGGGCTTAAGACTACAAGTAAACCAGCCACCCCTTCCAAGTTCTAAAGTCCAGCTTTGAACTTTTGAGAAGCTGAGAGAAATCTCCATTCCTGAAATGGATCAATGTTAGATTGTATTGCAAGAAAGTCACCTGGCAGAGGCATTAGGATGCTCTCTGGAGGAAGATAATATTATCCTAGTCATCAAATTATCCTTACAAACAAACCTTTGAACACGATATCTAGCTTACAATCATAGATAAGTTGGCGCACATATCTAACTTACAATCATAGATAAGTTGGTGCACAGGACGCAAGTCAACCTAAATAAGAATCAGCAGAAAGAATAGGCTTTGTGGGTTTTCTGGACACCGCAATGACCCAGCGCCGACTTCAACTAACTATGCTGGCAGCAAAACCTGGCAACCAACTACAAACTATAAAAATGCTTGAGTAAATTTGAAACAAGAACCAAAAAGAAATTCTAGAACTGAAAATATAGCAACTGAAATTAAGAATTCAGTGGATGAGTTAGAAAAGAATTTAGACACAGCTGAAGAAAAAATTAGTGAAGTGGGGGACAAGGCAAAATAACCCGAAACGAAGGATAAAAATACAGAAAAGGGGTTAAGAGTCGTAGGGGACACAGTGAGAAGGTCTCACCTATTTAATTAGAATTCTACAAAGAAAGAGAGAGAATAGGGAAGAAATATTATCTGAAGAAGCAATGACTGTGAATTTTCTAAAACTGAGGAAAGATATCAATACACAGATTCAAGGAGAGCTACAAACTCCAAGCAGGATAAATAAAGAGAAATCTACATGCAGACATGTCAAAATAGAAATGCAGAAAATTAAAGACACATCGTACTGTTTGTTTATTTCCCAAGTAGGTCCCCAATTCCCTTGTATCTATACCTCTGTGTATACTCCTTTATTTTCATCTGTGCAAATGTCACCCATTATTTATCAAGCTTTATCTGATAATCCTCCTGTTCTTACCTTCAACCAGATTTATAATTAAAATGATCAATAATAACTCAGTGTCAACAACATTAATACTATTTCCATGACTATTGCTACCACCATGGAATACTTATTTAGTTCCAGGTATTGTTCTTGTTGCCTATTGTACACGATCTCATTTAATCCTCATAAAACTCAGTAGAAGTTTTTACCCAAGAAAAAAACTGAGGCCACCCAGATCTCCTCTGAACTTTTATAGCGTTTTACCTGTCTTACATAATTTATAACATTTTTCCGACTGTAATTTGTATGTAAAGCTCATCTCATCTAGGGGAGGAAACTTCTCTTTGCGTCTCTTACTGTGCCTACCACCTAGCTTTGCACATGCCCAGTAAGTGCCCGTTCATTTGCGTGAGTCTTGCACATAGTTTGTCCCTGAGTTACCTTAAGTGCCTGTGGATCTGTTAAAAGTCTGAGCAGATGCACCAATAGAAGCTGTGAGCCCATCCCCACACCTTATCATCTCTGCCTGCCTGAGCGACTCTCGTTCACACGTTAAATTGAAAGCAGTGACCGAGGCTCTATTTAAAGTGTCCTCAAAAATGGTACTCAAGTGAGTAACACAGCTATTTCGCTGATGTGGGTGAGGTATTTATGGAGAGGTTGTTTTTCCTTTGGATGGGGGCTGGGGTTTGAAACCAGCCATTATATGAAACCTGCGTGGATGTCAGATGGCAAATGAGAAAAACAAACAAACCCAAACCTCTTCTACTACTTACCTCCGTCTCTATCAAGACATCACCTCCCTGGGTATTTTCTGCAATCAGGCCGTGTACCTTCCATCAACATCCAAAGATCACAAAACATGACCTGGGGCCAGTCAGGTTGAAGCAGAGTAGTCCAGAGCAGACAAATAATTGCATTCCAGCCCCGGCTCTCTCTGGATTTGTTCACCACCTCAGCCTGACAGCTTAATGGCTTGTGAGAGAAGGAACATTTTAGCACAGCCCGTCTCTGTGTCTTGTGGGGAGGGGCTAGCTGGTGAAAGCACTAGTGAAGTCTCTGGAGCAAGGGGGCTGTGTTAAGTTAGGAGGACCGGCCAACTCCATCAGAGCCACACACCGCCACTGCTTCGGGCAAACTGGTGATTTGTGTGTGCTTACGTGTGTGGCTGCCGCTCTGTGCCCCTCCGGCTCTCAGCCTGGGCACCTTTCCACTGGGCAGCCTTTGACGTAAATCTTTATTGATTTTACTGATTAAATCCACTGCTTGCCTTTTTGACAGCAGGATTTTTTACTTTCTGAACAGCACTGACAATCTCCTCCCTTCCTCTCCTCCTCTCCCTCTCTCAGTAACAAACAGTAGATAGCACCAAGTTTTTAAGACAGGGCCACACTTCACTTTCTACTCTCTGGACCCAGCATTCGTTTCCTCTATGAGCTTTTGGAGACTATGGGGGAAGCCTCAAATCCACAGTGCTGGAAGATGTTTGCCTGGGTCCTGGAAGTGAAGAGCTTGTCTAGGTTTGGTTGGGGTGGTTAGAGGCTTTAGGCAGTTGCATATTAAAGTGAGAAAACAAAATGTCTAGAATAAAAACTAACCCTCACAACACCCAAAGTAGGAGCTCTTGAGACTGCGGCAGGAAATGTCTCTTATGAGATTTCCAGCTATTACTGCAATTACTGTGATTTGATTGATGGATCTCCAGGACGCCTCTGGCACCATGTCCTTCTCTGTAAAGCTCTGAACCTCTGGGGTGGTCCATGTTTCTCAATGGAGGTGCCACTGGCATTTTTGGCACACTGTTCTTCATTATGAAGGACCATCTTGCACAGTGCAGGGTGAGCATCCCCACTCCTTTGGGTGCTAAAAGCCAGGAGCACTCAGTCAACCAACAAAGCTTCCATGCGTCTCTAAAGGCCCAGGAAGCGGGAGAAGGGGACTGCCCAGACTGAGAAGTATGCAAACCTGAGAGGAACAAGGACACGTTGACACCTGTGCCTCTTCCTGAGGAAGTGGGCTACAAGACAGCTTTGACAGACATGACCTTGAACAAGTCACTTCAGAAACTCTGAGTCTTTAGGATCCTCGCCTGTTGAATGGTGATAGTAGTAGAACCCATCTCTTGGGTTTGGTAGGAAGATTGACATTAGTGAATATGTGAGTACCTACAATGTGGTAGGTAATTCGCTGAGCACATTATATGCAGCATCTCATCTTATCTTTGCAACCAGCCACCCAAAGAAGTAGGTTCCATTTTCATTCCCATTTTACAGATGATGAAACTGTTGTTAGTCCCACCTTATGGACACAAAGACTCAAGGTCATGCCGATAGCTGGGTTATAACTTTGGTCAGTGGTTCTCAAACTTCAGCATGCTTCAGACTCTCCTGGAGGGCTTGCAAAACTCACTCACAGATTGCTGGGACTCATCTCCAGAGTGTCTGATTCAGTAGGTCTGGGATGGGCCTGAGGATTTGCATTTTTAACAAGTTCCCAGGAGCCCTGGTGCTGCTGCTCTGGGGACCACGTTTTGAGAACCAGTGACTTGAGTCTCCTAATTTATAAGGTCCAAGAACTGGCATTGTATTGTAAACTCTAAGAAGGCAGGTGGAGAGTACATCTCCCCACCCCCACCCATGCACACACAGAACACACATCAAGGGGTTTTGTATGTTCTGTGTGGCCTTGGACAGGGCACAGTCCCAGGGGCAGCGAACAGAGTTTCACTTGGGTTGTATCTTCACTGTCAATCTATTGAGGCTCCAAGTGTCCCTCAGGCCTGGGACGGAGAGGTAGGTCCTAAGTAGGCACTAATGGGGCCGTTGAGCCTTGTAGTAGGTGAGGGAAGGGCAAGGTGGGTGATGGGGTGGCAGTGGCCACAGGGAGACAGACAGGGGCTGGGAGCTTGGAAAATCCTCTAAGATGTGTTTTATTACAGGTTCAGTCACTTGTATTCAGGAAATTTAATTCTTTCTGTTGTGCTTGTGTTTTCTATGACTATCAGATTTTTATTCCCCTCCTCTGACAGTGTCAACCTGTGCAAAGAGGAAATAAGGAAAGGAATTTGTTTCCTGCACTGTTAGGCCAGGGTGTTAGGAGGGGGCCAACATCTCCCTGTGTCTGGTCCTGATGGTGGCAGCAGGGGCCAAAGCAAGGGAAAACCAGAGAGGCAAACATGGGGCAGGGCAGTTGCCAACAGCATCCGGGCTTACTTGGGTCAACCTCCTTCCCCAGCTGGAGGTCCTTCCAGTAATAAGATCATAAACACCACTTATATTATTGGTTGCTAACTGTGTGCCAGGGTTTATGCTGAGCACTTTATAATAGTCATGGGGGATGGTCCTATTTTCAACTCCATTTTATAGGTAAAGAAGTTACATTTGGAGATTCAGAAATTTGCTCAGGTTCATACAATGAGTAAGTGACAGAGCCAGACCTGGGGCCCAGGACAGCAGGAGGTGAAGCCCATGCCTGTAACCCTTTCACCGCACTGCTCGGATAAAATCTTGGTGCTTGCTCTGTCTGAATTAAGGAAGGCTCTTCCCTCGCTGCAGGGACCCTTCACTTCCACTCACCTTGCCCAGAAGCAAGCATTTCCCAAGCCTTGTGGAGCTGGTGATGCCCAGGCTTCAAACCAGCTCTGCCCAGGACCCTGCCCTTAAACCTGAGCTGGTCACACAAACTCACAGGGCCTGAGTGTCTCCCTTTGGGAGCACCAGGACCCCTCTCCTCTCTTGGGAGCTGCTGTGTGGATGGCTGACACGCCTGGGCTCCTGGGGGAAAGGTAGTGGTGGTGTCCTCCACCCACAGCTGTATAGAGTCTGTCACAGGGAGCCTTGGCGCCAGCCACTACCCCTGGTGTTTGCAAGCCTTGCACCTGTCTCCATCTCCATGTGAAAGGCAAGAGAGGACAATGATTATGTGATGTCTTTTCTAGAAGGAGTTGAAATGCATGCAGGTCCCGGTGAGGGTGAGATCGGCGATGCTCTGCATCCCACAGGAATGCTTCTGTGCCGGGGGATTTTCCCCTCTGCTGGTTTGATAAACAATCCAGGGCTAGGTGTCCAGGCTGAGCATGTGGGCCCCAGTATCCCCCACTGCCCACTCAATTCCCCATGAAATTGACAGCAGAAGCTCCTGGCTTGAAGAAGGGCTTGATCCAGATAAAGACTTTTTTTCCATTTCCCATTTTCCTGTCATTGTCGATTTGACACCTCACTCTCAGAGAGTCATGAGGCCTCACGACTCTCTTCCTCTCTGTGCCTCCCCCTCCCGCTTTCCTATGCAGCGCGAACTGTAGACGGCGTTGGAGTGAAGACCCCCTGTCCCCTGCTGAGGCATGTGACCCTCCATCCTGGGATACTCTGCAGTCCTGTTTCAGGATGTCTGTCCCAGCTAAAGGGAGTCCCAGCTGAAGCCCTTAAAAATGAGCTTGATGCTTTGAAATAGTACTTTGAGTGCTGAAAATTATCTCATTCAGAGTGATGAGTGGACTTGGGGGGTTAAGACCCTTCCAAGAAGGCTGGCTTTATCATTGTTGGCCAAGAAATAGCCACTGTCTTATCACTGGATTAATAGTTATCATCAAGCTCTCACATTGAGGATTGAAATCTCTGCCTTATGACCTCTGCTTACAGGCCCTATTTCTGCTCTTTGGAGTAACCAGAAAACACACTCTTTCCTCCAGATGGCAGCCCCCAGGTTCAGCAAACCCATTTCCTGTCCCTTCAAGACCCCGAGGTCCTCTCTAGCTTCTTGTTTCCTTTTCATCTTTTAAATCAGCCTCATGCCCCAGAGAGTAAGGTCAACTTTGGAACCCGCCCTTGCAAAGAGAAGGGCCTGAGACTCAGAGTGGGAACTCAGCAGGTCATTCTCAGAAAATAGTCCCTTTTTCTGAAATACTCTTCTCCTGGGTGTCTCTTTCTCCCCTGATCTCTCGGTTTAGGACCTTGGACTAGTCAACGTCAAACATCACTCTAAGGCTGCTTCTCATTGGGTGGCTGATGAATGGCTGCTGGACAGGCACCTCCTTGGGCTGACTCCGGGATTGCAGCCTTCCAGCCTCTCTGCATCTGCCTCTTGCTTGGGTCCTCGGCGCTGACTTGCCCACAGGCTGGCTGCCTAATTAGTCCCCAGGAGTCTGGGGCCCCAGCGGAACAGCCTATATTGAGCAGGGTTGCTCGGAGGATGAGGTCGACTGTGGCAGTGGGGGCCCTGCAGGAGGCCTTGTGCAGAAGGCCTCTCCTCTTCTGCTCCACCCCCACCAGGTTCCACTTGTTGAGGTGTGTGCAGAGGTGAAGGCAGGAACAGGGAGGGTAGTTTAGTCCTTTCGTGTGTAATCTGAGGTCTCCCCAGGCGGAGTACCAGTCAGAATTGGGATAAAGTGACAAGGGTTCATCTCTCATAGGGAAAGAGGAAAGGTGGAGCTTACTGGGGAAGCAATGTGACACAAGAGCGATGGCAATAAAAATGGCCCACATGATGTCACAGCTGCCTGGGCCTGCAGTGATCGGAGCATTGGCGCTATTAACTCACTCAATCCTCGCAAAAGCCCTGGGCAGCCTGTGCTATTAGAACCCCATTTTACATACAGGGGTGGGGGCAAAAGTTAGAGGACTTGTCCAAGGTCCCAAGACAGATATGAGTGTTTCTCCAGTTTGGGCACTCCCGAGCGCTGTGAGAGGAAGAAGAGAGGTGGGGAGCGGAGGTCCTGAGCCTGGAATCGAGTCTGGGTCCCCACTGAAAACTGCTGAGCCTCTGGGAGCCCAGATTCCTCCTCTGCCCGAAGGCACTTGTAAGACTCACCTCGTGGGGCTGTGGCAAAGATGAAGTGAGATGGGGAATGGGGCAAGTGTCAAGGTCTCACTCTTATTGTGAAGGGGAGATGCCTTAGTTTTCAACCACCGACTAGCAGAGCAAGAGGAAAACAGAGGCCCAGAAGTATGAAATGAGGGAAAAAATGATTTTGTTGTGGAGCCAAGATTTTTTGTTTTAAGTAAGCACAAGGGACACCTGATGTGGAGGGGAATCTTTGAATTGTTAGAAGATGCATTGTGGGTGGAAAACTGGGCCGAGGCCTCTGCGGATTTGGGGGAACTCTTTGAACAGGGAGTGTCTGGAGACCCTTCTCCAAAGCTCAGTGGCTGCTTCGCAGGACAAGTTCAATCTTTTCATGTTAGAGGACTTGCACCCACCTAAATCCTGAATTATGTCCTGCCCAAGGCTTTGGCTTCCTGTGATGGGGGCCGAGAGCACTGTAAGCGATGCTCTAGGGTCCATTTAAGATCGTATGAAACCGATCATTCCTTTTCCACCTCCTATTGGGCACTTACACTGAGTACCGTGCCCTGAACTATTAGTAAGAAGCATATTTTCACCTCAGTAGGGCTTATTTAACAGCAGAGTGAGTGCAGGTATAAGTACTATGGCTCCGATGCCTGCACGCCTTGCTCTGGAAATCCAGGACAGGAGAGAGATGACTTTGGCTTGGAGGAGAGGAGGGGTTTGTGATGGTGGTAACCACATAACACTGAGTGCCTTTTACTCTTCACCGCAACCTGGAAGGCAGGTCCTGCTCTCATCCCATTTTATTGAGGAAACTGAGGCCTAAAGGGAATGTCAGATTTGTAAGTGTAGAGCTAGAGAAGGAAGGGGGAGGGAGGAGAAGGGACTCTTAGGCAAAAGGAACGCCTTGGTGAAGGTGCAGGAGCAGGAAAGCACAGGACACGTGTGGGCAATGGAAAGCAGTTCTACTTGAGAGGGAATGGTGAAAGCCAGGCGGCAGAGGTCTCTGGATATAAGGCTAAGTCTGTCCTTCATTCTGGAGGCAGTAGGGAGCCACTGAAGCGTCTTGAGTAGGAGAGTGTCATGATCAGAGTAGACAAATGGTTTGGAAAGAGGAGAGTCTGGAGATGTGTAGAGCATTGAGAGGTGCTCGTAACAGAACATGTGAGAGGTAATGCAGTGCGCCCAGAGGATGGTATGAAGTCTCCCTACCCTGGACAATGCAATGAAATTGTCTCTTTCATTTTGAAAAGAAGCAACTGATTTCATAAGAATGAGGGAAAACGGGTCCATCCACATATTTGTGACTCTAGTTTACTGCTCCATACTTTTTCTGTCTCCTTACTGGATTCTTTGACACGGATGCCAGTTATTTTTTAGATTGCCCTAACACCAGTTTATTGGAATGAATAAAACATCTTTTTTATGTCTTCAGACATTTACTGACTGTGAGGGAGATGGTAAGTGAATACAAAGTTGGCATGTGGAAACACCTAGATCACGAGGGTAAAGGTATTGCATGTACTGTAGTGAAAAGAGCTCTGAGCACACGTTCTAGGTCTGGTCAGTAGCTCCCTTTGTGGTTCAAGGATGTGTGATCTCTAATTTTGAGTTTCTGCACCTGCAAATTAGAGATAACGATACCTAAGCCAGTGAGAAAAATGAGATGGTATTAAGAAAAATGAGAGGCTGTATATATATCAGTGGTTCTCAAAGTGTGGTCCTCAGGCCAGCAGCATCAGTGTCACCTGGGAACTGGTTAGAAATGCACATTGCTGAGCCCTGCCCCAGACTCACTGAATCAGGAACCTGGGGTGGGCTCTCCAGGTGACTGTGTGCTGCATGGTCAAGTTCGAGAGTCACTGCTGCTCATCACAGCACGTAAGTTTGGGCTCTATCTGAACTCTGGTCTCTTACAGTGGCTCTCAAATTTTCATGTCTTTACATGAGGCCTTGTTTACACACAGGTTCTGTGGGTCCTGGGTGGGGCCCGAGAATCTGCACTTCTAGCAAGATCCCAGTGAGAACCCCTGCTTTGACACACACTAGCTTTGTGGCCTTGGACAGGTTTCTAGCTTTCTCTGTGACTCAATTCCCTCATCTGTACAGTGAGGATCGTAATAGTATCTACCTTATAGGCCTTTGTGAAAAATAAATGAGGTAATTCCTGTAGAGTACGTAGCACAGTATTCCTCACTCAACAGTCTTCTTGTTAATGAGTTTGTAACATGCTTTATGAATAAGGAGGGTCATTGTGAAAGTTGATGGCAGGAGACTGCAGCGGGTCTGTTTTAAATAGATTTTTTATTGTGGTAAAATATATAAAACAAAGTTTGCCATTTTAAGGGTACAGCTCAGTGGCATTAATTATATTCAATGTTGTGCAACCATCACCACCGACCATCTCCAGAACTTTGTCATCTTCTCCAACTGAAACTCTGTACCCATTAAGCAAAATCTCCCATTCTCGCTCCCACTAGGTCCTGGCACCTGTTACCTCCTTTCTGTCTCTCAGGAATTGCCTTTTCGAGACATTTCACATGACTGGAATCATGCAATATCTGTCCTATTGTGTCTGGCTTCTTTTATTTAGCATACGTTTTTAAGGTTCACCCATATTGTAGCATGTATCAAAACTTCATTCCTTTTTATCACTGAGTGATATTGTATGGATATATCATATTTTGTTATTGATTCATCTGTTGATGGACACTTGGGGAGTTTCTACTTTTGGACTCTTGAACATTGGCTAAAATAAACATTGGCTTACCTGTATCTGTTTGAATCTCTGTTTTCTGTTATTTTGGGTACATACCTAGGGGTGCGATTGCCAGATTTTATGGTAATTCTTTATTTAGATTTTCGTGGAACCACCCAACTGCTTCCACAGCAGCTGGGCCATTTTACGTTCTCACCATCAATATTCAGGTGTTTCGGTTTCACCACATCCTTGACAATGATGATTGGGTTTTTTTATTGTGACAGCCATCCTAGTAGGTGTGAAGCGGCATCTCATTGTGGTCTCAGTTTCCATTTCCTTCCTGGCATCTTTTCATGTGGCTATTGGTTTTTGCATATCTTCTTTGAAGGCTTGGCTCATCAACTCACTTGCCCATTTTTAAAATGGGTTGTTGGTCTTTTGGTTGCTGAGTTGTAGAACTCCTTTACATATTCTGAATACCAGACCCTTATCAGATATTTGATTTGCAAATATTTTCTCCCATTCTCTAGGTTGTCTTTTTTAGTCTATTTTTAAAAATAGTTTTATTGAGATATAATTGATATCCCAGAAACGGCACATTTAAAGTATGTATACAGTTTGATGAGTTTTGACATATGTAAACACCTGGGAAAACATCACCATAATTAAAATAATGAACATACCCGTCAGCCCCAACACTTGCTCATGACGTTTTGAAATTCCTCCTTCTCTGTCTGTTAATAATAATGCTGTGGGTACCCTGCGGTTGGCACTGAGCATACCGGGACTCAGAAGCCCAGACTCTGGGTGCTCTGGCTCTGTGGTCAGCGTGCTGATTTCATTCAGCCTCCCACCTCCTGGTTTGCCTCCTCCCCTACACGTCACAGGGTTTGGCTCTCAGTGGCTCCCATCCCCTCTGGCTGCCTAGTAGAATAACCACTTGGGAACTAATGATTATTGCTTTTTATTTAAAAAGCAACATTTTTCTAATTATTGTATAATTAACTTGGAACAATTATTTCTTTTTAAAGGATACTAATATCTATACCATATCCTTTGACTGAGATTTTCTGTGGTTGGGATCTTGGGATCTGTGCTTTTTAAAAAGCTCATCTGGTGATTCTGATGCACAGTAAGTTGAGATGTTTTCCAACACAGCCTTCTGATCCAAAATGCCATGGTTTATACACTGCTTTGTATTTTTTATACTGATTTCCATTTATTCTCTCAAAAACACCGGGAGATAGGTAAGAAAATTATAGCTTGTTTAAAGACAGGGGCATAAACATTTGGCATGAATAGGGACTTGAGTAGATAGATGTAAGGGAGAGAGGGAACTGGAAAGTGTTTCCCTGATTCCTTTAATTGATGTCAAACAAGGTGACACCAACATGCAGCAGACGGCAGCCAACGGTTTCCAAGATAGGGACTCCTAGGGTGGGGTTGACATGGACCAGGGTCTGGCTTTGCCACTGTATCCAGAGAGGAACAGATTCTCAGGACTAACTCACTTTACTTCCCTAGGATATTGATATTTAAGGTAAAATGACACCTTATTCATTGTAATGGAGTCTGTTCCTATCTAGTTAATGAAAGGATGGTGGTTACACGCCTAGACCCCCTTTGTGGCCTTCATGGTAGTAAGGTATCTGGAGAGCACATCTGGAAGCTGAAGGAACCTGGAGAGCACATCTGGCAGCTGAAGGAACCTGGAGAGCACATCTGGAAGCTGAAGGAACCTGGAGAGCACATCTGGAAGCTGAAGGAACCTGGAGAGCACATCTGGAAGCCAAGTCAGTGAGATGCCTTCAGGTGCTGGTAACGGAACCCAGTAATAGTGTGAGCAGTAGGTGAATGATCATATCACATGAGAAGGCCACAGGTCCGGTGGCTGCAGGACTGGGTCATTCAGCGACTCAACAGCATCGCCGTGCCCCAGGCACTCTCTTCTCTCTGCTGGGCCTTGGCAGATGTATCCTTGATGCCTCCCCTCACGGTCAGGAGAAGTCTGCCCCCGCTGATGGCACAGTGAATGGTGGGCATGTGAGGAAGCGGGTGCCCCTTCACAGGAGGGCCCCACCAGACCTCCCATTGGTCCCACTGGCCAGGTTTGAGTCCCACGGAGGTTCTGAAACTTATCAGTGGCAGGGGAAGGAAACCACCATGACTGGCTTAATCCAGCTGCAATTAACCACTGGGGCTGGGAATCACTGGCTTATTCCAGTCATGACTGAACCCCTCCTGAGGTGGGGCCTTGTGGAGGGTGAGCTGCTGATAAAGTAGGGGGCAGACCAGCAAGAAAGAACTGGTGGGCGCTTGGGCCCACCGGGGGGCATGGAATCGGAACCAGGAGGCTGGTGTTTCGAGAACCACATCATCTGGGTCATGGACAAACCTAAGGATCGCCTGGTGTCCCTCCTCAGAGCGTGTTCCCAGTGAGCCACAGTCTCCTGACTGGCAGCCACCACAGCTCTCGCACTCTCTCCCTGGCTGGCATGAGGTTAAAACTCAGTAGTTCTTACTGATTTGCTCTGTGCTCTGGGCCGACCACCCCGAGCTGGTTAACAGCATCTTTATCCGGACTGTTTAGATTACAGCCTCCTTGAGCTACATTGTCATCTGGAGGAAGAAACTCTGTCACCCTGAGTGGGCTCAGTTCCCTGCTCTCTCAGCACTGATGTGGGAGCATCGTGCCCCCCAAGGTGGCTTCTGCAGATAACTGGCGCTTCGTGTGGATGTCTTGATCATTACTAAATTAACTCTCAGAAGGTCGCCTTATCTCCTGGTCCCAGGGGCTCCTTTCTGTGCCCCTGTGTGCAGACTCCATCAGCTGCCTCTGGGGGCCGCGTGATCAGGTCAGGTGAGCGCCCGGGAAGAGACTGAAGCGGGCGCCTGGACAATATGCTGCAGGTGGAATAAGGGCTCCGTTTGGGCCAATACAAACGCCACTGCGATGTGGCCCCGTGTCAGTTCAGGAAGGAATACAGGCCATTGGTCGGCTGCCTCATTGATCTTTGCAGGCTGAGCATTTTGCCTCATTGATTCCTCGCTGCTGACTGATCTTGCTCAGCTGCTCACTTAGAGATCGCTTCATTTCTTTTCAATTCATTTTCTGTGCCCCTGTGACACTTCACCACGTTGTATTGCCCTTCCTTGCTGTAGATCTGATCACCTCTTTCCCAGACAATCTTTGTGACGTTGGGAAAAGCCTTTTTTAATGCCTCCGAGTCTCAGTTTCTTATTTTGCTAAACGGTAATGAAAATTTCTGCGTAAAATGTCTAGAAGCTGGGGAGACGGTTGGGATCTGGGAGAAGAGCTCCTGGGAGGTGGCGGCAGAATTTCTCAGCAAGGGAGCTGTGGCCTTGCTCTGGCTTGGCAGTGGAGGAAGAACCTGAACTTGAGGAGGGGCCCTGAGGTCCTGCAGCCTCAGCTCTCGCCCAGAGACCCGAATGTCTCCTGCCGGTCACTGCAGCTTCAGCCACGCTGGTTACTCTCGATGGGCTGCATCTTCCTCTTATCCTCAGCCCGAGTCTGGATTTATAACTGTCCATTAATATATAACAGCACAGCTGAGACAAGGCTGGACATTTCACAGGACTTTGCCAGGGGCCTGGGGGTAATAAAAGGGAAATAAATAGAGGGAGTTACTATAACAAGTCAATGTGGTTTCCAAGTTATGGTTTATTTTCCTTCATCAGTATGAAGTCCTGGTTTAACACCTATTGTGCCAGTAAGGAGCATGTTCATTTTTGACCCCTAGCTGGACCCTCCGGACCCCTTAAAGTTTAGGCACAAAGACTGAGGTCCAGAGAGTGATGGAAGCCCTCTCTGCTACCTGTGAGGTTATGCCATTAGTCCTCGTGACCTGTTTGGGAGCCACCTCTGAAGTGACTGACACCATGAATGTTCACCCTTTCACCAGCATAGCCCAGAGGCCAGGGCAGAAGAGTCGCTGTCCCCAAATAAAACAGCAGCCCCACAGGCCATCAGTTATAGGTAGGCAGGAAGGGATGCATCTGGGAAAGATGCCTTGAAGTTGAACCACTCTCTGGGTGTGAGGATGGGGAGGACTTTGAGCCTGGGAATGAGCCAGTACTGGATGAAACAGAAACCCATACTTTGCTCAGATAGACTCATTTTATGCTTCTTCCTTTCCCTATATTTATTCTGTTTTCCCATCAGATTTCAGAAAATCATAGAGAAATTTGCTGCCCCTTTCAACTGCGCTAAGAGGAGCCAGGAGAAGGGAGTTGTAACAGGCGTGCGGGCTTCTGCCAGGAGGTTAAGGGCAGGATGCTGTGTATCTGTGGGGCCATAGGGATGGTCGACACCGTGTATCCGTGAGGGCCCTTTAGCGGGAAGGGAAAATGAGGGGGTCAGAGTCTGTGCCACTTGTTCTAGGTGCTTCTCCTCACCTAGAGATTTTCCTTCTCGACTTAAATCTTGGAAGCTTCATTTGCTTTAGCAAATTACCTTAAATTTCTTAATCTACTTGGCAGAAATTCTTAAAAAGTGACAAAATACATATAAATGTATTTTGAGGAATGGAAGCCAGCATACCAACACTTCCCAAAGTGTGTGCTATGGAACAGTGTTCCTGGAGATATTAATAGGTGTTATGCAATAAGCAATAAAAGTGTTCCTTGTCAAACACATCTGAGAAACCCTGGTTAATAAGCCTTCAACAAGTATCTTTATCAGAGGCCTCTCAGGACTTTTAATAAGCTAATGCTCCTCATGGCTCTGGAGGAGGGGGCTTGATGTTTCCCAAACTTGCTTAATCAGGGACCTTGTGGGGCAGAGCTCTGGGAGGGGTTGAAGTTCTTCTCAGTGGCATGTTGTAACTGTGTGTGTCTGCAGATGCCGGTGGGTTCAGGGGGCGTGCTTTCACTCAGTAAGCTCTGACAGTCACTTGTCCACTTTTGCCCGTTCTATCATTTCTTCCCATTCTCACCAGTGTGCATGACACGGCAACTGTGAGCGGGAGTTTAAAATCCAGAAAAGCTTCTTTGGAAGCTTTTTTTTAAATTAAAGTCTGTCTTACCACACATGCTACAACATGGGTGAACCTAAGTGAAATAAGCCAGACACTCAAGGTCAAGTACTGTGTGACTGCATTTAGTGTGAGGTTCCTAAAATAGTCAGGTTCATAGATACAGAGAGCAGAATGATGGTTGCCAGGGGCAGGGGGAGATATGCTTGGGGAATCATTGTTTAATAGGTACAGAGTTTCAGCTAAGAGGATGGAAACGTTCTGGAGGTGGATGGTGGTGATGGTTACACAACATAATGAATGTACTTAATGCTACTGAACTGTACCGCTAAAGTGGTTAAAATGGTAAATTTTATGTTATACATATTTTAACACAATTTTTAAAGAAATTTAGTAGCAAAAAGGTTTTGTCTTTAGCCTGAGTTCTTTTGGTTTCAGTCCAGTTTCTTGCAGACTCTGGCCTGCGGAGTCTGAATAACTGAGTGCCCAGGATGCTCTTTCACCTGAGTGGAGAGAGGGCTCCTTGCTAAGAAGTATGTGTCTAATGCTGATGACCCCTTGCCATGTTCAGTCCTTTAATATGATTAATTTTCATTGGCAACATGAAGTTTACAACTTCGCCTGTCTTTCATAAGCATTTGCAATGTCCCTTTAGTAAAATCCAAGTTTTGATGTGATAATTCTTCTTTCACACACACACACACAATACATGTGAAATGCTAGGTCCCTAAGTAAAGTATTTTAGTTGGCATCGCCTTCTTCTAGCCGAGGCCCCTGGGGCAACCTCTGCAACTACAAATGAACTGTCACAAGCATAGGGCCCCAATGGCCACGGAGCTTCTGCAGTCTCAGGCTCAGATTTAGCCTCATGTCATGTTAGTGATTGAGAACCAGTTTCTCATCTAGAAAATAATGGTGGCATTAGCATTCTCTTTTGAGCATTTAAATGAGATGCCCTGTGCAGACCACACGCCTGGGCTCCCTGTAAACCACTTCCCTCCGTGATTCCCTTTGCCACCAGCCTGGGTGGGGCTGGCTTTGCCAACAGCCTTGCCCTTGGTGACTCAAACAGAACTCTTGACGCCTTTGCTCCCCTGCCCTGTTCCTCCCCAGTCTTCCCCATACCAGTACAGTGGCACAGCTATCCATCCAGGGGCTCAAGCCCAAACCGAGGAGGGATTATGAATTCCCCTCTCTTCCTCCCTCTCATTTCCATAGTCACCAGCAAGCCCGGGTGGAGCAATGACGTCTCTGTTTTCACCATCCCCACCTGAGCCAGGCCACCATCACCCCTCAATGACTTCCTGCAGGTCTTCTGTTCCACCCACAAACCTTTTTCCACTCAGCAGCCAGATCAACCATGTCACTCCCTTGCTTAAAACCTTTATGTGGCTTCCCAAGCCATTTGGAATGAAATTAAAATTCTTTCCCAGGGTTTAAATGCCCTCCTTCCTCTGCCCCCTGCCTTCCTCTATGAACTCATTACTCACACTTCCCTGCTCCCTCAATTTCTTCCAGCGCCTCAGCCTTCTGCCTTTTCCTTGCCAAGCCTGCCCCCTCCTCAGGGGTTTTGCACTCACTTTTCCTTTGGCCTGGGATGCTCTTTCCCCAAAGTTTTGCATGGCTGGCTCCTCCTGGCCATTTATCCCCCCTGCGAGCATCACCTCAGCGAGACCTCTACTGGTTACTCCAGCTGGGAACACCCTGTCCCCACAGTTACTTGGTTTCAAATGACTGTGCCTTGTTTTTTGAAGATTTTAACACTATCTGTAAATCACTGCTTTTCTTGTTATTGTCTGTCTTCTCCCTGTTAAATGTAAGTTCTGTGACACCAAAGACGTTGTTCATTGTCCATCCTCGGAATATAGGTTCCTGGTATGTAGTGGGAGCTGAATAAGTGTCGCTGGACAAAGGCATGAATGGACTTGGGTCATCTTTCCTGCTTGCTTCTTGGTTCTTTGTGCCATCCCTTGGTCACCCAGAACTTGTTCAACTCTGCCACCTCCTTGGGGTGAAGGAAAGGGGCCTTTCTATGACATGCAGGTTATCAAGGCCTATCAGGCAGTGAGAGTTCAAAATAGTTTCGTTTCTAGACTCTAATAAGTGGGAACCCTTCCTGTCCTCTAGTTAACAACTGTGCATTGGCCACGGGGCCTCTAGACTTCTCCCTCCCACTTCCGACGCACATTCCCCGGTGACAGCTCTGATGGGTGGGAAGTGTTGGGTCTGTCAGAAGACCAGAGTGGTGGACATACGAAGAGCATGGCATTGGGCAAGTTAATGAAATGCTCCGTGTCTCGGTGTCGCCATCTGGACAACAATAATCATGGGTTGGATAGGGATGGATATGTATTTTTGGAGTCATGAGTGTTTATTGCATATGAAGGGGTTTGTAAAAGGCACAGTTTATGCAGGAATGAGAGGTGATGGGACACTCTGTGTTTCTGTCCAGTGAGTGATGTACAGAGAAGACTCATAAGAACTGCCCAGTCTACTTAAAGGCCTCCTGGGTTTTGCCGTGGATTTGACCATCTCTTACACCTTGGATCTGTCTCTTGGCTTCTTGTACCCCCAGTGACACAGCTTCTGAGCAGGTCCTGAAAGGAGGTGTCAGATCCAACTTGAATTTCTCTGCATGGCCTTGCCCTGGGTCCTCCAGGACATGCCTCCTTCTGTATTCTTGTCACCTGGAGAGAAGGAGGGCATGAGTAACTCATTGGGGTGCTGTGGGAAGGAATTTGTCCCATCAAGAGTGCTGGTGAGAAGGCCTGGCATCGATGCTGGGGCAGAGGTTAACTCACTGAGGACAATGCTGCGTCGCTGCTCTACAGGGATGGGCACCTTGGAGAATGGCATCTGAGGGTCTTCCCCACTCTCTGCCTTGCTCGGGAAATGGTTTCCTGCTCCTTGCTTTGTGCATTGCTGGCATAAATGCAGGAGTAAGGTGAGGTCTCAGGAGTGGGGTGGGCAGGGGCAAAGGAGTTGGGAAATGGGAATGTAAGTTAATTTAGGATCATTGCCAGAGACTACGTATCTCCTTGGTCATTTGACTCATAGGGGTTTGCCAGCAGGTGGGAGAGGCAGTATGACTTGGTGTCACAGGTCCCCACTGCTGGGGACCCAGGTCCTTAAAGCACGTAGGAATGAGGGGGTCCAGGAACAACCTCCCTAGGAGGAATGATATTTTATACTAACATTATGTGATCAATACTAGATATTTAAAAATTCAGTGTTGTCATGGTGATGGAGATTATTTCCAAACTTTGAGCTATGAAATTCCCTATTCTGCTACTTCCTTGCATTTCCCAGGTAGTAGTGCCTGGCCCCAAAACTTTGTTTTAGTCATTCTGAGCATTTTTTCTCTTAAGGAGAGAATATAGCTCTCTCTCCGGCTTCCGGTTGCAGGGGAGATTGCTGCCAAGATTTGCAGCACGCAACTGAAATATGTTTTGTATTTTATGGACTTTGGCTCCTCGTGGAATTAAATAGCACTAATTACAGGAATATAGACCAGCAAGGGAGACAACTGTTCATTTCCTGATTTCCCCTGAAATTGAGAAGGGAAGGAAGGGGTAGAAGATGGGGAGAGGGCTGGGGAGAGAGCCTCCCACTAGACACTAGAGAGCAACAGAAGTGTTGCCATTTGGCCCGAAGGTGCCCCAAGTAGCCTGCTCCCTCATGGTGCCACTGTTTGCTGGAATTACTGGCTTCTTTGCTTGAAGACTGTGGGCTGGAAAGTGGGTGGCTGAGCCCTAAGAAGCAGGTCAGCCCTGAGGGGCCAGAGTGACAGGAGCTGGGGGTGCGGAGGCATTTCCAGCACGGTGGTAACTGGGAGAGGCCCAAGGATCTGAGAGCAGTGGGTTCCCAGCTGGGTTCCCCCAGCACCCTGCGCTTAGCATCGTTTCCAACCCTGTTGACTTTTTTCAGTTAGACAAGTCTAGTTAGAGATTTCACACAAGTCTAAGGAAGGGAATTCCAACTTCTTTTTTCATTTCTTCTTTTGCTAAGGATAGGAAATGAAATGGGCCAGAACCACCTTATCATGAGGTGTAAATGAAGCCCTTTTGTGAGTGAGGATGTTTCAGGGCATGGGGACCTCCTGTTGACTCTTCTGTCACCTGTCACTTATAGAGGCTCCAGAGGCCGGAAAAAGTGAAGACACCTCCTGAACTTATAAGGATCTGGCTCAGTGTATTGGGCCAACACCTAAGCAGACAAAGTGTGTCCTACGTCAGCTGTCCTTATTGTGAGAGAGATAGTAGAGTCAAGAGTATGACATAGGCCCACTTACCACATGAGTGCCCCATGTTCTCTGAGGGCAGGCTTTCCCAATGAGCCCACAATGTAGCTTTAGGCCTCCAAGAAGCCAATTTAAGCAAAGATGGAGAGTCTCAAGATAAACTTCAACACCAGCATTTTGTTTTCCAGTAAACATGACCCCCAGGGTTCATAGTCATCACCATTGCGTGGCTCTGCTGCCAGAGCCACTTATGGATCCCTCCCAACATCAGTGATGGCCACATTCCATGGAGCTAAACACTGCACTTTTATGTCTCTTAGGTGTAGCTCAAAAACAAACTCCGTCATCTCTCCTCCCTTCTCACCGTATTTCTAGTAGCACTATTTTACAGATGGGGAAAGTAAGCATCAGGAAAGAAGGGCAGCCTCTTAGTAGGACTTTGGCCTTAGATATACATTCCTGACACCTGTAGCATCCTTGCACAGTGATTCCCAGAGAGGAGGCTTTTACAGGTGACTTTGGTTGACATGTCAACAGTTGTGAGCTGAGACCACCCACCTCCTTCCTTGACTGTGAAAGGAGAAGAGGGCCTTGAGAGAGAGGATTTGTTTGGGTGATGCCCATGTGCCTGGTGCCAGGCTGAGCCAAAGCGGAGATGGTGAGCTAAGGGGAGTATGGGACCTGGAATCTGGGGGAACTGCAGAGCCTCCTTCCCAACTGAAAATCAGTCAGCAAGGCAGGACTTCAACCCACCTCCCCCAGGCGCCACCTGTGTGAGACAGGGCTGCATGGAACCATGACTGTCCCAGTGTCCTGGACCAAGTCTCTTCTCTGTCCCCCTGGTCTCGGGGCACCAAAAGTAATAGCAGATGTTCCCTTTGCCTCAACTTTTGGGTGTCTTGAGTACCTTTCTGTGATGTCCCTCCATTTCTGCACATCCAGAAGCCAGTGGGGCACCTTGGAATACTGGCAGCCAGCCCCTCCTGACCCCTGCCCATGGACAGGACATTCCTCACAGGCTGGCCAAGGCTAGGGTGGGAGAGAGTGACCACAGTGACACCAAGTCCAGCTGGGGCATCTGACCCCAGATTCAAAGCCGGCCTGTATCTTTAAGTGAGTCTCTGGAAAGAAGTTTATGATCTGTCCTCCCAGCCCAGGCTGCTATTGAGTGTTGTGTTTCTAAAGCCTCACAGCCAGACTTGGAGAGAAGAGAGTCATTGCTTAGCGACTCCCCTACCCGACCACAGCGCCTGGAATAGAAAGGGCTGCCGTGAGGTCATAATAGAGTTGTATCTTGGGCTGCCTGGGCTGAAGCTCAGGCTCAGCTCTGCTGGGAACAGCAGACTTGGCGAGGGAAAGGTCGTTCTGCACCCTGGGGGGTGCCCTCTAGGCCAAGGACAGGGAGGCCTGGGGGAAGAGAAACCACAGATGGGGCCTCAGGGGTCCAGGGAAGGCCTAATCTCTGAATGGGGGCTACTCACAGACTCACCTCCTGCGGAGGCTTCTTCCAGGCTGGTTCCAAAGGCTCTGTCCATGGTAATAGCGTTTCCCCAGCCCTGCCTAATAAACTGGGAAGCGAGGATTAAGAGCTCTGAGTAGCTGAGCTTGGTGCTGAATTTCCCAGGGACAGGGCTGGTTGCCTGGTGGCGCCCAGACTCTCAGTCTGGCTCCCCATTGCTCCCTCTCCCCCATCCTTTATGCCCTTTGCCAGCCCTTCCCCCAACCACCAATGTCACTGTTCTCATGCTCAAAAGAACAGCAGTAGCAGCAGAGGAACAGTGAGCAGACTGGAGGGATGGGCTCCTGGGCCCGCGGCCTGTACCAGCTATTGTTGCATTCTGGTTTTCTGCTGGGTGATGGCCAAGCTGACCTTTTTGAGTCCCCTACCTGCACATGAGACTGTCCAGAGACAGCACTGTGACCTCCTCTTGGGAGTTCAGTTGCTTTGACTTGATTTTTTCCCCCTAGTGGTAATGATGGATTGTGCTGTGACCCCCCACCCTTGGACACTTTTTCTTTTATGAATGTGGCACTCATTTCTGAGACAGTGACAAGAAGTAAGGTGGCAGGTGAAGCACATGGCGGGGAGGGGGTGGTGCGGGGAGGCTGCATGCCCATCATGGGCTTCAGACTGCTGCCAGTAGCACACTGGACCGTAGATGGTATGTGTAAATATAATTATCCTGAAAAAGAAATAAAAAGACAAGTCATGGTTCCTGCTGCTAGAAACCAAGAGTTTTTTTTTGGTGTGTGTGTTTTTTAATGTTTCTTTATCTTTATTGTTGAGACCATTACAGATGTCCCCCTTATAACCCCACTGATCCCCTCCTCCCACATCCATCCAACCCCCAGGCCCTCCCCACACCAATGTCCCCGTCCATGGGCCATGCCCATAAACATACAAGTTCCCTGATTAATCTCTTCCCACCCACACTCCCCTCTCCGCCTTCCCTCTGAGATCCCTCAGTCTGTTTCATGCTTCTGTGTTACTGGATCCACTTTGTTCATCAGTTTAGTTTATTATATTCCACATATAAGTGAGGTCATTTGGTACTTGTTCTTCTTTGACTGGCTTCTTTCACTTAGCTTAATACTCTCCAGTTCCCTCCATGCTGTGCCAAAGGTCGAAAGGCCCTTCCTCTTCACAGCTGCATAGTATTCCATGGTGTGAATGTGCCACAGCGTTTTATCCACTCATCTACTGATGGACGCTTGGGCTGTTTCCAAATCTTAGCTATTGTGAATTGCGCTGCTATGAACATAGGGGTGCATAAGTTCTTTGCGAATGGTGTTTGGGGTTCCTTAGGATATATTCCAAGAAGTGGGATCACTGGGTCAAATGGCAGCTCCATTTTTAATCTTTTGAGGAACCTCCATACTGCTTTCCATAGTGGCTGCACCAGTCTGCATTCCCACCAGCAGTGTACTGGGGTGCCCTTTTCTCCACACCCTCGCCAGCACTTGTAGTTCGTTGACTTGTTGATGGCAGCCATTCAGACAGGTGTGAAGTGATACCTCATTGTGGTTTTAATTTGCATCTCTCCAATGATTAGTGATGCTGAGCATTTTTTCATATGTCTCTTAGCCATTTGTATGTCCTCTTTGGAGAAGTGTCTATTTAGGTCCATTGCCCATTTTTTAATTGGATTGTTTGTCTTCCTTTTATTAAGGTGTATAAGTTCCTTATATATTTTGGATATTAACCCTTTATCCAATGTGTCATTGGCAAATATGTTCTCCCATACAGTGGGCTCCCTTTTTGTTTTGTTGATGGTTTCCTTAGCTGTGCAGAAGCTTTTAATTTTGATGCAGTCCCATTTGTTTATTTTCTCCTTAGTTTCTCTTGCCCTAGGAGATATATCAGCAAACATATTGCTATGAGAGATGTCTGAGATTTTACTGCCTGTTTTCCTCTAGGATTTTTATGGTTTCATGCCTTACATTTAAGTCTTCTAACCATTTTGAATTTACTTTTGTGTATGGTGTAAGTTGGTGGTCCAGTTTTATTTTTTTGCATGTATCTATCCAATTTTTCCAATACCATTTATTGAAAAGACTGTCTTTACTCCATTGTATGTTCTTGCCTCCTTTGTCAAATATTAATTGAACATAAAGCAGTGTGTTTATTTCTGGGTTCTCTGTTCTGTTCCACTGATCCATATGTCTGTTCTTGCGCCAGTACCAGGCTGTTTTGATTACAGTGGCTTTGTAGTATAACTTGATATCTGGTATTATCATCCCTCCAACTTTGTTCATCTTTCTCAAGATTGCCGTGGCTACTCGAGGTGTTTTTTGGTTCCAGATAAATTTTTGAAGTGTTTTTTCTAGATCTGTGAAATATGCTGTTGATATTTTAATAGGAATTGCATTTAATTTATAGATTGCTTTGGGTAATATGGACATTTTAATGATGTTAATTCTTCCAGTACATGAACACGGTATATTTTCCCATTTGTTTATATCTTCCTCTATTTCATTTTTCAATGTCCTGTAGTTTTCTGAGTAAAGGTCTTTTACATCTTTGGTTAAGTTTATTCCTAGGTATCTTATTTTTTTAGTTGCAATGGTAAATGGGATTTTTTTTTTAGTTTTTGTTTCTGAGAGTTCATTATTGGTGTGTAAAAATGCCATCAATTTCTGGGTGTTAATTTTATATCCTGCTACCTTGCTGAATTCATTTATTAAACCTAGTAGTTTTCTGGTGGAGTCTTTAGGATTCTCTATGTACAATATCATATCATCTGCAAATAATGACAGTTTTATTACCTCCTTTCCAATTTGGATGCCTTTTATGTTTTCTTCTTGTCTAATCGCTGTAGCTAGGACTTCCAGTACTATGTTGAATAAGAGTGGTGAACGTGGACACCCCTGTCTTGTTCCTGTTCTTAGGGGAAATGCTTTTAGTTTTTGCCCATTGAGTATGATGTTGGCTGTAGGTCTGTCATTTATGGCTTTTATTATGTTGAGGTATGACCCCTCTATTTCCACTTTGCTGAGAGTTTTTATCAGAAATGGGTGTTGGATTTTGTCAAATGCTTTTTCTGCATCTATTGATATGATCATATGATTTTTGTCCTTCATTTTGTTTATGTGATGTATCACATTTATTCATTTGCGGATGCTGTACCAGCCTTGCATCCCTGGAATAAATCCCACTTGGTCATAATGTATGATCTTCTTAATGTATTGCTGGATCCAGTTTGCTAGTATTTTAGTGAGGATTTTAGCATCTATGTTCATCAGGGATATTCGCCTGTAATTTTCTTTCTTTGTAGTGTCTTTATCTGGTTTTGGGATTACGATGATGCTGGCCTCATAAAAAGAGTTTGGGAGTTTTTCCTCCTCTTGAATTTTATGGAATAATTTGAATAGAATAGGTGTTAATTCTTCTTTGAATGTTTGGTAAAACTCGCCTGTAAATCCATCTGGTCCAGGACTTTTGTTTGCTGGGAGTTTTTTGATTACTGCTTCAATTTCATTAGTTGCTATCTTCTGCCTCTTCTTGATTCAGCTTTGGAAGGTTGTATGCTTTTAGGAATTTGTCCATTTCACCCAGGTTGTCCAATTTGTTGGCATATAATTGCTCATAATATTTTCTTACAATCCTTTGTATTTCTGTTGGGTCAGTTGTTATATCGCTTCTTTCATTTCTGATTTTATTTATTTGGGTCCTCTCTGTTTGTTTTTTAGTGAGCCTGGCTAAAGGTGCATCAATCTTATTTACCTTTTCAAAGAACCAACTCTTGGTTTCATTGATTTTTTGTATTGTTTTTTTAGTCTCTATGTCATTAATTTCTGCTCTGATTTTTATTATTTCCTTCCTTCTACTTCCTCAGGGCTTTTCTTGCTGTTCTCATTCTAGTTCTTTTAGTTGTTGTGTTAGATGGTTCATTAGAACTTTTTCTTGTTTCTTGAGATAAGCCTGTAATGCTATGAATTTTCCTCTCAGGACTGCTTTCATCGTGTCTCATAGATTTTGGGTTGTTTTCTGTTCATTTTCATTACTTTCCATGAAGTGTTTGATTTCTCCCTTGATCTCATTGGTAACCCATTCATTGTTTAATAACATGCTATTTAGGCTCCATGTGTTTGAATATTTTTTAGTTTTTTTATAGTGGTTTATTTCTAGTTTCATGGTATTGTGATCCAAGAAGATGCTTGACATGATTTCAGTCTTCTTATATTTGTAGAGACTTGCCTTGTGCCCTAACATGTGGTCTATTTTTGAGAATGTTCCATGTGCATTTGAGAAGAATGTGTATTCTGCTGCTTTGGGGTGAAATGTTCTGTAAATGTCAATTAAATCCGTTAGGTCTAGTGAGTCATTTAAGGTTTTTGTTTCCCTGTTGATTTTTTGTCTTGATGATCTGTCCAGTGCTGACAGTGGGGTGTTAAAGTCCCCACTGTGATTGTGTTGCTGTCAATTGCCCCTTTAAAGTCCCCCAAGAAATTTTTTATATATTTAGGTGCTCCTATATTGGGTGCATAAATATTTATAAGGGTTATTTCCTCCTGTTGGAATGATCCCTTTAGTATTATGTAGTGACCATCTTTATCTCTTGTTATGGTCTTTATTTTGAAGTCTGTTTTGTCAGAAACAAGAATTGCTCTTCTTTTCCTTTCCATTTGCATGGAATATTTTACTCCATCCCTTCACTTTTAGCCTGTGTGAGTCTTTTGCTCTCAGGTGGGTCTCTTGTAGACAGCATATATTTGAGTCCTCTTTTGTTATCCATTCAGCTACTCTATGTCTTTTGATTGGACCATTTATTCTGTTTACATTTAAAGTTACTATTGATATCAACTTATTTAATGCCTTTTTTCCCCTTTATGCTGATGTACCTTTCTCTCACTAGTCCTTCTTTTTCTTAGAGCAGTCCTTTTAGCATTTCTTGCAATGCAGGTTTGGTGGTACTGAACTCATTCAGCCTTTTTTTGTCTGGGAAGCTCTTTATTTCACCTTCAATTTTAAATGTTAGCCTTGCTGGATAAAGCAATCTTGGTTGCATGTTCTTGCTTTTCATTACTTGGAGAACTTCATGCCACTCCCTTCTGGCCTGAAGAGTTTCTGTTGAGAAATCAGCTGTCAGCCTTATGGGGGTTCCCTTGTAGGTCACTGTTTGACTCTCTCTTGCAGCCCTTAATAGTTTCTCTTTGTCCTTGACATTTGCCATTTTAATTATGATGTGTCTTGGAGTGGGTCTCTTTGGGTCCCTCTTGTTTGAACCCTCTGTGTTTCCTGAACTTGTGTGGCTTTCTCCTTTGCCAGCCTAGGGAAGTTTTCTATCATTATTTCCTCCACCAAGTTCTCTATCCCTTGCTCTCTTCCCCCCCCCCCCCCCGGCATTCCTATAATGTGAATGTTGTTTCACTTCATGTTTTCCCAAAGCTCCCTTAAACTGTCCTTATGCTTTTTAAGTGTTTTTTCTTTTTGCTGCTCTGATTGTGTGATTTTTTCTGCCTTGACTTTTAAGTCACTTATTCTATCCTCTGCTTCATTGAGCCTGCTTTTAATTCCTTCCAGTGCATTCTTGATATCAGATGCAGCATTCTTTATCTCTGTCTGAGTTTTGTTTATGGTATGTATCTCTTTTTTCATGTTTTCACTAAGGTCCTCGATCTTATCATCTAGTGCCTTCTTAAGTTCCTTGAACATCTTCATCATCCATACTCTGAACTCAGTTTCTGATAACTTGCTTAACTCCATCTCATCAAAGTCTTTTTCTGGTGATTTTCCCTTTTCTTTAATTTGAGGGTTGTTTCTTTGTCTCCCCATTTTGGTAGGTCTTAGTGTTTGTATCTATATATTAGATATATTTGCTGTCTCCCAGTCTTGTGGGGTGGGATTTTGTCTTGTGGGTCCAGTGGAGCCCAGAAGTGTGTTTTCCTTATACTTCTGAGCTCTTTGCTCTAGGTGTGTCCCTCTTGTGGGTGCCCCTTTTGTGGTTTCTTTATGTTCTCCTGTTGTGGTTGGGTATAGATTGTCATTGATCAGTCCTTGGGAGGACCGTCCTCTCAGGTTGGCTAACTGTGTCTCAATCCCAACCTCAACGTGTAAGCTGTTGTACGGGTGCTGGCAAGGCTGGATAATACACAACTAAACTTCCAGGAAACAAGGGGTATCTTACGAACTATCTTGATAGTCACAATGAAAACAACCCACGTGAAAATAGAACTGGGAGAGTGAGAAGAGAACACACACACACACACACACACACACACACAAAATGCTTAAGAAAGAGAGAAAGAAAAGTAACGCTTAGAGAGCGGTGTATATTGTTGTTAATACTGGTGGAAATTTAGAAAATAATAACAAACTAAAATGTGAAAAATAGAGAAGCTACTGGGAGATAACAGAAGCAGAGAAAAGATTCTGAAAGAAGGGCCAGCAAAAAATTAAGGGAGAGAATAGGAATAGGATAATAGTTGAAAATTAGAAAACAAAAATACAATAAAGAGAATAAGAGAAGCTAACAATCGAACAAAAAGACAGGAGGATAACAAAAAAAAAATGAAAGAAAAGTAGAAAAAGAAAAAAGAAAAAGAAAAAAATTATGCCAATGGATCAAGAGGAGCGAGATATAGCCCAGGTAGGGAGGGAGTCCAGTAAGAGATTTGGGGAAAACTATAGAGGAAAGCAGTAAACTTGGTTATAATGATAAAGTTCCAGTCGTTAAGCAAGGATATCAAGAAAGTCTTGATCTTAGAAGCAAGGATAAAACAAAACAAAGCAAATAACCAAAACAAAACTAAAAACAAGCTAAGCATTACAAAATTCTTTTTTAAAAAAGAGAAAAAAAATTTAGTTTAAAAATAAAAAAAATATATATTATAAAATTTAAAAAAGAAGAAAAAACAAATTTACTCCCCTTTCTCTTCTTCCTAAGGAAAAAAGAGAAAAAACAAACACTGAGACAAAAATCAAATAAACAAAAAACAAAAACAAAAACAAACCAAAACCAAAACCAAACCAAAAATCAGAAGAAAAAAAGATAGTCAATCAGGTGAGTTTCTTCTGGGCAGCTTTTGCTGTCTGCGGGTCACTGTTTTGTGTGCTGGTTTCAGTTCTCCTGGGAGGTGCTTGTGTATCACCCAATGTGAGGAGCCGTCTAGGTTTGGCTCTGGTGTCCTTAGGTAGATGGTTGATCTGAGGCTCTCTGTGGGCCACCTCCTCTTGTCAACTATTTTGCAACCTTAGAGTTGCCTGGTCTTACTCCAGTCTTCTGTAGAGTCTTTAGGGTGCAGGGTGGCTAGTGTAGCTCAGGGTGTCACTCCCCTTAGAGGTGTCGCTGTCAGGCACTCACTGTGGGGAAGTTAGTCTCTGCTCCACCGCCAGCTCCTCAGTCCCTACCCTGTCCTCTGATTCTAGGTCCCCAGGCTCTGGCCTGCTGCAGCTTCAGATTGATTTCAGCCTGTTGCCTTTTCTATATGGGCCGTTTCAGAGCCTGGGCTCAGTGGGTTCAATTAAAGAACATTCCAGTGAGCCCTTTGCCTGCCCAGCCCCCAGCAGGGGTTTTCAGCGTTTCCTCCAGTTCCCAAACAACAGTCCCTGAGGGTCTTATTCTAGTGATGTCCTCCTGTGAGCTGCTCCCCCTTCCCCCTCAGGACTGTGTCCTGTGGGGTGTCTGGGGCGTGAGTGAGCGGGACCCGCCCCTTTCCTGTTGGGGGCGGTGCTCCCGGCTGCAGGAGAGCTGGCGGGCTCCGCCCCTCCCTGCTCAGCTCTGGTTGGCTGGTCGCACCAGGCCCGCCCCTCAGACCGTCTCCAGCGCGGACCCCAATGGCAGCCTCCCTGGGCTGTCGGCGCAGTGCACGCCGGGAAGGTGGGAGCCAGTTCCGCAATCAAACTCGAAAACGCACGACGTAACACACAGGCCGAGTTCGCCCTGCAAGATTCCAGCGGGAGGGGACCCAAAGTCAGCTCCACGCAACTCCCTGCACCGCTGGTCTCAGCAAAGCTTCGGCGGCTTCACGCGCCACCACGGCGTCCCTCAGGGCTGGCCACCCATCCCAGCCTCCCGGCACCCGGAGCTCAGGGCGGGAGGGCTCCTCCCCTCCCCCGCGCCACGCAGATTCAGTGCTTTCTGGGGCTCAACACAGTGCCCCACAGGGGGGCAGAGGGTCCCCGTGTGCGGGTGCTCAGCGCAGTCCTCTGGACCCTCACCACTTGGGTGCCACAGCCCTTGGGACAGCCTTCCCTAGGGTCGGCACCCCGAGCACTAGACGCTGGTCGCAGCCGCCACTAGAAGCTTTGTTTCCTAGGCAGGCGCCGACCCCTCGGGGACTCACTGCTCCCCTGGGTCCCTCTGCCCTGTGCGCGGGGCGCTCCTTCCCCTCGTCTCTCCGGGTGTGGGATCCCCGCTTTTGGAGGCCATCCGCACTCCCGAGGGGAGGGAGCTTTGCAGCCTCCAGGCCTCCAGGCTCGGAGCCCAGCACAGGCCTCAGGGGACTCCCCCTTCCTACGCCCCCCTCTCTTACTGGACTCCGTGATGTCTCTTCAGTGCTCCCCACTCGCACTCCGTCCACTCAGGTATGTTTCTCTGGTTTTTCCAAACTGGCTACGTAGGATTTTAGGAGTAAATCGAGTCCGTGGCTGGGAGCAGGGGCCTCTGCTGCTTCTCACAGGGCCGCCATCTTCCCTTCCCAAGTGATGCTTTAAATGGACAAAACTGAGTATTTTAAGTACATATAAGACCTGGATTATAGCAGGGTAAAACTAGCATTGGAGTTTGGTCCCTGTTTGAGCTAGGCGGCCCAGAACCAAGAATTACTTTGTACTTTAGCTAGATGATCCCAGCTGCCATCTCATATATTCTGCTATGGAGTAGCCATTCATTCTTTCACTCATTGTTCATTCATTTATACATTTATTCATCCATTCATTCATTTATTACACACCTCCTATGTGTCAGGCTCTGGCTTGGGGCTGGAGGAACAGTGGTGAAATATATGTAATTTCTGACCTCTAGGACTTGTATTTTTAGAGAGGGGATGGCGTCAATGTGCAAAAACAACGAAGTTTGTAAAATGCGAGACTCGGGTGGGCACTGGTTTCTGCACTAACACGTAGTAGGGCCATCCTAGACTGGTGTCAGGGTCAGAGTCCTCCTTTGGAGGATGAGTCCCTAGGTGAGGGGGCTGGAGGGTAGAGCACCTGTGCAGAGGACAGAGAGGCATGAACAGGTGGAGAGCATCCCAAGAGACCTGCCAGCACAGCCCTCAAGGCCGATTCTGGGCAGACAGGGGAACACTGTGTTGGCTATGAAAGGCAGTACACACACCCAGAGCTCACCTGAAATAAAGCCTCACTGTTTGCAGAATTCTAACTTATCTCTGTGAGCAATGGGCTGTGGAGATCTCTTTGGCGTGCCCTCTTCCTATGAAACAATACTCTATTAGAGAGGGTGTGGTGAGAGAGAGACACTACTCTTTTGGCTAGAAGGCTAGATTTTATGGGTTGGGATTCCTTCATTAATAAGTGCCAGAAAACTGAATCCACACGGGCTTATGCAACAGGGGAACATTGGCTCATGTAATTGGAAAGTATAAGCATAGAGCTGGCTTCAGCGCACATGATCTAGACGTCTATATGATGTCACCGGGACTGGGACCCAGTATGCTCCGTCCTTTGGCTCAGCTCTGCTCTCCTCAGTATGTTGGCTTCATTCTTTTCAGGCTCCCATCCCTTCCTTCCACCCGCATGATTACAAGATGGTGCCTGTATTTCTTAGGCCCGCACCTCTCCAAGGTCACGTCCAATGTCAGAGCTGGAACTTCTCCCTCAGCACTCCCATCTAAAGTCCTATTGCCTCACAGAGATTCTGATTCATCCAGGGACCTACCCCTGGACCAATTACTGTGACTGCCCGACCCCTGCTCTGTGCTGATCGGTGTGGGCCCAGGTCACGTGTACACCCTTGAATAAAAGGTGGAGCTAATAAGAGCTTTGGGGCTGAGAGAGGGTAAAGGGGTGGATCCCCAGAGGATAATTGTATAGTAGCAAGAAGTAGATGTCTACTGTTTCTAACAGTGGCTTTTAAATTATTTTGATCACAACTGTATTAGTCAGGGTTCTCCAGAGAAACAGAAATCACAGAGAGAGAGAGTTTAAGGAATTGGGTCACACTATTAGGGAGGCTCTATGTCCAAAATCTGCAGGGTGGACCCGTGGACTGGAGACTCAGAGGAGAGCTCATTCTGCAGTTCAAGTTGAAGAGCTGTCTGCTGGCAGTCAGGCCTCTTGCTCAGGGGAGGCTAGTCTTTTATTTTGTTCAATCTGTGGCTGACTGGATGGCCACTCACTCACATTATGTGTATGTGCATGTGTGTGTGTGGGTGGGTTGGGGGGGGGTCTGCTTCACTCAGTGTCCACCAATTTAAAAGTTAATCTCATTTAAAAATGTTCTTACAGAGACATCCAGAATAATGTTTGACCACATATCTGGGCACCAAGGCTCAGCCAAGTTGACACATAAAAGTAACCATCACATAGACCAATGGAAAGAAATACATTTATATCACACTCAATACATACACATATTCGGCTGAGACAAAAGTCTCGCTAACCTGTGCTTGTCCTCAATGTGACATGCTCTAATTTCCCTCCTCTATTTTATTTCACTTAAACAGCATGTGTGGCCCACTCAGTTGGTTTCTGGACTCGTGATGGGTTGTAGAGACGATTTTCTGAAACAGCATCTTAGACTATGTTTTTCGAGTGTCCTCTTGTCCCATAGCAGATGTCCTGAGGGTTAGCACTCTGTCCAGAGGTCAGAGAAGGCGCCGTGGGCAATGAGGGAGACATGGAGAGCTTCCCAAGTCCCAACACAATTGTGTGTGACCTCAGCCAGGACTTGTACCTGCTCCTGCCTCAGTTTCCTTATCTGTAAAGGGGTATACTTATGAATGCCTCTCCAACCTACACCTGTTGTGGACAATAAAATCAGAATGTGGCAATGTATGTGAAAACACCTTGTAAACGCCAAGGTAATTTTGTGAGGTAATTGCTATTTTAAAATACTCTATCATAACTTTCTGTCCCTCTGGAATCTGAGAGGGTGGTGCTGTTTCATGAAGATTAGTTTGGGCTCTTCAGAACTTGCCTCATAAAACAAAGACAGCTCCAATTTCTTTAATCAAAATGATGATGCTCAGCTTCTAAAAATGAGTCCCATCTTCTCTGAGATCATTCAGAATTAAAATCTGATTTCAAAGAAGGGAAAATTGCAGTGTATTTGGGTTTGATTCAGAGCCATTGAGTTCTGTTGCCTTCGCTCCAGTCTCCCCCTGTCCCTGTCTCGGTGAGTCCTTTGGGGCAACCTGGAGATGCCTCGGTCACATTACTTGTCTTTAAGAACCAGAGTTGGGCTGAATGCCACCTCTAATACTTTGTTTTAAAGTGGCTCATTGATGACCTGAGAGAGAACTGGTGGGCAGGATTGAGGGTTTTCTAGGTTGGGTCACACGTATGGGGATTGGTGTCTTGGCATGGAAACCACACTGGAAGCCTGGATGGAGCAGCCTGGGGGCAGGGGACTGGCAGCTCTGCCCACCCATGGGACTGGAGCTGGGGTGGGAGGACTGCTCGCAGGTTGGGTCACCTCTGCGGTGCCCAGTGGGGTCTCTGGTGCGGCAGGCTGGAGCCCACGTCCTTGCCTGTTCCCTTCTCTTCCATCTCTCTGTTATTTGTTTTCTAATCAGTCCCTTTTGTGGTGTATAAAATGAGAGGCTGGTTTTTCCTATCACTCATTATTGCTTTCTGAGGAACCCCAACCCTCCAGGCGCGGTAATTTCAGCAGCCTCAGATGAGAGCAATGAGTGTTTGAGATGCGTAACTGTGTCTCGTTTCAGTGCCTAATAGAAGATGGAGAATGAGCCCTGGCACCTTTCTGCTCAGTAAATTCATAATTACAGGCTTCCGAGTCTCGCCTCTTGAAAATGAGAGAACTGTCGATTGGCTGTGGTTCTGTGAGTGTGTACAGTAGGGTGGGGGCGTGGCTGGCACACTTTCTCTGGGGATTGGCAGTTTCTGATACAGGGACTGCTGAATGTCCCCTCCCGGGGGTTGGTGTCTGAGCCCTGCCCTGCATCTGCTCCAGGTCTGGAATGAGGGCTACGGTCCTGCTGGAATTTGGTTGCTGGCAGCAATGTCCCAAGAGCTGTGTTAGCCAGCAGAGCAGATGGCCACCCAAAGGGCAGGCTCCTCCAAACAAAGGCCAGGGAGCAGATGCCGAAGTGGGTTCAGATAAAGTCATAAGAGAGGCCATGGGTGGTGGCGCGTGCAGTGAACTGGAAGTCCAGAGACTTGAGCTTAATCTCACCCCACCCTGAATTCACTATGTGACCTCCTGCAAGTCATTAATTTCTCTGGGTCTCAACTTCCTTCTCTCTAAAATCAGGGATTGGGGATCATTAAACTGGATTATCTCTTCCAGATAAAAAAGTCTAGATTTTTCTCTGATACTTGGGTTTGCACAGGCAATTCAGGATGAACCATCCAGACTCCTCAGCGCTCTAACTGAGATGGTGCCATCAGGTACCATCTCGCTATCATAATCCTAATCCTTTTAATCTTATTTAAATCTCATCAACAACAAAGATCATTTGTTTAGCACTGTGTGTGTCAGGTGCTTTCCAGTCATTAATGCTTTTAGAAGTAGACAGCGTGGCCACCTGATGGGTGCTACCTGCCAGGTTATGCCCTGTAAGTCCCAGGGGTTTGCTTTTTACCTACAGAGCTGTCAGGGGAGGTGCTTCTGGGTGATGTCGTGGATTTCTGTGTTTGGGGATTTATCTGAATTAAAAAGGGCTTCCAAGTACTTTGTGTGCTGGGCTATGGAACTGCATGTTCCTAGAAGAATTCAGGCTTTGCAGTGATACAAACCTGAGTTTCCATTCCAGCTCTGTCACTTATGAGCCACCTGCCTTTGCAGAGCTAGTTTCCTTACCTGAGGAGCAGGTAATACAGCCTTGACCCCAGTGAATAGTGATGCTGAATGAGGTGAGGTAATCCATGTGCCAATGTTTGCATGGGGCCCGGGGCACAGTGAATGGTCCACAGATAGTGATATTGCTCCTTGCTCCCAGCCTCTCCTTCTGCCAATCAGGAAATAGCCTCTGATCTTCCACTGTGTGTGGGTGCTGGGCTGCAGCTATGGGCATACTAGTGAGCAAGGCCCTCATGGAGCTCACAGCTCTCAGCTCCAAACTCAGTTCCTTCTGCAGAGACTAACTGGAGAGAAGTATAGATTTTCCTTTCTGGGGCCATTGCTCTTTTCTTTAAGTTTCTTTCCTTAATACCATGCCCTTCAGTCTCAGCCTTGCAGCGACGTCCTGACAAACTCGCGGTTCTCTCTTTCCGGCCCTGTTTCTATCTGACTCTCAGGAATCCTGCTCTCCAGACAGACCTTTCCTGGTATACATCCTGTTTGATATGCCCGGGATTTTGCTATGCTGGCCCCTCCCCAAGGAGGCCTTTCCCTTCCAGCTCTGTGTGTCCTCTCCAAGTTCATGGCTCAGCCCAAATGCCATTGCCTCCCCAAGGCCTCCTACAGCCTTCTCCGTGCTTCCTCACCCCAAGTTAGAAGTCAGTTTCTTCATGCAAACTCCCAAAGCACTCTGTGGTGCATCACAGAGCTTTCTGCCATCCGAGTAACTTCGGTTCCTGTGCTGGGTGCCGATCCAGCCTTGGATTTGAAAGTGCCTGGCACATTTCACATGTGCTCTGAGCAAACATTCCCACATGGCGAGGATGAATGAAGGCCCTCAACATGCAGGACTGCTGTCAGTTGTGGGGTACACCATCTGCCAGAGTCCCCTCCTCTGACACTTACTTGAGAAGACCTGTGTTTCCATTGGGACCTGAGCCTATAATGTCAAGGTGCTTTCTCCTTTCTTCTCTTGGTTTCCATCTAACTTCGTGCTCTTTCTTTGCTGGAGGGTTTTCTGTTGCTCAACAGTTACCTCTTCCCATTACCTTGTTTTTGACATGTTTGGGTGTGAGCGAGACAAATTCCACAAAGCTGAGACACCCCCAAATAAGACGTAGACGTAGGTCATTCTGCCTGATTTCTACCCAACTGTAAGGAACGGGAACCTGTCCTCTGGACTCACATGCAGAAAGCATCTTGGGTAGGAATTAATGAGACCATTAGGATGGAAAGCTGTTTTATTCCACCGGGAGTTATTTATTTTTTTCCCAGACCACTTCTTAAAGCACTTGTTCACTCCCTTTAATGGAAACCTCTCAGAGGAGGCCCCACTGTGGGAGGCAGCCAAGATTTGCCTCATTAAAAGGACACTGGGACTCAGAGCCGGGCAGTGTATCTAGAGGACCTGGTTGCTGCAGTAGTGAGAAGGGTTTTTGATTTGGGCTCATGCACCATCCATCCAGCAGACGGGATGGGGGAGGGACAAAGGAGAAGCTTCCCTGCAGTAGGTGCAGAGCCAGAGGGCCCAGTGGCAATGCACAGCGGTTGTCTGAACTACTCCGCTGTGTATAAACAATAACCAGGGTGCATCCCCACCTGTGCCTGGCTACCCTGAAATGGTTCGGTAGTTAAGAATGAGAACCTGCCATGGGCTTGTACAGCGGGTTTGAATCTGCCTCTGCCACTTTTAGCTGTGCAAGTTACCTGACTTCCCTACGCTGGAAAGTGGGGATAGCAATACTACTAACTTCAGAGGTCTCTGAGTCAGGGTCCTGGCAAGAAACAGTACATGCAAACTCACTCACTCGCACAAAGGTTAATTCAGGGGCTCTTGACAAAACTGTGGCTCCTTTAGAGGCAGGGAAGTATTTAGGGGAGGAAGTAGTGAGGCCTTATTTTCTCCTCTAGGACCACATGGGGTGGGAAGGAGGTGGTTCTCGAACCTGGAGACAGAGAGGCTGGGTGGAGAGGCCTGCCAGGGCCCTGCATGGGCCCTGTGGACAAGGTCACAGCCAGTGCATGCAGCCCACCTCTGTTTCTCCTGTCCTCTGCCCCTTCCTCCAGCCTTCTGCTGATGCTCCCCGCTGGCTGCACCTAATCAGGCCCAAGGGCAAGGAGTCTGTGGATGTACCTGTGTATAGGTCAGCCTCCTGGGTGCAGAGAAGGGTGGAGAGAGGATCTGGAGGGACAGATGGAAGATCCCAGCACTGAGTTTTGTTAAGTTGAAGTTTAGGATTAAGATTTGTTTCTGGAAGTTTCTGGACAGCTACTGCACAGCCAGGCCCTCGGAGTCAATACTGTTCGTCATCAATATCATCACTATTATCATCACTACCATCACTATTATTTCTGCTATTATTATTACTGAAATGTTCTCCTGTGGCTGTTGCCACTAGCTCTGGCTGTCCCACGTACCCATGGCAACCATGTCCCTTGGCTTCTAGCTTCCCCCAGTACAGTTCTCTGTTTTGGCGTGAGCAGAATACTTTGAGGATTCCCAAGGCAAGCTATAGGGTGAAGCTAAGCTGCTGTCCTTGTCACCCAGCATCACATCTTTCCTTTCCTTTGCAGGGACCCTCCACTCCTGAGTCCTGGCCCCCCAGGAGGACACTTCACCAGTGCTGCTGTGCCGTGAGGACCGGCGTCTGAAATGAAAGCCATGCCCTGGAACTGGACTTGCCTGCTGTCCCATCTCCTGATGGTAGGGATGGGCTCCTCCACTCTGCTCCCCCGGCAGCCACTCCCACTGTCCCAGAAGCGATCTTTTGTCACATTTCGTGGGGAGCCAGCTGAGGGCTTCAACCACCTGGTGGTGGACAAGAGGACAGGGCACATTTATTTGGGGGCTGTCAATCGGATCTACAAGCTCTCCAGCGACCTGAAGGTCTTGGTGAGCCACCAGACAGGGCCGGATGATGACAACCCCAATTGTTACCCACCCCGCATAGTCCAGACATGCAATGAGCCCCTGACCACCACCAACAATGTCAACAAGATGCTCCTGATCGACTACAAGGAGAACAGGCTGATTGCATGTGGGAGCCTGTACCAAGGCATCTGCAAGCTCCTGAGGCTGGAGGACCTCTTCAAGCTGGGGGAACCTTTCCACAAGAAGGAACACTACCTGTCTGGAGTCAACGAGAGCGGTTCAGTCTTTGGCGTGATCGTCTCCTACAGCAACCTGGATGACAAGCTCTTCATTGCCACGGCGGTGGATGGGAAGCCAGAGTATTTCCCCACCATCTCCAGCCGGAAGTTGACTAAGAACTCAGAAGCGGATGGCATGTTCGCTTATGTCTTCCACGATGAGTTTGTGGCCTCAATGATTAAGATCCCGTCGGATACCTTCACCGTGATCCCCGACTTTGACATTTACTACGTCTATGGCTTCAGCAGTGGCAACTTTGTCTACTTTTTGACCCTTCAGCCTGAGATGGTGTCTCCGCCAGGCTCCACCACAAAGGAGCAGGTTTATACATCCAAGCTCGTGAGGCTTTGCAAGGAGGACACCGCCTTCAACTCCTACGTGGAGGTGCCCATCGGCTGTGAGCGCGGTGGGGTGGAGTACCGCTTGCTGCAGGCCGCCTACCTGTCCAAAGCCGGGGCCATGCTCGCCCAGACCCTCGGAGTCCATCCAGAGGACGACCTCCTCTTCACTGTCTTCTCCAAGGGCCAGAAGCGGAAAATGAAATCCCTGGATGAGTCGGCCCTGTGCATCTTCATCTTGAAACAGATCAACGACCGCATTAAGGAGCGGCTTCAGTCCTGCTACCGGGGCGAGGGCACGCTGGACCTGGCCTGGCTCAAGGTGAAGGACATCCCCTGCAGCAGTGCGGTGAGTCTAGGGAGGCTCTGAGGGCGAGGGTGACATGGTGTGGAGGGAGGACCCTAGCCTGGGGCCTCCGAGGGCTGTGAATCACCCATGCAGTTTTGCAGATGGGACAAGTATATCTGGTCTCTGGGTCTCACTGGACTCAGATCATTGTCAGCTCAAACATGCTGTGACTATACAGCTGAGCTTGTAAGAGTCAGAGCCAGACCTAAAATGTATGAGGTACTTGTTTCTATTCCGAATTGGCTTATAGGAGAGTGCTAGGAATAGGCGGGAATTGTGTGACTTATATGTCACATGCACCAGGCATGGTTGAAGGCCAGTATCATATGCTGTAGGGCAAGACATGTACCTACCAACCAACCAGGCCTGTGAATCACTTTCTTGGGAGCTCAGAAGAAAACCATTACTGGGAGTAACAGAGTCAGTCATTCTACATTTGAGAAAGATAGGGAATTCCAGGAGAGCTCTCTTCTCAGCCCCTGGTGTGTCTTTAGGAAACGAAATGAGAGCAGAAGTAGGGTTAGAGCCCAACGAACATCGCGGGAAAGCGGAACATGCTTAGAAAACTGTATTTATTAAACATCCTTCGTGTGCACAGCTCCACAGAAGAGACTTGTCACAAAGTCAAGAGGCAGCCAAGGAACAGTTCTGAGTGACAGGAGTGCTGAGGGAACTGAAGGATGGGGAGAGGGGAGGGTTTGGCTTAGGAGGCCGTCCCAGGGCCTGTGGGGCCTGAGGGACAGACCAGACCTCAGGCTGCTGCCTTGCTGGTTGATCACAGGGGCACTAGTGACACAGCCTATCTCACTTGTGACCCAACATGAACAGCATGTGCCTTTCTGTGGTCTGACTTCTGTTCCCCTTTCAAACGCTCCAATTTTTTTTTCTAAATCATTGGCTCAGAAGACTCAGCACTTGGCATCTCCTATGCCCTATGTCACTCTCCTTTCCATTTTTTCTGTTTATTGTCCAGTTAAAAAGTTATGAACCTAGTGGGAGAAACTCTATCCTATAATCTTAACAAGGAAAGGAAAATTCACCCATCAGGTAGAAGTGTGCATTTGCAAGGATGTGATTCCTGACGTCTAGTCAGACTGTGGTGGAATTCCATATTAGGAAATGTATTTGGGTTGACTTAAAAAGTGTAAGTTTCCCTTCATAAGGCATGACCATGTGCCAAGCTGATCTCAGAGGGCACTGGCACCTACTCCACCCAGCATATTTCTGCAGTCATTGGGATCTGGGGTGAGGTAGAGGAGAGAGAGGAGAAAGGAGGAACTCTACAAAATTTGGTCTTTGGTGCCCTAACATTTAGGCTCAGACTGCTTTCCAGTGGTGAGTTTCCTAGGTACCTGGGCTGAAACTAAACGATGCCATTCCTCCTTGGAGGCCCTGAAAAGCCAGGGGACCCCTAGTGTTACAAAGGAAATGGGAGAGGTACTATGGGTCAAATAAGGGCAAGATGTGTACCCACCTTCTTAGCAACCACGCCTCCAAATCACTTTTCTAGGAGCTTAAATAAAACCATTACAGGGAGTACAGTCAACAATTGACAGTCATTGCCAGGCCAGAGAATCAAGGGGACTCTACTGTGTCTGCCGAGCCCTAGCAGGTGACATATCCTTTGGAGTCTTTGGTTTGGGACCATAGCTGAGCCACCCAGGAGAGTCTGTGGAACAGGCTTATGAACTTGGGGCAGGGGCATGGACTGCTCCCAAATTAAAGCAATGAGTGACAGTCCACGTGCTGTGCTGGGTATAGGTGTATTACACACTCAAACATAGTCCCCAGGAGATGCCTTAGAATGTTGGTGTGGGGACGGCCCTGAGATCCTCTAGTCTAAACTTTCATTCCAAGGCTCAACCAAGGGAATGAATTGTCCAAGGTCATAGGTCTGTGAGTGAATGGCAGACACTGCCTTGAGGATAATCCCCTTTCCTCTCTTATCACCACATTTGCACACAGCTATATGGATGCATATGTGTACACACACACATGTGTGTGTGTATGCACATGCACAATAAATACCCTCATGGGCATGCATATATATTCCCTAGGTTAAAAACTGGCAAGTCTATGCTGTGTGCTTACTAAACAACTAGTTTTTTTGAGGTCAAAGGGTTGGGTAATTTTTCTGTAGACACCCTTCTGTAGAGAACTTGCTCGAACTCTGTCTTTTTGGGAGTAAAATCAGCTGCAGGGATGAGCCTGGCTGCCCATGGGCAAGATTTGCCTCTCCCTTGCTCTCTGCCACAATACAAAAAGTCAAGTTCCTCATGGACGTCTGCAGAGCTGCAGGTCCCAACACCACATGGTGGCCTTGGAGAGAACAGAGGGAAACAGCTTTGCGAGACAGGCTAATGCCAGGACTGGAGTAATGGAGCCAGATAACAGGCTTTTGATTTTTCTTTGGCTTTAATTAGCCCTTTCAAGTTAGAGGCAAGTTCAGGGCTGAGAGCAGAAAGGAGGAGACCAGAAACTGCTCACGGGGCTGGGGCTGTCTCCCAGCCAGGCCGAAAGGCCACACTGGCTTTTAGTGCGCAGTATCAGTTTCCTTTGATTTGGCCGATCCTCGAGTTTCTTGCTCTGGAGCTCTAGGCTGCAATTCATTTGGCCTCAGCTCAGACCACACATGTTTCACACACCACCAGCCAGGCCAGGCTCCGGAGCATCCCACCGAGGAGCCCTTGTCGGCACACTGTTGGCAAACACAGCTTTTCCTCCACCGATTCCCGTGCTGTGCTGTTGGGTTCCTCTTTTTTCCCCCCTCCTGCCACGAGGCAGGCAGGGATGGATGAGGTGACCTCTAGAGTTCTCTTTGTCTCCAAGTCCAACAGTCTTTTGAGGCCTGTGCAGTGGAACCCACTTCAGATGGCCTCTGTCCTGTGGCGTTTCAACAGTGGAAAAGTGGCCCAGGAAGTGGCTTTTAGGACTTGGGTTTTGCAGGGTAGGGGTCTCCTATGGGTTTTATCACAGTCACAACTCAAAGAGCATGCAGAGGGGTGTGATTAGTGGTTTGTTTTTACCCTGCTCCTGCTGTTCAAGTTCCCTAGGCTAAAATGTGCATCCTGTGGCACTCTTCAAGCTCTTCTGGCCCCTCCCATTTCCTGGGACCCACATTCTCTCCTCTGCTTTCAAAACTCAGAGCAGGGAGCAGTGTAAGCAGTGAGGCCCCTGATCCCCTAGCTAGGTCCCTGCTGCCCCTTTGGCTGTATTCGGGAGGATCCGGTGGCATGGGGGGACAATACCTATGTGACTTGGCCTGCCATGCCACGGGGCATCCCTGGAGCTGAGTGGTGGGCCACAGCCTGGCGACCAGGTGGGGAAGAAGCCACATACTGTGAGGCTGGACCTTGGTCTGCAGGCCCCCAGAGTGTTCCCTGTTTTTATTGCAGATGAATGGAGAAGGCTGGCTGAGCCCACATCAGAGATAAGGGCCGGGGTCAGCAGTGGCCTCCTCTCAGGACTGTGTTACTGTGAATGTCAATGTCTGCTGCCAAAGTAAATTCCTGAGTGGGTGTTGGATGTAGAGGCTGGGGAAGCAGTCTTGTATTTCCTGGTGCTTGGGAGGGATGGAAGCCTCTTTTACCTTTGCCTCTGGGCCATTGTTTTCCTGTGTCCTGGGTTTTTTAGCTTGAATGGAAAGAGGGATCCAAGAACAAATGGGGTAACATCTGAAAATTGCTCTAAGGATCTTAGGAGGGCATGGGCAGAAGGAGGGTCCTAGCAGGATCAGACGGGGTCCAGTTTGTCTTGAAATTTAGGGTACTGAACAGCAACCTGAGGTCTTTTGCTGATGATCATCTGGGCGAGTTAATGATGATGTGATTTCTGTTTCTGCTGCTCAGCACTGGGAGAGTCTCTACCTCTGATCCCTTTGAAGGCTGCTTCGTAGGCTCCTAAAGCCTTCTGTCTGCAGAGCATGCGACAATTGGGATGAGGAGCCCACACATAGCTCATAGTTCTGTCATGTGCCAGGGTACTAAGCAGGCCAAGTTGACAGCTTCCAGCCTTTTCTTGGGAGCCCTGACACCCTGACCTGGAGTTGGCAGCCAGGCTGGGGGGGGGGGGTGCTATGTGGGCCAAGGTTCTTGTTTTCTACATGGGACATGGGACCTGGCATTCTGGAGTCCCCCAGGCATGGCTATCTATTTCTCTTCAACCTTTCTTCTGCCTTCTGGGACAACCTCACAGAAAACTAGCCTTTTTCTCTCTGAATGTGTGAATGAATGGCTGAATAGCTGAAGCATTTATTAGGCCTGTGACAAGGTACTCATACTCGGTGGATGCCAAGAATCATGAAATGGCATCGATCTCTAGGAGCCCAAGAGTCCAGGAGTGAGATGCACCCAAGCAGGTCATCATGGTCTATGTGATAGGGATAATGGCCATGGTCCTGGGAGTGGCCATCACTCCTCCACTCAAATCTTCCCAGAGTTTGGAACTGGTGAGTGGAAGGAGGAATCAAGGATTGTCAGCTTGAGTGCAGATAAGGCTGAATGGTGCAAAAACCAGCTTTTTATCTCCCCCTCAAGACTTGAACTTAGAATGACCTTCCAACAGAAAATGTAGGTCCCTGGGGGCAGAAACTCTTATCCAGAGTCATCACTGCCTCACACCTGCCAAGCCCCATTAGTGGGAGAGAGAGTGGCAGCTTCTGAGCAGCCTGGTAATCCCACAGTAGGAGTGCGTATGGTGCTTGATGGTTTACAGAAGGGTCCATGGGCTCCTTTTCTTCTCTCAGCAATGCTGGGGGTAATAGGAAGGGAGGGCAGCTGTCCCCTCCAGTTGAAGAAATGGAGGAATAGAGAAGTCAAGTGCTTCACTCAAGGTCATATAATCTGTGGGCTAGAATCTACTATACACCCTAATTCTCAGACGGCTGCTTTTCCCACTGGTGTTTCTCAGTGGTATGCTGGTGGCACCTGGGTGGGACAATTCACTGCTTGGGCATTGCAGGACATTTACAATCCTGGGCACTAGAGCATTAAGTGTCGATGGGACTCCCCAAACATTGCAAGAACTAGAAAAGCCCCTCACCTTTGTAACAGTGGAGAAACAGTTAGACCAAGCACCTATCTGACCTTAGAGTTTACCTGCGAGCCCAGCCAGCCCCACCAGGTTCACAGAGGCACACGAGCTGAGCTCTTTATGTTTAACCGCAAGCTTCGTTCATGTCCGACAGTGAGTAGTGAAGGAGAACCCAATTCATGGGTGCTGTTACTTTTACTCTTATATTTATTATTTCTCAGGCATAGCAACCCTGGGAGGAGACAGAGTCATCCCCCTGGACTCAGGCTGGCCCCCCATCCCAACCTGGACAGTCACTCAGGTTCGTCTGGCGCCTGGGATCCTGAAACTCCATGAACATGAGCATCCGGAATGGCCAGGCGGTCATCCCAGGCTCCGGGTGCTGGTCTCTGCCAGTCTGCTTGGGGTGTTTTCTTTTCCCTGTCAGCAGGAAGGGCAGCTCTGAGTAGATGGGGTGTATCCTGTTGTTTATGGCGCTGGGCAAGGTTCCCTTTCTGCTCACTCACAGTCCTCTCTCGTAGACCAGGAACTCCCCCTCTTGTTGCCCCAGCCCTCCTTTCCACCTCCACTGCATTTTCACCCCTTCTGCCTCACACTGTGGCACACTAAATACGCCCACTCTACTCCATTCTCAGGTCCCAATGAGAGCGCACAGCACCAGGCTCCTTTTATATACGCACAAGCACTCACCCCTCACAGCCTTTGACACCATACCCCTGACTTCCAGTTTAGCATTTGAGGGGCTGCCATATCACAGCCTGAAGCTTTATAGAATCCAGTCTTCCCCCTCTCCCCTCGAGATGCCTTCTTCCTAGGTATTCAAGTGAAAAACCCATCCATTTCCCTCTTTGCCCATCAGGGTTTGCAGTGAAAGTCACATCCCAGTCAAGTATGCACGGTGTTTTCGAATACAGGTGGTAGCCGCACCCTGGGTGGTATGTTGGGCCTAGTGAGAGGAAGGGACTTGAGGTTGGCCTCCTAGATTGGACACGTTCTCCCAGGATGCCACCCTGGAGCCCAGCAGGTCAGCAGGGAGAGTGTCAAGACCCAGGAATCACACATGCAGAATTTTAACACAGAGAGCTGCCGAGAGACCTCAGCATAGGTTTTACTGATCAGGATGTGGGGCCATGCAATGCTGCACCCTAATCCCGAGATACCTACTTCATGAACCCTGGATGGAAGCATCACACCTACAATCACACTCATGTGTGTACACACACTCTCTCTGTTCCAGATGCCCACTTACTTTCTCACGGCGTCTGTCTTCCCCTCCTTTCTGTCTGCCTGCTGTGTTTCACTGCCTCACTTACACTCACACTCTGTGCACTATCATCTCTTAGGCTCCCTCTAGCTCTCACTTTCTGTGATTTATTCTCCCTCACACCCCACATTACACAAAGCAGCTAATACAGCAAGATCTCTCTCACATGTACACATGAACATGCAAGCACCCCATATGGTATGCGATAGCTCCCCAAATAGGCAGCCCACCCTCTCATTCAATCAGCGCACAGACCAGCCGACTTACCAGTCCAGAGCTGCATCTCTGGGCCTTTCCTTCAATTCCAGTCATCCTCACAGGGTGGCGTCTTGGCCTGGATCCTGGCCTGAGAGTCTGAGGCAGTCCTAGCCCCTGAGATGTCACTGGGCTGGTGAGCAGCTTCCCTTTTGCTCTGAATTATGCATTTCATCTCCAAGAAGGAGGTGATAAAATATATCCCTTCAATAAAGTGTGCCAAGACTCCTAAGGAGAGAGAAATACATAGACATTCATAAGTAACAGTAGACACGGAGCACTTCCTATGTGTAGGGCACGTAAATAGCTTTATAGCACCGTCTGGGTGTTCTCCTTGGTTATAATAAGCGCACGATGGGATAGAAGGAGACTTACTAACCTTGCTGTGATTTCATACTTGCGTCTCTTCTCCACTGGTATCTGATTGAGAGAGATTTGGGCTGTGACTCACCCTGATGTTGTGGTTAGTATCTCAGGCCTGGGACATGCCCGTTTGCCTCCCTTTCCACCTGGCGGCACATGTGGTGAATGCTAAGCTGAATCATTTGAAGGAGGGGACACACTTCGGGCCACCCTCTCCCTGCTGTTACCTTCAGTGTCCCATCTTTTTTGCCAGGCAGAAGGGAATGACTACACATGGGCACAGGCCACGTGGTTCTTTTCACTAACAAAGTTAGTGGAGAGAGAGAAAAAGACAACTAAGGGAGCTCTCCCTTCGGACTCTGAATTTACATTTTTTCCCAAGTGGATGGGCCCACATGCTGTCCGCGTATATGAAACGGAATCAGCGGGAGACAAGAAAGGCTGCATCTTTCCCTGGTCCCGGTGTCATTACTGTGTCTCTGTCAGTGGTCCAAAATATAATGGGATTTGTTCAGCTGATTTATCCTGCATGCAGGCGACATTATCCAGACTCACACTCGGGCCTGAGGAGCAAGAGGGGAAGATGGCATGGCAAAGAGAGTGGGGCTAATAAAATTTATTCCCACTAACAAGGGAATGACCTACCCCATAATTCAGCCTGGCGAGCGGGGCCAGTGCTTCCCAGCGCCCACCAGAAAACACACAACTTAATCATCCTGGCATGTCCCACTCCAATTACAGTTCCTTTGGCGACCGAGCTTGTCTGCAGTAGACTGGGAGGGGAGTGAGAACGCGAGATTGATGGGCTTGTGGGATGTCTTTGCCCTTGACAAGTGGCCACTGGAGACCCCTGAAGCTAAGGTACCGGGCAGCACCCAAAGGGGTTTTGCTCGGGATCATTCCCAGTGCTGAGAAGCCTTCCCTGGTAGTTCCCATGGGTCCAGGTTTGGCCACTGCACTAGTTCCAGCATGGTGGCCGTCTTAGAGCTGGGCTAGTGGAGTTGGGTCCCGATTCTCTTGCTTGGCTGGCCTATGGCACTGGTCATGGGGTCGTGGCCCTCCTGCTTATCAGAGTGAGAAACACGGGGCTCTCAGCAACTGAGCTGATGAGGAGGTCATGGGATCAACCCCAGGATCCTGAGTCGGAGCAGCTCCTAGGAGGGGTGCATCCCCATAGCTGTTGGTTACAGACAGGCCTGCAGAGAGTGCCCTTAGTAATGCCCCTCTCCTGGGAAAACAGCTCAGATTAGTGGCATTAGTTCCCTATTAGGATAGCTTGTTGTCGTGATGAGTGAAAGACCATTTAGATATCTGGTGGGATTGGGCCACACACAGTTTCAAAACACATAGAAATACCAAAATGAGTATGCAAATGAGTGTTGCTTTTAGCAAATCACTTTCATTGTTCAATGAGTAGTTAAGTGCATTATCTCAATGGCTGTTTGCCTCAGAATACACACACACACACACACACACACACACACACACACCACGAAGCTCCTGAAACACCTGACCTTCTATATGTAGGTATCGGCCGTTTTTGAGATGCTTAGAAATGGGGCGCTTGGCTGTTGGGAACATTGGTGTAATTTGTTAATTTTTTTTCCATCCCTGAGACACTTTTCCTGTAGTCCCTCCAACATGTACTTGTCTAACTAGGCTACTGTGGCTGTGCTTTGCTGGCACCCCTGTCTGTCTCTGTACACACTTACTTTCCTACAATCTCGTTGAAAAAGACACAATAAGGGAATCCGTCTGAGATGATGTGTTAGTAACGGAGTGGACGACGCCTTGTTCCCACATTCCACGTTCGTGGCTGTGCCCACAGCTGGGTGCAGGGCCAACCTTCACCCGTGGCAGGACCTCCCTGGCTCTCGAGAGAGTTCAACCCATGGGGCCAGCGTGGGCCATGGGCAGCCCTCTGGGGGGTGCTGAGACTCATAAAAGGGAAAGGAAAGTCTATACGGAGCTGTAAAGCCATTAGGGGCCTGTATAGTTTGACTTTATTTCTTTCTTATAGAAATTAGCTCTCGCCCAGCCGGGCATGGCTCAGTGGTTGAGTGTCGACCTAGGATCCAGGTGATCAGGGTTCGATTCCCGGTCAGGGCACATGCCCGGGTTGCGGGCTGCAGCCGATCAATGACTCCCTCATCATTGATATTTCTGTCTGTCTCCCCCTCTCCTTTCCTCTCTCTGAAATCAATAAAGATATATTTATTTAAAAAAAAAGAAATTAGCTCTCAAGCACATAAGACTGTTCTATGGAGTAATAGGCTTTCTGATGGGAGTAAACCCAGCCTACTTACAAGCCTCTTCCCCAGGATGTTTCTGCCCCTGTGAGGACTCCTTCTGCTTACCTCTTTCCCTGGAGGGTCACTGTGGGCATCAGGCCCTGGTGCGTTTACGAACACCTGGGGTTCAGCGGTCATCTTTGTGACATGGCCCCAATACGTGGGTGATCATTATCTTCATGTGCCCCCGGGCTTTACAACTGGAGTCTGTGTATAGACATGAGCTACTACAGCTCATCTGATCAGTATCTCCATGTAGAGAGAAATCCCACAAGTAATTCACTGATTTCCCATTTCCAGAGGAGGTCTGCTATGGTCAGCTCCTGGGGGTGTGTGTGCGTGTGCGTGCACCTGTGTGTAAAGTATAATTAATAATGGGAAGAATTCGAGGACTGCTGAGCATGGAGAATCTAAAGACTGTCTCTTTTCCATCAGCAGGTGCCTCATGGGCTTCCCTCCTCCCTTTCTCCTAACTTGTATTTCTTTTCAAAGCTTCAGCTCTCACTTTCCTTTGGGACAAATAGACTCAGGGAAGGAGAAGGAATCCCCCTCTCATGCTGCCCAAGGGCTTCCTTGGTGTAGAGGAAAGTTAGTTCCTTCCAGAGGTCACAGAAGGTCAGAGCACTCATCCTGGGTGGCAGGAAAGAAGTGGAGGCCGGGGCTGTTCTCTGAGCAGTCTCTGATGCTGACAATAGGTCTCTCTGATGCTGGAACAGGTTTCTTCGGGGCCACCTTCTTACAACCCCAGCGAAATCTCCTTCGTAAGATCAGTTTTTTTCCTCCGAACTGGGAATTTGGAGTTCTGGTACCTATTTTCTCATAACTTCATAGGTCACGGGCTGTTGGGGGGCATCATTTCACTCTCTAGGCCTCAATTTCCTCTTCTGTAAATGGGCTGTTGGATTCTAAGATCCTGGGTCATTTTCCTCCTCTGCAGTACATGCTGTGTGAAAGAGTGGTCATGTACGGCACTGGCAGTGGGTGGCCGTGCCCTCTGTACCCCAGCACTGGGTCCATTACTGAAGCAGGGCATGGATGGCCTGTCTGATCATGGCCCAGGTCTGTCTCCCCGAAGAGGAAGGGGAGAGACTGATACATGTCATCTCTATATTGCTGGGTCCTCACCTACTGCTTGGTGCATTGTAGGTCCTTCCTAATCATTTCTGAGAAAATTAATGAGTGAGGAACAGTGAATAGTGTTGACTTCATTTAGTGCCTCAGTTTTTCCTAATAGGAAATAGGAGCTTCAACAGCATAACAGACCAAAAGTCTGATGAAAAAGGCCTGACTGAAGGCCCACAATGGGTGAGCTTGGGAAATCTCTGATGCCTTCTTCCCCTGTCTAATGCCTGGCCTCCCAGCTTTGGGGATGGGCGTGGCAGTGCTCAGGACTCCTGTGCATGGGACTGGGTGCTGCTTTTGCATTCGGGGAGGGCAGGAGATCTGGCTTGTTTCCAGATGGAAGGACTCCTCTCTGCTGGACCAGCAGCTACCCATGAGCAATAGGAGGACCAGGTCCAACTTTGAATTTTCTGTTTTGGGCTCAGAGACTGCTGCTGTCGGCCCAGAGCAGTCAGCAGCTATCTCTCAGTTGGAGGAGTCAGCTGCATGGTCTATACCCGCTGGCTCACCTGATTGGTCTCCAATGGATTAGGTTGGGATATTTGTAAATAGTGATGCCTGGGGTACGAGGGGCAGCCTGTGGCTGTGGAAGAGACTGTGTCCCAGAATTGAGTTAATTGGTCCACAGGGGGATCGACCTGATGACCCTTTACTCATTAGCACTGTGTTTGGACCACTAAGCTCTGGCCTACTTCTGACCCTTCCATAATAGGGACTCAATGTAGGTTTCTGCAGAGGTGGGGCAACCAAGAATGGGTTAAAACTGCTCCAGTTGGCCGGGAAGGGGAACCAGCCCAGGAGCCAAGCTAGCTGGGGTGAGGCGTGATTTCAGGATTGGCTTCCCTCTCCGCCTCGTCACTCTTGGCCTTCAGGATGGAGTGGCATGGTGTCAGGGTGAAGGTGGTTTCTTATGAGTGAGTCATTGGGATATGGGGGTAGGAGATGATGCAGAGGGACTCCAGAGGAGATGTCCCCATGGTCCCCCAGCTCTGGCCCCTTCTTTAGCCCTTCCCCAAGAGTCTCTGCAGAAACCACCAGCCACTTCTGTGGTTCTTGGGTGTTTGCTTTGTAGCTCTGCCCTGGAGCATGGGAGACTGGCAGAGGAAGGATGCTTACAGCATTTAAAATCCCCTTTCTGTGGAGATGATAGAGCTTTTCAGAGTGCCAGTCTCTCTGCAGAGTGGGAGCAATTTCCCTGTAATTGGTAAAGTAACCGTAACTGCTCTGTCATTTGTATGTAGCGACACATAATTGCACAGTAACCTTTGCTGGTGTGTGCAAGGGAAGCACGGTGAGCTATTAGATTGTAATTCGGAGTATCAACTGTAGCTCCCCATGCCACCTCCACCAATACCCTCAGGGAGGCCCTGGGGAGGCTGCCACAGGCCTCTCCACATCCTGGTCCAGAGGGTCCTGCTCCAGAGTGGGAATGCTTGTCATATGTCATTCTTTTCTTGGCATGGTCTATGTGCCCTCAGCTAGGACAACACCTCCACGGTGATCCAGACGAGTGCTTCTCAAACATTAGCATGCAGCAGGTTCACCTGGGAGGAGATTAAGATGCAGATCTCTGAACCCCACCCGAGTTTCTGATCCAGTAGGCCTGAGTGGTGCCGAGAATTTGTATTTCTAATGAATAGTGCTAACTCTTCTGGATCCTAGACCATTGCTCTTCTCTGTCCTTTGGCTTCATTGAGCTGATGGATCTTTAGGAAGTACTACCCTTGCTATTTCATCTTGATAACATTAGCTTCTTTCATCTTAATAACACCTCTCTGAGGTAGATGCCATGAATTTCCCCAAAGACCCTGAGACTTGCCAAAGTTGTCTGGATTGTCTAAGATGACAAACAGTAGTAAGCGCTGGTACTCCCATAGCACATATGAAGTGCCAGACATTGTTCTACATGTGCTAAATTATTTACTTCTCACAGGACTATATAGTTGTTACCATCTCCATTCTACCCATGAGAAACTGAGGCACAGGGAGCTTAGATTCAGACCTAGACATTTGGGCTCTAATTCTAAAGTGTTAGCCACTATGAAGTCAGGATTTTATTTAGTCATCCATCCATCCATCCATCCATCCATCCATCTAACACATATGTCTTAACCTACTATGAAACTGGAGCTAAGCTAAGGGTACAAAGATGCATAAAACATGGTCCTATCCTTGAGCTTATGGTCCCTGGAATCCAGTGGGTCACCAGTCTTAATTTATAACCCATGTATACCATGGGGACATTTGTGGAAAGCAGATTTGGTGTCCTCCTGATTGGGGCAGAGGGGACCCTGGAGGGTGTGGCCTTAAGACTTCAATATCTGTTCACAGGGTTGCCCAAGTAGGCACCACATATATTCCTATGCAACAGATCCTATTTCCTTCTCTTGTAAGAGTGAAGTTGCTCTCTAATAAACATTATAATGGTGACCACAGCTCACTCTTGGGCATTTGTGGCTCAGTGGGAGGAAGGGGTGTGACATGGTCTTGCAGGCAATGCTGGGCTCCTGATTATAGGCGAGGTGAATCCCTTCCTGGCTCCTCTGGCTGCTGCTCTAATCTTGTTGTTAATGGGGCCCAGGGGAGAGCTCAGCCAGGGCAAGAGCAGACACTGTCCTCTCCCATTTCCCAGGGTGCTCAGGAATCCACACCAGCCCTCACCTGTCGAAGGCTTTCTCCAATTAGCCTCCCCTTCCAGGGCCCACATGGCCCTGGCCTCTGCTTCCTATACCTCGGCCTCCTCGGGTCGGTGGGCCCTGTGGGACCCTCTGCCTTCTCCTCCCGGAGCTATAATTTCTCTGGGGCTGCAGCTCAGAGCTGGCGGGTTGTGTCCATGGAGAGTCGTTGTATGCTGGTCAGGAGGCACGCAAATGGCCACTTCAGCCCCCATCCTACCCCTGTTCTTGGCAGGATTTCCATGGAAAAAATTAATGTGAAACATCACCTTGCATCGGTGAAATGCTTTCCTGTTTATCAGGTGCTATCACACCTGTTATCTCACCTAAACCTCATGACGGTCCTGTCTTGCAATTTTACAGGCAAGGAAAATGAGAATCAGAGAACAGGAGAGGCCTGTGCCAAGCCGTTTAGTTGAGAAGCACTGAGGTGCTATATGACTGGAGACCTGCGTGTTTTCCACTACATCAGTGTTAAAAATCCCTCCCCTTCGCTCAGCTTTGAGGAAACAGAGTAAGGCCACCTCATGCCACAGCTGTGGGACCTCAGCATCCATGCGGATCTGGGCTGCTCCTGGTCAAAGGCCTCGATCACCCCTTCACCACCTGGCATGGGGGAGCCCAGAGAGAAAGGCATCACTGTCCCTGGAATGCAATCACCATGTTAAGACCCCTGGGTACAGTCTTTTGAACCTGGTGAGACACCAGGAGGTAGGCAGTTGGGAGGGGATGACTGTTAGCTACAGGTGGGGAGACTGAGACCTGGCTCCTGACGGGCATTGAAGTGAGCTGTTATGAGCTGAAGACAGCAGAGCCCTGGCTGCCAGGCTGCCAAGCTGAGATGTCTTCACTTCCTTCCGATGAAAATATCCCTCACCCAGATCCTTGCTGTGCAGGGTGCCACAGCAGCAGGGACTCACAGGTCCCTGACTTTCTGCCTCTGAACAACCAGTGATTCAATGATGCAGCTGCTCAAATGCATACTGTCTCCTTGTAGGTGGTTGTTTATTTATTTGCTTGTGTTCTGCCCAGCCAAGGGGAAGAATGGCTTTCAGTAACTGACCACTCAGAAATGCAATTCTGGGGCTGAGCTGCCTAAGCCTGGCAGGTCCCTTCACTTACATCCAGCAGGGAGAGGCCATTGCCTTCCCTCCACCCAGGTTTTTCTTCCTCTTTCTGGTCCATCCCTTTCACTCTCCACTTCCTCCTTCCTTCCCCATGTCCTCATTTTAGGGATGAACCATAAAGATCAAACTAGACCTTGAAAACTCCCTCCTAACTGTGATTCCTATAGTTGTTATTTTTTTGGAGGGGGAAGAGGTTGGGTTTGGACTGGGGCTGTTGGACCAGACCATACAGGAGAGACCAGGGGTGATCAGACATCTGCCTGGCACACAGCCTGCCCAGGCCTGCCCAGGCTCCCCCCTCCCTGGTCCCACTGTCCCCCATCATGGTAAGAAGAAGGGGAGAGGGCAGAGAGAGGACTGAGATGCTTAGTACGGTGTCTTCCCCAAGATGGACAATGCCTGTCCCTCTTCTCCTGGGAGGGAGCCAAGGGGCCCCGAAGCCCTGAACAGCCCCAAGTTGGCCACGTTCACACAGCTAGCTGCCTGGCAAGCGCCTGCCTGCCGGTTCTCCAGCTGCCTTTCTCTTTGGCTGGACTGAAGCCTTTAAAAAAGTGACACCTTGTATTTTATTTTACTCCTTCTGAAAAGTCCAGAAACATTTACAGGCATGAGCTCTATAGGTTTTATGGAAGCCTATCAAAAAGCAGGGGTTGTTTCCTTTATCTTTATAGGGTGGAAAATAAAAGTACAGAATATGGAATAACTCTTCTAAGACCACACAGTTCTTCCAAAAAAGAGGGGAAAATCCAGCGTAGGTTCCTAGAGCCCAGGAGAGGTCTATGCCAAACCAAAGCTGCCTTGGTGGGGAGCACTGGGGCCTCCTTGCCAGCCATAGTCAAGGCCCTTGCAACTCTCCAGGAGGTCTGAACCCAGCTGGGACCCTCTGCTTACATGTGGATCTGGAGGCTTGGAATAAAACGGAGAATTCAGATAAAACACTGTGAAGGGAGCCGGCCCGAAGCCTTTTCCTATTGGGTCCCTGACTCCTTAATTGCCCTGGAGTCAGGAGCAACAGTTGGGTCAGTGTGTGCCATGGGATATCCAGGGAAATTTCTCTTTAAGGAATAACCATAGGTATTCTGGTCTAAAAGAGTTAAGGCAATAAAACGTCTGGCAAAGTCTTAGATAATATTAAACATAATTCTTCTTAAAAAGAATCCATCCCATTTCCTGTAACTAATCATTGTGAATATCTTACACGGTGTTAGAATGTACTGTTTCCCAAATTGTTTGCCTGAGGAACCCTTTAGTGGTAGAGCATCTTGGGGCGCTTCGGTTCCACAGAAGACACCTTGGGAAATGCTGGAGTAGAGATGGCAAGGCCAGGGTGCCCTGCTTAGCTGTGCTCTGAAAGAAACAGGGAGCCTGAGATTGGGCAACGTGAGGCTCAACAGTGGCTTGCTGAGTCCACTCACAAACCTTCCATTCCTCCCAGTTCCCTTTTCCTGAACCGATTGTCCTCTTCTCTGTTATGGTCTTGCCATTGAGTATTGATGTTTCTAGTTCTCAATTCTACACTTGCGAGGCCTCATCTGTGAAGGGCTCTTTAACAGCAAGTGTTTAGATGTGAGGACCAAATCCCTCTGATGCCTGAGCCCAGCCACCTGGAGCCCCTGTTCATGGCTGCTGGCGCGTGCTTTTTGCTGCGATGGTGGAAGACAGTCTAAGCAGCCAAGGTGGTGCCTGGAGTGACTGCAGGAGACGCAGAGAGACCTGGGAGCACCGTGAAAAAGAGACTCTAGGAGTGTGTGTGTGTGTGTGTGTGTGTGTGTGTGTGTGTGTGTGTTTTGCCATGGTCCTGCAACCTACTTAGATGATTGTTGACAGCTCATCTAGTTTCTCTGGACCTGACTGTTTCACGTAAAAAAAGGGGGATTTATACCATATCTAAGAATTCTTCTAGCTCTACAGTTCCCTGACTCAGCACCTCTGCCAATTGCCCTGATGCTCCCCCCTAATTTTCCTCCTCTTTAATTTTCAGCTCTTAACTATTGACGATAACTTCTGTGGCCTGGATATGAATGCACCCCTGGGCGTGTCCGAGATGGTACGTGGCATTCCTGTCTTCACGGAGGACAGGGACCGCATGACTTCTGTCATTGCCTACGTCTACAAGAACCACTCTCTGGCCTTCGTGGGCACCAAAAGTGGCAAGCTGAAAAAGGTAGGAACGAGGCGCAGTCATTCGGTTATTGTCTGTCCCCACTGGGGTAGATACTATTTCATGCTTTTTTGCTACGTTGGGCCTGGTGGGCAAGCGATACACTTTGGAGTTAAGGAGAAACATTGCTATTGAGGTTGAGTGACAGTCTCATCTCTTCTCTGCCTTTGTGCTACGGTTGATGTGGGAATCACACTGGGGGAGTATGGATTCACCTCTTCCCACCCCAGCCTCACTAGACCATCCTGAATGGTGTGCTCCCTTTAACTTGGGTTTGTGCCTCAGTCAGGAGCATTATGAGGCATGGGTGGTTGGGAAGGTGGACAGAGGCAAGGGATGTGCCTGCTCCTCTTGCTCCAGCCCTTCTGGCTTATACATCCATCTGGTATCCATTCAGGGAAATGGAGGAAAGTGCAGGACCTACTGGAGTTGCTACTGGGGCTAAGAGGCAAATTGTGGGACCAGGAAACCTTGGATGTTGTGTACATAGCAACTGCCTAAGGTGGAGAGAATGGTGTGACCTGGGACATGAGCTTTCCTCCCCATTCTTTAGAGGCTCTCTGGCTTCAGGGGCACTGGGTGACATTGGCCCATCAGCAGTGTTGGGGGCACCTGTCCATCGAGGGCTATTCTCTCACCCAGCTTTGCTCAGGCTTCTCATCTCAGTGAGCTGGAGCTGGCTCCAGAGGGTGCCCTCCTTGCTTGGATTAAAAGGCTTTCTAAGACTGTAGGCAGTAGGTCCTGTTTTGTGTTGGCTGATAATTGCACTTCAGTCTCGTCACAGGGAAATATTGGTGACTCCATGTGGAGCTGCTGCTTGTCTTCTTTTGATTTCCATGGGAATTCTCTGGACAGTGTGTGATTCAGATTCATAAAGCCAGCACTACCTGATCTTAGGGAGCCTTGATCCCTACCTTCTTGTTGCTGTATTGTCGAGCATTAGCTCAAGATGGTCCAGGGGGAATGTTCTCTGCACATCTAGGAGACTGAGCCCACTCTCCCATCCTACTGTGAACAGCCAGTTTCAGCAGTTGTTTCCTTCTTTAAATCTCTGCAGAACAGGCAGTGGGCCTGGAGTGTGAGAGTGGGGAGGTGAGAGGTGGGGGGCAGAGTGTGCATGAGTTGGGGGATGTGTGAGGAGTAGTTATATGGGTCATATCTGGGATGGGAAATGGTGGTGAAATGCCATGCACTTTACAAGGTACTGCAGGCAAAGCACCATGCACCTAGAATCACTTCTAAAGAGGTAACACAGAACAGTGCCAAGTTAACAGGTAACTTAACCATAGTCTGTGTAGCATTAAGAATTATATTTTGTAGTTCCCTGCCTTTCCGGGAAGAGTATATTAAATACAATGAGTGTTTTCTTGCTGCATTGGCCTTTCTGTTGTTGATTACTCATGAATTGAGCTGAATTTCATGGAACCCAGAGAAGATGCTGGAAGGTGTAGGTGTGTTGTGCGGGCACAACTCCTGCGTCCATGCAGCCTTCTGGGTTTTCCTCTCTAATGTGCGCTGTCACTCTAATCCGCTGGCTGTCAGGAATCCTGGTCAACTTCAGTGCCTGTCCTCCGCTTCCACCTGCGGCTTCCAGCTTTCAGTGAGCTAGGAAGGCGGGCACCAAAACTGGCCAAAATTTGTCTAATAAGCCTCCAAGTAAACCAAGGAGGCACACAAGCTTCAGACTGGGGACACAGAGGACATCCCCTTTGGTTGCGCAGATGACTTCATTCTGCACCATGACTCAATGAGTTCGGTTTGCTGGAAAAGTGAATTCTAAATGCCAGAGGCTTTCCCATATGCAAGTCAAATGATGAATTCCTACATTTGGCCTGCTTTGCTTGGCTCCACGGGTGAATAAGTGGTATTGAGAATAAATAAGCAAGGCAATGCGGGGCGCTTTAGCTTGCTTCTCTAGTGAGCCCAGTCTTAGTGCAACAGAGAGGTAACTTATGCCAAGGCGTTCAAAGATTCCCACACCCCAAATTTCCTACCAGGTGCCAGAGAATCATTTACCTGCTGGAAAGACCAACCAGACCCTGTAGAAGGATTTTTATTTATTTTTATTTTTTTGCTATTGTCTGAGTTGCTTGGAATATGGTGTCAGTGAAATAAACATTGAGAGTTCAGTGCACATAACAGAACAGGCAGTTATTTTCTCTTGGGGGAAAAAAAGACATGATTCCTGGCTATGGCTGCATCACAAACCCAACATAGTCAACTTGCACATGTGCGCTGTTGGTCAGAGGGAGGTCTAAGGCCGATGGGCGCTGGCTCTCTCTCACCTGTGGAACCTGTCCCCCAGTGGGGACTTCAGTATGGAGCACATCTCCATGACTGTGGCTGAGGACACCCTCCGGAGACTGGGTGAGCCAAGTGCCTAGAGACCACCCTCACGGGGCAGGCTGTGGGCGAGCCTGGCCTTGGCATGTCCCCAGAGGTCAGCCAGGCCAGCAATGACAGGCGACACCTGACCAGCAGGATTTGTAAACTGTGGCTTGGCATTTCCCACTTTTTATTTAGGGAGAGGTTTATATAGGAGAGGTTCTGTTTCAGCCACCTGGGCTATTACTTTAATTTTCAGAGCAGTGGTGGGACTGGCGAAGCTTAAACATTTGAGCAATAAGAGCAGAGGGTCGTGTAGGGAGAATGAGCCTGCGGCCCCCCTGGGGAAAGCCGGGCCATCAGGGCAACCCAACTTTCTGCTCCAGGAGCTCAGAGTGGCATCCTTTTTAACTGTTTTGCCAGAGCCCAGCCACTGCTGCTGCAGACTCAGCCAGAGCCTGCCCAGGGGCCAGTCTGGGCTGGGAAAGGAAGGCTGGCCGGCCGAGTCTGTTGTTTGAAATAATAAAAAGCAAAACTGGCCAGTTTATTTATTTTTCCTAAACAATAGAATTTCTCACCACCCTTGCTCACTATGCACCACTCCCCTTTCCTCATAATAACTCTGTCTTGCTTTTCCCAGAGGTTATCGGGGCCACATTCACCTCTTGGGCAGAGGCCCAGCCATGCAAAGCTCTGGGACTGCGGGAGGATTTTGCAGGAAGTTTGGTGAGCTACTGAAAGCAGAGGGTGAGGGTAAAGGAAATCATACTGCAGCTGCGATTACTGCGTTGGCTTCTCCGAGCCCTGTAATAATCTCCGGTGTGGACAAGGGCCTTGCAGAGTTCTTTGCAATATGACAAGGGACTCGAGTGGGGAGGGTTGACGGAAAGGCCCTTGGGGTTTGCTGAGAGGAAAGGAGCTTGCTGTGGGTCTCCGGGGTCCAGGAGCTAGACCGTAGCTATCCATGGGCTGCCCTCAAAATGACTGACTTTTTGTTTTATTTGAAAGATGTGGGTCCCCATCATCTGCGACCTTGCCTCTGATGACCATAATTTCACTCCTTTAGTGCACACATCACATGAGGCAGGGGGAAAAGGAGGTGAGGAGAGTGCCAATTTGGATGTCTTTCATGTTTTCTGATGTGTGTGTGTGTGTGTGTGTGTGTTATGGCTGGTGCTGGCAGCCTTTCCCATGGTGTGTGTTAAAGGCATGTGCTGCAAAGAAATATGGCATATAAATGTGACAGTCATTGGGAAGTGCTTGGGAACTTAGAAATAACCGACAGACTGTTAAAATTCCAATGACAGGTAAAAATCTTAAGGCAAACACCGTCCAGATGTGCTTTAGGGTGTCTGTATAAATCTGAAAACCTTTGACCCAAGCTAGGGTAACGAGGTCAGTGTGGCCTCTGAAGGACAAGATCTTGGCTTAAGTGTTTTGGCCGGAACCCACCCCTTCCTCTTTCCCTGCTTTTCGCTTTCCTACCACTAAGTGATCATACTTTATGGCTGTTGTTCAGCAGTGAATTACTGCCTGACATTAGTGGGAGAGATTAATGTTCATGGTGAACCAAAGCATCATAAACTTCCACTCGAGGTGTGATTGCTCCTTTCATTTTGTGATTGCATCTTTCCTGGGTGTTTTGCAAGGTAGCTGTTCACAGCCAAGGGGCTGAGCACTCTGTGGATGTTGGTTAAGCGCAAGTCTGGCAGGCCCTGCTATTGGCTTCTGGTAGGGTATGTATGGTGAGAGAGAGTGTGTGTATGCACACACACGCATGCACACAAACCACAGCATACTAGCCTCTCTTGGTAGAAACTGGGTATGTGCCAGCATGGAGAGTCCATAGGAGTGGATAACCCCAAAGTCATTTTTATTGGGAGTTGTCATGCAGATTAGTTTAATCTTCCTAATTTATTTTTCCTTGAGCCTGTTTTGAAATTGATTTGCTTGTGTCCCATAGGCCCTAAGCACAGGTCTAGAAAGGCAGACAGAACTGGAGTGGGGCAGAGGGAGACCTGCCTGGGGCCTTGCCATTCTGAACATACATTCTGAATCTTTTCTGAATCTTCACCTGTAAATTTCAATCAATTTTAACTAAAAAGAATTTCATGCCATGGAAAGCACTCCATATGGCTGGAGGCATCGCACGACCAAATGGAGATACAGTGTTGGACTCCAGCTTGCCTGGAGCCCTGGGATTAGAGCAGAGGTCGGGTGTGTTTGGTGCAGCGTTTGGTCAGTTAGCTCTGCTGTGTTATGAGTTCCTCCAACAGGAGCTGCCAGACGGTTTGCGTGTGATTCGACGCCCAAAAAGAAAGTAAAAGAAAAACGGGCAAATCAGTGCTGGATGATTTCCGTTATGGGAAAAGACTGTCATAGCACTTTTGTCTGGTCGTTTTTGTCATGTCATTTCAGCATTTCCCACCCCTGGTCTTGCAAGTCTTAAGCCTGTTTAGACCACAGACTGTGGATGAAGTGAGGGGGAGGTTGAGGTTGAGGTGCTTCGGACAGAAGAGCCCCAGGGATGTTCCCGGGGTGCCGTCCTTCTTCCTCTGCCCTCACATCTAAGCAGGAACAAGAGATGGCTGTTTTGTCATTAGTCCTGCAAGCCTGGGATCCTAGGACTGGCCTTCAGAGCATCTTTGCCTCATGTCAACTCGTCCACTTTCATGGTCCTGCTCCCACCTCCTTCGGTCTCCTCTGCTGGGTTCAAGGCTTTTTGTCCACATTGACCTGGTGGGTAGATTTGGAGAACAGCTAAGTTGGTGAGTGTCCTCTTTGGCATATCTTACATTCTTGGATAATATTAAGCCCTCATTCAACCATCCTCTTTATGCCAGTGTATCCCAATTAGCACTACTTTCTCACTTTTTTCTATTTTTTACTACTATGCTGTTGAGCCCACCCATGGTCCCTGAATGTCTCTGGGGATAAGTATCACAAGTGGTCACTCAGAGCTGACCTGGGCCGGCATGGGAGTTGTCCCTCTCAAAGCTGCTGGAAGTCAGTCACTGGGGCACAGGCTCACTCTCCTCCTGGTGTCCTCTTGAAACACACTTTGAGATCCCCAGGAAACACTACTTCAGTCTATTTTCTAAATGACCATTGCACATGGTTTAAGGAGATAGTTTTAAATGAACTTAGCCAGTTCAACATTTACTGATACATGTGTGCCACTTTCCTGAATCATATGTGTGTATCTAGACACATACATACATACACACTTTCGTATAGAGTGATCCTGATCATAAATTAAAATACAAAGACATTAAAATTGAAGACAGTGCTTCAGGAATACCCCAAATCATAGGACACACTCAGTCAGCTGATGCTGAAATGCCAGACACGCTGGAGGAATTTATCCAGTGACACATGCAATTGAAGTAAAATATTGTGCTTTACAAGAACATATCATTAAAATGAAAACTAGCAGCATATCAGGAGCCTGGTCATGTAACCAAGACAACAAAGATGGGAAAGATGAAGATATGATGTACCAGAAGAGAAGGGAGGAGGCAGGGGCAGGAAGAAGTGGCCCCCAGCTGTGAGGGGTGTCCCGACTGCTGCCTCGTGTCTGATGGGATCTGGGTCGGAGGAGGGTCGGATCCTTGCCAGTCCTGGTGGAGGCTCTCAGCGAGGACAGGACCAGGGAGGTCTTCACCACCTGAAGTCACTGCGGCCTCCTCCTCAGCCACTTTGATGGGAAGGCAGTGGCAGCTGGACCAACTCAGAGCCCACCAGTTGACACTCTGATTGGGGGCCCACTTGTGCTCAAGTGACTCCCTGTGAAGGCAGCCGTGCCGCTTGCCTCTTGTAGGCATCGTGGTTTTTCTAGCAGCTTTGGCTTCTCATAGCGACATTCACAGTGACTTCTAAAACACCTCTCTCACCTCGCCCACATTCACGCCATACTTCTATTGCAGCCCAGGAGACACAGGTATGTTAGTTATGGATACTGTGTAAGAAATTAACCCAGACATAGAGGCTGAGAACAACATGTATTATCTTACGTTCTCTGTGGGTCAGGAATCCCAGCAGGCCTTAGCTGGGCCCTCGGGCTCTGGGTTACTCACAGGCTACAGTCAAGGTGTCAGCTGGGACTGCCATCATCCATGGGCTCAAGGCTGGGGTGAGGGAGAATCCACCTCCAATGTCATACACGTGGCTGTTGGCGAGCCTCAGGTCCTCACAGGAGACATTAGTCCCTTGTCACATGGGTCTCCCCATGATGGCTACTCAGAACACGGCAGCTGAGAGAGAGAGGCAATAAGAGAGGGCTGCAAGAGGAAAGCCACAGCCTTTGTGAAACCTAATTTCAGGAGTTACACCTGTCACTTTTGCTGTATCTATTTGTTAGGACTCAGCAAGTGGTCCAGCCCACACCCGGAGGGAAGGGCTTCCACAGGGTGTGCACACCAGGAGGCAGGGGTCTTGAGGTCATTTTAGAGGCCACCTACCACACTGGGCTTGGCTTATGGGCCATCAAAGGCACCTGAGCCAATACTTTGAAACTTCAAGTTAGCTTTAGTGGTGTGGGAAAGGCACAGCCCTTCTCAGGGGCAAAGGTGGCCCAGCACTGAGTCCCATCTCCCAGGTCCCTGAGGTTTGACCGTGCAGGTATATCAGAGAATCCAGAGGATAGACAGGAGGGGTGCAGTGGCCTGCCACTCCCACGGGGCCAGCAGGTGAGGGCCCCTTCTAGGAATTGGAGCAGGCAGGAAAGAGAAGATGGGAAGGAAACCATATGCTTTTACCTGGTAGGGAGCAGGCACCATTCTAGGTGTTTCCTGTGCATTCTGTACATTGACTATCTCATGTAATCGTCAACATTTCCTTTCAAGGTAAATATTACCACCTCCAATGTACACACGAGGAAAGGGGCTGAATAACTCACCAGAGGTCACACGATTTGATCTAAGGTCTGCCCTTTGGCTCAGTTATATAATAATTTCATGGTCTCTACCTGAGGCCTTGCTTTTGGGCTGTGGGTAAATCTTAGTCCCACAACTGCAAGAGGAAGCAGCCACCTGGCCCCCTTTACCTGTGGCTCCTCATGTAAATGGCCCAGCCACACAGAGGACACAGGTCTTCAGCCATGGCCTTGCATATTTTGAGTTTTCCAGGACCCTGGCTAAATTTAAACACCAGGGAAGAGGCTCCCACCTGAGAAACAATGGGATTCCCACCTACATGGCAGTTCTCGCATCACCAGCCTCCCTCCACGGGAGGGGTGGGAGGTTTTCTGGGAAACAGACAAGCTGTGCTTTTCTCCTTACACTGACCTGCCTCCTGGGACATACTCGGGGCGCTTCTTTGTCTTTTGGGTTCTCGCTAGGATACTCTCTCCCAATAGCCTGTGGGACTGTGTGTACTGGTTCCTGACTATTTTTCCTGTTGCAGGTCATCCTGGGTGCCTGTCTTGACTCATTTGGAAAATGGCTGCTGCTACTTAGTCATATCCCATAACTGCTTTGCAAGCCCTCTGGACCTGTGGACCTGATTAAACCATCTTATGAGCCCTGGTCTTTTTCACCTCTATCCCTACCAATCTACCTAATGTGTTTTTAAGCACCTATCCTCTTAACCTGAGCTTCTTGGCCACTCTCTCAGTGTTGTACCTACTTTCCCCATGTTTACCCTCTCAGCTTTTATCTTTTACTTCCTGGCATTATGCAGCATTGTATTTTAATTTGTGATAATCCAATCATAAACATCTTGACCAATTTGCTCAGGATGATTTTAAGTCCTGAAGCAGCTCTGGCTCTGCAATTTCTTTATAGATTTGGTGACTTTCGGGGGCAGTGTGATTGTGCAGATTGGTTTGAAAAACATTGATTTTTAACCCTCAAACTCCTTTTGCAGACTGCCAGTTTTTAGGTCCACATGTCTTAAACTCACATCACATTGATGACACAGGAGGAGTCATTGAGCACCCATAACTGAGCTAAATGATATGAGTTTTTATGGCTGAGCTAGCGGCAGCGATTTTGAGGGCCTTGGCAATCATAAAAAGCTCATAAGGACTTGCCCTGTTGGACATATATACTAGAAGGGGCCCTCTGATCTTTTCCAAGCTCTTCACCTTAAATTTTCAGGTAGATTGGACATGTACATACACGTGCATGACTGTGTGCCCCCTCCCACACATACACACACACTCTCACATCACACACATGCATTGCACCTCATCCCGGTGCACACCTGTGTGCACCCATGCATGCACACTTAGGGGCCAGGCCCTTCTCTTTGCACTCGAGCCTGGGGCTGGTGCCCCTTGTGCTCTGCTCTCTTGGACTGAGCCCTGCTTCCCCCTTGTTCTCTCTGGGAAATTAGCAGCACACCATCTAATCAGTTTACCTCTGACTCACCCGCTTTGGCTTCAAGATGATGACAGAGTAGAGCTATTTAGCTGTCAAATGCTCTGACTATTGCCCAGATGGACAGCGCCTCAAACATCAGAGCGGTTTCTTCCTCCTCCGTGTGGGGGTAATGAGTCTCCCAGTTGCTTTTTTAAGTGCTTCTTGCATCTGTCTGTAATTTCACTGCCTCTTGCCTGCTGACCTTGCTTCCCAGCAGCCAGCCTAAGTGTGATTCCCATAATTAGCTTAGTGATAATTCAATCTCTCTGCTTTACATTTGTCTTTGAGGGACTTGAGTCTGGGGACAGGGAAAAGGAGACCTTTGCGCCTTGCTTGGCCTTTGTTTTTGTCTGGACTCTCAGTGGTCGGGGCAGGAGCAGAAGGGTGTAGAGGGGTTGGGTGAGGGGATAGAGGGAGAGAGAGGCCCATGGTGTCATGGGTAGACTCTGGATAGGAAGCTGAAACAAGCTCTTTCTTTATTCCCTTAAAGAGGGTTCTCTTTCTTTGTCCCCATTTCTCCCCAAAAGTAGGAAGGCACGTGAATGTGGGTGTACATAGGACTTTAAGATGCTTAGGTGAGGAGCAGCTTGAAATGGAAAAATAAGGCACTTCCTCAGTGGTCATGGCAACCATTCTCTTAAGCCAGAGGAAGGTGACAAGAAGCAAAGGGAGCCAGTGAATGCAACCCTGCTGCCTCCTTCCTCCATATTTAGGCATCCCTGCAGTTCAGAACCAAGTGTCTGCCCAGGCCTTTGTCTTGGGTTGTCTGGGCCTCTAAACTGTTAAGAACCAGACCTGCACGTTACACGAAAGTTAGTTGGAACTGACAGCCAGGAAATCTCGACTTTGTTGCTGGCTGCACCTCTGACTTTGGACAAATTGTTTATCCACACATATTTCACCTTTGCAGCAATGAGCACATGAGTGCACGCTCACTTCCTCTCGCTCATGAACGAGCTGAGGATAACAGGGCTTCACATCTGTCGAGCGCTCCTTGTTTTATTAGGAGGAAACAAACCCATAAAAATTAAGAAGATGGTGAGGATCATGTGCCTTTCTGTGCTCAGTAAACATCCAAGAAGAGTCTTCAAACTCCATGAATGTAAACAGCCATGTGAACCCAGCCAGGGAGCGTGGAAGGTCTCCAGAGGTGAGGGTCTCCAGGGCAGACCTTGGATGCTCCAATTAGACACACTAACCAGCCCTTGCGGGGTTTAACTGTGTGTATGTGTGCGTGCATACACGCCCAAAATCTCACTGGAAGAACTTCAGGTGGCCCAGCGAGGTGTGGTTCAGCTGGGCCACCCCTGGCTGCTCACTGAGTTCCCACTACATGTGAGGTGCTGGGGAAAATAAGCTGGGTGAGGGGAGGGGGCACAAGCTGGACACAACCAGCTTAGAAAAGCTTGGGCTCTCTCCTGCCACCTCCCGCAGCCTGGAAACAAAGTCTTTGATTTATGAGCTAACATTTAATTAAAAGAACAGCAGAAAAAAATCTCATTTTGCCTCTATAGGATAAATGGTTCACAATCTGAACTCATTTTGTTTCTTTTCCAAATGCCTCAGTGCTGCAGGAGTGTGTGCTCTGGGTCCCGCCCTCTAAGGACTCTTCTCCCATGGCCAACCCAGCCCCTGTCCTCTGGGTCCTGCCATGTAGCCCTGACACCTGCTTCTTGGTGTTGATTCTTGCCCTATATTGCAATTTCTCTTTGTAGCTTTTTCTAACATCTTTACTTAGAGAGAGCCTCTCAGTTCTGTCCTGAGTTGCTTGTAGAACCTTTCTTTCTTCAACACAATGGTGCCATCTTTGGTGGTCACCCTCAGTTCTCACAATTCTTACATTTTGATTTAATTCTCTGACTGCTCCTCATTCCATCCATTGGCACTTCCCAGGGTGGACTTGACCAGACTCTCAGCCTTGCTCTCTAGGAGCTGATCTTCTCTGATGTGACTGAATCTGACAGGGAACTGACCCCCGTGTGCTTAGATGTAAACTTGGCCTTTCTTATGTGACAACATTTGTTCACCATCACTCTCTGTCACCTTTACCAGTGTGATATGGACCTTTCTTTTCTGTGGGTCCTATCTTACAGAAGTATTGATGTTTATTTGATATTTAGAGATGCATTTCCTTGGGGAGAGGTATTTAGTCCATTCTTCTTAGTATTTTCACACCTCCCTCCATTATGAGGTTTTTGGGGCCCTGTCCATTGGCTACAGATGTAGGAGCCAGGGGTCCTCATCCCAGCCAAGGACCCGCTTGCCACTGCCCTCCTGTGACTTTTCAGCAGCACTGGAGGAGCCACGGGGACCTATTTGCTACAAAGCATGAAGAAAAATCTGACCATGAAATACACTGAAAAAACCCCAGGGGACCTGAACAGCAAAAGCCTCCAGCTAAATAAGCCAGAAAACTAGCTACAGGGCCACAGAGAGGTGGCTTAAGTCAGTGGCTGGAATTTTAGTTTGCACTTGGTGACAACTTCTCAACTGTGTCTGCCAATGACTCACTTCAAGGGACAAGTGACAATCACCCCAGCTCCCTTTGAAGGGCTTCGGTCTTATTTGCAGTAAACAACAGAGAGAGTGAGCTGCTCCCTCTCCCACCTCCTCCCAGCTACTCCATTTATAAATACTCTGTCATGTAATGTCCTGGCATGAGCAGGAAGGGAGGTTCCGATGAGAATGTTGGTTACTGCTTGCCACTCATTTCCAACTAAGCATGTTGGAATCTGCAGACTTGCCTTAATATACCAGCAGACTTGCCTTAATATACCAGCTCACTGTGCCTGGGGTCTCTGGGACCCAGAGGAGAGCAGGGTGACAATGCCCTGGCCTCACCAGCCTGGCCATCACCTGCACCTGGTGAGCTGAGGGAAGGACCAGGACCCCTGTGCCTCCACCTACATTATAAGACCAGCAGTGACGTCCACTTTCCACCTTGTCAAAATGATGTTGCCCAGAGCGCTCTGAGGCCCTGGGGCTGTTCTGCAAGATGAGATCATCGGTACTAAATTTGTCTTTGCTGACAGCCCACAACTGGGCTCCAGGGCCCCTGGCAGGCTTGGGAAGTAGTCGGCTGAGAGTGAGTCCCGAATGTGCCCCGGCTCCTGCCACCACCGCGTCTGTGGAAAGGGTCTTCCATGTCCCTCTGACAGTTCTCACCTCTCGCCTTTCAGCTTCCCAGGTTCCCTGCTCTAAGAATTTGCTTTTGTTATCATTACCCCAGCTTGGTCCTGGTGGCTTAAAGGGCCAGCACAAAACCCAGGTTAGAGTGTGTGCCCAGACTGCGTGAGAAACGGCACGCTCTTCCTTGTTTGTTCTCATGTGTGGACAGTTGTCTTGTGTCGCAAGCACTGAGGGGTGGTGTTTTGCAAGTCCACCTCTGGGTCATGAGTAAAGCTGGGTACCAGAGCCCGAAAGAGCCCCTGTCCTCCTCACGCTCCCATGGGTCTGTGGTCTATTGTCCTGACACATCTGAAACTTGAAGGGTCCCAGGAACTGGAAACAAGATGTGGGGGTCCCATTAAGGAAGCAGGGCCATTTGAAACTGGAGGAGAGGACAGGCTGCTGCTGTCCCGGCAGGGGCCTGGGCCAGGGTGTGGCAGAGAAGCAGCGGGTAAGGTGACAGCTCCCCTGCTGGGAGGACTCAGCCAGGAGCACCTTCAGAGAAGCCAGCCTTGGAGGGATGCAGGGAGGGGGCAACAGAGACCTCATCAGGGTCCGGCTAAGTACTGGTTTCCTACTGCTGCTGTAACATTACCGCAGACTTAACAGCACAGACGTATTGTTCGATAGTTCTGTGGGTCAGAAGCTGACACGGGCCTCGCTGGGCTAAAATCAAGATGCAGCAGTGATCCCTTCTTTTCTGGAGGTTCTAGGACTGAGTGTTTCCTGGCCTTTTCTAGCTTCCAGGGGCTGCCCACATTCCTGGACCATGGCCCCTTTCTCTGTCTTCAAACCCAGCAACCTTGCTCCTCTCCTACCTTTCCTCTGTAGTCTTGTCACCTGCTGCCCACAACTAGGAAAGGGTTTCCACTTTTAAACACTCCTGTGATTAGATTGGTTCACCTGCAAAACCATCAGCCAAAGCTGGCTCCCGGCAAAGGTCGAAATCACTGCTCGATCAGGAGGGGAAGAGAGAGGATCGAAGGTGAGGGAAAGTGAGCAGCTACTATGTGCTGGGCCCTTTGCTACCATAAAACACTCTCTTTTTTTTTTTGTTGTGTGCATTTTAGAGCTCAACTTAGATTCCCCACCAAATATCCAGCTTTGTGCAAGGTGAGGCTGGGGCGTACGTGGAGTTTGAGGCTCCAGAGAGGAAACACTTGGTACTAACATTTGGGTAGCCCCCCGCCCCCCAGCCCCCCTGGACACTTCTAAGCCTTGCAGGGCCGGTGTTCTGAGCCTCAGAGGGAGTGGGCCTTTCTTCTCACTGCCTGCAGGAATCCCTGAAAGTGCCCACAGGCGCCTGTACTTGCAGGATTGATCTCCGCTGGGCTCGTGAAAAGGAACAGCTGATGTGTTATGTAATGCCTGTTCTCTCCAAACGTGTGTGCATAAATGTAGTGTGGGGGCGGGGGTGTTCCTGGAAAGGCTGAGGGGAACCTGCTTGCCATTTTTGATGGCTTAGTCTAAAGCATGCCTCTGCCTTCCAATCTCCTCCTGCCTCTCCCGCGCCTGCCGGAGGAGGGAGAGGAGTCCCAGGGCGGCGGGCGTGGAGAGGGACACTAGGAGCTTTGTCTGGGCTTTTGACAGCCCCTTGCATTTTTTTACCAGAAGGCCAGGACTTCCCCGTCTGACCTCAGACACTTGGATTGTGGAGATGAGAATCTTTTTCCTTCGAGTTCACTGGGATTGAGTGTGCAGACTAATAACACTATTGGCAAACATTATTTGTGTAGGATATATGTGGTGTCTATGTATAAACATAAATTTACAGACCTATAAATGGGAACAAGTTTTAAATACTCTTCTAAATATGAGTTACAAGTTTTCAACAACACCGTATGTGTGTCTTTTAAAGCATTATAGTTTGAATGTAAAGATTTTTCTATCTTTGTCATAATACCTTCAAACTCACCTTACGCCCAGTTGGTACTAGGCTAAAGTTTTCTGCCACATTTTTTAGAGAATTAAGAACTGGGAGGGGCTCTTCCAGCCTGGTCACCCCGGGATCCATCCGGGAGACACACAAGCGTACCTGGGAACCAGCCAGTGAGCCAGCTGGCGTCTGGGTGTGTGAGTATGTGGATGAGCAGGTGAGAGCCTTGTGTCACTGCCTCTGATGGCGGCGGAAGGGACAGGTGCTTCATTAATTTTGAGAGATTTGGAACAGTTTCACTGTGCTGTGGTGGGATGCTGGCATTCCAGAGTGAGCCAGCAAGGATCCCACTGCCAAGACGCTGGATTCTCAGCAGCGGTGTCATCCAGGGACAGCATATTTCACCACTGGACACCGCTGTCCTGGATGACGGGATTATAGAAAGTATTCGACTGAAACAGTGCACTCCCAGGCCACCTGTGGGGCCACTCTCTTAGGCCATCATAGGAAGAGACTGAAAGTCTGGGTCCTTGGTTCACTGCTTTTTCATTTTGTGATTTGGGGCAATTTCCTTGGCCTCCCTGCGTGTTAATTTCCCCACTGCCTATTGAAGACCAGAAAACGTGCTTGTGGAGCAAGTGTGTCCTTGGGGAGAGCAAACCACGGGTGGACCAGTTTTAGAGCCTAGGATCAGTGGGCCGAGTTGGCCAAAGCAGCACAGTAATAAGGCCAAGGTCTTTCCCATGCCCCTTGCAGAGGGACAGCAAACAACTATGGCTGGTGGCCTCAGGCAGAACCGAGAGGTCTTGCCTAATGGGTAACCTTGGCCACAAGAGTGTGACTGGTTCAGCTCTGGAAAAAAAATGGAAACCTATGCCCTCCCCAAGTTAGGTCAATGAACCTCACAGCTCTTTTGGCCCCAGGACCAGCCACTCTGCAAAGCCATGGGGATGACCCCAGGGAGGGGCCTGGGAGCTCCTTCTCATGGTTGGTTACTTGATGAATCAGGAGACAAGTGAGCAGACAGGAAAATCAGGACCTGTGGGATTTCAACCCCCTTCCCCACCAATAACTTCCCAGCCTGCCTTGCAGCTTTTGCATGTGCAAAACAAGTAGTGGCAGTTCTATTTGACAGGGCTGTTTAGGGAGTCCCTAATGCTGATGATGGTCAGCTAAGAGGTAGTGACAGTGCAAGTTTCTCTAAGAGCCTAAGACGCATTCCAGACAGGTGACCTCCCCCCACAGAAGCCTCCTGCTAGTGGCTCAGAAAACCAAGAATTTGTGAACAGGCAACCATGGTCATACCTATTTAGACTTCTTGATAACTGGTTGGACAATTTCACTTTAATCTATGAAAAGAACACAGAGGGAGATCGTAGAAAAGGCTTACAAAATTTAAAAAGGAGGAAAACGGAGGGATCAGGGAAAGAAAAGACCAAAGAGATGCAAGTGGGGGGTCACACAGAGAGAAGATGGGTGCCTCGCCTACTTGTCCCATGTTCCTCAGTCAGTGGGGCTGACCCCAGTGGGGCTCACTGCAGAGGGGACTCATCCAGGGTTTCTCTGGCCAACATGCTTGCTCGTTGCGGGCACTGATCTGGGTGATGTGTGTCTATTAATTCATTCAATCCTCGGAACTACCTTACAAAGTAGATATGCTTGGTGTTGCCAAGGTCACTGGAGGAAACTGAGGCTGAGAGAGGTTAAATAGCTAATCCAAGGCTGCCTGATTACAGCCTTGGAGGCAGGATCCCACTGTAGGGCCTGGCTCCCAAGCCCAGGTGTGTTTGTTTCAGGCTGAGCAGAATGTCGCCATTGTAATGCCTGTGGGAGGTCTGCAGCCTCCCAGAAATGCCAGATATTACCCTCTTCTTGTTTGTCCCTTGGACTGATGCAGGCTTTCTCGCCTGCATTCTCTTTGCCCTAAGATCTTGGTTAGCAAAGCAATGATCGATGACGCCTCCCTGCTATCTGGTTGATGGCTTCAAGCTTTTCCATGTCCCAGGTGGAGAAGCTGGGCCAAGCTGTTCCTACTCGCTGACCTCCAGAGGTTCTCTAGGTCGAGACCAGGCCCCCAGGCCCATGTGAGCACCGGGAACGGTGGCCTGTTTTTGCTCATGTGCTTTCTACACTCTTTGAAGGGGATGCACTCTAACTCTTAAGCTGGCATCTCTGCTTCCTGAACCTTCTCTTTTTCCAAAAATGTGCATTTTAAAGTAAGCAGATGGGCTTATGGTGCTATTCCAGCCCTCTCCCCTCCAGCTCCACAGGGAGAAGCTTTCTCTCTTGGTTTCCTGCTTTCTTTCCTTCCCCCAAACCTTCTGCCCATGTCCCTCCCAAGTCTGTGATTGCACTTTGCTCATTTGGGCTCATTCAGCCTCAGCTGACACTCCTGGTCCCCCCTCCCTGGTACCATGGCCACGAGAGAGGAGGAAGGGCTTTTTCTGTGCCTGGGACAATTCTTTGTCCACAGGTACAGTAGCCACATACCAGGAGAAATTCCAGGTGGTGTTACTGTTGGACTACATTTTCTTGTTAAGAAAACATTGTCATTATCTGGGTGTGGGAAGAGGCTCATAGGCAACTTCGCTTCAGTCTGGGGACCAAATCCTGTCCCTAGAGTTTAGTCATGATGCTTACAAGCCTCTAGAGCAAAGATTTTGAAGCTTTTTAGACAGAGAACTTTTTATTTAAATAAAATCTTACATGGAAGTCAAACATAAAGCTGATGAAAATCAGGTCAGGGTGAAGTTGATGGATGGGGTAAGGGAGGTGAGGAGGAAAGTGGCTTCAGAGCTTCCTTCTCTGTCCTCCCAGTGTTCCCAAGGCCCCCAGACACCTTGTGGAGCCCAGGGAGCCCTACGGAGCTCTACTGGAAGCCTCCACCCAACACAGGTGTCTTGTAGGGGGGTTTAGACCAAATCGTGAAACCATCCTGGTATGTGTCCTGGGTGTCCTTTGTGGTTAGGTGAGGTCTGGGGAATGGGGGGAAGTGTGTGTGTAAGAGAATGAAGAGAGGGCGGGGACCTCCCATTGCTTCACCATTACACCCTCCAGTACCTGTCACCTGGACCCCTTAGGACTACACCTGGCTCTGAGTGATGGTCCTTAAAGGGAAGCCAGCCCTCAGGAAATTTTTTGAGTGTCACTGGGCATCCTCTCTCTTTACCAAATATCTCAGAGCTATGAAGCAAATGGCTTCTGGCCAGGTCCCCATTGTCTTTAGGACAAGACACTTGAATCTGAGAAATATCCTTAAAGATAGATGCTGGCCCCTGGTGTCTACTGAGCATATGGAGTAGAAGACCTGTGCTATGGGTGTTTCTTTAACTTCCTGCTAAGGGTGGGGCTAACTCGTGGCAGTTTTCCTTTTGGTAATCAATAAAGGCTGTGTTCTCGAATGTCACCTGCATCACTACTGCCATCGGATACTTAGGGACCTCTCTAACATTTGAATCACACATTACAATTTGCAAAGCCCTTTCATATGTTACCACACTTCAACGGCACACCTACCTGTGATGGAGGTGCTGCGACTGGATTCTCACTTTACAGATAAGGGGTCAGCTTAGAGAGGTTACTTGACTCAAGCGAGGTCACTAAACTAGTTAATGGCGGGTTGGGAACCCAACAATCAAATCTCCAATCCCAAGTCCAATGCCATTTTCACTATTCCACAGGTGCCTTCAGTCGGCACATCTGGCAGCTCAGGTCAAAAGAGGAGCAAAGTGGCCCGGCTGGTGTTGCTCAGCGGTTGAGTGTTGACCCATGAACCAAGAGGTCACCTGTTCAATTCCTGGTCAGGGCACATGCCGGTGGTTGTGGGCTCAATCCCCAGTAGGGGGCGTGCAGGAGGCAGCCGATCAATGTTTCTCTCTCTCTCTCCCTCTCCCTTCCTCTCTCTGTCAATAAAAACATATTAAGAAAAAAAAGAAGAGCAAGGTGAAGAAAGGCCCTTTATTCTAGCAAGTTCTCTGCAGACTCTCCTCAATCTCCCACAATATTCCGGCTTGCCCCGCTCTCCTTCCCGCCGCACTAGAGCCAGGCTCTTCCAGTGCATATTCCCATTGTTATTTTTTGCATCTCAGCACCACGTGTATTGCTATTTTTATCCTGTACTAGAAACTATTAAGAGGGGGAGAAATGTTAATTGGTATTATTACAGCAAACTGTGTCCTAGTAACATTGCAATTCAGAGGTAAGCTCTTCCCTCCCCTCCCTTCCCCTCCCCTCCCTTTTAGGCTAAGACAGGGATTTTATTAATTTGGCTGACAGCCAGCACAGGTTGCTTTGGCTGGTGCTGGCCCTGTGGGGAGAAGCGTTCAGGACTCTGACATACACTGGACAGGCCGCTGGCCTCACCCTGCGGTTAGCTTCTCCGGGAGGGATGTGCGGGGGTAGGTGGAGTTTTAATGGATCTGGTTCTGTTTTAGCCACTGAAACTAGATTGAAGGGATAGTGTATCTGCTCAGGAAGCTCTCGTGGGGTGTGGCTTGCAGGGCCTTTGTGAGAGAATCTGGGCCATTTGTATTCACCGTCCAGCTGAAAGTAAGAGATAGCAGCCCACTCATTTGTGTGGTCCTATGCCAGAGCAAAGAATGAACAGCTTAGAAAATAATAGCAATGCAGTCAGACAAGTTTTGCCGAACTTTCAGAAAAAATAAAAGAAAGGGGATTCAGCACACAGGCTGTCCACTGGTTACCTGGGTTCAAATCCTGACAGTGTTTCTTCCCTGCTGTGTAACCTCAAGCAAGCTTCTCATCCTCTCTGGCCTCAGTTGCCTTATCTGTAAAATGGAGTGGGTAGTATCTGCCTCTCTGAGCTGCTGTGAGGATTAAAGCCCATTGCCCAAAGCATGTGGTAGGGACCCTGAAAAGCAAAGCTGTTGTGGTGAATTTTTTCTCAGATGTTCTGAGAATCCTGAGGGCTAGGAGGGTGCAGGAAGCAGGGGAGATGGTAAATCCAGGTTCCAGCTGGTTGCTTGAACCCAGGCCAGGGCAGATAATATCTTCCAGATCCTCTCTCCCCCTTCTCTACAATGGGAAGGATAATCAGGTTGATTTTGTGGCACCCCAAAACTTTCATTTTTTAATAATGTTTATTGTTTTTTAAAAATGGTTATAGCAGTATATATAGCTTATAGAAAATATAGGAAAGGATAGAAAAGAAAGTAAAAATCACCTTCAGAAAATCATTATTGATACGTGAGTGTATTCCTGCGTGTCGTTTTTTCTGTAAACATGTACTTTAAATATATACAAAGTTGAAATAATATAGCATATATATTACATATTTTTATATCATGTTTTCCCCCCACTTTTCATTGTGTTCCTTTCTCCATGTGAGGAAATAGCAAACATGATTTTTAGTGACAGCCTAGTATTTCATCATGTAGGCCTTACATTTTTCTTTCTTATCTTGAAGCTTTCTGGTTTTCTTTTTAATGAGTTTATTTTCTGTTTCCTCTTTTTAGCTCCTGTTAATTTTTGCTCCATAAATTGGATTTTTCTCTTTTTTTCCTCCCTCTGGTGATGTGGAAAGTATTCATCTATTTTAATTGAATAGTGGTTACCCTTAAATTTTTGAATGCATGTTTAAACCCATAAACATTGAAGTTGAGAATTCAACAGTATGGTTTTGTGTTCTTCCCTTTGCCCCACTGTCCATGATTTGTTCATATGACCTAGGATTTAAGACTCAGTAATATTTTTACATCATGAGAATTTCAGAACTCATTTATTCCTTTCACACTTTGTTTTTGACATGTCTGCCATTTTATAATTGAAATTATACTCAGTAACAGCTTATCGTTGCTCATGGATCTGTCACATTGCAAGTCCTCACCTGTGGGTTCTTAATTTTGATCTGTCTCTTGGAAGATCAGCATTCATCTTGCAGACAGTTTTCTTTTCATGAAGGGAATACTGGTAATGTAATTTTTAAGCCCTGGAATGTCTGAGAGTGTCATTCTGTTGACTTCTCATGTAAATGACAACGTGGAGGAGTCTTTTTCTTTCCTCCACGTTGTTGAAATCACTCCGTTTTCTCTGAGCAATGAATATAGGAGAGAGGCCCGAGGCCAAATGGATTCTGATTCCTTTGTAGGTTATCTTTTCCTTTTACCCATCTGAAGGTGTATAGAACTTTCTCTAGATATCAAAGAGGTTTATCAGGATGTGTGTGTTTATCTCATTTCTTTGGCATTGCATTTAAATACGCTTTTCAATCTGCAGCCTCGCGTTTTCAGCTCAGAAAAGGGTTATTACTATTATCGTCATGTTTCTGCTCTGTTCTGCTCTCTCCCCGAGGAGCCCTTGTGTGCACACATTGGATCCCCTGGTTTTGTTGTCCAGGTCTCATAGGGGTTTTCTCTCACTGCCACCCAAGTCTGGGAAGGCTTTTGAAGTGTATCTTTACTTCGTGTTTTTAAATTTTATTTTTCAATTGCAGTTTAAATTCGACACTATTTAGTTTTCATTTCAGGTGTACAGCATGGTGGTTAGACAATCATATACTTCAGAAAGTGATATATATTTGGCAGTAGGCTTTCTGCCACTTACTGCTCTCAGTGAGGTTTTCTTCTGCTATGCATGTAAACTCTCCTGACCCCAGATCCTTCTTTCTAGCTGAGATGGAAAGGACAGACTACAGCTGAAGTCTGCATCTGGCCCCACCCATCTTCCACATACTGTGGCCTACTGTCGGGAAGCCCAGTGGAGTAGTTGCTAAAGAGACCCCGTGGTCCTCAAAGCCATAAATATCTACTCTCTTTTAAAGTCAACGTTTGCTGATCCTTGTTCAAGGTCCTATTTACTTTGATTTTTCAGACAAAAGTCCTCTCGAATCTTACTGAAAAACAAATAAGAGAATTTCCCAAACATTCCATTTCTCTTTATTTCTTTATAGTAAATCTGACTCATAGAAAGATACGTTCATGTGAGCCCTCCTTGTTATTATTTTTATTCTGGGGCCTTTAATATCCTTTCTGCTATTTTGTCTGTTTGTCCAGCCTTACAAAGAGAGGTGGCCTGGGGAGGTATGGAGGATCTCTGGGAGAAGGGTGCGGGCTCCGCTCTGAAAGTTTCCCGGATTGCCAGCAGCTCTCTCTCTTCCTCAGTCTGCGTGTGCATGTGTGTGTTTCACTGAAAAACAAAATTAATCCTCATAGCGAGTGATATGTGAGATTAACAGAGGGTAGGATTCATTCTTACAACTTTATGCAGTAGAGGAAGGAAGGAGAAACTGAGGCACAGAGAGACTGTGACAACAGACACACAATTTTGAGTTTAAAACTGCCTCCTTGCTTTGAAGCCCCCAGTCCCATTCCTCCGTCCGCAGCCCCACCTTCCGCTGTCCACCTTGGTGAAACCCCAGGGTCCTTTGGCGCCTGACACTCGGGGAAGACTGCGACTCTGTCGTTCAAGGGCGGGCCCCATAGAGCCCCAGGAGGGGAGGACTAGCCATGCAGCTCATTTTCTCCATGCCGCAGTTTTGGAAAGTGTTTGGAGGCTTTATGATTTGAATTTTTTTTATGTTGCATCTGAATTGTACACGGCCGTACGCCTCCCCGCTGTTGGCGGCTGTCTTGTAATTCCCACACCTGGACTTTCAGAAGCAGGTGAGAATGTCCACCTGCACAGAGCTGCACTTCTCAGTGAGCATAAATGTCCTACGAAAGGGGGACCCCTGCGCGGCGCGTGTCCTCGCAGGCCAGTGGGTGACCCTGTTGGGCGTGTGGGGGAGCGTGATTGCCAGAGGGGGAGGGGAAGAGGAGGAGCGAGGGGTGGGTGTACTTTGTACAAACATGATTTGAAAATCAGGCGTTTTTGCAATCGAGGCAGGGCCCATGATCCACGCTTCTGGAGAAGGAGAGTTGATGCAGATCATTAAAAGCAGCAGGTGGTTTATTTTTGTTTTGGGATACCTTATAGTAAGTGCAGAGGAGCCTCCCAATTCACACCAGCCCTCACTGCCCTGCAGGCTTACCTGTGGTCTCTGGTCTGTGCTTACATGGGCTGAAGCCAAAACAGCCCCGATTCTCCGACACGCTGACCGTCAGCCTGAATGTCTGGGGAGTGGGGATATGAACTGGAAATGCCCGAAAGGAGTAAGCCCCCACACAGCCTTGGATTAGACCCCCCATCCGTCTTTTTTCTGGGCATCACTAACACCCTCTGGGCTTCACCTGAAAGAGTCTTACGGAATCAGACAAACTGCAGCCCACTCACTGCCCTCCAGTCTGTTTCTGGCATTTTTCTCTGGACTGCCAAGGAAATACCGTTCCTGGCACATTAGTTGCCATTCCACTCGCTCCCAGCTTCTCTTGAATGATCAGTTATGACCAAGGAGGGTAAATTCCAAATAAAAAAAAGAGTCTTTTCCCAAACAAAATAATTTATGGGTGTTAAAAACAAGAACTTATTTAAGTTCTTGCCCTGTGGTTTTGCATGCGAGGGTTCGGTCCAGAAAACTGTCTGCTCAGGGGCATGTGCCCCCAGAGTTGCTGTCTTTGTTCAGACGGGCAGCCCAAAGGGCCAGAGGCTGCAGGGCTGGCGGCAGGAAGTGGGTGCGGCTGGGCCACGCGCTCTGGTTTGGCCTCACCTGGACCCGCGCGGGTGTGTGTATTTATGCTTCCTAAGCTGCACATTTCAGGGCTGGAATTGTAGCCGCTGTCCCCGCAACATCACGGACATGAAGGGAAAATGAGACTTTGCACGTTCCCAGCATGTAATTATGGTCACACAGGCAGACCTTGTCCCTCTGGGCATTGAGCCCAGCTCTCCATCGCAGGCAGCTTGGGAGCGGGTGGGCCTGGCACAGGAACCATTCCCCAACTTGGGTTTCTAGGGTGAATTTGACTGAAGTGTCATAGGCACACAAGCAAGTGTATCTAAGTGTGTGCCTGGGTGAGTGTTCCCAGGCTGAGCCTCTCCATGTAACCTGTACCCAAATCAATAACTAGAACATTACCCATGTCCCAAAGCCTGCCCCCTTTGAGTCCCTTCCTCACCCTCCCAAGGGCAGCCACCCTCCTGACTTCTCATGGCTCAGATTAGGTTCGTCGCTTTTGTACTTTATAGAAATGGAATCGTGCAGCACACACCCTGTGTTTCATTTATTACATTCTACTTTATGTCTATGAATTTGGTCCATACCATTGCATGTAGTTTATTCTTACAGTTGTACAGGGCATGGCAAAAGTGGGCTTACAGTTGCGAGTAGGCGAAACACAGATTATTCTTGTATTATTACTTATTGTATTATTTTCCATATGAAAAATTGTAAACTTACTTTTGCCCCACCCTGCATAGCACCCCACTGTGTGACTATACTAAAATGTGTTTTTCTGTTTTATTGTTGATGAGCATGTGAATGGTTGCCAAGTTTTGCCTTTTATGAACAGTGGTGCTGTTAATACTCTTGTTTGTCCTTTGGAGGCCATGTATTCACATTCCTACAGCAAATGCACATAGGAGTGAGATCCCAGAGTCATTGCATGTACTCAGCTTTAGTAGAAACTGCTAACTGTGGACTAGATGTCTTCAAAGGATGTTTTAGTTGTAGGAAGCTGGCTAACATTCTCACTCAAAAATAGCAGAAAGGGGTGTCTTTTCTTTTTAGACAGCACAGTGCAGTGGGGTTTGGAGGGAGATATACTACCCTGGGAATATTAGCTAACAAGTATTTATCTACTGGCCATTGTTCTAAGTGACAGGGTGGATCAGTTTCCTAGGGCTGCTGAAACAAATGACCACAAAGTTGGTGGCTTAAAACAACACAAACTTAAGCTCTTGCAGTTCAGGAGGTCAGAAGTCCAAAACGGTCCAAACCAAGGTATCAGCAAGGCCGGATGCCTCAGGAGGCACTAGAGGAGAATCCATCTCCTTGCCTTTTCCAGCTTCCAGGCTGCATTGTTTGGCTCATGGCTCCTTCCTCTCTCTTCAAGGCCATCAGCGTAGCATCTCTAGATCTCTCTGCTGTCTTCACATGGCCTTCTCTTCCGTGTAGTAAAAGCCTCTAACACCCTCTTACAGGAGACTTGTGAGTGCATTTAGGACCCACCCAGATAATTCAGGACAGTCCCCTCTTTTCAAGTTATTTTACTTAGTCACATCTACAAACTCTGCTTTGCCAGGTCAGGTAATATTCACAGGCTCCAGGAACTGGGAGCTGGATCTCTTTGGGAACCATTAGACAGGCTACCACACAGGGAGACACCATCATCTCTAGACTTTCACCATGTCACCCACAGAACCTGCCTTCAGGAAGCCTCAGCACCCTACATCACAAAGTTGCCTAATTGTTCTGCTCCTCTCTGGGGTTCTCACTGCACCATGGGTAAAGGCCTATGGATGAGACCGGAAAAGGACAGATGACCATATTTGTGTCATCAAATTGTAATTTACTTTCATAGGAAGAAAAAAAATATCAAAATATAAAACACCCTGAGAGCAATGTGGGATCTTGGATTGGATGCTGGAACAGAAAAGGAACATTTGTTAAAATCCAAATATAAGTCTATAGTTAACTTTGTTTTAGGAATTGTGCCATGGTTATGCAAGACATTTACATCAGGGGGAGCTAGGTTAAGGATGTGCAGGAACTCCCTATATTATCTTTGCAACTCTTCTACAAACCTCCAAATACTACAAAATAGTAAGTTAACAAAAAGTGCAAGGCATCCATTCAAGTACCAGTAGAAAAGCCCTAAATTCTATCTATTTACATGACATGGGAGACAGGGTCCAGTGCTGGCAGAATGAATTTAAAAGCTCCAAAAGGTAATGATGAGGTTGAAAATATATATAACAGTTTAAGTATAAATGGAGATTGGTAAGTTGTGAGACAAATGAGGTGGTGTTTGTTACCTTGGTGGGAACATATGGGTCATCTCCAGTTCCAGGCAAGACCTGGCAGGCGGAGCTGGAGCTGAGGGAGGTTCTTGGGTGTGAATGGAGATGAGTCCTGTCCTCAGCCTCTCTGATTGATTCATCAACTCCTTCCCAGCCCCCCCCCCCTTCCTGGCCCCATCTCAGGGCTCGGTCTGTTAAGGGCTCCCCAGCGGCCAGCCAGCTCACAGCTGAGTCGTTATCTTTCCGTCACACACTTATCTGGGCACCGTTAGAGCTTCCTAATAAAATTTGTCACTGACTTTAATCCCATCACTGTCCAGACCCGCTTGATTAGCCCCTCTGGTTGTTTTGGCTTTGCTTGCACCTCCAGCCTCTTCGAGGAAATTGGTAGAGATAGGAGCTCAGAGAGAACTCTGGGCCCTATAAAGAGAGATCAGAGAAAGCAAGCCAGGACTTGCAGTGACTTCTGAATAGGAAAAAAGGGCTTAATCTCCCTCATGCCCTCTGGTTTCAGGCTCATCAGAGACAGAAGTGGGAGAGGGAACCTTGAAATGTGATCGTATTTGGAGAGAGGGTCTTCTCTTGTCCCTCTGAGCTGCAGAGGTTGGCCTCGTGTCCATTCTCCTGACAGCTCCACATGCCCCATGTTCCTCCTCGGCCTGCTGAGATGGGGAGAGGGAGTGATGGCCAGAGCTGGGGAGTGGAGGCTTTTAGTCAGCTCACTGGGAGCCATGCACCCACCCCCCCAAACTGGCTGTGGGCTACCTGGGCCACATTCCCCTCCCTCTTGTCAGGCCCATGGACTGTCCTGGCCGGCTTCTGTGACTGTAAACTCTCCTCACAGCTGCATGCTTGAAGCACAGTTTTGAAGCCCAGGAAGAGCGTGTATGTGATGAATGCAAAGGGGGGATTCTCTAATTCTCTGAGGGACACTTCCATTCAGTAGACACACAGTGGTGCCCCCAAAAGACATGTAGACTGCACCCAGTGTGCCACCCTAGGCTGTGCGTGTGCGTGCGTTTAGATTTGCTGCATCTCAAAGTGTAAATGCAAGCACCCCTCCCACTCCTTGTATGCCTGTGTGTGCGTGCGTGTGTGTGTGTGTGTGTGTGTGTGTGTGTGTGTGGTGTGCACTATCCCGTGAGCTCACCCTTCCTCCCTTCTCTTCCTGTTCTGCTTGGCCACACAGCTGCTCCTGTCTCTCGATCATTCCCTCTGCACCATCCTGAGCCAGCTGCCCCTCCCAGTTCCTGAAGGTAAATCTGTTCTCTGTAAGTCCTCAGCCCTGTACTTCTCCTTCCTCAGCCATCAGGGCTTCACGCTCTCTCTTCGGGAAGCCAGGAAAGAGGCACCCCCCCCCCGGCAGGTACCTGCCATGTGTGTGCAGACAGAGCCCAGGTGGGGCTGGAGGCAGGTGGGCAGGTGGCCCGAAGGCAGACAACTGGTGCTGCCTGTCAGAGCTGCCTGTCTCCCTGAGGTCCTGTGGCCTCTGTGGTCAGGAGGTGGCACCTCTGCAGCCTCCAGTCCCAACCCAGGGCAAGGATGCACAGAACCTGCCCCACTGGCCAGAATCAGCCCCAGCAGGGGCGCTGCAGAGCTGTGGGAAGTGGACAGCTCACAGTGGTCACAGGTGGAGGTCTGTCATAGCATAGTACCATAGACCGGCTGGCTAAACAACAGAAATGTATTGTCTCACAGTTCTGCAGACTGGAAGTTTAAGATCAAGATGTTGGCTGAGCTGGTTCCTCCTGAGCCTCTCTCCTCCTGTGTCTTCACAGGACCTTGCCTCTGCATCTGTCTGTGTCCAAACTTCCTCTTCTTGTAAAGACACCAGTCATATTGAATCAGGGCCCACCCTACTGACCTCATTTTAACTTAATCATCTCTTTAAAGACCCCATCTCCAAATACGGTCACATTTCCAGGTACTGGGGTTAGGACTTCAATATATAATTTTAGAGGGACACAGGTTAGCCCATAGCAAGGTCACTCTGCCTCCTGTCTGTAGGGCCATTTCCCAGCCAGCTTCTGGCTGGAGCCAGGGATGCCTCTCAGAGCCCCGATCTCTTCTCCTACATGAGCTATGAGGCAGCTTGTGGTTTGGTAACTTGCAAACTAACTGCAAAGAGAACCGAGAGTTATTTTTTGGAAATTCTTTTACTCTTTATAGGTAAGGAGAACGCAATGACATATAGTGGCATGAACATAACTTTGGGATGAAACTTAGTACTTGAGTAGCCTTCACCAGATTGCTTCACCTCTGAGAACATGTTTTCTTATTGACAATATGGACTGTTGTGAGGATGAAGTGAGACGTGCACATAAGGCCTAGGGCAGTGCCTTGGACACAATAGGTGCCAAAACTTACTTGCTTCCTTGACCATTACGGCATTGATGCTGCTCCCATTTCTGCAGACAGGAAGCTGTGGTGATGACAGACATCAGAACCCAGTGGGCTACTTGGGACACTGCTATCCACTCCAGGAAGCCAGGACAAGCAGGGACCTTGCCGAGAGCTCGGCGCAAACCTACTTCTGCTGTTTCAGAATAAACCACCCTCAGATATCATTTCCGCTGATGGTGGGTAAAGGTAGAATCTCTGCAGAAACAGTTATGTAGTCATTGAAAGCAGTGCCCTGTCTCAAGGGGAGCTTTGAACACAAAATTTGAAAAACTAGTGTGGGCAGAAGCTGGAACCAAAACCTGGAGTCTCTTTTCCTTACAGGTGTGGCTCTCAAACTTGAATGTGAATCTGAACCACCTGGGGGGCTTGTCAAAACACAGCTCGCTGGGCCCCGCCTGCAGTTTCTGATTCAGTAGGCCTTAGGCGGGACCTGAGAAGTTGCATTTCTAGCAGGTTCCCAGGTAATGTTGATGTTGCCGGTCCAGGGGCCACACTTGGAGAAGCACTGACACACAGCATTAGTTTAGGGTCTGTTCAGGGTCTGTATCACCTTTCCCCCCCAGCCTGTCCTTTTTACCTGTGGCCCTCTCTCCTGGCCTGATTTCTTTGCTGTCATCCCTGGGGAAGGGCAGGAATGTTGAAACTTCCTCATGCTTTGCCTGACTTACATGTGATTTTTACCTGTTAATGAGCAACTATTTCTTTGGCCCTTACCTTTCCGTGCTTTTTGCTTCCCTCCCTTTTCCGAATATAGGCCTCTAGACGCCTCACTATGATGGAGGAGCAGCCCATGCTATGAGCTCCCTCACTGAAGCCTGAGCTGACCCCAGTTAGGAGGAGGCAGATGCAGAAAGAGTGTCTTTGCCGTCACCATCCTCATTGTCTGCACCCCCATGTGCCTCCATCCCAACATCAGTTCCCCACCCCAATTCCCTAATCACTTTGCCAGAGTAAGTAATTGCTGGTGTGTGGTGAGCCAAGGTCATAGCCAGTGGAGAAATGTAATCAGGGCCTCATCTCCCTCCACTGTGGGGGCTATTTTCTAGCTGATTCTTGCATCTAGGATCCCTTGGGCTGATGCTCATAACCTCCCCACCCTTCTTCCCCTTCCGAGACCAGGTAGAGAGCTTGGGTTGGAACAGGACAGTTGCTCATGAGTGGATGCCAATGCTGCCTTTCTTTGAGTCTCCCCCACAAACGAGAGAGGGCAGAATGTCTTCTTCCAGGGAGCCGGGAGTGTGGCCCTCACACCCCTCTCGGTGAACCTCAGAGTGTGTGAGTGTCTCTAAGGGCTGTTCCTAGGAGGGATTTGAGAGAGAACCTTGCTCCATGCTGTGTCTTTTTGGACTCCCCCACACCACATGGTCACCATGGCTTTTCCTGTGTTAGCTTTTTCTTCTAGCCTTACGAGTCCTGCTCATTTGTACTTGCCATAGATGGGTGAGCCGCAGCTTCCTGGGTCGAGGGGTCTGAGTAACTTGGAATGTGTCCTGTGGGGGGCACGCAGATGTGGGAGGCAAAGCCTTGCCTTTTATTGCTGCCTCTTTCATCTCTGGCTGCTAGACTAATGCTCCTCTCTCCTAAATGTGTGGTGCTAGGATGCTGTGCTGGGGGAGATGATGACAGATAACTGCTTTTGAGTTCTTTTGGAAACGTTCCCCTGGTCAAAGCAGGGGAGGAAAACATCCTCTTGCCTTTACTCTGACTCCCAAAGCTAAGACAGACACAAGAGAAAAATAAAGCTGTGACGACTTCAAGAGAAAAGGCCGAGGGTCTTTTATGTGTCCATCCAGCGCACCTCTGTGGAATGGGGAAGGGGCTGCTGGGGAGGGAGGGGGCAGGCGGTGTGATGGAATGTGTTAGTGTGTGATGCATGCAGCCTCACTTTGCAAGAATGTCCAGACTGGGCCTGGGAGAAACAGATGTTTTCTTGAGTAACAAAAGGAGGCTCATCCTGGCTGGTGATGCTCAGTGGTTAGAGCATCGGCCTGTACACTGAAGCGTCTCAGGTTTGATTCCCAGTCAAGGGCACATACCTGGGTTGCAGGTTCAATCCTTGACCCCAGTTGGGGCGTGTGCAGGAGGCAACCAATGGATGTGTCTCTCTCATATCGATGTTTCTCCCTCCTTCTCTCCCTGTCCCTCTATCCCTTCCACCCTCTCTAAAGAAAAAAAAAATCAATGGAAAAATATCCTCAGGTAAGGATTAACAAAAAAGAAAGAAAGATAGAAAGCAGAAAAGGAGACTCATAGCTCTCATCTCTCAGAAGGTCTGTGCCACACTAAACTTGCACACCCCACATACCACCTTGTGCCTGTGCTGACCCTGGCCTGCCCAAGCAGCTCTGGGCCACTGAAGCATCTGAGGAGACAAGCTGGCTCTCTCTTAGGGGACTTGGCATGACCTCCCCTTCTGGAGCCCCCTTGGGTCCAGGAACCAAGCTCCGGCTTCTCCCTCCTCCTCCTAGAAAACTCTCCACAGGCAGGGCTGTGTCCCCGACTGCTTGCTGCACTGCCCTGTCCCCACTGGGCATATCAGGCGCAGCTGATGACAAAATACAAGAGATCTGACAAAAATAAAAGTCCTCTTCTTGCTGGAGTTCAGTACAAGAGAACCCTCTTCAAAATTGTGATTTGGGAGCAGGCCTCTGTGCTGCTTAATATTTGTTTTTATATCTATTCCCATGTGCTGGCAGATTTCCCTAACTGTGAAGAGCAGAATTGTCTGCCCTTTTAGGCTCTCCTCCCCAAGCACCTCCTGAACTGCTCAGAACATCAGTTTTTGTTGGTGGAGGTGATGCTGAGCAGGAAGGCAGTGGCCACTGCCTCCCTCTCCCTTCCTGTGGTAATGCCCAGAAACTTCAGGGCAGGTGCAATAAAAAGGGAGCCCAAAGCAAGGCCTCAGCCTGAAGGACTTGGAGGTAGAACCTGACTGTACTCCGCAATGCTCACCAGGTGAGGACTTCCAGGCCAGCATGGGGGAGCCGCAGCTTCGGAGGGGAACCCTGGTTCTGGGTGGTCTGGGCTTACTCCACCTGACCTCTCCCTTTTCTTCCTCACATAGTCTCCTGTGGGTGTAGGTGTTAACTGCCATTTAAAAAGAAAGGAGGCATGCTCGTGAGTAGAGACCTACCCTGAATTAGCAGCTGAGACCTTTGGGTTTGTACAACCCATACCTTGAGCGAGTGGATACCAAGGAGCATGCGACCTGGGAATTTCCCCCAGGCTTGAATCATCTCCTTCAGGAAGTGGAGGCCTCAGGAGGCCTCTAAGCCTTGAATGGTTGAGCTTTCAAAGATTTGGCCCCTGACTGGTGTCCTGAGCCATGAAGCAAGAGTCTAGGAATGGATGTACCCACCTGAGCCTCCAACTTGCCCAGCATGGCTCCAGGCCAGAGTGGAACAAAGTCCTTACTCAGAGACATACAGAGAATATTCTGGAATTTCAGAGAGAGGACTGGGAGGCCCTGCCACAGGGTTACAAGTCAAGTACATGGGGATGCCATGGCTGCCCCCTTGGCCCTTGGCTCTCTGGAAGGTTGAACAGGCTTCTCCAGCTCTGAGGGTGCTGCAGTGAGGGGAGGGGTGGAGGTCCTGGCCTTCCAGGCCTCCCCAGCTAACTCTCCCTGCAGCCACCCTGGGTGGGGAGAGCAACACTCCTCAGCAGCCAAGTGATTCGAGGAATTGGGGAGGGGAGTGAACTGAATATCATCATTTGCTGCTGATAGAACAGTAATAAAATTAATGGGCCCTTAGACCTCCCCCATTAACAATAGAGTCAGTGTGTCAGAGCCATTTACTCTATCAGTCCTCCAGATGTCAGCCCGGGACAGACGCAGAGCCCTCACCTGTCCTGCCTCTGTCTGTGGGGAGACCTCCCTGCTCCCAGAGGAGCTCTCCTGTCCCTTTTGAAACCTCTGTGTGAACTCCTAGCTGGAAAGTGGAAGGCCAGGGTTTTGATATGGTTGCTTCTAAGATCTACAAAAGCTGCATTACAGATCAGTGTGATGTAGCTGCTTTGAGTACCAGAGAGCCATAGCCTCCTGGAACTACATTCCAGTCCCATCTCTCTTAGTAACTTGCTGTGTGAGCCTGAGCCTCTTAGTCTGTATGGATCTGTAACATGGATGGATCTCACGGAACAGCCCGCTTCCTTCCTGGAGGAGGGAAGGAATTTGAGAGATGACAAACAGGAGCTGGTATCCAGGAAGGAAATGGACAGTGTGACTGGGAGGCATTTTATCCCGTGTCCTTAATCTAGAGTCACAGGTCTTGGGCCCCTCGTTGAGCTTTTGGAGGCTTATGAACTCTGTGAAGTCACCTACAAAAACAACAAGTGAGAGGGCATTTTCCAGAATCTTTGAGAAGCATGTCAGAGAGGTCCTGACCCCGCTAAGGGAACACTGCTGGCAGCTCTGGGTGGGAGCAGCCTGGGCTTCAGCCACTAGATGGGGGAGGATGGGTCTTTCCATAGGGGTAGGGTCCTGGCCTCTCCCCCAGGACACTGAGGCACCTTGCTTCTTGGTCTGGGTGAGGCTGTTGGGGAAGATGGGGAAGCATGGCGAGGAGAGGTGGTCTTGTGTGACAGGAGCCAGAGGACAGATTTCCTCGCCCCTTGGTGGGAGCAGAGCTGGGACCATGAGACCAGGTGTGTCCTCTCATCTCCCTGGGCGCCAGGGTCCCTGCAGAGGGTGAACTGTGCTGAGCCCTGACCTGGACGGTGGTCTGGGGACAAGGCTCCTCCGAGCTTCTGAGCCTCTTTGACTATGGGCCCAGCAGGACCTGGTTTGTGGTCTCGGCCTGACGGAACTTCGGGTGGCCCTTATTTGGGGGTGTTCCTGGTGTAGAGTTGAACACTGCCAGAGACCCGGTGGCCAGCTTATTAAGCACCACAATCTCAAACCGTGTGGCTCCAAGAGGCCAGGGGCCTGGACAACTCTGAAGAAGGAAGACAGTAAACTGTGACAATGCTAATGAGATAGAAGCAAAGATACTGCGGGTTGAAATGAAGTTACAAGGTCAGGCTTACGCCTGAGTGTCTGTCTATCTGCCCATTTGGGCAGCAGCTGATTTTTACCTCATTAGACAAAAGGGATTTGAAAAGGCTTGACCTCTGATGATAAGCCAGTAGTTTGCCACCAGTTCAGTTCAATTCAAAGCACTTCAGTGAGCCAACCAACAATTTTGGAACTGCCCATCGTGTATCCAGTACTTCACCGGGCATTGGCGAGGCTCTGTCTCTGCTGTTTCGACCTCATGAGTTAAGTAGGGAGGGTAGACGTTTGTACGAGGGAAGCTGGGGAGAACCTCGGCTGGGCTGTGCACAAATGTGCATCTAGAACTCAGTCTCTGGTCAAGAGCTCTTTGCCGGTTCTCAAGTCCCCAACTCTTAGCTTTTGAGAAATGATAGAATCCAGAACCCCATGTGTCTCTTCAACCTGCCCCTTTGTGTGTCTGAGAACGTGACCTGTATTCGTGTTCATGCAGATGCAGAGAGGACAAGGTTGTGCCTGGCTGGGAGACGACAAGGAAAGGTGATTGTTAGGTGAGAGGTGCTCTTTCCAAGAGATTAAGAGTGTGCATTTTGTTAGTTGCTTTTCATCTCTTCCATCTCACTCTACCCTTCCTATGCCTTCTGCCTCTACTTAAGCTGCCTGGACACCCTCTTTAATAAACCCCCAGTTCTCCAGGGGGGAAAAAGCCCCAATTTCTAGCATATGCCAGTTTCTGTGGTGCCAGTATTATCACCATGGTGAGCTCAAGCTTGTTTAACCAGATCACAGAATTTTTAAAAATTTATCAATCAGCCGTCCTGAGCTGTCAACAGCCAGCTCCAGCACACCACTGGGAGCGCCCACCCTGCTCGGCTAGTCACCAGTGACCGCTTCACTGGTCCAGATCTTATTGGCAACACGGTGGCTCCACCCACGGGCAGCATCCCTTGGGAATGGGCAGTTCAAGGAAGAAAGTGTAGCTTATTTGGTACCTGATAAGCCAAGATAATTATCAGAGCTAGAAATGAAACATTGAGAGAGGGTCTGTGTATCTGTTTGGGTTCTTAAACTTCGGAGAGAAGCCTGACTTTCTGACATTTGCTGTGTGGCCTGGACAGAAGACTGGCTTAGATGACCTCTGAGGATTATTAAATCCTCAGAGTTTTAAATTATTAAATCCTGTATAAGTTTTTAGAAAGCTTATAATATTGTGAAGTATTCCGATGGGTTAAGGGATTAGGGCCCCTCTGTAGGTAAGGTGGTATCCTGGTCACCTTTCTACCCCTTTCACAGAACCGGCTTCCTCCTACTTTCCAATCAGTTTTGCTCCAGGGTAATTCCCTTCTTTATCCACAAGAAGTGCAATGACCCCAAGTCTGGGTGAAGACATCAGTCCTTGGGAGGTCAACACTTACCTGGTCTCACTTCACAGGGGAACCCACTCCTGCAGTTTCCTCCTCCTCCCTGGCATGTTGAGTGCCCTGTGGGATTGGGGGGGGGGGTGTGTGCACCCACCAACTGGATAATGGGAACAGAGTCCAGGGGGCCCTGAATCCTAGCACCTGCAAGGGGGAAGGAGGGGAGGGGGTCCAGCTCAGCTTCTCCAGGTGATGTGCTATTCCATCCTGGGCTCTAATGGGAGCCTGATCCAGCTGAAGCTCTCCAAGGGAAAATCAACCAGAAATGTCAGTTGGGCAGTGGAGCGGGGCCAGAAAAATCAATGCTGAATTCCAGACGCCAGGAGGGCATGGAAGGGGGAGGTAGAAGGACCAAATGAGAGCATTTGTTTGCAATTCTAATATAACATATCAACAGATCACCGGGCAAAGATGCCTAATGAAAATGTGCATGATGGATGTGGGCCCACGAAGAGAGGAAGGGGGGATGGAAAGCGCAGGCCCAGGGCCTGCTGAGGAATTCACAGGTGTTTGCGTCCCTGCAGCCTTGCTGCCAAGGGCCAGGGCCCCGGACCAGCTAGCCTTGGACTGAATCTGAAATCCGCCACTTACCTTCTCGTGTGGCCTCGGACCCATTACCTCAGCTTCTGGCTCTGCCTTTCCCCTCTCTCTACACGGGAGCCATTGGCAATATGGACCCAGGAGGGTTTTGTGAAGATGAAATGATGTAACCGGAATAGTTGACGTTTGCTCCTTAGAAATAGTTCTTTTCTTTTCTTATTTAAAACATCCATTATAGCATTTTGGGTGTGAAAATGCCATTATATATCCAGAAGTGAGTGCCATAAATTGGAAACCTAATCCTCAATGTGATGGTATTTGAAGGTGGGGCCTTTGGGGAGTGATTAGGTCATGAGGGTGGGGCCCTCATGAATGGAATTGCTGCCCTTATAACAAAGACCCCAGAGAGCACCCTCTCCCTTCTGCCATGTGAGGACACAGAGAGAAGATGTCTATGAACCGGGCAGTGGGTTCTTACCACACAGTGGATCTGCTGGTGCCTTAACCTCAGATTTCTCAGCCTCCAGAACTGGGAGAAATAAAGTTCTGCTGCCTACGCTATTTTATTGCAGCAGCCCAGATGAAATAAGGTAGTGCTGCAACTGCTGATTCACACCGTGCAGGCAAGTCTCAGCTACTACCTTCTGTGGCAGCAGACAACCAGATGCGTCTGTGGCTCTGTGAGGTCGTTCTGTGGACATGGCCCACGGGCGCTGGCTGACCCACGGGGGCACTGAGGGAGGCTGAAGGGGTGGCTTTCCAGGCAGGCACGTGCTCTCAGCTGCCATGAGGAGAGGGTGCTGAAGAGAGAAAATCAAGATGGTATGGGATGCGTTATCCCAGATAAAACTTCTCATCTGCTTCAGAAATAATACAGGAGTGGGTGGCAGGCTTGGGGTTAGACTAGAAGTAGAAGAGAATTGTGGGAGGTGGCTTGGCAGGCCAGATCAGGAAGCTAATAAGGACCAAGCTTAAGGAGATGTTCCTTACTGGCCCCACGGTGCTGGTTTTCACCATGTGGGAGTGGGAAGGGGACTGTCCGTTCTCCTGTACTTCTAGAGAAATGGTTTATTGCAGATGCTCTACGGGTGGTGGACAGCGGAGTCCTCACCGTGGGGAAGGCAGGGAATGTGTGTGGTTAACAGCCTCTCTCAAACCCCACAGTCCCCCCCACCCCACCCCAACACAGACCTTAACTCAGACTGCACCAGGAGGCCTGGGGTTCCTGGAAATTACCCTCCTTCACTGGGCGCCACCTGTCATTCAGGATGCTCAGACGGTCCTCTGTCAAGAAGGGAGCTAATTCCTGATAACACTGGAGAAAAAGGACATTGCTAAGAGAGTGAGAGGTGTTTGGTTTGATTTCCAAATCTTGAAGGAGAGAAATATGTGTGGGAGAGAATTGCAAAACAAAACTTTCAGATTCTGGAAGGGAATATTAATGAAGGCTGTAATTTCACAAGTTAATGCTCGTAAGTCCATCTAAATGTTTTAGATCTGGCTCAGTTTGTAAGCAGGGCATTTGGGGAGAAGGGACCCCTGGAGTTCCCTGACGGGGGTGCGGCCCCGTTGGCGCCTGTTTTAATACACTGCACAGTATTAAAGGAGTCGAACAGGCCTATGGTCCTGGTCTGCTGTTGATAGGATCAGTCTGTTATTGTGTTTCCTGGAATGGAACCACACATTTTCAAAGAGAAGCTATGCCAGAGATGTTTTAATTTGAGAGAAGTGCCAATTTAGAAAATGAAGGGGAACCCTGGAGATGCTACATGTCGGTCTTCGGAAGTGTTCTCTGCTGAATCCTTCAATGACAATATTTTCCTTTCCGTGTAATAAAGAAAGGCTGCAGACAGGAGGTTAATTAAGAGGGATGCATCTAACGGAAGGCCACGCGCCTACAGAGCAGCCCAGGGGGAACGCGGCCATGACCACCAGCGGCGGCGTCATCAGCATCCTTGATTCCTATCGATGGAGCCCACACAGGGAATCAGGCCACGAGCCCACTGGCAGCTGGAAATTGACGGTAGAAACATCCAGGCTGAAAGGGCATAGAAGTCACGGTCACGAAACCGTCCCTTCCTCTTACCATCCAGAGGGAAGAAATACTGCAGAGTGTCGGCAGGATTGGGCTCTGGGAAGGAAATTGCCCAGTTGGCTTTAACTCAGGCAGCTCGGCTCCTCTTTCTGAAGGCTTGGGGACTTCAGAGCGAGATTGAGGGCAGCCTAGGAGACAGGCCGATTCCCCAAAAAGGAACAGGGTATAGAAAAGCTGCTGCTGCTGACCAGATTTGCTTTGCTGTAAGGAAAAGGGCCATAACAAAGGAGAGAGGCTCTGAGCACTGGCCAAGGAATATCTTTCAGTTGGGCCAAACCTCCTGCTCCTTCACAGAACCTGAGGGTGCTGGGCTCTGGAAGATTCCAGGAGTGTGAAATACAGTGGGAAGGGCCACTGTTCCCAGGGCCTCGGCCTCATTTGGCCAGTCTCCTCAGTGGTGAGGCCTGGGGTGGTGGTCACATGCACAGCTGGGACAGCACAGGCCCAGCCAGTCAGAGCTGATGCTGTTTGTAAACAACCCATAGCACCCTACTAGCACCGCAGGACAAATGTCAGCCCTGGGCATAGTGTAGGGGTTTGACCTCTTAGACCATGGCAATCCCAACAACCTATAACCTTAAGTCTGTCAGATCTGGGCAAGGTAACCGAAGGGACTCTAAGAGAAAGCCACACAGACGATCAGAAGGTAGAGGCAGTGCTTCTGGGCCACCTGGTTCCTAGTGGACCTCCTGCCTTTCATATTAAATTTTAAGCCCCGGGAGGCCTGGCACTGGTTTTGTCTTAGTCACTGTTACATGCATGCGTGGTGCTTAGCCCAGGACCTGGGCAAAGTGCGTGCTTCATAAGTACTCACCAAATCCGTGAAATGAGTTTGCAGAGAGGGGCTTCTCTGAGTGACATTTGAGAGGATGAAAGTCAGCATCTAAAAGGAAAAAGAGGCCAGTGTGGCTCAGTGGCTGAGTGTTGACCCCTGAACCAAGAGGTCACAGGTTCAATTCTTGATCAGGGTACATGCCCGAGTTGCTGGCTCGATCTCCAGGAGGGGGTGTGCAGAAGGCAGCAGATTGATGTTTCCTTTCATCGATGTTTCTCTCTCTCTCTCCCCCTCTCTCTAAAATCAATTTAAAAAAAATAAAAAGGAAAGAAAAAGAATGGAAGATTCCCACAGAGAAACAGCAGATTGGAATCCAGAAAGGAAACGTAGGTGGTGGGGCAAGCTGCTCATTCCAGAAAAGTAAAAATCTTGAGGCATTCCCAAGAAGAGTGGGGTGGAAAGGACATCTGTTAAAACTTCTGAAAATGGGCTGGGTGCTGGGGGTGCTTTTTTTCAATCTTTCCAGGTTTTCCCCCCTTTGTTTTTCTGCTTACTTGCAGTCAGTCCTGCACAGGAGCTGCAGGCTCCCCCAGCTGCTGTCCTCTGGGACCTCCATGGCTCTGGACCCTGAAATCTAAGCTGGGACAATAACGTGTTTGGGTATTCTCCAGCTCTTTGCTCCTGACACATTTTTTTTCATACCTTCAGACATGGGGTTGCCCTCTCTTTTGCTCTTGGATCTCCCAGGTCAGCCCCAAAAGCCATGTATGACCATTTAGGTACCTGAGGCTCTTCCTCAGATAAGATGAGTAGATAGTCCCTTCTCCTTGGAAGATTCGGGGCCTCCTTTCACCTCTATGATGGAATAATGATCTGAGGCCAGGAATGTCACTCTTGCATGCAGTTTGCACAGAGTGTTGGTGACATGCTACTTGGTGGAGCAGTTGTAGTCCTTGCCCTGAAGAACCTCTTCAAAACTTACCCTGGCCTAGCCTCTGGCCCCATTAAGCTGGGTCTACCTTTGGGGTCACCCTGCTCTGACATTCAGCCTTTGCTGGCCTTGGGTACATCATTCATTGTGAGGCCTTTGTTTCCCTGATTGGCAGCCAGGCAATAGGATCATTATTTGACTGAATAGGTTTTTTTAAAATAGTAGAGTCAGGATATATATAGATAGATATAGATATATAGATAATAGTTTTACCTTTATAGCATACCATTTTACATTTCATATTATATATATTTTATATGTATAATATGAAATGTAAAAAGGCATGAAATAAACTCCAAAAGCATCGTTACTACCTAACAAGGTGGAGCTTACTGGAGCCGACAGGCCACCATTCTCCAGCCTTGGGACCCACGGCAGTGTCAGGGCTTCTGAGCCGTGCTCCTAGCTCAGGGATGTCAGTGGGAGGTAGGAGAATTCTGTTCTTGGTTCAGTGAGAACAACACTTATGGAGAATGCATTCTATTCCAAGCACCGTGCTGGGTGGTGCAAACCCAGAAAGAATTAACCGTGGCCTGAGGAGCTCCCAGCCCCGCTTACACCTCAGTCTTTTAAAATACTATAAAAGGAAACAGCTTGTCCAAGATACCAGAGCAAGTTCAGCAACAAAGCCAAGTTTAGAAATCACTTAGAATTTGCATTTTGTTGCAGTGCAGGTGAGATGCAGTCCCATGGGGCAGAAGCTAGCCGGGGGCTGCAGTGGTAGGGGATCCTCTGGGACTGAGTTGGGAGGTGTGAGTTCTAGCTCTGTCCCTGATGGGAGCTCACCTTGTGAACTTAGGCCATGGCATTGTGGTTGAACCTGGAAGGAACCCAGGATCCATTATCCCTATGATATAGTGAGGAAGCAGAGTCTTCAATACTCTAAGTCTTAGATTTTTCCCACAGGAATAAAAATGGGATGCTCACCTGCCTTACCTTACACAGAGTTTGGAAAATAAAATATGAGAACAGCAATCAGAATGTTTTGGAAAAGTAAGAAGTACATAGCTGTCTGCCTCTAGAAGCAAGTGTCTTCTGCTTATCAACCTTCCCTGCTCTCATTCCCTTGTGTACCAGGCGCCCAAGTGAAACTCTGCTGGCCCAGCAGGGTTGCTGCAGACAGAGGCAGACACAATTTTTAAAAACATTCTACTTACAGGCAAAAATCCCACAGCAGCAGCTAGGCCCTGACTCCTGTATGGTTGGCCCTTTCCACAAACAAGTGCCCCAGAATCACCGGTCAGGGTAAAATATTTAATTTATTTAAGAGGTTCATTGGAAGGCTTTTAAAAAAGGAAACTGTAAAAACATTTGCTAGCAGCTTTAGGGAAAGGGGGGAGGAGCAGACAGAATTACGACCACACACCCCCTTGGAATTATTATCATATTAGACCTGTGTTCTAGGAATGGACCGATTTTCTGATGCAGTTGGGTATCTTGCCTCTGGACGGTGAAATTGCTATCCTCTGCCACAGAATAAATTACCTGTCAGGCTCTTTTAAGCAGTTTCAGGATGGTTAGTTTGAAGACAGCAGCACATGCTGCGGAAGGCAGGAGGGGCTTGGGGTAAGGAGAGTATATTTTCAAAAGTTGCTGGTTGCGTGTCACAGTGTTATTTGCTGTGTCATGGTGATCTGGGCAATTTGACAGCTGCATGTGAAAGGCAGCAACCTCAAAGAATTGCGAACCGCCTTCCAGGTGTTTGTCTGTGCAACATATGTCAGTGGGAGGCGGCGGGAAAGGCAAAGCAGGACTTCCTTTCAGACACAGGGATCCTGGCATTTTCCTGCAGGTTGAAGCTCGAAACTTTTACAGTTGATTCGTGGTGGGGAAACGGGAGGATCTCACTGACTTCTATAAAGATAAAGTATGTTCTATGGTAGCAATGCACAAACCCCATACACGCGTAAATACACATACACACGCAGAGTAAGGTTTTCCAATTAGCGCGCCAGCAATGTATTATCTTAATACTCGAGCTCCAGAAAGCACCACGCTGCTCATTTGGCGTTAGGACACTTTCTGGGGTCAGGAGCCAGATGCTCTCACCTTGGTAATCCCCCAGTCAGCAGTGCCCAGAGGACCACAGGTAAATAGGTAACTGTAAAAACATTTGCTAGTGACTTTAGTGAAAGGGAGGAGAGAGAAAAAGAATTACTGCCATGAACTTGGCTTGTGCCTCTGAGTCCAGGGCTTGTCCCTTTAACCAGTGGTTTGCAGATGCTTTGGTTCCAGAAGCTGTTTGAGGAGCAGAAAATACCCCTTCTCCCCACCCAAACCTCCTTAGCAAACATGGCACCCAAGATAAATAGGAAGGGTAGTCATGCACTGATATATGCATAGGTTTATGCATATGTATGTATATGTATGTATGTGTGTATGAGTGTATATATGTGTGTAGATATGTTTGTGTGTGTGATACATGGATAAATGCATGACTTATCATGTGTTCTAAAGCACGACAGTCACACATTCTGAGACACCTGTCTGCAGGTCACCTGGAGGACCTTCAGCGGCTCCCAGAGGTGACTTCTTTCTTAAGGTCTGGCCTCCATGATTGCCGGGCCTGAGCAAGGTGGGCCTGTTACATCTGTGGTCCATGTGTCTAAGCCCCGGCACCTGCCAGCTGAGCTTCAAGTGTCAGGGCAGCTGGATCTGGCAGAAACTATTTTCTGCTTCTCGATTCCCTCCAGGCCAGAGAAGAAATGAGAACTGCAGTTCATGAATGATACCAGGGTGGCTGAATGAACCAGCGCCGGGTAACGCTCTTGCTGATAGGAGAACACTATGCATGGTAATAATGAAGGGTAATGCTTGCTGCCTGGAATAAAGGTTTGAAATGGACATGCCAGCACACTCAGTGCTGGCTGAAGAATTAATACGTCCACATGTTTTGGAGCTTCATGGCATGTTAAACCTCAGACATAGTCCTTGAGAAGTTTTCTGCCTTGCTATCCAGCAGTGGCCGGTTAATTCTGAACAAAGCTTTTCATTTCGATGTGCTGACAACAAGGAAGATTAAAGAAAAAAACATTAGACCAAAAATGGCATTGTCAATATTAAGCACATCTAAGACTATACGTAATTGTATTTTTTTCCAGAACACCCACTGAATTGTTCATAGGTGCTGGGCATTGGGCTAAGCCAGGCCAATAGCCAGCAAATGGCAAATACGAGTTACTGCCACCATCAGCTGAGTCCTTGTTTTTCCGTTATACTATATGACATTTAAAAATAAACAGTAGCCTGATATTGAGATTATCTGGCTAGGATTGTCATCCTCTGCTAATGTTCATTGTGTGGCTAAGAAGTTAGCAGTTCCATGTTTAGCTGGGTTATGTGAGCATTAGCTGCGTTGCAAATAATAATATTATATATCCAACGCCCCCTACTTTGCTATGTTATTTCAGACCATAGATCATGAGGGGCTGGGAAATAAAACAAATGGATGTTTATTGAGCACCTACTGCATACCAGGCACCATGCCCAGTGCTTTATCCATGGGTCATGTCAACCTCTGAAAGAGTTGCTTAAAATAACCTACATCTCATAGGTGAGAACTTAAAGCTCCGAGTGGTCGCATTTTAACTAGTCTGTGTTCTTAACCACCCTTTAACGTTGTTACTCACATGTGCTTTTGGCATGTTGTGTGCAAACCCGCACACATGCTTTCATATCTATACATGGTGCTGAGACTTTCCTACAGTGTGTACCAAAGACCAGCTTCTTAAAGCCATGGCCTCCCCCTCAGAGACCCCAGGACAGAGCCGACTCTTTCTCATGTGTCATCCTCCCACAACCACACAGTGAGTGTGGGAGTGTCATCCTCCCACAACCACAACCACACAGTGAGTGTGGTTCTCCCTACCACAGCCCTCCCTCCACGGAGCCCTTGCTACTTCTTGGCTCTTCTAACCCTACCTTTTGCCCCTTCCCCTCTTCTCGACTCCCTTTCTCAGTGGGACAGTGGTTTCTACCTGATGTGAGTGAGCCACCGTGGTTGGCCAGGCTGCCCCCCGTAACACGGGTCCTCCCGCCTGCTGGCACTGCACTGGGCAGCAGGAGAGGCTCTGTTAGTGTGTGTGCCCATGCCATGGTGGCTGCCACCAAAGGGTTTTTCGGTATTTCAGGTTGTGAGCACTCAGTGGCATGGGTCTTTCCTTTGCATGGAGATAGTGAGAATGGGAGAAACTTGGAGAATCAGTTTGGGACAGTGGACTATAGATTTTTGGGTGCAGAGGTGCAGGTCTGGCAGCTTTTTGGCCTCAGATACAGCTCTTCTTCCATTTGTAATCTCAAATTGCACACAGTTACATGGACACCCCCCCAACTCTCACATGCACACCCACACACCACCAGTTATTGCAGTTTCATTGGTCAGAATGTATGTCTATGCCTGTGCACACACACACACACCATGCCCACGTCCCTCCCTGTTAGATTTCTGTCCCTCGGGAGTCAATTTCATCAGGCCCTTTAATGATTTGCGCTCAGGACTACGAAGGGAGAGGCAGTGAGCTGCTTTCTGGCTATTGGCAATGATCTGGGCTTTCTGGAATCTGCTTCTGATGCTGTGTCCTGCCTATTGCGCCTCTGGAGAGTCTCTTATAAGAGCAATACAAACACCCAATGCTAGCTGGTGGGTCAGCTGAATTGGACTCTCTTCTCCATGGGGTCAGCTAGTGACTCATCTGAGGACTCAGGGAACCAAGGAAGGGGGAACCTGGGAAGAAACCACCTAGGTGTGGCCTTTCCGCATCCATAACGTTGGGTCCAAAGTCAAGGAGGGCGATATCCCTGAACAAGCCACACTTTTGTGAAGTGGAGCACTCAGGGGCACTACAGCCAGGGAACCTGGTAAAATCCAAGCCAGGTGGCTTCACACACCTCCTGCAGTGGTGGTGTCCCTAGCCCTGAAATATCTGTCTCCATCGGTGGAGTATGGTTTGTTGTGAAGTCAGCACAGCCACTATACCCATGAGGGTGTGGGTGGGGATTTTAACAGGTCATTCCTAGCTTGTGGCACATCCGTTAGCCTCTCCCTCCCTCTCTCCTATTTAATGACCTTTTCACTGACTTCTGTCCTAGGTTGATTCTAAGTTTCCCAATGTCTCTTGGGTCATCAGCCATCAAACTGAAATTCAAGGACCTTATTCTCCATGTAGAAACTTAGGGGAGATTGAGATTCGAATGGGAATTTTTTTCTGGGACTTTCCAAGCATTGGAAACTGGGGGAAAGATAACCTTGCTTTGACTGGGATTTTCCATCCCTCTGGCTCCTTCTGTGTTTGGTGCAGATGGAGAGCTGGAATTCCTGAAGCTGAGTGGCCCTGTCCCCATTGCTCACAATCTATGGGGCAAACCTTCCCCTGTGTCCGGCTCCCCAGCTCCAGAATTCTAGGCGAGGTAATTATCCTGGACAGCTGCACGGTATTCATTGCCATGGCCTTACCTCATCAGCCCCCCATTTTTTGCTTTAGCTGCTTAAAATATAAACCAGACCCCTTGTCCCCCTAGACGGACTGCTTTCAGAGCAGGACTGAGTGTGGTGTGTCATATGTCATCTGATTTGCAGCCTGTTGGGTGATTGCCAGATGGGCACAGGAGGAGGGAGGGGCAGCTCTGAGTGTGCAAAGGGACGGGAGTTTGGTTTTCTGGGGACAGTCTCCAGGCCGACACCAGACCCCGCTGGTGACTTTGACAAGTTGTTTGCCTCTAAGGCCCCATCTGTGAATTGGAGGAAAACTTGTAAGTCACCAATCATTTTCAGAGAACTTAAGGAGTCTGGAGTCTGTGCGGGGAGTCCCTAAGCCATAAACCCTTCACTGCAGCATAACTCTGGAGGACCTCAGTGCATTGCTGTCTCCATCCCAGCCCACGGAACAATGGTTGGAAGCTGCCGGTGCCCGTTTCCTGCTGGGCGCTGACCCTGGCCTGTGCCTCCCAGCTTAGAGCTTTGCAAGAGAGGAGAAAGGAGAGAGCATTGCAAGGTGTCGGAAAGGGGAAGGGAGAGGTGTACAGACTCAGTCAACGTGCCCACAGGTCCTTGGCATGCTGGCTGCAGCTGTCACCTGTCACGTGGGTGCTCAGGGGCTCACTGGCACAAAGATACGCACCTCCTTACACATACATGCAGACTGTGCCCGCACTTCCATCAGGCTGCACCCACAACTCCCAGTCTTCCTTCCACTTTCCACTCTTTTCAGCACCCCTCATCTTCCCCCCCCCCAACAAACCTCACCCTTAAGCTCTGGCCTCTCTCCCCGTCATAGGAGACTGTGGCAGTTGGAGGGTGTCAGTGGTCCCCCTGCCCAAGAGGAGCCAGGCCGGGGCACAAGCATCATGGAGTTGGGCTGAAGGCTCCATCCACAGCGCTGATTAGAACAGGCTGCAATTTGAGCAACTGTAATAGGAGCAGTTGTCATGGAAACCAGCTCTTGATGTTGTCCAGATTTCAGAATCTCTCCCCTCTCCCCACCTTGGTTATTTTCCTTCCTTCCTTGTTTTTCCCCTGAGGCTATTGCTACTCGTTTGGCAGGAGTTTGTGGGCCCACAACTGAGTGAGGACTGCGGATCTCAGCCATGCGGCTGCCCTTCTAAGTGAGGATGTGGCCCCGCATGGCCGAGACGCCTGAAACGAGGCCTGCGCACTTCCTGCTCGAGTCTCAGAGACACAGGCTGGTGCGTCCAGGTGCCAGAAACATAGCTGAGGCCCTGAGCAGTGCCCGTTGTGTGTGGAGAGGGGCCGGGGAGAGATGGGTGGGCTGGGAAGCTGGGGCTCAGCTCACCTGCTCCCTAGTAGTAGCCCCAGAACAGAGCAGCTGGGAGGGGCAGGTAGACTTAGGCTCCTCATTCAGGTGAGAAGTCAGAGTGGAGATTTTGGTTTTCACCACCTGCAAGGCCAGAAGTGCAGGCATGCTCAAATGTTCCATCGGCAGAGACTCATCCTCTCACTCCCCTGCACCTGCACTAGTCAAGGTCATGCTCATGTAGCCAAGGGTGGTCCAAGCAAGCACAGCATGCCGTTCTGACCACTCATGGGCTGTGTGCCTCAGTGTCCCCAAACAGAGCAAAATGGGGATCATGCCCTTTGGTCTGACAAGGTTGCTATCAGGCTGAAAAGAAACAACAGATGGCATGCTCTTTGGAAAGAGCAAGTCTTGCACAAAGAAAAGAAATCATTATTGCTGGAACTTAGGCGAGATAGACTTGAACAGTAGGAATTAACAAGAGCCCCAAACGGATGTGTGCCTCAGAGAATCTGAACTTCTAAGTTGGAGTTTTGCTAAATTTCTGGGAGAGACACCTCACAGCGCCTACAGCCTGTTCGCCCCCCTGTCCCCCCTCCTTGCCAGCGAGCTGGATAACGTGGGCTGCATTCCAGGGACAGGCAATGTGGGTACTCAACGTGGCCAGGAAACCATGGAACTGGGGGTTGGGTGCAAACTGTGGCCAAAAAGGAGCATTGAAATTCAGTGCTGTGAGTGCCAGATCTGATGCCAACAATGCAGCTAGGGAGGGGAGTGGGCGAGGAAAGCAAAGTGTCAAGAGCTGAGGAGATACAGGAACAGAAGGGGAGGGAGACCGACGGAGGCTGTGTGGGGGTGGATGGGCCAGCCTGGGTTACAGGCCCCGGCTGGGCAGTTACATGTAATTACCTGGAAGGTGTTAACAAGCCTTGGTTGATCAGTTGACACTGGTCATCAGTCCCTAGGGGTTTGGGTCCTCACCGTTTCCTTCTGTGCATCCTGAGCCTGACTAGCATATTGGGCGTTTGTTTCTAATTTCATCCCTCCGCTTACTCAATTGAGTATATTGAGGGCATGGAGGGAACTTCCCAATATGGTAGTCCTTCTAGAATTCAGGGAGGTGCTGGATGATTCAGGGAGATCCTGGGTGAGATGTTAGTAAGGCAGGGATGGCCCAAGTCCTTTCCCTAATTTTTCAAGAAGGCTGGGGTATCCTGGTGGGTACCCAGGTCTCGGGCCTCTCCTTCCAAGTGGTAAAACGTGCCTGGCTCTAAGTCAGGGAATTGGCAGGACAGTGTGGTGTCCAGCTGATTCTCTGTTCTGAGAACACAGAGGGAGCTTCAGATGCAAGCCAGCCCCTCTCTCTGTCAGCGGTGTCTGTGCCTCTCCAAAGGGAGACAAACGCTGTGCATAAAACTCAGAAAAACATCCTAGTGGAGCCGTTCTGCTGTGGTCACATGTCTCCTCTTCCAGGTGTGTTTTATTTGTAGTGTCCTTTTACCGGCAGCCTCGAGTTCAGCACCAACTAGCGAAGTGAGCAGCAAAGCCTTTGTCGTGTGTAGAATGGAAGGTGTTTAGGATGTGTCTTGTCCACTTTGGGGACCCCCAAAGGCCTGTTTCTGAGCATCACTCTGGTTGCTCTAATAAAAAAGTGACATCAAACCAGTTGCTGTAGTAACACAGGTAACATCACAGACTTGTCAGAAGTGATGAATGATTTTCACAGTTAAAAAGGCTGATTTATTTTTTCCAAATTTTTACTCCGGTGAGGGAACGTCCATAGTATTTTGGAAATTAAGTATAGCTCCTAACTTCGCCAACCCAGTCAAATGCTTCAGTCTTGTCATTTTTGTCCCCATTGCCCATTTGGTGCTGGTATCAAGCAGAACTGGAGAGATTTATGGCTATGAGAGCAACTAATGGGATGATCAGCATCAGTGGTGCTATGACAGCTACCCGTAGAAGAGGCATAGTGGTCCTGAGAGAGTATTATAATTCCTTGCAGAGACACTATGGGAGAAAAAAACAGTCAAAGAAACTCCGAAGACCCAATTTGCATTTCGGCAATGCCATTTCTAGCTGTGTGACTTTGGACAAATCGCTTACTCTTCAGAGCCTCATCTGTAAGGAGCGAAATGAGGCTACTTCCCAGGCATGTTGTGAGAATTAATTGAGAGAATGTATGTAGAAAGGACTGTCCACAGGCAATACTCTCTCCTCATGAGCGATTCCTCACAGCCTCCCTTGCTAACCCCTTCCCTCAGTTTTTCCATCTGTTAAATAGAGACAGAACTTCAGTCCTTCCCCACCCCAACATACGCACTCCCTCCCCATATGGCCCCCATGTTTGTGAAGACAGAACAATAGATGTGAAAAGCTTTGAGTTCCTTGAAACCAAGGAGTGGGATAAATACCCTGTATTGATTATGATGATTATATCTGGGACTAGAAAAATATGATTGCCTGGTTGCCAGTAGCAACCAGATGGAAATGCAGGAGTGTGGAGAGGGTTCCCTGGGAACAGAGTACATTTCTTTTATCCGTTTATTTTTAAATCCCAATTCCTACTCCCTGGGTGTGGCGTTCCTGCTTTTGGGAGACGTGGTCAGTTGTCAGGTGGGGTCGGAAGGGAGTTGCAAAGAAGGCTGACTAAGGGCTTCCTGGGGGATGCCAAGAGGCTGGTGAGTCTTCCTTCAGGGTCACATTTCCTTCCCCAGATGCAGAGATGGGACATCCAGCTGCTTGGCAGGGAGTGGGGCTGATGGCCGCTGGACCATGTGGAGAAACACAGAATCCCCAAAGGAGAACCAGGGGCCATCTGAGAGTGGGTGGGGTAGAGCCACCACACAGGCCCTGGGGGCAGTGTGGGGAGGTTCTGGGTTTGGTCAGATCCACTTCCTCCCCCCAGGTCCAAGGCAGGCATCGAATAAGAAAGGAGGGGCCCCACCTTCATCTCAGGTGGCAAACTAAACCCCAGCCATACCATGGAAGTCCAGACTCCTCCGCCTTTACTCCAGAGGTCCCAGGCCCTGGGCTACAGTCTGTGCTGAGCACACATTATTTCATGTAACCTCATTTAACTGTGGTCCTTGTTTACAGTTACATGGCCAAGGAGGAGCGACATCAAGATTGGAGCTCATGGCCGCCTGCATCCAAAGCCTGTGCTCTTCTTTTTTTTTAAATTTATCTTTATTATTGAAAGTCTTACGGTCAGAGGCCTGAGGAGTAGCTGATCACCAGTCTTGAGCATGGACTTGCCTGCTTGTCAGAGGCCTTGGCTTGAATCCTGTGACACCCCAGTGTTCTAAGAAAGCATTTGGCCTCTGGGTCGGGACTTCCTCCTGCCTCTCTGCCTCCTTCCCTCCCGTGGTATTGGGGCTGTGAGTTTTCTGTAGAGAACATTGACTCTTTGGGCAAAGGCCCTGTGTAGAGCTCTCTGTTTCTGATGGCTGGCTGCCACTAACCAGCTGACTCTGGGGAGTGACCAGGAGGGTGTTGTCAGCTTCCTGGGGATGCAGTAAGGGCCCCGCCATCTAGAGTTCAGAGGTGAGAAAGGAGGGAGGCAGGTGGGGGTTGTGGAATGCTGTCAGCTGCCCACTTCCCTGCTGCAAAGACGCTGCTCTGGCTCAAATGTGACTCCTGATGTGGGCACAATTTTCCTGCTGGTCATAGATAGAAATATGGAGTATTTATCACAGTATGCAAAGAACATTTTTACCAGTTGTGAATTTACCTATTATGTAAAGTTATTCTGGTACAAAGTAACAACAATAGCTAAGGATTATTGAGCATTATAAACACATCCTATGTATAACTTCATCTAAACTTCACAACCACGCTAGGAGATTACTACTTAATTTCACAGGTGGGGAAACTGAGTCCCAGGTAGGATTGACCATTTATAGTGACTGAGCGCTGGTGCTGGACTTGAGCCCAGTTTATCTGACCCCAGGCTCTATACTCACAACCACTAATCACTTTGCAAGTCCCATCATCCCAGGCCACTCTTCTGCCCCTCCCAGGGGAGTAGCCCAGCCTGTCTGCTCTGTCCTAGTTCAGGGTTTCTTTTTAATGGATTCCTTGCTCACTCCAGTCCTTAGGTACTCTGCTGACATATTAATTTTCCTGATCTCATTGCCACTCAACCACCTCTGTTCAGAAGACTCAACACCTCCTACCACCTACACAAGTTTTAACTCCTTTGCCTGACATTCTGGGCCCTCATGATCTAGATAAAGCTGCACTCTGGGCTGATCTCTCTCATTGTTATTCCTCCAGCAGCACCCATGAGTCAGCAAGCTAAGCTCTCAGCGTTCTTACAGACGCCATCGCGCCCGAGGCCCTGGCTGCTATTCCTTCTGGCTGGAATTTCTTCTCTCCTCTCTCTCTGCCCCAGATGTGCATGCCCCAGTCTCACCCACCTTGTCAGGCTTAGCTTAGCTCAGCTGCCTCCGCTCTCACTGGGCCTTTCTTCATCTTTCTCAGCTGGGCACAAATTCTCCCTCCTCTCAACTTGCATAGGATTCTTTCTTTCTTTCAAATGAATGAAGACGCTTGTGCTTCCTAATGCTGGAAGGAGAGGCAGTAGAAGGATATGTTGGTAAGTTGGGTTGTGCCACATAGAAAAGCCAGGAGGTCGGTCCTTTATTACCTTATATGAAAGAAGACCCTCTGTCTTGTCTAGAGAGGGGCTAATTGAAACACAATCTCCCTTCCGTTCTCTTCTGGAGAGGGGTTGCTTGCCTGGCTGGGGAGACCTCTCCTCTACTTGCCCAGCTTGCTCCTGGGGCCAGGTGCTCACAGACAACAGGGTGTCTTGAGCAAGCCTTATAGGGTGATTTTCCTGAGGGTTTCCCCTGGTTGGTGACAGCCTGACCCAGCAGGCCAACTTGACCCAGCGAAGACCACCCAGACTTTCCAAGTGCCTTGCCGAGTCCATGCAATCCTATTTAAGCCCTGGGTGTGGAACAATCAGAGAAACACAAAGTCTTCTGCAACGTGCTGGAGCAGGGACAGCCACTGCAATCCATGGGCCACAGCTGGCCCACCACCCGTTTTTATACAAGCAAAGAATGGCTCTTACACTGTTAAATGGTTGAAAATAATATCAAAAGAATAATAATGTTTCATGGCATGTGAAAATGATATGAAATTCAAATTTATTTTCCATAAATGACATTTTTCTGGAACGCAGCCATGCTCGTTGGTTTACATCGTGTCTGTGGATGCCTTCTTGCTAGAACAGCAGCCTTGAGTGGTTGCAACAGAGACCTCATAGCCCCCAAAGCCCAAATATTTACTCTCCGGCCCTTTGCAGGATAAGCTTGGGAACTTTGTGCTAGAGGACAGAGTTCTGCCCACACCCATCCTTTTTGATCAAGAATAAAGACTTGCCTGCTCTCCCAGTGTGCAGGGCCAGTTAGCTGCTGGCCCGGAGACCAAAGCAGGTGTTAAGGGGCCCGCAAAGGGTCAAAGCATCAGCTGGGGCCTGGAATCCCAAGATCTGTGTGGTTTGGGGTGAGACCTGACCCTCATTGTGTCTTGGTCCTCATAAGTTTGGGCTGTATGATCTCTAACGCCTCACCCTCCTCCCAGGTGGGTCCAGCTCCTGGTCTACCTGTGTTGCATTAGGATGGCTCTTGGCCTCTGAGACCCCTCCTCAGAGACTTTGGCCTGGAGAGCAGTGAGGGCCCCAGCTTGGCCAGCAGGTGGGCACAGGAGCCCCTTTGCTCCCCACCCCCTGCCCAGGCTCCCAGCCCTCGCACCCTCACTGCTCACCAGCATCACCGTTTTTCCCTCACATGGATCCCTGTTTGGACTCAGTTCAGCCTTTTTTTTTTAAAAGTGCCTGAGATCTAGGCAGACTATAATTATGTAATTCTTCCTTGTTATGCTTTCTAATTGTTCTAGGAGCTGTTTCCTAAACTGATTGGAAACAATTGCAGACAAGGAATGGAATGGGAGGTAGACGAGGACCTGGCGGCTGGCCAGAGCCGGGCTGTCTGCTGGAGGCTGAGTGTGAGCCGGGTGGGCACCGGGAGGGGATGGCGAAGACCGTCCCTCACGGTCCTGGTGTCTGGAGGTGGGGTGGCAAGAAGAAGCACTCATCTAGGTGTTGGGAGCTGGGGCTTAATCATTCACAAATAAATCTACCTCCTGCTCCCGGGCCCCACAGGCCTGGCTGTGTTTCCCTCTCTGCTGTCTCCATGACGTTGGTAGGGCTCCCTAGGGATTCTTCCAGGGGCCAACAGGGAGCAGGGCTCTTCCCTCCTGGCATTGGATTGTTTGTGCTTTCTTGACAGAAAAAAAAATTGCAACTCCTGAGCCATCTCCCTCCCCCAGAAAGCCAGGGAGGACAGGTGGAGGGAGCACAGGGGCTTCCTGCTGGTTTGGGCCTGAGCAGGTGAGCTGGGGCTCCGGGTGGTGTATCCCTGGGAGAGCAGCGCAGGGCCTACCTTCCTTGGGCTAGAACCCTAGGAAAGGGAATCAAACAAGTGTTCCTTGGCACGTCCCTGCTGAGAGAAATGTGTCCCCTGGCTGTACAGTGTTTCTCCCCCTTGGGACCAGGCAGAGGACAGCTTGTTCAGAGCACTTGGGGAGCTCTCAGAGCCATTTCTATCACCTCAGCTCTTCCTTGAGGTGCACCTCAGTTCCTTTGTCTGTGATGACAGTGTCTTCCCTCTCCCATTCCTCTTCTCACCTATGCAGAATTAAGATGAGGTAACTTCTTATAAACGCACTGAGCTTCCTAGAAAGGAAAGGAGAGAGGGCCTGGGCGGGGGTAAGGGGCGAGGCCCACCTTGCCTGTTGCTCGACAAGATTTTTAACATTCGCAAAATCCGTCTGAGGTAGGGAGACTATCATTCCCATTTTCCTTTTGAGGGAGAAGTATGAAATTCAATGCCACAAACATGTATGAAGCACCTAATGTGTGTTAGGTACTAGGGAAGGACTGGGTACAGACAGTGCAGTCAGAGCCCTCCCCCGACGACCTTGACTTTGCAAGTTCACAGGGTGTTCACACTGCGCTCCAGTCAAATATGCCTGATCCTAAGCTCCTCCCGCCAGACCCAGAGCTGCCCACTGAGGCTGAGGCTGAGGCTGAGGCTGAGGCTGAGGCTGAGGCTGAGGCTGAGGCTGAGGCTGAGGCTGATCAGACCAGAAGCCACACTGTTTATTGTAGGATTCAGCCCAGGGTCACTTCTGGTGGGGGTTTGGTTAGGGGAGGGGGTCTCAGGAGCTGTCACTGGTGAGTGTGGAGGGAGAGCACAGGCTGTCCATTCTGCTGGGAAGTGTGAGGGGTGCCTGTGGAGTGCTGGGGACAAAGTTTCCTCGCTTCCCCTGGTTCCTCCACCCAGAGCACCCAGCTCATTGGCTGTTTCTAAAGCCCTGAATCCTCTCAGCTCCACATTCCGATTTTGCCTCAGCAGGTCTCCTGCACATGTCCATCTGGGACCCTGTTTCTCTGAAGGTTAAGGTCTGGGGTCAAGGGTGGAAAGAGGGCCCTGAGGTAATTTGTGTTCCGGAAGCTCTGTCCTCTGACCTGGCAGAGCCAAGGGAGGTGCAACATCTCACACAGTTGCCCCTCTCTGGGCGGCTTCAGTCTCCAGGATGGCTCGAATCGCCTACCCCTTTCCAAGCTGGTCATTGCCTGTGGTGGGACGTCTGGGGCTCCCTGACTGGTTTCGGTGCAAAGGCCACTCCTCTGCCCTGTTTCTTGTTCAGTTGGCTGAGGTCGATCCCAAGGAGGTGAACATGTGTGGATGCAGCCCTGGAGTGTGACCCTGAGGCCATTGACTTCAACCAGCATTTCTCAACCTGTTTTTTCATTATTACCCTCTCCCGCTAGAAAAAAAAATAAAGTTTAATTTTTCTGAAACAAAAAGTATGCCAGGGTATGAGAACTTGTCAGGTAGGGGTGAGCTTTGGATATTATAAAACATTACAAACCGTTGTAATAGCTGAGATTTTCCCCCTCCAGTTTTCACTCCCTAGGGGGTGCTGTTGCCCCCACTGAGAATGCATGCTGCGGGCTTTCCAAGGCGTTTCCAAACCATGTTTAACTTCTCTGTAGTCTCCTTCAACATATAGAAACATGAGTCTTAATGAATGAAAATATGTTTTCAAGGACTGAGTCAGACATACAAATTTGGTACTAAATCTGCTGCTGGAGCGAATGGCTTCTCATTTCTGGTTCTCTTCTTCCATTTATAAAATTCAAACACCTGCTTCTGCCCACTCAGCCAGCGAGGAGGCCACACCTAGGGTGAGGCAGGCATGACCCTGGCCACCTGTGTGTACCTCACATGGAATCAGTTCTTCCCTTAGCTTCTGCCCCCCAACCCAGCCAGAGGAGGGGTTCCCCACATGGAGAAACCACCCACGGACCCCTTTGGTTGTGCTGTGTCACTGCGGGACATCAAAGGGCTGCTGACTGGCTGGTGGGGGAGACTCCAGGATGGTTGAGGGACACTGTGTGGCCACCCTGCACATCTTCTGCTTGGCCTCCCTTCTTTGCGCACCCTTATTTGTACACGAGTTCCCTTCTGTGACGGAGGCCTTCTTGCCCCGTCCCCAGGAGCCAGAATGCCCACCCACTGTGCTGCTTTCCTCCTAGATGGGCACCTTCTCAGTCTCAGGACCAGGGAGCAGGGTGAGCCTGGCAGGAAGCTGCAGGTCTGCAGAGGCCCTGTTGGGCTCCCATTTGGAGCAGGCTGAGCAAGCCACATGTGCACAGCAGCGCAGGGCTCCATGCCAGTCACACCAAGGCACAGTTTAATGGGAGCCCAAATGAGAAACAGGCTTCTGAAATCTGGCTGAGGCTCGTGTCTCTCAGTTTCCTCCAGAGTTTCTCTCTTGTCAGCTTCCCTCTCACTCTTCCCTCTATCCTGCTTTGTTTCTTCCTCTTGTACTATTGCCTGGATGGGTGTCGCCTGCGGGCCTGCCTTTCATTCAGCTTAAGGGCAGGTGCTCCTGACCCAGGCAGGACTGGAAGTGGGGGTGAAGGGAGGGGAAGCAGAGGAGGAGTGGGGAGAGACCCCTCAATTCCAGTAAGTAGAAATTAACCCTTCCCTGGCCCAAGGAGGTCAGCCAGCCATTTCCCTCCCCTTCCCACCAAGGTCATAAAACCCATTTCTAACTTTTACCAATTCCCCTGTTAGTAGCAGAAACACACAATTAGCTTTAAAAGTGTCTCCAAGCTGTGGCCAGTTAGAAATTTATGACTTTTTTTAAAAAGGCTTTCCTTTAAAGTGGCTAATTAGGTGTATTTCTCCAACGGTAATTTTGAAAATGCTAATTGGTGTGCGCTCTGGAAGGAGGGGTATAAACTTTCCCCCTTTATTATCTCGGCTCTGGGGAGACATAGGAGAGACGGACAGGCCTGAGCAGTCGGAGCAGCCTCCAAGGACAGGGGCCAGGCGCCGGCCCTTTTATGGATTTAGCAGCCGGGAGGGGGCCGGGAGAATGGTTTTCTGTGTTCCAGACAGTTTCCTCCGAAGGGGACGTGGCACAGCAGGTCTGGAGGGGGTGGCTGGGGAAAAACAGGCAGTAGTGGTTCACCCACCGGGGCACAGTGGTGCCCTGGGGTGGACCTGAGAAGCCGTCACAGTGGCTTCCAAAGAAGGTGGATGGGTGGGGAGGGTGCGGGAAGGGTTCGCCCGGCCTGGATGTTGCCCTAGCACAGAGCCTGATAGCTGCCTAACCTCGCACTGGCAGAATGTGCTATTTGGGGAAGGCTGTTTATTCCATGAACAATTCCACATTGAACTTAACAGGGGCAGAGTCCATGGTGTGGAGTGTCCTCATGTTGGAGCAGGGGCAAGTCACAGGAACCCTGGGGCAGGAACTCCGAAGGCAAAGATGCCCTAGCCTGGGGTGTCATCTATCTCCTGACTTGCTGCGCAGGGTGTAGTTACACAGGATTGGGGTCCCATGGAGAGATGGAGGGCGGGGTGCAGTTACACAGGATTTGGGTTCCATGGAGAGATGGAGGGCGGGGTGCAGTTACACAGGATTGGGATTGCATGGAGGGACGGGAAAAGACCTCAGCTTGACTGAACGTCCTATAGAGGTGGTGCCCCCCAAATCCCTCTTAGTTGGGCAGTCAGCAGCTTCCCAGCTGAGCTCCCTCTTCTGCCCCTTCAACCACAGCCTGTCTTGGGACTTGAGCACTGGCAGTGGGTTCCTTGGATCTGAGAGGGGGCAAAACACAGCCCCAGAAAGCCAGGACAGCCCAGCAGAAGCTGTGTATGAATCCACAACCATGCAGTTCAGAGATGTGGGGCTGGTGAAGCTTGAAGAGAGGGTCAGGGCTCCTCCTCTCTGGCTGGGAAGCTCACTGATGAACAGGAGGCTTGGGTTCCTGCCCTTTGATTTCTTGGCTGCTCTCCTTGGAATAGCTTAAGTGGAGGACTTGCCCCAGGCAGACCCTCGGCTCCTGGCTGGAAGCAAAGGGCATGCTTGGGAGATGGTCTGGGTGGTGCAGCTCTGGGGAGTGTTGCCCCACCTGGCATCGGGGTGCCTGGGGTGAGTGGTGCAATTCCTCTGGAGAGCCGTCACGTCTTCCCCTGGCCCAGATGCTGGTGGCTCCAGTCCTGCTGTCCCCGTGCGTTGCTATGCGAATAACACGATTATGAAGACGCAGGACAGAGATAAACAGCATATTCTGCAGCAGGAAGACGGGAGAGAAGACGAGTCATTCTCAGATATTTTGTTATCAATCATTTCAGGGAGGAGTAGAATTTTTTAAAACCCTGTGCTATTGTAGAAGGGGGGAGAGATGAGCAGTTAAACAAATGGCGCAGTTTTATTTTTCAGTATTTGGTTTTATCAAGGATTCCACACAGCTCACCTCAACTCTTTGGCTCCATTTTTGTCTCTAGGAAAATCAGATAGAAGTGTGACTGGGATTCTAGCCCTGAATCTCTGCAGCCACTCCCCTGCTCTGTGCAGAGACTGCTCACCCATTGGTACAGTGGGAGGGGAGCCCCTGCCCCACGGGGGGCAGCAGGACAGATGGGCTAGGGTGGGCATGTGCAGAGCAGGGCCCGGTCCTGACTTCACACCTCCTGGCTGGGCAAGCTTGGGAGGATCCCTTTACCTCATAGTCTTTGGTCTGTTGGGAAAACTAAAAGGAAATAAGGCACATATGCAAAATGGAGATATAGACTGGATGTAGTTATTATGAAAGTGAAAGGAGATGATAGATGCAGAGTCTAGCTCAGTGCTAGACTGAGTTGAGCCCTCCATGGGCAGCTTTGATCTTATTACTGCCCCTTCTTGGATGATTACAGTGTTCACACAGGAGGAGGCCAGAGAGGAGGAACACAGCTTGGGAGTCTCCCAATGAATTGTGGACCACCCCAAAGATCGGGAGGGTCAGAGATGATAAATGTTCTTAGCTTGAACCCACCACCTGGCCCATTTTAGTTTCCCCACCTCTTGAAGAGGCCTGGCTCTTTAAGCTACAGGAGGTTTTGCTTGAGAGTCTCACCTTTGGCGGCTTCCCCAGGTGCTCCGCCACCTCATTGGTCCATGTCCTAGGGTGTCCACAGTTCTTAGCCTTTCTGATCCTCTGTCCAATGGGGTAATAGCACCCACTCTACAGGGTTACTATGGGGACTCAGCACATGTGTGGCCAGGAGCTCCTGGAACAGGGCTGGTTTCTTGGAAAGCACTCAATGAATGCTACTTCCCTTCCCTATGTGAACCCAGTAGCCAATAATTGGCAACTGAGCATTGGACTAAGCACACCACTAATTACCTTGAGCCATAAAGAAGATAGAAAGGGAACGAGAGCCAGGCCATTAGATGGAACCAACATGAATCCACCTCCAAATGGGTTTCTGATGGACAATTAAGATGGGTCCTTATTAGAATGGCTGTTTGGGAGTGTGGAAATGCGTAGATTTTGGAGGCAGACAAACCTAAACCTGTTTTTGATCTCAGCTTTATGATATACTAGCTGTTTGACTTTGGGCAAATCACATGTCCTCTCTTGTGATTTTTTATATGTGTCCACATACGGAAGGATTAAATGTCATTGTGGGTGATCCCCAATATATGTTCATTTTCTCCTGGTCCTACTCTCTGAGGTAGGCGATCAGCTCAGTCTGGATAAGGCCCAACATTGTTGTAGGTGAAAGTCTTTGAATCACACATGTGCACATCTGTGCATGGCCCGGGTACTGGGGTCACTCATTCCTCCTTGTTTCCCAGCCGCTCACTGGGGTTCAGCATCTGGTGAGGACTCGAGGTGTTCAGTGACCACCTGAATGCAGTAGTTCTCAAAGCATTAGCATTTGTCTGTAACCAGAGGTGTATATTAGACAGTGACTTCCCCATGGAGGCTGAGAGCCCTTTGAAGACTTTGTCTCATCGTGGGGAAGGTTTTAGGGACACTGTTTGTTCTGCTTCATGGAGGAAGAGGCTGAGGGACAGAGAAAGCCAGTGCTTGCAGGAAAACAGTGGTGTATGTGACATTGGAGTCCCAGGCCCTGACCATGGTACTTTTTGTAGTAACTCAACTGGTGTCTCAAAAAAGAGGTTCTGGGGTTCTCTTGGGGACCGCCAGGGTTCGTTTGAGATGCCAGGAACCAGACTGTGACCCTGGGAATCATTAAGTGTGCTAATTATCATTATTATATTATTATTGTTTTGAGCATTAAGTACTATCCTTGTGTGAGATATCTTGCATTTTTTCACTTCATTTTTACAACAGCCATTATATATCAGGTAGATATTTCCATTTTATAGATGAAGCTCTGGCCAAAGCCTTTAGCTGATAAAGTGAAGAAGCACCTGAGATTTACACTCAGGATGTCAGCCCCAAGTAGAGCTTGCTCCCTCTCCCTGATATCACATCGAGCAAGTGGGAGAGGGAGAACTGGATTGGGGGATGTTCTAAAGACGGGGAAGGACAAGGAGGTGCAGTGAAAGCCAGCTGCAATATTGCTAGGGGGGAATGGAAACAGTTTCCTTAAATTTTGTCTCACCTTAAAACTGGGGAAGACCCAGTTATGCTTCTACTTTCTAGAAAAACTTAGGACCCACCTTTTAATTTTAGTGTTCTCATATTCAACTTGAAGAAGAAAGGAAATCCTACGACATGGATGACCCTTGAGGACATCGTGCTAAGTGAAATAAGCCATTTATAAAAGAACAAATATCACATGATTCTACTTATACAATACCTAGAGTGAATTCATTAAGACAGAAAATAGAGTGATGGTTGCCAGGGCCTGGGAGGAGGGAGGAAGGGGGAGTTGTTGTTTAATGGTTTTAGAGTTTCAGTTCCTCAAGACGAAAGGAGTTCTGGCAGCTGGATGCACAACAGTGTGAATGTGCTTAATGCTACCGAACAGTACACTTAAAAATGGTTAAGATGGTACATGTTATGTTATATCTTACCACAATTTTTTAAAAAGTGAGTGTTCTCATTCCTGTTCAGATACTTGGAAGTGAAGAGCCTTTTGTTGAGCTGGGTATCTGCGTGGTTTTAGGTTAGCTAATAGGGTTGTGTGTGGCGCCTCTTGGGGATGGGGAGCACCTGAGGACGAGCCCAGCATAGATTGTGCACATGAGCCAAGGAGGGGTTTGGAAAGATGAGAGGGCCCCTGCCCTCCACTGGACCAGCAGCTTCTGGAATCTGTTGGCTCAGTCTCATGGAGAAGATGGACAAGCACAGAGATATTTCACAGTAGTGTGAGACTCAGTCGTCTCCTCATTGAGGGGTGGGGGGCTAGGGACTATTAAATATGTTAGACTTCAGACTCTAACACAGATGCACAAATCAATATGAATTTGACCTTGACTCATGGGTTACTGTGGCGGGGGTTGTTGAGGCTCCCTACACCCCATCCTATCATAGATGCTGAACCCTTGGGAGAAAGATTGTACCCACGCCACACACATGGTTGACATTGTGTGGGCTACAGGTTAGCAAACTACAGTTTACGGGCCAAATCTGAACCAGCCCTGATTTTGTCCAACCCATGGGCTAAGAATGGTTTTAACATTATTTAAAGGTTTAAAAAAATCAAAAGACAAATAACATTTCATGACACATGAAATGACATGAAACCTGCATTGCAGTGTACACAGTGAGCACAGCCTCACCTGTAGGTACTGCCCTGGTAGCCTTCACGCTGCAACTGCTAAGTTGAATAGTCATGACACAGATAATATGGCCTGCAAAGCACAAATATTTCTTATTTGGACTTGACAGAAAAGTTTCCTGACCCCAGTCTAGTCCAGCACTTTTTCAAACTGTAGGTCACAAACCATAAATCAGTCATGAAATCAACTTAGTGGAACATGGACAGAAAATATCAGAGTACACCACTTGTGAGGCAGTTTCCTCCTTAAAGATTTTCTCTTTCCTGAAGCTCTTATTTCAATTCAGTATGCCTGTGTGTACTTAGTCGTAATGTGAACTATATCTCTTATTTATGGGGCTTGGTTAAAAAATGTTGAAAAGCTACTGGTCTTGGTGAACCCAGGAGATGCACTGTTGTTGGCCTGATAGCTGGAATATAAGTGAGATGCATGCCTCTCAGCGGCCTCTGCTCGGGGACGAAGGGGGGCCAGTTGTCTGTTTCTGCAGCCCAGGCTCAACCTAAGCTGGTGGGTGCAGGATTCTCTGCTACATTCCTGTCCCCAAGAGCACACTGTTGCCCACAATGGCTGATGTCTGATCCCAGGTATGGCTGTTTCCGGCCAATCCCCCCCCCCCCCCTTGAAGAGGGAGGTTTCCATTTTCCCAGAGGACAGTGAACCAAGAATGTTTACTCTTGGGCAGAAAGAGAAAAACCAGCAAGGCCTGAGACCAAGGACACGGAGCTCCCTTCCTGACCCCTTCGATTGACAGCAGATACATGATGCTGAGCGAGGGACAGCTCTTGTTCAAGGTGACAAGAGGCAAGATCTGAAAAGGCTTTGCGTTTACAAACATATTGCCAAAAGTGTCACGGATATAATTGAAAAGCATCAATAGCGATCAATAGGAGCAAGTCACTGGCCCCAGCCATTTAAAAAAACCAGAAATGCAGGCCTGGGGCAAGACTCTATAGGGGGTGGAAACACTGGTACAACCCTCTCCCTCTCTTCCACCTCTCTTCCCTCCCTTCCTCGCTCTTTGTTCTGTTTCCTTTCCCTCTGCAACTCTACTCGCTCAGCACTGCCAATTTTTCTTTATGCAATAGAAGGAAAACCATTGATTTGTACGAGAGCATTTGCCTTGGTCTTAGAGGCAGAATTAGAACAGAACTACCTGCTTTCCTCTCCCTTTCCCCCAGCTGCGCCGTGTGTCTGTTGAATTTCAAATAGTGAGTCTGTGAACAAGTGCTTAGCCAAGCTTCATATTCTCAAAGCCATTAATCATAAGTATCCTCCATAAAGGCCTCAAGCAACCAGATAACAAAGGTCATTGCGATAGATATGCTTTGTTTGAAGCAGACGGTTCTAGGCCTTAAAAGCTAAGCTGGCCTGGGTCCATGTTGGAAGGCCAAGGAGGCATGTTCAGCAGGACTGCCACATCATGGTGGAAAACGGACTGCACTATCCTATAAATCAGGAGCAATTGATAGGTAAGGATTGTAAGAATCTGAGGTGCGTCTGCCAAAATAATTCGAGGGACCTGTGTAGAGATCTAGGATGGAGGACCTTGGGGGCAGGATGAATGAACCTTGATGGACAGTGAGGAGAAGCCTTCTTAGGGTCAGGTCACTTTAGGAGAAAGGCTGTGATCTTTCTTAAATAAAATAAAACAACCAAAAGCATCAGCAGGGTGGTGCTGGTTATTGGGCTGCAGAGGAGTCCAGGGGGACCCCGGCATCCAGAGGGCAGAGCTCCCGGGGTATTTGGCTGTGGAAGATCACTAAGATTCTCTCAGTGCCAAACTCTCTCATCCTAAATCATCTCAAAAAAATACTAAACATGAGAGTCAATGGATTAAAGGAATTTTGTCCAAATAAACCAAAATGACCAAGAAGGAGAGACTTTAGAGGATGAGTATCGGGCAGTTACAGAGGAAGTAGTATCATCACAGATCCGAAGGAGGTAGACAGGGGGCTCTGCAGGAAAGAGAACAGGGGCCCAAGGAGCAAGCAGCCTTCCTGGGGATGAAACAACGGCAGACTGGGTTTGAGCCAGCGTAACAAGTTTAGCTCTGATTCATTCATTCATTCTTCTTTCTCCCTCTCATTTATTCATCCATTTATTGTTTTGGTTGTTTATTATATGCCAGGCATTTTTCTGTACATTGGGAATTCAGATATAAAAAGATAACAGAAATAAAATTTCTACCCTCAAGGAATTTGTGAGTTAAAGCACTACTCATTCCTTAAGGCTCTCCTGCAGCCCTGGTCGGTGGGTGAGATGTCAGGAAGATGGATTGGCCTCTCACAATGAGATAGGTAATGATCTTTGAGGCCAGAGGAAGGAGGGGTTCCTGTAGAGTGATCATAAACTTAGCCTAAGAGAGAGTCTGGATTTCTAGTGCAGGCACAGTGGCAACATTCCTGAGGAGCTTAAACCCCTTTGTCCTGGTAGGATTAGTAGGATGCACCCACTCTTTAATATTGGGCTCTGAATTGCAGTTGAATTTGTTTTAAATTCTGAGATATTTTCCCCTTTTAGTGGCTTGTGGAGAAGTACCTGTGCTTGTGTGAATAGCAGTAAGGGGGTGGGGGAAATGTGGTGTCAGTCCATAAATTGGTTAAAGGACTTTCAGACAGGTGTCATCCATCCATCCATCCATCCATCCATCCATCCATCCATCCATCCATCCATCCATCCATCCATCCATCCAATTAACCTACCAACCAACCTACCGACCAACCAGACAACCAATCAACCATCCATCTATTGACATCCACTGGTTTACCTGAGAAGTATTTACTGACTGCCCACAATATGCCCTAATTCATGCCTAGGGACATAGCTGGGAACAGAGTCCTACTTGGCTGCTTCCCCAGCTCCAGTTTCCCATTTATCTTCTCAATGGCGGCTCTTTCACAAAGGCCAAACTTCTCATTCTTGGACAGCCTCGTGCCATCACAAGAAGGGAAGCTGCAGCAATAGGGGTGATGACAGTTATTGCTCCCAAGCAAAACGTATGTGTTAGGAGTCAAAATGGTGTAAGATCATTATGATAATTGCCTCGGGGTGCATAGCTGAAGAGGGATCCAGAATGAGGACAATGGGAAGGACCCAGGGAGACAGGCTGGGTGGGACAGGAAGAGTCTTGGACATAACTGACTATGTGACTTGGGGCAAGTAGCTTCCCTATTGGTTACTGGCTTTGCTTGTAATAAGAAGGGGTTGGGCATAGTAATCTTTCTGTGGCACGGAGTGAAGTCTCACTCATTAACAACACCAGCCTATTGATCCGTGTTTTGCTGCCCTTGCTCTCTTCTTTCCTTGTGGCCCCATTTCTTTTCCTTTCTAGATCTGACCAGCTCACAAATTGATGCAATCCTTCCTCCAGCTGTTTTTCCTGCAAGTCATTCCATTTTGCCAGCATTTTGCATTACCCTCTAACCCAGGGTGGTCCAATAGGACTTTCAGTGATCAAGGCCATGTTGATATTTGCATTGGTCATCAGGGCGGCCACCAGCCGCAGGGGCTATTGAGCACTTGAAATGTGGCTAAGGCGACTGAGGACCAGGATCTTAATTTGATTTCATTTGAATTTAAAACATGTTTTTAGTAACTACCTTATTGAACAACACAGCTCTAACCTCTTCATTTCCCAATGCTCTTTGGTCATTACTGTGTTTTTCTGTTTCCTCTTAAATCATTGGTTAAGAGCTTGGTATCTGTAGTCAAACTTCCTTAGCCCAAGTCCCCATGACCACTCACTAGCTGTGGGGCCTTGAGCAATTTACTGAACCTTTGCGAGCTTCAGTTTTGTCACCTGTGAAATGAGAGTACTAATGGTCCTGTCTGCTAGGGTTGCTGTGGGTATTAACTGAGATCATGAATGTGGAGCATTTAGCACAGCGCCTGGCACTTTGTAAATGTTAATTAGGAATGTGGCAGAGGAGGAGTGGGGATATATTTCCATCTCCTCTTGTCTATCAGAGTGAAGCCTAGAGATCTAAGACTACCTAGCCTTAGTTATTACTACTTAGCATTTGGAGACAATACTGTCCCAGGGCTCACGAGTGTCCTTTTTATTGGATTCCTATTGTCTTCGCCCAGCTACCAGCCTCCTGATACCTCTGTGCTCTACACCAGGCCATATACCAGCCTCTTACAGCCCCTACCCTGATCTGAGCTGAGTGACTGTCACCCCAGCCTCACACACACATACATATGCTCACACACACAGTTCTTACAACGCAGGCGGGCCTGGGATTTCATTCCTTCAGACACATCTGGATCTCCTGTTTCTGGCTTCTCCTCCTCTGGGTGATGGGGGACAGGGAGACAGCCCTATTAATTCCAGGCAGGCCCTTGTTGCTTTCCAGATCTCCAACTCCTTTTGGACCTCCCCTCTGGCCAACTCCATCTCCCAAGTGACATCTTTCAATCCTGCCCCAGGAATCAGATGTCTAAATAGCAAATGAAAGATTAATGCCAGTGGCTGCGATTGGGGTGTGAATAATTTAAAGGGCGGAATAAAAGCCAGCTCCGCTTACCCCCAGGGCTGCATGGGCAGAGGTCAGGGAGGGTAAGGGCCAACTCTGGGCCAAGGATAAGAGGTTGTGGATTCTAATGAACTGATCCGGGAGAGGGTTTGTTGTCATTGGTGTTGGGAAGAATTTGTAGTTACAACCAGAAAGTGGGTCCTTTTGCACTCTCATCAATACAAGGGGTTGTGGGTTTCATGAGAAATACGGGCAGTTTTCCAAGTGGGCACTGTGAGTCAATGGACATTGTAATGCCAGGGGCTGCCCATCGGATGAGCACCCTGGCACCCTCATGATGAGGACCCCTCTCTCCAGGATCTCTGTTTTTGTTGTCACCTTGAACCTATTGGACTACAGGAGACCACAGGACTGGGACATTTGGTGGAATGCTTCCCGAGGACATGAGGTTTGAGGTGAGGAGGGAAAAGCAGCCTGATGTTGTGAATTGAGCAGATATTTTATAGACAGTGTGACTCTTGTCACGGCAGGAAACCTCTGTGTGGATATTTCTCCTCCTCTCCCTACCACCTTGGTCACCTCTGTGCTACCTGAGCCTCCTGTTAGGTTTACCACAGTCTCTCCTCTGGTGGTTTGGGGTTTGATAAATATTTTCCCCTCTGGAAGTCTTTAGCAGTGCAGCAAGAAGGTTACATGATGGATTCTCCCCATCACTTAATTGAAGCCATAAAAAATGAAAAGAGAGCTTCCAATAAACCAAACCATTACTCACTGGTGGATAGAGAGGGGATCCCAGGACGGGGCCTGGGAGGCGCAGCTGGGAAGCCCTCCAGCTGACTGTCTATTATGATTATTAATCACAACGGCAACAGGGTTCACCTGCACAGAGCTTCTTAATGAACTTGGACTCGTGTCCTTACAAGGTTGTAGCCATTATAGCAACCAGGGCCTTTGCGTTTCAAATCCCTGGGGGCTTAGAATGAATGTCTGAGTGGGTGCATTTGTCCTAGTGCTTTCCAAAATTATGAGGTGTGTGCAGTTGTATGTAGGTCTGACCAGTGGAAGGGAGAAAGCTACATCGTGGTGACTGGGAGGTTCAGGTGCTGATCAGAAGTGTAAGAGTACATATAGCTGGTGGCTGGGTGCATGCTTTGGTGTTCCTGATTAATGATTACATGTTGTGTATGGAGTCTTGAGAGTTTTGTTCGTGGGTGATCAATATAGGGTGGGAATGAGGCATATTAATGGTGGTGGATGTATGTAAGTTAAAATAGCATAATCTCTATGGGGATTCCATAACATTTAGGTTTCCAGGTAGATTACAAGTAAGACCTAGAATTTTTTGTCCAAACTAGAAGAGTTTTGAAAGTAAAAGGGGACATTATTTGTGTTACCTAGACCGCTCACACAAACCAGGACTGTTTCAAGAGATATGTGGTAACTGCATTGTAAGGCACCGTTGGGTGGCTTAAGTGTATTTTCCATTTGTTTGGCTTCTTTTGCAGAGTTAGAGTTAGAGCTTTGAGGAGAGGCAAGAGGGCTGCCTCTTTGTAGGTATAACAATCACTGGCCTCTACCCCATGGTGGGAAAAGCAGCCCCATGGACCCTTCCCCAGGCTTGGAGTGCCAGCATGAGAAATTTCCTGGGTCTGTGCCCATGTCTTGTACCTGGGGCACTTTGGTACCCACTCTACGAGCCTGAGTCACTTGAGATAGGAAGGGCGGCGGCAAACCTGTGGGCTGCAGACTCACTGCTTGGGAGGGACTGAAATGACCCTGTCCAGGGAATCCTGAGTCCCAGTCTGAGACTGCTGTGTGTGTCCCCAGGTCATACAGCAGTGAGCCAGGAGCCAGACTCTGCTTGGTTGTGGTTGGGTCTTTCCTAGACTTGGCTCGGCCTCAGTTTACCTCTCTACATGGAGGTCAGGGGAGAACAGTAGCTACTAACAAGAGTGTGAATGTTTAAAACAGCATTTGGGACGAGCTGTGTAAGAGAAACATGCCTCCTTTTGCTCTTTCCCTCTCTCCTTCCCTCCCCACCCCTCAGCCCTGCAATTCTTCCATTTATCAGATGACTTTGCCTCTAAAGACCCTGGACCTTTGTTCCACGGAGTCACTAGTTCTCCACATCAGCAATAGTTTGCCACCCTGATGGTACCCTGAGGTTTGAGAGGCAAGGAAGAGAGCCCAACCAAAATCTCAGCAGGTGTCTCTCCCACAGGGAGTTCCCTCCCTAGTGTCCAGTTTTCTTTCCATCTTGCCTGAGATCAGCAGCAGGTGGTGCACTCCAAGGATAACCCCTAAAATAATTCTGTCCCGGCTGCTTTCTCCAGAGGGACCTCTCGCTCACCTCCTGCCTGAAAATCAAGAACTCCCCATGCCGCAAGCAACTTGATGTAAACAGAAATGAATCCATCTGCAAAACCTCAACATGTCACCTGATCCTTATCAGTGCCTCATAATCGCCTCCGAGGAAGATCTTATTATATTAAAAAGCAATTGCCCTCTATGCTGGTAACACTAATAGATTCCGTGTGATATTTATACCAGATCTCGCTTTCAGCACGTGAGGTGCCATTCCCTGCCTTCTGCCTCTGCCTAAGCCCCTTCATGTTTGCACAAACCTACAATTCCGAGGCCTCTTTGTGCAGGGTGATAAGCTCCAGCTGTCTTGTTGAACGTTTCATTGCCCGTACAGGGAGGCATGTCTGGTGTGCAGTAGGCATGCGGTTTCATCCATCTGTTCAATTCATTCATTCATTCATTCATTCATTCATTCATTCATTCATTCATTCACTTATTCAACAAATGTAGCCAAGCTCTAAAAGGGGAGACAAGACCAAAACCAAACAATAATAAAACAATGCCAAGTAGTTAGAAGGGCTTTGAAAGAAATAGGTGTTGAAACAGAGGAGAACCAGGCTGGGGGGATCTGCTTCAGTGGAAGGCAGTAATATCCTCCCTGAGCCCTAAGGAGTGACCAGGCCCCACCATGAGCACAGGTGGGGAAAGAGCTTTCTAAACAGAAGGAGCAGCTCTCCCTGGGGTCGTGAGATGGGGAAAGACCTGAGCACCTTGGAGAGCTTGGGAAAGGCTCCCTATGGATAAAACTTTGTGAAAGGGGGCGTTTGTTGGGTGTGCAGAGGTAGGAGGGGTTGGACCATTGCAGAAATGTCAGGGGTGGACAAGGCACTCAGGGATGTGATTGGTGGGGAAGATTTGGGACTTTTTACTCCCTGGGCATAGAGATCTATGTGATCCAGAGATGAAGCTGCTGGAAAGTCTGTGGTGTGGAAATGAGAAGTGAAGGTGGTAAGGAGTGAAATACACGCTAGGGATCCTGCTCAGTGCATTGGATGCCAGAATTTCTGGGCCTCCTTTTGTGCTCACACATAGATTGACATACCATTTGCTTGTGTCTTCTATTGCTCTATGTTTATAAAGATGATATACCTATGGACAGGGCACCTGGACTCATATGGCTCTTGCTCTAATTACAGCAGAACTTGAAATCAGGGCCTAGTTAAAGCCTGTGATGAGTTGACAAGATCCAGGTTTCAAAAACAACTGTGATAGTAACAATGACAATAGCAGCCCTTCTTACCTTTGGGCCCTTTGGTGTCAGGATATTGAAAGCAGAGCCAAGCCCATGAAGGGTCCTTCCTCAGTTACGGTCTTGGCAAATAGGCATCAGAACTAGTTGTTGATGAGGGATTTCAGGGCTGAGGCCCAAGGAGGGCAGCGAGGCACCAGGGCACAGAGCCTGGGGAAGTGTAACCTGTGCAGGGATTGCTCAGCTGCAGGGCAGCTGGGCCCTCATCTCAGCAAGGGGAGCAGTGGGAGAGTTGTCTGGACAAGTGGAGCAACTCCTTAATTAAAAGTTAAATGTCCCCTGTCTCTGTCAGATCGGATACCGTCAAGCAAAAACATATGAGCACAAGCCTGCTTAGTTCATTCTCCCTGTTTCTAAACATTTCCTTGCATTAAAGCCCTCCTTGTTCCTTTAATCCATGACAGCCAGATCATATCGTGGGAAAACACAGTTGGCACCAGGACTTTTCTATACAATGCTGCTGAGGCTTGGGGTTTACCTCCTGGGCTGCTATCTCCTGGGGCTCATGTCCGAGGTTTTTGACTCTCAGTGGGGTCTCTGTTTGGCAAGGATACTAGCCTGCAGTGAGGGGATGGGCAGAAAGATGGATGGACAGTCAGAAAGTGAAAGACCTGGAGTCTAGGAAGGTCCCCAGCATCTTTTACACCTCCTGGTGGGGATGAGTAAAAGTCTAAAATGACGGTGACCTTTGCCACCAGGATATGGTGGTGGCGGTTGCTGGGTGAGTGCTTGGGGGAAGGCAGCCCAGAAAGACAGAGGCTTTATTATCAAAAGGCAACACTTTGGTCCCTCCTCCCCTCTGGTCTTCTTCTCATAAACGTGCCTCCCTCTTACGGAGAGCAAAATGCATCCAGCCGAAGTGCTTCTCCGCTGGTTGGAAAGGAGGCTGCAATCCTCCAACTCTCCTATGGAGGGGAAAGGCTAGGCTGGGAGTCTGTCCTCAGCTGTGCATGTGGCAGAAGGGGTGACCCGAGACCCCCTGCTTAGCTTCTCTGTGCTTCCTCTCCCCTTGGACAGAGCCAGGAAAAGTATCTCCACTTCTTCTGCCTCTGAAGATGCCACGTGGGAAATGTGCTCCCTGCTCAGTAACTGCCTGAGGAGCTCAAAGGATGGAGCTGTGATGCTCATGTCATGCTGCGGTGTCGGTGCACTCAGGATTCGCAACCCACTCGAAAGCCGAAATGCGAACCCTGCAAATACATTAGGGGTGCCAGGCAGAGGGACACAGCCCACCCCACCTGTTTGTGCATCACTGCTGTCATCTCATCCCCCCTTCCCTGAGCAGTAGGGACAGCTTGGTGATCCAAGCAAAAACTTGTCCTTATTACTCTTAAACCACTCTGGTTATCTCATACAACTCTCCCTTCAAGGATTTACAGTCTTAGCTTCTTTCAACTCAATGGGTTCAATTCAGAAGAGGGAGCAGGAGATGAGACACAAAACATTTCACCACCAAGGGCATAAAAGCCTAATGCTTGGTCAAGAGCCTGTTGTAAAGTCCTTCCTTCCTGGTGCGTACTGACTCGATATCACATCTAAGAGCAAGCTGTTTTCCCTGCCCTGTGAGAAAGTGGCCAAGGTTGAGAGGAGAGGCACAATCACACGGAATTATCCAGCAGTGGAGTTCCACCTTGGAAGGGGCCTGAGAGCCAATGCACCTCTCATCCAGGTGGGTAGCTAGTTCAGGATGTGTCTTCTCATTTCTTCTCTCCTGTAAACCACCCAGGTGCTGTAAGCTTATGAAGAGAGGGACAGACTACAGGGGGTAACAGATAATACCACTGAGGAAATGGGACTCAGAAACATGAGACAATCACACAATTTGTGAGGAGACAATGGCACAATTTATGCTCAAAACATAAATACCTTTGTGGGGTTTGGTCAAAGGGAGATGTCTGGGGGCTAGAGCGCCCCAGGGAGGTTGTAGAGTGTGGGTCATGCCCCAGGCCCTGGGGCATCAGCTACAGCCTGGCTCCTGGATGAAGACCCAGTGCTGAGGACCCACCTCCCCCAGCCTCAGCTCCTGCCTTCGCAGCTCAGCTGCCAGCCACCCCCTTCACTTGGATGTTTGGCTCCAGATGTCCAAACCCAAGGACATCATGTCAGCATGTTTCCCACTGACTGTAAAAGAGCAGCTGCAGCTTCTAGAAGACCCTTCCAAGTCCATTGCTTGTTAGGATGATTATAGTATTTTGCTCATGAGATGGTTACGCCTCTTGGGCCCTTTTTGAGATCTCCATTCTCAGACACAGGGCAATGATATTTTGAGACACAGAATATTAGAGCAGAATGGGTTTTAGAGATCATGTGATTGATCCTACCCATATATAAAGATAAGGATGGGGTGGAGGTGGGGGGGGGGAGGGGTGTCAGGTGTCTGGTGGGGGTGGGGAGAAAGGCAGGTAAGCAAAAAGGTCACAGGACTTCCCCAGGGTCACCTGCAGAGATGACACTGGATCTTTATCTCTATAATGTAGCTTTTTGTTCAGAGATAAAAAAAATTTTAAAGAAAAGTACTAGTTTTATTTGGAAAATACAGAAACATATAAAAAGAGAAAAGAAAACACATATCCAGAGTGCTTCCCCACAACCATTGTTCATATTTCCTTTCAGTTTTCATGTGAATTATTTCCCCTAGTTAAGATGATACTATATGTGCATATTCACTGAATATACTGGAAAGAAAATCATATATATATGATTATATATATATGAAATATGCATATACATGTAAAATATATTCATACCATATATGGAAATACATATATGAGAAAATCATATATATGTGATTATATATGTGTGTATAAGATCATATGTATGTGGTTTTCTTTCTGGCTGTTCAGTAAAACCTTGTAATGCAAGTAATTTCCCCACTTGTTGTAAACTCTTCATAAACATAATTTTAAACATGTGTCTAATATTCTATCACGTGAACATACCATGGTTCCCTTACCCACTGTTGTACTGTTTTATATTTAAGTTACTTCTCATATTTTCAAATAATGAATAATGCTAATATAACAATCATTGTGCATAAAAGTTTTGCTTTTCTTATTTTTTAAATCCCTGTATTTCTGATGATTTCCTTTGGCTAGAGTCCCAGAAATGGTGTTTCTGGGTCACAGGGTACAAACATGTTAAAAGATTGGCTATCTATTACTAAATTGTTTTCCAAAAGTATTGTTTCCATTTATGTCCCCACTAGAAGTCTATGAAATTTTATTAAATCTTTGCTAATGCAGTAGACAGTCCTCATTTCCATTGTGAAAGATGTCAGCTTTCTAAGTTCAAGTGTGGCTGGGACGCAGCAGAGAGGGTGATATGAAGAAACAGTTTCAGTGAACATTTTTGAAAATTCAACAAAGCATTGGATCTACCCTAGAAAGCAAAGACTTGGCCCCATTTAGCCAGCTGGCTTGGACCAGCCCCCCCACCCAAGTGATGCTTGCACCCCAGACCAGGAGAGATGTATCAATATAGCCCCAGGCACAGAAAGAAAACAAAGATTGGCCCCTGGATGGGGGTGGGAATGTGGGACCTGCACAGTCCACATGCCTCTGTGTGTGTGTGTGTGTGTGTGTGTGTGTGTGTGTGTGTGTGTGTGTGGAGCATCTCTGTCCCTGGAGGACATCACAGCGAACGATCAATGGACTCATAAATACACGTCTCACAGTAGAAAAGGGGACCGATGCGCCGTCCTGTGAGAATCTCCGGGTGGCTCGTTTGGCGTCTCTGATGATCCATGCCCATCCATCTCAGCCCTGCTACTCAGAGGCCTGCCCAGGCCTGGCAGGGCTGTCCCAGCAGGGGTCAGGCATTTCAGCCGGGCCTGGGGAGAAGGCCAGTGGAGCTAATGAGCTCCTGCTCATCACAGGGAGCCTGGCGGGCCGGGGCCACGCGGAACAAATGAGGGTGTCGATACCTGTCTCTCTAGATCCACCAATCTGGACGGTGAGTGTAGTTTTTCTAGAGCCCTCCCCCCATTGCCGCTCCCTCAGGAGCACAAGGACGCTGGGAAGATTGGTCCTGATGGCAGTGATATCTCACTCAGGCCGGTTTTTCTTATCTTTAGAAAAGGGGGAAATTTTGAGGTTTTCCTCTCAAAATCATCACCCTTTCCATTTTGTTTATCTTGGGACATGCTCAGTCTTCTCTGCATAGGTGGGTAAACCCAGGGGATTGGAGACCTGGCCCGTGTTACTTCCATTCATGGAGAACATTCCTGGGATGCTAGGGCCTCGGAGACAGATCACCCGAATTGCAACCCTGACTCCAGCAATCTGCGGCTCCAGGCAAGTCACCAACTTCCCTGGCTCATGCTCTTTTCACTTGTGAAACAGGCGTCTGGATTAGGTGAACGCTGGATTTTTCTTTTAAGTTTTATACATCTGTAATATGATAAGAAATGAAGTGTGCTTAAATAAGTGACATCTTGGCAAGAAGGAAGCAGCTGCTCTGAATCCGAGAGGCTGGAGGAGCAGTCGTCCCTCTAACTGAGTGCTCAGGACGCTCCTGGGTGTCCCTTAGCATCACAAGGCAGACACAACAGTTAAAGGTGAACAGCAGGCGCATGCGAGAGGGCCTGAGTTACTGCATTCCTCAAATCTTAGAAGCGAGGGGAAAAACCTCACCTGGAATTGTTGAGTAACTGACCGCAAATTTTAAGGTTCTTGGAGAATGTGAGTGACTTACTTACCTAATGCAGCTCCATTCACATCCCACAGAGAAACCCCCTGGAATTCTGAGTGGCAGGAGAAGTATGCTGTCTCTCGGGTAAATAAGCTGAGGTCTGCGCTGAGAATCAGTCATGAGAGTGACACCAAAGTCGTTCTCTTAAGTGGACCCAGGCATCTGGAAAGTTCTGTGTCCCCTGTAACTTAGCCCTGTGCATCTCAGGTCTCTGGATTTGTCAGGCAGTCTGTCCCTCTGCAAACGGGACCTTTGCCTGCCCTGTAGCCATGTTGAGTCTTTGTCACTTTCCTGCCTCTCAAATAGCTCTTTCCCAAGGCGGTGTCCCAGCCTCTTCGCGTGCCATTGAGTCAGCTCAGTGGGCTGCAACCCACATGGTCAAAAATGGAGCAGAATGAGAACATATCAGAGTGTGCTGCAGGTAGCAAGGGTAAGGCTTATTTTCTGAAAAGTTTTGTTTTATCCTGGGTTGTGATGTGAGTAAGATCTCCTGGGTGGGCCTCAAACAGTTAAACCTGCTCTGTAGGATGGAGAATCTGGGGGGGAGGCATCCAGAGGCTCTCCGTACATCCTCGGTGTAGGGTTCATGCTTCGTGCGTATGTGTGGTGACAGCGAGAAATACAGGGGGCTGTGCGAGCGATGGTCTGTGGAGCCTCGGGTGCGTCCCTGCAGCCCGCTGGCTCCTGGCTGTGTGGCCTGGACCTGTGACCCAGGAGTCCTGCAGCACCAATGCCTCCTCCCGGGGGAAGACAAATGCCTTCGCCAGTCCTCCTGGGCTGGCAGGTAACTCTCCATTTCCTCTGGCCCTGCTTCTCCGGCTGTTTTCAGAACTAAGGAAGTTAAATGAAGGGGGAGTAGAATCAGAGAGGAAAAGCAGTGACTGCTCAGCCTCCCGTGGTGGGTCAGGTGTGGCAGGAGCGGAGGCAGTGTTCCTAGAAAGTAATAACTAGAAGGATCTCTAGGTCCTGCCCCATCGTTTTGCGAGGAACCCGACGCTTGGTGAAGCTCCAGGCAAACAGGTGCAGCGGCCAGTTTGAAGCCCAGGCTTTCAATCAGCAGAGCTCTCGTTCTAGCCCCTCATGGGCTGCCCGCATCCTGGCTGGAAAGGCCTTTAGCAAATGGCTCCTGTGAGCTTCGGGGTGAAAAAACGCACCCCTCGGGGGGGAATGTGTAAATATCACACACACACACTCACACACACACACACTCACACACTCACACATGTCCAGCTGCCCCCTCCTATCTTCCCTGGGAACAACCGATCCCCTGATGCTCTCTCAAGCAGAATGGTGGGGTCAGGTCCCATCCCAATAAGCAGGCCCAGCACTGCAGTCCCCAGAGGGCGGTATCAGGGGTGACAGGATGGGCACTAGCATCCCTCCCTCTGCATTGCTCCCTTATGCAGACCCTGAAGCCATATCATCCCACCCCTCCATACTTCTGGTCTCAGCCAAGGGAGACGGATAATAATAATAATAATAATAATAATAGTACTACTACTACTACTAATAATAGAGAGTAATAACGGAACCACAGCGGTCATGGTAATCAGAATAGCAATCATAGCCCATACCAGGCACCTACTCAGGCACTTACATGAATGATCTCAATCTTGTACCCCTATGAGCTGGTGCTGTTGTTATCACCAGCAGACAAAATGAGGCACAGGACAGCTAAGTAATTCGCTGTCACACAGCTCCTTAGGATTCCAGCCACACGGTCTGGCTCGGCAGCCCCATGCCTAACGACCGCCTTACACCATGGCCCCCCGTAGCCTGGTTCACGGTTGGGGGCAGCGTAACAGGGCCTGAGCAGCCTTGGCTGAAACTGCAGCCCCAGCCACGCCAGCCGTGTACCGTCCTAGTTCTGTCACCCCATTTGTCCAATGACGCCTGCAGGTGCCTCCCTGGCCAGGGCCTGCAGGAGCAGGTGTGCAGCAGACAGCAGATGGATGCAGGGCCACTGTTCTCCATCAGCCTCTTCCTCTGCCTCTGAGGGCCAAGGAGACAGGGGCTTTGTCCCCAGGGTGTCCAGCAGTGAAGTTACCGGGGTTAGTTCCCCACAGCTCAAGGGAGAGGAGTCTTCCAAAAGAGTGTTTTGGGGTCTTGCCTGGAGTTTTGCAGGGTGGGACCCTGTGCAGCCTCAAGTCAGCCCGCTGGAGGGTTACATTGGATGCAGGCTCCCCATAGAGTTGTTTGAGGTCAGGCCTCTAGGTAAATTCCTCCGGGGGACCTGACCCATGTTGCATCACAGAGGTGTTTGGGGACCCAGGGAAACAAAAAAGTGAAAGAAGCCTTTCTCTCCCAGGTGCCCACAGAGCCAGGCGATCCTTGCTTCTGAGAAAGGACAGGGCCAACTACAGAGCCCTGGTGTAGCTTAGCTGAGTGCTCTGGCCCTCCCTGCTGAGCTTTGAGAATCCAGCCTGCAGGGAAGCCAGCATATCTGCAGCACACTCACCCGCTGCCCTGGGCGCCGAGAGGGGTTTGCCTGGAAGTGACGCTGGATCTGAAAGTCTGCGGGGTGGGTCCAGATGGCCACTGTCTTCCCACAGGTCACCCAGGTTCTGCCCCACCCCACAGTGGTGCCTAAACACCCCCTTCCTTCTCTCTCTGCAGCCCCTCCCTTCTCCAGACTGAAACCACAAGCTTACCTTTTGGAGTTTGCACTCCTGTCATCACTTTCAGAAGGGGCGGGGGAGGTTGTAGAGAAAGAAGAAAAAAACCTAGGAGGGAACAGAAGTCCCCATTTAAACCCTGGCTGATGCAGGGATCCAGCTGACACAGCAAGAAAGCAAGATTAGTAACAAGTGAGAGGGAGATGATTTATGTTTTATGCCTGAGGACCCACGGAAGACTTCCAGGTGTCACCTGGGCTACCCAGCGATCTTTAGCAGCAATTAGAGGCAGAGACTGTCCCGAGGCCCCTCCCCTTATCTGCCTGCCTGGTTTTAGGCTAATGCTTTTATCTACTCCCACGTGCACGGCGGCATCCAAAGCCTCTTCCCTGCCTGATTTCTCAACTTTCACCTTTGGATGAAAACAGGACACTGCATCCCTGAGAGAGGCTTGGGGCTTCAAGAGGAGGACAGTGCATGGCCACATATCAGGACACCTGGGGCTGGAGCCTCCATCACCCCTCCCTGCAGTGCTCTGGGCCGTGTGCGTGTGTCCAGGCCTCTGAGTTTCAAGGCAGAGATCTGGGGGCTGTTTAGCGGGAGAGAGTGGTCTTCTTTCTCTCTTCTCCACTCTGAGCATGGCTTCTTGTGATGTGGGCTTGGATGGCTTGACCTCTCTGGCTTTGGACCACATAGAGAGCAAAGGCAGTGCAGTTGGTGGAGGAGATTCTCAAGGTCAGCTCCAAGGGGAGGAGATTTCTGGTTATTGCACATCGACATCGTGGCACTGGTCAGCTAAGGGGTTTGTGTTTTGTTAGCAAGCTCTTCGAAGCTGGCTACCTGAATGGTGGGTCAGTGGTATGATTGCTCAGCCCAAGAAATGAAACAATGGGGTCAAGGACACATAGTGCTTCTGACCAGCCATTACCTGCAGAGCAACGATGCTGCAGTAATTTGGGAGGTGCTTCTCCTATTCTTTCAGACTCCACAGGCTGAGCAGCTTGAGAGGAGCCTGCACTTTGCTCTGCATGCTCTGGAAGGGTAGTGGTGGGTGCTTCCAGGGAGGAAGCAAGCTACAAGAGGAGCTCTGGTGTCTTTGGCAGAGGGCATTCTGAGGAATCAGAAAGGCTATCAGCCTGCAGCAGGACCCAGCCACTCACTCCCCATTGGACATGCAACTGGGCAAATTAATAACAGGCACAGGAAAAAGCACAGAGAGGCTCTGCAGGGCTCTTACGACTTGGGCGGGAGAATCTTATAACTCTTTCTCTGCCTGGTATGACAGAGCCCCTCAGCCTCTCCAGGGTGGCCTTCTCCTGTCTGCTGAGTGCCCCTGTAACTTTATACAGATTTCTGTCTTTCCCCTGCTATTGTCACCTTTTATTGTCACTGTTGTCGCTGATGCTGTCTGATGCCTCACCTGTTCAATTTTTTTCTTTTTACTTTTCTGTGAGCTTGAAAATAGATTAATCAAGCTTATTAGACTTGTGTGTGAAATAAGAATAAAGAGGTGTTGCTCGAGCACTTAAGGGACTTCGGTGTGTACTCACTGAGATTTCTGTTTTAGCCCTGCCTGGGTCATTTCCGGTATTGCCCAGTGCTTGGCTGGGTTGAGGATATCTAAGACCAGCTGAAGTGCAGATAGGCAAGGGGTTATGAGCCATGAGGATAACTGCTTACTTTTATACCCATTCACACTATCTTCTGAAGCCTCTCTGAGTTCTCCACATTGTGCCTCCCTAGAAGGTGTCTTCTGGAGAGTTGTCTCTTCATTGACAATTACTCTTGAAGTTTGCAAGGACTTAAATGCTGGTTCAGGCAGTTGAGAGATTCACCTTCCCAAAGGCAGGGAGAGAGGCAGTTCATTAGTAACAGTTTTGTCCACCCTTACTCCTCAGCTGTGCCCCAGGTCAACCCTTCTCCTCCTTCCCAGGATGCCTGCACCATCTCCAAGCCCATCTTTGCTGGCCTAGAATGCCCTTTCCCCCTCCTCTATGTGAATTCCCCACCTCTGTCAAGTACTGGTTTAATCCCACTTCCCTCATACTACATCTCGCCCTTTCTCTGAATACCTGTAACACTCTAGCAGTTCATGTGCTTATTCAACAGGTATTAATTAAACCTTTGATACAGAATATGCAGATTTTTTCCCAATTTCATGTGTTGGTCTTACTTTCTCAGCCAGCATCTCCACTTGCATGTGTGCATGTACTTAGTTCTATGCAATTTTATCACATGCATGGATTTGTGTAACTACCTTTTGATAGTATTATTTCTCAAAACTCCCAGGTGATCTCAGTGTGTGACCAAGGTTGAGAACCATGCTCTGTGAGGGACGCCTTGTTTGTATCTGACGTGCCCAGCAAGCGATGCTCCTTATCTCCTTTCTGATTCAGAATTTCTTCTCCAGATGTGCAGTCAGTCCCACAGCAGACTCAATGACTTGCTGAGACCCACTGACCCGCTGAGACCCACCAGGCTGTGCTCACCCTCCCAGCTGAAGTTCTCTCCCTTTCCCTCAGCCAGAGACCCCGCCTTGGGATGGAGTGTGTCAGGTTGCTGGAGCCCTCCTCTGGCCTGCTTGCATGGATAGCTATTTCCAGGGCTCAGGAATGAAAGTGAAAATAGACCAAACAATGTGACAGTTTTCTGCTGCTATTTTTTCTTCCATGAACAGAATGTTCAGCATTATTTTTTTTCTCTTTGTGCAATACTGCAAGAGAGAAATACTCTGATTGGAATGCTGGCTTATGCTGTTTATAAGCCTGCAGTCTGCAGCAAGCTGTGCAGAGGGAGCTTTCCCAGGGACTTGGAGGGTAAACGTGTTGGCAAGTAGTTGGCTATGGCCATATCCAGGTGCTAATTAGGCTGGGAAGGAAATGGGCCACATGCATATGGATGGTCCTTGTAGCTTCCCTTTTCCCTGGAAGCTTTGTAATGCTTTTTTCCTGAAAGCCATCAAGGAGTAGTGCAGCCCATGTACTGTGGGAAGGAAGAGTGAAGGTGTCTGAGGCTGGGCACATTTCATCTCAGGTCTTGGCTACTGGTTAGCTTAGGGGAAAGATAGGCATCCTTATGTCCCAAGTTTGCTTTTCTCAAGACCCTGGAATTTGAGGGTTGAGATGGGCTGGCTGTAGAAAGCATAGTAGAGTTTGGGGCTGGATGGGAACAGGAAAATACCTTTTTATATCCTTTTGTGGACTCCTCTCCAATCTCAAGAGAGGGGACAGGAAGGCTTCATAATTGTCAGTTTCATATGGGAGCTTAGAGAATGTAGAGCCCAATATTTCCTGGGAGATTCGACTCTGAGGACATTTATTCTTTCTCTTATTTGAGAAACATGTATGTGATCACTTCATAAATTATGCAATTGTCTTACCACTATGCAGCACGCCTGAAACTAATATAAAATAATATTGAGTGTCGATTGTAATTAAAAACTGAAAAGCGTAAAAGAAAAAAATAGATGATCCTCCTTTCTGTGCTGCATTTTGAGCTTGGTTCTGGGGACACAGGATGAGTAAAACAAATGCTTGCTAGGTGTGGGTCTCTAGATGTGGCTTCATCTTCTTTATTTATTTGTCTTCTCCTGGGATGGGAGGTGACTGGACCTGGGCAAGACAGGGAGCTGATCGGGGTGATGTATGCCAATTCCCAGATGCCCAGAAGGTGTAAGCACAGAACAATCAGACTTTTAAAGCTGCCTCCCTGTTCTTCATGCCCTATGGAAATGTTCTAGGTCTTGATAGGGGCATTAGTTACACAGGCAAATATATTTGTCAAAAGCTCATCAAAGTGTGCACTTAAGATCTGTACATTTCACTGTGTAAATTTTACCTTAAAAACCACATTTCAGACGGAAATGGAAAAGAAGCAGTGAAACCACAGTTCAGAGAAGGCAACTTTAATCAGGAAGAAAACCCAAATTTAAAATTTTACCCTAACAACATTTTCAGGGGCTGGTGCCCACTATTGTGGCCCCAAGCCTCTGCCTCTGCAGTACAGCCGTGTGCCCTTCAGGGGGCTCGCTCCACCCTTGGCCTGGGTGTCCCTGCTCCTGCTTCTGGAACAGTCCTTCCTCACTCCAGTAGGGCCAGTGTGGTCCTGCCTCCCCCATGAAGCCTTCCTGGATCTCTTCAGTCAGTCTAAGTGGCCTTTCCCTTTTCTGCTTCACCTGAGTTGCCTGTTTTAATGTAATTTATTACTCAGTGTCTCTCATTTGTATTTACTAAATTAGTCAGTACATTTAAAGAGCGTAAAACAGTGCCTGACACAGAGTAAGTGCTCAATAACTGATCATTGTATTGTTGTTGTTACATTTTATACTTCTGATCAGTCTCCCTAGGGTCTGTGTTCTTGATTGATGTATAAATTCGGGGGTAGGGGGCTGGACTATGTCCCTTTGGTGACCAGCATGATGCTGGACACTTGTGCTCACTGAAATATTTACAGATGTGTGTAAACTGCAGGCAAACTCTAAGCCCATGTATTTGGGGGCTCTGACTACATCAGAGACGTGACTGAGGAACATCCTAGCAGAGACTTCTGAACTTAGATGTAGGACCAACCAGGTGGCATGGGGAGGGAGGGCATACCAGGATTTTAACACCTCTCCCCAGTCCCACACTTGAGAGACCTGGAGAAAAGCCTGGTCAGACCCAGCATAGGAGCAGAGGGTGTGGCCCCAGAGTCCCTGTTCCTTGTGGATGGTCTCTCGAGTCTCCTGCACCCCAAGGTGGGGCAATGAGATGTCACTTGATGACAACAGCCCTGCCTTTCAAAGTGACAGTCAGCACGACATGACAATGACACCTGCTCACCAGCCCCACCCACCTCGAGCCTGCTAGGGCTGGGCCATCCAGCTCATTAGGCTCAAATCTGTCCCCACCAGCCTGCCTGCAGCTGATGCTCATTAATCCTGGAGCCCCGAGCCTGGTGGGCTGAAGGAGGCTGAGCTTTTAGAGCCATTTATGGCAATGGGCTTGGGGAGAGCTGCTAGATTGGTTTATAATTGGGCTGAGGGGCGTCCCTGTGTCCCTGGGGTCCAGGCTCCAAACTAGGCCAGTCCAGAAGGGTGGTTCACTGGCTTTATGAAAAGGACTGATGCAGGGATGTGGTTCCTGCCAGACCAGCATGGTGGCAGCTCTGCAGAGCCAATTCCAGCACGCCCCAGGGGCCTCCTGGCTTGCCCCCCTCCCCATATGTGCTTCCTTGTTTAGGAGACTCTACAGAACCTGCCCTGGTGAGGACAGGGTCCCCTAGGGAGGGAAGGACACTTATTAGGGTCTTCACTCGCCGAGAGTGGGAATCAGCCTTCTGAGCTCACAACAGTTTTGCAGGAGATAACAGTAATGAAAACAGCAGGTGATAGGATAGTCTGCTTTCTATCACCTTGGCATTGAGCTGCAGACTTCAGGGGTATGATGTCAGTCAATACGGTGTAAGTAAGTTATCAGGCCCATTTTGCAGGTGAGGAAACTGAGGCACAGAAGGTTAAATTACCTGCTCAAGGTCACACCTTAGTAGAGGCAGAGCTCTGCTTTGGACCCGAAAGCTTGGATCAGAGTTTTGGTGCCTTTGCTCTCTACTGCCCCAGGCACAGCACTTGCATTCCCAGCCCAGGTCTGATGGGTGTCAGAGATGCTGGGGGCCTCCATGGTGAGGCAGGAGGTCTGAGCTGATGGAAGAGTCAAGAAACTGGAATTCCAATTTCATCCCAGCTACAAAGCAGCCGTGTGAGATTAAATATAACCTCCCTGCTCTGTGCCCTCAGCCAAACCCCCATACTATAATTAGTTGTTTTTAAAAAATAAAAATACCAGCCCACAATAAAGTGTGAAATGATGATAGCAGGAAGGCCCCACGATCGGGAGCACCCACCTGGAGGACAGTGGTGCATTTTGGGGTCAGGACGATGGGCGCCTGTGGGCTGGGTGCTGCTTTGGCCCTGCCAGGATGAATTCCAGCCTCCGACTGCCCCGTCTTTCCCCACAGGGTGAATGTGGCCCCGCCTGGGGAGCACAGGTCTGCCCCTTCTGCCTGGGCCTCCTCCCTCCTGGCCAGGGCTTCATTGAGTGTGGGGTGAGGAAAGTAGCTCCCTCTCCTGGTCCCCCAATTCTCCCTACTCCTCTCCACTCCCCTCTCTCTCTCAGTCTCTGTCTCTCTCTCTGTCTCTCTCTCTATCTCTCTCTCTCGATCTCTCTCCCTCTCTTTCTGCTGGTTCACTCTTATCGAAGACAGATCTCAGTATCCAAACTGTGAACCCAACTGTCTCCCTTGCTGCAGGTTTCAGAGCAGCCGTTTTTTTACAGCACCAGAAGCTGCTGATGCATAATTCAACAAACAATCCAGAAATGCAGCAGAATCCAAATTACTCACATCAGAGGGATTTTGATGTTAAACACCGCCTCTTAAAGCCCACTCCATTCATGCCAGTCCTTGCGTTTTTATCTGGCAGTGTTTGTAAAATTTTCAGGAAGGCTGGGCTGCAGAAGGGAGTTTTAGACTAAAACTGAGGCTGGGTATCCCCGTGGAGAACGTGGGTGGTGTGAGTCCCCAGCCCCCAGCCCGGGGCCAGCTGTCAGTGGCAGGTGCCTGGGCTGTGTCTTGGGACTGGATTCCCCCAGGCCCCAGGTGGGCTAGCCCTGGGGTCTTTAGTCCTTCTAGAAGGTTCATCCCCCACAAAGGCAGAGGCCTGCCCTGAAGGCAGCACCCCAGTTCACGGTGGAGAGGCTGTGCTGCATAGTGGTTAGCACACAGGCTTTGGAAGGAGACTCCTGGGGTTCAGTTTGGCTCTGGCGCTAATCAGCTTTTTGACCTTGGGCATGTTACTTAACCCCACTGTGCCTTTCTTTTCTTATCTGTAAAGTGTGGAAAATAATAGTGCTTATCTTACAAGTGCTGTTGTGAAAACTAGAGTAAGATCTGTGAGTGCTACCTAAATGTTGGCTACATAAATGTTTGCATAATAAATTATTATTATTCTAGAAACTTCCATGGATGCCTAGGGAACCCCTGGGTTTCCCCATTCGCTTCATGGGATCTCCACATTTCAAAGCACTCTGCCTCTGCCCAGCAACATGTCGGGGCCCCATAACCAGATGTGACCTATATAGGTTGGAAGTCCTGGCTGCCAGCAACACTTGGAAAATAACTTTGTGCCCACAGTCCACTGCTGCATTCCTCAGTCTTATCACGCTAGCATTCCTGGGAGGACTCTCTCTGGGTTCTTCTCTCCCAAGGTTTTTATTTATTTCCTCCTCACATAGGGCCTCAGAATCTAAAGAAATTTCCCACCCATCTTGCCTGGACATTGTCCTCTCTGCCTGGACAGCCACCCAACGTCCCCTCGTCTTCAGCAGTGCCAGCCAGCTTCTGTGAGCCCCATTGCCCCGTGTCTGTAACGGACATGCCTGTGCGTGCTCTGGGACTCTGGAGGGTGCTGTGGCCAGCCTGCACCCAAGCCCAGCCCCGGATGCCTAATGGAGTGTTTTCTTCACTATTTCCAGGAGTGAAAAATGGGGTTATCTGATCAATAGCTCTCATGGCTGCTTATCAGTGGCTGTGGTTGTTACTTGCTAGCTGTGGGGCTGCAGAGAGGCACAACTTCACCTCTACTGAGTGTGCAGCCAGCCCCAGCCACCCCTGAAAGGCAGGGCCCTGTTTGCATGGGATGTGGGCTCAGGCCCCTGGAGGCTGAGATTTCTCAGAGCTGGGCCCAGAGCTCCCTGGGCTGGTGGATCTGAGCCACAGATGGCCCCAGAGGACTCTGGCTAAACCGAGGGAGGTTGTAAGAGCGGAGGAAGGGCAGGTGTCCGAGGAGGACTGAAAACACAGTGGGTGGACCAACTGCTTCCTGGTGACTGGACTCCCAGGGCAGGAGCAGTGGCACAAAGTAGGGAAAGCGCTTCACGTATCCTCATGATTTCTTCCTCGGTTCAGTGTGGCCGTGCTTTATACCAACTCAGTGTCAATTCCATGCTGTATGCAATGTGCCTTGTAAATGGTGGCTAACTTTAGCACAGAGAGGTGAGGGAATTCACCCAGTATCACACAGCAGGTTGATGGTGGAGTAGAAATGAAGACCCAATTCTCTTCTTGTACACCCTCCTGACAGCTAGACTCTTAGATTCAACAACAGGGACACCCAGGCTCAGAGAGAGGAAGCAACTTGCCTGATGTCACACAGCTCATTAGTGGCAGAGTTGGGACTAGAACCCAGGTTTCCTGACTCTGAACCTAGTGTCTCTGTTGCTTCTCACCCCTAATCACTTCTGCTGGTCTCTTCACCTGCTCTCCTCATTAGCTGGGGAGGACGATCCTCCTAGGACTGGCATCTGCTGGTGCCATCTGCACTGAAATCGGCCCGGGTGTCTCAAGGGGGTAGAATGGAGGCAGCCCTACAAGCTGGGCATCACTTCAGAGGGAAGCTGGCCCCATCCGGGCACACTGGCTGAATGGAAGAGCAGGCTCTGCACAGCCATGAACTGCTCCCCCCACCCACTCCCACCCCTCCCATGTGTCGTGAGTCTCAGCCAGGGCTTGGAACTAAATAAATTCTGGATGGCTGTTAGCCAGACAGACACCCAGGTTGTCAGGGGATTGGAGAAGGTCAGACAGGGATGCCAGCTAACATAAAGGAAAAAAAAAAAAAAGAGGGTGGGTGTAAATTAGTGGCCTGTGTCTCAAAAGCTCTGTGCCTGGAATCTGTAAGTTAGTTGAGGACTCTAGACTATAACACACCCCTCCTTCTGAACCCAGCCCCGGCTTTCCTGTTACACGCTGAACCTGGCATGGGTCAGTGTCCTGGTATCCCCACCCTCCTAGATTCATCCACGGTGAGCTGCTTGTGAGCCTCTAATGGCTCTAGGCTCCCCCTGCTCCTACATGCAGGCAGGTGCTTCTTCTGTGTGTGGGACAGCCCCTTCCACTTCCACTTTTGTGTCTCTCCTCCTAGTCTGAGGGCTTCTAGAGGGTCAGGGCTGTGTCTTGTTCCCCTCTGAATTCCCAGTGCAGACGAGACAGCAGCACATGGCAGGGGCTCGGTAAATATTTCTCAGATGAATGAATGAATAAATGCATGAGTGTTTAGCTAACAAAATTAGGACCTGAGAGATGAGCTGGTTGGGGCTTCTTCCAGCAGCAACCAGCCCTGTCCAGAGCTGATATGTGGTACTGTTTGCTCTCCACATGTTGGCCTGACATCTGGGTCAGAGCCAAATACACCATCTCTGATTTGTGGGCCCTTGAGGCTAAAACCCATTCGATCAACTACTAAGCGCCAGGCAGTCTTGGATGCTGGGCTGATAATAAGATGAAAGGGATGGTTCCTCCGACCTTGAGGGGATTGCAGCCTGGCAGGGGAGTCCGGCAGAAACCACCTGTTATAAAGCTGTAACAGAGGGAGTCACCAACTACTGTGGGAGCTGCGAATGGGGAAGGAAGACTCTCCTGGGGAGACTGGGGCTGGGCTGGCTCTGAGGTCAGCGGTGGTGGCAAGTGGAGCTGATCCAGAAGGGGAGCACTGAGCTGGACCTGAAGGAGAAAGTGGAACTTTCCAAACAAAACGTGGGCGAGGGTGGAGAACAGCACCAGCCAAGTGGGAGGGACACACTGACAGCCTGGATGGGGAACAGCTATAGTATCATCTGGCTGCAGTGTGGGCAAGGAGGGCTGGGTCCGGGAGGCTGGAGAGGGCGCTGCGAAGTGCCCCTCTGCTAACCCAAGAAGAGCACCTTCCGTGGACCTGGCCACTGGCCACGCGTGCTCGGGTGGATGAAGAGAGGCAGCACGTCCTGGGCTGCAGGGCTTTTAAGGAACGATCACATCTTGTCTGTTGACCAGCCCTGGGCCCAGCAGGATGCTGGCATCTGCGTCCACGCCCTGGTTCGAGGCACCTGGAACTATGCAGCGATCAGGACAGCCCTGGTTTGCAGGATCGCGCGGCCTCCAGCAGCAGGGTTCCTCAGGACAGTCCGCAAGAGGCTGAATGCTGGCTGTTGCCACAGTAACTGCCGAGAGGAAACATGGCAACATGCGATGCCTGGGCCCCCAGCTCACTGCAGGAGGCCACTGAGGCCAGGCAGGAGCTGCCAGGGCCTCGGGGCACCTGCCGCCTTCCCTGAGCGTTGGCTCCCCAGGTGAGGCTCTTTCCAGCCTGGAGAATCGTGACTGATCTTTCAGAGACATGGGAACCTCAGGGAGTGGCTTCCCTGGAAGGAGTCAGAGGACAACCTGGGAGAAACATTTTACTCCATGTATTAGAGAACAAACCAGAGAGACAAGTTACAACCCAATAATGACCAGGTTCACATTTAAATACGACGTGAGCGCCAGTTAGCTTTGTTTCTGCCCTTGCTGGCATTGTTTCCTTCCTTCATAGGTTCAACTTTCCTGCATCCACTTGTTAGTGTAGTAAACATTTATTGAGTATCCACTGTGCGCTGGGCACAGGGACTCTGCCTCTGGTGGTCTTCTGTGCTCCTGGTTAGGACATAATCACCTTTCCATGATGCCAACTGTTTTGGAGATGAGCAGAAACAAGGTCAGTCTCCCCTTTGCTCTGTTCAGGTGGAGGACAGGGAAAGGGGAAATGTCCTCAGACTGAAGGTTCTTCAGAGAAATGACAAGCTCCCTCTCTGGGCTCTTTCCCACTCCAAGGTCTTCTCTTTACACTGGCTTTTGAGTTGCTAGAAAAAAATTTCCCTTATTATAAGCATCATTTTCTGAGATTAAAACACAAAAGGAGAAGGGAAAGCCTTTGCCCGTCTCCTGCCCAACCATGTGAGGAGGTAAAAGGCAAACTGAACTTTCAGGGAGTCCCAAGAGCATGCTGCATTGCTAGCTATGGATGGTGGGGCGTTGCTGGTGAGAAAGGGGTGAGAAAACATGGGGCAGAGAGTCTGAGGTCATGCTGTGGCACATATTGGCGCTCACTCTGTCAAAAGTCAAAGTTAGCGATGGCTTGTGTGATTCAGGTTTCTCTCGTATGTTTAGCACTTGACATAAAGAAGCCCACTTTGAAGCACAGACTAATCCCCTTAGGGTCCCCCAGAACTGGGAGGGAGATGAGAAAGGGGTTGATCTGAGAAGCCCCAGGCTTGAGCGGGTCCTGAATTCCACAACCCAGAGGTCAACACAATTCCTGCTTGGCCACCCTTGAAATCAGTGTGGCCCCCACCAGGGCCCTGAGGCCTCTGGAGACCCCTTAGAGAAGTAATGGGTGAAACTCCTCACAACTTATTCTCCAAAAAGCTGGATGCTGGACCCTTTAGTTGGTAGGTGAAAATACATGGTCAGGACCAGAGGAAATATGTTAGCAAGGGGACCAATTTTTCTGAACCAAAATTGGGAGTTGGAGTGGACTGTTAGTACATAATATTGAGTTTCCAAATTGTCGCTGTGGTGGAATATATGAGAGCTTGACTCACAAATCACTGATTTTCTTTTCAGTACCTTAGGCAACAACACAAACAAGCTGGGTAACTTTGGGGAAGACACTCAGCCACTCAGAGCCTCCGTTTTGAGGGTCTTCCAGCTCTGTGAAGGATTTTAGGTGGGAGAGAAGACCCCTCTAAGGGTCAAACTGATGTGAGAGTGACAGTGCAGCTGGGACATGAAGGGGTAAGGTGGCATTCAGGAAAGGGAACCCAGGAATGGCTGCACCCAGTCTGCACCCTGAGAATGGGGTCTCTTGTGAGTCAGTGCAAATCTCGTAATTTCCTCGGGTTGGACTAATGGGGCTGTGACTTCTCTCTTTCCTCCTGTGCAGGTTCAATGTGTTAATTAAGGAGACCCGGGCTGCTCCTCAGTAGGAATCGATTGAAGCGGTTCTGCAGCCCCAGGCAGAGGCATAGACACTGGAGAAGGGGGTGCAGGAAGCGGCCTCCCGGGGGCTGCCAGCCTCTCTGGCTCTCTGCTGGAGACAGAGCCTGGCACAGAGAGCCCTTAATGGCCAAGCAGAGTAGGAACATGGTTCTGGCTGAGGGCGCAGAGCCCTGGGGAATGAGAATGAAACTCCTTGCAGCCAGTCAAGCAGCTAAGCAGACAGGATCTAAATAAACACGCTTCTGTCTCCAGCCCGGCCGGCCCCCCTCTCAATTGCAGAATCAGGTTGTGGCCTCCAACATCCTGACCTTGGACTCCCTACCTGACCCTGGTGAAGTGTCAGGTCTCCCAGTATCAGACTCACAAACACCTCTCGCCCTTTGTGTTCCCTCTTCTGGGCCCATTTTGGAGCCAGGCAGTCATTCTGTGGTGGCCGTAGAGTAATCTGGCCACACCCTTGCATGGTTGCCCAAGTCCCGTGAAATATCTCAGCCTGAAGACTCTACTGAGTTTTACACCCACCTTCCACTCTCTGACTTAGCCAAGATGCTTCCACATTAAGTATTTCCTGTGTTCAAAGACATTGTAAGGGTTTCATGTGGAGAAAACATTTGTCTATTAATGTGTGCATCTGATCTGTCCCAGCGCCTCTCAAATTTTAACGTGCCCTTAAATCACTTGAAGATTTTCATGCAAATGCAGATTTAGATTCAGTAACTCTGGGGTGGGGCCTGACACCCTGTAGCTTCCAGGTGATGCTGATGAGCTTGGACCTTGAACCACACTTTGCATAGCATAGGTATAGACCACTGCTATTCAAAATGTGGTCTGTGTGCTAATGGGCTATAATGAGATCGATGCAGACACTGAGTGTGAGCATTTAGACACTTATATAGCAATACAGCATTGCTGTAACATTGCAGGGTGAATTTGCATTTTGCATTTTTAAATTTCAGTTTTCTAGTAATTTGTTTTTATGGTGGTATTTTTACAAAAGTATCCATTTACATTGGATTGGAAATTTTACAGAATGGCTCTCCAGCACGGATAGTGTAAGAAGCAATGGACTAGATGACTTCTGACACGCTGCAGCTCATGTACAAAAGTGTCCTATCTGTGGGGACTGACCCTAGTGGCACGTGGTCCCTGCAGAGGAAGCCCAGCCAGATCCTTGGCATTTGCTCACCTTGCCTGTTTTCTAAGCTCAGTGTAGTGTTTTCTTTCCCAGGCAGGATTCTGGGTATCTCAGACAAAGGTTTAATGTATCAGGGGAGTTTAGCCTCTGATGATGCCAGGAAATGCCAGCTAACAAGAGAGACTGGCAGCTGGAGAGCCTCTGGGGGCACAGCCTGGAAGGCATCCACACCAGGCCCGGGCAGCCCACTCCCTTCGTCCCTAGGCAGGGTTTGACTCTACTGTGGCAACCACCTGCCCCAGATCTGAGAAAGAAGAAGTCAGGCTGAGAAACAGGCCAGTGAGAAGGCTCCCTGCCTTGTGTGCCCACCGGGGAGGGCTGAGTGTTAATGAACCCAAGTGCAGTCACAACAGGAATGGGGCCAGCTGGAGCCCGCCCATGTTTGACCTGCGGTCCTTTGGCAGGGCCCAGACTGCTGGGGGAGTGGTCAGAGATGAAAACAGTCTGGTTGGCTCCTTGCAGAGGCAGTCTCTGTTGTTCTTGGCCCAGTGTGGGCTGTCACGCATGCTGGGCGAGACTTGTGGGGATGACCTCGGGGAGGCAGGACAGGCAGGACTCGGTTCACATCTCGCCTTCTTTCTTCCATCCGCGCCGTTGGTGCCTGGCCCAGTGTTGGGAGGCTTATGGGCAGCTCCCATCAATGCTTTTTCATGGGTTGCTTTTATATAGTCGAAGCCCGTGGTGATCCCTAACTGTAGAAGACCTATGGAATACCTCACCTCGCCATCTTCCGTAAATATTAATTAGGTTTGAAAATCACGGAGAAAAGGGGTTGATACTGAATAAGCATGTGTTGGATGATCTTCTTACATCCCCTGGAAATCAGCCACTTCAGGGTTCAAAGGGATATGATTTCAGCTAAGCCGGATTTAATTGAATGGGTAGATTTTCACTTGTGCCTGTGTTTTCTGGGATGACCTGAATGAAGCTGCTTTCCCTTTCAGTTTGTGTCATTGGTTAGTGAGTTTCTAGGTTGGCCATAGGAGGACTTGTCATTGAGAATGTGTGTGTGTGTGTGTGTGTGTGTGCACGCGTGTGTGTTCATCTTTGTATAAAAGAGGCACTTGGTAAGGTAGGACTCTTTTTAAAAAAAGAAAATATCTTTATTGATTTCAGAGAGAGCAAGGGAGAGGGAGAGAGAGAGAGAGAGAAATATCAATGATGAGAGAGTCATTGATCGGCTGCCCCCTGCACGCCCCCAACTGGGGATCGAGCCCACAACCTGGGCATGTGCCCTGACCGGGAATCAAACCACAATCTCCTGGATCACAGGTCGATGCTCAACCCCTGAGCCATGCTGGCCAGGCAGTAAGGGGGACTCTTGAGTTGTCCTTCCAGGGATGGAGATGAGCTGACCTCCGCTGGCGGTTCCCCTTTGCTGTATAAGACAAATGCCACTGCACACCTTTCCTTAACAGTATGGGCTGCAACTGGGCATGGCTGCATCTCCTGCATGACCAGCATCCAGCACAGTCCCATATTCTCAGTCAGGAAGGCTGGGAGGAGGGGACAGTGGGGAAGGAGGGGAGAACACCCGGTGTCATATGCTCCCATGATCTCTACTAGTTCACAGGGAAACAAAATGTGGTAAAAATGCATGAAGGGAAAATGTAAGGCTAGAGGCTGTTGTGGTAATCTGATGACTTGATACCAGAGAAAACCTGCAGGTTCACTGCCTTGTGAGAACCCCATACCACACCCCAGATGATTCCTGTGGAGTGCTCAGCGGTGCGTTGTGATGGTGCCCAAGGCTTCCCGGCCTGTGGGAGGTAATGGGTCAGGGGACTTCTTGAGAATCTCTGTCTGGGTGGTTGCTCCAGAATTGGGGCTGGAAATGAAAGAGGGTAGCCTGCTCTGTGACAGAATGTCCATATCTGGGGGTAGAGGTTCGTAACAGGCCACCTGAGCCTGCACAGGGACAGGTAAACAGGGACTTTGAAGGAGTCGAAAAGCATTATAAACAGCTCTTCAGAAATGAGCCCCAGGAGTGTGCTGTGAGCCTGGCTCTGTTTGCATCTGAAGCGTGGCTGTTGGGAATTCTAACTAGTACAACACTGTTGGAAAACAATTTGTAAATATTTAGCAAGAACCTTAAGAAGATTCAGATCTTTGAACTAGCGATAATTTTTTATAAGAAACACTTCTAAATGTTAAAAAATGGTGCTAATCACCAAGATACATATTTCAGCATTGTTTAGCTAAATTGGAATTGATCTAACTACCCTTTTATAGGGAAATGGTTAGGTAAATTTGGCATATTATGTAGCCATTTAAAATGTATTTTATAAAGGCCAGTATTGAAACTGACTCTTGTGTGATAACATTAAGTGAAAAAGTGTGATACAATTGAAACTTTTTACAATGCATATAATAAAAACTGAAAAGAAATTCACCAAAAATGCTAACAATAGTTATGCTTGGAAAATGGGACTTGATGTGATTTTTTTCTATTTATCTACATTTTCCTAAATTTTCTTCAATGAGAATTTATTGCTTTTACAATGGAAAAGTAAAATTTTAAAAATAGAAAGAATCCCAGAGAGGTTTTTTTAAGATAGCATCTAGGTGTGAGAACAGAGAGATTTCAAAATATCAGTGCTCAACCCTTCAACCCGAAGATCTGTAGCCAGTCAGCCAATTCACCCGGCGGGGAGGGATCTTTTTCCAAGTGGGTCAGTGGTTTGCATGGTGCTGGGCCACCTCACCACACGTGCCATGAGGGGGCCTCAGAGAGATGGCATGTGGGTGGAGGGATCAGCATGAGCCTACCTCCACTGCTGAGATAAATCCAAAAGCCAACTAGAATTAAGGGCTTCCAGCGAAGAATGCATCCTGTTTTGAATTAAGGATGATCCAGGGGTGCAAAGGAAAATTGTTGCCCAAAAGAACTTGCATTCTTATCTGGGGGCAAAACACTACTAGGACACACACACAGAACAGTTCACTGCATTTATATACAGACGTATGCGCACATTCATGTACATGCTGCAAACACTCTATCAAATGTATTGATAGCTCTGACAATATGTGATAATTGCGCAGTGGAAAATAAGCACTTAGCGTGGTGTGTTCGGAGCATTGTCTTTGAACACAAAGGACAGCCTATCATTGCAGATAATTCCGACGGCAATAACAATGATTGCAGACCATACCAATACACTCTCTGTCATTAATGAGCTGATGCCCTAGCAATTTCCATTTGCGAAAATGTCACACATAGCAATTTTAAAATCCTGATTATTTTGCCCAAATTGAGCAGGCATGCTTAGGGTGAACGTCTCGTGGAGGCTTGGGAGACCATGCCACAGGGATCTCATGTCTGGTTCTCACCTGGATCCCTCCAGGTGAGTCTGAACAGCCCTCTTCATCTTTCCCACTCCCCTGCCCCAAGACAGTGAGCATAGAGCAGGCCGAGTGACAGACGGGAGCCAGCAGCAGCGTGTTCTTGCTTCTGGGCTGCGCGCCTCAGCTGGTCAAATATTGCCCAGGCAGGCAAGACAAACAACCACGAAAGGCGCTTGCTGGAACCCGGGACGTGTTCTGTCCCCTGAGATCAGCTGTGGTCTTCTTCCTGCTTTCTCTTCTTGGACTTCTTAGGACTTCAGGGAACGAAGGGACCTTCAACCTATTTGCTTAGTCCAAGAGGGAAAATGCGGGTGACTCCTTAGAAAGCACACTTAGGGGTCTGCTTTTACATCCTGTACAGAAAAGAGACCCCCTAGCTTCCTTTTCCCCCTTCTCCCTCGTATTTTCTCATCCTGGGTTATATTTTCTTTTTTCTTCCTCAAAGCAAGCAAACAAATAGAAGTGCAAATCATTGATTGAGAGAAGCTGCAATAACTAACAATTCTGGATGGAATCTCTCTCATTCAGGAAGCCTTGGGAGGTCCAGAGGGGAGGTGATCTGAATGACAACCAGGCCCCTCTGGCTCCTGTCCTGGAGGGGCTGCAGGCTACGGGGGGGGGGGGGGGGGGGGGGGGCACAGAGCAGTGTGACCACCTGGCCATGACTGAGCCCTCCACTAGGGGCCAGTGCCCTGGGAAAATCCTGGAAGGTTCTTGTTCTGATCCGATTTGGTTCACACCAGGTGTAGTCTACACATTCACCCCAACTGCATGAGTGCGTGACAAGAATATGGGCCAGTGGTGTGAATCCTTTGCCTTGTTAATATCGATGCCAGACGTTGCCAGACTGTGTTCAACACAACTGTAATGTCACTTGAAATTTAAATAGCTATTTTCAAATAAAAGATTCCCTGGTCAAATCGGGAAATGCAATCTAGCCGCCTCTTTGAGATTTGCTGTACACTAAAATATGTTAAAATACCTGAGAAGTCTAGCAGTGAATTCTTTATTTGTAACTTTGCGTTTATTTTCTCCAAACTTATCTGGCCTTAGGATCACCTCTTTGTTTGTTTTTTAACGTATTGTAGGACACTGTCCCACAGTATACAATTTAGGAAGATATTGGTATGTGCAGCTCCCCCGCCCATATCTGAAAGAAGACACAGTGAGACTGGAGGTGTGCTTCGAGTGCTCTGTCTGCTTCCTACCAGCTGAGAGACTTTGCAGGGGTCCCTGAGCTTGTTTCCTCATCTATAACAAGGATTAAAATAACCCCCCAACCCCCAATTGCATGTGCTGTTGTGTGCAACAATGCCTATCACAGTGCTTGGAACCTAGGAGACTCTTTCTAATCTCATATTGAAACTGAAGATAAATAGAGGCTACAGTAGATAGAATTACCTTGCAGCTAAGCAGAACTGATTCGGATCCATTGTGGAAACGTGAGCGTCAGCTCAGGACACTTCTGCACTGTCCTGGGTAACCTGCTCTCCTGCCTTGTTCCTAACCTTGGCCACCAGAAGTTCTTCCTGGTACCTCACCAAATTCACTGTATTTAGAATTAACGCTGTTTTCCCCTGAGGCAGAGGCTGAGGGGCCAGCAGCATCAGGATCATCTGGGAATTTGTTAGATAATCATTCCAGGCCCAGATTACAGAGTCAGGTTCTCTGGAGTTGGGGACCAGCCATCCGGATTTTAGCAAGTTGTCCAGGTGATACTGATGCTCGCTTAGATTTGAAAACCGCTGCCCTAAAACGTTGTCTACCTTGGCTTTGCCAAGAACTGTCAGAGCTCGCTCCCACGTGCCCCTTCTCTTGAAACTTAAATCTGTCCTGTCTCCTTTGCGGCCTCCCCACGGAGGACTGCTATTTCCTGGGTTCTTAGAATGGTGGCAGGTTTGTTAAAATCAAGGTTATGAAATTCTTCAAGGCTGGCAACTCTTCATGCTTAGGCTACAGGCTGCAGGGCCACATCACCTCCGTTGCTCCCTGCAGGCCTCACACCACATCTCTGGGCAGGTTCTCAGATCCACCCATCTGCTTTCAGCGCTGTGTTCCTGCCAGGGCCTAGGCACTTGAGCCAAGAGGGCTGCAGTGTTACAGCAAAGGAAACAAGCCCTCGTGGGAGAAGTGTTGGATAAATATGCCTCCAGGTGGTTACCATGCGCCTGGCACCACCCTTTACACTGACCGTAACACTGCAAATTCCACAGGCTGCTCTCTGCTGGGAGTTGGAAAATAGATAACAACTGCCCGGAGGGTTATTTCTTTGGTATTTTAGTTCATTAAAAAAGTTGTCTGTGGTTCCCAGAAGGCCCAGGGGGAAGGCCTGCTTCTTCTTCTGGAATCCCATATGGGGCCAGTTTCAGCAACTCTCAGCCAATTCTCAAGCCATAAGTAAGTCAACACCTTTGTATTATGTGGTGAGTGTGTGTGTGTGTGTGTGTGTGTGTGTGTTTTGTGTGTGTGTGAAGGGAAGACAGTAGTGGCTCTGAGATCATCTGTGCAAGTAGTAAAATCAGGCAAGAATTAAATAACTGCCTCCCACTTCAAAGGCCTTGAAGTCTATGGGTAGTATATAGACTAAGAAAGGTAATCTATTGGATGCTATCTTTCCTTGCTTGTGAAATTTGCAGAGTTAATATGAAGAGCTATACCCTGGGTTTCAGGAAGCCTGGGTTTTAATATTGACTTTGTCACTGAAGGTTTGTGCCCTTGGGCAAGGTTGTTTCTCCATTCATTTTTTTACTCTTTCCTTCAATGCTGGATTAATGCTGATTATGCTCTTGGCACTCTGCTGGTCATCCGGGGCTACATCAAAGAGTAGAGCACACCTCTGTTCTCTAGTAGCCCCCAGTCTAAGGAAGACGTGTTTGTAAACGGATCATGATACAGAGAGCAAGGGCTTCCATGGAGGTCTTGGCAAAGTCCAGTGGCAGCCCAGATGGAAAGATGTGGATGCTTTGGAGAGAGAAATGAGTCTCAAAACTTCATGCCTTCCTTCCATCCAGTGATTTTGTAAAAGCAGGTCTCATCAACAGTCCTAGTTTTCTCTTTTGGATCAGAGGCTCCAAGAGTGAGAAGAGATGAAAAGTTGTCTGATTTAAGCACTTTTCAGATGCCATACTCCCTCCAGCAAAACACACCCACCTTTGTCCACACACAACAACCCAGCCAAGCCTCTGTCCAGTCTTCACTTAAACATCTTTAACCATGGGGAACTTCTGCATCCAATTTGATGAACATCTGTTACAAACAAGGGAACTAATACCCACTTAAGACCTTTTAAACAAGAGATACCCGTTTCAGAATGATCTCGGCTGCCTTTTTGGTTTAAAGTAGACTAAATCTCAGGCAGAGGTGCATCCCGATGCCCTGGAGTGGAATCCTAAAGTTCAGTGGCTCAAAGAAAATTGGGAGTGGGAGGGAGTTTTGAATATTCTAAATCATTCTCACCCTCTCCTTAAACCCATTTTACAAATCTGAGACCCAGAGAAGGGAATAAATGGCTGGCTCAAGTTAGTACCTTACCATGGCTGCTGTCCATGAAACTTCCTGGAACGTGTGGTAGTTTTCTAGGGAACAGGGAACTTGCAAAGGTGCTGCTCTGGCCTCCTGGAGTCAAGGATGGGCGCAGTCTGCAGAAATAGGTCACTGTGGGGGGTAGGGTCAGCCCTCGCTGCAGCATGCGGCAGGCCTCCTCCTCAGAGCACCCTAATCTCCAGCGGCCACTCTGTTGTAGAGAGGACCGACATTAACCAAAACTCAAAGAATAAACCCCCAGAACATGCTGCGTGCCAGCATGTGCCAGAGGTGGCGAGAAGCTAGGACTCCGAGTTCAATACTCCTCCTCTTTGCTCCAAAGCGCATCTCCGATTCTAAGCGGAAAGAATGACTATTTCCGTGGCTCAAGAACATTCCGGCAGTGTGAGGCGCTGAGCGGAACAGTTAGTGGCCCCTGGCAGGTGGCATCATGACTCTTGAGAATAACTTGGGTACTTTGCAAAACAAGATAACTGGAGGACCCTAGTGACAGCATAGATGCTTCTACCAGGAGCGTGTTGGGGTTGGGGGGAGCAAGGGGTGGCCTCCCCTCCATTGCACCCACCATCTCCTCCAGTACTCAGGGCAGCAGGGCTGTGTTGGCAGAAGTTGATGGGTTGCTCCAAGGCCCCATCAGCCCCCTCAGCCTCGGCTCCCTCCTCTCAGCTCCCCTCCTACAGTCCCGAAGCCTGAGTGTGTGTTTCTTTCCTCTCCTGTCTTCCCAGACGGTGCTGTGAGACACAGGGCCTGTCGCGCCAGCTATCTCAGCTTTTCCCCCTACTCGGCCCAGGTCCCTCGCTCTCTGGTCACTGCCGCCAGCCGCTCCCAGAGGTCTCCTGGAAGGCAAAGAGGTTTTCAAGTAAAGAGCAGAACCTCCTCTGCTGGCTCTGAGCTGGTGGCCACTGAAGAGCTCGAGGAAACCGAATGGTCTCTCCAAGCAGTGAAGCGCCCAGGCGCAAGGGGCAAGGTGGGCATTAGGAGGGAGAGGCTGGTTATGTGGACGCCACGAGGATGCAGCGTGGGCCCCGTGGGATGCCCTGGCACCCCCGTCTCGTGCGTTGCCCAACCAGATAAGTGGGAACCACAGATGGGAGGAAGCCCCATTTTGCACCTCAGTTTCTCTCCCTTCTCAGAGGTGATCATGATCCAGTTCTCTCTCTCATTTCCTTTTTTAAATTTCAAGCTTGAAGAAGCCAGGGTCTGGAAAAGCTCTGTGTTTATGAGAGAAACACATTCTGTGAGTGCCATCCTAGGAGGGTCTATAACCCGTAGGCTGAGGGCGCTTGGCTTGGAGAAGTGATCCTTAGGATTGAAATCATTTAAAGCGACTGAGTAGGAAGAGGAGGGGACTTATTCATTTGGGGACCTGGCTCCTTTCCAACTGGGTCCCAGTAAACAAGGCTGCAGTTTTATAACAAGCATCTCACATTCACTAGCTTTTCCTAAGTAGCCTTTCCCAGCAGAGAGAGAGGGAGAGAGGGAGAGAGGGAGAGAGGGAGGGAGGGAGAGGGGATAGGGGGAGAGAGAGATCCTCCCATTGTCTCATAGAACACATCTGGGGAATACTATGTGAAATTTTTTCCCCTGTGTTATGTTTTTTACAAAATTCATGAAGCTAGGAGAGGAGTTTCTGCTGGCATTTATGTTTGATGAAGAGAGAGCCATACAGGCAAGATGAGTTTCTCTGTGAGCAAACATTGCCTACGGCTGGAATTCAGCGTTTCCCACGAAAGCAGGGAGATGATTAACCCTGTTTGGCACCAAAAGGCCGAGGTTGACCTGGAGTGACAGAGGCGGGCGCAAGGACTCCGGGTGTAGGTGGGACGGGTTGTGACGGTCAGCCTATGTCCTGTCTAGGGCAGTCACAAGGACCATTTCCTCTGATCCCAAACCAGACCAAACTCACTGAAGGGCCTGCTGGGTGACATTAGAGGCGGTGGGTGCTGCCTCCACCGTGGAATGAAATGTTTGGAGGCACGAAGGCCTCTCCTGCCCGGGCCCTGATTGATCAGGGCTCCTGAGAAACGGTTATCACTGAGCAAATCGCTTCCCGCCAGTGGCCGCTTAACAGCTGCAATTTCGTTTCCTTATGGCTGCTTCTTGCTGTAAGCGCCTTGCCTAACACCATTGTTTATAGTCACAGAGTTTAAGGGCTTAAAAAAAAAACCTTTAAAGGAAGGTATTTGGGGAGAGAAGAATGGAGTGTAAATGAGGAGAAACAGCCACCTAATGGGATGCAGTGGGCTCTGGGACTCCCACATCAGGCCCCTGATGGAGCCACAGAGGCTGGACCACCGTCCTCCATCCCCTCCATTCGTGGTTGGTTGTGCTCTGCGTCCGGGAGCAATGGATAATTTCCCCCTTAGTGTGAAAACTCCAAGGACTTTTCGGCAAACTTTGAACCGTCCTTGGGCCAATGCTGGCCTATGTGGTGATGAGCATTAATGCCTCTTCGAATTTCTTTATCTCTGTACAGCCTGATCTAAATCTGATTCTCACAGCAGCACTGAGGCAGGCACAGCAGGTGTCCGTTCCTATCTCACAGAGGAGGAAACTGAGGCTCTGTAAGCTTCAGGCATTTGTCTGAGGTCACACCACAGAACTGGGGCTCAACCCCTACTGTCTACCCTTTTCTATCACATGAACTAGAAGACAATTTCACTCCTTGCCCCGCCCGCCTTTGTTTCCTGTTGTTTTTTCCCCTAAATTCCATGCGTTGGGGAACAATGGATAACAATGGATAAAAACTTCCCTGGAGGAAGTTTCCTACCCTGCATACTTACACCTCAGCAATTCTAAAGTGTGTTTTGTCCCCCAGTAGGCCATGCTGTTTCCCATCTCCCTCACTGAACATATTTTGCCTTTTCTGTCTTTGGCGCCTCTTTCACCCTTTTGACCATTCTTCATGCCCCTTCTCAGCTCAGGTGTCACCTCCTCTTGGAAGCCTTCTCTGATTTGTCCCTCCCTTCCTCCTCGCCCCAGAACAGAATGAGTCACTCTGTTTCCTGGGCTAGTGCTGGGCCCCTCAACATTTCCACTTTTGCATAGATCACACTGTGTTATGGTTATATGACCAGCTCTCTGTCTGTCTTTCTTTATTGGGCCCTTTGTGGGACCCTGTGGGGCAGGGGCAGTGACATATGTCTTTGGATCCCCAGGGCCACACACTGAGTGTGCACATCATGTTTGTTTTGATGAATGGAGTTGGGGGCTGGAGAACCCTATCCAAATGGCCCTTGAGCCCTCAGAGACTTTCCACTTCTTAGGATGATGTCTCTGCAAGTTCATTGATGTGTCCTAAATCCTCCTGAGGACTGGGTCAGGAAGGAGGTGGGGAGTGATTTGAATCTCTCATGCCCAGAGGCAAGGACCAGGATGATCTGGAGGATGGCTCATACCCGTCAATGTGTGCCTGGGAAAGCCGAGTCAGACAGATTGGCCAGGCACCTCTCCTACCACAGTCTTGCTCAGGCCACCACAGGGCCAGGGCATCAAGACATGAGGCCTCGCTAAAGTGCGCTCAGGGTACCCAGGATGGGACTGGGTCTTCTTCACTTTTGTCAGAGTATTTCTCTGGTAGCATTTAAAGGGCAGAGAGCTCATCTCGGGGCAGAAATGAACTTGCCAGTTAATGGCCATCACTGACACTTGGTGTCTCGCCCCTTGTGTGTTTTTCCCCTGGAGGAAGCTGGAACACTTTTGTGGATTTAAGAGTAAGCATGCTTGAATTGCTAATAAAATTGCTGGATGAAAATGATCACTCTCTATTGGTGCAGGCCCCGCACACAGATTTGTTCAGAAGTGAAAACCATGTGGCTAGTCATAGCGGTTCTGTTTGTCTCCGGGTTAGGGTTCAAGTGCTTAGCAAGTGGTACTCCATCTGTAATAGTGGAAGAAGAGCCCAGAACCCGCACCAGCGCCATCGCCCATGGACACTCTGGGCACGTTCATCCGTGATTTCTGATGGGTGCATTTGATACCCACCGGTGAGTTCCAGTGATGAGCTGCTCACGCTCACCTTCCCTCTGGCCTCTGCTGCTCGGGCCTGGCATCTCCAGGCAGCTTCGCCTTTGACATCCTGCTCATGTTGTGGAAGAGTCTGTGGTGGGGTACTAGGGGCTATGGGTCAGCCCCTCAGTCCTGAGAGCAAGACACCCCTATAGATAGAGGTGAACTCATCACAGTCTGCTTGTCCTACTGAACACACTCGCCCGGTGCTGAGGGGCCTTAAGGAACCAGGCAGAGATGAAAGCCACGGGGCCTTTCAGATGCAGATGCCCGCTAATAAATCACAGGCCGGAGTTGGTGCACCTACTCCTGGGGTCCGTGCTTAATGAAGACCAGGAGGAGCTTCTCCTTCCTCAAAGCAGGCGTGCACGGGAGCCAGGCTGCCATCCTAGTCTGGCCCAGGTCAGCATCGAATGATCGTGATTGTTCTCTGATGTGTAGAGTGTGGCTGCATGGGCAATCAGTTCCAGCTGCTGGGCTGGAGGGTGGGGGGCCCCAGCCACCTGAGCCTCAGGTTGGAATCATCTCCTATATCCCCATTAAACTCTGGGCCCCTGCCACATGGAAGAGTTTAAGGAGAAAATGAGGTTTTATTAAAGCCAGGGGACCTCCCTGACGGAGCAGAAAGCCTAATAACAGCCGTAAGGGTTTCTTATCTCGTATGAAAGTTTTTCATTTTCCCAGATTCCTCTCTTTTGTTGCCGCTGCGTCGCCCCCTCCTCCACCCCCTCATTTCCATGGGTGCCTCGTTATTTAAAACCCCTGCTAAAACGCCAAAAAGCAGTTAGTAGCCAAATCATCCAACAGCTTTTTCTCCGCTTAATGAAGGCCAGCAGTTTCGAGCGTACGCGTTTTATAGTCTGGATACAATGACTTCAAAAGGCTCCTGAGTCTCAGAGCAATAATGTGGTCTGGATTTCTGGGGGAAATAAGTCAAGCCAGAAAGGTGTGCACATCTGCGTCTCTGTGACCCAAACACACCAACACCGCCGCTGTGGTCTCAGCAGCTCGCTCAAAGTGCTCCTAGAACTCGGCAGCCTGGCCCTAATCACAGAATCTTTCCCCTCCTCTTGACGTCTCCTGCAGACCTCGGGGAGCTTGGCCAGTGACTGGGTCACTAGCTGCTGGGACTAGGGATTAACTCAGCAGTGAAGTCCAGCCAAGACTAGCGGGTAGCCAGGGTTAGTCCGCCCACCCATAGGTTTTTTCTCATTACTTCCACTGTCTGGCCACGTCATGCCCGGCCACTTTCAAAACTTAAGAGTTCTTGCTCATATGAAATGAAGATTAATAATATTTATCAAGTATTTTGAAGATTTAAAGGGATAATGGATGCTAAGCCCTTAGAAAAGGGCCTGGCAATGGTAAGGACTCAGTAAGTGTATAGTATTTTTATATGGGCATTGCATCAGAGTATTTCATGACTTTGTTAGTAGGCGTTAAGAAATGCCACTTTTCTCAGTGACCCCCTGCTCCCCATGCCAAGCCCTCTCCTGAGCCCGCGGCATAGATTATCTTCTTCCAGCCTCCCAACTTTCCCTGCTTACAAGTGAGCAAGCTCAGGCTTCGAGAGCTCACACAAAATCATACTGTTGGTGAGTGGCAGAGCCAGAACCTTGTTCACCAGGCATTTATCGAGTGCTACCGTGTGTCAGACCCTGTTCTAGGCTCTGGGGATTTGAACCTTTGTAGTTTGATTATAAAAGCCTCACCCTTCCTGTGCATCATGCTGGTTTCCAGCCTGTGAGCCCTGGGAGATGCTGGGTAGCACCTCCCGACCTGGGAGGTGTTAAAGCAGAGAAGACACAGCGTTGGCTCAGAGCTTCTATTCCTGTCTGAAGGCAGGGGTGCAGTAGCTGAGCTGAGTCATTAGGAGGAGGGGTCTGCCAAGGGCCTGTCGCCCATTTTAGGAGACGACATCCCCAAGTCCCACCAGAAAAAGCCACGCAGATGTTAAAAACACCTTTTTTAAAAATATATATATTGATTTCAGAGAGGGAGGAAGGTAGAGAGAGAGAGAGAGAGAGAGAGAGAGAGAGAGACATCAATGAGTCATTGATCGATTGCCTCCTGCTGGGGATCAAGCCTGAAACCTGGGCATGTGCCCTGACTGAGAATCGAATCGCTTCTCCTGGATCATGGTCGATGCTCAACCACTGAGCTACACCGACCGGGCCAAAAACACCTTCTTGAGGAAGAAACAGCTTGAGGAAACGTGCACAGACCACACCATGTGTGCGTTCAGTGTGGTGATACGGAATGCCATGCAGTCCGTTCTGGGAAAATTTTAAAATCAAAACAGCAGAACCACTCAAGGTGAGCTTCTCTGACTTAGCTTAGCCACTCGTTTCTGTTTCTTTTGGATTGCACATTTTAAGCTCTCTGCTGGCAGCAAATACGCCTTTGCTCAATACCTGCCCACCCCGTAGCCACTAATGTTGTGCTTTGAAGCATGTCACATGGATATACATTTTCCCAAAGCATTCGAGCAAGCCTGGTCACACTGGATCACCGTGAGTTGTAAGAGCCAGGCTGAGGCAAAAATAACATGAGCATCAATCTAGAGGCAACGATCAACAGTAATTAAACAGAGTGGTGACAGAGATCATCCAGAAAATTGTCTTTCTAGCTCTGGAATGCACAGTAGCAGGTTTTTGCACCAGGGTGAACCTGCCTTCCCAGTCCAGTTCCCCCCAGGGTCAGTTCTCAGTTCACTCTTCGGTGGCTGGGTGTGTTCCAAGCTTTGTGTGAGGTGGGAGGGAGGAGCAGGGGGGACAGGTCTGGGAAGCCCCAATTGTCAGCTGTGATAAGGGTGTCACTGTCCCTGGTTGATTCTTTCATTTCAAGACCTGCTATAACAATCTCTCACCCCCTACCCCGACCCCAATTTGAGGCTCCTTCCTGAGGGGCCTGCTCCCCTCCAGGCCGTGGCCACTTTGGTGTTGCCCTCCGACCTCAGTGCTTTGGTTTTACGAAACCCTCAAGGAGGGCCAGCTCCCCTTCCCATGCTTCCTTCACAGCGCCCTGGCCAGCAATAGGCTCTCACACCTGAGGCCTTCGGGGAGACATTTTCACCAGAAGTAATTCAAGACCCTTCAGGTTATAGAGCAGGCAGCTGAGGATGGAGGGGCCACTTTTCCTTTGAGGCTCCCAGGGCTAACCCTGAGGCTTATGGGGCAGTTTTTGGTAAACTATTTTCTCATCTACTCGAATAGCCCTAGTGCTAACTTTCCATATCCTTTCCTTCTCTCCTCTTTGTGCCCACTGTATCCATCACACAGAGGCAAGGAACATCCAGCCTGGTTCATCACTTCTCTCCCTGCCAACCTGTCTCCCACCCCTGACTGCAGTGGCGCATTCATTTACAGCCCAATCCTAACCCCTGTGCTCCTCCCCTGGGGCTTCCTTTCCACACTCCTGGTGCTCTGCCGATACTCATTCAGGTGCCCCCACAAACCAGACACCAGCTCTCACTACCTGCCCGGGGCATGTGCATCTTCACTGGGGCCCCTCCGGGTAAAAAATGGGCCCTTCGTTCCTGGGGCGCATTATGCCCCTTTGGGAATATAGTTGAGCCTAAAGGCAGGAGGTGGCCTGGCTCAGTCATAGCACCGAGAGCTGGAGCAGGGTGGGGAGAAGAGGCTGTGAGAATGAGTCGACAGAAACCAAGTAAAGAACCTGCTCACGGCTCCACTGAGTGAATTTGCTACCTGCAGGCCTTTATTTATGTTCTCTTATATTAGTGATATGAGAGGAATGGAAATAGGCAACACACACACACACACACACAGAGTCCAGGAGAGTTGGCACTTTGAAATATGACAAAGTGAGGCAAGTTTTATTAATGAAATACAGATTTTTTTTTTAAGCAAATGGATGATTCTATGAAAGTTATTTGCAAGGGTTAAGAATTCTGAATAAGGTGGGGGAGCATCACTGAAGGCTGTGGGCTGGATGCCCTCCAGCATTTGCAAGGCTGCATCCAAGCTGAGCACCATGGCGACTCCAGCTTGCAGGCCTGTGGGTTCAGCAGTGACCCCACTCCCAGCTGGCTGCCTTGCCTTCCCTGGAGCCTCCTGCCAGGGCAGAGTCTGTGAATACAGTGATGTGCAATCTCTCTGATCCACCCGCAAAAGGACACTTAGGCAGGATGTGTCTGCATTTTCTACACTCTAGTTCCCAAACAGGGTTAAGACACCCAAGTCGACTCTTATCACTTCAGCATCCAACTCTCGGGCTTTCCGGCAAGGGAGCCATACCTCCAACACGTGCCTCTTTGTACCTACTTCTCAGGGGGCCATAATGGACAGATGAGGCATTAAGAGCATCTCCCCCACCCCAGAGTCTATAAACATTCCCGTCTTTGATGAGCTCATTGTTTAAGGCGATGGTTTCGGGCAGACATGAGGAGGCTGCTTCCCGGCTGAGCCTAGGGTGGAGTATTTTCCTCGGTCAACACCGACGCAGGTGCTCTTTTTGGCCAGTGTTGCATCCATCCGGGGCTTCAGAGCCAGTGGCATCACTCTGCCTGTCCCATTGGAAGGCTCCTCAGGACAGTGGCTGAGAAACAGACGCTCCTCTGTTCTCACCAGGCCAGGGGAGTTCTCTGCTCACCTCTGCCACTTCAGGAAGCCACGTCCTGTCAGTTTTGCTGAGAAGTGGAAAAAATGCGTATGATATCAGCAAGGGGTCTGCTGCTGCATCTTAGCAGGTTGCTGATTCCTGGGCGGCTCCGGAGGCCTGAGAATCAAAGGAGGGGCTTAGGCCACTCAGCTTAGTGCTGTCTTGGCTGCTGATTTGGCCTGAGGGGAAGACAGAAGTTGAAAGGAGCTGTCTTGGTCAAATGGCAGAGGCACTAGGGATCTTCTCATCTCGAGTTAAAGGGCTGGGCCCCTCAGAGCAGCCAGGCTCATCAGGTACACAGATCCAAGCAGGTAACCCAGATGAGGAGTGGAATGCGAGGGAAGCGATGTGAATTAGGTCAGGGGGTGTAAAGGAGGGTGGCCAGGAAAGCCCCCTAAGGTGGTGCTGAGAGCTAGCTGCAGACACTCAGAATGGAATGTGAGGTGCATGCAGACACCAGCTATAGACAGGGTGCTGGTCTCACGGTCAGTGCTGGAAATCCAATGTCACCTCGTGGCTGGAGGCTGGTTGGAGACTGAAGATTTCATTTTACAACGGTGCCGTTTGGGGGCCTGGGCTGCACTCCTTCAAGGCTGTGTTCGGCTCCTCAGCAGATGCATGCATGTCAACTCCCCTCAGCCTGGGCCTTGTCTGTAGCTGTTGGCTAAGATGGGCACAATGCCGAGAGCAGAGTGAGGTGTCCTTGGCGAGGCAGGATGAGCCACACCTGGGCACAGCCATACCTGAGCCACGTGGCAGGGCAGGAGCTGCTGAGCACCCATCCCTGGACCACACCATGTGCCAACTGGAGCAGGGGCAAGGGTGACAGGAGAGAGCAAGGCCCTGGCTCCTCCTCTGGTCCCCAGGTCAGTGGGGTGGCCCGCCAGCTGGACTTGGGCTCATACAGCTGTTCCTCTGGACTCTTGACAGGAGCTCTGAGCTGCTGGCAGGAGGAAAGTGGCAGGAAACCAGCTGTGTGGATGCGGCCACTTCTCTCCTCCCCTCTTCTCTATTCTCACAACATTGTGCCTTCCTGCTGCTTTTCTTTCTCTTAGCCCTTAACAACTGATCAGGTTTTGCATGCTAACTTAAAAAACAAAACAAAAAACTAACAAGCATAGAATCGTCAGAAATGCTCCCTTTCCACTCCCTTCCTCGTTTCCTTGGCCCTCTCTCCTGAGGAAGGCCACCCTGCTCCACCCCCATTGCTCGTGCGACCAGTGCTCACTTTGGCTCAGTCAACACCCTGTTGTTCAGTCCATCTCCAAGACCCCCTTCTCTCTGGCCCATCCTTATTGTGCGTGCATGTTTCCTCTGTTATTATAGAAAACCCCTCCCTGTACCCTTTTATGATCTCAGCCTTCTGTGGGGCCTGGAGCATCAAGAGAAAAGTGTCACAGTGGAAAGAGAGGAGGCCTCGGCCAGCAGGCCAGCTCTTTAGTCTCCGGCCCTCACTTTTCTCACCTAAGATGTACCTGCACTGCGAGTCCCTTGTGAGGACTGGGTTCAAGTTAGTTCCTTTGAACAGTCTGCGTCTCCTTCCTTCCTTCCCTGCCCCCTTGTCCCCTGGCCACATGGACGTGTACCCTTCTCGAGGGCGGTAGGGTTCACACCTGAAGCAGGTGTCTGTGGTGGTCCTTTGGAGACACCTGTTTGTCTGGAGCAGAGCCTCCCCTGGTGTTCCTGTCCGTCAGTCACAGCTCCCGAACCATGGATCCATTAAGTTACCAGGCATTCTAGAAATGAACCTGTGCTTCCTTTTATTTAAGAGATTAGGACACACCCAAAGGGGGTGTGGCTTCCTCAAGACAGAAGTGTGCCTAGGATCCAGTTTTCTGACTTCCAGTCCAGCACTCACTGTCAGCTCCCCAAGGGCCTCTGTATGGGAAAGGGGAGCAGGGCATGGAAACGCCCAGAAGGGGGCCTTTCCCTTTGCACCCAAAGGGGCCATTATTAACTAGTGTTTTTTATTTCCTCCCTACTGAGCTTTCTCAGCATATTGATGGAGCAGTTCAATGAGCCAGATGCAGACTTTGATAAGATGAAGCTGCTGGTTTGATTCCTAGACCCTCAAATTTGGTGAGAAGTCATTGCCACCCTGCAAATGCCCAAATCCAGCCCTTGAGAGCACTGCTAGCATGCAGTTAGACATTCGTCACAGCGTGCCACCTTCCCTAAGGGAAGATGTAACCCTTACAGCATTTTAGTTGTAAAATGCTTGACTTTGATCCACCTTTATCTCTTTGTGATCTTTCAGCTTCTCCATGATGTCTTCCAAAGAGGCATTTCTAGTTGGAACCTAAAAAGAGATAGTGATAGCATCTCGCCATTGGGAGGGCTGTAACCCTTACAGCTCACATGTGCTCTTATGTGCCAGATACCTCGTGTCACTGAATGAGATAAGGGAGGCTTTCTTGTTTATCTTTAGTTTACAGGTAAAGAATGTGAGGATTAAGCAATTCATAATTATAGTAATTTCTCTAAATTCACAAACTAGTAAATGTCAGCCGTGGGAGTCAACCCAAGTTTCTCGGATCCCAGAGCCTACCTGCTTGACCAGTGTTAACCTAGGAAGACGGTGCCAAAAAGAAGTGTTCTTTCTCCACATACCCAGAGCAAGGGCACAGAATGGGAATCTGGGATCGGAGGAAAATTCCTGCTGGTTTGGGATGGTTTATCTGCTCTAGGCAGGAGTGTGGGCTAAATGACCCCCGGTGGGCCTTGTTAAGTCCAGTGTTTTCTAGACAACTTTATGGAGATGGAAAAAGCCCGTCAAGCTGGTTGCCATTCCCAGATGAAAGTGGAGTTCTGGAAAGGGTGTGTCCAGGGAGCTAAGGCCTTTGGCTATGAGCTGGCATTAAACCTCTATCTGTGCCTGCAGCCAGGACTTGGTGGAACAAAGAAAGGCAGTGCATTTTTTGTCTTTTTAGCCCATTATTTGAAAGCTGCATCTCTCTCAGAATATCCTGTTATTTGCTCCACATGACAAGGTCTGTGCTTAAATACGTCACAACTAAAATGCTAATGACCCTCCACCACGTCTGCCCATCCTTCCCCACTTTTCCCTCTGCATCGCTCTTCCCATGATGAGGCTGCGTTCCAGGAGGCATCTGAGCCATCCCCCTGCCAAGGGAAACCTGATTGCTGATGAGTGGAATGTTCTTTCCCATTCCAGGCTCTCTGGTCCTGGCCCAGAGACCACATGCTCTCTGCGCACGAGGTGAGTGGCAGAGCGGATGGGCTCAAGATGCTGCCCCTCTGTCCTGGTGCTTTGGGGACCATGATGGCTGCCAGCTGCAGCCTGGGCAGCAGCAAGGGAGGGGGATTTGCCACATGCTCTAGGCTGGGCCCAGGCCATACGTGGCCGACTTCAACTTGACTTTGATCCACCTTTATCTCTTTGTGATCTTTCAGCTTCTCCATGAAGTCTTCCAAAGAGGCATTTCTAATTGGAACCTAAAAAGAGATAGTGACAGCATGACAGATCCTCAAATATTTAAATAGAATCACCATACGATCCAGCAATTCTGGGTACACACCCAGAAGAACTGAAAGCAGTAACTCGAACAGATATTTGTACACCCATGTTCATAGCAGCATTAGTCACAATAGCCAGAAGGTGGAACAAACTCAAGTGTCCATCAGCAGGTGAATGGATAAACAAAACGTGCTATATACAGACAATGGAATATTATTCAGCCTTAAAAATGAAGAAAATTCTGACACATGATACAACATGGATAAATCCATTTTTAGTGCTCTTTCCAGTGTATCAGGGATGGCATATAAATGGCATGTGGTACCAGTTCTTTCTTGTACCCTGGTGACAGACATCAGTTAACCGATCACTATACTTTTTCTGACAAAATTCAAACTGGACCTCAGAATCATTCTTAACAGAGAACTCCAGGCATCACTATCAATCAGAGTTAGTTGGCAAGTTTCAGCTTTCTTCCCATCTCTACACTTCTAAGCATGTGCATCAGCCCAGGTGCCCCTGACTTATCACTAGTTCTTCAGAAAGTTTTGGAGATCCATGAGGCTGGTGTAGAAAGTCCATGCCCCTGTTTAGAGAGCACTGGGGCTAGTAACACAGACACCCAACCCAGCAATGAGTTAGGCGCTTGCAGCCTTGTCTCATTTGAATATTGCCACCTTCGGCCACCTCCTCAAGATTGGCGTAGCAGCCCTACCTTGTAGAGGGTACCCCTTCTTGCAGGTGTCTGTGCAAAAACCCATTTAAGATGCAATATATGAATCAAAGGCCTCACAATCACTTGCACCTCCCTCTTTGGTCTGACTTGACCACGTTGCCAAGACCTCTGTGTTGTCTCATGCCTTACATGGGGACCGCGATCGGGGAAAGGGCCTGGGATTGAGAGAGGGTCCTTGCTGACCTAGTGGCCTTTGAACTCCCTCTTGTTACATGCTTCTGGTTTTTATTTGTGGGCAACCTGGGCTCAATAGCTGTTCATACCTCACTTCAGATCCAGTTGAGTTATTAATGCAAGTGAAGAAAAAAAGGAAGCAAGATTGATGTCAGTTTCTCGTCTGTTTCCTTTTCTGATGTTCTTCTTTACTTTGAAAGATCAAAAAAGGGCCAAGTAGAACTTTTTTTTTACATGCCCCCCCCCCATCATAATAGAATACAGAAAAGAAAATTCCAGCAAACGAAATTATTCTCAGACATCTTTTTATTTTTCCTTTCAGTGGCTTTGATTTAGGTCCTATGGCTTTAATCAAATTGTTCAAGGGGGCACAGAAATGATTTCGTTACACAAATTCCTTGCCTCACTCACTCTTCCTCCTTTGCCCCCACTCCTTACAATTTTTGTTATTGTATTTTATTAATGTGGGTTGAAAAAAATTTCCAACAAAGGAGTAAGTGAGGAATGGAGAGAATTTTCTATTTTCTGACCTAATAGCTGGATGTTGGCTCAGCCACTCTGCAGCTGACAGACCATTCTCCAAACCCAATTGTCTCCTCTCTCCTTCCCTCTTTACTAAATTCATCCATCACTCTGGGCAAAATAAATAAAAGGCCCAATAAACAAATCAATCCATCCATCATTTTCTATGAGCTCACGAGCCACCTACAGTGGCCACACAAGTGGGTTTCTGTTATCACATCAGTGAGTGCTCTCACCAGGCATGTTTGACCTGCTGGCTTCTGTCGTTGGATGACACAGTGAACAGCCCCCGTGGTTGTCATCTCTGCCTTATGCTTATTTCTCTCCCAGCTCCTCCCAGTTTTCCTTGGAAGGTACCTATGAATTCACATCCAGAGTGTATCAGCAGCCTGCCCCTGGGGCACATTTTGGCTGACTCCTTGGGGAAGGGGGATGGCATCGAGGACCTTCCACGTTAAGGTCAATTTTTATAATAGGCTGTTGGGCAGCTTGCAGTAATACAATATACGTTACTCATCTCTCAGCTCCATTTAGCATTCATTCTGCAAACATTTAATGAGCACCTACCCAGGGTTAAGAACAGGGCCAACCACAGGGATGACAGGGGAATGTGGCAGGTGTGCCCGCCCCCTTCTCAAGCCGTATGGATTTGATAGACTGATTTAGAGGGGCAGGGGCTAGACAGGGTGGGTGTCCAGGACTGTGCATGCTGAAATCACTCAAACACTGAGGACAGCACCACCATCTACCTCTCCAAGCAGACCTCTGTGCCGTATTCTAAGCTCCAGCGTGGACAGAGGCACTGGTCACTCTGCACCAATTCTACAGTGGGGTTTGGGTTTTCCCTTCCAAATCTGCTCATTTTTATATTTTTTAATTTCTAATTTTTGGTTGAGGGCTGCATCATTTTGTTCTGAAGGCCATTGTTAAGCCTGTCAAGGGTATCCAATATGCCCCTGGCCAGTGTGGCTCAGTGGATAGAGTGCCAGCCAGCACACTTAAGGGTCATGGGTTTGATTCCTGGTCAAGGGCATGTACCTGGGTTGCAGGTTAGATCCCAGGCCCTGGTTGGGGAATGTCCAGGAGGCAACCAATCGACGTGTCCTGCAGTCCTGGGAAGTAACTGAGTATCTTTGATCTGCATTTTCATGGTGAGCCCCACCTTTGCTCTGGCCTTCACAGTCTTACCTTGGTGTTGTCCTGGAGGGATGATGCCTGGGACCTGGGGTGGGGGGTGGATAAATAATTGACAGAGCATAGTCTCTCAAGCCTTCTTGGAGTTCATTAGGAAGGCCTGAGGGAGAGAGGGAACTCTCTCGTCTGTGTGTAGACAAGGGGCAGACCCACCTGGGGGTCCTGACCCTGATTTCTCTCCTGCCTTTTGAGACCATGAGCAGCTGACCTGGCAGAAAGGTGAGCTGAGGAGGAGAAGGCATCCGTGACTCTGGGGTATGTAGCAGTGGTCCTCAAGCTGGGCAATTTGGTAGGATGGGGAAATGGATGTTGTGTTTTTAGCATCAGGTCCGTAAAGGAAATATATTTGTTAAACATTATAATTACCCTTCAGCCGCCGAACTCCATGGTAAATGAGAACTCAATAGCAATGAGAACTTGATAGCAATTGAAGCCGCACCGAGGCCCATTACTGTTTCTCAAGTCAGGCTTTCATTTAGATAAAGCAGATAATTATACATCTTGATTAGGTCACTGCTCCCACGAGGATGCCGTGGTTCTCAGGATTGCCCCCCTCCCTGTAAATAATGCCCTAGAATTGCTGTCAGTCTCCCCGCCGCCTCCTCCCTCCTTTCTCTCCAGATCAAGGTAACAGGATAAAGACAGATAAACACACATGTGCAGACCCACTTTCAGGCTTAGCTCCAGCTCTCTCTCGTCTTCACACTTAGGGACACTGTCTGTGGGAGCCTGTGGCCAGGGCGGAAAAGATCAGAAACAATAATAATAATAATACCTTAGGTGTATATGATCCTTTCTTTTACAAGGTGTATTTGCCACAATCGAGTCATGCAGACAGACGGTATTAGAAGTCTTGCTTTTTGCCCTCCTGCACCAGGGAGGAGCTAGACTGAATAAAAGAGAGAAGAAAAAAAGAGAAAATCTCTGTGGCTCCTTCTAGCTCTCAGTTTGAAGCTATTCATGTTACCCTTTTGTAGCCAAGGAGACCGAGACTAGAGAGGTCAAATGGCTTTCTCAGGGCCACCTGGCTAGTTAAGACACTGAGCCAGGTCTAGATCCCAAGCCTCTTGATTCTGGTGTTTTTCCCTCCTTATGATTCTAGACCCTTCGGTGTGTGCTTATTGTATGCAGGATCAAAGCAGATGGAGCTCATGTGGCCTACGAGACCCTGGCTGCTCCAGGGCCTGTCTCGTTGGGCCCTGCCTGCCCCCCAGAGCAGCTTGCAGGGTCCACCTCCTCACCCTTCTAGCCCTGGTTGCATGCTCTGTCCTGGAGGAACCCCACCCTAGTCATGCCAATGAGAGCATGCCCACCGATACTCCTTGCCATAGCCCCTTTCACCTTTCCTTCACAGGACTTGCCACAATTATAATTATTCATTTGTAAAAGTAGGGAAGGGAAGGGGAAGAGAAGGGGAAGCATGTTTTCACCCCTTTATCTCTGGCACCTACCAGAGTTCCTGTACATAGCATCGATGAAATTACTATTTGTTGAAGGAAGGCATGTGTTAAGGAACCTACTGTGAATAAATAATGGCCTGGAACCTCTGCAATTGCCAGACCTAAAGGTGCTGTGCTTTACTTCCAGGGAATTTAATAAAACACAACCAATCCTCCACTCAGGCTTCCTCACCAACATGCTCCTCCAAATTATTTGGCCAATTGCTTCTCTACCTGGAGATCCTGCTGCTCTCTGGTCACACCTACAGTGCATACTCTTCAGGTTTGCTCTCCCCATTGCGTGTGCAGCTACATTGCTTCAGGATCGCTTGTTAATATCAAGGGCTTCCCTTGGGACAGCTGAGCTGGCATCCCCCCTGGTTCTCAGATGAGAAACCTGAGTCGCAGACACTCTGTACAGATGACAGGCATCTGGGTTAAATTGGAAGTGGAAAATGAAAAGGATTCATATATTTCAAAATATCTGGATAATTAAATCAGCTTCTCAATTTCTTTCCAGATGTTTGATGCCTCTTAGATGCAGCCAGAGAAAGACTTTGCTTTGGAGCCTAAAGTAAACAAGTTAGTACTGGCAGTGTAATTTGAATTGTGTTCACAAATTTCATCTCCATTGAGGTACGCTGCTGGCTAGGGGGGAAAACATGTATACATATATATACACATGTATATTTGGTGTCTTCCCTCCAAATATATCCAGCCACCTCTGCTTTCCAGCCTGGATTTCCCTGTAATTCCTTTCACTTTGGCCTAACAAAATCCTTTACTTTAACTCAGGCTCAACCCAGCACTGTTATTCATTCATTAGAGTTGCCTGCAGAGTTCTAAGACCACCAGGCCTATGCACAAATCTATAAAAACACAAAAACAACTTGCAAACACTGCAGTAAACTCCTCCTGAAGAGTCTGCTCATTGGGGATCTTAGACTGAAAAGTAGGTTGTTTTGGAGGCAGAGAGAAGGCCAGCTTTCTATGAATTGAATGAAGAGGGAGGTGTGAAGTCCTTCATTCTTTCTTGGGAAACATTCAGCACCTGCCATGTGCCTGAGGTGAGATGTCCAAGGCTCAGCCCATCGATCCCCTCTTCATGGCAACCTGGGTGGAGAGACAACACCCTGGAGAGGAGGTATTTTGGTGTCTTGGTATCTTAAGATTCCAAACTGGACATGGATTCAGGGCCAACCTAGTGGACCACTCCAGGGGGACACTGTTACAAAGAACGTAGGAATTGTGTCCCCAAAAGCTACATGACACGGTGGCCTTGAGGTGACTCCCATTTGTCTGAATTCTGGATAATAGCAGCTTTTCAGACATTCTTGAGCTCCAGAAGAAGGTGAAAGAAGGCTTTTGCCGAGGGGGGTGTGAGAAAAGAGGGAGGGCAGGGAGATGCAGAACACAGAGCTTTGCACTCAGTGTGCCAGGTGGGGCACAGCCACGCCGACAGTGCTCTTGGCTGAGCAGGGCCGGCTCACCAGCAGCCTCCTCTCTGCACCCCTGTGTGCCCTGCAAAGATCATCATTCCCTATGGCTGCATTATAAAAGGTTGGGAGTTCTGTGTTTTTACATGGAGGTGTCTCTGAACACAAGTAAAATTTCAAGGCTCTTATGTCTGGAAGATACTCTGGCTGACAAACATCCTTCCCCTGCTATCAGTCCGTCCCATTTGCACACTGCATCTCCCTTAGGCAGGAATGCTGCCTGTAATGTTAAAGCCCTTGGAAACAGGTGGGTTCCAAGGCTCTCCTTGGGAATCCTTCCCTGTGTCCCTGTCTTTTTCACTCTCTAAGGTGACTCCCTCGCAGAGCATTTTTGACTCTTTAACATGGTTTGGAGAAAGAAAGGGGTTGGTTACCACTCAGAGAGAAACAGTTCTACTGTAATTCAATATTGCCTTTAATTTTTTGTTTGGGTTAGAGCTTTGGTAGGTTCTGTTTGACCTTTAGAAAATCCTCTTTGCTTGCCTCTGACTTCTCAGGGTTTGGTGAAGATATGGAACTAATATTTCCTAGGCCAGAATAAATACCTAGCTGCGTCCCTGTGATCCCTTCTGTAATACCCCCGTGTAGGTCGCACTTCCGATATGGTGGCCAACAGCAGTGGACTTAGATCCGACTTGCCAAACGACCAAAACAGTTACGAGTGGTGAAGGAAAGGATGGGGCTACTCCCTTCAAGGGTTTGCCCTTACATGGTGCTCTTCGTTCCAGATGGGAGTGAGAACATGGGAATATTTCAACATGAACCTCCTACCCTTGTTTTTCAAAAAGAGCACTGACCAAACGCAGGAAGTTCATCTTTAATATCAGTATTTATAACCTGCTCAGAGATGTTTACCATAGTTCTAATTGGTATCATTGAGCTTAGGTGACATTACTAATGCTGCTGATTAAATTGCTATAAACCCAACTTCGCCGTTTATAAAACAGCCGAGTCTCAGCTTCTGCGTTCACACTGAGCCTGGGGTAGGAAACAGGCCAATGGGAAGGCACAGTGGGGAAGGAAAACGGAGCCTGGGTTTCTTGCCTGTCTGTCAGGTAGAGCTTCTAAGAAGATCTGGTTCTGTTTTCTCTTTCTAAAGCTGTTCTTTCAAGAACTGGACACCCTGATTCTGATAATGCACTTGGGCACTTTAAAAAGGGCTTCAACCAAAGAACTTATACACATGTGTACATAACCCATGGACACAGACTACAGTGCAGTAGGCCTGAGGTGGGGGCAGGTGCAGGTTGGACAGGGTCAAAGGTGGGGGAAAGGGGACATCTGTCATACATTGAACAATTAAGATAAATTTTAAAAATAGAATAAGAATAAAAAGGGATTGGAAGTATCTCCCTTCTTGCTCTCCCCATCCCTGAACTCCCCTTCATCCCCCCTTCAAACCCTACATCAATTGTCCTCTGCTCTGCTGTGGCCATTTCTCAGCCCTTACCCTAGTTTCCCTGTCAATTACCACTTAACAAATGATTACTGCTTCCTTTTCTAAAAAAAATAATTTTTATTGTAATAAAAAACCCATAACATGATATTCACCCTATTAACAAATGTCTAAGTGCACAGCACAGATTCTTAACTGCATGCATCATGTCGGACAGCAGATCTCTAGAACCTGTCATCTTGTAGGAATTAACTTTATACGCACTGAACAGCAACTCCCCGTTTCTCCCTCCTCCCAGCCCTTGGCAGCCACCATCCTACCCTCTGCTCCTAGGGGCCTGACTACTTTAGATACCTGTGTAAGTGGGGTCATGCAGTATTTGTCCTGTGATGGGTTTATTTCACTTAGCATAATGTCCTTAAGGTTCACCCTTGTTGTATCATAGGACAAGATTTTCCTCTTTTTTCAAAGCTGAATAATCCATTGTATGAGTAGACTACATTTTCTTTATTTTTTCATTCACTGGTGGACATTTAGGTTGTTTTTACCTAACTTGTGAAATAATGCTACAATGAACATGGGAGTACAAAAATCACTTCAAGGTATTGTTTTTAATTCTATTAGATAAACACCCAAAAGAGAGACTACCGAATCCTACGGTAGCTCTATTTTTAGATTTTGGCCTTCAGGCTGTTTTCCACAGTGGCTGCACCATTTTACATTCCCACCAACAGTGCACAAGAGGTCCAGTTCCTCTACATGCTCACCAACACTGGTTACTTTCTGGTTCTTGGGCCTTGAGGGCTTGTTTGTTTTATTTTATTTTTTTAAATAATGGCCATCCTAACAGGCGTAGGGGATTCTTTCATTGTGATTTTGATTTGCCTTTCCCTGATGATTAGTGATGTTGAGCATTTTTTCACATACCTGTTGGCCCCTTGTATGCCTTTCTTGGAGAAATGTCTAGTCAAGTCCTTTGCCCACTTTAAATTGAGTTATTTGGGGTTTTTTTGGTTATTGAATTGTAGGAGCTCCTTATATATTTTGGATTAGTTCTTTTTATATTAGCACGTTATCAGATATTTATTTTGCAAGTATTTTTATAATTTTCTTTGTTGCACAGGAGATTTTAGTTGTATGTAGCCCTACTTGTCTATTTTTGCTTTTGTTTCCTGCGCTTTGGTGTCATATCTAGGAAATTATTGCCAAGATTAATGTTATAAAGCTTTTCCCATATGTTTGCTCTTGGAGTTTTATAGTTTCAGGTCTTACATTTAAGTCTTTAATCCATTTTTAGTAGATTTTTGTGTATGGTGTAAGTTAAAAGCCCAATTTCATTTTTATTGCCTGTGGATATACAGTGTTTCCAACATCATTTGTTGAAGAGACTGTCCTTTTCCCATTGAATTGTCTTGGCACCCTTGTTGAAGATTATTTTACTATATATGCAAGGGTTATTTCTGAGCTCTCTATTCTGTTGATTGGTCTGCATGTCTGTCTTTATGCCAGTACCACACTGTTTTGATTACTGTAATTTTGTAATATAAAAAAATCAGAAAGTATAATGCCTCCAGATTTGTTCTTCTTTCTCAAGATTGTTTTGACTGTTAAAGGTCTTTTGTGCTTGCACGTGAATTTTAAGATTTTTTTCTACTTCTGCAAAAAATGCCATTGGGATTTCAATACAGATTTCACTGAATCTGTAGGTCACTTTGGGTACTATAGACATTTTAACAGTACTAAATCTTCCACTCCATGAGCACAAACGTCTTCCTATTTATTTGTGTCTTCTTTAATTTCTTTCAACATTGTTTTGCAGTTTTCAAGGTACAAGTCTTTCATCTTCTTGGTTAAGTTTATTCTTAAGTATTTTATTCTTTTTGATCCTATTATAAATGGGATTGTTTTCTTAAATTCCTTTTCAGATAGTTCACTGTTAGTGTATAAGAAACACAAGTGTTTTTTGTATATTGCTTTGTATCCTGCAGCTTTGCTAAATTCATTGTTAGTGCTAAATGTTTTTGTGGAATTTTCAGGGTTTTCTACATATAAGGTCATGTTATCTGTGAACAGAGATCATTTTACTTATTCCTTCTAATTCAGATGCCATTTATTTTATTTATTTTTGTCTAATTTCTCTAGCTAGCACTTCTTGTATTATGTTGAGTAGAAGCTGTGAGAGTGGGCATCTTTGTCTTGTTCCTGGTCTTAGCAGAAAAACTTTCAGTTTTCGCTGTTGAGCGTGATGTCAGCTGTGGGTTTGTAATATGTTGGCCTTTCTTATGTTGAGGCAATTTCCTTCTGTTCATAGTTTGTGGAGTGTTTTTATCATGATAGGGTGTTGTTTTTTTTTCAAATACCTTTTCTGCATCTATTAAGATGATCACGAGATTTTTCTCCTTTGTTCTTTTGACTTTTGTATGTCGAACCATCCTTGCATCCCAGGGATTAAATGCCACTTGCTCACGGTGTATGATATTTTTAATATGCTGTCGAATTTGGTTTGCTAGCACTTTGTTGAGGATTTTTGCATCTATGTTCATCCAGGGATATTGGTCTAGTTTTCTCATAATGTCTTTGCCTGGCTTGGGTGTCAGAGGAAAGCTGGCCTCATAAGATGAGTTTGGAAGTGTTTCCTCCTCTTCAGTTTTTTTTTGGAAGCGTTTGAGAGGATTGGCATTAATTCTCCTTTAAATGTTTGGTAGAATTCTCCAGTGAAGCCATCTGCTACCGGTTGTTTTTGTTGGGAGGTTTTTGATTATTGATTCAATCTCCTCACTAGTTATAGGTCCGTTCAGATTTTCTATTTCTTTTTTAGTCATGGTAGGTTTTATGTTTCTAGGAATTTATCCATTTCCTCTACTTATCCAATTTGTAAGCATATAATTGTTTATAGTAGTCTCATAATCCTTTTTACTTATGTGGCATCAGTTGTAATCTTTTCTCTTCCGCTTTTAATTTTCTTTAGTTGAGTCTCCTCTTGTTTGTTCTTAGTCTAGCTAAAGGTTTGTCAATTTTGCTGATATTTTTAAAAAACCAACTCAGTTTTATTTATTTTTTCTATTGGTTTTTTTTATTTATTTTGCTTATTTCTGCTCTAATCTTTATTTTTTTTCCTTCCCTCTGATAACTTTGGGCTTAGTTTGCTCTTCTATTTCTAGTGCCTTGAGATGTAAAGTTAGTTCTTTTTCTGAGATGTTCAAACACGTTTATCAGAGGATCTCTCTGTCTCTTTCCGTGTGTCTGTCTGTCTCTCTCCTCCCTCCCCTTCTCTATTGCCCCTCTCTCTTTTTCTCTCCCTCCCTCTCTTTCCCCACCTGTCCCCTGGACTCTCGCTCTCTCTACCTCACTGGCTGCTCCTTCTCAGGCCCCTTTGCCAGTGCCCCTTGGACTTCTTCTTTTCTCTAACTCACTACCTAGGGGATCTTATTTAGTCCCTTGTCTTCAAACACCATTTAGACATCGGTGATTTCCAGAATCACATCTCCAGCCTCGTCTCTCTCTCTCTTTTTTTTTTCAATCCCATACTCCTATACTCACATGTCTGCTCAACATCTCTACCTGGGAGAATAATAAAGATTTCAGGCTTAACATGCCCAACATTAAGCTCTTGATTTCTTTATAAAATCTTGTAAGGTAATGGCAATTCCATTCTTGTTGCTTAGGCCAAACTTTGGAGTTATCCTTGACTCCTCTCTTTCTCTCACACTGTGCATTTAATGTGCTCCAAAAGCCTACTGAATGTGTCTTTGAAATACATGCAGGCTCTGAGCACTCCCCCCATCTCTTCTTTAGCCCAAGCCGCAGCTGCCTCTTGCCTGGACTTTTGCAATAGCCTCCTCACTGGTTTCCTTGCTTCTTCCCCCCCAGGCCCATCCCAGAGGCTATTCTCAGTACAGCGACCAGAGGAGACCTTTTAAAACATCAGTGGGATCACGTCGCTCCTGCGCTCAAAATCTTCCAGTGGCTTCCCTTCTCAATTGGTGTAACATCCAGGGTTCTTACAGGGGCCTTCAAGTTCCTTTACCCCTGGCTTCCTGCACTTTCTCCAAACTCACCTGCTAACATTCTCTCCCTTGCTCAGTAGTCTCTGGTCGCATCTGGCCTCCTTGCTGTTTCTTTAACATGCCCCGTAGACTCCACCACTGAGTCCGCATCTTCGGTTCCCTCTTCCTAGAATTATCTTCAATCACATGTCCTTCCTTCCTTCAAGTCCAAATGTCACTTTATCAGAGAAGCCTTCGCTAAGCCCGCTCTATAAAGCAACCCCACCCCCTCCCCTGCACTCCCCGTATCCCTTTCCTGGGCTCATTCTGCTTCACAGCACTTATAAACGCCTGGCATGGGAAGTATTATATGCCTCTTTATGATTGCCTTCCCCTCTGCCACCAGGATATAGACCTCATGAGAACACAAATCTTCTCTTTTTCATTGCTCTACCCCTTGTACCTAGAACAGTGCCAGGCACACGTTAGTGCTGGATAAAGGTTAACTGAATGAATGAGTCTGTCAAGCACTTGATGGTCTCGTTTGTTGGGCTGTTATATGGAAATGCAGATTGCTATTGGGTGTATTTCTTGCTCATAGCCAGTGGGACTCTGCCCTTCAGCTAATGAAATCTGATGCCAGCCGTCTTAGGGATTTATCAGTTAGGATGTGTTCGCTGCAACTAACAGAGACTGACTCGGGTTATCTTAATCAAAAAGAGAATTTATGGGGAAGGGTATTACTGCTTCCCGGATTGATGGGTAGCTGGAGGAGCAGGCTTGGACAGAGCACAGGAATAGGGGGACTCTGGCAGCTGGAAGTATGACAGCCATCCTAGCAAGAACAGTCTGCAGGATATGCTGTCCTTGCTGTGACTCAACACTGTCATCCTGAACAATTTCAAACCATCCTTCCCTGCACATCGCCTGCTGGAGATCCACAATCTTGGGAGCAAGACTCTGTTGACCAGCCCCGGGCCCTAATAGCCAAAGGCAGGAAGAGGGAGTGTCAGGTTCTTTCTGGTTCCAAAGTGTGAGCACTGGGTCCTGCCTGCCACCAAGACCTCCCTTAATGGGGGTTTATCCAAAGGATGGTGCTTGAATCTTGACTACCCCCATAATAAGTAAGTAAAGGAAAGCATGCATTTGTTTGATCTCTTACCAACCATTGTTTCAAAACCACTCAAAGACTCATGTCCCCTAGAACCACACCGCTGCTGAAAAGAAACTCAGGCACCTTCTCCAGTTTTCCTCGGACTGTCAGTAAGTTGCTTCCCAGGAGGCCTTTGTGGAACTCCAGACCACTTCTTTCATTCTCTGCCTTTGCCTCATCTGTACATGCTGGTTGCTAAGCAGAGGGAGGAGCTAGAATGTCTTCCTTTTGGAAGGAAAAGAATTTCTCTCCAAGAGCTTCCGTTGCCCAGATTAATTTAGAACCATCTGCAGAGCAGGGGTGCATTAGGGACACACATATATGTGTACAAACAAACACACCCACGGAGCCAGGCACCGAGCAGCCTGCCCCTGCCTCAGTAACCTACACATGTTAGTGCTAAACTGTGCTGATGATAATGACAGTGCATTCTGATGCAAAGGTGTTTTTATTAAAGACTCTAGCCTACCACCCTCCCACCATCTGAATATTCTGTTCCCTGAAGGGAAAAGAAGAGTGATAGTGGCAGAGCAGTAGAAATGTGAACACAGCTCTTCTACTTCAGACAACCAAGCCCTAAAAGAGTACAGACCCCAGTGGGTTTCAAGTAACTCCTCCTGCCTTAATTGTGAGGACCGTGAGTCCACAATGGATACGATGCGTGTTTGTGGATTTGAGCTCACTCCTGATTAAAACCCCTTACTATGCAAGTGCTCAGCATTGCACTCCCATGCATGTGCACACACACACCACATCCTGCCTGTGCCCCCAGCTCACAGTCATGCACAGTTCTGGCTGTAATGATTCAGATTCCATTAATCCAATTCCACCAGGATGGTTGCTCCTTTGATGTTCCCTTGGGGAGCATTCCAGGAGGTCCCCGCTCTTACTGATGTGGAACTCTCTGGGGGTCAGTGAGCAACGAGGACATGTGTTGGGGTAGACACAAGAAAAAAAACCCTGGGCTCAGGCTCCATGAGGGAAACAGATCTGACATGAAAAGAGCACAGACGCTCAGGGGATGCACAGCCCTTGGGAAGCACACAGGCGTGGTGAATGCCAGACTACGAGGGCCTTCCCTGCAGAGAACAGGACAGCTGGCCCCTGTTGCAGGGTGGGCCCGATACTCCTGGTCCTCCTGCCTCAGTTTCCCACCTTGATCAATGGGGGAGTACATACTTTCTCTGTCTCTTAGAGATAGAGCCAAGTCATTCATAGACTCATTCAGTCCAATAAGAACAGTTAGAGGAAGCTAGTAATTGCAGAGATAAGATCATGTTTGTCTGTTTCTCTCGGTTTTGTAGTAAGGTTTCCCTCCAGTTTCAGGAAATTCAGTATATCCCATCTACACTGAACTTCCCCAATGGATATTTTAAGGTGTGTTAATATGTATTAGTGGCAGGGGGCTTCCTAATGAATATAAGAAAGATTCAGTTTGTAAATACTACATTTACAAGCAACTTTTCCAGCAAGCATCCATTGCATAGAATTAAGTACACAAACCTGTGATTAAGTAATAACGATAATAGCAATTAGCATCATACTGATGCGAAGTTTATACCATAACAATTAGCCCTCAAATGTGAGTTGATAAGGGCATAAACACGTATTTAAGAATGGATCTAAGAACAACTTAGGAAGTAATCACAGAAAGTATTCTGGGATGGAGCCATAAAAAGCAGGCCAATAAATCTCTGCCAGCCTACCAGACATTCTGTTATTTGATAAAACTAATAATGCAAACTTATTGCTATAGCGGAAACGTCATAAAAGTGTAGTAAAAATAAACAAGCACATGGCTCTGGCAGAAGAGCTGAAAACAAGTGTGGAAATTGAAGACATCAAAGGAAAGCCAAGATCATCTTGGCAAGTGGGAGCCGGCGATGTTCACATGTATTAGTGGAAAATCTTAAGGAATTTGGTGTGTGTTTTTTCATGTTTGAGCAATATTTTGGCAAGTGGTATTTCATACATGTCTCTGTACCAAGATCTCTCTCTTCCCAGTGTTATTTTGTAATGTACTTGTCTGGTGAGGTCTGTTACTGCTCTGATGCCTTTTAGTAGAAATATTGGAAGGTTTTAAAGCAAAGCAAGGGGAGAAGACACTGGTGTTATTAAGCCTTATACTCCTAATTTACCTGCATTGCCTCAATTAATTCTCAAAACAACCCTGAATGGAAGGAAAGGGTGGATCTCACAGCCCGGTGGGCCTGTCCGACCCTGGAAGCCGTGGTCTTGACCATGGCACTTGCTGCTTTGTGTTTCCACGCTTCATGCTCTTCCTCGGAGCCTGCAGAGGACAGAGCGAAGTGCTCCCTGTACAGCGCCGTCTGTTCCCAGGGTTCGGACCCCCTACCTGCTAGGTGAATGCGCATCCCCCCATCCAGTGCAAGGGAGCTTCCCATTCCTGTCCTAACCAGACCCTGCCACCTGCCCTGGGGGGCTCCAGGATCAGCCAGGGGGAGTTACTTCCCGGGGTCCAGCAGTTGCACTTGGGGCAGAGGATGGGAGCAGGTTCGAAGGCCCAGACCAACACTGCTTCAAGCCCCAAACCCCCATCTTCATCAGCGCCCTATGAGGAGCCCCAGCGCCTGCCACTGTCAGCCAGCCTGGTGTCCACAGCTGCTTAGGATCAGTAAGGTGAAGCCACCTGTCTCCCTGGGGCTCTCCTCACAGCGCCTGAAGCCTGCTGCCCAGCCTTGGTGAGAACCGAAACCCGTCACTTAGTGATGGGCACTCAGTGGGTGATGGGCACTCAGTCGGTGGTGGGCACTCCTCTTAAGCACCAGCGGGGCCTGCTGATCAGAGGAGAGGGGAGAGAGGAGGGAGAGGGGGAGGGGAGCAGCTGTGTGTTGGATCTGAAGGCCGCCAGCAGGGGAAGTGGGAAAGCTGTGAGGAGAATGCCAAGTTTCTCCTTGCAGGGGCCTATTCCAGCTGAAAGCGGCCTCCTCGCCCTTAAATCCAATTAAAGGCCAATATTATGTCAGTGGAAATGTATGCCAATCCTAATATAGTCTAATAAGCCTTAAAATAGCACTCTGGAAGTGGAAAGCCCTGTGGTTTAATTTGATTCACAGCCTAATAACAGGCTTAATAAGAGGGAGTTGGCCCCCCGTTTATTTTCCAACCGGTCCCTGCATGCTCTTTTCTCCCCTCTTTCTTTGCTTCCTCTCTCTTTTACTCCGGAGCTCTGTCGAGTGAGGGGCAAGTGGGCACTTCTTTCCCTCAGAGCTTCGGGCTAAGAGGCTCCTGGCTCCTGCTACCTGAGGGACCCTGTCCTGGCACGTGGCAGGGACTCCAGGGCCTGGGTGCTTTACTTGACTCACTTGGGCCTGGACAGGTGCCTGCATTTTGCTTTGCTGCCTTCCGTTGGCAGTGAGGAGATGGGTGTGGGAGTCCTCAAGGCATCTATCTTGGATATACATCTTTGGATGAGAGGAGCCTCACCACTCCCTTCTTCCTGGGCCTGGCATCTTCCCTCCCAGGACCGTGGAGCCGATGGCCACACTCAGACACCCACCACTGGAGGCGATGAGATGGGCAGGTCTCATGAACATGGTCCAGAAATTGATTCAAGGAGCCGTTTTATGGAACCTTGGTTCAATTATTGGGAGAGCAAAGAATTCCCAAATATTTAAAAAGCAGAGTTTGGGAATTTAGTATACTCTTTTTTTGCATATAGTTGTAATGAGATGTAATTCACATTCCATACAATTCACCCATTTAAAGAGGACAATTCAATGAATTTTAGTGTAATTACAGGGTTGTGCAACTATCCACACAATCAGTTTTGGCACGTTTTCATTACTCTGAAAAGAAACCGCACAACTGCTGGCTGTCACCGGCCCCAAACCCCACGCCTTCCAGCCCTAGGAAGCCAATACTTTCCATCTCTACAGATTTGCCTGTTCTGGAAATTTCATATAAATGAAATCGTTCATTCTGTGGCCCTTTAGTCTGGCTTCTTTCACCTGACACAGTGTTTTCAGGGTTCATCCATGCTGTAGCATGTGTTGGTACTTCATCCATTTTCATTGCTGAATAATAGTCCACTGTATGAATAGAGCACATTTATTTATATGTTCCTCATTCGATGAACATCTGAGTTGTTTCCACTTGTTGGCTGTTATGAATAGTTCTGCGGTGTATATTTGCTTACAGGTTTTTGCATGGACATGTGTTTTCACTTCTCTTAGATATATACCTAGGAGTGGATTTCAGGATAATATAATAAATCGGTGCTAACCCATCTGAAAAGCTGTCAAATTGTTTTCCAACAGCAATGTGTGAGGGCTCTCATTTCTCCACATCCTCGAAAATCCTTGTTATTGTCGTTCTTTCATTATATCCATCCCAGTGGGTGTCAAGTGGCATCTCATTGTGGTTTGATTTGCTTTTCCCTGAGTGGATTGAATGTACCCTTGGTCTATTTGGGCTGAATTAATAAACAGTGAGTCATGAGTTCAAACCTCAGCTCTGGTGATTATTAACCAGATAATCTTAACAGGTAACTTAATTTCTGTGAATCTCAGTTTGTAGTTCTGTGAATTTGAGATCGAGATAACTTTTCGGCTGAGAGGACATTGGGGGAAGCAAGCAGCTTACAAGGGTCGGCACACAGTACATTTCCTTCCCTCCCCCCAATCCAGATACTTGTACCTCCATTTCTAAGCTGGTACAATGGGAATGATATTTATACATGCTCCACCAATTGGACAGCAAGGTCGAGAGAAAGAATTTAACTTAAGAAAGAAAAGGAGGGTGATGATGGATTGAGTTGGGACAAAGAAAAAGGGCGTTTGATGCCAAGATAAAGAAATTGGAGTTCTTTAACAAGAAGCCAAGGGTGAGGAGTGACATAATAACCGTCTTCAATACGAGAGGGGTTATTATGTGGAGGATGGTGACCAGCTGTTCCCCAGATCCACTGAGGACATCAGAAGGAAAATGCACTTAAACTGTGGGAAGCAGCCTGTGGTGTAGTTATTAGGAAGAGCTCCTTCGCTGTCAGGGTCATGAAACGTTGGAATGGGAATTTATCAAATTTCCTGTCCCGGAAGGCCCTTCCAAATATGATAAACTGCATCTGGGAGCATGAATGAGATGCCCTGAGGTGGTTCCTCCCATCACAGAAGCGCTGCAATTCCTGGCAGTGCCCAGCGTGGGCAGCCCTCCCTGTGGGCAGACCCCCTATCCACCCCAGGCAGTGCTGTAGTGACCTCTCCACCCCACCCCACCCTATCCCACCCTCCCACCTGTTTTGGCTGGATGCAGCTGCTCTCTCTTCTCACCCTAAATGCTGTGGGGAATTGCTGCTTTCTCTACTTCAGTTGTGAGCGATGTGGTTTCTATACATAGCCCCAGTTTATAACTTCTTTGGTGGCTCCCGGGTTGAAAGGTGCTGCTAAGAGAGAGGAAGAAAAAAGAGCTAAATAACCCTCTTATTTCTTTATTTTTAATCTTTCGAGGAAAGCTCAGATGTTTGGTGTTTTAATAGATGTCTCACTGTGGCCACTGTTGTCCTTGCCAGATCTCTGGGGGTTGAGAACTTGGCCAGCTACTCCCGTGTTACAGATGCGCAAACCCAAGTGCATACTGGGGAAGGCGCATCCAGAGGGACCTCCTCTGATCGGGGATGCCGCTCCCAGCAGTCATCCTGTCTGGGTCTGAGCATGATGGGAGCTTCCACACAACCATTCCACCTTCTTCCCATAGTACAGTGACCATAGTCCAGTACACCCCAGGGCTCCCATCGCCTGAGCTCCGCCGGGTAATCCTATCTGCCTAATCTCACAGCGTTGGGTTCAGATAATTCTCAACCAGTAAGTGCCCAGAATTTCCCAGGGGTTGAGGCCTCCCCCAGCCCACCTCCACCCTCACACCCCGTGTGTTTGGGCTGGGCTTCCTTTGTACTCTCTTGGTTGCAGTGCACCTAGATACTGATCCCTGTGGCCCTGGGAGCCATCAGGAGGGACCTGGGGCAGCCAGAGCCCCAGGTGCCACCCGCGAGCCTCTGTGAGCCACCTCTCCAGTTTACCTCAGCATATGCTACAAATATGGCATTCCTGCATGTATCATAACATGGGAAAGGTGAGGAAACCCTGAGCGGGAGAGAAGAGGTTTGGAATGAGCAGGGAGGCAGGCATTCCCTCACCATTCTTACTCTTGGGTTTGTCAGCTGTGTCCTCAGACGAGGCTTCCCTTGGGGCTGCAGGTGGGCTGCTAGCAGCATCTGAGGCCTATGTGGGTATTGTGGTTCTCAAAGATTAGGAAACTATGGCAAAGAGGTATCTGGGCAGTGTTATACAGTTAGTGAGTGGCAGGGCCCAAATTTGAACCTATCTTTCCAGCTGACTGATGTGCAGGTGGGGAGAGGGCAGGTTTATATCTGACACCTCCTATCCGTCCCCCACCATGAATCACTTCTCCAGCACCAACTGAAGGAGAAATTGCGAAGCAAATGAAACTTCCACCTCCTTCCCTTCATTCTTTCTCCCACATCTGTCCCAGAAGAGCCACCCAGGAAGGTGTCTGAATCATAGTGTCCAGCTAACCTGTGTCCATGTTTCTATGCAGGGGAAATCTGGCAGCACTGAAGTGCCTCAGGTCAGATGCTGTCTGAAAAGACTGGAAAAGGGGAGAAAGATGAAGTGAAGCCAACTGCAGAGGCAAGGCTAGCCCCGGCTGGAGAGCTGGGGTCTGGGATGGGGTCTAGGCTCTGCCACTGTCTGTGTGATCTAGGCAACTGCCTTCCCTCCCGGACCTCGGGCGTGGTGTGTAGACTTTTCTACAAGCACGCATCGCCTGTCACCCTGGGTGACGGGCTCAACACTAGACCCCCAGACTGCCTCTCCTTCTGTGACCAACCCAACCCTTCCTGCTTGGCCATCTTAGGTGGCTCTTTTTTTTGGAACAGCAAAAACTTTTCTCCAGAAAAATACCTCTTCGCTGAGCTGGCATTGATTTGTCAGTCTCCTAGTCTCTTTCTGGATTCTTTTGTTCCCCTGTCCCACCACATGCACTCACCCACAAACACACGTACAAGCAGACCTACGCTTAGGAGAAACTGAACTTCCTGGCAGAGACTCCCCTCATGTCTTGCTTAGTTTCCAGATGATGAAACTGGCCTTGGGCCTGGGTGGTTGTCATGGAGATGCATCCCAGCTTCCCTCCCCACATCAGCCCTCGAGCTCTTCCCAGCAACCTTTCTGGGCTAGAAAAGAAAGATCTGGCTTTGCCCTTTCTTTCTCCATCTTTGAGTGCTTTGATGCTACCTAATCCCAATCCTTCCACCGGGGAGGGGGCAACGGGCTGGCAAAGAACCCAGGAGGTTTTTTATTTGGCTTGTTGTATTAGCTAATTATCCCTTGCAAGTGGCAATCAGAGGAAAAAGAAAAAATGGAATTGGGGTAATGTTCATGTTGTTTATATTTTAGCATATTCTCAAGGTCAGCAGAGGGATGGCAGGTTTATTTCTTTCTTTGAGTCTTCATGTAATGCCATCTTCCTGCTGCTATTCACATCTTACCACTTACGGATACCACCATCAAAAATACCTCACCGTTTCGTTTAAGGCCCCAAATACACGGCTCATCAATAATGTCTACCTGAACCTCTGCAGGGCACTTCCCCCAGGGGCTTAGACGGGTTCAATTATATAGAAAAATCTATGCGTGCGTGTGCATGCACGTGTGTGTGTTTGTGTAATTTGTCCAGAACTGATCCCTAAGCATCTCAAAGGGCTTTAGCCAGTGCCTTACGTAACTCTAACCATTTTCAGTAAAAGAGATTCACTGCTCTGCTGCAGTGGGCCGAGGAGGGAAACTGAGGTACAAAGTGTGAATGAAGGATGGCACATCCTTTCAGAGAGTCCAAGAAATTACACAGGATGAAACCTAGGACCCAACAGGGAAAGCAATCTGGGTCTCCTCCTCCTGATGGTTCTGTGACCTTCCAGGCACATTTGGAAAGCAGGCTTTCCACAAAAATTCTAGTCACGGGACTTGCTCTACGAGAGAGGGGGGTAGAACTGGTACCGGCTGGGAACCTGACAGTCTGGCCTTTTGTCCTGCCTCCTTCATTACCCACTTGACTAAGTCAGGGAATATTTTTGAACTTAGGTTTTTAAATTTTTTTTCTGAAAATCAGAATTTAAACGCCTCCCCGCTTCCCTCGAGGTGGTTGGTCCAAGGATGTGACTTTGTAACCTTCCCTGCATGACGGAATTATTGTTTAATTAAAGCTATGAGTTATCTCATTTGGTGCTTGCAACCATCCTGTGAGGTTAGCATTCTTTTCTAAGGCTCAGACCCATCAGACAACTTGCCCAAAGTCTCGCAGGTAGCAGGCAGCCGGGCCCGGGCTGCCGACTTGAACTTGAGCGCTTTTCATCAGCCCGCAGCTGCCTGTGGGAACCGGCTTAAAGCCGCGCTGAGACTCACACCCAGAGAGAGGGTCATTTCAAGGTCATCCCAACAAACAGCCTGCTGTACCAGCTCGGGAGTGACATGCGGCTCCAGTGACCAGGAATTCTAGCAGCCCGATGGCTCATGGAGCAGGTGGGGAGAGAGGAGACAGGGATGGGGCGGCGAGGAGAACTGGAGGGAAGGGGCGGCCACGTGAACGCCCGTGCTGAAGGCCTTTGAGCCAAGAGAAAATGAGTGTCTTTATCTTTGTCTGCACAATTTATGGGTCCAGCTGGGCTCTTTCGCAAGGCCAGGCCTGTTCCGGCACTGCCGCAAGAGTTACTCTTGGGGTGAGACACTGGAGCCCCTGGGGCCCTTCCAGGAGCATAATGTAGTCATGGTTATTGGAGGGAAGTCCGCGAATGGGCTTGGCTGGCAGAGCCCAGAAGATTTAGAGGGCGCAGCTCCATGGAGTCCCCAGAGCAACCGGCTGACCCGAACCCATGTGTGTTAGAGCCATGGATTATATCACTTCCTTCCCCACGAGTTCTGACAGATGCTCTTCTTGATGCATTTTATGTATTCATTCATTCATTTATTCGACAGCGATTCCTAAGCAAACTAGGTCATTGTTATCATTGTAGATGAGCTATAACGTGTCTTTCTACAGGAGAGCTCTAGTACTGGGTAAATTGGAGCTTTCTTGCCCTCAAGAGATAAACAAGAGCAAAGTGTTAATGTTTAACACACATGTCACAAGCACCCATGGATGTAAAAGTTATTATAGTTCACCATTATCCACGTAACAGTTTGGAATTGTTCATTTACTGAGGTCAGTGATGATGCTTTGGGGTGTTGATTTAGCAGAAAATTTAACCAACGCTATGTATTTGTACGTGCTCCGAGAACTCTCGGTCATTCAAAGTAACCAGTGTTAATGTGTTAAGAGTCTAGATTTTAAAGCCTGTGTTTTGTTGATTGTTCATTTAAACACTCTGCTTGTCAATGGGATTTCCTACTTTCACACCTACACCCATCTCCGAGAGTAGTTATTTTAAAAATCTAAGATCTGTCCACACACACACACACACACACACACACACACACACACATTTATACATTTGTTCATTTCACCAACATTTAGCAATAGCTGGTACCTTATCTGTTGGGAGAAATACTATGTACAAATTTCCACTGGGAAAGCTGAGGTAGGATGCCTCCGACAGAGGGCACACTGAACCACGGTGCTCCTCATTTCTCTTCTCAGGGAGCGGTTCTCCCTGCTGTGATGTGTATTGCTGACTTTAGCCCAGGCTGCCTGCATGCTTTGGAAGTATTATCATCTCCTAGTTCCACTGAAGAGTAAGTTACTCTCAACCTGACACATAATTAAATTGTAATATAGAAAGTGACGTGGCAGTACTTTGAAGACAGAGGTAGAAATGCAAGATGTTTTGATGAACACCGGTTGGGAATCTGCCTCAAACCAATTGTGTAGACAAGGGAAGAATGTGAAGAAGAGGAGAGGAAGGACAGAGCTGAAGATGGACACTGAGAGACAGGCGAGGGGGCTAGGGCTCGCCCTCACCTGCAGGGCTAGTGCTGACCATTTCTGAGTACAGATCGTAGGCCAGGCCCATGGCCCTTGCTCCACAGGAGCTGAGACCTTACAGTAGTCCTTTGTTGCACTGGTTTTGGTCTCTTCCTCCCCCCAGAGAGCTCAGAGCTCTTCTGAATGCCTTGTCTTGGGAACTGGGAAGATCCATGCTAGAATAGTCCTTTATCCCATCATGGCACACGTGGGAAGTGGTCATTTGTATGGGGTACACTGAGGCTCCACTGCCTCCACAAGCGCCAAGGGGACATATCCATGCCTTGAAACACCTGCAGCCCCTTGACGGCATGCTGTGTGTGCTGTGGACACTGTTGGGGTGTGTCCTTTCAGGTGGCTTGTCTTACAGATGAAAGGACAGGTGATCTCAAGGAGGCATGTGGTCTGTTCTCCGGCCTCCAGGCAACATTGCGCTTGTATCATCCTGATGAGGTGCAGTAGTCAAGCTGGCAGGTGGGGGTGAGGGAGGGTGACAACTGCGTATCTAAATAAACAGTTATCAGAGGCAGTGCCTGCTTGCACACCTCACCTACCCAGTGTGGGTTCTAAGGCAGCCTCAGTTTCCCACTGTTCCCTTACCGGTATCTCTCTCTAAGCCAGATGACGCTGGAAGGATGACTTTTCCCTTTTCCATGGACAATAATTTCAGGATTTAAGCTCCCTGAAAGGGCAGTGCAGTAATGGTGATGAAATGGTCCGTTTAAAAGGACTTTCCAGACAGACGGTAGAAGGGTAGCTGCCAGGAGCTGGGAAGGGGGAGGAACCGGAGTTACGGCTTAGTAGGTACAGTTCTGGTTTGGCTGGATGAAGAGCTCTGCGATGGCTGCTGCTCAGGGCTGCGCATCAGTGGGAATGTACTTAACACGACTGAACTGTACGTTTAAAAACATAATTAGATAATACAACTTCTATGTGGATTGTACAGTAATGAAATTTTTTAAACACAGAACTTCCCATCGGAAGGGTTCACCCTGCCCACTCTTTACCATTTCAAAGTAGCTTGCTTTCTTGGTGGTATGTTTTTCTAACCCTAGAAGCAACCTTCCTCTTCCAAAAAGCTCTACAGCACTAGAACTTTGAACACTGCTTCCCTTACTTCTTCCCAGGAAACATCTGCCAGATACCAGCTCCTCAGACTTCTCATAAGCATCTTCCGAGGGAAAACACGTACTGGTCCAGTCAGGCTCAACCAGGCTCCTTTCTCCTTGAGACAACTTGCAAAAGTCAGAGGCCACCCGCACTCCGGCCTGTGACGTGGCCAACAGGAGTGCTGGCCTCGCGTCTGCACCCACAAACGTCTCTGAGCCAGAGAAACAGGACTCTGGCTTTGCATTGTGCTTTCAAGTTTATTAAAACTCACACTTGTCCATAGCATGATATTTCAAAGCCCAGCTTAATTTATAATAACAACAGCAACAATCACAGAAGCCTCTTATTTTATAGCCAAGATCAATCTGTTGGTAACTCATTATGTTCACAGGACCATTATTTGCCTAAGTCTATTACGATGGCTCATGAATTCTATTGTTGTTATCAGCATTGTGATTCATACCTTTATCCGATGTTATTATTTTTATGGAGTTGCCTTTTTCTTTAGTTTTCGGTAATGTCTTAAAGGCTTTGTTTTATTTATAATCATACATTCCCTAACAGCGGGAATAATTTTCCTGATATTATGGGGAAGAGAATAGTAAGAAACAGAAGACTAGAGGGTCTCCTCAAAGCCGCATTGATGTCAAAGGAAAGATCCACGATGGACTGATTTATTCATGTCACACGCATTTGGGGAGTGTTCGCTTCATGCCTAGCATGATGCTGGTGCTCCGGCCACTAAGATCCAGAATGATTAAAATGGGGCAATGGTGTCACCCAGACCTGGGCTTGAGTCCCATTTTGACTAAATAATATACTTAGTCCATAGTGTGTGTGAATTTGGCAAAGTTCCTATCTATCTTATTTCCCTCATTAGACAACAGTGGCACCCACTTGCATATGAAATGCGTGTAGTATACACTTCTATCATCTGACATGGGCTAAATACTCAATAAATGTTAACTGTGGTTGTTTTACCTTCCTCAAGGAGCTCATAATCTCAAAAAGAACCAAGCCCTGACATACTCAGACTGCTTGAAGGGACAGGGTAAGAGCCATATGCAGTTGAATCTGAGTAGGGGGCTGGTGCAGCCGGAGGGGAGGACTGGGGCCAGTGGCTTCCTTCCAGGCAAATGGAGCAGAATCAGCGCCAGCCCCAGCCCCAAACCAAGAAGGGGTGAGTGTGCTGACGAGGGAGGAGCACCTCTGGTTGAGTGCTAGCCCAAGGAGAGGTTAGGTTTGTGGCTGGATTTAGATTTTACTGTATTTTAACAATTCTAAGACACACATTTTCACTCCCGTTTTAACATCTCCAACCTAAATGCATCTTACAATCAATGTGTCATAGTTAATTGCCAGCATTTTTTCCTTTCTTAGCAGTACACAAAATTATAATGTACCGTACACTTGGTGCCTCGAATTACATGAAATATAGCGTGTTAAAGGCTGCTGGACCCAAGGCCTAACTGGAGAAAGCTTCATGCTCTTATTGTTTCCTTTCCATCCCAGTAACCTGCCCAGTGCTAGTAAATAAATGCCCAGTTGTGCTCAGATGTAATTCAGTGCTGATAAAGGACACGAGTCCTCCCAACACTGAACTGTCATTGTCTCGGTGCAGGGGCCCCAGCTAGGGTGGAGTCCCCACCCAATATGAATTGTATTTCTCCAGAATGCCACATGTGGAAAATAAGGAATGCAGGGGAAGAAGCAAAGCTGCTAAGAAAATATGCAGCGTGTTCCAAAAACCGCTTACATGCCGCACGGGAGGCCCGCTTTCCTGCCCTTCGCGCAGACCTGTCTTCAAGCTTCTCGAAAGGTCCTCCAGCTGCCTCCAAGACTGATCTCTCTGTCTGTGCGTGTCCGCTGGGGCCTCTGCAGAATGAGATAGGAACCTAGGCAGAAAGCTGGTCTTGAGGGATGCTGCTGTGGAAGAGATCTCTATTGTTTTCAATTTCTTGATCCTTCTATGTGGTTTCCCATCTCGTTTATTTCCTCCCATTTGCCTTTAGCTCCTTTTGCCTGCTTCTCTCCACTGAGCAGGACTATCCTTGGGGCACAATAAATCCATGGCTTGTCTGTCATGGGGACAGGGACAGGGATAGGGACAGGGAGGCAGACAGTGAAGAGCCTGGAGATCCCATCACGTGATGCTCAAAACTGTCTGAGGCTCATCTGCACACACAGGACACAGGAGCCCCACCCATCTTTGGTGGACCCAGCTGGTTGCCTAGCAACAGTGCCCACTGTTCTTACAACTCATTCCCAGTAGCCTCTCCTTCTCCTGGCTTCCCTTCAGACAAGTCCATGAAATTCATGCTTATCCAGTTTTAACTTGAGTAAGCATTATGGTGAGGAGGGGTGAGAGAAGTGTGTGGTGTGATTTTCCTTGGATACTCAACCCTTGAAGTTCAAGGGCCACTAAGGGCTCTGAGTGGGCTCCACCCAGTTCTCAAACTTAGCTGTGCCACACTCTCACTGCGTGGTCAAAAGTAGAGGTTGCAGACAAGTCCTGGAGAGTGAACAACCCCACTTGGGACCTGTAGGGTCCAGAATTCCACGCTATCATCATGCCCCTGCTTTAGCCAGGCAGGGAAGCTGAGTGAGTATTTCCAGGCCAGGCCTGTATCATTCATCATATGTGATGCTTGTGTATATTTGCGTGTCTTTGGTGAAAACAAAAGTCTTCATTATTAGGTTCAGCTGCTATGCTAGGGCCTTTCGGTTAAGAATCACTGAGAGGCTCTTTTCAGTGCTTTCAAAGAAGCTTCTAGGGAAAATCCTGTCTTCCACAGTTTCCTCAGAATAAGTCCTGAATGTAGTTATAATAGCATGTAATTCAGCATCTAAACCAAGAGTGGGGGTCTTGGAGTATTTTGTCCCAACCTAAAAAGATGAAAAACTCAGGCCTAATCTGTTCCAATTATTATATCTGAGCTGGGGTGGGGGGTTATATTATTAAGGTTTATTTATTTATATTAAAGTGAATATATTCATAATTGCTACTTTTCACAAAATGGAATGTTTTCTTTTTTTATCAATGCCTTGCATATGGTGTGCACACAATACATATTCATGAAAGGAAGACTGGAAGGAATCTGTAGCTCGATGGCTTTATTAAAACAACTCTTTTCATGGGACAAAACATGGATAATTGATCTGCGGAGTATACGATTGAGAACTGATATTCAAGTTAGATCAAGAGATCATTTCATGAGATAAATGTTTGTATGTTTTATACTGGCGTGGTATGTAGGACATGTCATATGGGATATAGGGCAATAGAGGAAAAGTCACATATCTGGCCTTCAGAATTTTCATGTACAAAATGCAGGGTGGGTGGAAGCTCTGACATTCGGTCCAGCGCTAACATTCTGTGATTCCAGGTGTAAAATACTTTCTTTCACTGGGTCTCAGTTCACCTGGTCTGTGGAAGGACAGGGATGCCACTCACTCTCTATTTACCAGCTGAACAATCACCTGAACCAGAGCAGAGTCCACATGGGCTCCTTCTGTTTCCTGGGCTTCTCGATATTCTGGAAGAAGCTTCGTCTCCTCGTGGAAAGCTCTGTGGGCTTCCATTCCTCCTCTTTAGCCATCGCATCCTCTGAAAGGTGGCTGGACTGGACATCAGTGATGGGTGGTCCATGTCATCTTGCTAGCGGAGATGTAAGCCATCCTTCCTCCCTCATTTACCATGTGGATAGCCTAACAGCCTCGTGTCACTTTAGGATGCTGTTGGGGCCCAGAAATTTGTCTTCTTGGGGAAGAAAAAGACTGTTTTCTTGCCCAGAGGGTGGAAGCTAAGTGCCAGATAAGGGAAGTTGGTGGTTGGGGTCATGAGGCTCCATAGCTATTATCTGAGGGGGAATCCCATGTTCTTGCTCAGTGTTGTGTCTCCAGAGCCAGACCATCCCCCATCCCCCAATATTTACAGTGTGGTTGCTAAGTAATTATTTGTTGAATTTTGAGCATTGTTGGACATTCCATGGCTAGACTGGAAGATTATCTGGCTGTCTGTAGGATATCCTCATGTTATTTGGAGAAGGAGGGGGTTGATTACTATGTAAATATTTGAGTAATTACTGCACCAGCAGCACTTTTAAGAAGTTTGTCCTGCAAATGTGGGAGAACTCCTTCTCACCGGTTAGATTTCATCGGAGGTAATAGCTGGCTATCTTCGACAACATCAGAAGTATTCTTTTTCTTTTTTATGCTGTTTTTTGTAAAAGTGAGATTGGCACTTACCTTTCACCAGTTGATTTCAAAACATCATAGGGTCATAGAGTTTGGGGAGCCCTCACTGACCTGCCAAAGTGTCACCCCCCCATTTAGAGGCCAAGAGAAATTTGAATCTGTCCAAGTCCCCGTGTGGGTGGCAAGGATGTGTGAACTTTCTGCTCTCACACCCACTTTCTCCCAAAGTGCGAGAGAAGCCATTAGTGAGCAGGGCACGTCTACCCGGCCTGGAAATGTTATAAGCACAGCCGCAGATCCCACTGGTGGTATCATTTGGGATCAAACCAAGGCTGCCGAGACCACTGAAGCTGTCTACCTCGGCTGTCTTTCCTTAGCAACAGGTCAGGAAGAGAGTGTTCCAGCTCTTAAGCCTTGTTACTCGGGAATGGGCTCAACCTGCTCCTCTTGGGGTGCTGCTGGTTGCAGAATCCCAGGAGGTGCCTACTGGTGACATTTATATAAAAAGAAAATGAAACCAGTCCTTCTGCCTATGCTGTCCCTTTGCACACGTGTGTGGAGCGAGTATGAATGTGTACATCACAGGTGTGTGCACTGTTTTAGGTGTGTATTTCCATGCATGCATCTGGGTGTTCAGGCGCATAACTGTGTGTGCTTCCACAGCCAGGGGACCTGTGCGGACGTGGTGTGTGTGTGAACATGCACACGTGGCCCTTGTCGGCTTTTATTTCCACATCACCCGTGTTTGCATATACGTGCAGGTATCTGCAGCGCAGTTACGAACGTCCGTTCAATTTTCGCTCTTGCTCTCCTTGCCTTTATGGGAGAGAAATTGTTACACGTTGGCAGTGCAATAAAGAAAAACTGATTTCAATGGAACGGCCCCTTGCCCTGCAGACACATTGCCACCGCTTTTATGCTGCACATTACACCGTGGTGAAATTTAGTTAATTTTATGGTTTGTTATTACAACAGCAGAGTGGATTGAGAGAGGCAGCTTTTGTTGGCTCCAAGTCCCAAATTTCCTGGGTGTGATGGGAGCGCGGGAGAGCAGGAAGCCAGCCGTGGTCGGAAACGAAGTCCACGCAGAAGCAACGTGGCAGCTCTAGCTGGCTTTTGACTTCTGTAACTACAAGAATTAGTTAATTAGGCAGCAGAGGCTTGGCTGCTGCCCTCAGAGGGTATCTTTTGGTCAGGGAAGCGAGAGGGACATGCACAGAATGACAAAAAAACAAACAAGTGCTCGCCTGTTTTGCTGGAAAGCAACACATTTTGGTGCAGGTAGCGATGCCGTCTGAGTGTTCTGCGTTCAGGTCCAGCTTAGCTGGCTCTTAGCTCCTTCATCTCTGCCCTCGATTTTCTTCACCTGTAAAGTGGGGGGATAGTGACGTCCACCCTCTGAGGTCCCTGAGAGGCAAGCACCTGGAACATAGCAGGTGCTCAGTCAGTGTCCCTCCCTCTTCTCGCTTCTTGCCCAGAAAACCTCTCCTGCTCTAGAGGCGAGAGAAAGTGAGTGAAAGTTGGTGCTTTAAGATCAGATTGAGTACCCAATGGGAAGAGATTAAGGACACACAAGCGATAGTGCCCATAATGTTTGGACCCCCAAATCAGGGCATACGATCTGAGAACTTCGAAAGAGCTATTCTGGAAAATCCACAAAAATAATTGGGGGTGCCGGGGTCAGCTGCCGAGCGCCTTGAGCTTGAGCGTGGCTGAAGCCCGCGAGTTCACTGGGAGAGGTGCCATCAGTCATTCCAAATGAGGCGAAGCTATTAACATTCTTATTTATACTACTAATGAAGCTAATTAAATCTTAAATCCGAAACGGAGTTGGTGTGGACTAGAACACTTGGAGAGCAGAAGCTGTTCCCACACGAAGATGGCTTCCCTTGTTGTTCTTCTCAGCTGGGTCCTTGGATCCTGCCACCAATGGTAGGGCAAACAGATGACAAAGAATATGTCAGCCCCACCACCATTCCCCCAAGGCCTGGCAGCGTCTTCCCCGGGCTGCGAGGCTGTTTATCTCTCTCGCAGTGGCTCCCCCGTTCTCAGCAGACAGGAGCCTTGCCAAGTGGCACGTGCTGGGTGGAACGTACCACCAGCGGGCCCCTGCTTCCCTCCTAGGATGGGAAAGTCCTCGGAGAGGGTGACTAACCTGATTCGGCAAAGACTTACAAATCTAGGTGTGCGGGTTAGCTTTCATTCCTCCATGATTCAGCGTCTCATCTTTGAGAGCTTGTTTCCTGGAAGCTTCTTTGCCCTGTCCTGTCTTAGAAGAGCCCTGAGAGCACTGACATGCCATAAATTCACATTCTCTGATGGTTTGGGTGAGAGAACCAACAATGATATCTTTGTTTCCAGAGTTGAAATTCATCATTTCATGGATAATGTCAGAACTCAGCCATTTAATATAGGCTAGCCTTGCGTTTTAATGCAAAAAAAAAAAAAGTTTCTATTTTGGCCCAGGAAGCCCCAGAATGAAAGCATTTGAAAACCACCAGACAAGGCTGACTCATTTAGGAGAATTAACTCCTGCACTGCGGGGCAGCAGGGAGAGGGAAGTAGACGTCCTCTGCAGGACACTGGCTTCTGCATCACAACATCACAGGGTAATTAGATTTGGCCAGTATTAACAATCACTAAACCCCTGATCAGAGAAGAGGGGACACTCTTTAGTATTCTCCCTTGCGCTCAAAATACTCATCTCCAGTCCCAACCTCTGATAGCGTTCGCGGTCACCGAGAGGGATGTGGAGAGAGCTGCTCCTTAGGAAGACTGTGCTTAGGGAGTAACCATTGCAGTCACTGAACCGCAGATTTGGGGCAAGGGGGGATGAATGTTCAATGGATTAAAAAGCAACATGTTGGCCTTCACAATAAAACTATGCTGAATATAATGTTTTAAAAATTATCTCGAAGTGCTCACGATTTCTACAGTCCTTAGAGTAATCATCCCAAACATTAACCTGACAGTATAAATACTCAGACATTCTGGTTCATAGAAAGATGTGGTCCACAGAACAGCAAAAACAATGAACAGTACTGCATTTTTTTAAATGTATTTTTATTGATTTCAGAGAGAGGAAGGGAGAGGGAGAGAGACAGAAACATCAATGATGAGAGAGTCATTGATCGGCTGCCTCCTGCATGCCCTCTGCTGGGGATCGAGCCCGAAACCAGGGCATGTGCCCTGACTGGGAATCGAACCACAATCTCCTGGATCCTAGGTCGATGCTCAACCGCTGAGCCACGCCTCGCCGGGCAGTAATGCATTTTTTATGTAGGTGTTTTGTAATCTGGAAAATTAGACTCTGATGAGAACCATCTGTCATATTCCCTTTTAATACTGATGCCCCGGGCACAGGGCACTGGGGTCTCTGAGATGGGTTTGAAGAATATCAGGAAGGTCATGTCTCCTCTAGTCCAACATCTATACGCATGAATGGAGAAGGGTTTCACCCTCCACCCAAATTAGTCATCTTAACCCATTAAGTCCAAACTTGATTCTGGCCCTAATATAATGAGTGATCCCTAAATCCTGATTTTCTCATTGTTTGTAGTCAGAATCTGAGCCATCACTTTCTAAAGTTAGAAAAATCTCATAGAGCACCAGTGATCAATTTTTAGTAGATCTACCTTAACACACACACACACACACACACACACACACACACACACATATATAATATATAATCACTGAGACTGGGCAAAAAGAAAAAAAGAGATGTTCTCTGCTTCTCTACTCACCATTTTAATGTTTTTTACTGAGCCACAAGAACTCCATTAAAGAGATTCTAAATAGTATAAAAAGTTACAGATGTTATAAAATCATCACAGTTATTAAATGCATTTCATTAGGGTAGAAACAGTAGCTAAACATGTACACAAAGCACTGCTATTCTAAAGCACCTAATAAACAGGGAGGAATTAGGCCTCACAGGGCCCTAGAGAGGAATGTTCTCTGGGCGTCGAAGTGAGAGGAAGGGTGGAGGGGCTGACGTTGGAATGAGTTTTGTGTGGTGCCAACAACTGGCCCTCCCTCAAAGTGCAGGGCTGGTGGCAGAGCCTTAGAGGCTGTCTCACTGCTACGTCCCCACAGGACCCCTGGGAAGTGGTCACTGTGCTGATTCTCTCACTGGAGGGGAGGGGTGCTTCCTCCTGACACCTTTCTCCTAGAGCTCCCAAGCTTGGCTCTCACCACTCAGCAGTCCCTCCCTCATGGGGAAGCACCCCCCAAGCCAGGACACCTCCTTGAAGATCCCACAGTGGCCATGGCCCTATAGCAGCTGAGAACCACACACACACTAGGCAGCCTGGTGGTGGACCAGCCACACCTGCTCTCACCGCTGAGATGTTAGCATCAGGAGCCATGGAAGAGTTGGGGGGGGACCCAATGCTCCCCCTTCCACAACCGCCGCCCCCCACCCCCAGCCCTCGCCCTTGCTAGGTTACCCAGCAGCTGCTTGGCGCTTGTGGCTACCTCCCTCCTCCCCAACTTCCCTCTCCTTCCTCCTTGCTGAGAATCTAGGGGAGCACCCGCTCTGGGCTGGGAGCAGGTGCAGGATGGGGGGAGCTGGGGGAGCCCATTATCACTCTGCACACATGTTGTCTAATTTGCATCAGGCTGGGAATCCTGGTAACAAGATGGTGCTGAAGACCCCTCCCCACAGCCCCCCCCCCCCCTGCTTCCCCCTTGCCTCCAGCCACGCCCAGGGAAGGCTGTTGTGGGGGAACAAGTGGGGGTGGGTCCAAAGAAATAGGCGAGTAAGATATCTGCCCCTCCTGTTTTCGAACCACCAAGTTGGAAACTGGTAATGTCCTTTTGAGATCATCGAATCCGATGACTTTTAAATTATGGCATGAGACCCATTAACGTGTCATGAAAGCAATTTAGTGGGTCGTAACCAGCATTTTATTTTTTTAAAAAGGGAAAGTATCAGAATGCATGTCACATATAAATGGAACTTTTCCTTCAGCTGTCGATAAGCCCATGTGTCCTGGGCGGCACCGTATTTCTGATTGTTAAGTCTCAAAGAAAGAGCCGGAGGAAGGCTGTGGCAGCCCGGTTCCACCCCTTTCCGCTCCCATCTCCCTCCCAGGCCCTGGAACCCGTGAGAACCACTGAGCGTGCACAGGCTTTAGTTGCAGAAAACGCCTCCCCTCTGCTGTCCGGCCGTGGACACTGCTCACTTCCAGCAAGCACTGCCCTGCTGTCCGAGTCTGAAGACCAGTTGACACAATTTCTCCGACTTGGTTATAGAAACCTGGCCGCCTTTCCTGTAATAGTCCCTGATCAACTTCTCCCAGGGAGGAATTCAGAATCCCAGCTCCTCAGATGAGAACTCCCCAGATCACCTCTCCCCTTCCCTCTCACTTCTCTTGCTGACGTCATCTCGGCCACCCTAGGATGAGGCCCCCGCTCAGGTTAAACAATCAGAGATGGAGAGATTCTTGCTTCCACACCCAGCTGTAAAGATCAGGGGGTCACCGAGGACAGTGGGGAGAGAGAAGCCCGCTGGTTTCATAGCCAACCATGTCCCAGAAATGAAATAGGAAAAGACTGTGTCACAGGCAGTGCACCAGCCAAAGTTTCAACTTAAGTGACAAGAATGTCCATTCCCTGGCCCGGGGATCTCATTCATTATGTGCAAAGCACTGTGATGTCTTTTCTACACCCAAGGTGGACACAGGGTTTTCTTCCACTCCCTACGCATGTGCATGAAAGCAGAGGACTAGTCAGGGACTCTGGAGGCGTCTGGAATGTCCTCTTGATTAACCATTAATTTATTGTTAATAAGATGTGAGCGCTTGAAGGAAATTGAGAAATTATCCATGTCTATTTACATAGAAGCTACACATGCTGCTCATCCAAGCTCAGTGCCTTCCCCAAGGTCGCCCGGGATTCTGGGGCTGAGCAGCAACTAGAATGCAGATCTTAACACCCAAGTGCTCCTGTCACTTTCCCTGGATCCTTGACTGTCACGCCTGGTTCCTGGGGCACTTCTCCTTCTCCCTGTCCTGCCAGCATCTCTTCCAACAGTGGTGCCAGGGCAGGCAGGGTGGAGGGACTCCTGAAGGGAGGCATGGAAGGAGAACCTGAGAGTAATGGCCACACATTGTTGTGATGAGAGAGAGACTGTCAACTTGGGGTCATTATTTCTATCATTATTGTTATTTAGGTTTAATGGCTGAGTGAGCCGTTCGCTTGGCCCTGATAGAAGATTGCTCCTGACAACTCTCCATAACCATCGGACCTGGGGAAAGGCAACCATGAGAAATGCTCTCACCTGTGCAGGACTCAACAGGGGTGGCCCGGGGCCCTGAGCAGCAGAGCACCCCCCATGCCTTCCTGGGGTTGACTCTTAGCAGGTGGGGTGAGGCCAGGGAGCAGGGAGGGAGGCTGCAGGCCCAGTGACCTTTGGCAGAGGCAAGCACTCTGTCCTTGGCATAGGTGAGGCATGGGGGTGGGGTGTCATGGCCCCTCTGCCAGCCCCAGCTGGTGAGGCTCAGGGACCAGGGTGGTAGAGGCTCCCATATCCACCTTCTTTCCGCTCTCGTCTGAGCCCATTAGGGATGTATCTCTGCCTCCCGGTTGCTCTTCCAGGCTATTAATTTGTGGTTGCATTAATTCCTGCTGTTATTATACAGCGAGGTGATGCAGAACAGAGCTTTTCATTAACACGGCCAAGGAGTTGTTGCCACTGCCAGGTTGGTTTCCCGCTCCCCCCTGCCCCACCCCAGCCTCCACTCTGCCTTGACGCAAGTGGAGCCTTGAACCATTGGGAAGTGACTGATGGATCCTGGGACTCAAGCAGCAATTCGGAAGTCAAAAGTGACTTGGAGGTCACAGTGAAAGGAGCAGCTTTCCTCTGTCCCTGCCCTTGCTTGCCCTTCCCATTTATTTAAAAATGTCTTATTACACTCCTCAGCACTACCTGTGACCCCGTGTGACAGGTGTCTGGGCTGCTTTTGTGATGAGGCGCGAGGGCCGGTGTGCCAGGTCACTCTGCAGGATGACTGCCGGGTCAGGGGTGCTGTGTGCTCTCAGTGTGAGATTACAGGCATGTCCATCCTGAGAGCCCAACCGACTCACAACCCAGATCAGACCCACAGCTCAGCTCAGGCCCACGGCCCCCAGTCCCAAATCATTCTCCAAAGGTTTCAGCCTGGGCCCCTCACCTCCTCACAGTCAGACACGGCCACCACTGGGACTGGAAGGGCCCCCCAGTGGGGCTCCCTGGCTACCCACTTCTCTGTAATCACATGTTAGCGGGTGCTGAGAAGAAATACTCAGCATAGCCACCGAACAGAAGGCAGGTTTTATTCTTAAGGACAGAGCAGCTTTTCCGCCCTTTCTCTGCCCCTGTCTCCTCTGAATCATTCATTGGTAAGAGGGTTATATTTCACTCTGAGTGGCGATTACTGGAAATCGTGAAAGCTTCATTCTGATGGTGGCTCTCCACTGTGAGACAATCGATTAAGCCCTGATGGGAGGTGGCCAGCCTGCTAAGGGCTCTCCCTCCTGGCTTCATTTTCTTTCCTTCCACCCTTCAGGCGTCTTCCTCAGACACACTGAACGCCTCACTGTCACCCAAACACTGCAGGTCCTTGCCACCTCTAGCCTTTGCACATAATGTTCTTTAAACTAGGCTGTTCCCTTTCTTCTCCGTCTGCCGAATGCCCACTCATTCCTTAAGAATTAGCTCCGGGGGATTTGCTCTGCTACCCCTCCCTTGCCTTCCTGAGTGCCCATAGCACTTTCTAGATCTCAACCATAGCCCTCAATCCCCGATGCAAAGCACCCTCCCAAAAGTTATATCTCATATACGTTATTTGTACTCAGTGCTCCTCATAGCACCTGGCTTCCTGTGTGCTCAAAAAAAAAGGTCTGCTGAACTGAATGGTGGAATCCACCCTATTTTGAAAACATAAAACCTTCATCACAGGGCTCAGAGCGACAGGGTCAAAAGGCAAAGATGCAGAGGCAGGAGGACTAGAACTTGGGAACCCTGGTTCCTGGGTAGGGTCCCACCCATCCATCTGAACTGCCAAGTTTCCAGGGAGTATTCCGAGGCCTGGAGCCAGCCCACTTGTCTCTCCATGTCCTGCAGTCCCTTGAGAGTGGCTGATGCAAAGGGCTTTGACTTGTTATTATTTTGGTAATTAAAAACAACCGATGGAGCCGAGGCCCGTGATGCAAACAAGGAAAAGCAGCTGGAATTGGCTCCGGGCTCCCGGGAAATGCTGCCACAATTAAGGCTTGTGCTTAATCAATTCTCTCTGGTTTCTGTCAAGGCGGTGTGTGACAGTCATTGGATTGCTGGGGTGTGGGGCCAAGCGTGGGGGCAGGCACGCATGGGGCTGGGCACCCTTGGGCAGGATCTTGTAGGAGCACACACAGGAGGCACTCACCATCTTCTTGTGAAACAGGGAAACGCACACAAAAGACATAAAAATGCCCCTAGAGTCAGCATCACCTCAGGCGAGGGACCGATGATGGCGGTGCTCCCCAAAATCGGGAAGACTGCATGGATTAGGAGTGAGGGTGAGAAGGGTGATGTTGCAGCTGGATTCAAGGGACAGACTCCACTTGCAGTGAGGGGAAGGCTGGGGTATTTAGACTGCCTCGAGGTATCTTGCATGGGCTGACAATAAGGTGTCCTTTGAGCCAACGTTCCCAAATCTGAGCAAAGGTCAGAATCACCTGGAGGGCTTGTTACAACGCACTGCTGACCTCAGCCTGAGTGTCTGGTTCTAGCGTGGATTGGGCTCTGAGAACTTGCATTTTGAACAAACCAAGTGATGTTGTTGCTGCTGGCCCAGGACCCCCCTTAGAGAAACTAAATCTATCTTACCCCGGACCCAAGACCCTGCCGCCTCCGGCCAGGCGTTGGGTCTTTAGTGAAGACGTAACCTCTCATCATCTGCACAGGGCTCTACCTGTTAGAGTGGCCGTGAGTGTGGCATGAAATGACACGGGTGGTAATTTTCATGACTTGCCTGCGGCAGCTTGCACAGCTAATTTCAGACACCTGTGTTCACAGGGAGCCCCACTTCTGATTCGTGCCCTACTCCTCTCACTGAGTCAACCATCTCATCCATCTCATGAGAATGGGTGGTTGGTGGCCCACGAGAGAAGGTGAGTCTCTACTCAGGCCGCCGCAGAGGAGGGGCGCCCTCTCCATGCAAAGCCCTTGCCCACTGAGGGCTGTGCCTTCACCCCGGTCATCAGGAGCCTCTCCCTCACCAGGAGGCAGAGGTGAAGGGCATTTTATACTCTAAGCAGGGGCCCAGCGCCCCTTCCTACAGTGTGGTGCTGCCAACAGGAAGGACCCAGAGGATAAAAGCGCTGTATTTATCCCACAGGTCAGCCGTCAGCCCCGCAAGCTTGAGGCTGATGCCCAGTGACACACCTGGAGCCCAGAACTGGCCTGGCCTGGCCTGGCCTTCCTGACTCCTGCTCTGGCTGCTCTGGCTGCCCCAACCCCATGAGCTGCTCCCTTGCCCCTCAGCCCACCCCACTCAGTGCAGCCTCGAGGCCCACTCTCTTACCCCAGCTCCCCCAGAGAGTGCCAGGAGTGCCATGCCAGTGGCCTCCTGGTGGACCTGTGTCTTGAATGAACTTTGGAGGTTCAGGTTGGTGGGTGTGACCCGGGTGGGGTAGGGAGAACCAGCGCTGGTGAGATGTGCCTGGCAGGCACCTGGGGACAGAATGGCTGTCTCCTGCAAGCTGACTCCTAGGGTTTCTGGAGAGCACCTTCCCTCGGGGCTGAGGAAGGAAGCTGGTTCTTTTCTGGGGTGTTCCTCTAGCTGGTGCGGTGCTGGGGATTTCTAGATGATTCATAGTCTTTCTGGATGCTGCCTGGCTTTCCCGGTCCCTGGGAATTCTGCAGGGCAGATCCAAGCAGAGAACACCCCCCTCTTTTGTTCTTTCTTGCCTCATTTTGGCTACCATGAAATCCTCTCTAAGCAATTTTGACCCTTTATTTTCTCCGAGCCAGGACTCTGCTGAACCTCTTGGCTTCTGGTAATAACCTCCCCCAGAGTCAAGACCCCATGCCCTCTGGTCCTAGTGCAGAGCTTACTGGACCAGAGATAGATGTGGAGTGGGGTTAGGCAGCCCCCCCCTCCAGGGCTGCTGCCTTGAGCATCTTGCACAAAATGCCCCTTTGTCCAGCCCTCGCCCAAACCTATGCGCCTCAGTGATGTCATGATAGAGACCCGGTGGGGAGGGAAGTTTCATGGGCCAAGAAGATCAGAAATGCAGCTGAGAAGGTGGCTCAAAATAGCGCATGGAGAACAGGCTTCTGCTTGACAGGCTGACAAGGATGTGCCTGGAGCCAAACACTTTTCTTTGAAAGCTCTGTCTCCTTCTAATTATGGATCTGTCAAGGGGAAGAGAAGCCAGCGTCTGCTCGACCCCATTGACCCTTCACTTAACGTGGAGACGAGAAAGGAAAGCTCAACCCCCATCAGCGGGGCCCACGCCCCATTGAGAAGACATCTGCCCCCCCCCCCCAGCCCTTGCAAGGGGACAGGAAGTGCTCTTTGCCAGGCCACTTGTTTCCTTCTAGACGGTTAAGAGAGCTCACCTGTGTCCCCAAGCAGGGGCAGGTCCAATGGAAAGAACAGGGACCTTCTCCACATCCAACAGTTGGATGAGATGGAGGACTTGCTGGAAACTTCTCTGCCATCAGGGACTGACTTCATGCCCTTTGTTTATATGCAGGCCAAAATGAACCATATCCTCTGATAATTTTTTTAAAAAGATTTATTAACTCATACACAAAATTTATTCTGAGAGGATTTAAATTTAGTCTAATTTGATAACCAAATTATTCAGAGTTAAGACCACACTTTCCTTGTACAGAGCGCTCACTTCTGTGTCTTGAGGGTCTAGAACGTAGCAGGCCCCCAGTGCATCTTCTTGAATGTGTGGCTGGCAGTGGTGTTATAAAGGTGAACAGTGAGATTTGTCCAACGAGGGCCTCCCTTTCCAGGCAAGCAGGGTGTGTATTAATCTTGTTCTAGAAGAAGAATTTACACGTCAGAAGATTTGGGATAGGGGTGTGAATGGGAGGGCAACAGAACTGGATCACTGTAAGCATAACCTTCCTTGAACTTCCAGGTAAAAGCTTAATATATATATTTACACAACTGACTTATCTCTTGGCACTTCTAGCCCCTAGATTGCAGCTTCCCCCAGGAGTGTCAAACTATGGGATGCTCTAGTCATAAGCAGACGCCAGGGCCATCCTTAGATAGTGGATGGTGGGCTGAGGGCCTGGGCCTACATGGCTTCTCTCCTTCCTCCCTCCTTCTCTCCCTTCCTGCCACAAAACTATTGAGCAGCCACTCTGTGCTGAGTCCTCCACAGACCCTGGAGGGACCGTGGGGAATGAGACAGACATGGTTCCTCCCTACGGGGAGTTTACAGCTTAGTGGTGCAAAGAGACAATAAATAAACAGCTATAATTTCAGGTTGCGTTACAAAGAAAAATGAAACTGGGCAAGGGAATGGAGACAGATGAGAATCAGAGAAGGCCTTTCTGAGGAGAGATGACATTTGAGTAAGAGGGCTGTAAGAAGTGAGGGAACAGCCATGAAAAGTTCCCTGAGAAACAGTCCCAAGTGGACAGAACAGCCCTGAGGCAGAGACTGAGGTCGGAGGTGTAGCAGGAAGGCTCGTGGGACGAGAGTGAAATGAGCCAGGAGAGAGTGGGGGCAGATGAGTATAAAGAGTGGGCCGGATCATGTAGGTCATAGAGACACCTGGGACCCATTATTCAAGGGCTTTAGTCTGGGTTTGGAAGTATATTAATTCTTCTGTTCAGAGAAGTAGGTAGATATATAAGTAGATGATAGATAGGTAGGTAGGTAAGTGGGTAGGTAGAGGGAATTGGCTCACACAATTATGGGGGCTTGGAAGTTCAAGGTCTGCAGTGAGCTAGCTGGAGACCCAGAAGAGCCAACGGTTAGTTCTAGTCCAAATCTAAGTCTAAAGGCAGAAGAAGACCAATGGCCTAGCTCAGTAGGACGTCCACACAGAGAGAATCTCTCTTACTCAGCATTTTTGTTCTATTCAGGCCTTCAACTGATTAGATGAGGCCCTCCCACCTCAGGGAGGGCAATCTGCTTTACTCAGTCTGCAGATTCCAGTGTTAATCTCATCCAGAAACACCCTCACAGACACAGCCAAAATGATGCTCCACCAAATATCTGGTCTTAGTCAAGTTAACACATAAAAATTAACCGTCACCCAAGGTGGCACAAACCAAGGTCTGTGGAAGAGAAGAGAGCCTGGGTAGGAGTGATAAGAAGGGCTGCCGTATATGAGAAGTCAGCTTCCATGGCATCCACTGCCTGCCAGGCCCTGGAAGTGAGGGTGGGTGGGGGCAGGTGTCCAAGCTGCCAACAGAGTGTTCAGGGCACCTCACCTGTCAGAGAACCCACCAGAATTCCAGCTGGAGAAGAGATGGCTGCTGTCCCGTCCTGTTCTCTATGGAGGGCCTGTGTTCTTGATTTCGATCTCTCCCTGAGGACACAAGAGAGGCTCATAAATTGGAGTCTGTTTCCTGTCACCCATTACCCGACACTCAAGACACCTTTCAGGAATCTGTGATGCTACGTTTGGGCAAAATTCAGTTCTCATTCATTTTCTGAAGCCCCTGCCATCCTGCAGCCTCCAGAGAGAATCCTCCCCGAATACATTCTGAGTTCAGGCTTCTCTCCTATTAGGCCTGGGGAAAGACAGTTTAATCTGAAAAATTACTTGAATGTTATCAGAAGGGGCTCTCCAATTCTGAGCATTTTTAATAGCCAACACGCATTCCTTTCCCAGTGCAAAGAAGAAAGATTTATTCCGGCCAGCTTATCCCAAGTAAATCTTGAGTATCTCAATTTTACATTTTAACGAGAAACAAGCACTTTATAATAACCGCTCAGATTAAACTCCAGCATACTCGCAAACCATTAACCTGAAGGAATTGTAACGATAAATTAAACATATTAATGAAGCTGTACTACAAGCTCAAAATTTGTTAGGTAAATTGTAGCATTATTAACAACCAACTCGACTTATCACAATCTATCAGTGGAGGGGAATGAACTAAAACAGTGATTACATGACGTGCAAACCCTGCCAGAATAAACAAAAACAGAAATGATTGTTAACAGAAAATGCAGGTCCGCTAGAACATTTTCACGGGAGTGTCGAACCTGGCAGATCTTTTACATTTTTCCTTTTGCTCTCCCTCCCATCCTCCCTCCTCTCCTTGCTGCTCCCTTTCTGTTCCCCTTCCCTCTCCTCTTAGGAGGATCTTAGAGTCCAGATTTGGGGTTTACTGCTCAGCATCCTTGGCCTCAGTTGTCCACTAGCTTTGTGGAGGGAGCCAGGTTTTTGTAACTATCAATTTCTCCAGGGCCCCTGTTACCCGTTGCTTTCCTGTCCCTGATTGCCCTGCATGGCTCAGCACAGCCCAGCTCCGTCTCAGTCTTCACGTTGTGATTATTTGCCGCTGAATTCCTTTGCACCTCTTAGAGAATCGCAGGATGTTTGTTGGGACCACAGAGATATGAGGCCCTCACTTCCCCATGAGGGAGCTGAGGCACGGGGGGTGAGGGGACATAGCTTTCCCACGGGCACCCAGATATAAAAGTGGCAAAGAAAACAGAGCTTGTCAGCCTTCCCATCATGACCTATCTGTACATGAGAGCACAAATTTTGCAATCTCAGGCTCGGAGATTTTTGCAGAGCCCAGTGGACTGAGTGGTCGCAGTCTGAGGATGGACTATAGGGGTCTAGCAGGGGCATATCCACCCATGGCCCAGAGGAGTCCCAGGGCGAAGTCACCCTGATTTGGAAGGAGGGTCTGCCTAGAACTGTCATGAAAGATTTCAGATGGATCTTAGGTCAGGCCTCTGGGTTGGGGGTTTGGGGTTGAAGAATTTGGGGACACTGATGCCTACCTCCTCAGGTCACTGTGAGGATTAGAAGAGATGATACAAGTACTATTTACTCTGTAAAACTAAAATCTGAATGGGCCGTATGGTCTCATGGTGATTATTACTGGCACGTCAACACACCCCTTCGTCACATTGTTTGAAGAAGAACTGAGTAAAAATTAATTATTCCCACCATCAACTTCACCTCTTCCCATCCATCATAGGTAAACTAAGGCAATTCCCCAATGTAGGGGCAGGATGGAAAGAGAAAGAGAAGTGTTGGGACAGTAGAAAGGACAGGAGAGGTGAGGGGGTTGGTTGGGGAAAGAAAGCAACTGTGAGAGAGAAAAGCTTTTTGCTCTCTTTGGCTGGAGTAGGAGTCTGAGCGTCTGTGTCGGCCAGCTTAACCCAGCCGGTGGGAGCCTGAGAAGCCAGCAGATGGAGACGGGTCCTCAGGCACCTGAGCCAGTGCTGGGGGCACACCCAGAGGAGCTGTGCAGACCTCGGTGCTAGAATTTGGGGGTCTCCTCTCACACTCCCTGACCAGACAGCTCCATGGGCCCACGGGGCATGTGTCTGCTGGGCTTCATGAATCATCCCCTGGCTCTCAGCAGTGCACACATACAGGTGTTTTACAGCCAGATCGGGGGTGGGGGGCGGGAGCGAAGACGGCTGGACAAGGCGGGATCACACCTCAGGGGTCGCCTGAGTTATGAGGCTTTCCATAGATCTCTTCCCTCCATGAGTTTCCATCATGTCACCCAGTGTGCTTCATCGGTGCCAGGGGAAAATTCACCAATATAAGTGAGCCCCCTCCCCAACCCTTGTATTTCTGATCTTAAGGCCCCCCTGGCTTACACTGTCTAGAGGGGACCCCCAAGAGGTGATCCATCAACATTTCTATTTAAAGCCTGAAAAGATCTATAAGTCGCAGGAAGTTGTACCCCAGAACAGTGATATCCAAACCCAGTTTTGTGACAGCATGTCCTTCTGAGTGTCTCTGGTTGATTTGAAGGGTAACTCAGTGATCTCCTACGTCCCCAAAGCAAAATAAGTCACAATAGTTTTAAAATGCATGTAGCCTATGATGTGCTTAAGAAGAGTGGGTGTTTTAAACTAAATGGGCAATAGTGATAGAGCGACAGTTCCTAATGGCCAGGCACTGTTTGGGGTTTGAGCCTGAAGAATGATGCAGAGGCTGAAACGGAATCCGACGCCCTTGCTGGGGAGGGTGCTGTGGTCCAGGCCACTCGGCCAGCTACCTTCTCCTGTATCCTGGTGCTCCATCTCAGAGAATGGAGGTGAATGAGGCAGCCTTTTTAGGAGATTTGAACTCAGGCCTTTGCCTATCTGGTTTCCACGCTAAATGCAACTTGTGTCTCAGACACCAGAGTGCCTGCATGCAAACATTTCCCTATTTCTTGGTCATGTTCCTTTTTCCTCACTGTATTCGGTTTAGTTGCATGTTTTTTTTCTTCTCACTATGATTCTACTATAATTGTGCCCAATTTGGCGACTGGAAGAAAAAAGGTTTGGGAACTGGGTGGTAATTTGCCCAGACATCGACACAGTTGGACAGATAGACAAATATACCAGCTTCTGCTTGCGGCTACCTTCTTCTGGGGGTGGAGCTCTAGGGCTTTTACGCCCCCTGCTCCCCACATTGGCTTCCCCATGCTCAGCTGGGCAGTCTCACCAGGGACATGTAACTGTGCTGGGAGGTGGGTCACCTGTACACAGGCCTCCCCAGTATTCGCGCCTTGGCTCTCTCCAAAGTGCTTTCTGCACCTCCCCACCCCCAGACGATAGAAATCTTTAAAATCTTGTCTTGAATGTTCACCGGACTCCAACACATGTCTCCAGGGCTCCCTCCTGCCTGTCGATCTGCCTTCCTGCAGGTCTGTCTGCTAGTGTCTGCCGGCTTAGCAAACACACGTGGTGCACCAACACTTCAGCTCAGCGTTGCTTTGAACAAGCCCTACCAGGGGGGCAGAAATGTGGAGAGCAGATGTCAGAGGTGACCCACCTTCTGCTGTTTACAGAAGTTGCTCATTCCCCAGGTTAGGGAATGTGTACAGAGACTGTCACAGCCAGGGCAATGAGCAATCCAAGGGGTTGTCACCGGTATCTCTCTGGGAATTGGACCATGATTTTCTAAAAAAATAATAAAGCTTGCCTAGAACACAGACACGCTAGGGTAGCTGTAGATCTTACGTTCACGCAGTTCCTGGGTTTGACATCCTTGCCTTCAGCAGCTTGGCAGATAGAAAAATAGCAGTTTGTTTTGTGTGTGATCAGAGCTAACTTAACCAACCCCTGCCAAGTTCTTCTCTTTGTCAAGAGAAAGAGCTGGAAGGAAGTGAAGGCCTCATAAGTGTGTGTGAGGGGTAGTGGGATAGCCAGTTGAGGCGAGACAGTGAGGAAGAAACACTGAGAGAAACGCTGGCCCCTGGCTGTGGAGGGAGTGATGTCCCGCATCCCACAGCCTCAAGGACGGGGGTGGGGGGGAGTGGCTGGGGGAGGGAGTGCTAGGATCAAGGAGATTTGGGGCAACCGACCATATAGCCAGTTGCTGCTCTCCCTGGGGACCCTCTTGTGTGCCCTTCTACTTGGGTAGTCATTCTCATCTTTAGTGAGAGCACTAGATTGCCTAGAGGCCTTGTTGTATACAGATGGCTGGCCTTGCCCAAGAGTTTCTGATTCCGCAGGTCTGCAATGAGGCTGGAGATTTTGCATTTCTAACCAGTTCCCCGATACTGCTGATCTGAGCCCACATGCTGAGAACCAGAGAAGCCAAAAAGCTGACTCGCTTTAAACTTCTAATCCAAGGAGTCACAAGGGGCTATGTGTGAGCTGGGCTCTCCTACTGTGCCCACTGAAAAAAATCCCTTTATTCATATGAAGTGCTCGGGGAAGCACTGAACCCCTCAACCTGCCCCTGTCTTTCAATCAGAAGGTAAGACACAAGAGGAGTACTTTCAGTATGGGGTGTGGTAAATTGAATTGTATGCCCCCAAAAGAAACGTTGAAATCCCAGCCCCCAGTATGTGTGAATGTGACCTTATTTGGAAATAGAGTCTTTGCAGAATGTGATCAAGTTATTTAGATGTAACGCAGGTCATGCTGGATCAGGCTGGGCTCTAAATCCAAGGACGGGTGTCTTCGTGAGAGAGAGGAGTGGGAGATTCGGACACAGGGACAGGGAGACACAAGGAGAATGTCATGTGAAGATGGAAGCAGGGACTGGAATTCCACCACCACAATCCGGGAATGGCAAGGGTTGCCGGCAGTCACCAGAAGCTAGGACCAACCTTGCGCTTTCAGGGAGAGCATGGCCCTACGACAACTTGACCTCAGACCTCTAACCTCCAGAACTCTGGACAATACATTTGTGGTTTGAAGCCACCCAGTTTGTGGTATCTGTTATGGCAGCCCTGGCAGACTACCCCTTGGGGGCTCCAGAGTTTGCTTGTGAACACCCAGCAAGACCACGTCGGGTGGGTCTTTTGTCTGCTGGCTTTTGGGGGAGATGCCTCATTCTCAAGCGTATCTGTGGTTCAGCCTTAGGTTACTTGACTGTGGAACCTCTCTCAGAGGACACCAGAGGAACAAAACTTTGCAGGGGCAATGGCATTCGGTGGCTGGGAAGGCAGGGGATGGAGAGTGGGGGACAGTCCAGCAGAGCACCTTGACCATCAAGTCAGGGGAGGGTGCTAGCCTTTTCAGGAGTTTAGACAGAGGGAAACAAGGCTAGGATGACAGCTAGGCAGTCTGAGAAAACCTCAAGGAGAAGCCCGATGATCTCAGAGCACCAGGAAATGAACACAGGAAGAGACGAGTGGTCTCGTGGATGCAGAGCTTCAACTTCGTGGTGGAGGAATGCAGTGGTCATGTGGTCATGTGCTGATGTGTGTGAATAGGAAACAGGTGGAGGGAATTAGAAATCGAGTGAGGCCTGAGAGCAGATTTTCGTATGAGGAAGCCCTCATCACAGTACCTGGGCTCCTATTTCTCAATTTGGGGCTCCCTGGCCACTGCATGGGACTCACGCTGGTGCTTTGTTTGAAATGTAACTTCCTGGGCTCCACCTTGGGCGCACTGAGTGAGAACCCGAGTGGGCAGTTCAGGGAAGCTGCATTTTCGCAAACTCCGCAGGTCGGTTTCATGCCCACGAAGTCAAAACCATTGCCTCATAAGTGTTAATTTGGCTTTCCCTTTTACACTAGATAAAATTAGGGGAAATACGGAGCAACACAAAAGAGAGGGAGAGGAGACTGGATTTCAGAGGAGTTTTGGGGTAACTCTCCCCTAAATTGTCTTGCCCAGGATATCTGGGTGGGCCACCCGGGGGTGCCTGTGGACACCTTTTTTCCCAGAGTTGGGCCAGTCCCTGGCGTTGCAGGGCCCAGCGCTACGCGACTGGAATCGCGGGCCTGTCGCAGCTCTGCCACCTACTGGCTGTAGGAGGAGGTGCAGGATTCGGGGAGTTCTCGCTGGTTACAGAGCAGCTGGAGGAAACGCATGCCCATCGCTCACCCCGGCCTCTCCAGCCCCAGGAGACGGTGGCAGCAGCAGCTGTGGGCTCACCTGTTGTCACATGTGCAGATGCATTAGATTTCTCCTTTCAGGGACGGATGAGATGGGGGGGCTAAAATTGGAGGCGTGGGGGGAGAAGCAAAAAGCAAACCGCCCAGCGAGGACCAGAGGCTCTGAAAAGACTTCCCCTTCCTCCTTCCTTCCTGTTTTCCAGTAAAGAACACGGGGGGTAGGGTTAGTGAGAGTTGTGGAAACAGGGGCTCTGCAGGGGGGGAGGAAAAGGCAGGCAGCTGAGGCTTCCTGGCTGGGCCCCCAGGAAGGGGGGGAGGAAGGAGGGCGTGAGCAGAGGCTGCGAGCTGGCCCTCCCTCAGCGGGGCTCCCCTGGGCAGGGACTGCTAACACACCCTTTCCTGAGGCTCTACCTGCCGGCCAGTAGGTCAGTATTCTGTGCCTCAGTGTCCCCTTTAGAGAGCAGATGGGGCTGTGGCGTGAATAAATGGATGCCCTTGCCTTTAGAACCCTGCCACGGTGTTAGGCCCAAGTGTGACCTTCTCTTGTCCCCAGGAGGGTAGGAATGTGCTCAGCTGTCACCTGTCTGGCTATGAAGGACTCCAGAGCCCCCGAAGTTGCCCCCTGCCTACCTGCCCTCCTGTCCACCCACCTGCAGGGCCCACTTGTGTGCAGAATGAACTTCTGACCTCACCTCATCAGGGGCCATGACCTTATGTCAGAACCACTCGGGGTTGAGTTTCATTGACCGGGTTGCCTCAGGCCTTCAGGGAAAACAGATCAGCAGAACAGAGCCATTCTATCCCCGGGAGTCAGGGATTCTCACACTCCCCAGAAATCTGCGGCCTGCAATCTCCGCCCACCTGCCCACCCCTTCTCTCTGCCGGTTCTCTTGTGTTCTGCACCCCCAGCTCTTGGCTTTCCTCCCTGCCCCTTTCTGAAGCTGCCTGTAACCAGAGCCAGCTGAGGGAGGGAGCGGGCAGGAGGGTCTGTTGGGAGCTGGTGTCCAGGCAGAAAGTGCTGTCCTCGCCTGTGGTGCCCTACTTTGCCATGGCTGCGCAGGACTTGGTCACTGTGTAATGACTCTGGGTCAGCAAGGGCAAGCAGATGGACACTGGATGCCACAGAGCATGCGCAACCAGGGCGAGCTTTGGATCTGGCTCTGCTGAATCGCAGACCAGTGGATGCAATCCAACCCCACACAACCCCACACAACACAGCACAACATAGCCCAACTCAGTGTAACTCAAACCAACCTCACCCAACACAACGCAAAACAACTCAACACAACACAACACACAACAATACAACACAATACAGACCAACCCAGTCCAACGCAAACCAACCTAACCCTACACAACACAACCTAACCCAAAGCAATGCAATGCAAAAATAACTGAACTCAAGCAACAGGCAGCTTTGTAGCACCCTATATACTTGTCTCCCTCTCACTGATGGAACTGGGGAGGCGGGGGACTAAGCAGTGGATTGTTCTGGTCACACCCCTCCCTTACTTACGGGATTGTTAACAAGGGAACACGAAGTCAGCGTGGTCAGGGCAGTGGGCTGAGGAGTGGAGACCTGATGAAACTGCGATGGTGACATGAATGTGGTTAATCTTTTAACATCTGGGTTTTTATTCTTTATCTGTTGAAGGGCTGGGGCCTGAGGACACTTTCCTAACCTGGCCCATCACACCAATGTGAGTGAGCACTGAGACAGTGGACACGAAACACTTTCTGAAGTTTGAAGTGCTGGACTGTTGTTGGTTGAGTAACTGCTTTATAGGCCAGAGTTAAATCTATGTTTAAAAGCTTGGCCTGACCCAGCCTGGCCTCGCTCAACAGTTGAGCATCGACCTAGGATCCAGGAGATCACAGTTCGATTCCTGGTCAGGGCCCATGCCCGGGTTGTGGGCTCGATCCCCAGTAGGGGGCGTGCAGGAGGCAACTGATCAACGACAGCTCTCTCACTGTTGATGTTTCTATCTCTCTCTCTCCCTCTCCGTTCCTCTCTCTGAAATCAATAAAGATTTCTTTTATTTTTTTTTAAAAAGCTTGGCCTGGAGGCCAGTGAGAATTTGAGGTCTCTACCCCATAGAGACTCGATCAAGGAAATGCTAAAATAAAATGCTGTTACTAAGTCCACCATTTCCCATGAATCTAAGTTGGTTGATTCCATTTATATTAAGAATATCAAAGCTTTCCAAAAATCCAGTTAGAGAGCTGGTGGGGAAGAAATGTGTTGTTCCCTTAACCCAAACACAAGAAGTTGGCTATAAAAGAAGTGGATGAGTCAGTATGACCCACCTCCCAACACCAGGTCGGCAGCTTCACTCACAGTAGGGGAGCAGTGTCTCGTATTTTAGTTGTCTGAGACAGTAAGCAGATTCTCACCTTTGTGGAAGGAATGAAAGTGTTCATCTTCAAGGGTCTTGTAGCAGGTTCTCCAAGTTGGGAAAGTGGGGTGAGGATTATTATCTGTTTTACAAAAGTCAGATTCTGATTATATCAGATTACACTCCCCCTTTGCCTGCAGATTAAAGCCCAGTGCTTTGAAGAGCACTCCTGGGTCTCTTGTCCCTGCATCAGCCTACGGTCCAAGCTTCCCCCTCACATGTCCCTCTAAGGCACATGCCCTGGCTGTCACCAGCCTCTTTCTCTACCCCTGCCTTTGCTCATGCCACTGGTCCCAGGGCACGTCCTTCCTGGCCGTTCCTTCTGTTTGAATAATACCGTCCTTTAAAAGCCAGCTCAGATTGTCCCTATTCTGTGAAGTGCCCTCCTCACATTAATGATTCTTCCCTTTTCATGGCCTCACACAGCCCAGTATCTCTATGTACTTCATCCAGGAGGAGCGTGGTGTGTAGGGCAGGGCATGTTGGCAGAAGATCTGGTAGAAAATTCTGAATGTACCACTTGTTAGCTGTATTGACTTTAGGCATGTCATTGAACTTCTCTGAGTCTTAGTTTATTTACACATAAAATGTAAATAAAACAACCTCATGAGAATTGTAGCTCACATATTAAATCCACAAGAGTTTAGTGTGCACCTACTATGTGTGGTGTGAATTAAATTGGAAAATAAATGCGAAACTGCCTTCTAAATTGTGTTTTGTATCTTAGTTGTTTTAGGCAAGAAACTCTTGAGGGTGGGAACCAGCCAAATTCCCTTTGAATCCTTTGTAAGGTTCTCTTTGAGTCCTCTGTGATGGGGTATTTCACACAGTAGGTGCTCAATTAACGTTCAGCAATGGTGTGAACTAAGAGAAAATGAGACTGCCAGAAGTCGCACATGGCAGGCCAGGGTGAGAGCCCCTCTGTTCTCTTTCCCAGGCCTCAGTCACAGAAATATCTCCCTTGCTCCCAGATCCTGGGACCTGCTCACCCTAGTTGCCAAATGAAAAAGTCAGGGAGGGGAAGCTATGGAGGAAGAACACGGTGTTCCACTGGATAAACAATATGCTTGGGCGGATGGAGGGTAAGATTATTCTCAATTACCTGACACCTTTACTTATGCAGTGCCTGTAATAATAATAACAATAAATCTCTCCAAAGTGCTTGCAGTCCATTGGAGGCTGAGGGAATAATTACCTGCTTAGAAATTCAGGAGGAAATTAAGTGACGTGAGACAATTTTGTGGCTGGCTTCTTTTTGCCTCGCTCACTGGGCAACACAACAAGCCGACATGAGCAGAGTCCTACAGGGCTGAAGAGGAACAAAGAGGTGTTTCCGTCCCACTTTCCCTGACCTACCCTGAGGGACTGGAAATAAAGTCAGTCAATGGACTCCAGTCTGCAGACCTGGGATGCAGGAATGTTCTGATCTAGGCCCCGGGACCTTGTGATGTGGAGGGTCAGAGGGGCCCCTCTTGGAGCCTGGAGAGTACTTACCTATTCAATCTTCTTCTCCTTTCCTGAGATTCCCCAACCCTCAGCTTCTCCACCCTTCCCTTCCTCTCCACCATTGCCTCCCTTTTCCCTCCCAGCTACTGGGGCAAATGTTGGAAGGTCCCCAAAAGCAGAAGGGAGCCAGCGACCCCTGGTGGTGGGCACTGGCATGAGGCCCACCAAAGGCGACCAAAGTAAAGGGTCTGGGAGGAGAGAGGACGGAACCACATGCTCAGTGCTCAGTGTCCTTCACTTGGGGTTGAGTCTTAGATCAGTGCAGAAGATAAACCCTGAGATTTATATTTTTTATTTTTTTTCAATGATAGGTAAATTAGAATTTTGCGAGCAACCTAGACTTTGGAGAGAAGTTCCTGAACCAGCCCTAAGCAAAATGTGAAAGTTGTGGTGCAAGATGAGACTTCTCTTCAGTTCCTCAAAAATGTCCCCTGTTTCTCCATCCCAAACCATCCCGGTGTGTGCTGTTCTCTCCACTGACCTTTCACGGGCACTCTTATTCTCTCCTGTCATGGAAGAATTGGAGCTAACAAAAAATAAATACATAGTCCATATAATTGAATAATATGGGCCTTAGAGTGTGTCTAAATTTGTCATTTTGCTGATGCTCCCGTGAGATCAGGAGGGTCTTCCACGGAGACGACTCATCTTCTGGGCTTTCTCCAGCCCCAGATCTTTCACTTTACCACATGCTAAAGGTTCGCTTCCCATTCCCCATCAGAACGTTGATATCTTAAAAGATACTTAATGGAAAGGAAAGTCTTTCAAATGCTGGAATTCAAGGATGGTGGTGACTGTGTAGAGAAGATACCTGAATAGGCGTGTGTTCCGTGTGTTCCTAAAAGTGACTGCTTATTTATTTGTAAGTTTATGCAGGTTAATGCATGGAGCCTATTTAAGCAACTGGGCTGGGAAATAGGAGAATGTCCTCATTTCTCAACTGAGCCCCTCGTGGTGGTTTGGGGGCAACATGAAGGGAAGTAGGAAAATGTGACTTTGTGTTCCCCCCTTTCGCTACTGACTTTCTAATCTATATTTTGGGATCTGTGATGTGTGCCGGGTTTGACCCTAAGAGAGGGTGAGGGCATCGGCCTGGCACAGTGGCCTAAATTCTGGCTCTGTGAAATGTTTTGTGTCATGATTTCACAGTCCACCTCTAGGATGGCAGTGACCAAAGACAAATCCTTAGCACCAGTCCTTAATGATCAAAGGCAACTAGACACAGTCACTTAGCCATGACTTCACATTCCCAGGCTCACTCTTTATTTTCTTGTCCACACCAGCATTGCCTCCTAACTTGCCCCTTGGTCCCACCATTCCCTTGGTCACCCAGGTGTGACAAGCCAGAGTGGTCACTTATTCTTCAGGCTCCACTCCGTCTACCTGTATTCTTTTCCTCAATTCCCACCGCCTGGAAGCTGGGCCAAAATGAACATCACAGTTTTTCATTGCCACTTTATTTCTAGTGTCTCCCTTCCACACCATACGATATAAAGGATTGTGTTCTGGGAACATGCAACTTCCTATAGCAGAAAGCTTTTGTACAGAAGAATTATTTTCATATAGTCCCAGACTCCTATCATGCAATCCATTCTATCTATTCACATATCCTTAAAATGCATTAAACAATACTTCAGATGCGTTTCAGAAATAAAACTTTGTGTGACCATTGTAAGCTTAATATTGATGCTGGGCTTGAAGAGAAATAATGGAAACATGAGGCTATGTTCCTGGGGTGGGGCGTGATAAGCAGAGGGGAAGGTTGGAGTTCAAGGGCCACCCCCACCCACACCCAGGAGGCCAGATGCAGAGGGAGGCCCAGGCCCAGGTTCAGTTCCTTCCGCAGGACCATCAAGAAATAATGAGTGTGACTTACCCTACTGCAAATCTCAGAGACTCACAGGCGACCAAGACCACCTTCCCTCCCTTACCAATGATGTAACTGGGAAGCATTAGTGATGAGAGACATGTCCTTTGTGGGCCGCCTGTGATAATACTGGGAAACTTTCCTTTAGCCCTGATTCTGTGCCAGGTAGTGTGCTAAATGCTTTTCATCTACTAACATATTAATTCTTCACATCAGCCAAATGTGGTAGGCACTGTTATTCTTTGCATGTTCTGAACTGAGGACACTAGGGGTTAGAGAAGTTGACTCATTTCCTGAAGGTCACGTAGCTGGCCCATGGCAGAGCTGGGTTTGGAGCCCATGTTAACGGGCCTGGAGCCCATGCACTTGATAATTCCTTGTGCAAGCCCTGAAAATAACAGTAACAGCGTAAGTGCAGCCCAAACAGAGACTTGAATATACTACTATTAATATGATAACTTATCATTAGCATATTATGTCAGCACATTGATTCCTAATATTAATAATCCAACCACTAACTCTCAGGCTCTTGTTTACTTTTGCCTTGGTCTCAGTTTCCACATCTGACCTGGGGAGAGACAACTCCAACTCCCACAGGAATGGGAGTGGCGGCTGTGGCTTCTGCCCAGTGCCTCAGAGCTGCTGGATCAATAGCTTAATTGCTGTGAAACACACGGGCCTTGGCTATGCCGTATAAATAATTATAATAACTGTGGCTGGTGACGGAGAAGATGGTTTTCCAATATCTTATTTTAAAATGCATTTCTCTACAATTAACTCTGCATACTTCTGGCGGAACAAGCGTCCCATACAGGCACTGATGTGTTTTTTCTTCAAGGCACTTCAGCCCTGGCACCTCCCACCTTTTCCAGACTCTCCCTCTCTGGGATCAGAGGTCCCCCGGCTGATTTGAGGAGGGTCTTTAGGCCTCTCAGCTGAGGGTGGAGGCGGCTTAAACCCAGGTCTCTGTGGTGTCCCTGGGATGAAGAGTGGCCAAAAGGCCCTTTGTGATATCACAGCCACACTCGCTCCTGGCCCCGGGGCCCCTCGGCCTTCCGCATCTGTGCATTCCAGCTCTGTCTGGTGATGTCATCCCCAGACAGGGTCTCCCTTCTCCACTCCAGAGTTCTCAGCCGGGAAGCCGCTCCCCACAGTGTCTCTGGGAGGGGGGGGCCCTGACTGCAAACCATTCACATGCCTCACCCCAGGCCTCATGAATTCTTGGGCTCTCATTTGAAATAGTTTCAAGTGTTTCTTTCTCAGAGTAGCTGCTGTTAAAAAAGGGGGGGGATGTGGGCCGTGGCTGCGGGGGAGGTGTGGGGAGAGAGGGTAGTTAGGTCACACTTGGCCATCTGTGAGACAGCGCGGACTAAACTGCCGCTTCCCAGAAGCGCAGGAATTGTTTCCCAGATATTGGTGAACATTGTCACCCTGGTGCACAGCATACCGACATTTATGTTGTTTGTTGCCAAGTACAGGTCTGAAGCCAGAAAACTTACCCATCTATCTGGGGCTCTACTCCCTGGCTCTGCGGGAAGTGCCTTGGGAGCGCATGGGGGCACATTGAGTCTACACTGGGAGATGGCAGGGAGAATTCTCAGCATCTAGCGATGCTGAGCTGAGTCTCGAGTAAGCATTACACACATCCCATACTTACTTCTGACCACACAAAAAATCATAGGTAGCCCAGGAGCCGGGGCTACTTTGAAACCCTTGTATAAATCCCAGGTGAGCAGTACTTGAACCCTTGCCTGTCTCTGGGCTTTGCAAGTCCATGACATTGCACTGACCCTCCACCACTCAGCCAGAAGCCAAGGGGTGCCATCCTGACCAACCTGCTTCCCCGGAGGAGGTGCCATGTAGTCAGTAGGGTAAGAGGTTAATGAGGATTTCTCGTCTCTGTTTGAGGAGTTGTGTTCTCGACTTGGGTCCTTTGCAGTAGGTAAGCAGGCCACTCTTAGCATCACAGGCACACACAGCTGTCCTTGGATGGCTCCCATGAATGGGCTGGTGCCCCAGCCTCTTGATGAGGGTGCAGGGGAAGGACCCAGAGTAGAGCTCAGCCTTCATCAGAGAGCAGATGCTGGGGTGAAACGCACTTGTCTGACACCCCCTGGGTTATTTATTTGGCAAGGAAATTGCCAAACAGGGCGTAGGGGCTAAGCAATGGGGCAGCACTGACCAGCGTCAGACGAGGGGGAACCGCTGGCTGCTGCAGCTGCGGCCCTTGGTGTTAGAAAGAGGGCTGATGGCCTTTAAGGACAGGACACAAGGAGATATTAGCTTGGGAGAGTCTCTGAGGAAGCTGGGACCCTTTTGACCTTCGTTCATTCTTGATGGAGCTCACATGTTTCGTTGTTAATTTACTAGACACCTATTAAGCACCTCCCGGGGTCCCAGAGCTGTTGGAGGCCTTGCTGGGAGCCGTGCTCTGCTCAGTTCCCACCATCACCGCGTTATCTCGTCTCTGCCTTCCTGCTCGCTAACTGAGCGCAGCTCTGTAACTGGCCACAACCAACCGTCGTACGCATTTGTGACTGCGTGTGCCAGGCACTTCAGTCAGAGCGTCTCCTAATCCGCCCGGTGAAGCTGACAGCGACCTGGAACTCAGACTCCTGAGCCCCAGATTTCAGCTGAGGGTATGGAATCAATCGTACGCATTCTGCCTGAATTTGCAAGCGTTAGTGGTAGAATAGGGACGCCAGCTTGACTGGCTACACCCCCCCCCCACCCCCCCCGGGCTTACACACTTGGCTGCAGACCTGTCTTCGAGGTGCTGACACTCTCAAGGCTAAAACGGGCCCACTCAAAGCAGGAGAGCAAAGGAGAATAGACTTGCACGCAAGCCTTGGGTGGCTGCGGGTGTGGTCGCAGGTGACGCAGCAGGAGGAGGGGATCAGAGTGGGGCAGGTGTTAGGGAGAGAGCCTTGGGACAGGTGTCCTGGGCCAGACCCAGAGGGACTGATGGGCGTGGGTTGGCTGAAAGGAAGGAGAGAGGAAAGTGGGGGAAAGAGAAGCTGCAGGGAGGTGGTGTGAACAGGGCTCCGAGTGGGACTTATTCACCCTGTGCCTCAAGGAGAGCACCGGGCCTGGCAGGAAAGGCCGTGTGGAGGAATGATTGGGGTGTGGCACCCCAGCTGCTTTGGGCGGTCAGTGCTCGGTAATTGTTGGGGTGATGGGGAGGAAATGAGGTGTTTTGAGATGGGGGCCTGGGAGGAGGCCTGCGGGGTGGAGGGTTTGGCTCTGCCCTAGCAGTCTGGTGGCATCTCATGGACAGTCTAAAGACAGAAACGATCGGGGTGAGGGTGAGACAGTGGTTCAGAGACCACAGTCTTGATCCCCAGATGGGAGGAGGTCTTGGACTTGGGAACTGGAGGAGTGGGAGCACGTGGTGCCTGGTAACCCCTGGGGTGTGAAAGAATGGGGGAGGGGAAGCTGCCCTGAGCCCTAGACAAAACCCAGGCAGGACCCACCTTCCTCGTTCAGTTAACACTCAATTGCTGAGGCCCTGCTCTGTTCCAGGCTCTGTGCTGGAAGCTTCCATCCTCTGAGTCAAGACCCAACCAGTTAGGACTCCCGAAACTCCTGTGATAGCTCAGGCCAGAGTCCACCCGTCCCCAGTCTTCTCTCTGCTCTGGTTTCCTTGGGCGCTGCAGCTGGACAGAGGTTTCCTTCTGGTTACTATACAGCTGTGTTCAGCAGCTGCTGACCCCTCTCCAGAGGAGGCAAGACTCCAGCAAGAGAGAAACGCTGACTGCACACCGCTCCTTGCACTCGATACACCTCTGTTCATTAACCCATTCGTGACTCCAACAGTTGTGGGGGGTTCAGAAAGGAGGAGATACCCCCATCTCAAAGGAGGGCACGCCGAGCCCAGGGAATGCGGGGAGGGCAGGGAGAAGTGCGACTGTCCGGAGGCAACAGGGAGTATGGAAGGGCAGTCGGGGTCCTGATTCTGGGTCTGAGACTCTGCCCCAATACCATGTAGGGCCACTGCTTCATCTTTAGGAAGTGGCCCTGCTTCTCCTCAGCATCCTGCCAGCCCTGACTGCCTTCTGCCCTGGATGGGTCCTCAGGGACGCCTCTCCTCTCCGAGAGGCCAGGCTGTGGCGCCCCACTTCCCCTCCTGTGGCTTGCCCAGGAAAGGAAAGCTGCTTTCCTTTCTGCATAAAGTGGCTGCTTTCTGAATTACACCCGGGCTAAAGCAGACTCAGGTTTCCTGGGCAGTTCCTCTAGCTTCAGGACAGCCACGTGAAGGCCTCTGGGTCCATGTTGGTAGAATGCCCAGGGGAACACCCCGTCCGTGGGCACAGACTCCTCCGGGCCTGCTCCCTGCCCTCTGTCCTGCACGGCCCCTTTTCTAGTCTATTTTGGATGGCCCAGAGCTGAACTGTGAATCTTCTCTCTTTCCAACCCCTAGGTCACCTGGTCAGATGCTGGGAGCCCAGTCTGTGGGCCACATGCTCTAATCTCTCTTCTATAAAGCATCAGGGTGCTGCTCCCACTGGGGTGGGTGGGGTCATGGGGATTGATTCATTTGCATCAATAGTAATCCCCGAAGACATTTATGGAAACTTAACTAGTACTTCCTCTCTCTGCTAAGAACTCTTGGGATCTTATCAAATTCCCAGAATAACAATATCAATGGATTGTTGTTATTTATCTCTGTTTCTCCTCGGAGGAGAGCAAAGCTCAGAAAAGTTTGGTAGGCCGTCTAAGGCCACACGATTCCTAAGTGGCAGAGGTGGGATTCACACCATCCGCTTAACCCCTGCTCTGCTGCCCCCACATTCCCTCCTGGGAGCAGAGGACTCCGGCTTTTTGTCACGTGAACTGGCGGGGTCCATCTGCCAAACACCGGGTGAGCCGATGTGTGTGGAGCTCACTGCACAGTGTGAGGCAGGAGGGGCTCTCTCTCTTCTGCACCCGTTTTCCTAGGAGCGGGAGCAGTCTGTCCAGGCTTCTTTGTGACCAGAGAGACATGGGAATCGGCCAGCCAAGGCGTGGGGTATAGGCTACTCAGATAAGGGGTGACTCAGGCCCATCTGGCTGACTCACCAAGGTTTCAAGCCTGCTCCTCGCACATGCGGTTCTCCCCCTGAGTCTCTTTGGAAGGGAGCAACGAGAGAGGCCGAAGGTAAATACTTTGCCTTTGAAACCAGCTGGCTGAACCTTTTCCTGGCCCTTTCTTCCGTCCTATCAACCATACTGACTTTCCTTTCTACTTCTTCAGTATCTTTCTCTCTTGAAGTTGTATTTATTGTTTGGGTCACCACCCAACAAGGTGGGGAAGGGACAGAAGCCATTGTCCCTGGTTTTTCTGATCCGGACAACACAAGGCACGAAGTCCTAAGGGCAACCAGGAAACCATCATTCAGCTTTAGGAGTGTGTAACCCGAGACCCAGAGGGACCCACTGTCCCGACAGTGTTTGGAAACAGGGTGCAGGATTTGTGCCCACACAGGGCCTGTCTAATTAGTTACTGTTTTACACCCTTTGCATCCCCTCTCTCCTGGCTGGAATCAGGAAATGGAAACAAAATGCCCCCATTGTGCTCTTCTAGGAGGGGCTTTGGCAACAGGAACACAGAGCAGGGCTCTGCCCACATTCAGAGCCCTGGGACCCGGGCAGGGAGCGTGGCTGGGCCATGTAAAGTCCACTCCAATGTGCAACAGGGCACCGTGGGCCGCTGGGGTCTGTGGTGGACAGTCCCAGCTCCTCTCCTGCAGCTGATCTCCCAGTTAGAGCATCCCTGACTGTCTGGTTCCTTCACTGTAAAATAAAGACCTGTATCATGAGGATGAACTAAGATGTTGGTGGATGGTTTGAGCATTTCCATTCATTCATTTTTTCAACAAATATTTATCCGGCACCTACTATGTGGTTCAAGCATTTGGGATACATCGGTGAACACAAGAGATAAAGATCTCTGCTCTTGTGGCAAGGGAGATAAACAAGGACCACAATCAATATGTTAGACACTATTTAAGAAGGCAACAGGGATGTGGGAAAGGAAAAGTGGAGCAGGGAAAGGAGATTGGAGATGCCAGAGGAGAGGGCAGGGTATGATTTTAGAAACAAAGGCACTGGGGGAAAGTCAAGCAACATTATGGGGGAAGTCTTGTTTTTAGATGTTTGGGGTTCCAGGAGTATTGACACTAAGTGAGTGCTTGGGGGGGGAACATGAGCGAGCTGTCCCTGGCAGGAGATAAACTCCCCATCCCTGAAGTCTGGTGGGAACCTGGAGGTCATTCCATCCACTGCCCTGCAAACTCAGTATCTCTTCTGTAAAGATCCCTTTCTCTAAAGAATTTCACTCCACAGCAGCGGGTGCCAACATCCGCACACCTCATACTTGTGGCAGCCCTTCTGCTGGCCTGCCTCTCCCTTCCCGGGCCCTCCTTTCTCGAGAGGACCCCAATCACCTGCCCTCCATCACTTTGTCAAAGGATTATGAAGGGGGGTTCTAGAGCGTTCATGTGTGTGTTTGTGTCCGTGAGCACATATGTGTGTCTACTTGTTCCAACTATGGAAACTGAGGCTCAAAGTTAGATCATTCATTCACTCATTCATTCATTCATTCAGAAAGAAGCGCCTGTTGTGCTCTTGATGCTGGCACTCTATGTCCTGTTCACACTTCCTTCCTCCTGCTTTTCAGCCAGTGTGGCCAGGGGCTGACTGATAGTGACCAGGGTTGTGGCACTTAGAGCCTTTGGGGCCAACTGAATAGAAGATCCAGAAGGTTTATTATTCCCCCCCCCCAAGAGACACCCTAACCCTCTAGCTTGCTGGAGAAGTAGCCCCGTCACTCGTTTCCCACCAAGGATACTCACCTGTACTTCTGCCTCAGTGGGTGGCAGCTTGAAGCCAGGACAGAGAGCCAGGTCAGGTAAGAGAGCTGAAGTCCTGCGCTCAAGGCTCTGACAGGAGGAGCAGAGCCTGGCCCGCCCCCCTTGAGCACCTCACCTGCCTCCTCTTGTCCGCACCCCCACCAGCCACTACACCATGTTGTAAACGGACTGGTCTGCAGGTACCTGCAGGAGCCCCTTGGGATTCTGAGCACTTCAGAAACTTGCCTGAGTGAGAAACAGGCCTAACTCGGGCTCCGGCACCCCTCGAATGTGGGGTGTGCCTCTCCACAAACCACGCCATCCCTGCCTCTGTGACGGAGGCTTAACCACCCCCCTCCCCTCCCGACACCCACACCACCAGGTGGTTTGAGGTTTGAGGGTCTAGATGGAGAATTCAGAGTGGCCCTAAGACATTAGTCCCCAGGTTTAATCTGCTCCCAGCCTGCATCTCCAGTTCTGGTTCCGTTTCCCCCGCCTGCTAGATGACACCCCATGGTCACCCCCCTATGCCTGGGCCCAGCCTAGAAACCTGGCTGTTGTAGACCTTGACCGGGAAGTTTGGGGGGGAGGTGAGCGGAGCGAGGGAAGGGGGACTCCGAGGTGGCCCGCACCTTTAAAGATAAATAGCACTGTTTGCTCATTAGGGAGATTATGCCAAGCAAGGCGGCAGCCAGAGCGCTCTAGTGCAAGCATCTGCCTGCTACTGGGAGACGATATTTATTGTTCAATCCTTCAATGGATGTAAATAAACAGCCTGGCCCAGATAGTGTTCCAATAAACAAACACGCAGCTGCCAGGAGTTCCCCGGATGGCTGACCTTTGTGGAGGCCACGCTGCTGATGTTTAATAGCAGGCTGCCTGGCAGCGCAGACACTCACCGTGCCAGGGCTGGAGAGGGCGGCGGTGCTGGCTGCTGGCTGGGCTGGAGGGAAGGGGGCTGCGCTGCCTAGGACGACCCCAGGCTGGAGACCCAGTGCTCAGGAGGTGGGGTGGGGTGGGGTGATGGGAGGACGCCTGTGTGTGCCCCTGTCCCTGGGAGGCCACATGGAGGGGATGGTGCAGTGCTCGCTGACCGCTTTGAAGGAGGGTCCTGCCTAATAGGGGCAGGACCGATTCTCAGTCATTACGTCCTACTGTGGCCTCATCTTTACTGAGGTACAGTTGACAAATTAAAATTGTGTATGTTTAAGGTGCAGGACTTGCTGTTTGATGTACATAGACTGTGAAATAATCGCCTCAATCAAGCTAATTAACATATCCATCACTTCACACTGTTACCATTTCCTTTCTTTTGTTCGTTTTTTTTTTAGGAAAACACTTAAAACGCACTGTCCTAGCAAATTTCAAACCTACAGTACAGTGTTTTAGAGTGTGGGCACAGTGCTGCACGTCAGAGCCCCAGAACTTCCTCGGCCATGGCTGGTAACATTCATCCATCAGCAGACACGCAGGCTGTTCCCTCGTCTTGACTGTTGTGAATAACTCAGCAGGTGTTAAATAATGACACTCTTCCTTGTGATTGGCACTTAGCTGTGTCCCCAGATCCAAGTGCCCCCCATTTACCCCCAGCAGTGTTACCTGGTGCAGCTGGGAGCCTCTAAAACCCCCTGATTCCGCAGCAGCTCTTCTGACTGGCTGGTCCCCTCCCAGAGCAGTTGTGGAATATTTGACTATTACGAGGAACAGGGAGTTCCTGCTGAGTGACAGCCTAGATCAGAAGCGAGCCCACACAGCTGTGCATTATGGCTTCTTGGACTGACCGTGACCATATAGCCGGTTCGAGCTCACAGCCTGTGAGCTCCAAAAAAGTGCAGACGATGGGTTGTTATGCTATAATGAACGTCCTAAGAGACACAGGGTTGTGGGGGGCAGTGGAGTGGGGAAGAGCTCAGCAGAGAGCACCCTAGCAGGGTGGTCACCAAGCCAATAACCTAGAATGGCACTGCTCAGTATGGTGGCCTCTGGCCATCTGTGGCTACCAAGCGCCTGAAGTGTGGCTGGTCCAAACAGAGGTCTGCTCTATGTACTTCAGGTCTCAAAGAATTAGCATGAAGAAATGAATGCAAACTATCTCCTTAACAATTTTTATACTGTATACATGTTAAAATGCTAATATTTGGAGACATTGGTTAGATACAATAGATGATTAAAATCAGTTTTTCCTGTTTCTTTTTCCAATGTGACCCCTAGTAGAAACTTTAGTCTTGTATACGTGGCTGGTGTTGGTTTCTGTTGCCCAGAGCTCATCTAGAAGAACATTCCACTGTCCTGAGGTGAAGCCTGAAGGACCCCCACCCCCACAGGGAACACAGTCATACCCGTTCTCAGCAGGACAGCTCTGTGTGAAGATGGCCACGTTTCCCCGGACCCCGCTCTCCATGCTATTGCTCTTCCTGCCCTCTGCCACTGTGTTATGTCTATAAAATCTGTTAGGAACACTCATTTCCTTACTCAGACCAGTCTTCCTAGTGGCTTAGATTTTTTTCTCCTAAGGTGGCTTTTTAATGAGTCTATTATCACCCACCATGTATTTTATTCACCAAACTGTCATAGTTGGTGGTGCTGGGATACATGCTCCTTTGAGCCTCGCTCGGGGCTGGGCTGGTAATTCCTGGTTGCACTCTAATCAGTCAGCCAGGTCTTCTGGGAAGAAGGCACCGAGGCCTGTGAACACCCGTTGTAGCATTTGCCACTTGGCCTTATTTGTGTGAAACCTGAGCCCTTCAGGAGAAGGCCTTCTGGAGGGCAGGGCTGAGACTCACCCATCCTCCCTGGAAGCCTGGAACGCAGTGGCCATTCCAAAATGCATGTCCATGATGAATGAGTGAGGCTTGTCACTCTGTCAAGGGACACGTAGGGTTAGGATGTGGTTTCTCCTTGGTGTCAGCCTCAGAGAATAACATCTCCTAAACAGCCAAATTTACATCAGTGGCTTCTTTATATTTCCTACCTTAAAAAAAATCAATTGCTGTTCTCTCCTTTCTCACTGCTTAGGTGACCCACCAGTATTGTCCACACTGTAAAATAATAAGTGTTATTGGTCCTAATATGTGATAATAAATCCTGTTTGTTCTAAGCTGTCACTTTCCAGCCTGAGGGTGGCCCCTGCCTTTGGTGGCTAAACCATAGCCACTGGCCATCCTGTCGCCTTTGTTGGCCTTTCTTGTTGCCATGAGTATTAGGAACAATAAGTGGGGACACAGAGTTAGCCTTTCCTGATCCTGCCTCTTGCCTTGACCATACCTTATCCTACCGTGATCAGCTAGGGGTCCCTCATCTGATTGGCAGAATGTGAGTTTGATTTTTCCAGAGGGAGTTCATAATTTATTTAATAGTTACTTGCTTTTCTCCATCTTTATTGAAGTATAATTGACAAAATTGTATATAAATTGTATATATTCGAGGTATACAACTTGATGTTTTGATATATATATTATAAAATAACCACCACAATTGAGGTAATTAACATGCCCATCACTTCACATATTACCATTTTTATTTTTTTTTCCGTGATGTGAACACTTAAGGTCTACCATCAATGCAAAGAATGTTCAAACCTGTTAAGAATTGTTATGAGTTTATTTGAACCAAAACTGATGACAGTGGCTGGGAAGCAAGATCTCAAATGCTCTGGAAAGAGACAGTTTTGCAGTTTCTTTTATGCATTTGAAATGAAAGAGGGAAGGTAAGGAAGGTTACAGGAAGTTGGGAGAAAGCAAAGTGGGGATTGGTTTACCGGACAGCTAACAAGATTATGTGCTCTATAGAGGGCGGTGATGCTTATTTCTTACACTTGTTAATCTGGATGCACCGGAACCTGGACAGGGGGTGCTTAAGGCAAAGATAAACCTTTTACTAAAAAGTCATATGCCTGGGGCGTGACAACCCACCATGACCTGCCCAGTTAGGACTTCATGCTGTGAGGCTGGTTTCCATAGAACCCCCTTTTTTTTGTTACACTATCTTCTTAGCAAATTCAAATATACAAATCAGTATTTTGAATTATAGTTACCAGACTGTACAGTAGATCTCCAGAACTTTTTCATCTTCAACTAAAACTTTGTACCCTTTGACCACTATCTTGCTGTTCCTGCTCTCAGCCCCTGGCAACCGCCATTCTACTCTCTGCCTCTGTGACTTTGACTATTTTAGATTCCACATATAAGTGAGATCCTGCAGTATTTGTCTTTCTGTCTCTGGCTTATTTCACTCAGCACAATGTCCTCCAGGTCCATCCTTGTTGTTGCAAACGGCAGAATTTCCTTCTATTTTAAAGCTGACTGATATAAATATTTCACATTTTGTAATCCACTGACAGATATTTAGTTTTTTCCATGTCTTGGCTGTTGTAATGCTGCAGTAAACATGAGAGTGCACATATCACTTCGAGATACTGATTTCATTTCCTTCAGATATATATGCAAGAGTGAGATTGCTGGACCATATAAGGGTCCTATTCTTAATTTTTGAGGAAGCTCCATACTGTTTTCCATAGTGGCCGTGCCATATTGTATTCCCACCAACAGTATGTAAGGATTCCCTCTTCCCCACACCCTCACTGATGCTTGTCAGTAACTACTTACTGAGCACTAACCAAGTCTTGGGGACTGCCGGGCAGTGGGGCTGCTGTGATGACTGCTGGGGCATGACCTCTGCCCCCATGAGATGGTGAGACCCTCAGTCCCAGGTCTGTTCACCCACATGCAGCTCCCCCACCCCGTCCCTGCAGAAAAGATGCCCCATCTAACTGCAGTTCATCTCTGTCCTTGGCCTTCCTGCCATCCCGTGGAGCTTAGGATATTCTGCACATTTTCCTGTTCCCTCCTCCAGACCACTTATATAAAATGTTAATAAGACTAGTCATAACACCAGTGCTTGGGGAGTCCCCCAGTTCCCACATCTCCGCACAGAAACGTGTCTTTTTCTGTCTCTAACTCGTCTCTCTCTCCATGGCCAAACTGCCCAAAGTCCCACGGAGACTCGTTATTTTTTAAATACCTTTTCCTGTGGAACCTTGTCAAAGGCTTTTGGAAAACCTAAACAGCTAAGAGGCAAGTGCTGAGCTATGGAGCAGGAGACCTGGGTTCTAGTCCTGAATGTCATAGGTTTATCCTTGAATTTGGGGCAAGGAACAGAATAGCCCCAGTCGCAGTTGCTTTATCGGTAACATGAGAATGACTATGCTGGCAGTCAACACCATAAAAATTTTACAGCCGTCAGATGAAACAATGTTATTTAAGAATGCTTTGAAAGGTATAAAGCAAAAATATAAGGGATCGTAATTTTGAAAATTTACAAGAGCAGCGTCTTCATTCACAGGCCCCATTCTTTCCCAGAAGGACTCGGCAGACATACACAGTAGACAAGGCTCCTCCAGCACTCCCTGGGTGATGTTTGTTCAACATCAACTACTTTCAGTCCTTGAAGGGATTCAGGTTTATCTAACCAATACTGTGGTATGTGAACACATAGAAGCATGGACACTAGAATCAGTCAGACCTTGGTGTGGGCCAAGACCATGCCAGGCAAGAGCTGCGTGACCCTGAAAAAGTTGTTAACCCTCTCTGTGCCTCTCCTGCAGATGGGGTAATATTAATGCTCATCTCACAGAGTTATGAGATTTATTTATTCTATTTTTTTATTGAAGTATAGTTGGGATACAATATTATATTAGACTCAGGTGTACAGTATACTGATTCTACATTTATATACCTTACAATGTGTTCACCACACTATGTCTAATAACCATCTGTCACACTCCTATTACTATGATGAGATGTAAATGAGAAGGTAGATGCAAGTAGAATGCCTAGCACTGTACCTGACACATAGTACTTCTGAGTCGTTTACCACTCTTGTTGCTATTGTTTTTGTAAGAGCCCAAGAGCTGGCAGCTGGTCCATCTTACCTAAATTTTAGGATTGTCCATCATTCAGCAGATCCCATCACAAATGCCTTTTATCCGTGTTTTGTGTGAGATTCCTTCAGTTTTCTGAAACAAGTAGTCGATTGGGTGGGGTGGGTGGAGTGGGGTGGGGTGGGGTGGGGTGGGGTGAGGTGGGGGGGAGAGGGAGACCTGTCTTTCTAATACACTGTAACTGATTTCCTACACAGAGTGCTGAAGGGGGGTCATAACACTATCCTGCCTCCCTGGGGAAGGCCACCCTGTGAGAACTTGCCCTATGGGTGCTCCCTGGTCCATCTCTCTGTCCCTGCTTTTCCTCTGATGTTCACCTACACCCAGCACATCACCTCGTTCTAAAAAGCAGGGGAGTTGGAAGTAAATGATAAAGAAGATCGCTCAGGCACTAAATCCAATTTCCCTTGGGGAGCCTGCTCCTGCCAGGGACCTGAGGGGACTGGAGACCAGCCAGGGTGCTCAGTATCCCTCTTGTCACTCTCCTAATGCTGTTCCAGAGGTAATGCACAGCTGGAGGTGAAGCCTGGCTAGGCTGGGGGCCAAGGCCATCACCATGCAGTCAGACTTGAGTGGTAATCCCAATTGGCTTTGCATGAACTCCAATTTCATTCAGATTAAGTCAGGACCTGGCCAGGTAGATGCCTGGTGGCTTGGGAGTGGGCACAGAAACAGGGGGGTTATTGGAATTCGAGCCATTTTGATTTTCAGAGCTGAACAGATCTCTCTTTAATTCCTTTACTAGTTTTGGGGTGTTTTTTTAATGAGTTTAATGGGAAATTAACAAAGAGGAGTTTTAACTTCATCAATATATTTCTTCCCTTTTAAAATCAATATTTGCCAAGCTTAAGTATTTGAGCATCACTATCAGGAATGATTGGCAAAAGCCACTGGAATTGTATAAAGCAGAGACAGACAGTGACCTCAGCTCCTTGCCTTGAACCCTCAGGAAGGAACTGTGAAACCCAGCAAGGAACAGATGTCTCTCATATCAGAGTTCTCTTCCCAGATTTTATAGCTCAGGCCAGTTGTTTCATGCACCTGGGGCTAATTTTCTCCTCTATTATCTGTATATCAGTTAGGACTTCCCTGGTTCCAGCTCCCCTCCTTAGGCCAAAAGGGCTGCCAACAGTTCTTTGAGCTTCCTGTTTCTTTGACACTATTGACAGTGAGGACACACCCTTTCTTCCCCCATCATGAAACATAGTTCCTGCTTGGCTCTGATTGCATGTTGATTGGCTTGGGCCTGCTTTCTCTCCATCACGGTGGTAAGAGAGTGAGATTAAATTGACTTGCTTATGCCCATCAAGGACCACCCCAGTAAGCAGGGGCCAGGTCCAATCCCACCCAAATGGTGAGAGAGGGTAGAATGGATGCTGGAGGGGTCATGCAGGTCATGGCAAATGAACATCAAAGTCATAAGATTAAGAGGGTATATCAACAAGGAATTATATGCAAAACCATCTCACTGGTGTTTAGGGAGAGCTTAAAAATGTTTAAAAGTAAAACAAACAAACAAACAAACAGAGCCTGGGACAAACCTAAAATCACACACATAAATCACAAAATACCCTGGTGTCAGAGTTCATTAAATTCAACAGAAACGAGGGGCAGCTGACATTCAGATAAATTCTTGGAATCCGTTGTCACTAATGTGGTGTCCCTGCTATAATGTAGTTCCTCTGAATAACTCTTCTGTTCTCCTTGATCTTATGAGAGGTTAAGTTTAAATATTAAAGAGTACACAGTAGGAATATTTGGAATATAATTCTTTCTTTAGGTCTCAAAATCTCTAAAATTACACTGTGGGTATTTTACAGAGACTTATACAAATGGTATCTAATCAAGTTTGGTGATCCCCTAGCACTGGCCTCCCCCGACTCCCTCCAGTGCCCCCTCACCCTTCCCACATTGTCCGCAGTGTTTGGTCCTGACCGGTGTGGGTGGCATTCTTAGCACTGGGCAGTGATTGTGTTGAATCTATCAGCTTAGACTTGTGATGTTTCTGATTCTGGAGTGTGGGCCAGCTTTGCTAGATTTGCCCTCCAAACATGGTGGGTATGGGCAAAACTCTTTTCTGGTTGTCTCCACGTGGTCCAAGCAGTTCTAGGAAGGGCTTGTGGGCTGCCCAGGGACACTCATCTGCTAAGTGTTCTTGTGCTCGGAAGACTGAGGATGACTCATGCCTGAAGCACATTTTCCTGGCGTGTCCACATCCGCTTCCCTGGGGACACAAATAAAACCTCTAGGAGGTTTCAGGACCCTCCATCTACTCCAAAATCTGAGACATGATCCATTGGTTTCAACTGCCAGAACAAGCCCACTCGGTGTAAAACTTATGGCATTGGCTTCTTGCCTGGCTCCTTCCAAGGTGTGACACTACAATGCCCACGTTACACCCACATGTTTTCTGCTCACAAGTATGGCAAATACTATTGCCTTTCTGTAACAGATGACACTCTGATCTGAGGCAGCTCCAGTTATCCACTGTTCCCCAACTCCCAGACCTGCTCCCCGCTACCAGCACCATCTTCTTCTCCAACACTTACCCAAGGCACAGGGAGCCAGAAAAAATAACCCTGGTTCTTGACAAAGCCCGGTGTGGTCTCCCCAACTCTCTCCTTTTGCCATTCTCGGCATGAGGCCATGGTGAGCTGTGTCTCTCCTGCTCTTTTGGGCCTGGCCTCTGGGCACTGTGGAAACCCTCTGCCCAGGCTGTTGGGAGGGTCTCTGGGCTGCCCAGGCTCTTGGGAGGGTCTCTGGGCTGAGGCTCAACTGCGAGCAGGGCAGGATCTGAACTCACCTCCACTCTCCTCCCCTTCTCCGCAGATCCGGGTGGATGGGCCCAGGGGCAATGCCCTCCAGTACGAGACCATGCAGGTGGTAGAGCCTGGCCCTGTGCTCCGAGATATGGCCTTCTCCAAGGATCACGAGCAGCTCTACATCATGTCAGAAAGGCAGGTAAGGCTCTCTGAGATGTCAGACATTTGTCTTGCAGCTAAGTACTAGCCTGTGGCGCAGCGGAAACCTACAGGAGACCAGCTCCAGAGAGGGTATTTCATTTACGGCTCAGTGTGTGTTCTTTTGGTTATGCTGCCTGGGGACTGAGGCTGAGTGCACTGAAATATTTTAAATATCAAAATATTTGTGAGTCTAGAACAAATCCACTAACTTCAAAATGATGGGCGTATAGGTCCTGAGTTAACATTTACTCTCTCCTGAAGACACATGGTGCAGATGCCCAAGTGTTTTGTCCGTATGTCCCTGCACAATGTACACTCTTCTACCAAGGTCACCTTCCTGAACCCTGGAGGCCTATGGTGGGCAAGGGCTTGTTTCCTAAAAATCCTAGTTGCAGAAATATCATGGAAAAGCCAGGTGGAAGGAGATTCAGAAAATAAGAACATGTGTCCTAAGCCTAGGGGACCTCCAGCAACTTCCATAAAGCCAAACCAGGCAGAACAAATATGGTGCCGGGATTACTGTTAGCTGATACTGAATTGGAAGGAGCAAAATTGGTTTTGCTTCTGGAACTCAGCTAGAACTAAGTCCTTCAAGGGTTCTTGACCTCACACCAGGACCCTGTCTATAGCAGGCAAAGGAATAAATACCACCTTGGAAATTCCATGCATTTAAGAGTGTTTCCTGGAGTACCCTAAGTCACTGCCCAGTGTTTCACCCCACAGGACACATCCACCCCAGTGTGGATTGGCACTGCCATACCTCTCCCATCTTTGTGAAGGATGGGTCATTCCCAGGAGCTGTCTGTCCCTCCAGCCCATGAATATGTATGTGGATTCAGCCATGAAGGGCAGAATCCCGCTCTCTTCATCTTCATTAGTGTGGCCTGAACTCCCCAGAGGCCTGTGCTCACAGAGTCTGGATTGTTCCTCCTGCCCCCTCTCTGTGTAGTGAGGGAGATAAATACCACATTATGCCACCCACAGGGTTGGTGCATTATGCCTTGGCAGCCCACAGCAGCTCCACCCTCCCCAAGAGCTCGATGACATCTTCTCTTGGTGTGGGACTCCCCGTTCAGCCACAGTGGGACCCATTGTGGTGCCCTGGTTGAAGCTGCCATGCCTTGGAAATGGCCTGATACAGGCCGAGAGGGAAGCATTTTGCCCCAGGAGTCAGGACTGGGTATGAGGCTGCTCCTTTGCTTTCACCTCTCGCTGTCTTTCAATGGGGCCCCCACTCCCCACTCCCTGCCTACTTCCAAGCCCTAGACACAGAGGGTAAGAAGCTTTCCTGGATGGAATGAATCTTTTGGAGAAAGCCTAAGATCTCCATAAGGCATTGAATATTTCAGGATTTCTTGCCTGACCTGAAAGGCAGCGTTTTTGAACCCAAAGATGGGTTCAAAAACCCATCTTTGACATCCAAAGATGTAACATATAAGCTATGTGGAGCCCCTTCTGAAAACTGAGATAAGATTCTGAGCTCCTTGTCTTCGGCCGTTTCTCTGCCCTGAGAGTGTGGTCAGTGGTTAGAACCCATTCAGGCCTGGCGATGAGGCATGCTGGGCGCTCTGGGCTGTTGGAAAGGAAAGGGAGGCAGGAGTGGGTAGGGCCAGGGCATTCCTCCATTCTGGGGCTGCTCCTCACAGAGATGGAGGGCTGCCTGTCACCCAAACCACAATCCCAAGGCCCTCGACTCTTGGGCCAACATGGGCATCCAGTGGGTCCGCAGATTCATTGGGGGGAGTGGTAGTGCCGCTCAATGGTTAATTACACAGGCCTTGGTATCAGAACACCTGAGTATGCACCTTGGCTTTATCATTTACTAAGCATGATCTCAGGTAACTTCCTTAAACTCTTAAAGACTCAGTGTTCTCAACTATCACATGGAAGTGATAGTAATCTAGAGTGTTATTCCAAGGATCAAATGATATGATGCATGTAATAAGCATAAACTACGCCTGGCACAGAGTAAAGGCTTGATAAGTGGAGGCTCTTACTCTTACGATATTGCAACAGAAGTGTCTGGGAATTGGCCATGTTTGGAGTCAGGCAGGTGGTGACATCAAGATTCTGGGTGATCTGTCAGGTATAAAGTGCAGGAATCCAGGTCAAGGTTCAGGTGGGCAGGGAGCAGAAGAGATCTGGTCCCAGGGAGAGCAAGTCAAGAACCCCCGGCCTGTTTTCCTGGCTGGACACACCACATAGAGCTTGGGCAAGAGCACCTTGGTAAATGTGCTGGAGACGGACCAGCCAGCCCGGGGAGTCAGAACTAATTCCAGCCTCTGTCGCTGTGGGTGGGTGTCAGCCACAGTGGGTCAGCTCCCCGCAGGGCTGAGTCTGTAGACTAAGGGTACATGCCCAGCAATGCTGTCTGCTCTGCTGGAAGGCACTTCCCTTTCTCATCTGGCTAATTTTACCTTGTGTTTCAAAACTTAGCTCTGCTGTCACATTCTCCAATGAGTGACTCCTGACTTGTGGTCAGACACCTCTGTGTTAGCTCTTCTTAGACTGGATTGTGATGATGGCTTCCATGTCTTTCCTCCCTAACAGACTCTGTAGGGCAGCTTGAGGGCAGCCCTATGTTTTCTTTGTCTGCCTAAACCTTAACCAATAGGCCCTTGATAAACATTTGATGAACGGATAAATGAATGATTGAATCCCCAGTGTCTTTATTGAACCATAATTGGAAAAGAGAGGGACTGATACAAATAATTTATTGCCCTATCCTGAACTATTTTTTGCTTTGCATTTTTATTTAAATAAACTTACTGTTTAAACTTAAATAACCTACTTTAACCATCTCTTTAACAGTAACGTGCTAGTCATATAGTATAATACACCAAACTGTGAAATTGTAATTTATAATAAGAAAAACATACTGGTCTTCATCCACATTCCTGGCACAGAGCTACCAAAACCCTTGGAACTTCCTGAATGACAAGAGCAATGGGAACATCTTTTGTCATAATATTTGGTATCTTGTCCTCAGTTTCTAAAATCTCTTCAGAGACATCAAGGTGAAATGTATGTCTTGTTACTCCTAGCGAGCTCCTTTCAACTATAGCTGAGTTTATGGTTGAGGTGATTTTTGGAAAGCCCTAAAGATGGGGGGCCGGTTGCCAGGGGAGCCAGTCATGTGATTAGAGAGTGGAAGGGGTAAGGACTGTGAAAATGATAGAGACAGAGAACGGAGTGTGGTACATGTGAGGGTGCATGTCTGTTGCTGCCTGTGTGCCTCCATCAGCCCTTTTCTCACTTTGCACATGTCTATGTGTTTGTATATGGTGAATATTTACAACTCTAGTGCTCCCAAGGGAATGTCTATACACACTGACACACTGTGATAAAAACCTGCCAAACCGACTGGAGGGGAGGGAGAGGAAATGTCAGCCAGTGAGCAGATAAGTGAGGAGCTGAGGTGGCCAAGCCAAGCCGGGGTGTCCTCAGGTGCCCTGGAGTGACAGCCCCCTACCGGGGGAGAAGCTATCCCCCACGCAAGGGACAGCTCTTCTTTGATAGGCCCCAGAGCAAGGGGCAGATTCCCAGTAAATTTCTGCCTCTCTGCCATCCCATACACCAGCTCTCTTCTGCCTGAGAGCCAGAGGCCTCAAACACATGTTTCTGCTTTTGATACACACTTTCAGTTGTGCCTGGTCCAAAGTCGACTTTCATGGTGTTCTTTGTTTTCCTGACTGTGGTTGACAGAGGGTCTGCTTCCAGGTGCCTGGGACACTCACAGCCTGTCCCTCCTGAGCTGGTGGCACTCAAAGCCCAGCTGTGATCCAGGATACAGATGCCTGCAGGGGCTGAGGAGGTGGGGCTGGGAGTTGGTCCACCTGCTGGTCAGAAGACAGGGCCGGGTGGGCAGAGCTGCTTGGCTCCTTCTGATGCAGGAGTTCCGGGGTTCTGGGAACCCTAAGGTGCATACCCCACTGTGGATTCTTGGCTTCACACAGGAAAGAATTCAAATGCAAGCCAGCAAAGTTTAAAGTGAAAGAGTTTATTAGTGAAGCAGTGAGACAGAGAGTGGGCTACTCCACGGGCAGAGCAGCCCTCCCTAGTGGGATTTGCTTCCTTTATTGAGGCTCATTTAATCCAGGGGTAGGGCACTCAGTAAGGGGAGGGATATTCAGGATTTGTCTGGGAAAAGGGTGGAGACTTCTTGGAGGAGCACCAGTGGCCAGTGGTGTCCTCATATGGGCCTTCTGTTTCCAACCCTGGCAGCACGGGGTGTGTCGTTTAGAATGCTAATGTATTACAATGAGCGAATAATGAGGCTAGAGGTCACTGCAAGGTGAAATTAGTCTCCATGTTGGATCGAGCTGGTCTTCTGCGGGTTCTAAACTGTAAATCTGTCGGGGGTTGGTCTTACTATCTCCTTGATAGTCCTGATAACCCATATTGATTACAGCCATTTATCCACATACCCTGTCTCACTTCCGACATAATCCAGTAGTGAAGTAAGGAGGGCCACCTTGCTTTATAAAGTGTTACCCAGGCCTGATGCATTTATTCACTCGACAAATACTCACTAAGTACTTACTATGTGCCAAGTGCTAGTAGAGGCATTGGGGAAACAACAGTGAAGAAACAGATAAATATCCCTGACTTTAGGAGCTTGCAGTTTTAGCAAGAGGAAGCAGCTGAGGAGCAGTCACCGTACTAGAGAAATTATATAGTTGGTTAGCAGGTGACAAGTGCTATGGAACGAGGAAGTGGAATGGCGGGCAGTGGGATCCTGGAGGCTGCAATTTAAATGGAGCAGTCACCAAAGGCTTCCCAGAGAAGCTACGGGGAGCCTGATAGGGGCCTCTACCCCCTCCCTGTTCCTTGTGTTTCTTTTCAAGCTCTCTGCTTGGGGTTGTGAGATTGAGAGGATGGTGGAGCCTGTGTGGTGGGAGGGAACTGGTGAGAGGGTGCTTTGTGATTGTGATTTTTCCCACATCGAGAGTTTCAGAGGGAGTTCAGTTCAAGGGGAAGGTGGTACTGTGGTCCAGGGCAGGCTCACTTCATTTGGGGTTTGGACTCCTCACTAGATGGTGCCTCTGCTGGATCCCCTGTGCGATGAAGGGGATGTGGCTGTTTCATGTGCCTAAGTGTCCCTCCCATCCAAGCCTGCCTCTCAGGGTGTCCTGAGGATCTCAGGGGTTGGCTGACATTGTTCTCATAGGAGATGCAGTTGTGGAGACAGCTTCTGCAGCCGGAGGTGATGGGCTCCAGTGAGAATGATGCTGATTCTACTGGCGCTGGTTCCCCGGGCACGTCTCCCTGAGTTGTTTGTGGTGACACAGCCGTCTCTCCGTCGCTCTGCCTGCCCCTGAAGGGGACCGAGCTGTACATTCCAGTTTGTGTTTGGATGGCTGACACTGTGACAAGCCCATTTGGATGCTGGCTCCTGGCACCCAGACCGGGCTGTTTCTGATAGCTCCTGGGAGAAGGACACTAAATGCAGGCCTGGAGTGAGTGACAGGAAGTGGAGCCACCCAGGCAGTTACCAAAAGAGAAAGGCTGGCGCAGGTTTCACCCAGTTCCACTCAGGGGGTCACCTTCCCACTTGTCCGGAGCTGATCCCGAAGGTTCTAGCATGTCATGACTAAGATGTCCTCACTGCTCACCTCCCTCTCAGTGAAGGCAGACGTCTCCATGGTACCATCTCAAAACGGGAGGAAACCGGGCAGGGGGATGGCTTCCTGCTCCGGTTTCTTATACTCATTGGGGCTGGCAGCCTAGACTCCCCATTGCACCACAAATCCCTTGGAACTGGAAAAGCCCTTGAGGCTTATCATGTCCAACTCTCTCCTGTGTCCTTTCTGCCCTGTGATTGGTGATCAGTCTGAAGCCCAGAGAAGCCAATGGCATGTCTGAAGTCACACAGCAGGTTGGGAGAGGAGCTGAGTTAGAATGCAGCTTAGCAACGACTGCAGTGTCTTCTCCAGCCCCTCTTGCAACGAGGAACTTGGAGCTTTTTGTGGGACAACAGACTCCCTTATCTCCTAGTCTTCCCAACAGATTCATGTACCCCTTTCCTCAGCCTCCAAAACAGGCCTCAGCAAAGTAAAGGACTTGCTGGAGATGGGGCCGGCTGAATGGGGCACCAGGGCTCAGACAGTAAGGACTCAAATCTGCCCTCATTGCTCTGTGAAGGAGGCTTCTTGGTTTGTTCTTCCTTAGCTCAAGCCTAAGGCAAGTTGGGACAAGAGCCCCTTACAATATCTATTCTGGAGCATCTTGGGGTACAGGGGGCCCCAGACACAGCCAGTCCACCCCACGGAGAGTACGCAGAGAAGCGCTCCCCCATCCTGTCCCTACAGACTCGCTTCTGGTGACCAGCCGCGTAGGCATAAAAGTCTCTAACGTCTGAGTGTGATCAAGTTTAACAGCCTGTCCGAGGAATAAAAGTGACAGTGGCCCGACATTTCTCATAGGCCCGGGGGTGACTGGGATCAGCCATGTGCGGGGAGCAGGGACCACAGGTGTCCGGAACAGCCCGCGAACTCGCCTTTCATCCCGGCCTCTGCCCCCTGCTCTGCCTCCCGAGCTGAGCCACTCGAGCAGCCTGTGCTTCAGTTTCTACATTTGCAAGATGCACGCAGTAATGTCTACCTTTCAGGACTTTAGGATTAAAGTTAATACAGGCAAGGTGCCGGGCACGTAGTAGGTTTTTAGCAAATTGAAGGTTATCGTCATCATTATTATGATTACTAACGCTCTTAGGAAAAGCATTGTTGCTGGGGCAGGGGAGGCCTGGCCACACCACTGGTGGCTAAAGGCTGTTTCAGTTCTGGGTGCCAGCTCCCCCAGATTCCCTGGCCCCCCCAACGGTTCCGAAGCCCCTCAGAGAATATTAAGGCCCTGTGCTCCCTTCGCACCGATTAACCACCCTCATGGCAACTGAGGGGCCCGCAGCCTGGGGTCTCCCTCCCCAATCAGACCCGTGCGGCCTCTGCAGAGCTTCATGGAGCTTTCTTTGTAACTACTTCTGACCTGGGGGAGGAATTTTAGTTCGTTTGTGCCCAGCTCCACAGACTCGAGACCATCACAGCACAGACACAGACACAGACACACACACACACACACACACACACACACGTAGATACAGATACAGACACAGACACACACAGACACACACAGACACAGACACACAAAGACACACACGCACACACACACAGCTGGGGCAGCCGAAATAGCTTCTGGCTCCTCGAGTGTCAGGACTGCCCTGGTGGAAGGGGACACAGCCTGTTCCCCTTCTCTCTGCCAGAACAAGAGAAGAACCAGGAGCCTATGAAGGTGGGGCCGGGTGGACGAGGGAGGGGGGAGTGGGAGGAAGGCAGGGGACCTCAGGGCAGGCGACAAGGGGAGAGCCCGGCAGCTCTCCCATCCTGAGCTCCATTAAGCATCTGTCTCCGGCAATGGCCTGACAGCCAGATCAGCTCCTCACTCAGTGCCAGCGTCTTCATACTTTCGGGGCACTTGAAGTACCATTTTTAAGACAACTACCTGCAATAGTCCACTTAACAGCACACAAGGGGAAAGCAGGACAGAGCCTGGGCCTCACCCCCTTTCAGTCCACTTTACCCCCCACGTGTGCTTATTAAGGGTCCACTGTGTGCCCAGCGCAGGGCTAGGCACCATGCAGAACAGAGATGAGAGAAGGAAGGCCTGTTCTGGAAGCTCTGTAGGGGTGAGGTGGGGACACACTCCAGCTTGCGGGGCACTGAAAAGAAAGTCATCCACTGTGGAGGTCACCCTGGAACCCAGCTTCCTTGCAGAGTTAGGGCTCGGGGAGGAAAATGATGTCAGCTTGAGAGGCTGGAGCTCCAGGGATGTTTCCTAAGACAATCCTCAATTCTGTGAGCATCTCTTGGCCCCCCACCATGGGTGTGATGACAGAAGCTGACCCACACACCCCGACCCTCTCCCCTGGAGGCTGGGGCCAGCATCTGAATGGAAGTGGCTAAGTCCCTGAGAATGGACTTGTGCTTAAGTTCTGCTGGAAGAGAGGCTGGAAGTATTGGACACTTGAGTAAATTGTGAACTCAGTTTGACTACTGATGAGACATTTTCAAAAGAAAACAGATGCGTGTTAATCTGTGCCACTGCACAAGATGACTAGTTGGCATTAATGATGTCACTTGACATTACCAAATGCAATACAGGTATAAAAGGAAAAATTACAAATGGCAGAACTATATCTGATCTGAGTCTCTTAAGTGCATTCAAATATTATCCACAGACAATGGAGACATGAACTTGACACTGACTCAGAGATGATGCGATCATTTCAAGGGAATGTGTAATGGTTGAGGGGGAGGCTATCTGGATGTATTTACTTAAAGAAAGTTGTGCAAAACCATGAAGGAATGGAGAAACAGATTGGAAATAGTTATATTCTCCCAAAAAGGGTTCAGGGCTGGTGCAGAAAGCTACCCAGTTACCTGCTGGGTGACCTGAAGGTGGTTCGGGAACCCCCAGCCCTGCCTTCTGGTCCCGGCTCTGTGACTTTCTATCTACATGACCTTGGGCAAGATATTTAACCTCTGGGTACTTGAGTTTCCTCAACAGTAACATGGGGATGTGGTTACAATGAGTAAATTAGAACACATAAAAATTTTAATGCCGTGCCTGGTGCGGAATGGGGTTCAATAAATCTTAGCTTTCATCTTTACTATGCTCAATATACTGGACTATTAGAAGAGTGTCCATACTTTACTGAAAAAGATTTACCTGTAATATTTTTACTTCCATCATTTATAAACTCACTCCTGTCTCCTGCAGGACACGTCAAGCCCCTGGTTTCTGGTGCTTAGAGTGACCGAGAGCAGACCAGGTGGCATCCATCAGCCACGCTTCCCATTGAGCCTGAACACAAGGGTGCTGAGGGTCCCCTGGCTGTGCCAGTGGACTGTTTGTGCTCAACTTGCTTCCTTGAGACACTCCCTTTGGGTTAGACACCACTAACCCTGAGGTTACCTTCAGGGTAAGAGAAGAGGCCCTTATCCCCTGAAGCCACCTTTAATCCACAAGACTTTGTGGTCAGTGCTCACTCTCATTAGGATGAGGGCATCTCAGGACACGAGCAGTGCACACATGAGTATGACGTGGAAATAAGATCTCCCACTGTCCCTCCTGGGTACTGTGTTAGGCATCGGTTAGTTCAGGTGCTAAGTGGTGCTCAGAATGATCAGATGGGGCAAGAGAAGAAACTATTAGAACTTCTCTTTTTTTCTATTTAAAACAAAATATTAGGCTTTACTTATATTTAATATAGAGTTGATACTGGATACTGTTTCCTTGCCTTGGTAGCTATGCCAGCCATTCATGTGTAAGGATGGACAGAGGGACGTGGGAGGCCGCATCGCTGAGTGGTAGGCACTGGGTTCTTACTGACTGATCCAGTTTTAGTAGTGGGCCACACGCCTGTGACCTGTGTGTGACAGATACTAGCAATATTGTGAAATCTTTACAATACTGGCCATCGGATGGGAGTGCTTATGAAAGTTTTTGTGCAGCATGGGGGTTTGCTGGTTATGGAAGCATAATTAAACAATTTTCTTTTTTAAAAAGCCAAAATGTTCCACATTTGCTGACCTTTTCAGTTCTAACAAGCAGCTGTCAAAAGTCTGCCTCTTTGTTGATAACTTTGAAAAATTAGCCACTCCTGAACCCTCAGTATAAAGGCAGTGCGTTGACAGTGAGTTAGAAAGTAACTACTTTTAGAAAAATATTGTGGTATGGAGAGGTCCTTTTGGAAGGAAAGAAAAAAAAGATGTTTGGAAATAGTTTCATCTTTATGGGCTTTTGTTGTTGATATGACGAAGTGTGACACTTGCATAACTCATACCTAAAATCTTAAAAAACTTGAAAACAGAATTTTCTACTTGCCTAAAAATCTTCCAAATGAAGAATTTCAGAGAGTTTTGACCCATTTGCTAAAAAATATAAAAATTTAGCACCTTCCATTAGTTGAAAGAACAGCTGATTGACATCAGAGAAGATGGAAATCTACTAGCTGAATTTCAACAACAATCTTTGCATAATTGGTGCATGAGACCAAAAAGAGTATCATGATTTCCTGAGCAGAGCCAACAGTGCATTTTTGCATCTCTGTGTCTGTGTGAGCTGTCTTTTCCTGTTAAGACAGCCATTAAAGCCAAGTACTGAAATAAATTGAACCCTAGACCTCAGAACCTCATATCACTAAGTGCTAAATATTTTTTAAAATAATGAAGCCAATCCTAACACATCAGTCTCGCTATGATTAATAATCTTCTTGGTGATAGCAAAACATTTTGTATCATTCAATAAATAAAATAAAATAATGCTGTTTTATCTCACTTCATTAATTCCTAATTTCACGTATATTTTACAATGCAAAGATGTTAATAAGTAGAACATATATATTTATTTTTTATAAACACTTAGATGTTTTGTAGGTTCATGCTGAAATTGTGTGTGTTTTTAACCGCACGGTGTGCAGTCGAAATTCTTTAGAAACTCACTGGCCATTGGACTGTGTTAACTAGCAGTGGCTTCACATGTTACTCTCATCTCAATCTCTGATTTGCACTTTCCTGCTACCTTCTGCAACTACCTCCCTTGTACCCAATTGTTTGTTGTTTCGACCCAGGTCGGCAGTCTCCAGAGCCCACTGTGTGCCTGTGTGTGGGTGTGGGAGGAGACAGTGTGGTCAATTTCTTGATTTCTGGGGAATTTACCCAATGCCTTCTAGATCTTTCTGGGGCCCAGGTCCCTGGGCAGCAGACAGAAAATTTTTCCTCTGGGAGCTACCATAGTGACTGGAGGCGATCCTGGCGGGTAAGAAAATCTTCAGACAAGCAGATAGCATCGTGATGGCTATGGCCACTCAAGCTGGCAGGGACAGATCTTGTATGAACGTGGCCAGAATGCCCGTGGAGCTCAAGAACAGTTACTCAGACATAACTCTGTCAGGCCAGAGTGAGCCTTTTCCAGTGATGGCTCCTGTTTCCTAATCTTTTCTCCATTGTCTCATCTAATTCCCACTCTTTTCTTACTCCTATTTTTGGCCTTCCTCCCACCTCCCTCCCTACGCCTACCTCAATCTCTTCCTTCAATCCTCTTGACACTCGCATCCCACTTCCCCAGTGAGGTCAGGCCAGTGTTTTTCAAACTGTCGGTCATGACACATTAGTGCGTTGAGAAATCAATTTAGTGGGTCACGAAATCAATTTAAAGGGTCATGCCCAGAATTTTTTTTTTAATGGCATAGAATAAAATCGAGTAGAACACTGTCCATCAAGCATAGTAAGGATCGGTACTATTTGTGAAACTATATGTGTGCTCCCTGGGTTGCAGTGTGGAACACACCTCTTCCATGAGTCACGGTCAGATGAAAGCCACTGGTCTTGGGGCTAACATGTTGCACACACACTGGCATAGGTTGACTTCAGCTTTGTGCGTCCAACTCATATTTCAAGCATTGCTAATGACATTACCTGACCCCCCACTAGTTTTTATTCAAACGATTTCTCAATTTCAATCATTTGTCTTCAACAGCTACCTGTTGAGAGTCTAGGGTGACAGCTGTGGGTGGTGGATAGGCGTGGCCACGGAGCAAGGCTCACTGGAACCAAGTCCTTCACTTGTGAGATCTTGACTTCGAGTCTCAGTTTTCTCATGTATGGACCAGGCCAGTGCTTTCCAACCTACTATTTTGTGAAAGCACACATGGAAAATGAATGTATTTTTACAGCTCACTGGGGTGTTAGAGGTCTCCTCATGGCCAGAGGGGACCAGGTTTGGGGGACACTGTCCACTCCAGGCATTTCCTAGCTTCCCTAAGGGCTGAAAGAATCTAATGGTAGCACAGGCCCTAGCCAGGTGGCTCAGTTGGTTGGAGTGTCATCCTGTACACCAAAAGGCTGTGAGTTCCATCCCCAGTCAGGGCGCATACACGAGGCAACCGATCCATGTTTCTCCCATTAATGTTTCTCTCTCTCTCTCTAAAATCAATAAAAACATATCCCTGGGTGAGGATTTTTTTAAATGGTAGCACACGAATGGCTCATCCATTGCTTCACAGAATGGCACCACTCACCAGAGTGGGAAGCACGGCCCAGATGACCACAATATACAACTAGGCCTAGAATCTTTATTCCTGCAACTCTGTGTGTGGGTCCCCATGCTTAGAACATATAAAAACGCACAAGACATCTCTGCCCTCTAGGAGCCTCCCATTTAGTGGTTGTGCTCACCCCCTGCAGTTTGCAGGAAATGCTTCGTGGTACAGACTCAGCTGAGTCACGATCAGCCTTCTTTTGCAGTGGCCTCTCCTTGCCTGGAGCCCTGACACTTGAAAGTTTCTTTTCTCCCTGTGGGAACTGAATACACCCCAGAACTGCCTTGCAATCTTGCTATTTCTTTATAGACATAAACCTAAGGCAAGTCAAGATGAGAGGGACAGACTCCAATGGCTCTCCAAATGCCAAGTCCTGCTGCATTCACCGTGTGCACCGGAGGGAATGAAACTAATTACTGCCTTCTTAAAGAGCTGAGCAAGGGTGGATCCGCCCTTGAAAGTGGCCAGCGCAAACGCTTCTTGCAAACCAGCCTCTCTGCTAGAGCCTTTGCTGCCCGAGGACCCCTGCCTCGGGCCATTAGCGAAGAGGCTGGTCATTATGAACTAGTTGGCATTGACTGATGACGCTAGGCTTTTTTTTTTTTTTTTTTGCTGTGCATGGGCTGTTGGCGGGTGCTTAGTTGACCCCTGGAATTTGGAGTTTATTCTGCCATGAAAACAAAGAAATAAATTAGAGGAATGAGCAGAAGTCCCCATGGTTAGGCACATTGGTTAAAGACAGCTCAACAGCTTCTGCCAACCCCCTCCCCAAGGCCGCACCCACCAAAAGAATCCCATCTCGCTGAGCACTCCAGATTCCTGGCTCTGCTCCCTCCAAACCAGGAGAGAGGTCCCCAACCCACCCCCAGGCCCACTCTGGAACCTGACACTACCGAAAGAGACGGTGTCTGTGTAACATCTGCACGCTGGAAAAGGTTCAGAAGTTTCATTCTTATGTAAGGGACCCACTCTAGAAAATGTGCTTGTATGATAGATTTGTGTTATGAGTGAGAGCCACAGGGATCTTTCTGCATACACAGTAACTCTTTTAACTGTTATTTACTTTGTCGGGTCATATTTGCTTTTTTTAAAAAGTGAGATGCCCTTGTTATCAAATGATATCCTTTCAACTCAATTCAACAAGCACATATGGTTGACCTACTAGAAGGGTTGGCCAACTATCGTCCACACCTGGGAGACTGCCTGTTTTTGTAAATAAAGTTTTATTGGAACCTGGTTGTGCCCACTCATTTACATATCATCTGTGGCTGCTTTTACCACAATAGCAGGATTGAGTAGTCGAGACAGACCATATGGCCTCTGCAAACCAACATATAAACTCTCTGGCCTTTTATAGACAACAGTGTTGTTTCCCCTGACCTACTATGTGTTCAACCTCAAGGTCAGGGGACAAAGGAGTGGGTACAAAAGAAGTCTGGCAGGGTCCTTGCCCTTGGGGAGGTTAGTTACAAGTTCCTGGGTGAGAAGGGTCTTAAACACATAAAGCATAAACCGGCAACAGTTTCTGGGTTTGAGCACAGCCACCTGGGAGGTGTCCTCACCCCTGGGCCTCTGCATCCGCCCTGTCCTAGGACTCATCTCACCAGGGACATCATGTGCAGGCTTCAAAGCCTACTTCCACTCTGTCACCCTCACCCAGGCCCCCGACTGTCTCTGCAGCCCTAGGGGACCTTGTGGCGATTTGTGCCATGCAGATGGTCAGTAAGTTTGGTGCATGTAAATGAATCCTCACAATGATCTGGGGAAGATGGGAGAAGCCTATTTGAAATGGCCTTCTCTCTACCAATTTTTTAAAAAATCCCTTATGGAGCTTGGACTAAACTCAGGAGATCCAACTCCCTACATGTCACCTCAGGCCAGGACCTTGGCTTGGCTTTAAACCAAGTTCCAAGGGTCTCCCAAATAATTAAACCATTTTGGTAATTGACTTCTATGCAAGTCACTCTTTCTAGAGAGTGTCTGCACATTCGGGTCACACGAAGGGGAGAAGCGGGCCGAATACCTTACTCCTCTCCTGCTTTCCCTCTAAAATCTCCTAAATCCCACCACAGAGCACAAGGAAATTTTTAAAAAGTCAAGATGAGAACAATAATTTTATGTGACAAGATTATTTATATGGCTGTTCTCCCTGTGATAAATCCATCCAGGGACTCAGCACCTCCTCCAGATGCCAATTCATAAATCAGGGAATGCTATTACCCACTGGCCATAAAAAGAGAGCCCGCCCCTACTCAGAGCGCTCATTTCAGAAGTGGCTGCCCCATTTCAGGGCAGAAATGAGTACAGGAAATCCACCTGGCTGTCCAGAGGGAGGAGAAATGTCTTTCACTTGATAAATAATCAGCCTTTCCTTCCTCTCAATCCTTTCCCCCTAGATATATATAGAATTGACGGCACAGATATATGCCACCTCGCAGAGTAATAATAACAGAGCTAACTATATTGCAGCGGGGCAAAGGGCAAGAGTGAGCATGGTGAGAGGCCTGCAGCTTTCCTGGGGAACCTTTTGTATTAGTTTAAATGTAGTTCATGAATCAACAGCTTAGAGACAGGTGAGTGAGAATCTTCCTTCCTGGGCATCCCTCCTACAAACACCCACCAAGGACAGGCAGAGAACCAAGGAAAAGGGTTGGGAAGGAGGGAGCCACTGCACAGAAGACTGGAGGGAGCAGGTGGACGCCACGGGGTTGGTTTGTGGTTCCTCCGGTGTGATCGTATGTTTCGTTTTTATCTCAGGGGGTATGTGTTGAAATGGGAAGGGGGTATAAAGAAAGTTAAAGAACAGGGGAGAAAGGAGGAGAGAGGAGGAGAGGCAAGGTGGCAGGAAAGCTCATCCAGGGGGTGTGTGGCCATAACCACTTGACAAAGAGACAAGATACAGCGGGAGACAAAGCCCACGATGCCCACACTCACACTCTAGAGGTGAAGGCGCTAGACAATAAAAAAGTCAGCAAATAAATAGCCAAGATGACTTCTTCCAGCCATAAATGCTCTAATTGAGATAAAGTGGAGTCACACGATAGAGGGAAGCTGAAAACAGCGATGGGGGAGGCAGGTTTAGGGTGGGTGGCCCAGGAAGCTCTTTCTGAATTGAGGACATGTGAGCGGGCCGTCGAATATCTATGAGGAGACCATTCTAGAAGGAGGAAACGGCGAGTGTACAGGCCCTTGAAGCAGGACCCAGTTGGTATATTCAAATAACAGAAAGACAGTCACCAACCATAAGGAAAGAAGTGAGGAGCAAAGGGGGGCCCACGCTAATGTGCAGGTGACCACTTTGGGAATCTGCCAGTGCTGGGGCAGTGCTAGCCCCAGGTGTCGGTGACTAATTTTCTATACAATTCACCCAGTATTGTAATAGTCAGGGAGTTTTGCAAAGAAAAGAGAGGCCCCTTCCACCTTTGTTTGCTGCCTGGACCGGCCTTCGCTTGAGCATCTTAGTCCAATAGCACCCCAAATACAAGAACGAGAGATGCTCCCTCAGAAAACAGCAATAACGAGAGCTAATAGCTGCTGACGGCTTCATGTTATCCTGGCAGAGTTCGAGGGGGTGCTTTGTGTTTTGCCAGCTTTATTGGGGTATAATTAACATGCAGTCACTAAGTTTAAGTAGAGTTTTATGGTAGTGATGAAATAGTGCTGTATCCTGATTGTAGTGGTGGTTACATGAATCTACACGTGATAAAATGACATAGAACTATATACACACTTTATAACAACGTCAGTTTCTTGGTTTTGATATTAGTTTTGTAAGATGTAACCACTGGGGACAACTGGGTGAAAGGTACATGGGACCTCTCCGTAGTATCTGTGCAGCTTCTCAGGAATCCACAACTATTTCAATATAAAATGTTTTTCTTAAGTGAAAATCAAAATTTTAAAATGTAGAAGGAAAGCAAGAAAATGTTTAAAATGGCAATGCAATAATAATTGTTGCCGAAAAGATCCACTATTGGGTAAAAAAGTTAGTGGGCAAAAGTTAGAGATGAGACAAGGTGGTTGCATAGTGTCAAACTGTTTCCTCCAGGGTATTTATTAACTGGACATGGGAAAATAGTAACTTTACAGTGGAGAAACCACCTTAGCCTGATCAAGATTAACATCATCAATATCATGAACCCCTTGACATGATGCACCGAGGACAAATTGTTGCTTCTGTGACCCTGGAGTAGCCTCTGGGAATCTCAACAGTGGGATGAGCTAGAGGCCCCGCTGTCCTTACATGTAGAATTCCACTGCAGAACATCCATCTATAAACGGAAGACACGCCTTAGCAGTCTACTGGATTCCATAAAAGTGATTACTCCTTAATTAAAATATTTTAAACATATATAACAACCACTTCTTCAGAAAATAAAAGAGAAGCTCTGTTTTCTAATGATAGCCATTTCCTGAATTTATTTTAGCCATGCTACTAAATTTGTACAGGGCCTGGCGTGGCAGACCTAACCGGACATTTCTTCAAGTGTTCAAGAAGTCAGAGAGCCCACCGCGCACACTGTACGGGGTGGAGAAGACGAGGGGCCTCTGCGATGTGAGGTTCTGCAGGTGGGACGCCTAGAATCCAGTTCCTGCCTACAGGCCCCTCCCTGGGCTAAGATCTGAGACCTGTCTCTTCACCTTTTAGATCTTTGTGGTTAGGTACAATCTGGAGTTGCAGAGTCCTGCCCATTTTCTATATAGGGAAAACCAAGCCAGAGTCTCAGAGCAAACCCTGGCTGTGGAGAAGAAACACATGCCCAAGGGGTCCTAGGTCCTGGGTCAGAGCCACAGTCATCAGCTTCCCTGCTGCTAGGTGGTCATCTGCCTTCCCGCTCCTCTTTGCCTCTAAACCTGGATTACCAGGCGGCGTGGCAATACCCCAGCCAAACTCTAAGTGTATATTCTGTTCCTCACCAATATAGCTTTCTATATATCCCAAAACCAAGGCCTCAGGTAAGAAGATAAAATGAGAATTACACATTTGAGTTCAGTCAGCAAAACTGGATGCGATTTCGAAGGCTGGAATAACCTACAATGTTGTGATTCTGGAGACAAAGTGACAAGAGACATGTGTGTGTATGTGTGTGTGTGTGTGTGTGTGCTCGCACATGCTCACTCGCACTTATGTTCAAAAACATAAGGCATGAATTAAAGAATGTCAGGTGTAAACATAGTGTGTTGAATTTCCCCCTAATTCTAAGTCTCAGTGTGTCTCCTTTCAACAATTCCAGGAACACAGACATCACTTGGAGCAGATGATGTCTGCTCCATGAAGGTGTAGACTATGCAGAGATGATATCGCCCCTTCTATACTTTATACAACTTGATTACTTTGTTTGTCACTCCACACAAGCAGATACACTTATTCAATCATTCATTTGCCAAACATTTGATGAGTATCTACCCAGTACTAGAAACGATTCTAGCCAAGAGAGTTATGGAGCTAAATAAAACGCAGCCCTTCTTCAAGGAGTTCATGATGTATTGAAAGTCATCATATAAACACATAAATAACAGTACAAGTTGGGCGTGACCACAGAAGTGACTGCGTTGTAGAGAAGTGTCATGGAGACGGGAGTGAGGAAGGACCAGGAGGAGGCCACGTAGGAGCTGGGCTTCGAGGATGAATTGAAGTTTGCTGAAGGAACCAGTAAAAAGAAAAAAAAAAAGAGGAAGAAATTCTAGGCAGAAAGAACAGCATTGTAAAGTCGAGGAAGACTTTGAGACATTGTGACATCGTAAGGGAAGCTGTAGAAGTTTAATGTTGTTGGAACATAAATTAAGATGGACAGTTGGTGAAGGCTGAAAAGTTAGGCGGGAATGAGACGACACTGCCTCCTGAGTGCCATACTAAAGAAACTTGGGTTTTACTTCATAAACAATAGCAATTGATGTGAAGCAGAGGCGAGACAGCGACCGAATTCAGTGTCCAACAGATCGCTCTGGCGGTGATACAGTAAACAAATTAAAAAATGAGGAGTCCAGAGCTAAGGAGGCCAAGGAAGAAGTTTTGCTGTCACTGTGCCAGGTGCCAGTTTAATTTAATCTTTACAGTGGTGCCACAGAGTAGTTGTTTTTATTTCCATTTTACAGATGGGAAATTGAGGGGTTTATCATGTGCCTCAGGTCACCCAGCTGCTAAGGGGTAAAGCTGTGAGCATAACAGTCTCATCAGAAGTGAGAGCCTGATTTAAGGCCATACAAAGGTATAGGTTTAAGGGATGCTTAGGAGGTTAAACAGACTTAGGGACAATAGCATGTAGGGGAGGCTGAAGGAGATAAAGAAGTGTAAGGTGATTCCTGGGGTTCTCAGCCAGTAGAAATCAGTTGTATGATGCCGTGGACTCATAAGAAATAATACAGGAGGAAAGCCTTTCAAGAGCCTCATATGTTCCCTCCCTTTGTCGCAAGTGTCTTCCACTTGTGCTCTGAGTCCTACCTTCTTCGAACATACAAGGGATTTCTGTCCACATTTTCTATTCTCTATTTCTTCCTGTCATCTGGTTCTTGTATCTCCATTTTCAATCAAACTCAAGTTGTTGTTTTCCTCTGTTTAACTACAGTCCTGTTTCCCTCCTGTACCACCAAATACTTTGAGTTTGTGGTTTACACTTCCTACTTTTATTTCCCGCCCTCCCTCTTTCCTCAACCCTCTGCAACTTGGTTTTTTCCAATGAAACTACTCTCTTAAAAAGGTAGCCTGCGACTGCCTCTTGGCTAAATCCCATGGTCCCTGTTCAGTTCTCATCTTCTTCGGCCTCTGCCTGAGGGTTGCATCCATCATTTCATGGCCGCGATGTTGACCTTCACTTGGCCTCTTCATACATCGCCGAACTCTGATCATCAGAAATCGAACCTAGATTCCTTCACCATTTTAAAAGGAAGTTCAGAAATATATAGGGGTGGGCAAAAGTAGGTTTACAGTTGTTCGTATGGAAAAATATATAATACAAATATATAATACAATGATAAATAATAATACAAAAATAAACATGGTGTTCCATGTTCTCACAACATATACACCTGCTTTTGCCCACCCCCATATTTCCATGTCAAATAGAAACTTCAGCCTATACAAACATTTCTTTATAGCTTTCCCAACTTAAACAACATTCGAGTCCTCACTGTGGGGGCCATTGTCAAGTATGTTTCTTTTTTTTTTTTTTCCAAATTTAACAAGCTTCCTTTTTCCCCTGTGTATTTATGTGATGTCTTTGGTAGCAGCATAAGATTTGATTGTGATGGTCTTGGTTTTAAGACACCAAATTGAGTAACTAGGTGAATCAGTTAAGATGGGATAGTTGGAATCCGATAAGCTTCAAAATTTCAGGGCCTTACTACCTAATATTTTATTATTTGTTTCTTAAAGTTTGCTATGGGTCCAGCAGCTCTCCAGAAAAGATCATTTCCAAATGGGAACTTGGGAATAGAGGCTAACGCTATCTTGCCTCTGAACTTAAACGTGATCTATATTATTGCTGCTGCAGAGGAAAGAGAGAGCTGATGTTTACACGCCGTAAAGGCTTTGGCACAACAGTTGCACATTTCACTTCTACTCACAGCCCACTGGCCAGAATTAGTCACACGGCCCCACATAACTGCAAGGGGGCTGGGAGGCTCAATGCCTATGTGCCTAGGAAGGAAAGAAGAACCAGATATGAGTGAGCACTACTTATTTCTACCACATTAAAAAAGGTCAAAGAATATTTTCCTATAATCCATAAGATTTCACCCTCTAGTAGTGGGGCAAGTACTCCTTAAGCTTGACATTGGTCATGGGTGGTTGAGAAGTAACTCTACTGAGGGCCAGAAAAAAGCATTACTTCAAATGATAAAATGCCGTGGTGCTACATTTCAGCACCGTGACTTGAGGACAGCTCCCCTGCTTTGTGAATGGCTCTGCCTGGATGTCGGGTTTGTCAGCCGTTCTGATTTCCTGAATTTCCATGCAGACAGAGCCATATTCTCAGTCAAATATTGCAGTTAAAACCCTTCTTGCTTTCATTCCTCTATCCCACAGATTTGAGCACCTTCTCTGATGAGCAGGAACAGACCATCAAACGCCACCCTCTCTAAGTGTTTGGTTGGCAAGTCCATCTAAATGTTAAGTGACAACCTCTACTCCCTGCACTTACAAGGCAGCACTGCCTCTCACCCTAATGAAACTGCCAAGTAATTTTGGAACCATGGGGAAAAGTCTGGCTCTAGCCCCCAGGGGACATATTGAATGATTTGTTTCTTGCTGACCTCAATCGGTCTATAATTTCTAGACATTTTAGCCAGCATCTGTGAATCTGTCCCTCTCTCCAGGCTCTTATTTGGAAACCATCCCCATGGTACCTATGACTTAAAGAGTCACAGGCACAGCAATTACTGATGAAAGAAATTCACACGTGGCAGCTCCTCCATATGTGGTATGGAAATTAATAAGCATTTATTTTATGCAGAGTAATAAAAAACAACAACAACCTGTAGGTAGAGATATGTCCTTGTTTCTTTGTATATACATATTTCTTTACACGTAGTATTTTCTCTCCAAATAAGCATTTGGAAGATGAGTTCAGCCCTTAGAAAACCTAGGGGTGAACACAGAGGGTTTCTGAGCATGCTGGCATGCTCAATTATTACTGTCAACCCCTCAGGCACGTTTCTGTATGATTCCCATTAGAGGTGGGGCCCTTATCCCTGACTTCCCACAATGTGCTAAGGGCAGCTCGGGCAACCCCCTGCAGACCTCCCTCTTTGCCTTACTCCTTTCTCTTCTCTCTAGTCATAGAAACATCAAATGTCCTAGCAGTATGTCCCTGTTCATCCAAACCTGGCAGCATCTCGGAGAAAAGGAGAACAAGATGAAACCACTCTCAGAAAAAATATAAAAATAAAAACCACTAAAGGGCCATGTTTTTGGGAGAGGAACAGTTGGCCAAAAAAAAAAAAAAAAAAAAAGCCTTTTTGGCAGGAAAGAAGTGTCAGAGCCACATCGCTAGGTCCACCATTTTTTATTTATACAAAATAATGCAGAGCTGGGCCTGCACCTTCAGATCTTACTGGCTTTTACAGACACACCTAGCCCGTTATCAGAACACAGCCCACATCCGTGGCAGAGATGATGGAGTCGTCCCTTCTGCTCTAGGCATCAACAGCAGAATCCTTCAACTCTTTCCCATGTGTAATGTTTGTCTACCAGTCAGCACATCTGGACACATTCTAAAAACTAAGAAAACAAGCTAATAGAATAATAATAATACCTTGTGTTTATATAACACTTTCCTTGGAGATACTCCGAGTGTTTTACCAGCAGTGTCTCACCAAGACCCCACTCAGTTCTCCATGAAGGGCCACGCCCTTGCTATAACTGGGCATGCTGAGACATCAACAGGGGTGACTCAGGAATGGTGACGTGGCACCTCTACTCCACCACCACACACACTCACCAGTCAGGCCAGCAGTTGACATGCCAAAAAACATGCCTCACTTGACTGAGGGAACAACAGATATGGCACCCAAGAGAAGAGAACTGAGACCTGTGCTCCACCTAGCCTGGCAGCTTGCTTCCCCCAGGAGGCACCTGCTGTCTGAATTGTCCAAAGGGAGTGTATTGCTCCATTGGCATCTTCATGTGTGTATGAGGCAAAAATCGTGAAGCAGTTAGCTACTTCTTTTAGCGACCTGTGGAGTGGACCCCTCAACCCCCAAGTAAATAAGCCCTATTCCCCTCCCACTAGGCAGACTTGCTTTTATTCAAGTACCTTTTTTTATGAACAGATCAGTGATCCAAATATAATTTCAAACTCATGATGAACCTGGTGAGGGTAAAACAAAGGATTACAGAGTACGGCTGGGAGCTGGTATTGTATTTGGGATTGAAGGGAGTGGGGCAAAGGGGAAAATGGTTATGGTGGTCCCATGGCCCTATAGGTAACCCGCTCTGATACTTTACAAAGGAGCTTGTGGCAAGCACAGAGTAGCTCTACCTGCAAGGAGAAACCATCTCGTATATGTCCTTGTGTAATAAATTCCTTTCCCCAGAGACCAGGGCTATCACAACAGGTTAGGGAGTTCCTTGTCAGCCATGTCGTATCTCAAGACCCCACAGACCACCATGGAGTGACACCAGAGGCTGGAGAGTTAATAAATTATCCTCCCAGTCGATTGCATTTTTAATCAGGGTGTGTGCACCATGATCACTAATGGCACTTGCTTACAGGACAAAGCCCCAGTATTTATCTTGTTTTAATTATATTAGAAAGCAGTGATATTCAATTAACCAACTAATCAAGCAAACCAATCAATACTGGTCCTGGCAGGATTCTCCACTGCCTGGCTTCTTGTTTTGGGTGGTAGTCATGCTTTAGAGTCAGATGGAGTTAGTTCTTGGTAGCCAAGACCATACTGCTGAGAAGTAGGCAGAAGCAGACTTCAGACATGGGCAGGATTCAGACTTCAGACCTGGGCAGAAACACCACAGGTTCATTCCCTTGCCTGATTATGGTGAAATTTGCAGCAGCTTCCTTTTGGGTTAGGTGTTACAGTATTTGTTCTATAATGTATATTTGATTCCCGAGTACATAGAAGGAGCCACTTTATCCTGTGGATTAGAGGTCTAAGATCCCTATATCCTACAACAAGTCAATGGCAGAACACTAAATATTGAGCAGATATGATCATAAAATGATAGCATGAAGTGTCCTGTGATGTTCCTAAGGACTGCCAGGTGGTTCCTAACTATACCATTTAGTCCAAACAGCAGGTGGACCAACCTGGAAGCCTCCACCAGGATCTTCAGGGTATGTGTGTCTAGACTCGTGAGCATCTGGGAGACACAGTCAATCAAGAGCAGAGATGCGTTCAGGGTGAAGGCTTGGTGAGCCAGGCATAGCCCTTTGCCCCTTTCACATATGTCCAAAGACATCTGGCTTTGGGACTGTGGTTATGCAAGGCTAGGGTGTGGCTGGTGGCCAGAAAGGAAAGTGTTTCCCTTGGACTATGTTCACCTTCACAAGATTCCTTCTAAAGACATACCTGGACATAAATGCTCAAGTAGCAACTCCACTTCCCAAAGTAAACTAATGACAGAAATTTGAACAGCACTGTCCAGGCATCTGATTATTTTTCTGACTTATAAGGCAAGAGTCAGTATAGAGCTTTCCCCTGAATGCTCCCTACTTGGGTGGTTATTATGCTAGTCACTGGACCCTAAGCCTTGTGATAGATTCAGTAATTCCTACCCTTTGTGAAGCTGAGGATCTCCATAGGAACATTTGTAAATGTCTGCTCCCAGATGAGGGTGGCATTAGAAAAAAAGGACATGTCCAGAGGAGACAGGACTCTGGGTTCCAGAATACCCATCCTATCAGCTCGCAGTTGCTTGACAGGCAGCGTGGACCATCCACAAGTTCAATCCCTTTGCATTCCAGTCAGGTTATCCTAAAAAGGGAAGTAAGTCTGTTTGAGAACCACAGACTGCACCCTGGTAATGTCTTTTCAAATGCATCAAAGTCCCCAAGGCGCCCTCCTAAGGAAGGCAGGAGTCACTTGGTGCAGCCAGGCAGCCAGTGCTTGCGCCAGAGGGCCCGGTACTCTGCGGGTTGGAGGAACCAGCCCAGCAGAAAAGTTCTCGCGTGGGTGGCTGCCTCCCTGCTGATTCAGGGGAGCTGAGAATCAAAACCCGATTACCTAAGTTAGTTACGGAAAAGCGAGAGGTTTCACACAGGGATACGTTAAAAGGGAAAGAATCTTAAAACTGCTGTTTGCTTCCAAGCATCTGATGAGTCTCAGTTCATTAAGAGTTTGGTAGCCTCGTTAATTTAATAAGAGTAAATGGGGCCCTAATGTCGCACAACAATCGGTAATTTGAAAGGGGCGAAAACCAATAAGAAGCAGAACAGTCATTACCCAGCGCAATGTTTAATCAAAAGATGCCAGAACAGGTAATATTTCAAAGGCTGGAGACTTCAAACGCACACAGACAGTCTTTGACTCTGGCCGGCAGGCTGGGAAGATGGACACAGTTGTGATAATTGGCTCTGATGGAATTGAAAGTCTACCCCACGCGTGCACACATACACACACTCACCCCAAACTCCTCTCCCTCCCTCGAGCTGGATTCGGTTTGGGTTCCAGCCCAGTGAACTTTGGGGAGCAAGGCTTCATCCTGGAATTTGAGGTCTGCGCAGCCCACATTGTTCTCAACTGTGAACCATTCAAAGACCATTCCTTTTGTAACAGGTTTTCCCCTTTTTGCCACCTCACCCCTTTCCACGCTGTCGTTGGGGCTCCTGTGCTTCTCCGAGTACCCGGCTCTTCACTATCAAGGGTATGAGCATTGGTCTGTAGACTTTCCAAGCACTTTGGCTGCCTGCCTTTGGATGATTGCCCGGTATATTTGTGCCCTCGTATGTGGCCTGGCAGGGTCACAATGCACCACACTTACAGCTATGCCCTGTTCTGTTCTTCAAGGACTGTCCAGCTCACATTTCTATCTGCCGGGGCCTGTGCACACACGCCTCAGCTGTACAGGACATTTACACTGGGACTCAGAGACGGCGGCTGCCTAGGAAAGGCCCCGCTGATCTCATCTGCCGTATTTCTGGTTCAGTTTCATGCACAGAACTTAAAATGGCTTATGACTCTTTTCCTGCCATCTGGTCCTTTCTCCATAGCACCCCACATATAGCTTCCCAATTCTCAGTCGTTTAATACGTGATGCCAGTTGGCCATCCAAGAATGCGTAATTATTCCAAAGGCTTCTCTTTGACTTTTAAGATGCCCTTTTGCCTGACCTGATGAGTATAGCACATTACTTAGCCTTAACTAGAGACCCAACAATGTTTGCTAATTGTTAAGCAAATTATTATTTTAAGAAGTATGAAGTCAATCCATCTGTTTTGATCCAGATGTTTCAGAATGGTTTTGAAGCCTCAGCCAGGCTAGGCTGAACCAGGCAGGACTAAGCTGATCCCAAGCACAATTCAGAATCAGCACCCAGCACTTCCCAGAGTTGTGGACCTAGTAAGTGGTGTGCTTGGGACCCAAACCCAAGTTTCTCCGGGGCTTTTCCCACTATATCAAACTGCCTCCAGCTGCCCCTCCTCATTGTATGGCTGTTTTTTAACCATGAGTAAAAGCTTGCTGTTTTATTTACTTCTGGGATCTAGTTGATCTAGTGACATCAAAAGGAATGGGCAAGGTATTTCCTGTAGCCAACGGGTGTCTAGAGAGCAGATGGCTGTGGTTCAGGGCCATCAGGATACCAGCAGGCCCAGTAGTTCGGGTGGTGGTAGAAACTCAATCCCCTTGTGTACACAGAAGCAGCAAGTGTTGCTTATTTTATGTATCTCCGATAAGCAGCCTTAAGAGGGGGCATACGTTGCCCCTTTGCAGAAGAAATTAGCGAAGTCCAAGTCAGGGAAATTCAAGGTCAGGTTTGAACCCAGTTGTTTTTTGCTACTACCCAAACCCCACACTGGGAGGTCACCCCACAATGATCTCTGGGCTCTGTGGCCGTCTTCCCAAAGATAGAAGCAATTCTAGTGCCCGATGCAGAGAAAGTAGAGAGCAAACTCCTTGGGAGAGAGCTCTGATGTGCTATGGATTCCTCAATAACAATTACCACAAACACCAGAGCTTTCAATTTAATTAAACCTATTCTTCAGCTTGGGATCTATGTCTGGGCTTAGTGGCTTTTGCTTCTTTCATTTTCACTCTTTTCTTTATAATGCTCTTGCCTCCTTGGTCTTGTATCTCCGTGTAGCGAGGTATCTAAAATGATGATGAGTGGGTGAAAAAAGAAACATGATTTCTCTTCTGGTGCCTTAATGGAAGGAAGTGTAAGAACTGAATCGGGAAGTTAATAGTACCTATCATTGATGCTCCCTGGAAAGCTCGGTATGGGAGACTCTGAATTATCTTTGCTAATGGGACAATGGTAGCAAATGAAATGATATCATGGATCTGTTTAGTCCTTGCCATCTCCCAGGTGCCTTTCCGCACAATATCTCATTGAACCTGCCCAGCCACCCTTTGAAGTTGCCATTATTATCTTATGTAGCAGATGAGACAGGTTAAATGGCTTCTCAAAAGTCACACGGCTGATGTGTGGCACAGTGAGCCTCAGATCCGATTTTAAATTTTAAATCTGATGCCTCCGCAATGACTCCATAAACAATTCTACATCCTCATTTGGGTGTCACTTTTGATTTTCCCTCCCACAAAGCCAATGCAAGGAGATGGCCAATTTGGTGTAAGTCTTGAGCTTTATTCCCTTTGTCTTCAGGAAGAGATGCTGATGAGTAGGAAAATATTCCCGAGACATCCTGTGTGACATGCTCACATAACAACCAAGGCAGGGGCTTTGATCCCTGGTTTACAGGGAAGAAACTGAGGCTCGGAGATACTAAGTAACCTGCCCAAAGGCACATAGCTCGTAAGCAGTCTGTAGGGCTGCCCCAGCCTGCTCACTGATGATGTGATGTGGGGCTGCAGGCCTAGCCAGCTGAAAATGCTGTAGATGCCCACTCCCTGGTCACCCAGTGCCAGGATGGCTGTCAATTTAGGTGACCAGAACACACTGGGCTTGCTCAGTCCTGCAGTCCCATTTCAGAAGCCACGTGTGGCCCCTGCCCCACCACTTGCCTTCCATGCAAGCTTCTGTTTCGCATCTCTGCTGCTAGATTTATGAGAGGCGAGCACAGGAAAGCCCAATTCCTGCAGGAAGCCCATCAGCCCTCTTGTGCAGGCTGTAGGAGCAGAAGTCTCAGCAGCCAGGGCCTGGCAGGAAGCACTGGGGCTTGTAATGAGCTGCTCCCATGAAGGTAGTGAGACTCTCACTCCACCTGCCGAAAGGAGTTGCTTCCGAGAGCCAGGGCTGTTTGTGAGCTACCCTCCCTCTTCTCCACCCACACTTCGGGTTGTAGTGTCACACAGAGGTGTGCGGACTGGAGTCCTTGACCTTAGCTGGGGGTCACAGATGACAGGTGACCTCTAGGGCCCAACAGCCCCCGGATGCTTTGACCCCCTCACACCAGTACCTTCCCCACCTTCCCGGTGTGCATTGATCTCATGCCCTGGATGGCCATCTGAAGCAGATGGTGCCCCTCTCCTTATAGCACATAAAGGATAATCCTAATAACAGTAGTAATTCATCAGTTAGTTAATTTTAGACTCAGAGCTCTGGGAACCTGGTATACAGACAACTTTGTGCTCTCTTTTCCCATTTGTGCCATCGGCTTTTTCAGGCCCCCAGACATGGAGCCACCTCAAAGGACAGTCCCAATCCCCCACTGTATGTCATCCCCCCACCTCTGGGCAGGGGGTGGGAAGCCCATCAAGGTCTCCTGTCAAAGGGTCGGCTGGAAATCAAGTTACAACTGGCACAATGTGTATCAGAGCATCTCGGCTCCCATCCATCGGCCCAGGGCGTTATTAATAACCCACAGCCTAGCGACAGAGATGAATACTGGAGCAGGGGGCAGGGGCAGTCCCCGTGCAGTGAGGCAGAGGGAGAGGGTGACTTATTAGCCCCGCTCCAGGTGTAACCTTCTCCCCACAACTGAGCCAGGGCCGGATGATTTATTGGTTCAGTAAACGGATTTTTATAATTAAAATTGATTTTCAATTTTAGCCTGGTCTGGAAGGACTGAGTCAAGTTCAAGAGGGAAAGGGGGGTAATCTAGGGAAGGGAAGGGAAATGTGCTCTCAATTTCCCATGTGTCTGGGATTGTTAGAGCAGGAGGAGCCTCTCACTTTACAGGTGAGGAAACGGTGGCCCTGGGAGGTTGGCCTGTTTGACCAGCTCAGATGGGAGGTAAAGCAGAGCTGGGATTTAACCTGGGTCTTCTGGCCCCCGAGATGCACTCGCTTTCCTGGGACTGTGTGTGCATGTGCGCACAGAGCCACGGTGTCCTGGGGGGGAGGTTGCTCACTGCACAAGGACGCCTACCCCAGGGGCTATGTCAGGACTGAATGCAGCCGTGTCTGTGTACTGGCTGGGCCAGGGCTGTTGCCACCCAGAGGATGTGTTCAGCTGCACCACCTGGACTATTTTCTTTAGGAGTCAGCTTTTGGCTGCCAGCAGCTGCCTGGGCCCATTGGACCCTCACCTCACAGTCCAGGGCCTGGAGGTTGCATCGGGGCTGTGCACTGAAAGGCCTGACAGGCTCCGCTGTGGACAGTGGAGACACAGAGCTGCCCAGTGTCATTGATCAGGCAGGAACCTGTGACACCAACAGTAGCAGAAGCATGTTTATAGTCGGCACGAGTGTCTGCATATTCGGGAATACACGGCCTGGGCAGATCTAGAAGACTCGGCGGCTGCTGCCCATATGACCATGTGTGCACCCTGCTCCTGGCCACTCCCTAAGGGAGGGCGCAGCTGAGAGAGAGAAGGCGAGTTCGTGTCCATCGTCAGAGCCCACGTAGCACCCTCCTTTTGTTCCAGCCCATCACAGGGCATCACAGGCTCAGGGCATCTGAGTCCTCCCTCATCCCTCGCTCTTTGTACAGGTCCCTCAGCCAGTGCAGCTTCCCAGTGGTTCTGGTGACAGCAATTCTGGTGCCCCGCAGCCCACCCATGTCCCCCTGAGCATGTCATATTTGTCTGTATAAGAGAACAAGGAAGGATACATGACTGTGGACATACGCTTTTAAAAATGAAAGAAGAATAGTATGTTGCCTCTTTTCCTAGCTCAGTATGTTTTTTAATAGACTTTATTTTTAGAACCATTTTCACTTCACAGAAAAATTAGGCAGGAACTTCCCATATTTTCCCTGCTCTCCCCTCCCCAACACAGACTCCCCCACCGTCAACCTCCCCGACAAGAGAGCTCCATTTATTACAATTGATGAACCTACTTTGACTCATCAATATCACCCAAAGTCCCTTTCACATCCGGGTTCAGTCTTGTCATTCAGGCAAATATATAAGGACATGTGACCACCATATTACCATATCATACAGAATATCTTCACAACTCTAAAAGTCCCCTGTGCCCCACATATTCACCCCCCCTTTCCCCCTAGCCCCTGACAACCACTGGTCTTTTTACTGTCTCCACAGTTTTGTCTTTTCCAGAAGGCCACGTAGTTGGAATCATGTAGTATGTAGACTTTTCATATTGGCTTCTTTTACTTAGTAAAATACATTTAAGGTTCCTTTGTGTCTTCTCATGACCTGAGAGCACATTTCTTTTTGGTGTGGAATAATATTCCATTTCTGATGTACCCAAGTTTACTTATCGATTCATCTACAGAGGCAAGCGTCTTGGTTGCTTCCAAGTGTTGACAGTTATGAGTACAGCTGCTATAAAAATCCACACGAGGGTCTGATTTGTTTCTCTCTGCCTCATTGGACCACACACAGGGAGAAGACCTAAGTCCAGACTAGTAGAAAGAACTTGGGAGAACACCTCTCATCCCATAGGTGTCCCACCCTCTCCTGCTCTCAGAGGGGCCTCAGTTCTGTCTGCTAGTGAAGGAGGGAGGAGGGGCCTCTTTAGGAGGCTTAGTAACCAAGAGATGGGAAGGATGCTCCCTCCCAGTCTTTTGTTTTTGTAATTAGGAATAGATTATCATGGTACACAAGCAACAAATTAGATCACCAGTACAGATAAGCACAGTTTAATGCTGCGTCAAACTCTTTCATAAGTCACATCGATTACATTTAATAATGTGCACAATTCTTATCGTTTTCCCTTAGAATTGGGTGTCACTGGCAAACATGTCACATAGATGGCTGAGATGAACACGTATATCAAAAAAAAAGCTGGACTAGGCGGCCTGAGGTCTCATCCAGGGCCGGGAGCTTCTGCCTGTTGCGTTGGGGTTGAGCAGCCGGGCGATGCCTTCATGGCTACTTTTCTCTTCTCCCTGCGTGTTTTCTTGGAGCTGTGGTCAGCACGGGTGTGGCTACCTTTCCAAGTATCACAAAAACGCTAAGCTTCAGCTGCTACAGTTGCGCACATGTGAGGGTCACCAGGAGACTGGTCACAGGGGACAGGGAGGAGGAGATGGGGGTAAGCAGAGAAAAAGCTGGTTCCAAAGGCCTAGGCTGTGGTCAGGCAGGATCCCTCTCTCCTGGGGTCACTGGGCACACAGGACTCTCCCCTGCTCCCCCCCCCGCCCCCGCTCCCAGAAAGGAGCCTTCAGCAGCCACCACCAGGGACAGCCCATTCGACTGAGGCATGAGCTAGTGACCCTGCCAGGCAATTTCTAATAAAGAGTAAAAGGGAGGGGAAGAGGGAAGATCAAATGGGGGGCTGCAGAGGGGGAAGGAACTGACTGGCCCTCCCCATGCCCATGCCAAGCCCCCCCCCCATGTTCCCTGGGCCACCCTTTAGGGACATGGCACTCTGGCTTGTGATGTTTCAGGTTCCCTTCACTCCTTGAAGGAGCCGTGGACACAGAAGCACGGGGCATGGGGACACCCCTCCAGGCCTTGCGGAGCAAGTGTGCAGGACCCGAGGGTGAGGGCTCTCCACAGGACCTCTGCAGGGGAGCTTTCCCATCAGTTTTTCTGCCTTAAATGCCCTCGTCCCCAGCAGCACCCTCCACCCCAAGAAGGGGCTTTATGACGGACTCGCTGGCCAAGGCTGCCTTCTGATGTCTGTGGATTGGCTGGGTCTGCCCTGTGTGTAGGAAGCTGGGTTGACAGGACCAGCTGACAGCACAGAGGCCAGGACAGAGCCTCCTCTGCACAGAGGTGATGATCACTCAGGGAGGGCCTAGGACAGCGGGTCCACAGCATTTCTCAGAGCTCTGGGACCACAATTGGGGGACCGAGTGTGCCTCTGGGTCAGAACAAGCCACCCACCAGTCCTAGCATGCTACGAGCAGTGTGGAGGGCAGGTTATCCTGAGGTGTCCGCCAACCTGTGGGCTCGGGCTGCTCCAGGTCCCCAGACCATCCCCCTCAACCCCAAGGCACGGTGTGGACTCACTACCGAGCTCCAGGGAGCAGCTGCGCCAGGACGTAGGTCAGCTCTGAGGTCTACAATCCCGAAGCTCATGAAACAATCCCATAATTGGTAAAATCTCATGAAGTCAGGCACGCATCCCTTCCCAGCCCCTGCCAGGGTGGCATCATACCACACTGAGTGACAGCCTCGAGCATGCCAGGCCCAGATGATGGAAGCCTTATTTGGAGAGGTGAGTTGTGCATGTTAGAATTTGCCATGGAAACGTGCCGGCCAAAGAGCAATTCAAAGAGGGATTTAAATGGGACCTCTCCAACCCAATTCTGCCTTCGTCAATTTCTGTGATGTTTGGAGCCAGTTCAGGTAGCTGCTGCTCTTCTCGGGGGAGTTATGGCCACTTGGCCCCTGTGAAAGAGGGGACTCCAGTGGAGAGGGAGGCTGCCCTGGCTGTGGAGCAGGTGGAGGGCATGTCTCGGGGCATGGAGTCCCTGCTCTGCCTCTCGCTGGCTGTGTGACCTTGAGCAAGTCACTAAACCTCTCCAACCGTGTCCCCGTCTGCAGAATGGAGACTATCATTTGCCTCACCAGGTTGTGGTGGAGGTCACAGCATCGTGCCTTGGGACTTGCTTTATAAATTGTGAAGCTGAGTACAGTGGTCCATTGGCCTCATTACTCCCACTCTGCCTCATTACGTCCACTCTGTGCTCAGGAGTCTCTAACCTTCTGCATTTCTCAGACTCCAGGGCAGAAATTCAACACCCTTAGAACACAGCTCCTCTGCTCCCTACAGCCAGGCCAGTTGTCCCAATCCCAGCCCATCATCAGGGTATTTATTCGGGGGGGGGGGGGGTGAAGGAAAGAGTATAGTGCTTTCAGAAAATACAGATGCCCAGCTCCTGAAAGTTCTGATGCTGTTGGTCTGAACTTGGCCTGGCTGTCAACATTTTCTAAAAGCTCTACAGTTGAGTTCCACACTCAGATACGTTTGGGGCCTTATGCCTGGACTCCACTTCCCTGCCCTGATTCTTTGCTGGAGTTGCAAGGTTCCCTGCGGTGATCCACACTTAGCAAGTGGTGGCCTGGGAGCTTATGAAGAGAGTCCTCCCCAAACCAGCCCCGGCACGCCCCAGCCTCCTGCCCAGGTCAGGCTACATTCACAGCGGCAGCCCAAGTAGGCTTAATGGAGGAGAAAAGCCTTGTAAATGAATTCCACTTACTGCATGCTACCTGCCCTAAATTGTCACATTTTGTTTCCTTGCTGCTGCGTCAGTCCTGCATCCTGCAGGTTTGTTTGCAAACTCAGCAAACACCCTGTGTTTCATCGTGCCTGGAGGCTGCTTCCTTGTGTCCCTGTCACAGCAGGGTCCGCCGGACTCTGTGCCAATAGCCCCATGCTGGGCCTCACTGCCCGCCTCTGGCCTGCCAGACGTGCCGTGCCAACCGATGTACCCGCATGCCGACGCACAGCACGGCCTCTTGTGCTTGGCCAGGGGCCAGCACGATTTCCTCTCCCAGCCCCACAGCCAACTTTGGATTGTGCCTGTTCGCAGGGGTCAGGGGAGAAGCTGCATAAATTAAGGCCGCAGATAACCCTGACCTCATTTCATCCACTGGTTAGAATGGCTCCCTAGCTTCATCTAACTTTCCCAGGTGCTGGGAGCAATAAAATTAATTCATGGGGGTTTTTCTCTTCTCCCTGCCCTCTGCTTATTCAAAAACAGAAAAGGCTGTTAGAAAAGCCAGGAAACCAGGTAGACAGTGCAGGGCTGACTGCAGAGCCCAACCCTTGTTAAAAGGGTCAGTCGGTGGACTGGATGGGTCAGAAATAAGATCGCGAGGCCCCACTGCAAGTTTTCTCAAGTTCTAAGTCTGTTTCCAGCACGTCTGATAAAGCGGCAATGGCAGAAGTACTCAGCTGTCACAGGACACATCTGGAAACCTTTAAAGTTGAACTTTAAAGTTGAACTTTCTACTTAGGGGAACATTATCCGTTCTAGAAGGAAAAGCAAAACCAAAGGGCGCACGAGCCCGTGGTTGTCATCACTGTAATGATAGCTGCCATTTATTTGGTGCGGATGCTCCAGGAACCATGTTGAGTGTTTTACATGTATTATATTATTTAATCTGTGTAACCTTTTGGAGGCTTGAAAATGTTAAGTGCCTGACCAAGCTATTAAGTGGCAGAGCTAGAATCTGAATGGCAGCCCCTCAGATCACAAAGCCCAGATCCTAACAGCTGCACTGCCTGCTCCCCCCTGACCCACCACTCCCGCGGGCTCTCCACGCCTGGACCCCTCTCCCAGGCGCTCCAGCTGTGAGCTTGTCTGACATGGGCAATGACGTCTCACATAGGGGCTGCTCATTGCTGTTACAAAGAGAGAGGGTGGCCGAGGTTCCCTTCCTTCCCCTGGACCACAACATACCCATCTTCTGAGAATGGGCACACACTAGCCAGGAGTTCCCACCCCACCTCCACTCCAGGCCAGCAATTATTTCTGACCTAGCTGAGTCCCTGTCTAAATATAGCCCTGACCAGCCACTTCTCATTTCAGAGGGGAAATCTAGTCTCAGCCTTATTCTGATGGCCCAACTGCACACAATGAGGAATGGACTTACCACCACCACCACTCACCTCTCCACAGTGAACCTCCTAATGGAACCAACTGACCCACGGCTACAGCCCAATGGGGTCAGCTCCTGGCTGTCAGAGATGGGAGCCTCTGCCTTACTTCCTCGGCTCGACCACCTGGACACGTGAAGGCCGGGTGCACAGCTGAGTCCCCTGGCTGTACTGTGGTCCCAGTTAGAGAAAAGCAAGAATGGACATTGCCAGACACTGACTGTGTACCAGGATCTGTCACCTAACAACAGAAAATACCTTTATTATCCCCACACGCACAGGAGGAAACAGGCTCAAAGTCATAAGCAACTGGCCCACAGTCACACATTTGACAAGTGGCTGAGGCAGGATTTGAACCCAAGCCCAGGTTCAAAGGCCTGTGCCCATCAGGCTGGCCTCTGGGTAGCCCTGCGCCTGTGCATAGAGATCCCTTCCTCACAATTGTCCATATGAGTGAAGATTGATAGAGACGGTGACAACAGACACCGCTGGCTTTATAGTTGGTGATCCCAAGTTGTGGTAATTTTCTTTCTTAGAAACAAGGTGCATTTCAGTTTGAGATCATCTAACATTTTCAAGATTTCAAGAACTAGGGAAGGGGCATCCCTGAACTTCCCTATTATTCAGACAGACTAAATTACCAAGATGGGAATAAAATGGGGGATGATCTTGGAATGAAATTTCTGGAGGCTTTTCTAGCCTTAAAATAATGAATTATGGTGGAATCTTCCAGGTAGAAAAGACAATAGAGATCAATATATGTCTGAAAAGTGACAGCCTGAGAAGAGAGGACACTTGCCAACATCTTACAGCAGATTAAGGACAAGTCCAGGATGAGGGCCCGGGTCTCAGGACCCTCAGCCCCGTGTGCCCCAGCACACCAGGACCCTTGTCACAGAAGCTGAGCAGACCCAAATCTCACTGCATGTTGGAGTCTGAACACTGAGACAGCGAGCAGAGGTGCCCCTGGTCCTTGCTGAGTCCACCCGTGGAGAGAGGGCGTCCTGTCTATGTTGGGTGGGGGTGACATGCTTTCCCTGTGGGGAGCTTCCAGGTGAACAGGTGAGCTACCTCAACAATCAGCTACCTTCTCGAACAATGACCACCCCTCACTCCCCACCCCCTTATGGGCTAATTAATTTTTCAAGGGAAATACCCTCCCATGGCCCAGGGCACAACTCCCAGGTGCTGGTCATCCTCAGGCTGACCAACAGGACAGACCAATCAGCCAAGGACCCTTCCCTTAGTTCCCAAATGTTAGAATTCAGATGGCTGTCATGAAACATTAAAACCTTGACCCTAAACTAAAGTTGGGGCTGACTAGTCAGTTTGATTGAAAAGACTATAGGTTAATGCATTTTTTTGAAAATTATTTTAATTCCCAAGTCAAAACCTTTAAAAATTATACCTTCTCTGTAGAAAAATCCAAACTCTCCAGAGCTGACCGCTGTTAGTGGTTTTACTGTCTCTCTAGAAGTTATTCACACAAAAATATGTCTGTGTGCATAGGAATGCAGAGCTACAGAGCTGTCTTTAAAAATATTGAGTCAGTGTATTTTTCTGAAAATTGCTCTTTTAACTCAAAGAAGGATGATGGATATCTTTCCATGTCAATGAGGCAACCGCACTTTATATCACAATATGGATGTAGCACTATTCGTTTCACCAGTCCCGTACGATGGACATTTAGGGTATTTCCAAGTGGTCACTATCATGTGCAAAGTCACAGTGAGGATCCATACCCAAGCACCTGTACCCAGGGGCTAGCATTTCTGCAACATAGATTCCAAGAGGAAGACTGCCAGATAATTTCAGATTTTATAATAACTACCAAGTTACTCCTCAGAAATTGCTACCAATCTAAACCTACACTGACAGTGTATAAAGCATATAAATCTTTTTTAACCACTCTCATTTTAACTGTTGTCCTTTTACACTTGAAGAGCTGCTGGAAAACGCTCTCAGGGCAATGCCTTTTAATGAGAAAGACCCATCAGTCCATGTGGGCAAAGATGACCCATGTCCAAGGTTGCTTAGACATCGAGGATCCTCCTCTTCTTCCCCAGCAGCAGGCCAGGGCCCTGACCCCACAAGGGGAGCTCACCTAGGTTTGGGAAAGTTAGGTGGCTACCTTGAGGAGGGAGTGAGGGCAGAGGGAGGGATTTCGCTTCCTCGGGCACCTGCGGTGTGTGTGTCTCCTTCCTAAGCCAGCAGCACTGGCTTCCTGAGAAGGGGCCTGTGTTGATGGGACCTAAAAGTCTCCCAGCTGAGGAATATCAGTTTCCATCGTTTGGAAATGATTTTTCCTAGGGTCAAATTCCTTTTTGAAGGAAGATGTTTGTCTGCGATCCAAAGGCGCCACCTACCCAGACAGGGGTGTGTGCAAGGAAAGCCGTGTCTATTTGCAACCATGCTCCGTGGCCGGGAACACTTTCTGCCCATAGCTGTGTGCAAACACCACCCCTGTTATCAGGCACGCACATCCAGGTGCACACCCGCAGGCGCTGTGCACTCGTTCACATCAGCAGACCATTTGCACACAACCACTGCGGTTTGAACAGTCAGGCAATTGCTGGGGACTCCAGCCAGCAGTGCCCTTGACAGGAGGAAGTCAGAGGCACGGCTGGATTCTGGGTGGAGAAGAGAGTGCCCACCTGGCCTGCCCTGCCACTTCCCACAGAGTCCTGCCAGGGAGCCAGAAGGTATCTGCATATGTCCCAGAACTTGCTTGGCTCAGCTGTGGGCTTGGATTGAGGTGTCGCTGTGCCAGCCCCTTTGTTCCCCTCACTCTTCTCCTTGGCTGCTGGAACAAAGGCCCCCCTTGAGCAGACTGGGCTTGGGAAACTCACGCCAGCAGGCCTGCAGGTCCCATTCTCATGGGCCTCAGTCTCTGTCAGCAGCGCTTGGTGAAACATGGCTGGAGAGGAGCAGCAGCACTTTCATCCCCAGGACAAAGGCTCCTTCCCACCCGCCAGGCCTGGGAGGGGGGTGGGGAGGAAGGCTCACATCCCCCAGTGGCTATGGGTCTCGGAGGCTCTGCCTCTCCCTCCAGCCCTGACCCTAGGGGTGGCTCAAGAGAGGGCAGGAGTCTGTCTCTAGGGATTGGGTATCAAAAAAATGTTTGTGGCCATGTGGCCTTGCACAGAAACCCCTGCAGGAGTGAGGTTCATCTGAAACACGAGGTTCACCTGAAACACGAGAGGACTGGCAGCTAGATTGTTTCCCTGTCCCTTCTCACTGGCTAACTCTGTGAATGCCAGGACACTCCTCCCATCCCTGGCACCCTCTAGCCTGCATGTTGTCGGGGTGACTCTCTGGGCAGTGTGTGGGTGTGGCTGCCAGTGTCCTTTGTAAATGCACTAGATCAGCTTTCCCTGGAAAACCCACCTTGCAGCACCACAGTCCCAGAAGTCAGGCCTCCAAACCCATCACGTGCATGTGAGCCTAAGAGCCCAGAGAGGGAAGAGAACTTGACATTTACACTAAGAGATGAATTATGGAATAATCCAGAAATTATAGGTTTTATGGTAGAGCCAAGATTATCAAATCAGTGATCTTCGTGAGGTCCTTGGAATATGTTGGCCATTCACAGGAACCAAATTCATTCATTCCTTCCTGCATCATTCATTTGTTTGTTCTTCCATGCAAGCATCCGCTCACCAGTTTCATCTGCTGTGCCTGAGCTGAGCACTAGGTATGGTGGATGAAAGATGACTTCACACCAGCTCCCCCTCCAGGGGGCATTTCATCTGAGAAAGATACTGGAACAAGAGACAAAGTGTTGTTATTGGCATTGCACTAACACATCCATATGTTTTATCTTAATCCTCAAAATAGCCCTTCGGGGTGCTTACTGTTATTCTCAGATTGTCCCCGTCACACAGGAAGTGGCAGACCCAGGATTCAAACCCAGGTCTGTTTTTCCCCCAAATCTGTGCTTCTCACTTGGCACCAAGATAAAGCTATTCCAAACTGTTTTTCTTCCCAGCCACACTTGAAAAAGCCAGGAAGTCTCCCTGGAGGAGAAATGCTGAGACCTGTTGTCAGTCTCTCTTTAGGGCTCCTACTCAGGGATGGGCCTCTTTGCCCACTGGAGGGCCCTTCAGCCCCTGAACTCCGTCAGACCTTCTTGGTTTACAGAAAGCAGCCTGCGATACTGTGAAATTTCCAACCCAAGGACCTGGGTTCAGTGCAGGGACCAGAGGTTTCTCAATCCCCTGGGTTGAATGCAGGGAGTCAGTGTGTCCAGGGGCCCAAAGACAGGCTGCAGCCCCAGCTTCATTTCAGTTTCCACATCTCCCACCACCCTGCTGTGCGACCTTGGGCAAGCACAGCCTCTCTGAGCTGTGGCTTTTCCATCTGTGCAGCAGAGAAGGGGACCGCTCTCTCGCTTGGTGAGGGGCCCGGCTAATAGCGAGCCTGTGCCGAGGCGCAGCCCACACCGGGAGGAGAGAGGGTGGAGTGATTTCTCGAGGCTCTGCGGAAAGCATGCTGAGAGCTCCTCTCTCAGCTCCTGCCATTTGCTAATGGGAAACAGCATATGTTGATGATTCCGGCATCAAGGCTTGCTCCTTGGCCGTCCGAGTTTCCAGAGCAAACTGGCTTCCTATTAGGCATTTATACTTATTAATAGCAGCAAATTGCAGCCCTCCACAACATCTGCTACTTTCCATTTGCAAACAGCTTCCCAGGCCATTTGTATTAGTATTTCACAACCAGTTCTCTGAGGCAGAGTAGGCCTGGGTTCCCCATCGGAAAACAAGTCAGTGGAAACAAAAGGAGGGGAAGGATTTGTTCATTTTCCCCCAGACACCCAGAACGGATTAGAGCTCAGGACCTCAGCTCCCCAAGCTCCCCATGGTCTGGGGCTACTGTCCTTGCCGTTCTGAGTATCAATGACCTTGACCCCAAAACTCCTGCCTAGAGGCAGGTGTGGACAGTGGTGACAGCCAGGCTGCTGCCCTTGACCGTGTGTACCAGTTGGTTCTCAAGTGAGACCCCTGCTGGATTAGCCCCATGCCAGGAACAAGCAGGAGGAATTGCAAAGTTCAAAGCAAACCATCCTGGAGGAGCTTTTATTCCTGCCAAGTAGATAAAATCATTTCCCGGCGCTGGGGCTGTCAGGAATTCAGTACAGAGGGTCCTGTGAGCATCTGTGCTTCCAGTCAGCTATTCACATCTGGAGAACTGTATTCTTTTTCCAGAATCTTTTCCGGTACTTTACTCAGGGCTGAGCCTCCCTGAGATCTGCAGATGTATCGTCACAGAATTAAGAGATCTTAGTCAACTTGGTAGATACCAAGATGAATCATTTGTCATGTTTGATCCAGTTTTTAATAATCTCCTGGAATGGAACCAGATGCATTTAACCTCATGTTTACCTAAACCTACATGGTACTCAGGTTAGAAAGAAATTCCCACACTTCAACCTTACCCCACCTCCGTCTAGCTTTTTCCCTCCACCTTTCCCAGGACTTTGCACCCTGGCGTGACTTTCTTCCTAGCACTTATATATTGGTTAGCTATTGCTACAATAAAGCTGTGTAACAAACCACCCCAAACTCAGTAGCATACAATAGGAAAGCATGAATTCTCATGCTCATGGGCCTGAGAGTCATTGCACGTCAGCTCATTTAGGCTAAGCTTGGCTAGGCAGTCCTGCTCAAGCTGTGGCTTGGGCTCAGGTCTGCTCCAGATGGGTTCATTTGGGGCCAGGCTGAGGAGGAAGCAGCTACATGGGGGAGCTCTTTTGTGGCAATGACAGAAGCACAAAAGGGCAAAGCCAACCACATAAACGTATCTCAAGCCTTAACCTTATGCTTCCTGCCAACCTATTGACCAAGTCAAGACCTGAGGCCACGCCCAAGGTCCAGGGCTGGGAAGTACATGTCACCTCTCCATTCACCATGAGGTCAGGTGGGGACGCTGGGTAGGGATATATGAGGTTACTTTAGGGGAGTGAAGAGTTGGGACTGGTGACACCATCTGCCAGAAGCTGTAACCAGGTTCCTGGACTCTGCCTCTCTTGTCAGTCTGCACGTTCAAAACCACCTGCCACCTCTGAATAGAGGTTGTGTTCCAGGCACTGGGAGTAACTTGAAGCAAACACAGCTTTCTAGGCCACTGCTCACCTGCCACAAGTCCGCCCCTGGCAGTGGGAGGCTTAGAGGCCATCACGGGGAGACAAAGGCTCTGCAAAGTCATTTGTCATGTTAGACCCATGGGGAGACAAGTGGCCCCAAGTCAGCAAAACATCCTGGAATGGTGACCAGAGGCCATCAAAAAAAACAAAATCCCCTGCAGAGGCTTTGAGGAGCTCCCCAAGGCCATGCCACTGAGATCCATGAGCACTGCTAGTTAATGTCTTAAGAAAGGACTGACTTCTCCCAACTTGACTGCCTTTGCTTGGGGACAGGAGGTAGGTAGGACAGCAGTGAGGGACAATGGGCGCCAGGCTCAGCATCTACACAGCTTGACATATCCCCAGCAGCTTCTTGGAGTTTCTTAATGGGTAGTCTTGTCTCTCTTTTTTTCTTTCTTTTTTGACAATTTTGAAGGAAATTGGGTACTTAAGAAGCCTTTGGACATTTAAATTAACTCCCACCATCAGGCTCAGTGTAGCTACTGTAGCATTAGCATCCAATTATAAGAGGAGAGATGGAGTAATAACTCACATTTTGACCAGAATGTCAAATGCTCAAACAAATTAGAGGTACACACAGAAACTGTACGTCCTGCCTATGGAGCATTTCTGAATGTAATCAGCAGAGCAGCAGGCACCCTTTGCAATGCTAACGACAACAGGCAGAGTGGGACCCCACTGCCAGAAGAAAGCATCTTCAAAATATCAGGGAAAGCAGGCAGGGGCTGGACAGTGGGGTCCAGGACTCAGGGGAACTGGGAAAATTCCTCCAGCTGCCCTGAGCACACCCAGGCCCCAGGCCCTCCAAGCAAAGGGCTCCATCATCAGAGCGCAGAAGCATAGAAAGGCCAAGGCCATGGGTTGAAATGCTGTGTGGACCCTTTGCTCTCTGTCTCAGTTACTCCCATCTTCCTATCCCAAGGCCACTGTTTTGTAAATTCATGGCCTTGTTCATGGGGCTGAACACCTGAGGGAGCAGAGATGATGATTCTGTTTACAATAGTTCAAAACCAGAGGAAACTACTCTATATTGAGGAAGTTTACCTTGGGGCCAAAAGGAGAAAGTGAGTCCCAGAAGCATCGTGAAGGGGATGGGGCCGGCAGGCAGGTGCTCCATGATCATACCTGGGAATGAGATGTGACAGCTCAGAGCTCGAGTAGTAACAGGAGAACTTGCTGACCTTTGGGGCCATCTGACTCTGACTCACGGACACTCTTTGAAGTCTCCGGGAAGGGGAGGGAGGTGAGGAATGGTCCTGGGTAGAACGAGGCTGTGACATTATCTTTCCCAATTGGGACATGGAGGTTCAGAGCTTGAGAATGACAGATGCGGTTACACAGCAATACACGATAAGAGACATTCATCCGCACCCTTTTGTCCATTTCAGATTAAATTGAAAAGAGGAGCGATGCCTATCTTTTCACTCGAGGACCTCAGAATAGTTCATAAACATGAATTTATTAGCCTACCGAAGGCAAGCTTCTGCCCTTGACCCGGGAAGCTGAGCAGAGAATAGGTGTTCTCACTTCCACCCAATAGGTTCCACTTACATTTTTTATTGCGGTAAACTGTACATAACATAACATTTACCATCTTATCCATGTTTAAGTGTTCGGTGGCACTGAGCACAATCACATTGTGCTATAGCCCTCGCCACCACCCGTCTCCAGAACTCTCCATCTCCCCAGCCGAAATTCTGTACCCACTGAACACTAACTCCCCATGCCTTACCCCCAGGCCCCGGCAACCGCTAGTCTTTCTGTCTTTCTGAATTCCACTACCCTAGATACCTCATATAAGTGGAATCATACAATATTTGTATTTTTGTGACTGGCTTATTTCACTTGGCATAATGTCCCCAAGGTTCATCCGTGTTGTAGCAAGTGTCAGAGCTTCCTTCCTTTTTAAGGACGAATAGTATTCCATTGTATGGACTGTTATTGTGCTCACCCATTCATCCTCTAATGGACACTCGAGTTGCTTCTATTTTGGCTGTTGTGAGCAATGCTGCTGAGAACACCGGTGTACAAGTATCTGTTCAAGTCCCTGCTTCCAGTTCCTTTGGGTGTGCACCCAGAGGTGGAATTACTAGATCACAGGATGCTTCTGTGTTTAAGTTTTTGAGGATGGGCCATACTGCCTAATACATTTTTGCATAAAGCCAGTAAATGTGTCAAGTCGACTATGTGCAGACCCCCATCCTAACCCCTCCGCCCAGGAGCCCCCTTGTCCCCAGCACGGTGTAGACACACAGGGAAGTTCTGAGAGATGGAGAGCCTCCTGTCTTAGATGCAGTGAAGGAGCTGCTGCAGCCACATTAATCAACACCTCTCCTGGAGTCCACGGCCGGGGGACAGACCTCAATCTTTTGTGGTCTCTGAGACCATCCATCACTAGGATGGCTCAGGTCGCATGGCCATCTGATTTGTTCTCCAAGCAGAGCCCCCCCTCCCGTGACTTTCTTTTTCTGCCTCTTCCTGTGGTCTGAATTCCCTCACTCAGTTAATTAGCATGCCTGGCACTGTAGCTTAAGACTTTAATCAGCGTGGGGTGGTTTTAATTAATCGTGTGTCTCTGCATCTGGAGTGGTTTGTGTTCCAGGGTCAGGAGAGGAGCCAGAGATGGGGGATGGAAGAGCCGCTTTGTTTGGTGTTCGGTGTGGGCAGAGAAAGTAGGTATCTGGGGGAGAGAAATATAGTGCAGAGGGGCTCCCAAGCCACCTGGCCACCTGTGAAGCCTACAAGCAATGCGTGGAAGGTAACCAGGGACATTAGGGTGTAAAAGTGCACTGAGATAAATGCTGGACTAAATCTAGTTTTCGAAGGTGATTTAAAGTGTCAGGAAATTTTCTTATGGTTTCCAGAAATACTCGTGGGGTAGGGAGCGAGACAGTGTTACCGTGAAAATTGGGATCAGTCTGGGAGAGCTTGGCTATAGCAGAGGATACTTCCTGACAGTGTGACTTTGGAGATTTCCCTGGGCTTGGTCTTCTTCGGGAAAGTCCTGGAAAGGTGAGAAGCCTGGCACCTAGCTCTCAAATAATGGTAATCTTTTTAGTTGGTCTTTCAGAATCCTGTTGGCGCCCCCAGTTTTAGTATCCTTGCTTTAAAAGGAATGAAGAAAACCTAGAAAAAGTTTGGCAGAGTATTAAATAAATGATTAAAAACATAGATAGAAAGATCCAAAAAGCAAAGGCTAAAGAAAGTCAAGTCACATAAAAACTGCCCAGAACTTATGTCTCTGTCTCACAGGGATCCACCTAGATGGAAAACAAAGAAAGTTGGTAAAAGCACTAACCAAGTCCAAGAAACCGGGATTACCCCAAGGCTACATCCCAAAGATGAAGCAGTGAACGACTTAGGGGCAGACACCACAGTTCAAGGAGGAAACGATGTGTTCAAGATATAAAAGAAGAAAACTTTTTCCAGGCCTGCTAAACTCCTGACCAAATTCATGAGGCCTAGGAAGACTGTCAGAGCAGTCTTCTGTGATGTGGGAGGGAGGTAAAGTGACAGTGTGATGCCGAATGGGTATTAATGACAAAGATAACAATAATAATCGCTTGTAATGTGCTTGATCAGGTACAAAGCTTCATACCCATTGGGTGATCTGTGCTTTGAAAAACTCCATGAACTGGGAGGGATTCTTATCTCTATGGTTAAAGATGAGAAAAATTGAGCTTCAGAGACAACAGGATCTTATATGTGAAGCCAGAATTTGAACCTAGCTCTGCAGGCTTTCACACTCTTTTCAACCAAATGGAAATGACCCTTGCTCAAGGGTGAGAGAGAAAGGACTTTACAATTTCAGATATTGACAGTATTAAACACCAGTTGCAAGATATTTTTAGAAATCTGAATGCAAAGGCGTGTGAGAACGTCGGATTGGCCAAGCAGCTGGCTGTTTATGTTGCACACCCCGGAACCCCATGGCACCTCGATCCAAGACAAATTATAGAACTTGTCCGTGGGACAAACTGGGGAGGATATTAATTAAGTTTAGATGAAAAAAATGCTTTAGATTGAACAAGTCATGATTTTCTCTTTAAGACCATGCAAAATATGGAGTGCCAGACAAGCAGCTGGAACCTATGAAAACATGATTATGTACTTATGTTACCAACGTTCACCATCCATAGCCCCTTTTATTACTTCTTCCCCCTCCAGGCATCATGTTTTGAAAGGTTTTTGCCTACTAAACAAAGTGCATTTATTAAGTAATAATATATTTCCCATTCTTAATACGGGACACGCATCACTAGGCATGCACACAAACAGAAAACAGCAACAATTCAATTTCCATTAGGCCTTTGGAAACATTGAAAATAGCTTGTGGACCTCATTACCGCTCACAAATTCCTATGAGTCCAGGCACTTTGGGCTGGGAGCATTATGTATATGCTTCTATGACCAACACGTCTGTGCCCTTTCAAGAGGTATGAAAAGGAATTAAGGGCGCAACAGGAAGAGGGTGAGTTCCTGGCTGTGTGTAGAGTCAGTGGGATAATTTATAAGAAGTGGATTGTCAGGATTAATTATGAAAATGAGAAGGTTGTATGTAGGTAGAGCCGGTAGGTTGATTACGTAAGTGGTAATAAAAGGAAAGATAAAATTCCAAACGTGCAAAAAGACATCTGAGAATGTGGAGAAAAGGCCCCCAAGGCCAAGGGCAAAGCTGTAAGAATGAGAACAGGAAGCCAGAAGGTAACATGGAAGAAATGAAAATGCAGCGTGGTCATTAAGAATGCTCAGTGTGTACCTGAGAAAACAACACAAAACAAAAGATATATAAAGGGAATAGGAAAATTAGGGTAGAAAGGAAAAGAGATCATATGGGATTTAGAATTCATTATTAATTAATTCCAAAAGGGAGTTCCGAGGCTGAGCCGGCTCTGGTGCCAGTTCGCCTGTGCATGAATTACAGTGGCCCCTGCCAAGTGGTACATAATTTTGCAGAGGGAGATGCCCTATGAGGCAGCGGGGAAAACACAGCCTCTGCGTTTGCTTAGGACACACAGCAGTGCAGTCAGTTCAGCGGGGTTTTTACTTCCCAGTGCGGGCTGTCCGATGGCGAGAAATTGGAAAGGATGACCCATCCAGTTCTCTTAGCTCAAGCTGAAAGCTCAGGTAAGAAACCCTCCACTGAGATCAGAACCTATCCCAACTGGGAAAGGATGATTTATTTAAAAAAAAGAAAAAGTTTTGTAAAGAAGAAAATGACAAAATAGAGAATAAAGGCCAAGGCTATGTAGAAAAAAATTTAAATTCCGTGTGGATTGGTATTAAGTATCTTCTATGTACCGGGCCCTGAGAAGTCAGGTCAAAGACATCCGGGCAAAGCTACGTTGGCGAACAAAGAAAATAAAACAGATCCTTGGGAGCATGCGAGAAATGGAAGCATTTGGGCTAAGCCACAGTGTCACATGGGACATTTTACATTAGCAAGCGGCTGGCGAAAGCTAATGCAAAGTTTGGGGTTGGAAAGGAAACCTCTAAGCATGAAAAGGGTGCGGGTAAGAGGAGAAATAGCAGCAGCTGCTCTTTGAAAGCACCAGAGTGAAGAACTGAAAACCTTTCCGAGCCATTTGGCCAACATTATGAGAAAGAGGGAGTAGGCAGGTAATGGCTACAAAGTGAGTTTTTTACACTTTGTTAAAAGGCACAGGGAAGGAGAAAGTGAAGGTCTTGGTCTTGGGTAAAAGGCCTCCTGGAACCACAAACATTATGAAGAAGGACCGAGAAGAAGGGAAAGCATTTTGTGGCAAAATAGAAGCAAGAATGGGAAAGAATAAACTGAGTTCATTACATTGATAAGAAACAAATGTGATGAACTGGATGTTTATGGAGATATTTTGGGGTTTCGGTGGTGAGAAAATGTAAACGTAAACTATGTAGGTATCTATTATAACAATTCCATATGGCATCTATGGAGTCAATTCCCAGAGATGTCTAATAACAGGTGGCTGTCTCCCTCGGGCACTTATGTGGATCACTCAGGGTCCCTTTCGGGCCTGGGCTCTGGTCCCTTCACGCTCCTGCACTGCTTTAGGCGACACACCTGATAGAATGCAGTCTCTTTCTGGTGAACTACTGAGTGTTCTGCACAATCTTGACCAGCCTCTCGCTTGTTGTCCTGTCCAGCTCACCAGAGTCCCTGTGGAGTCCTGTGGTCAGTATCGGAGCTGCGGTGAGTGCCTAGGCTCGGGTGACCCCCACTGCGGCTGGTGCGTGCTCCACAACACGTGAGTACCACCGGCAGCTTCCTCCTGCCTGCCACTCCCCCAGTGACTCTCCTCCCCCTCTCTTCTCTGTCACCACGCCTTCCCTTTGATCTCTCTTTCCTCCCATTTTTTGGGTACGCTTCCGTCCTTGTATCGTTTGCAAATTTTACCTCCCTTCTTTTGTTCTGATTTCACTGTAAATCGTCAAATTCCCATGAGACATATAGAAACGGCAGCATGGGAATGGTGATGGGTCAGGGTGTGGAATCACGCTGGATAATCACACACTGGGGGGTGCGGAGAGGTTCCTGACATTCTGACTGTGACTTGGCTGTGGGCTGACATTCCAGGACTAACCAGCAGGAAAAAGGCCCTGGGCTTCTTTCTCCAGGTGCACATGGGCCGCTCAGTCCTGTGCTAGATCCATACTGTTATCCACTTGGTGAGTCAGCACTTTCAGTATCCACTCAGCAGATTCTTCGATCCCCCAGCCCCCCCCCCCCAGCAATATTCGGTACTTGAGACTCTCCGGGTACAGTTCAACTGTGTAGCCCCTGAGAACCCTCCCTCTGTTGTCATAACACTCATCTGGCTGTCAGATCACCCTGGGCCTGGGGTCGCTGGCTCAGTGAAGCCTTGTCCCAAGTGCTGGGCGCTCTGTCCATGTGCATTTTTGTGCTGGTCCCATCCTATTCTCTAAAAGCGGGAGGAAGGCAATGGCATGCAGTGGAGGCAGATGGTAACCTGGTGAATGGGCTGAGCGTGGGATTCAGGGCACAGACGACCAACCCAGCACGTGGGGAGAGTTGAAGGCCTTCCTTATGGGATCCAAAGACCTTTGGCATTACAGACAGGAGAAACCAACTATAGTTGGACCCCACTCTGATGGAACCAGGTCCCAGTCAGTCTATTGCTGCTGGATTCCCAGGCTTCTAGTCACCACTTGAAACGCAATGCTCTGTGAGTTGGACGTGTCATAACTTAGGGAAAAGGGCTTTAGTCTTCCTACTTTACTGGTCGCACTTAGTCGTTTTCAACTGTAGGCATATGTAGGATCTTGCCCCACCCCCACGCAGGAATGCCTCTGAAAGTTAGAGACACCCTCCTAAATTCTAATGCATCCTGTCTACGGGCACAGGCACACTCTCATCTCTGGGTGACAGTCTTGGGCATAATGGATCCTTGAGTTCTTGAAGGGAAGGCGTGAAATGCCTCAGGTATGCTACGGTGGGGAAAAATCGAGAGCCATTGACTTGCACTGAAATGCACGTAACTCAGAGACGATGAGAGACGGGGGCAGGAGTGCACGCAGAGCTGTCTGCCATAACTGGGAGCAGGGCAGCCAAGAGTAGCCGGCAAGGCCGAGTGGGGAAGAGACTGCATTCAGAATTCAGATCAGCTCTGATCAGTCCAGGAGAACGCCTAGATGATACTGTGTAAGGAAGAAGGGGGGTCCTTTTCTTTGTCCCACACAGTGAGGGCTCTCAGAAAGGGACCAGGCTCCAGACCCTGGTCCCTTGGGGACCTTAGGCCAGCTGGCTTTCTGCTTGGCTGAAGATGGCTCAGCTGCCCTTGGCATGGGCTCTCACACCTGGCACCGTTCAAGGGCAATCAGAAGAGCTGGCCCTCTCTGACACTGTGCCTGTGGGACCCCAAAGCAGGTCTCCATGTCAGCTTGGACCCTGCCCATTATGCTGGCCAGCCCCACACAGCACCGAGCCCCTGTAGGAACAGGGGACCTCAGGCTTTGCGAGAGCTCCAGAGGGGCTGCCCACCTCCCATCCTCCCATCTGCAGGCCTGAGTTTAAACAGGAATGAGAGGAGGAGGTACCAGAAACAACTTCCCGCATGGCCTCAGTTTCCCCTTTGGTAACATAATACCTGCCTCCTGTGAAGAGGCAGAAAACAGGTGGACTGGGGCCAAGGTGAAGTCCAGGCAGTTCTTGAGGGAGGCCATCAGCCTGCACTGGGAAGCCAGCATGTCTGCTCTCATGGTGGCCTCAAGAAAACAGGCATGCACATGAACTTTGGGCATCTGCCACCAAGTCCAAAGCCCATATCCGCCCCCCTAGCTGTGCAGCACCCTGGGGCAGCGTCTCAGCTCCTCATGTGTGAACTGGAGATGACGATGCCTGACCTGCCCACCTGAGTCTTAGGAGAATCAGCTGAGATCATGTGGGTGGAAGGGCCTCGGGAACTGTAGGGGTGTGGCAGGGATCTTGACACAGTTGGGGAAGGTCTGAGAGCTCCTGGGGGCCCTGCCTCCTATGACTTTGGTTGAGTCCCATTGATTGTCCAGATGGCTCTACTTTGGTTGCATCCTGTCCTCCTGGGGGGTATCCCAGCCTCAGACCGCCTTCCTCTGAGTGGTGGATGCTCCTGCTGCATTCCTCTCGTCCCTGTTAGTGAAGAATGAGAGGGGGAGGCATGTCTTCCTCTGAAGTTTGTCTGTCTTATCCATGTGTCATGTCAGTACAGCCTTTGTGGAGCGCAGGCTCTCGGAAAGCAGAGGTTGTGCACGTGCTCTCTCTGTGCCTCTCTGCTCCCACAGTGGGAGCAGGCGTGTCAAAGCCATGAGGGACTCTGGAGGGGGGACTGTCATGGAAATCCGTGCAATGTAGTTGTCACTTGTTGCAGACATGCTGTTAGGCTTTGGACAATAATAGTCGACTCTCATGATTTGTGGTCTATAAAGTTACCTCGAACACCAAATCCGTGAACACTGAACCATTGCTCCCAGGGGACATACAAAGCGAGGTTCCTGTGAGCCTCTGGTCACAACATTTTTGTTAACCCATCATTACATAACCATGCTTTATGTGTGTTTCTGTTTAAAGACACCTTATTTAATATAATTGTTTCGTTAACCTTGAACTCACAGCCAACAGCACTGTAATCTGTGCCTGACGGAAGACACATCACAGCTTTCCTGCACTTAGGACCACTGGGCAGCCCCTCAACACAATACTTGGGAGCCATTTTAAAAAGCGGAATCACCAAGACAAAGCACAAAAATGTGAAAAACATGACACTAAATAGACCACAAAAGGGACTCTTATTTATACTGAGCTGGAGCAAGAGGGCAGTGGTGCGGCCTTGTGGGATCTCAGCTGGGGACATCTTCTTGGGGCCACTCAGTTTTTTCTCTGCTCTGCTCATGTTCGGGAGTGATCTTGAAAAAGCTGCAGTATCAATTTGGGGATTATAAAAAATGTTAGCAAGTAGGCAAATCCACAAGCGTGGAATCCACAAGTGATGAAGATCGACTGTAGCTGTGTGTCAGGCACTTGGCAGTTTTATTTATAAAGAGGAAGCACTGTGCTTCTCACGGTGGTGGTGTGAAGATAAAATGAGGTGTTAAAGGGTGTTATAAAAGTACACGGGGCTCCTGGGGTCAAGGTGCCCTCTCTAACCTCGGGCCTCCGGTTGTGTGAAGACCCTGGTGCTGGGGGCTGAGCTGATGTAGCTGATAAAGCCCAACTCCCCTGGGAGGACTCAGCTCCTGAGCACCCCTAGGCCACGGCCACCTGCCCACTGTGACACTCAGCAAATCTGTCCTGCCTCCCTACCAGAGTTAATGACCAAGGAAAAGCCCCTGGTCCTCAGGGCCGGGGAAGAAGAGTAGGTCCCTGGATCTTCTAAGATGCTTGTAATCAGGATGTAATGTTTAAATTTATAGAGTGTGACACATGGGTCCTAAGTGTACAACTTGAAAAGTTTCAACAGATGCAGACACCCAGCTAATCCACACCTCATCGAGATACACATTTTCTTCTAGAACATTCTCTCCTGCTTCTTCCCCTTCTTCCCAGGGCACCTTTCTTCCCTAGTTAAGTTCAGGTCAAAGCCAGACTTACCACTCCAGCTGTGCCCTCTCTTTTATTTTAAATAGATGCCAACTGGATAGCCCTGGGTGGGAGAGGTGCATGAGGACAAGGGCCAAGGGGGATGGAAGGGAGGAGGTGCAGAGAGTTGGGGGGACCAGAGAGCCTGCAGGCCCTTGCCCTGGGCACCTCAGTTTTCTAGGAAGGGAGCGTGGTGAAAGGTGCAGGGTTTCTCTCATAGTGGGAGTGCTATGCCCCTACCACAGACCTGTCCATAGGTCTCTGACACACGCCCTGCCCACTTCGTGCCAGGCCCTGTGCTGGGCTCAGGATCCAAGGGGACTATGTGAGACCACCTCTGCCCTGGGTCTTGGGAACCAGGCCTCTGGTCCAAGGACAGGGCAAGGGGTTGCAGTCTGTGCTAGAATCGGCGCATTTGGGAGGCCCACATCATGGGCAAAACCCGGTGCTGAGCACCCCAGGGCCCAGGGAAGGTGACGGTCAGGAAAACCAGGGCAAAGAGCACCTGGAAAGGGTTCCTTCAGGTGCCAAGATACCTCGCTTTTGACAACTTTTCCCCTGGTTGTTGGGATAGGAGAGTGAGAACTCCGTGGGAAGGGAAGGACAGAAGGTGTGTGTGTATGTGTGTGCGTAAGAGAGAGAGAAAGAGGGAGACAGAGACAGAGACAGGCAGAGACAGTCAGAGGCAGAGACGGAGACAGAGGAAAAGGCACAAAGCGCTCGAGCGGACACAGTTCAAGGGCAGGGCCCCTCCTACCAGGTGGCTCAAGTGGCTGAAAGGGCTGTTTGTGCTAGCAAGGGCACAGGTGGGTTACAGACTAAACAGGCTTAAGAAATGCTCGTGTAATTGAAACCCTCCTGTTACTCAGTCCCAATTGTCGTCAAGAACTGGCCTGCCAACCCCAATAGCACGGGGGTCACCCTCGGCCCTGTCTCACAGTCCCTCAGGCTTGCTGGTGTCCAATGGCGGTGAGAGCTTCAACAATCCAGCTATTTGTTTGTCCAGGAATCTTGAGCCTTCACTCCCAAGGCATTCACCTTAGGCCTGAACCTACCTGCTCTGACTTGGGTGAAGGTAAAGGAAAGCCAGCAGCCCAGCCTGCCTTCACCTGTCCTGGGCCTGGAACCTTCCCTCCCGCCGCCAGCCTGGGTAGGTCCCCAGGCCCCTCTTTATCTCCCCTCTCAGGCCCAGGCCAAGGAGCCTATCTCAGTCCCAGCAGGTAACGGGATCCCAGGCAGACCAGCCGCACCAATCGGCCCAGACATTACCTTTCTGGAGAAGGGTCCTCAGCGTCACTCCTGGGAGGATCGTGTAACCCAAGACATCAACAGGGGAAAGATAAGACCAGCTTCATAGTCTCGCCCTTGCCCTGGTGACCCCTCTTTTTTGCAGATTTCCTTTGTTGGAAGAATGCCCTCCCTGGATGGGTTGGCGCAGGTTACTGTTCAAGATTCATCCCATTTATTCTTTATATAGTTTCTGCCAGGATGGAGGGGAGGGGAGGGGAGGGGAGGGGAGGGGAGGGGAGGGGAGGGGAGGGGAGGGGAGGGGAGGGGAGGGGAGGGGAGGGGAGGGGAAGTGCTACTGCCCAGGGCAGAAGGATGGGTTAAAACTAAGAACATGTCTGTGGACAAACCTAGTCTGGGTTCAGTTTCCTAGGTTATAAGAAGGCAATGAAAGAGCCATGTTGCAGCCACGCTATGAAAATTAAGGCATAGGGTCTGCATGGAGGCCTATCACGGTGCCTGGAGTAGCCCTGATTTCAATCACCGTGTAAGCAGAGGCTGTGGGTCGGATCCCAGGGCCTCCTCCCTGGTCCCCCTCCCCTTACTGTCCTTCTTTCAGAACCAGAGGGCTGTGGCTGGGTGGCTGGGACAAACCCACGGCTACTAAGTCTTCTGCCTTGGACAATTCCAACCAGCCATGCCACTTAGGCAGTCTTCAGTGGCCCTGTGAGTGACTGCTCCTCAGTCACCTGGGAAAGTGAAAAGAATAGTTTGTCCCACAGCCATGGCTGAGTGTCCCCTTAAAAACGTAGAAACTGATTCTCAAATGCAAATCCTTCCTAGCTGCTTCTTAGCATATCCCAGAGCCTGGTATCCAAGGGCCACTTAACACTCACCTGCTAAGTCCATGATCTCTCCAAGGCTGTTTGCAGAAGGTCCACACAATCATGAGGATTGTTAGGATCCACTCCTGTCCAGCAAACTCTTTGCAGCCTATGCTGTGCCTTCCCTGACTTTTTGCCAAAAAGTTACCAGCCTCTGATCCAGAGGAAAGAGTCCCAAACTAGATGCTAGTATATTCAAATTTTTCTCTCTGTGGCTCAGTAGAGACATAGTATGGGTTAAGAAAACTTGTTTTTTCTCTCTTAACCACTGCCTGCGCCCCTCCTCCCCGTGTACATATCACATGCTTTCACAGCCAAAGGGTGGTAAATCAACAGCCCACCTTCTCATGGGAGTTAGGAGAGCCCTGCCGTCATTGCAAGCTCTGAGAGTTCCTCCCAGTCTAATGACTGGCCTCCCTGAGGACAGCCTCAGGGGCTGGGCTACCTCTGAGGCTTGAAGTCGAGACAAGCACACCCAAGTACCCGCATTCACATGCTCTTCCCGGTCATGCCACCCTGGTCCTCACAGGGTGGGTGGCCCACCTTGCCCAGAGTAGAGTGCTTCCCTGCACCTGAGGACCTGGTGACTAACTAACGGACACAAAAGCTCCAGGCTGTTGGATAAAGTATAGTGTGAAAGTTGATCAGAATCAGAGTAATTGTTGGATGTGTTGCCAGTAACAGCATCCTAATTACCAACTGGACTATGAGGAGAATGGGCCAGCCTGCTGTGATGTGACTTTGCCTTCGCCTCCGCCTCTCCTTCTCTTGTCCCTTGTCCCTCTCCGTCCCTCCACTCCTTCTCTCCTCTCCACCGCTTCTCTCCCAACCACTCCTCAACCTTAATAGAAATAAATAGGTCTGAGCGGTACTACCTACTGACAAAGAGAAGAGAGAAGCAGTCCCCCTTCACCTTCTCTTTTGGCAACTGTAATTTCTCTTCTCAGATAGAAGCAACCTCTCCAGGTCCCTGTTACTAGCCCCCGAGGTTGGGTTCAATGGACCATTCATTTGGGGAGGGGCTGGAAGGAAGCCAAGGCAAGACTCTATTCAACCTGCGACTCAGGGCAGAGCCCACCATGGTGGTGGGACAAGACCACCTGGTTGCTACATAAACCCAGGAAGGTTCTTCTTGGGCCTCCACTGAACTCCTGCACCTGCTGGTTCCTATTAAGCCCGTGCCCCCTCCTGCTTTGGTGCCCTAACCCACTGAACGAGGCCCAGGAGGCATGGTGAATCCAACACCTGCTCAGTTGGCTTTGGCTCTTCAGAAAAGGTAAAGGGGTGGTGAGGCCAGTTGCCAAGAGCTGAGCATAGAGGGGAAATCATAATCTAATCTTGGTCTTCATATCTTGGGGTTTATCCAGGAACAAAGTAAATACTTAAGTTGAGACCATGGTGTCGGTCACTGGATCCTAGAATCATGACATTGGAAGGGCTCACCTGGCCCATACTCTTCATGTAAGAAACCTTGTACACATCCATCTGCCTAGAAAAGGGCCCTTTATTGTCTAGTCCGCCTCCTCCGAACGCACAGATGCACCTTCCTGTTTCAGTGGGAGCCCCTAAGGAGGGCAAGGGCGGTGACATTAGGAAACCTGCTCTCTTTCCTCACCAGGGTTCCCAGATGTGGAGACAATGACTGAAGAGCCCCGGGATCTCTTACTTGAGTAAATGTCTGAGCCCTCTTAACTTTTCTATAAAGCTCATTTGGGAAGCCCCACTCCCACCCCACTTTTTCAAACTTCTCACGTTCTAAACACACATTCCCTGATGGCTAACTTTCAGCATAGGCCATGACCAATATGAAATGCTAAGGTTTAGGGGTCACCTGTGGGGAGAAGCAAGGAGCATGTTCTGGTAGCCCAGGCTGGTGGGCCCATGACAGGGGGCTGGGGTGGGGCAGTGGACCAGCAACAACCCCCCAGTTTGGAGGCTGGCCCAGGCCAGACTCACAGATAGTCGTTTCCAAATTAAAATTTGCTTGAGCGGCTGGCAGCACTTGGGAGTTAATATTTCTATCACTGTACTTAGGAATTAATTTCTAGAGAACTTAATCACTACTCCTCCTTTTCCTGTCCCTCACCCCCCTTCCTTGCTCCATTCCTTTCCCTTCGAATTTTCCACTTGGCTGGGAATTCTCGGGCAGTGAAGGTTCAGGCGTCAGGAGCGTGGAGGCAGCTGCTTCATTAGAGAAGATAATCTCATTGGAACCACTGACTTGAATAATAAGCCCTCCAAGGGACCAGGGCCACTGTTCCCACAGGCTTGTAGCACCTCCGGACTGGGCCTGGAAAGAGCAAGTGCAGGGAAAGTAGAGTGAGGGAGTTAGAGAAGGTTAGCAGGGCCACCCGGGTGTCATCTTGGGGCCTGCTTCCTGCCGGCCATCTGCGGGTCTGTGTTTGGAATGGGGTGGCAATGTTGGTGGCAGGGATGAATGTCTGAAAACTCAGTCATATTTAGCCTGCACTTTTTGCATCTTTATGACATTTTTTGAGTCATGCCTGGAAAATGGGTGAATCAGTATCTCTCTTGACGTTCAGGTGCTCCCACAGGAGAACTGAAGGGGACTCTTTAGGAGGTCCCTGGAGCCCTATTGAAGGTAACATCTAAGCTGGCCCCAAAATTCATAAATTAACCCTCTATACATACCCTAGCTCTTGCCTGGGCTAATGAGAAATCACAGTCCTAAACAAGCAGAAGTCCCTGACAAACCCCATAGGACCTCAGAACAAATTCCTCTTCCCCCTCCATTATCCCATCACATCTAAGATCAGTTGTCTGTGCTCTTGGACATTTGCAACCTCCACCCTCAGGGTCACTGAGGGATTGTAGAAATGTCAAAACATCCCTGGCATTGATCTAAACTTAACTTTCCACTGAGAGCTGAGTTCCTAATACCCTGTGACAGCTGGTAAGAAGGCTGAGATATGGCCCAGCCCACTCCTTGTCCTTTCTCTCCCTCTCTGGCTTTCTGTCTTTGATTTGCCCCATGGGCCAGTCTGGGAGATCGGTGCTTCTGCATCAGCTGCAGTTTGGGGGGGTTGGATGAGGGAGGGTGAGAAAAGATGGGATAATACTTTTATTGAGGGTTCATTGTGTATGAGCTATGCCTTGTTCTAAATGCTTTACTTGCATAATCTTTCAATCCTTATAAGAGCCCTGTTAGGTGGATACTATTTTGTCCCCATTTTACAGATGAGAAAACTGAGGCACCAAAGAGTTAGGTAATTTGCTCAAGATTACACAGTTGAACGGGGTTCTGAAAACTGTAAGCTATAGGTGGCTTCCCTGGTGAGACCTAAATCTGGGGGAGGTGATGAGTAGTTAGTCTGAGGCTCTGAGGATCATGGCAGGATGCAGCCACATGGACTTGAGGAGCTGCAAACCATGCTGGTAGAACTTGTCTTGAGATTCCCCCAGCCAGGTTCCTTTGCGCCCCCTGGAAGAGAGATTTGGGTCTCTATTTGCTAAGTCCAGGTGTTGTCTGGCCTGAAAGAAGCTTCATTTTTCTCTTCATAATTTAATCAAAGACATTTTTCAGACCTACTGATTGCTCTTGGAAATAGGAACTTCAAAGTTGGGGAGTCGGTGAATAATTTAAGGCTGTACTAGCTCTCTGAATCTACCGTTAATGGGAGTAATAACACTATTAATAGCGATGTCAGTGCAGACACCCTGGAAAAGTCCATAACATTAGCTTAATGGCTGGAGGTAATGAAGTCCTCCCTGAGAAGCTAGCCTGGTAAATTAACTTCTGAGACTTTTAGGCAGATACCCTGGTTGCCATGGGCCTGCTGGGGAAGCTGGGGAGTACCATGGAGACACCACGCTCCTGTCTGACCTTTCGCTCGTGGGATGGGAGTCCTGGAAGGTCCTGGAGAATCCACAAGGGACAGTAATATTCAAAGCGCTGCTTCTTAGTGGCAGGCAAAGTAGCAATGAGCCTATGGAAGAAGATTGAAGGGGAAATTTTTAATTGCCCAAACACATGAAGGGAACATCAAGATGGCAGGGAAAGTGGGTTTAGCGTGCAGCAAGGGGTCTGTCCCTCAATGCTTAGTCTAGAATCTTCGGGGAGGTCGAGCACGGTGCCTAAGAGTGCAGGTTCCAGAGTTCATCTGGGTTCACGCGCAGGATCTCCGATTAGCTGGTGACCTTGGACAAGTGATTTACCATCCTCTCTGCAATTTCCTGACCTACAGGCTGGGATTTAAGATGGTACCTATCTCACGGCATTGTTAAGGGACTTAGTGGCATACACTGCAAGCCCCTTATCACGGGGCCTAATAAGCACTCTGTGACCTCTCGCCGTGACTGTGCTACTCAGAATTGGATTTTACTTCCACTGTACACACCCAGTCTATCTATGACCATCCCTTTTGACCCTGTCTCTCTTTAGTCCACCCAACTCTGATTTCTCCTTTGTTTGCTAACTTCGTCTCTCAGATTCTCCACTGTTAGGCCTTTCTTCCCACTGAGGCCAAAGGTGTTCTCCTCCCCTGGGGCTGCAGGGGAGCCCCCACAGCTTTCCTCTGTGCCCGAGAGTCACCCCAAGAGCAGCTCAGTGTCCAGGTGCCTCTCCTCCCTCATATTTTAGCCCACACCTCACCTGTCTGCCCCTCAAAGCAGAGGTCCCCTCCTCAATATCCCCTTCCCCACGCGGGCTCCATGTCCCTGGATGTTCCATTTCCTACTAAACTCCTTGCCCAGTGCTCCCTCTTGCCCTGCAACAGCCCCTGACATTTGCCCTTCTCTGCAGTGTCTGTTGTCTTTCACCCAAGGGGCCCAGCCCCCCAGGAGTGACGACCCTGCAGTTCCCTCTGAAGATCCTCTATCCCTCACTCCATAGCAGAGTCAGTAGTCCAGAGTTTCCAAACCCTGGGCACTCAGCAAAGCCCTATGTTCATAGGCTTGTCTGCCTTGGATTAAACGCTGCTCCCTGAAGCTGGGATACCTCCCGGCAGGGAACTCCTTCTGCAAGGCAGGGGTGTCCCTGGCCCCAGCGGAGAGCTTAAGGCACCTCCGCTGTGGCACGTGGGATGCATGCTTTTGGGAGAGGGCCATCATTTTTATGCGCATCATTTGCAAGCTCCCTTCAGTTAAGATTGTGAGATGTCAGGTCACCCTGGATGTGGTCCACCTGGGACACGGTACACTTTGAACAGCTCAGGACACTAAACAATGATAGCAACCCTTCTGTGGCAGTTACCCTGTGCCCTGGAGCTGGGGTTCTGATCCAAGGCAGTCGGGCTCCAGAGCATTCTGTGAACCAGTCACTCTGCTCCTTTGATCTCTCCCTCCCACCCACCTGCCTTTACCTCTGTCTGCTGGACGTGAGAATTTCAAGGGATTCCAAAATAAGTCAGGCACGGTTTCTCCTTATGGGCAGCTCGCACTTGGCAGGTGAGGGCTGCACTCAGCCCAATAATTGTCATGTAATCTAAGATGTTCTGGACTGTAGGAGACTCCAAAGTGCTTTTAGCTTTGCCTGGAGTGGGGAGGGGAGAGGTGTTGCAGGTTCATAATAGCTGAACCATGAAGGGAAGGGTGGGTAGATGTCGGACAGGGGAAATTGGAGAGAGGGCGGCCCAGACAGACAAACTGACATGCACAAAGACAAGGAAGTCTGAAAGAGTCTATGGTGTATTGGAAAGGACAAGTCTAGTTTGCCTAAGGAGCGGGGAGAGTGACAAGGTCCTAGGCTGAGTGGAGAGGTGGAATAGATGGGACTTTGGGATTCCGTGTGAATGAGAAGGAGGTGAGGGGGCTTTAGGATGACCCTCAAGTTTCTGCTTTTGGCAACTGGTTATGAGAATTACCATCTTTTTCAAGCTCTGGCATGGTGGGGGAGGACCAGGCTGGGGAAGGAAGTGGAAAGTTCAGTCCTGGGCACGTTGAGTTTGGACACGTCCTGGGAACCACTGGCGATGACTGGCCTCTGTGTCAGCCCCCCCGGCCCAGGCGCCTTCTCCTGAGTCCCGCGTTGGTCTCTCCCACCAGGTGCACCCGGAAGGAGCGCTGTGAGCGGTCCAGAGAGCCCCACAGGTTTGCCTCTGAGATGAAGCAGTGTGTCCGGCTGACTGTCCATCCCAGCAACATCTCTGTTTCTCAGTACAATGTCCTGGTAAGGGCAGTGGGACCAGGGTCCAGGGGCATGGGAAGAACCCTCTCTCCACCAAAAGGGGCTGCAGCCCAATGTCCCTCCAGAGAGCTGGGCCCAAGCCGGCCAGAAACGCAGTTTGAGAGCAGGACCAGAAAGTTAAAGAAGGTGTCGCTGGGACTGGAAGAGGGAGACATGCACAGCAATATTGATATTGGCTCTATGCATATTGGGTAGAAAGACAGGGATAACTGTGAGACCAAAAATGACCAAAGGATGACAAGAGAGGGAGAGTTTGGGGAACATATCTTTCTCTAGCATGGGAAGGATGTATGTACAGAGGAAGACGGGTAAATGGCTCCCACATTCTTGCACTGGGCACTGGGTGGTTGTTGTTGCCATTTTTCCAAACTTGGGGACAGTGGAAGAAGAGCTTGATCACTTGATCAGCAGTCCCTCAGCCCTGCCCACTTTTCTTACTATGTACAAGTCCCCGACACATTCAGTGTCCAGGGGCCAAATCTGTTCATGTGTAACAAAGCTTCGTTTGTCCCGGCTCTTCACATGGCACCACCTCTCGGCGTGCTCCTGAAATAAACTGGGTGTCCTCCTAGGTCACTATGCCTATGGTTTTCTCTTCTTTCCCTTTGCTCTCTGCCTTCCCTCCTTTATGCCACACCCTTCTTCCCCACTCCCTGCTCCCCCTCTTTCTCCTCTGCCGGGCTGCTCACAGCTGGTCCTGGAGACATACAATGTCCCGGAGCTGTCAGCGGGCGTCAACTGCACGTTTGAGGACCTGTCAGAGATGGATGGGCTGGTGGTCGGCAATCAGATCCAGTGCTACTCCCCGGCGGCGAAGGAGGTGCCCCGGATAATCACGGAGAACGGTGAGCGGTCCCCGGAGGCGAAGCTGGGTGGCGTGGCCTTCCTCCTGGCTGGACGAGAGCTCGCGACAGACACTCAGGACAGACGTGGGGGAGACCGAGGGAGCCTTGCGGAGGGGAGGGTCAGAGGAAGGGGTGTGGGTTGGCGGGTATGCTGCAGGGCGAGGGAGATGAGGTGCCCTTCGCTGCCCTTGGAACTGGCCACTGAAACCAGGTGACCGTCTAACAGTCAGGCTCATCCTGGGTGAGGCGCAGCTGCAGAGGGTGGGTGGAGGCAAGGCCAGGACGGCAGTGTGGGTCGAGTTCAGTGTTGTGCTGGACCACAGAGGGTTGTCGTGGAGGGGCAGTGGAGGGGGGGGTCGTCTGACTCCTTACCCCCTGCCCACACTGCTGGGCCTCCGGCCCTGGGCCGCTGCACCCCCACCCCACCCTGCCCTGCCTTCCCAGAGCTGCCGTTCACGGCCAGCTGCACTGGGGGAGACGGGGGAGGGACAGGGGTCCGATGCTGGTGAGGGACAGAGCCGGCTGGGCAGATTGATTCCAGGTTGGCCTCCCATTTGGGCTTGTCACATGTGTTCCGAGCTGATTGATTAATGAGGCTCTCGGGGAAGCACAGAACCAGGCTGGAAAGTGGGGGCCTGGGGTCAGGGCTGTGAATTAAACATGGGCTCCGGCTCCTCCCTGGCGCCAGCTGAGGATTCCAGGGCCTCCTGTCCGAGTGGAGCCCCGAGCCCACCTGAGGAGGGACGTCGGGACAGGGTCTCTCTTCACAGAGATGGGAACTGTGCACGTGTGCACGCACAGACACGCAAAGCCGCTTGCGTGGTTTGTGGCGGCATTAGTGAGAGGCGACACGTTTCTCCTGGTAGCTGATCAATGTGTTTGTAACTCTGTGAGTCTGGCATGGACATCACGCAAGTGAATGAATGCATGTTTGAATACCAGTCAGAGTGTGTGTGTGTGTGTGTGTGTGTGTGTACATTGAGGAGCTGATGAGAAAACGTGGGGTGGGTGCCAGGGGAGCAGTGTAGAAGGAGGAATAGATCAGAACCACCGTCTGTAGCTGCTCTCAGGTTGTCCTGGGACTGTGCCTGCTGAGTCAGACCTGTTAGAGCTGAGAACACCCCTCTCAGGTCCAGCAGGCTCCCCTTTCCCAGGGTGCATAACTCTCAGTGGGACCCCAGCATGGGACCTTGCCCTCCCCCTGACCTCATGGCCGGCTCTGCCCCACAGGGGACCACCATGTCGTCCAGTTGCAGCTCAAGTCAAAGGAGACAGGCATGACCTTTGCCAGCACCAGCTTTGTCTTCTACAACTGCAGTGTCCACAATTCGTAAGTGTCCCCCCTCCAGCCTCACTCGGCTCCCTATTCCTGGGGTCAACAGTCTTTCAGCGATAGAAGAACCCACCACTGTTTGAAAGGAGTTACCATCTAGGGACCCTGCAAGGAGGCCTCCTTCACCCCTCCTCTGGTACCCACAGGGTTAATGGAAAGAGGCCAGAATGAGCAGTGAGACCCCATAGGGCAGGGAGCTCCAAATCCCTGGCCCATACATCTTCTCTGGCATGAATCTGTCTAACCTGATGCACTTTCTACCATCTGCTGAGGAGGAGGCACCCCTCACCTCAAGACTGGAGCAGTCAGCACCCTGGGTGGGAGGAGGGGGTCTCAGGAAGGAGAGAAGCCCCATGTCCCGGTGAGGGCAGGTAGTCAGCAAGCCACTATGTGCTCAGCTCAGCACAGAACCCTGCAGGTGGGTCAGACTCAGGCTGGGGAGGGTCAGAGAGGAACAGAAAAGTAAGGCTGGGGGGCTGTGGCCTGGGGATCTGGGTCAGCCTTGTTTGAGTAAAGCTTCCCTTCCCAGGTAAGGTGCTGGGGCAGAGGCTTGAGCTCTGGAGTCAGACCAGCTGGGAATTTAACCACTTGGTGCTCCAGGGTCCTCTGCAATGGGAGGTAGTAGTTCTTCTGGGGATGTCACCCAAACATTTAATAGCTAACATGGCAAGAGCACTGACCTTGCAGAGCAGTCACTGGCTGGGACAGTGCTGATTGCTGTCCCTGCCCATCAGCTCTGGTTGGCCCACAAAACAGCTGCCAGGGCTGAAAGAGCTGTGACCAGGAGAGCAGTTAGCAATATACCTGCCCACTGTTTGGGCATTGCTCACATTTTTGCTCTTACTATATTATTACTTCTTCTGTAAAATGATAGAGTTGGACCAGGCTGAAAAGGTATGAGTCATTTTTTTTCACCATAGAAACCTTTCTCCAAACAAAATTAGGTGTGGAAGCTCAATAAACCTGATAGAGGGAAGTAAGAGCCACTGTAGTTGAGGGCTGAGAGGGCCTGGAACCCCTCTGTCTAAGGACCCCATAGGTCTGTTTCTTCACAGACCCAAAGCTACTTGGAACCCCCAGGGTTCCATAGAGCACAGTTTGAAAACTGTAGGACCTGATTTCCAAAAACCCTGCTTTCTTTAATATGCTGTTCTGTTTTCCTCTCCACATAGGACAAACTGGTTAACATAACCAAAGACATTTTGGGGATAGGTGGAATTTTAGGGTTTCCCTATCTGGTTACGGCAGCCATTGAGTCTGAGCTTGGCTCTCTTTGGGGCCCCAAGTAAGAGTTGGCCAGACCTCCCAGCCAAAAACAAATGTTTCAATACTGGATTCTCTTTCTGCTTCTTGCCACAGGGCTTCCCATGGCTTTACCACTTGGTGGCCTAGTCTCTCACTCCCTTTTTGCCTCTGTAAGAAAGCAGAGGAGTAAGGAGTAGATAAATCATGTGAGAAGCTTCCATTCCGTCCATAACATGATTGAAAGTGTGTACTATGTGCAAGGCAACGTGTTACTCATTAGACAGGTAATCAAAAATTAGTAAGATGTAAAGACTCAATCCCTGCCCTCCAGGAGTCATGCCTAGTGGCCTGGAGATGAACTGGACAGTGAGTAAGTGAACTATAATACAGCAAAGCCGGTACTGTCCCAGAGACATAAACAAAGGGCTTGGTAGGTAAGGGCCCAGTCTGACCAACTCTCCACTGGTCAGGGAGGGAGCAGGAGATGGCCAAGTGGAGGATGGCCTCCCGGTAGAAGGATGGCCTGGGAGAGCTTGTTCATGGCCGAAGCACCAAACGCAGGTGGGGACATGGACCTGGCCTTAGCCTGCATGACCAGGCATTTGGGGCTTACCCTTTGGAAGACGGAACCATATTGGGCTTTTAAGCAGGAAGGAGCTTTTGTAAAGTTGCCTTTGTTTCTTGGGGGTGGAGCGTAGAGATGGAGTTGCCATCCAACTAAGAGAGCAGCCTCAGAGTCTGCTTCTTCCAGGGCGGGTCCACGTAGGTGCTCATCAGCCAAGATCCTGGAGTCAGTTTGAACTAAAACTCAATTTCTTTGTTTGCTCTAAATCTTGTGGGATCTCTGGACAAGCCCCTCTACTCCAGGCCTTATTGTTCCCCAATTCAGCACAAGAGGGTACCGTCCTATGGAAATGGAAGGTGGTGGATAAGGCCCTTGGGGACCAGGGTTGTCAACTACCTGAGTGAGAAGGGGGAAGCCAGAGATTCTTGGCTGGCTGAGGACTTGAAGAGCAAAGGGATGGATTTGTATGAGATTCGCTCTTCCTGAGTGTTTGAGGGTGGATTCTCTTACTATTAAAAAATGTTTTCTTAGACCCTAGGGCCTTAGGCCCCCTATTTTGGGTTCACCCAGTTTCTCTGATTTGTGTCTCTTCCTCCTCTGTGCCCCAGGTGCCTGTCTTGCGTGGAGAGCCCATTCCGCTGCCACTGGTGTAAATACCGACACGTCTGCACCCATGACCCCAAGACTTGCTCCTTCCAGGAAGGCCGAGTGAAGCTGCCTGAGGTAGGTCCCAGAAGCCAGAGTGGTGAGTGCAGCTTGCTGTGCCTGTGAGACACACAGACAGGCCTTCCCTTAAGTAGAGAAAACAAGGGCAAAATCGGCAGGATCACCTGCCTCTCCCAACCCCTACTCACGAGGGACCACGTTATGAAAGCAGTAAGCAAGCAGAGGTCTGCACTGGGACCCCTGGGCTCTGGGTCTGTCCCGGAGGCTCAGTTCCAGGCAAAGGTGCACTCAGGCCACTCCAGCCAGGTGAGTTCTAGAACAAGTCCAGAGAGATGAGTAAGTGTGGGTCCCAGAAATGATTATAAGCACACAACAGAACTGTGTACAGACTCAGCTGTCCCTCTGAGCACTGTGCACAGAGCAGAACTGAGATTTTTTTTTTTTTTTAATTAAGTAAAAGGAAGAGAGGAAGGGGAATGAAAGAATGATGAACTTAGCTAGAGCAGTGGTTCTCAAAGTCTGGTTCCCAGACCAGCAGCATCAGCGTCACCTGCGCAGCTCTTAGAAATACCAGGTCTCGGGCTCCACCCCAGCCAACTAGAGGAGAATGTGGGGGGGGGGTGGACATGGTCCTCGGCTTCCACTGCATGGTCCCGTTTGGGAATCACTGAGATGGAGTTGGGCTCCATGGCTAAGAGACTGTGTTTCTAGTCCCTCCTAATCTTTATTCTTATCCTTGAAAACTACTCATCACCATAATAGGAATACTCTATGCCTGTGTTGTTACCTTTTTAGAATGCAAGTCTGTGACCTCAGAGATTGCTGCTGTTCAAACATACGGTGCTTGTGGGACTCCCGCCCCTGGGCCGGTAGTTCTGAACAGAGTGGTTGCTTTGCAATGCTGTGCTTTAGAATCCACATAGACCTGCAGAGAAGGGGTTGAGGGAGCCCAGACATCAGGCCCTTCCCCTGTACGGCGGGATCTGTCTGTGGCTGGAAATGGCTGCTCTGGATTCATAACCCAGAAAAGAGACCCAGACAAAGGCTGTCCCTTCATAGGGAAAGGAGGAAAGAGGTTACATCTTGGCTTTAAGTAAGAGTGTGAATCTAACATTTGTGTCAATTCTCTGCTCCTCTTTGACTAAGATAAAATGGATCTAAAGCCAGTAGGACAGATATGGGTTTGGCAGCCAATGGGCACATCCTTGGCATGAAGACCCAGATAAAAGGCTGGACAGTCTCCTGGATCCTCAGGCTTTATCTCAGGGCAAGGGGTCACGAGCAAAGGGCTGGCTCATCCACCAGCACCAGGCACTGAGAGCCTAGGAAGCCACCTCTTCTTATTTGGTCAGAAACCTGCAAGTCACTTGACGGGAGTGGAGACAGGTTTTCCCCCCCTCTCCGGCCTTCCAGACTGGCAGAGATTCCTCATGTGGAGAGGCCGAGGAGTAAAAGGAAAGCAGGAACAATTGAGCTATCTGGGGATTTGCAGCACCTCAGAGGGCTTGGTGCCAGGACCCTCGGGAAAGGGAGAGGCCTGGAGGTACATGGCCAATGGAGGCATCTGGAGATGGGCTAACCTACCACTCCTGGCCTTCAGTTCTTTCCATTTCACGGGAGCCGTTTCATGGTGAGCCTGGCAGGCCACTGCAGTGAGAGGCTCCAGCATAGCTTGGAATCACCATGCCTCACTTACACATTATTGAAGGACATTGACTTCGGCTCCTTTTTTCTTGGCTACTTATTTATCCTAGGAGAAGGGAGTTTTGAGGCTGTGCTTCTGGCCCAGGCTTGCAGGCTACCTACCCTCTATCCAGCTCAATAATACTAGGGCCATTTTGAATACACATAGAGAAGCCAGCGTTGACCCCTCATGCTGGTCATTGTAGCAGCATCTTCCTGTAGAATGTACCAAAGAGAACAAAAGTTAATAAATATTTGTGGACTATTGACTGGTCCAGCTATTTGGGGTCAGTGGAAGGAGGTTATTGTCAGGGACTTTAAAAGAAAGCCCCTGGCTACTAATGGAAATATGCTGAATTTTTTTTATGTTGTTGTTTTGTTTTCTATATTTTTGTTTCTGGGAAGAAATGGTAGTGGAAATAAGTGGTAACAAAGAAAATCACACATTTAAAGGTGATTTTGTGGAACCCCTGATACGAGTGTCTCTTGTTCATACCAGGGGATGAGCTTACTCACAGCCTTATACTCTTGCAGGCTTCACCAGTCATCCTTCATTACCCAGTTCCTGAGCAGTTCCCACATGTGGGAAACCTAAAGGTGTATAAGAGATCTGTAAATCTGTATTTAGGGGTGTGGAAAAAGGGCCACTGATCTTCATGATTTGTAATGGTAGATGGTGATTAGCTGGAAAACCTCTAAGAGAAATCCACCCTCCACAAAGTGGTCTTATAGGGTGAGGGTTCCAGTCGAGGCTTAGGTCTCCCAGTGCTACCTAACAGGGACTCACTCAGCCTCAAGCCTGCCACCTGCAGACATCCAGGTACAGACCTACCCTCGTGGAACAAAAGTGAAACCCAAGTCCAGTGATCCTTGTGGCAGTGCCTGGGTTTTCATTTCCTTTTAACTTTCGAATGTGGGGATACAGACAGGGTCCTTTTGTCAGTCAAGGGGCTGCTGCCAGGTGGCTTTTCTTCTATCTAGCACCATCCTGTGCTCCAGGACGCTTTCATCTGTGCACCTTCCAGGTTCAACACTGGCTTTGTTGACTGTCACCAGGCATGTTGAATTACCTTCCCCACCCCCTCAACAAAGAGTGCATTCAGGTGAAGTTATTGGTCTGGAACAGAGAACTGGTCGATCATTGTTGTTATTATATTAATGGCATGTATTCTAGCATAATTACAATTATTAGAAATAGAGTGCCCAGTAACATATGTCGTTTGTAGTAACTGTATTCCAGTTACAAAGAATGATTTTGTTTCAACTAATGATGGCATTGTGATGCCACCCTGGGTCTTCAGATCAGCTGCCAGATCCTGGGCACCAAAGAGGAGGGAGAGGGAGGCAAGAGAAAACTGCGGTGGATAAGAGGGTTCTCCTGCTCTCAGTCTTGTCCTCCCAGTATCTGCTGAGACTCCTGGCTTCCCAATGGGATGGCCTTTCACCCGGGCAGCTGTGACCAGGGCCATGCTCTCACCTGTACCAAGTGGGAGGAGCCACTTGTCCCCAAGTGGCCTCGGCATTCCCAGGCTCCTCTGCCTGCTGACCTGAACACCGCATCAGGCCCACACACTTAATAACAGTGACCATTAGGAGACAAAGGCGAACACCCATGGAAAAGCAAGTTCATTGACAAAAATGTGTCCTCGATGGACAAGTTTATTGTTATTTCTCATCTAAACAGAAAGGCAAGGTGAGCAGCAGCTAAGCTTTGTTCTCTGAGCACCAGACTAGATGATCTTTGCTAAGAAGGCAGAGCACACCTGGCCCACAGGGCACAGGCCCAGGAAAGGTTCCCAGAGCCCCTTTCTTCTTGAAGTTCAAGTAGAGTTTACTCCAGAGAACAGCTGTAAGATCAGAAAAGGCAAAACAAATTCTATTTGATTTCCAAAGCTGTGCTTGAAAAGCTCTCCCAACCTCTCTTACCACCCCGCTACCTCTGAGATGACACCGTAGGCAGAACAGATGCCGTGAAACCTGACCATCCCAAGGGTCGGTCCCCTCTGGGACTGAAGAGCTGGCAGGGCAAGGACAGTGCTAACCCCTAGGGCTAAAATAAACCCCACACCCTCAGGCAGGGTGGCCAAGGGCACTTACCTCCCAGCTGGACTCAAGGGAAATATCAGGCCAGCCCATCTTGTCCCTTCTTGCAGAGGAGCCATTCCTGGAACCCAACCCAAAGGGACAAAACCACCCTTGCCATGTCTTTCACCCTCTTTTGAGAAAAACAAGGCCAAACCCAGCTGAAGAACTCGCTCCAATCCCGGTGTTCCATTACCGGGCTGCCATTTCCCCAGACAATTGCACTTTCCATCAATCTCGTCTGCCCCTCCCCCCTTAAGGTTATGGGTATTTCCTTTCTGTATTATTACTTTGCTCTCTCCATAAACCAGCCCATCGTAGATCACGCTAATGGCATTATAAACTTGGGGAACAGCAAGGAAATATATGGCGCGTTACATTTTCGTATTGGGCACCACGGGTCTGAGAAGGTGAGTGTAAATTTGGGGGGTTGGCTGAGGCTAGAGCTGGCTTGTCTTTGGAATTGATGGGGGCTGCTGTGACATAGAAGAGAAAGGTGACCTGAAAATCGCTTATTCCTTAGCTGCCCCTGGATGCTGCTCCAGCCCAACTCTTGGCTCCCCTACCCCCTACCCCACTCAGAGCACCACAGTCCCCCAGTCCTCCTGTAACAACAACTAGGAAAATTAGAGCCCTCATCTTGTAACCACACTGGGGGCTGTAAATCCATAGCCTGCCACCCCTCCCCAGGCAACACCAGCCCTGAAGGCAGCCTTTCCCTCCCAGCTGGCAGCAGTCTTTATGTCCCTGTTCAATTATTTACATATGCAGTGAAACCTGGTATAAAGCAGCCACTGACATGCGGGGCACGGAAGACAGAAAAGCATCCCTTTTGCTTTCATACTTTGGCTTGGTTCATTCTCAGTTAGCAATATAGTCTTTACTTCTGTGTGCATGTGAGTGGAGACCAAAATATGCACAGACTGGACAGGTGACCTCAAGGCCACTGGAGCTGCCTCCTGCAAGCAAGACATTGAAGATTTCCTTGTTTCTCAAGCCACTGCCACCCCCCAGCATTCTTATAACTGCAAAATGTAGCCACAGGCAAAACAGCCTCCGAGGGAACCTGGTTCTTCCTGTACGCATTTGTCTCCAAATAATCTTGCTAAATGCAGGTATTTTCCACCCTCTAAGAGCCGACCCTTTTAAATGATAGTTCAGAGAAATAGCTTTCTTGAGAAGAGAAGGGAAGTATGCTTTTGAGGAATTCCATGTGGGGACTAGATAATCATCTGGGATGGAAGTCGGTTAGATGATTGGGTGTTAGTATTTCTGTTCACTGTCATTGTGGGAACGGAGTGGGGTAACTGATGTCCCTAGTTTCTTTATGAAACAAGAGAGCACATGGGAAAATACATGTCAAGGGATGGAGGTGGAGGGATGCGCTATGGACTCAATTCTTGCACCCCTTGTGCCATGTTAATCGTGTTCACTGGATTTTTAACAGCACCACACTGTCTAGCAGAGCCACACCAGCCTGGGCGATGATCCTGGTTGCAACATACGAGTTAGTATAATTTTAAAATACTTCCCTCCTGGTAGGTGAATAGACACTTCCAGGAGGCCCGCCTTCTGGGCAAGTTCTCCAGCCCTCCTGCATGCACTCAGTTGATCTGTGTTTTGAATACTACAGTTCAGCTGGCATTGTCATCCCCATTTTAGAGATGGGAAAACTGAGATTCAGAATGGTTATATGATGATTGTCCCATAAAAATCCTCTAATCCAAACCAGCCCCAGAGGGTTTGAGGGACTTGCCCGAGGCCACGTGGTTGGCTGGTAGAGGTGTGTCTCAGATCATATGAAACTCGCAGGTTCAGGATGTCACCTCCCAGAAGAGGGAACTGCTGTTAGGAGAACAGTGGACAGAACTAGGACCTCCCTACCTGCCCTCCTTGTATTTGGGGCCCTTGGAGCTGTTAAAATTGTCAGACTCCATTTAAGATCTGAAACCGAGAGGGTGGAATAAGCTGGGCAGCAGAAGCCCATGGAGTGTGTGTGCAAAAACACACAGGCTAGAGCAGCAGAGACGGATCCTTCAGAAGTAAGGTGGGAAAAGAGAGTCAGTGAGGGCCCAGGTGCAGCCTGAGCTGAGGGGCAACGATGGGGAAAGAGCAAACATTTGTTGACTGCTCGCTCACTCTGTGCCAGATGCTTTCTACATGGCAGTCCATAGAATCCCCCAAATGGCCTTTGGAAGGAGTTGTTAATCCCCACGCCTAGTTAAGTCAAGCAATGATTGGCTCTGAAAATGGCAGGAAGGAGACAGACTTGACTTGAAGGTACATGATTCCCCAACTAGGTTCTTCCTAGTTAAGGAAGCTCGAAGGTAAGGACAAGGTCTGGACGACCTGAGCTCCCAACTGTGGCAGGAGTGCTCCAAACAGGGCTTCAAACCTGGGTCATGGAGAAACATGAAGGTTTCTCTGAAATTTCCCAGAACGTTAGACTAAGGGGTGGTTTGTACCTGGGATCTCAGCATGAGGCAGGTCAGTTTTGAGAGCTGGAGTGGAAAGAAAGGACAATGGAAGGGGCAGTGTGGTGGCTGTGGTCCCTTCATGCCTTGTTGCCTAGGAAAAAATTGCCATTTTACATTTCAATTAGTAGGGATACCAGGGTCAATCAGCAGCGCCACCAGAGGAAAATGGGACCAGCCCAGCCCTGGGCCTCTCCAATTATTATTAATGAACTTACTCTCAGAGCTGCCAACCTTTTTATATGCAAACCAAGGCTTTATGGGCCCACTGACAATCAGGACTCATTAGAGAACTCATAACAAGCCTCAGTGAGAGTCTTACAGGGCCGTATGCTTCAGCCTGGTTCCTGGACTAGAATCAGTGCAGCCCCCAGGCAAGGTTCCACGCCACTTCCAAGCTCCCCAGCCCTGCTGGTCCCAGGGAGATCCTCGCTGACCCACTACCCCATTCTGAGGTGGTCCTGCCCACCAGTAGGAACTGACCTCTTTCATCAAGGGGAGGAAAGACAGGTGGACTGGCATCTGAGTTCGTCAGCTGCCAGCACATCTGACAACATGGAGCCATTATTTTTCCTCTCCTTGCCTCAGTTTCTCCTTTGCAAAGTAGAAGGGTTGGTTCTGAAGACTGGCAGATTCTAGACACCCTCAGCACACCATTCATGAGCAGCAGCATTTTGCTGTGGGCATGGAGGTGAGAGTCCAGCGCTTCTGCTCTGGCCCCAGCTGCAGCCGTGGACCCGGCTCCCCACGCAGATGTAGACGTAGCAGGAGGAAGGTCAGGCCTGCCCCGTGCTCTAGGGGAGGAGGGCTGCCCAGGGTAGAGAGTCAAGAGTGGAGTCAGGGCTGGCCTGGACCTCAGCTCACAACTCCCCACTTTCCATAGATCTTCTCTCCTGATTCTTCAACATCACACCCTTCTTCAGCCCTGACCATCACCTTTTTCACAAAATCGCTCTTGTCTTCTATGTGCCCTGAACTCTCATCTTGCTCTGGGGTGGAGATGGCAGTTGAGACAGGGGCACAGGATGGAGCTACTAAGACTCTCTCCCCATGTGGGCCTCAAAGTCTCCAGAGACCCACTCACTCCAGAGCCCAGGGCCATGTGCTGGGTTCAGGTCCTGGCCTCACCCCTTCTCTCCCCCTCTGCTGCCTGCCTCCCTGCTATTTCTCTTTAACTGTGGTAAAATATACATATCAAATTTACCATCTTAGCCAATTTTTTAAAATATATCTTTATTGATTTCAGAGAGAGGGAGAGAGGGAGAGAGAGAGAAACATCAATGAGAGAGTCATTGACCGGCTTCCTCCTGCGCGCCCCCGCTGGGAATTGAGCCCGCAACCCTGGCATGTGCCCTGACCAGGAATCGAACCCCGATCCCCTGGATCCTAGGTTGATGCTCAGCCGCTGAGCCACGTCTGGCCAGGCATCTTAGGCAATTTTAAATGTGCAGTTTTAGGTGCATTCACATTGCTGTGCCATCACCACCACCCATCTCCAGAACTTTTTCATCTTCACCAACTGAACTCTGTGCCTATTAAACGCTAACTCTCCATTTCCCTCTCCCCTAAAACCACCATTCTACTTCCTGTGCCTATGAATTTAACTCTAGGTACCTCATACGGGTGAGACTGTGTAATATTTGTCCTGCTGTGACATTAAGTGTAGCATAATATTTTCAAGATGCATCCATGTCGTAGCGTGTGTTAAAATTCCCCTTTTAAGGAGGAATAATATTCCATTGTATTGTATATCGCATTTTGTTCACTCGCTCCTCCACTGGTGGACAGCAGTTTGCTTCTACCTTTTGGCTGTACAAATAATGCTGCTCTGAGCATGGGGGTACCGGTTTGAGTCCCTCTTCTCAGTTTTTTGGGGTACACACCCAGAAGTGGTTGCTGGATCTGCTGCTCCTCTCCTACCTGCTCCTCAGGATAAAGGTGTGGGCAGCCTGGAGGAGGGGAGGGGGATCCGTTTAACCGCCCTGGGCCCTCACTCCCCTGAAGCAAGGCTGCAGGGCATGCAGGACGGAAGGAGCTGAGACCACCCCCAATGGGGCATCGGGACTGGTTAGAGCTGAATGGGTCCTTGGGCTCCATCCAATGGACAGATAAAGAAGTTTAATCTTGACGTGGGGCTGTGCTACACTCAGGGTTCCATAGTTCATTAGAAGCTCAGCAGGCCTTGGGGCTCAGAGGTCTTTTCCCTCCCACTTTCAGTGACAGGGGGGCTCTCATTTGCTTTCAGGCCCAGGAGGGACAGCTGCCGAGCTGCCTGATGGCCTGGGCCCCTCCCATCTTCCCTTCCGCCCCAGCCTCCTCTGCCTTACTCTGCTGGGAAAGGGTGCAGGGTTGGGAGCCAGCAGCCTCTGCTGGGAGTCAGCAGTGAGCCCACGAAGCAGCGTCCGCAGGAAGGATGTGTGTGCCATGCTTGTGGCAGCCAACATGCCCAGAAGCCATCTGTCTCACATGCCCCAAACATGCCATAGCAAGAGAAATAGGAGGATGGTGGGCCTGCCTGGCACAGGGTGCCCAGGCCCACTGGTATTTACAGAAATCTTCACTCTCTCCCATGCCAAGCAGCCTGGAATACTGACTCTTCCACCAGCTCCTAAGAATCCAGAAACAGGCCCCTTCCACCTCTCAGCTGGGCAGAGCACCTACATTCTTTATTGACCCCATTTTCTCCCAGCCCTCCCTGGGCAGAGCTGACTGCCCCAGGGAAACAGGGTTCAGAAATTCATTTCCTCCATCCCCAAAGGTCCTCCAGGCTCTGCTCGGCTCCAGGGATGAGCGTGCCCATTGCTAGCATCTGGTCAGCGTATATCTGCTCTGAGGGGCGTTTCCCTGGGCTCATGCCACCCCAGAGTTAAGTCAGAAGCTTCTGGATTTAAACAGTCTCTAGGCATTTCCAGACATCCCTAAATGCCAGGCTCAGCCTGTGTATGGAAGGTCCTGCTGGCCCCTCCTGCTCTGGTCCAGGCTCATGTTCAGAGCCACAGCCCAGGCTTTGCCTCACTGCTCATCTTCTCACATGGTTCCTCTGTCTCAACGCTCAGCAGCCTGGAACGGAGGCAAAGGGGTCAGCAGCCCAAAGTGAAGTGGAATGCCCAGCATCTGTCTCTGCTAGGGCGGGAAGGGTGCTCTGAGGAGGCCACCAGGAGTGTCAGAGTCTGGAATACATTAAAATGGAACCTGAAGAGAGCAGGGACAGTCTCAGTGAGAAGTGGCCTCAGGATGGTGACTCTGGGACCCAGGATTTCTCAGTTCCATTCCCTCCTGCACAGTGGCTAGTGGTGGGCACTGTGCCCAGGACCATCTGTGGGGGTGTGTGTGGGAGGGAGGGAAGAGCGGAGCAAACATCCAGGTTATGTCTGGAGAGGCTCCTGCACCTTTGGCTTCCCCCTTCCCAGCCTGAGCTGTGCCCTTTGTCCCCAGGACTGCCCCCAGCTGCTGCGAGTGGACAAGATCCTGGTGCCCGTAGAGGTGATCAAGCCCATCACTCTGAAGGCCAAGAACCTGCCCCAGCCGCAGTCTGGGCAGCGTGGGTACGAGTGCATTCTCAACATCCAGGGCAGCGAGCAGCGGGTGCCCGCCCTGCGCTTCAACAGCTCCAGCGTGCAGTGCCAGAACACCTCGGTGAGTGCCCAGCCCCGCGCCTCTGGGCAGCTCTGACCCCTCCGCCACCCCATTGCTGTTCTTTCCCAGAGCCAGATCAGTTCAGGTCTGGAGGAGTTCCCCAAACACAGCAACACCGCTCAGCTTCTCCCCACCCTGCTCGCCCTGCCCAGCAGAGGGCTGGGCTCTGAGGTCACCAAAAGCCTACCAGGGTTGTGGCCCTGTTGTGGCCAGGAGGGTCCTCTGCCCAAGACAGGCTATAGGGAGAGAGGCTTTTGGACCAGCCACAGGCTGATGAGAGCTCTTCTTGGGCAGAGGCTGGCATGGCCACCCTCCTTGCAGAAGCTCTGGAGGCCCTGGGCCCAGCCTTTCTGCCAGAGCTGTATCCAGTGCCTCGTGTGAGCCCACAAAGGCCCCTCTGCCTTCACACCTGCACAGTGGCTGTTTCCCAGCACAGGGGGCTCCTGGGATAGACATGCACCCCCAAGGCTGCTGGGAAGAGTGTGCTGCTCAGATCAGCACACACCTTGCCCGCTGAGAAAATCCACATTAGGTCCTTGCTCTGCAGTCACCTGATTCCTAGGCACCACACAGTGCACCCTCTCAATGTATCACCTCCTGCCATCACCTCCTCCCCCCAGGCGGGGGGCCTTCCCAGTCCCTGCTCTGCTTGCTCTCCCTACTTCTTTGCATCCAGATGCTCAGAGACAAGCATTACGCTTGGAGACTTGTAACATTTTCACTGTTCTTCACCTTACAAAAGAGAAACTGGAGGCCTAGAAGCAGGGGCAGATGTAGGTTTGTGGGGCTGAGAGTTATACAATTTGAGGGACCCTCTTTAAGAATCAAATATAATACATATAAAAGTAGACACACAGGCAGACCTTGGAAGGGGCTGCAGCTACATGTGACTCTGAGTACCCGTCCCTGCCTGGGGGGTAAGTGACCTGCGGATGGTCACACAGCTAGTGAGTGGCAAGGCCGGGCCTGGATTTGGGGTCTCCTCTTGTGTCACATGACCTGCCATTCATCCTCCTTGTTGCTTCTGGGTTATTACATGCAGTGAGTGTATTAGGGGAGCAATGTGGAAGAAAGCATTTCGGGGGGCCCTCCACCCTTCCTACAGGATGCAGTTTAGGGGCCAGTGATGCTCAGAGAGGCCCACGTGCTTGCCCAAGGTGCCTCAGAGTTACAGGGACTGAACTGACGGCTGACCTTTCAACCTGAGAAACCCCAGACATGTCCCCACAGCTCCCCTGGCGGCGAGCCTGTTTTTCAGATTTCTGCAGCACACCAGATTAAACCTGCAAGCAAAGGGGTATTAAACACCTTCTGTTTCCTCCTAAATCCTGAGGCCAAGTGGACCATCACCAAGGGTTTGGCTCAAGTAGTTTTCCTCCAAATAAGCAAGTCCCAGTGGGAAGAGAACCTGAGTCCCACATTTGACTCAGTAGAAGGCAACTGGGGATTTCAGACCATGGAGAAAACTGTCTCGTGTCCTCAGGAAGCTGCCCCAGGGATCCAGGCCCCAGAAATGTCAGGAGGGAGGACAGTCTATGGCCTCTGGTGATGAGTCTTCAGTTCTCCAGACGTCACAAGATTGGGACCTGCTAACTCAGTTAAATAGACCAGTGTCACGCAGATGACAGCCTGAGTTGATCCCATAAGCCCTGGGTCAGAACCTGGGGGACTAGAGTGAGCTTCCCAGGGGCTCATCGGGACTCGCTGCCTTTCTTGCGCTGCCAAGCATTGGGAGCCAGTTATGTTCAGATAACCTCAGCATTTCCTGAGCCAAGGAGCAACTCAGTGAATGAGCCCTCTAAGGGTCACAGGGAACTAACTCCCTGAGTGTTGGGGCAAATCAGAGCCTCCTGGGAACAAGGGCACAAAAGGAATCTCAGCAGCCCTGAAAGATGAGGGCTGGGTCTCCTCTGGGGGACCTGGTGCTGGCCCCATGGCCAGTACCAATGGGATAAAGAAAGACAGTGCTGGGCTCCTAATACTCCCCCTAATCAAAGTTCGAGCAAAAATTAGCAACCAAGCGCTTTATACCCAGCCTTGGTGTAACCCAGGGAGCAGGGTCCGATCTGCATCAGAAAGGATTGTGGAGAGATTACTGTTATTTCATTGTCTAAGTGAGCTTCCTGGATGGGCAGGAGGGGAAAGGATCTAACAGAGAACCCCTGGGTTTGTGATGGCAGAGAGGTAGGTGGCAGAGGAGAGGAGAAAAGGAAAAGAAACACAGGAAACCTTGGCATGGGCATGACGCTGGGCTGGGTGGGCAGGCAGGTCGCTTCTAGCCCACTATTTGGGGCCAGGCCCTGGGCCAATCACTGCAGCCCTCAGGGGTCCTGTGGGAGGAAAACAGGGCAGCTCGCAGGCAGCAGTTGGAGGAATAACACTGTGGGGATTCTTGGCCTCCTTTAGACCAAGGTTCCAGAGAAATGTCAAGTGCCTTTAATAATAATGCTTAGTACCTGCCTCTCAGTCACTAACAATCACACAGTAAGTGGGCCACAAGGGGCAGTTGGCTGGCTTCAGTGCTGACCGAGGCCCCGGGCTCCAGTCCAGCTTCTACAGACCACAGTGACCTCACATTTTCTCTCCATGCCCCAATTTACCACATGCAAAACAGGGCTGGTGAGACCGACAGGGAGGTATGTTGTTCCCCTCACTGCCTTCCGGAGGCATAGAGAGAACACGTCTGCTGAGCCCTCTGGGGTCCTGGAGATGGATGCATAGGCTTCTTACATTGTTCAGATGTTTTGTTTTCCAGCAAAATATCTCAGAACCCAGGACAAGGAATTGTTGGAGGAAAGCATGTCCAAATTAGAGGTTTTCTCTTTGCTTCAGAAGGAGGAGAAACTGAGGTTCACACTCTCCCAAGGTCATGATCAAGGTCATCCACTAGCCAAGCCATGGTGTGCCAGGCTTGATTGAGACACTTAACCTCCTGGCCCCTGAGAGCCTGGAACACTCTTCCCTCAGCTCCGGGCTTTGTGCAGATTAACTGCCTACTGATTACAGAGAGCTATATAAATGCTAAGTGGCACAGAGGTGGGGAGCCCTAGGGGATGGGAGCCAGTGGGCCCAGCTCCCCAGTTGTCTGCCTGCCTCACTCTCCCTGTGGGGTGCAGGTCATGGGGGAGAGGGTGTCCAGGAAGGAGAGTGGCTTCCCTAGAGAGCGAGGGGGTGGTGGGAATTGAATGATTTCTATAATATTTCATAATCAAGATCCCAGGAATGGGGGAGAGAAAGAGAAAGTAACACCCAGGATATTTGATCCTTAAAGTCCTTTTTATTTTTAGCTTTTTTCAAAAAGAAAACGTGTGCACACACACATCCACATCTGAACACACAAGCGTTCTCACATGCATAGACCCCCGTATGAACCGAGGGTCTGGCACATAAACATTCAATAAATGGCTGCTATTATTATTCCACATAAACATAAACACAGGGAACACAAATATATTTTGCAAAGCATCCCTACGTGTGTCCACATAGATTAAAGCACGCAGTGATATTTGAATGTTTACTCTACTAGACAGGCCCAGTGCTCAGAGCGCAGGATGGTTGTCTCGAACGCTCACAGCAGTGCTGTGAGGGAGGCACTGTTTGCAGTCCCACTGTACCAATGGGGACACTGGGACGTAGATTCCCTGCCCACATTCACACAGCTGGTCACCGCAGAGCCGCGTCCCGGCAATGTGTGTGTGTGCATGCACACATATATGAACACACAAACCATACAGCGCTGTGCACTGATCTCTTCTCAAGTCAGCTCAAGTGTGGACACATTTGTAAACACACGCATGCACACACATGCAGAACTTCCTGCCTTGTTCTCTGGGGGATTTCAGGTCCTTCCTGAGAGGGGCCTGGAGGTTCTATCCATCCTTGGTCAACATGCCCCTGGCCATGACCTGCTGCTTCCTCTTTAGGGCTTGGGCAGGGCCAGGCAGTGCCAGAGTCCTCTAGCTGGCAGCCTAGGGCCACCCTCACCACGCTCCCCACAATGGGGCCATGGAGGAGGGAGATGGGAAGGATGGGACGTGGACCTTGACTAGAGGCAGAAGTGGGAAGAGAAGTCTGGAAGTGTTTCTCTCTCTCTCTCTCCCTGCCTCTTTCTGTCTCCCCTGCACATCTCTCTCCAGCACCAGAAGCATTAGAGTTGCTTGTTCAAAATGCTCCCCATTTCCTAAGACTCCAATTCAGGAGGTCTGGGTGGGGCCTTGGGATCTGCATTCCGTAGGCCCCCTAGATGATTCTGATGAAGGTGGTCCAAGAGAACCACCAGTCCAGAGTAGAAGAGACTTTGTGAGAGAACCCGGGACCCAGACACAAAGCACACAGTGTCTGGGGAGTTGATGACTGAGCTGTGTAGCAAAGAGCTTATGAGTCAGCAGCTGAGTTATGCGCTGATCAGAATATCCCCCACTGTTGCTTCTGCGGGGCTAGGGAGCGTTGCTTTGCCCTGTGTCCTGAGCCCAGGCCTTGGCCCTGGCCCAGGTATCATCGGTCACAGGGAGATGCTATGAATGTGGCTCCTGGCCTAGGCATGCTTGCCAGGGAGTTAGTGAAAAGGTTTGGAGCGGTAGGGTAGACCCTAGAGAAGACTGGATCACATCTTATGCATGTTGCTGTGTGAAGACAGTGTGGCATGTTCACATTGGGGTACATTCTGGAACTCAAGAATTTGGGGTGATTTCTCAGATTAGGATCATAACTTCCTTAGAAGCCTTTACAAATGGGCTGCAGAAGCAGAAGCATGGGTGACAGGCCCTCCCTGAGGTTTTGTAGCTTGCTACCCCGGTGAAGGTTCTGTCACTAGCTCCGTGAAGGAGCGTCAGCTGCCTGTCATAATAACCATTCACACCCTCACTGCCCAGCCCCTCCAAACTTTAACGCTAAGTTAAAAGAGCCTGTTGGCTCTGCAATTACCACTTTAAACCAAGCCCCCCCGGACCAGACCCTTCCCACAAATTGCCAGGTTCAGCCCCTCCTGCACAGGAAGCCTGTCTGAGTTCCATTCCTCCATCCCACCCCCTGTGGTGGCAGTCTGCTGTGACAATGAGGAAACCACCAGGTGGGGTAGAAATGCTGCCCAGGGCAGGCTCTGAGTTCTGCCGCCTCCCTCCTCTGGGGATTGAGAAGTGTCTGCTATCAGAAGGCAGACTGGGGCTGGGCACTTGGGCACTTGGGCACTGCCCTTCCGTCCTGCATCCCCAGCAGCACCTCTCCCTACACTCCCTCCCCCCCTCTTAGCACCACAGTCCCAAGGCTGGGGCTCAGTTAAACTCTCTGGGCCCAGCTAATGGGAAGAGGCCTCCATGGAAGGTGATGAATAGCTCACTCAAAGCTGCTCCATGGATCTGCATTCCATTCCAAATGGGTATCCCCCCAGCATGCCTGGGCCTCCCTGGCCTTCCCCTGCCCTAGCTTCCTAAACCCTACGCCTTGCCCCCTGATAAATGCTTCCCCACCCATAGATGTGCATGCATGTACATATGTGCCCCCCCCACACACACACACACGCACAGTCATGGCCAGTCTCTAGCCTACGGCTCTTGAGGACCCAGGCTGAACATCCAGCCCTTCTAGAACTCTGTGACCCAGCTTTCTGCTTCCCCCACCCCCGGTTGCAGTACTCCTATGAGGGAATGGAGATCAACAACCTGCCCGTGGAGCTGACGGTGGTGTGGAACGGGCACTTCAACATCGACAACCCAGCTCAGAACAAAGGTGTGGAAGGTGGCCCTGGGTGGGGGTGAGGGGAGAGCTGCTCTGCTACTCTGCACCCATGGGCAGGTGTCATTTGCCTCTCACCCTAGTGGTTGGCCCTCTCCCTCTGGCCTGAGCCCACCCTCCACAGCCTCTCCACCATCCCCACTGCCCTGTGGCTTGTTGGGCATGGGCTCGGGGTGGGCAGGTGGCCCCTGGGAGAGGAGTGGAGAGAGCAGGGTTGGCTGGAGGGACACTGGTCTTCTCAGTCCAGTTCCATCACCAAGGGGAGGGACTGCACTCTTTGTCCACACTTCCCCGGCCCCTCCAGTCCCCCACCCCCACCCCACTCTTGCCCTTTGCCCGCAGTTCACCTCTACAAGTGTGGAGCCATGCGCGAGAGCTGCGGCCTGTGTCTCAAGGCGGATCCAGACTTCGAGTGCGGCTGGTGCCAGGTCCAGGGCCAGTGTACCCTGCGGCAGCACTGCCCTGTCCATGAGAGCCCGTGGCTGGAGCTGGCGGGCCCAAACAGCAAGTGCACGAATCCCCGCATCACGGAGGTAAGCCACAGTCCAGCGGCCCCGCATGGACTGGGGCCCTGCGAGCCCTGCCTGGCCGTGGTGCGGGTCACCCAGTGCTCCCGGCTGGCTGAAGGCACCTAGTTTTCCTGCACAGCTTCCCCAGAAGCCATGGGCTTGATTCAGATGCCCTTTCCTTATAGAGGGAAGGTGAAAGCAGAGAGGGGCTCAACTGTCCTATTGGAGTTTCCACATAAGCTGTGTCAGAAAGGACTCCAAGTCCTCAACACCCTTCCTTTGTCCCTAAGAGTCTTTCTTGGTGACAAAGCTGTGACGCTCCATCAGCAGCAGGCTCACCAAGCAGTGAACCCATTACAGGCTGTAAGTCCTGGCTCTGTGGCTAATTGCTGGGTAGCTCAGGGCTAATTCATCACTATCTCTGTGCCTCAGCTTGCTCACCTGTGCAATGGGTCCAGTTGTCTGTCTCACAGGGGTTTATAAGGATTGTATGAGCGAATCCATGCCCAGCCTACGGGGATCTTCCCAGCTTTCTCCTCCTGTTCATCATTATTAACATCATCTCTGTGCACATCTAAGCCGAGGGAGTCGCGGCCCCGGGTTCAGTAGGTTGCCCTGTGTCTTCACCTCCCCGCTCCACACTCCCAGCAGAAAGCCCCCTAGAGGTCACTCCTCCAGCCCCTGCCCCTGGTCCCACACCTGGGCTGGGCTTCACTCTCCCTCCTTTCCAGCCACCCCTCCTCTCCCCTCCCCCAACCCAGAGCCCTTAACAAGAGCCCCCCAGAACGTGTGACTGCTAACAGCATGTCTGGCTTTCTTCTTGGCCCGAGACCAAGAAAACTGCAGGGCGGAGATGGCAAATTAAACAAACCTCCCTGAGACGGAGGCTATTTACTGGCTCCATACTGGCATCGGCCCTCCAGGAACCCAGGGATCCAAGGGCTGGTCAGAGATAAAACTCCCTTTTCAGGATGACAAGCCAGGGCTGGAAGATCACGCAGCTGCTGCTGCCAGGGGCCAGCAGCACTTTGGGGACTGGCTGGGCAGGCATTTGGGAAGAGCATGGACTCCCCCTTCCACCCTCCCTGTACCTGCCCACCTCCCTCACACAGAGATGGGTCTCTGTCTCCAGAGAACTTGGTTTCCTTTGCAATGAGAACACACGTGTGCAAACCACTCGTGCACACTCATAGACATGCATGTGTGTAAGAAGCAGGGAGTATCTTGATTTTTATAGGTGAACATCTTTCCCCTGGCAAAGCTGCAGCTTGGGGGCACCCCAGTCTAGTTCTTTCCCATCTTTCTCTGCTCCCCAGATGGAACCCCCAGTCTGATCCTTGGAGAGTGGGGTGAGTAGGACCTATTAAGTGGCCTATCTGGGCTCCTTCCATTGTTATCCGCTTGACATTGGCCAAGATCCAGCAGCTGATGTTCAGGGGCCCCAAAAATGGGAAATGTGCCTTGCTCTGTCCATCAAATGCCAAGAAAAGCTGGCACAAATGCCTTCTGCCACTAAGGTCACTACTGTGGGATGCCACAATTAGACTGTGGGAGCTGGAGGCCTTCGTTTGTTGGATCTTAACATTCCAGTCGTGGTTTTTAACACCAAAGGTGACATCTTTGGAGGGAAAGCCAGCCATTCTGGCCAGGGCATGAGGATGAAGTCTAATTAAACAAATCGCCCTTAGAAACCAAGTCACACAGGGAAGGGAGAAGCGTTGTGACAAGTGGCTCCGCTAACTCCAGGTAGATGCTTGGAGAGCATCTCCAAAGATGGTGCTCTCACTGCAAAGTCCACAGAAGTGAGACACTGTCCCTGCTCAGAGACTCCGGATCTGAAGAGAAAGTGGGTGGGGAAGGTGGAAGGATGGGAATCAGGCACAGATGTTACCATGAGAGGAGCGCACAGGAGGTGCCTTAAAATTTCATTTGGGAGGAGGGAGGGGCACAAGAAAATGATGAGGAGAGAGAGTATCTGGTTATAGAAAGTGACATTTGAGAAGGATCTTGAAAAATGGATGGGTTCCCACAGTGTGGAGGGCTGTGAGTCACAGGAGGGTTACTCACTTAGCTTGAGAGTGGAACCAACACAAGCAAATGCCAAAAGGCTTTCACCCCCATTTCCTATGAATTACCCAGTGCCATTGAGGATCTTGTTGCAGTCCCTCTCGTCTGAAATAGGAAAATGAAGGAGGATCGTTGAGCGTCGCTTAGGAACACTGCTCCCAAGACTTGAACTGCTCTGCCGGAGCTCCTGCTCGCTGGCAGTGCCAGACTGGGTGCCCTGGTGGACTTGGACACAACTCGGGGAATTGGGCAGAGATGGGAAGCGCCAGCAGCCTTTCCTTGTCCCATCAGCAAGTGGGTGATTGATGGCTCCCTCCTGGTGCCTGCCAAATCACCATGCTTCCTCCCTCCAGATAATTCCAGTGACAGGCCCCCGGGAAGGGGGCACCAAGGTCACCATCAGAGGAGAGAACCTGGGCCTGGAGTTCCGAGACATCGCCTCCTATGTCAAGGTGGCTGGCGTGGAGTGCAGCCCTCTGGTGGACGGCTACATCCCTGCGGAACAGTAAGTGCCAGTGACCCGAGACTCAGCGAGGTACAGGAGGGGAGAGAAGATAAACCAGCAACAAACGGTCCTAAAGCTTATGCCGGGTAAAAGGAGAATGTCCTGAACATCCTAGGGTGTCGGGTGGGACTCCCACAACTCTCAGTGCTGAACCAGCCAGCTGCTCTGTTGGGGGAAGTGTAGAAAGTGGGAAAGGCTGGGAGAGAAGAGAAAGTGATTGTTACCTCCTTGGGCTATGGGGGTGAGTAGGAGTGAGACAAAGTAAAGTTAAAATCTGCAAGAGACCTGTGAGTTCAATCACTTACCCCAGCTCCCTCTGCTGTCCCTGACTCCCATGCATGTCCTCCCCCAATTACCATAGACACAGATCCTGTGCTACCCTGGATGGAGACTGAAAAGAAACTCCACACTCCCTTGCAGGCCTGTGGGTACTTTGGATGGTTCTTCTCTTTGCAAAATCTGCTGGTCCACTGAGAGGGTCATTCCACAAGTGACCTTGACCTCTAACCTACCTGGTGGAGGAAGTTTGTGAGTCCCATATTGCCTTGTAAATAAGTAAACACAATTTTCCAGCCCAGCAGACACAACCCTGAAATCTTTACCAGCACGACAGAATCTATATTCTGTGCCAACTTAGCTGCCCCTCTGGAGTGAAACCTTGCCACCTGTGCTGTGCGCATAAGTCACTGACTCTTTGCAAGGCCTCCCTGAGGTAGGTCAGTGCCCTTCACGGTTCTACTTACCGGATCTTGCCCAGATTTAGTGATTCTGGAACCATCAGTGCTGCGATCCTCAGTTCCTCCTGAGTTCCCCTGGTCTTCCTAAGGTGCTCAGAGTAGATCAGATCATTGAAGGTTCCAGTGTGGGTAGGACTCACCTCCCTGGTCCATCATTGTTTATTTATCCAAATATCATTCTGTGTCTCCTTCAACTTTCTGAGTCTTTCCTAAGACAAAACCAACTCAGGCTGCTGCTATATTGTGATTTGGAGAATTCTGAAATGCCCTACTTGGGCCCTGACATTAAAAATATTATAAAACCACATGATTGAAGCACTGTGGTACTAGTTAGATCAGTGGAATCAGATAAACACCCAGAAAAAGAATCCTGATGTATAACTGTAATATGTAATAGAAGTGACATATCAGCAAGGAAAGATCATTCAGTAAGTGGTGCTGGTTAACTCCCTGAAAGAAATGCAATATCAGATCCTCACTTCACTTTATAATCCAAAATAAATTCCAGGCAGATTAAAAAGTTAAGTGTAAAAAATGAAACTGTGAAAGGATTACAAGAAAATCCAGGTGAGAATTTATCTAATTTCAGGAAAAGAAAGGTGTTCTAAGTGTAACTGCAAAAAAAAAAAAAAGAAAAGAAAATTATAAAGGGAAAGATTAGAGGATTTGAGTAATAAAACTTGTGCATCAAAAATCATTGTAAGCAAATAAAAATATGAATGATAAACTGTATGTATGGTTATACCCTATTACAGTTAAGACATGCTTTTTCTTTTCATTTTTGTATTGATTTCAGAGAGAGGAAGGGAGAGAGAGAGACAGAAACATTAATGATGAGTCATTGATCGGCTGCCTCCTGCACGCCCCCCCACTGGGGATCAAGCCTGCAACCCGGGCATGTGCCCTGATCGGGAATCAAACCGATATCTCCCGGATTATAGGTCAATGCTCAACCGCTGAGCCACGCTGGCTGGGAGAGATACTTTTTCTTAACACAGAAAGAGGTTTTATAAGTAAAAGACAAATATCACAAAATGAGCAAAGAGCACCCAAAAGTCATATAAAAATGTTGAACATCAGTAGTAAGCAATTAAATGCAAATTAAAATGACAGGGTCAATGTTTGAATACCTGTGCCCAGTGCAGATGAGACACATGAAGAAGGCACAGTCAAACATTCCTGTCGGGAGGCTGAACTGGGATGAACTTTCTGGAAGGCAATTTGGAAATGGGAGTCGCAAGTGTTTAGCCTGGCCATAATACTCTGAATCTTTCCCTTAATAACCACATTGCACAAATATTTATTTGCATGAATGCTTATTTTAGCCTTATTTATAGCAGTAAAAATTTAGAGGCAATGCATATGTTTGAAAATAGGGAATTGATCAACTCAATAAATTCTTTTATACGCATAGAACAGTAACCTACAGCCATTTAATCTGATATTGTGGGAGAACCATGACTAGGAGTACACTCGAGGTATATTAGGTGAGGACACAGGTTACCAAGCGGAATGAAGAATTTCTAATTAATTATATGAAAGAAAAGTCAGATGGAAACATGTACACAGGAATGTAGACAGTGACTATTTCTGGGCCAGGCAATTGGGGGTGGGGGAGTATGTATGTACTTCTATTTTTTTACACTGAACATGTACTAATTATGTCGTGTGGACAGAAGGACATATATTTTTGCTGGACTCTCACCAGAAGTTTTTCTAAGAGAAACACAGAACTAAGGAGTAAAAGAACAAGCCACTGAACCACAACTACTTTTAGACTTTAGGGTGGCAAAGGGCGTTAAAAACAAACCAAAGCACGAGTGACCGGTGGGGAGAAAACAATGCAGTAATTACAGACAACAGGGAGCACTCCCGGGTCAGCGGCTCCTCCAAAAGGCAGTCCATTCTCAAAATAAAGAGAAGGCTTCAGACAAGTCAAAGGAAAGGCTATGTAAGATGAAAACGCACACATACCTGAAAATATGTGCACCCTCACTGGTAACCAGGGAAATAAATGGTGGTACAGTCATCGTGTGAAATACTGTGAAGCGTCAAGAAAGCAGAGTTGTGCAAACAGTGACAGGAACGAAAGTCCTCGCTGTATTGTTGAGTCAAAAGACAGGGGTTAGAACAATGGGTAGTTAGGTCTCACTTTTACTTTTTTTAAATCATGTATATGTTTCTTATATATGTATGTTTGCATATAGCTGTGTGTGTGTATATATAACATGTATGTGTTATATATATATTATATATATTATGTTTGTGTGTGTGCATATATCAAACATAAACATACATACATGTGTGTATATGTGTATGTATTGTGCAAGTATATATATTTGGGCAAGTTGCCTAACTTTTCTGTGCCTCAGTTTCCCCATTGGTAAGATGGAAATTATATATATAATATATATATTTGCACAGGTCTAGTAAAAGGCCTGAGAGAGTATATATATCAAACTTGTAAGAGGGGTTGGGAGTGAAAAACAGGACACTTACTTTTTTTATTGTCACACTTCTTCTTTACCATTTCATTCTCAATGGGTGTGAACAAATTTTGTAATTAAAACAATAAAAATTTATAAAATGGGAAAAATGTATGACAACCCCCCCACACACACACACAACATGCATGCCTCCCGCCCTGCAGACCAGCTGGGGCTGGGCAGAAAGGCCTCGTGAGGCAGGCCATGTGCAGGAGCAAGTGCTCCAGGAGGCCCTGGGTACCTTAGGTCCACTCCAAGGCCCCTGTCTGACCTGCCGTGGGCCCTTGGCTCAGTCACTGTACCCCCCTAGCCCTGCCAGCTCTATTCGCTAAGCTATTTGGCTAAAATTCACAGTAATTCATAATTGAGTGTATACTAATGAATGAGGAACTAAGTGTCAGGTCAGACCCAGGGACCCTCCCCTAGGCTCCCCACTTTACAGAGGGCCTCTATGGACACCCCTGAAGATCTCATTTCCTCGTTTCCTGAGACCAAGCAGGAGCCCCTGCAGGAAGGAATCTGGGGTGTCTTTTGCCTCTCTCCTCCCCTGCCCACCCCCCAGATCCTACTGCAGAGAATGTGGCCCAGGGTAACTGCTGGGGGTCCCGTGACCTTCCTGTGACCCATGGGGTCTGTCGTCTCCTCCCTGCAGGATCGTGTGTGAGATGGGGGAGGCCAAGCCCAGCCAGCACGCCGGCTTCGTGGAAATCTGTGTGGCCGTGTGTCGGCCTGAGTTCATGGCCCGGTCCTCGCAGCTCTATTACTTCATGGTGAGTCCTGGCCACCAGCGGTCTGGCCAAGCAGAGGCCACAGGCCTCACTACCATGATTGTTGGGCCCACTAGACCTCTGCAGGCAAACCCAGGGCAAGGGCAGGGCAGTCCTGCCTTGCAGCACTTGAGAGCACAGCCTGGGAAGTCTGGAAGCCCTGGATTCGCATACGTTGCTTTGGCCCCTAGGGCCCTAGCGTCCCCTTCCGAGTAGCAGTGTGACACGGAAGGTGAGAGTGTGGGTCGTGCACCGGGACTCCTGGGATTTGAGCGCTGGCTCTGCGGCTTACTGAGTGAACGTGGGCAAGTTGCTTAACCTTTCTGTGCCTCACTGCCTTCATTTCTAAAACATGGTGATAATAACAAGATCTACCTATGGTATTGCTGTGAAAATGACACAAGAGATTTATCACTTCTAGTATCAACCCCTTTATGATGTCTACGACGGCCCCCAGGGCTACTGTGCCCCACCACACACACTGGCGCCCATCACTTCCATCCCATCATCCTCATTCCTCCCCCTTTCCCCACACACCACCATCCTCCAGAACCCCCTCAGTACCCCACATCTCACCCGCACCCCACTCCACCCTCCTCTACCCGCACCATTACCCCTCCCACCCAGCACACCTTTCCCCGGGCCTCCCTCCTGCAGACTTCACCCCACCCTCCCTGCCCTCCAGCCTGGGCCTTCCCTGGCCCTGCGGAGGCTGCCTGGCCAGCTCCCAGCCATCCTGGGCAAGGGGCTCCGTGATGACAGGGATGCTGGGGACATGAGCACGTCCCCTGCCAAGCATGCAGCCTCATTTTCCAGCCTGTTCTACCACCCGGTTAACCTCTCGGGTTAATGCCAGCCGCGGTGCTGTAATTTCCTCACGATGCTGAGCTGCTTTGGGAAGCTGGCCCCCTGCCTGAGTGATGGATTTTACATCTGAGCATTAAATGGCCTGAAATTGGTCCTGGGGGGCCCAGTGTTCATCTTCTTTCCTTCCTTCATCTACCTCCTTCCCCTTCTTTCTCTGTTCAACTGGCAACAGTTTATCACCCTGCACCACCTCTCACCAGGAATCTATTTGATAAATACTTGCTTAATTTGTTAAATTTTATAATAATAAGTCGATGGCCCTGACCTGTGGCTGTCCCAGTGATGAACCGGACCCAACACAGCCCGTCCCTCGGGAGACCCACAGTCCAGAAGGTGAGAGAAGGCTAGGATGAGCAGATACAAGTGAACTTGAGGGACTGACCTCGGGGACTGACCTTGGCCCCTTCAGGCCTGGGCCCCGCTCTCTGGGCTCCTCCCACTCTGCTCTTTTAAAACCAGCTGCCCTTGGGAACGGCTGGCTGTCACTAATCACACACAGAAGCTCATAAAGACACACATGTAATGGATCTAATAGAGGTGTAGTTCCACTTATTTGTTTAGCGTTTGTACCCCCACCTTCTGGAAGGATTTGAGGGAATTTTAAGTTAAACTCATTATAACTTGGGACAGTGAGTGATAAATGTATATATGTTTATATAGAAAATATACACCTATGTTGCGTATTATATTTATATATCTTTATAATACACATAAATATAAACTGTTATTCCAGCAGAGTTGAGATAATGACAGGGAGAGAGAGAGATTGAGACAGGGAGACAGAGGCAGCCCTCAGCAGGTATTTCCGAGGCGTGGCCTGGCATCCTACCCCTGGGCGTGGTGTGGTTCTGCGCTGACCTGGCAGCTGTGGTGAAAGGGAGGCCACTGCTGCGTGGCAAAAGCAAGCACTGGACTTCCTCAGTTGCCTGGACAGTTGTCCCTTGGCAGTGACAGAGCGATGGCACTGGGAACAGCCACTGCCTCATTAAGCAGCTGTTTCCTTGGGGCCTTCGCTGTCCCTGCCGTGTCTCTAGCCAGGCCTCCCACCTCTGTGGCTAGCTCAAAGCCCACTGGTCCCTGAATGTCCTGCCATCACCTCCCGTGGCCCTCCCAGGCTGTCAGTGCCCACAAACAGAGTGGCACCCTCACTTGCCCATTCCTGTCTGTCACCTGTCACACAGCCCACAATGCTGGACTGTGACTCAGCTTCCTCTAATTCCTCTCCTTCACAGTGCCCTCAAGTCTTATTTTCCCATTCTGTTTGCCACCACAACGGCCTCCTTAACTCCTAGCCTTGGTCTGAACCATGCTAATCCATTCTCCACCGCAGAATGCCATTTTCAGCATGCCAACCGCCCCCTCATTAAGAGCCCAGGGCGCCCACTGCCTCTGGCTGCCTTCTGAGTTCCTCGGTCTGGCTGCCCTGCCTACCCGGCCCTATTGCTCCAGGCTGTGTGGCCTGGCTCCTTCCCTTCTCTGTCTCCTTCCCTGCATTACTCTAAGCCACATCCTCCCACCCTTGTAAGCCCTGCTCACTGGGGACCCATGGCACCCGCCTGCACTGGCACTTGGTGTTGCCTCCTGGTGGCCCTGCCCCTTTCTCAGACCAGCCCGTCTTTGGAGATGAAGCCCAGGTTGTTGATTTCTTTGCCAGTCCCCAGGGTGCTTAGGAAGCTCTAAACCTCCCTGAACATTGGAGTCTTGTGAGGAGCTTTAAGCAAAAGTTCTGAAGACCCCCCCCATTCAGTCACACCCTATAGCTGTGGCACAAAGCTCCCCAGAAGACCCTTGACTGCAGCCTGGGCTGAGGACCACTGGCCCAGGAGTAGTATTTATTTAGTAGCTACTACATGCCTGCTGATATCTGCTCTTGGGCTAGTTCTTCTAGCATCTCTATGGTAGGTCCTAAAAGCCCCTTCTGCTCTCAGGGATGGCCGGTCTTGCCTATTGATTGTTTTACCTAGAGCAGGCGGCAGTTGGATGGGGGATATTGGAAAGTGAGGCTCCATGGAGGGAGCCGATGGAAAGGCAGGATCTGTACAAGGCAGAGTAAAGTTTTCTGTGTGGATCCTGAGTAGTGGGAGGTTGTTCCTGGGATCAGAAAGGCCAGGGAAATGCGCCAGAAGATGGGAACAGAGGGAAGGGTAGAGGAGGGGCGGTGGGGAGGAGAGGTGGGCAGGAAGGAAGAGAGTTGTTGCCCCAAGGTAAAAGCATTGGTCCAGGGGTCCCTGGGACTCAAGTATCTGTGTCATTTTCTATTGGAGGGGCATCCCTGAAGAACTGCCCTGGTGCTGCATGTTCCCTTGGGGAGACTTTCAAGGAGTAAGAATGGTGGTAGGGACCCCACTCTCCTCCCTAGACCCCAATTTGTATTTAAGGGCCCAGTCATTGAGGCTTCCCCACAGAGCTCCCAGGGGTTCAGAGTGGGAATGAGGGGCAGAGGTCCCCATGAATCTCACCCTGAAGTTGGGAAGAGAGAATGGCCCTCCTCACGCTCCCTAGCATCTCAGAGCCCCACTGCTTTCCAGGCAGTTTGCAGGTGAGCAATCTGGGTCCCACAGGAAGCCCCTCGCTTCTCTGGAGTCCCGATTCCACTGGGGAGCCCCTTCCCAGGGCAGAAGTTGGGGGTCATGTTCAGGTCTCCCTCTGTTTCCCTCCCCAAATCAGGCCAGACTCGGTGACACGTGTCCACCTTGTCACAAGTTCTGTCTCTAGAGATTTCCCAGGAAAGAGTGCATTTCCGTTCTCTTGACCAGGGGACCAAGTGAGGGGGTGGCAAATAAGGTAGGACTGGGTTTCCCACGCAAGCTCACTGTGAAGTATTTATGAAGCATGTCTTAAATAATTAATAGCTTCTCACAACTTTAAAACATGTCCCCTTACCATCCTCTCCCTGCCCCCTTCAACAATCCTGCAAAGCCAGCTGGGGTCACTCACTTCTACCTTTCCAAGTTCCCCACCCACAGGCTGCCAGGGAGCCTGTTCTCTGTTCGTCTCCCACCTATCTTAACTTCCCTGTTTTTTATTATATCTGTAGGATCCTCCCTGCCCCCCTGGCCTTGCAGTCCCTGAGTGAGCATGCACTAGAGCACACACACACCCACAGTCACCCCTTTCCCTTCCCTCTCTGGGGAGGTCAGCGGGACCCAGGTCTGAAAGCTCTCCCTTTAGGGACAGCAGGAGCAAAGAAACCATTTGTGATAGGTGACACCAAGTTACAGAACCAGAAAATCCTCCAGGCACCTTTGAGATAACCACTTTTTGACCCATCTCCCTGATTTTGTGATAAGAGAGGGTAAGTGACTTGTCCCAAGTAAAACAGGGTGATCTAGGCAGAGCAGAGAAAAGAAGGCTATTTCTTTTCTTTTCTTTTTTAAATATACCTTTATTGATTTCAGGGAGAGGAAAAGAGAGGGAGAGAGAGAGACAGAAACATCAATAATGAGAGAGTCATTGATCGGCTGCCTCCTGCACACCCCTCACTGGGGATCGAGCCCGCAACCCGGGCATGTGCCCTGACCAGGAATCGAACCCCGATCGCCTGGATCCTAGGTGGATGCTCAACCACTGAGCCATGCCCGGCTGGTCAGGAAGGCTATTTCTGCACCTCACCTGCCCTGTCCAGGTCTCTGGTTGACCAGTAGCAAAGGCAGAATGAAGTGTTCCTCAGCTCGGTGGGTGCCACGGGGACGCTGGGGATCTGCAGTAGGGGGTCGGACATCAAGGGAGCACAGCGGTCAGGGTGTGTCCCTGTGTGTGTACCCTGAGCCTTTACTTGGGCATGCACATGCCAGGCTGCTGGCTGTAGGTCTCTCTTCTCCCGTGTTATCGATCCAGGCCTCTCCAGGCCTCTCCTCAGAGCTGAGTGGGTTCAACTTTCAGTGCAGAATTCTTTGAGGGAGCAGGGAATGGGGGGCGAGGGAGAAGGAAATCTTCATTTAAATGCAGATACAGGCTTCTCACCTGGGACTGAAGAAAGTTTTTTCCATTAAAATGCTAATGAAAGAGCACACTGCAACTCCAGATCCTCAGCCACCACCCCCCCATTGCCAATTCAACTCTATACAACCTGCTGACCAGTCATTGCATCCCCCTACCTCCTTTCTCAGGGGCCCTCACATCCCATTGCTCTGGCGCTGGGTGCTTTGGACAGAGTCTGAGAGGTCTGTGGAAGGGGCAAATCACCTTTTGAAAGCAAATGAGATTGGAGACTGGAGGAAGGTGGAGAACCTGAGCTCTGGAATCAGATGGGTCTAAGTTGTGCCACTTTTCAGCTGTGTGACCTTGGAAACTGTACCTAACATCGCTGAATCTCTCCTGTAAGATGGGTAATAATAGCCATCTTGTAGGATTGATTGGAGGGGTAAATTATTTATATATATGTGTGTGTGTGTGTGTATTTTTATATATATATTTTATATATACATATATATTTTTTCTTTTAATCTTCACCAGAGAATATTTTTTCCACTGCTTTTCATAGAGTGGAAGGGAGACAGAGAGAGAAACATCAATGTGAGAGAGACATATCGATTGGTTGCCTCCCACACACACCCCGACCAGATCAAACCTACAACTAAGGTACTTGCCCTTGACCAGAAACTAATCTGAAACCCTTCAGTCCAAGGGCCGACGCTCTAACCACTAAGCAAAACCATCAAGGGCTATATTTAATATATTAAATTATTTACATACATGAAGCTATAAAGCCTGCCATTTAAAAAACTAGTGCATAGCAGCTATTATTAGTATTACTATTGCTAATATAGAGATGTAAACTCTAGGGGCCAGAACATTGCTTATCCACACAAGCCTTAAAAAACTGTGCCAGGTCTCTGGGAGGCCACCATTCAAAAGGATTCCAGAAGGTGGCAGCGGGCATGGGTGATGCCTCAGGCCAGCATGGAAGCCTCCTCAGCCCATCCTGGCTGTGTCTCAGGCCAGATCCTCTCCTACACAGACGCTGACTCTCTCAGACCTGAAGCCTAATCAGGGGCCCATGTCCGGAGGCACCCAGGTGACCATCACAGGGACTAACCTGAATGCAGGCAGCAACGTGGTGGTGATGTTTGAGAAGCAGCCCTGCCTCTTCCACAGGTAAGTCACCGCAGGGTAAGCATTGGGGTGCACAGCCCAGAGTAGGCAGGGCTGCCCAAGCCACAGTCTTCTTCAGGCTAACCTTTGGAGGTGCTCCCTCCTCCCTGGAAAGTGGCCACTCCCTTTGGGACAGGGCTTTCTGGGGACACCTAGCCGTGAGTGTTTGGCTCAGTCTGGAGCCCTACCAGGCACCCCTCCCCTGGATGGGCCCCTTGTGCTGTTGCTCCCATTTCACCTTGCTGCCCCAAACCACCTACTGTACAGAACCCTAGGGTTCCACAGGACACAGTTTGGAATCTAGAGCCCTTTCCCTTGGGCTAGCTTCTCACCAGCTGCTGCAGAGACAGCAGGGACTACTGAGAGCTGGTTGGGGCGGCCACCCCTGCTAGGTACAACTGAATCCCCAAAGGCAACCGACTCTCTCTCCCTTGGTTCCACCATCCAGCCCCAGGAGGGCCTGCCTGTCATAAGTCGGGAGCCTGGGGGCCAGGGAGGCAAGAGGAGGACTCTGGGAGATGTGGCAGGGGCCTGCCCTCAACAGGAAAGAGGTTCTGCAGAGAGAGATTTTCCTGGGAAGGAGTTATGCTGAGGGCCCTGATGGATCTGAAGTCAAGACGAGGCCAGGCCTTGTCTGAGTAATGTTAAAGAAAAGCGTATTGTGGTATTTGTTGACCTGGCAAGGCCGATTTATTAAGGACTGTTGCAGTAGGTGTCAAACTATCACAACAGAGGAGAGAGATAGGACTCAGCTCCAAATACAGCAAAGACAGCTAGGGATTTATACCCAACAAGCGGGGCAAGGGGTCAGCGGATAGGAAATTACTAACAGGAAATATTAAGGGTAGATGATCGTGCTAAACTAACTTAACAGGATTCTTGCTGAAGGCCGGTCAACGTGATCAGATATCAAGGGTGAGGGATGAGAAATTTGATCAGATATCAAGGGTGCTCAGATATCAAGGGTAGGGTGATTCTTGCTAAACCGACTTAGCAAGATTCTTAAGAGTGGGGCTCGGCAGGCTGAAGACAGTGCCCAAGGATGAGGCCTGGTCAGAAAGAGGTCTCAGAAGAACCTGTCTTTGTCAGTAGTTCCCAGAGTTTCATATCTGAGGCAGTGCTCGCATTGCCTTTGGGGAGCCTGACAAACAGGGTGGAGGTGAGAGGGCCCTGGCCCAGGACCGGGATCCTGCCTCGACCCCCAGGAGCCCAGCTGCACCTCTCCTTCCAGGCGTTCTTCATCCTACATCGTGTGCAACACCACGTCCTCAGACGAGGTAAAGAAGAGGAAGGTGATGGTGCAGGTAGACAGGGCCAGTATCCACAAGGACCTGTTCTTCCAGTACCTGGAGGACCCCACCATTGTGCGGATTGAGCCAGAGTGGAGCATCGTCAGGTAGGAGCTGCCCAACCTCACTTTCCTTCCTCGACTCTCAAAAGCCAAGGAGAGTTCTGGAGGCCAACTTCTGCTTTGGGGACTGATGAGCTGGGGTTGGTTTACAGCACACACCCCCTAAATCAGAAGGCCTTAGCCTACTGTGGCTCCTTCCTTCCACTGAGCAGGACCAAGCCCTGGAGGCCAAGCTCTGACCAGCAAGAGCCCACACCTCTAATTTGAGGATTGGTGGTGCACTGGAGGCCATGTTCCTATCTCACAGTGACTGTCTGGAGATCTCTGTCCTACTCCCCTAAACCTCACTTCTGGCACATATATGGACAGTAATTCAAATCCTGCTGAGGAACATAGGAGGGAGTGATATCAGACCCCCAGCTTCTCCTTGGCCTTCTCTGGAAGGAAAGCACATCCCGGCCTCCAGGGTTTGGTTAGGACGTCCTTCCTCTGTGCTCCTGTGGCCTCCTGGCATCCTTGGTCTTGGCATCCATGACCTCTAGTTGCCACTGCTTTGTCCTTCCCTCTACTGCAAAATCCCCAAGGACAGGGGCTGGGTCTTGATCCCTCCTCTCTTCCCAGTGCTCAACAGGAGTACACAGAACCGGTTCCTTAGACACGGCAGCCAGGTGTGATGCTGTTTCAGAAAGACCCTCCAGTGCCGTCTCTGTTCACAAGCCGACTCGAGTCGATTGCATAGTCTTCCAGGGTCTCCACCTCTTGAATGATTCACCTGGGGCTTTGGAAACTCCAGGATTCCTGGGGACCCTTTTGGCCCTGGCTTGGTGGCTCCCAGAGCCCAGGTTCTCACCTCAGGGATGGAAATTGAGGCCGGCAGCATGGGTCTGCTTCTCCAGGCCCTGCTCAGGGCATCCTGACCACAAGGCCCTGGTGATAATGGGGAAACCGCTATATCAGGGGCCACATGGGGAATGGAACAGGGGCTTGGGTCAGAAGGAATGAGCTCAGCCCAGCTCCACTGCTTGCCAGCCAAGTGGCCTTAAAGGTTACTTAACCTCCCTGCGTCCAGGGTTTCCCATCAGTCAACTCCCTCAGAGGGTGGCTGAGAGAATTAAGAGAGGTGCAAATGCACAGTGTAGTGCCTGGCTCGGCTCCCTCTCCCTCCCTCCCCTTAGGTCCTCAACCTTCCCACTCTCTGCTTGAGGACAGGGAGAGTGCAGGGAATGAAGATGTTGTCTCCACAAGCTGAGGCAAGAGTCAGGGACTAGGCCAGTCCAGAGAACAATCTTTTACACCAGGAGTCAGCCAACTCCCACCTAGGAGTTAAATCTGGCTGTCTGCCTGCTTTTGTAAATAAAGTTTTATCGGAACACAGCCATGCTCCGTTCTGTATGTTTTGTCTATAGCTGCTTTCTCACCACCACAGCAGAGCTGAGTAAGTGTGGCAGAGCACGCAGCCTGGGAAGCCTGAAGTATTTCTTTTCTGGCCCTTTACAGAGTTTGCCACCACCGGCCTTACACCCAAGGAAAGGTAGCTTTCCTGATATGAGATTTGTTTGTCCTCGGCATTTTACTCTCTAAGGCTCAAACCTTGTAAGTTTTAGCCTTAATCGTGAAGCAGATGAAGCTATAAGGCATGGAGAGGGGCAATAGCCTGTAAAAAGCTATTCCAGAGTTTGTGGCTCCAATGCTTGCAGCAGCCTGGGTTACTGAGGAACAGTGATGGGGCCATTGGATAAATGTGTCTTGAATTAATTGAGATCAGGAGATGGCTGGATATTAGAAGCTCATTCTTGAGCACTGCCAGAGGCAGGAGAGCCTCTTGGTTTCATAGGAATCTTCCTGCATGCATGCATGTGTGTGTGTGAGAGAGAGAGAGAGAGGGAGAGAGAGAGAGAGGGAGAGTGTATGTGAGGGGACAGGTGGAAGTGAGAGAAAGGGAAGGAAAAACTGGGAGAGTTAAGATGGGCAGGTGTCTAGAGAGGTGGAAATGAATGTGGGTGGCCAGGATTCTTTACCCACCAAGCTTATAATCACTCAACTGCTGTAGATAGTAGGATTCTTCTTGAAGATACTCCCTTGGTTGTGGAAAAGGTGAACGCTCCCTTTCCTATGAATTGTCCCCAAGGAAGTAGTCCCCACACCCTATCAGCTGCTCAGCCACCATGAAGGAGGACAGTGGCATTCAGGTTGCCCTTGAAAAGCTTCACCAAGATGAACCTTCTGATCACTCACTCATTCATTCTCTGGCCCACACCCCAGGTGTAGGAGACCTTTATCCGGGAGCATTTCACATTTGCATTTCTAGAGGAGGTTCCCGAGTGCAGGCCTCTGCCTTTCCCAGGTCTGAGCTGACTAAAGTCTCTAACGTGGAAATGTGTGGTATGGTTGCCCTGGGGAAGGAGGCTGTGCTCAGACCCTGGAGGGTCTGGTGGGGGACGGTCTGGTCCATTAGGCCAAGGGTATTGTGAAAAATCTTCCAAGACTGATGAGGGCTGGAGGAAAAGACACCAGAGGGCTGCAGAGAAGCAGCTGGCTGGAGTCAGGAGGCCTCAGGGAGCCAAGAGGGCCGAGCTGTCGACCCGGCCTCCACAGGACGTCCACAATCTGAATGAGCTCAGCACAGGACGGCCACGGACATCTGGTCATCACTGTCTTTGCCTTGGCCGCTGAGAGCTCCTCCTCATTATGATTCAGCCAGCTTGTCATTGCTGTCCCCATGAACACTGTCATGCCCACTGGTTATCGTTGTCTTAAATGTGGGGAGCGCAGCCTGATTGATTATAAGCATCGTCGTCGAGGGTGCCATTGCTCTTCCTGTCCCTGGTTCACATGCCTCCTTCTTTCTTCCCCCTCAGCGGAAACACACCCATCGCCGTGTGGGGGACAAACCTGGACCTCATCCAGAACCCCCAGATCCGTGCCAAGCATGGAGGGAAGGAACACATCAATGTGAGTCCAGGGCTGGCAGGGGGCATGGGGACTTCCACTCAGCAGGTCACTTCTCCGAAAAGTGTGGGGCTCCCCTAGTACTCAGGAAGGCTCACCCTGGACACCGATGACTCATTTTGTGTCACACCCCTGAGCAGAATGAGGGCTTTTTCACACTTGGGGTGCAGGCATGGAGAGCCAGTCACTTCCGGGGCTTTTATACCCATTTTCCTCTGTCTTTCTGACCCCCAGTTCCACTTCTTAGCTGAGAGATGCCCTAGCCATGGCCACACCCGCCACGGCAAAGCAGAGCTAGGAACCAACCTCAAAGCTTGTTCTTGAGCGCCCAGGCCGCGTGGCCCTGGCTGCGAAGGGGTGCTGACTCATGCGTAACTGGCCCGTGCCAATGCCATGCTCTACGGCAGCATCGCTGGTGACCCTGTGGGCTTGGGGGACCGTGTGTGTGCAGAGATGCGCTGCAAGTCTTCCCTGCCTGCTCCTCCCCAGCTCTGCGAGGTTCTGAACTCTACTGAGATGACCTGCCAGGCTCCGGCCCTTACTCTGGGGCCCGACCACCAGTCTGACCTGACCGAGAGGCCCGAGGAGTTCGGCTTCATCCTGGACAACGTCCAGTCCCTGCTAATCCTCAACAAGACCAATTTCACCTACTATCCCAACCCTGTGTTTGAGGCCTTTGGTCCCTCAGGAATCCTGGAGCTCAAGCCTGGCACACCCATCATCCTAAAGGTAGACTGAGGCTGGTGGCTGGGAGGTGGGGAAAAAGGGAGGCCAACGCATGGGGGGAGGTGGCTTTCCAAGTCACAGAAAGAGGCCAGAAGCCTCAGGCTCCTGCCAAATTTCGTGACTGGAGTCCCCAGCAGAGATTGGGGCATAGCCCAGAGTATGAAAACACTCTCTCTGAGTTGGTATTGAGAGGCACACTCTTTTTACAGGCCATGGAGACCTGGTCAGGGCAACCGGCTCCACCCTGGCTGTGGCTCCCAAGCTTTGTTTGTCCCCTGAGTCCAGGACCTGGGAGGTCAGAGGCTCATACCGCTTCCTCCTGTGTATCCCTTTGAAAACCACAGTATAGAGTTTCTTTGCAGCAAATTTTAATTTTAACTACCATGGCGATTTGAATCCACCGTAGTGACTGACGACAGCTCTGTGTTGAGGATTCTGAGGCTGCATTTGGGATAAGCTGAAAAGAGTGCCTTGATTATTGATTTCCCACCGAGGAAGGGAGATGATAGCATATGTACCGTGATTTTTGTGGACTTATTAGGGAAGGTGGTCTCTCCACGAGCTCCCCAGCAGGTTGGGAACTCCGGGTGGGAGGACGTGGCAGCCAGCCTGGAGCTGCGGCCCTGACTCTAGGGTGGGAACTGGGCTCTCCTGTCCATCCAGGGCAAGAACCTGATCCCACCCGTAGCTGGGGGCAACGTGAAATTGAACTACACCGTGCTGGTCGGAGAGAAGCCGTGCACCGTGACGGTGTCGGATGTGCAGCTGCTCTGCGAGTCGCCCAACCTCATTGGCAGGCACAAAGTGATGGTGAGGCTGCAGGGACCCTGTCATAGACTGGGCATAGGGACACCGGGGTGTGAGCGGTCCAGCTCTGTCCAGGGCCACCAGAGCCTCCCAGGAGGGGATCCTGGCCTGCTTCAACTTTCCTCCAACTGCCCCACGCCCCTATTCCCCTCCCTGTCTTACTTCCAACTTCTTTTTAATACACTGTCATTCCTTCCCTACTGGCTGGTGCCACAATGAGAGCAATGCAAACCGGCATTAAATGATGGTCTACACTGCTCCTTATGAGCAAGAGCCACTTCCAGGAAAGGACCACTGTTGGCCTGGGGTGGTCCCTAATATGCCACAGTCATCCGTCCTTACAACGGGATGAATGGCAGAGCCAGTCATTGATGTCATCATGTCACACTGTTTAGATCCCAGTTGAGTGCTGTTCCCCTGTGAGGATGCCCGTGTTGCCTCCTGAATAAGAGAATGTGATTTTTCCTGCCGTAGGGGTGGCCCATGCTGAGCCATCTGGACCCCCTCCTTCAGCCCCAAATGCCCTCTCACCTGCTTTGACAACCAAAGATAATTCTGCTGCCTGGAGCCATTTCCCTCTTCTGACACTGGTCACTAGTTTATCGGTGACTCGGGGGTGTTCTCTAGGATGCCCTGTCCCCACGGCCAGCTCCATCTCCCCCACTCTGCCCGCAGGCCCGCGTCGGTGGCATGGAGTACTCTCCGGGAATGGTGTACATCGCCCCGGACAGCCCGCTCAGCCTGCCCGCCATCGTCAGCATCGCCGTGGCCGGTGGCCTCCTAATCATCTTCATCGTGGCCGTGCTCATCGCCTACAAACGCAAGTCCCGAGAAAGTGACCTCACGCTGAAGCGGCTGCAGATGCAAATGGACAACCTGGAGTCCCGTGTGGCCCTGGAGTGCAAGGAAGGTAAGGAGTGGCCAGGTGGCCTGGCCCCACGCTGGAGGCTGGGTGTGCATATGCGTGTGTGTGCATGTGTGTCTCACATGCGCGTGCAGTGGGCTGGGCAGCAGCGGGCAGTGCTGGGGGCTGGGTGTCCACCCGCAGAACTTTAACTCTGGTCCATGAGCCTGTGCCCAGACCAATCTCATATCCTAGCCAACCCCACCCAGGCAAGGCCAGATAAGCCTAAAGCCTCCTGTCCCTCTTCATCAAGGTGTCCCCTGCCCTCTTTCCCCAAGTCAAACTGGGATCATTTCAAGTCCCACTTCCAGCCCAGAATCCTGACCCGGTGGGTTTTGTGCTCCCCTCTCGGAGAGACCTTGGGGTGCGTTGACATGACACATTCAAGCAATCTTCAGCTCCCTTCCTCTAGAAGGAAGGTAGGGCTGGAGGGCTGATCTGAGATGTAGAAGGAAGAATGTCTCACAGCTTGTATTTTAAAAAATTACCAATGCACCATGAAGTGAAATCAGCCGCACTAAATCCAAGAAGGAAATTAAGGAGTCAGACTCTTGTCGCCCCCAGGATATCATTTCGTGAGTCCCCCGGGAGGGTTGAGCTGGCTCTTTGCTGTAGATTTATACATGGAGTAAATCCAGCCTGTACCTGGGGCTCTCTGATGGGAGGTAGGTCCACTCCATCCCCTCCCTACCTCCTTTAGCTGTCAACTCAGCATCCGCCTTGTGGGACTGTTAATTACTGCCTTTTATTATATTTACGCTGCTTAATTTTTTTCTCCGCAATGTACTCTTTCCTCTAATTAGGAGTAGTGATTAGAATCTCTTTTATGTGTGGCAGGCACGAGGCTTTGAATATTGGAGGCGCTTGGTGACTTGAAGGGAAGCTGCAGACTGATAAAAAGCCAGCTCCCTCCCTTTCCTACCACCAGCTGAGCGCCCAAGCTGGGAGGGGCAGTGAGGGGAGTGTGAAGCCAGGCTCCTCTCAGAATGTTCTGGAGGAGAAGGAATTAGCAGCCAGACAGGGAGGCCAACTGAGCATTAGCGGAGGTGCCAGGAGAGAGCCTTGGCTTCTGCTCCAGAGACAGCCACCCCACCTGGGCAGGAAGGGAGACACTAGAGCAGCAGGTAGGATTAGCCTGAAAGTACTCTCCCATGCCTGTTTGTTCATCTCAGCTACTTATCATAAAACATCCCCTTTTCTTATTCCTGCGTATCTGAGACCCATTGCTCACGACCCCTAGGGACCTGGGTGAAGGTTCCAGGTGTTCTGAGTTGGGAGTATCTCTTGGGCCCACCCCACCCCCAAGTCTCATGGGCTTCTCTTTGTGCCAGCCTTTGCCGAGCTGCAGACAGACATCCATGAGTTGACCAGCGACCTGGACGGAGCTGGGATTCCCTTCTTGGACTATAGGACCTACACCATGCGGGTGCTGTTCCCGGGAATTGAAGACCATCCTGTCCTCCGGGACCTCGAGGTGAGAAGCTGTACTCACAGCCAAGGCCTTCCTCATCACGCTAGCACAGAAAAGATGTTGGTGACCTTCAAGTCCAGCTGCCTTAGAAAGCTGAGGTTAGGGAAGGGATGCAAGGTGCCCAGGACCCCTCGTTGTTGGCACCAGTTGGTCCCTCTGGAGGAGGTGGGGCCAAGCCAGGAAACCTCAGAACAGAGATGGGAGTAGGACGTTAGGACTTAAGGGGTCATGGATTCCTTGAGAATTGAATGTTAGACCCTCTCCTCAGAAAAACTGTACATATTCACAGAAATAAGAAATCTGGCAAACAAATGTTGGGCATTCACGGACCCTCATTTGAGAAACCGCGACATGATAATTTCACCACTTAGCTGGTGCTCAATAAATCTACATGGGAAAGATAGTGACGCACAGGGAAGGGAAGTGGAACGTGAACCATAAGAACCCAACTCTCTTTGTACCAGCAGGAACCTCATCTTTTGAACATTGTCCCCCCTTCCCGTCTAGCATAGGGTCTGCCTTATACGTATATTCATATCACCCTTTGTTCCGAAAGGGATTTGGAATGAATTATAAAGATACAGACCAGAGAAAGGTGAAAAATATAAATGAGGAAACCAGGAAAAAATAATAATTGCAAAGGAATAATAACCACTCCTAGTTGGCCGCCGAGGGTCCCGTTTTAAGCACTTTAGCCGCAGGCATTCCTTTAGCAGCCCCAGAGCCCTTGGAGGTAGGCACGCTCCCTTCACAGGTGATCAAGGCCACGGGGGGGGGACAGAGGGGCGAGGGCTAGACTTCGAAGCCCACCTTCCAACAGCAGGCCCACTCGGGGACTCCGGAGGTGCTCCATCTGTGCCATGCCTCATGGCTCTGGGTACTTATTAGGACGGATGGAGGACTGTGGCCAAAGTAGCAACAGAAATTAAAACTAGTTCCCAGATTTATGTTGTCCGTAAAATAAAACAGACCCATCGCCCAGGAGTCAAGGTTTTGCAGGGACTGGCCGGAGGGAACGCCTACAGGACTTCTACAGAGGGATGCAGAGGCTGGGCCCCGTTATAAACCTTGAGTGTCCTAGCATGCCCCTAATTCCTGGTCTGGCTCCTTACTGTTTCCCAGCAAGCCTGAAGCTTCTTGATTTCCTTTGCCTTTGTCACAAGGGGAGACGCTCTGATCCCAGCCTCTGCTGACAGCCCACGAGATAGCTAATTTTCGGGCATGGGCTCTGAATCTAGCAGGTCACACAGCTCTGATTTTTTAATTGCAGTCAAGTAAACATAACGTACAATTCAGCCCTTTTTAAGTATACAATCTGGCAGCGCTCCGTACACTCATCTTCCCCACTGAGCTCTGTGCCCCTCCAACAGCCCCTCCCGTTTCCCCTCCTCGGCTCCTGGCCACCACCGTCCACCTCTGTCTCTGTGAACTTGACTACTCTGGGTACCTCATATGAGGGGAATCAGACAGTATTTGTCCTTTAGTGACTGGTCTACTTCACTTAGCAAAGTGTTTCAAGGCTCCCCTGTGTTACATGTGACAGAATTTCTTTCCTTTTTAAGGCTGAACCATAGTCCATTTGATGTGCCACATTTTGTTTACCCACTCGCCTGCCAACGGGCACTCGGGCTGCTTCCACCTTTCGGCTGTCATCAACAATGCTGCCATGAACGGGGGTGTACGCATATCTCTTTGAGACCCTGCTCTCAATCTTTGGGTATAGACCCAGAACATATGACTTTTTCATTTCCATTAAACTCACAAGTTAATTGCTTGCAGACAGAAATCACATTTTACTGTTGCGCATGAGCCTGGGGTATGTGAGACCCAGCCTCCTCCACCAGACCCAGGGATCTTGTGTGGATTGTAGTTTTCTCATTTCTTTCCAACCCCTCTTTGCCATCAGCAGTCTCTCCCTGTTGGCTTTCTGAGAATAGAAATGTTCCCAGGGAAGCCACCGGCTGATGTAAAGCAGCGTTTTCCAGCCTTTTCAGCCCCCGGGACACCCGCCTTCTGGTTGGGCATGAGTGGCGGGTGCATGTAGGGAAGGAGGTGTCTTTTGGCTTCAGGCTGTCCCGGACACTAGGCCACCAGGCCCTCTGGGACCATCTGGGTGAAATCTGGGCATTTGGGAAGCAGCTGCCCAGGCACTGGTCACACACTGATCCTTTAAAAACAAAGCAAACAGTGACCACTTTCAACCTATCACTGCCTTCTAAACGCTACCCTATTGGGTTACAATTAAAATTTACTATCCAGTTTTATACTCACAGACTTCAACTAAATTATCGAACCATCTGGTGAATAAAGAAAGTCTTGTTTCAGAGTGGCATTTGCGTAGGGGGCAGGGTGGCACATTACAAAGGGGAATTGTTCTGGATGCTCTTTACTAAGATACTTCACTACCATCTCCCATGTCATAAAATGAGGAGACGCCCCTCCCTCCTGCCCCCCGAGACACTGTGCCAATGCGCTAGATTGCTGCAAACCCTGGGGAGAGGGATCATGGAAAGCAGCCTGTGAGGCAGGAGGGGCAGGTAATAAAATGCTGTTTAAGTGCGCCCCGCGTGCGCCAAGCACTTTACATACATTATCTTATTTAATGTCCATAAAACATTATGACACAGGCACTCATATTCTCATTTTATAGGCGAGGGAATAGAGCCAGAGGTGATGGAGCTTTGCTGTACATGAGTCAGTCAGTCTCCATGAGTCCAAACCCCAGGCTGCTGACCAAGATGCTGGCTCTCCACGGGTCCCAGGGCCCAGCCTCACTGCCCAGAGGCGAGGGTAGCTGCAGCGGGAAGTCCAGAGCGTGTCCTCATGCTAAGTGCGCCCTCTGATCAGCCCTGTATGCTTGTCCTCCACTCTGGGTGCCACGGTGCCAGACCTGCATGTGGCTCCCTGCCCTCGATGACCAGCCGGAGCCGCTGGGAGACCCTGCACGTGAGGCCGCAGGGAGGACTCAGAGCTGGGTCCATTCACCTCTCTGAGCCAGAGTAAGACTAGACATGGCCAGGGATGGGGAGGGTGGAAGGGGGCTTGGGACACAAACAAACTTTGGTTGGAAATCCAGCACTATCAGCCACAAGCTGGCTGGCCTTGGGACGACTACAGTGGCTCCTCTGAGAAGCTGTTAGAAGGGCACACTCCGCCTCGTGAGGTCACTAGAAGGCTGAGTTGGAACAGTGTGTGCCGTTCCATGTGCCAACACTGCACATGGCACATGGTGAGTGCCCAAGAAATGGCATTCCCTATTATTAGGACAAGTCGTGGAAATGCTGTTCTGAGGGATTTGGTGGACAAAGGAAGTAAAACGTGCACAGGTGTGCAAGGGGGCAGTCACAGTGCTGGGAGGGAGGCCAGTGGGGGACAGACAGCTGGGAACACAAAGGCTCGGGCTGATGGCAAGGCGAGGCTGCCATGTCTCCCTGTCCTTCCCTCATCAGAGCCCGTGGAGTGGGGAATGGGGAGAACCCAGCAGGAGGCAAGCTGAGGCCTTGGAGAATGAGCTGCAGGGGGCTGTGGCCAGCATCCCCTGGGCTCTGGCAAGTTCCACCTCTCCTGAGAACTGCCTTCTGACACTGTCCTCCATTGCAGCAAGGGAAATGGAAATGGACTTGACTTGGAAACACTGGTTAACTCCCAGCTTCCTGACCTCCGGGAGCTGCTGATGCTGGACCCCTGGGGTTCAAGGAGAGCGCTTCTCTCAGAGGTCAGGGTGGACCCACAGAGCTCCTGCCACTGAAGGGGGCTTCTGGCTGACTGAGGGCAGGGCCTGGGTCTCACTGGTCCCTGCCTCCAGCCAGCACCTTGCCCTGAACGTGGAACCAGGGGGCTCCCTAAATGAGTGGAGTGCATATTCCAGCTTCACTTCTGCCTCGTTTTTAAACCTTGGGCAACCAGGGCTTTCTCTGTCTGTCTTGTCTGCCCCAGTTTAAAACCTCAAGAGTAAAGCAGGATAAAACTGCTGCCATTCAGTCACTCAGCTGTGTGTCAGGCTGCACACAACAGGCTTTTCACACACTGGGTCCCTTGGTGCTCCCAGAAGCCCCAGGAGACGGGGGAGATGGTGGGACGTGGCACTGATGCCCCAGCTCACAGCCTGGCTCGGACACCTCTCTGTCTCAGGATCGCGGGAAGTTCCTTATCCTCATGGGGCCCTGGGGCAGTAATGGTCCTTCCCTCATAGGGTGTCATGTGTAGTAAATGGGTCGGTATTTCTAAAGTACACAGAACATGCTCGGCATTGAGTGAGATCTATATGCACATTAGCTGTGGTACCTTCGCCTTGCTGATGAAGTGGGGTCCACTCAGGGTCCCACAACTGGTAAATGTCTGCGACAGAGTAAACCCCAGCTTGACTGATACTGAAACTGTGTCACATTGTCATGCTACATACGTGACACTCTGTCCCAAACACCCATGAGGGAGATATGGCCTTCATGAGGTAGCCTTGAGGTGCCTCCAGCCCCCACCTCCTGCACCGCACCCCTGAGAGATGCCCTGCTCTGTGTTCTCAGGGGCCTTCCCCTCCAGGGCTGAGGCTGTGCCTTATTTTTTAAGTGGACACCTCGTTCTAATGGAAGTATACACACATTGTCAGGACACAGCTCTGTGTTCCCTGACTGAGCACAGCCACCCACCAGCAGGCAGGTCAACAGGCAGAACATTATCCCCCCCCCAGGGGTCCCACCTGCACCTTTCCCATCACAGCCACCCCCAGAAAACCATTTCCCTGCCACCACTGATCAGTTTTGTTTGTTTTTAAAATCTTTATTTAATGGCATCATACAGTATGCCCTCTTTGGCGGCTGACATTTTTCATTCAGTGTCTGCACGATCCATCCCTGTGCCTGTGAGTGGCAGTTCATTCCCAGGCTGGGCAGGATCCCACTGGGTGAATAAACCCCGTTCCTCGAGTCCTGCTGCTGCTGCTGGACATCTGGCTGTTTTCAGTCTGGGCCATTACCCACAGTGCGCTGTGCCCACCCTTGTGCGTCTCAGAGATGGGCCCTCCCTACCTGGTACAGGCACCGGCTGGTTGCTGAGTGGATGCTACACCCTTGAACCTTTGCATGGATCTCCCAAGGAACAGAAGGTGCACGCAGGGAGATAAAACCTATTCCTCCCCTTCCCCAGGGTGGAGCAGGGTCTCAGGGTGCTAGATATACATGCTAGAGTTAGGGAATGCCTGAGAGACCGTTGAGCTTAATCTTCTCATGTTTACAGGTGAATAAAAGTGGGCCCCCAAAGAAGTAAAAAGATTTGCCCAAGCTTACACAGGGGGTGGCACCAGAACCCACATGCCACCCAAAGTCCTGGCTGGCCTGTCAATAGGACCCCCAGGTCCGGAGACAGGTCAGCATTAGGTTAGCAAAGGCTCCAGCCCAGTGATCCATCAGCCAGGGTGTAATCCACAGCAGCGGTGTCCTGGAGTTCCCACCAGGGGCTGCAATGGTGTGAGGCCCCTCATCTCCACGTTACTGCCAGTCCTGGAGTGGGCAGACATGGGTTCAGACCCTGTGTCACCATTGCTCACAGTGATATTCTCTCTGTGCCTCACTCAATTCATCTCTACACTAGAGATGGTGACCTGCTCCTGGGCTGTGACAGAGGCTAATTAGATACCTGGCGCAGTGCCGGCGCTAGATAGGGACTTGACGGCATTAGCCAGGTGGGCTCTGGCTGCAGTGCGTGAGTGGTGGGGTGGGATGGTCAGCAGAGTGCACAGCCCACCCCATTGGGGCATCCCAGGGGGCCCGCCAGCCTCACCCTCACAGGTGGCAGTCAGACCCCCGGTGTCCTCTGCAGGTGCCCGGCTACCGGCAGGAGCGCGTGGAGAAAGGCCTGAAGCTCTTCGCCCAGCTCATCAACAACAAGGTGTTCCTGCTGTCCTTCATCCGTACCCTGGAGTCTCAGCGTAGCTTCTCCATGCGCGACCGCGGTAACGTGGCCTCGCTCATCATGACGGTGCTGCAGAGCAAGCTGGAGTACGCAACCGACGTGCTGAAGCAGCTGCTGGCCGACCTCATCGACAAGAACCTGGAGAGCAAGAACCACCCCAAGCTGCTGCTGAGGAGGTGAGAGGCAGCGGAGGGGTGCCCGGGTCGGAAAGCCCCTACCCCCCCCTCCACTAGGCCTGGCCTCCCTGACTTCCAGGGAGATCGGGGCAGAGCTCCCAGAAGGAGCAGCCAAGTCCCCCAGGATAGGGATCGACCTGCCCAGAGGCCAGTGCCTCCCGCCCCTTCTTAGAAGAACCCGTCCATCATGTTGGTGCCTGGACCTGGCCACGACCCATCTGCTCACCCTGTTGTTTCTCGTCTGCCCCTATGTCTGCTCTCCATCATTTTCTCTCTGCCATTTACTCCCCTGATTTTGAGCCTTTTTACTGGAATTCTTCTCTTGTGGAATCATTAGAAATCATTTTCCTATCCCCTGGCTTTGTCTAAGTCAGAACTCGAATTAGGAGAGATACCCCCAGGTCTCTCTGGGAACCCACCCCACCACCTCAAGATAGAAAGTTTGAGCCGGAGCCACTCACTCGGCTATCTATCTGCTAGTGATCTCTAGGAGCCACATGTGACTATTTAGATCTAAATTAATTAAAAGTAAATAATATTAAAAATCACCCAAGAGCTTATTGGAAATGCAGCAAGCATCTCAGGTCCCTCCCACACTTGGTGGATCGGAATCTGCATTCCAACAAGAAACCTAAGTGATCTGAATACGTATTAAAGTTTGAGAAATACACAGGTCCAGCCTGTGTATGAATTAACATCCTTCAGTGGCAAGTGGACTGATGCATCGCAGCAAGAATTTCCTGGCACCTGTTCCAGGCTCTGCACTGTCCACGGTCCACCGTTCGGCACGATCGGTGCCTCATCCTGGACACTTGAAACCCGAGTGGCCACATGTAGACACATAACCAGATCCTGTGGCTTTGGCCTCATAGGAAATAGACTCTCTGACTCTATCCATGCTGCCATTAGCACTTTCCATGTGCTTGAGGCTGTTATTCCAGGGTCTTTAGTCTTCCTGTAGATGAAGATGGAAAACTCCCATGTCCCGCCCTCTGCCTGGACACCATTTACCTCCCGTCTGCCTCCCGTCCTTGGTCTCGGTGTGAGGCAGGGCCCCCCGCTTGGTCCAGCGCATAGATTTGGCTTTCAGAGTGTTGACTCCAGGCTTTCTCGGGTGCAGTGGGCATTCACCTGCACAGCTGCAGAGGCTGCTACCTACAGGAGCAGTCACACAGCTTTGGAAACAGCAAGGTGGATCGTTTTGATTTTTGTTTTCTTTCCACCACGCAGCTACCCACTGGCATAATTCTAGGGCTGCCAGTGACTGCCAGAGCTCCCCCAGACAATTTCCAGGTGCGGTCTTGCTCTGTATCTCAGCGTCTCCTGCTCTTGCGTTCTGCTCCCTCGCTTCCAGGTTCCCCTGCTCCCTTTCGCCTGCCTTCATCTCCTTTGCTTTTTCTGGCCTTTGGCTGCCTCACTCCTTTCAACAGTCTCTCTTCTTTTCTTCTCTCACTTTCCTCATGTGCTGGCTCCTGCCCAGCTGCCTTGGGATTTTAGTTATTAGTATCTTTGGACAACTGCGACTTTCAATTCTATGTAATCATGTCTGGATAGGTGGTTTCTCTCTGGAGTTGGCCACACGCTTGGTGCAAGGTTGAGCATAGTTTGTTTTCTCTAAATGCATGTAACCCAAAGTGGCCTTTGGTCAGTAGCACTGCTGCTGTGTCTTCACGTCCAAAGTAAAAGAATTAATGGACTTGGGTAGCAGCATGAAAGATGCAAGTTAGACTCAAGAAGGAACTTTCTGTCATTGTAAAGGAAACACTAGAAGGGTTCCCAGGGAAACTGCCAAAGTACATGGAAGCCTTTGAAATAGGACAGTTTTGGCATCTCATGGGATGAGCAAGGCATACAGCTCCACACTGCTGTCAGCTCGGGGAGTCTTCATCTCAGATAATGGGGTCAGTCTAATCTGGCCTTTCAGCCATGACCCCCTGCTCCTGCCACCTTCCTTTCTATCGTCTGCCAAATTGGTATCTCCCAGGTTTTTTGTTTTTCTTTTCTCACCCATAGTAACTATAAAGTTCTCTGAGGCTGCACAGCCCAATGTGATCGCTATGAGCCACACGCGACTTTTAAAATCTAAATTAATTAAAGGTAAATAAAATGAAAAAGTCAGCTCCTCGGATACTCTGACCACATTTCAAGTGCCCCGTAGGCACATATGGCTGGTGGCTACCATATGGGGCAGCACAGAGAGAGTTTTCATGATCACAGAAAATGCCCAGCACTGCTCTAACCCCTTCCCACCAAAACCCACCCAGGGCCTGATGCCCAGAGCGTCAACTCCCAGCCTTGTAGGCAAAACTTGTCTTATCACTATAGGGTGTCTAGGAGTCTGTGGACTCAAGGATTCTTTAGGATCTCAGGATTTGGCTCGAAAACTCTCTCTGTGCTGTCCAATACAGTAGCCACCATGCAGACTTCTTCCCCCCCCCCCCCCCCCCCAGTCCTTGGGGTCTGACCAGCTATTCTGTCTTTGTCTTCCTCTTCTGGTTCCCTCGGTGACGGGCGACAGGACTGAGTCAGTGGCCGAGAAGATGTTGACCAACTGGTTTACCTTCCTGCTCTACAAGTTCCTCAAGGTACGATTGGCTGGGGGGGCATCTCTGGCCTTGCCTGTTTCCCTGCCAGCCTGGGCACCAGCCTGCATCCCCCCAGCCTGCCCCATTTCCCTCATGCCCCCCAAGTCCACACTCTCCAGGGTCTGGCTGTTAAGAAAAGCAGTTCCCCCTTGTCACTGAGGGAACAGGCTCCTGACCATGTCAGAAGACAGCCCTGAAGTCAGTCCTAGCTCGAGAGGCAGGTCCTCACAACTTGCTTTCTCCCAGGTGAGTGGAGATGAGCCTCAGAGAGGACCCTGCATGAGCCTTTCAGCTAAAAACAATTTGCCCCTATTTCCCTGCTTTCCCTCTCCCTCTCCCAGCCCCAGACTTACTGAGGCCGAGAAGGGTCCCAGGCAGGTACAGAAGCTGCTGTGACAGCAGAGAAGCCAAGGATGAGCCTGGGATTTGGAAGGGCTGCCCGACAGCGAGCTATTGACTTGTTTTGCTGAGAAGCTCACACCACTGATGGCTGACCTCGGTCTCAAGAAGGGGCTGCAGAGAAAGCGGGGTGGAGTGGGATGGGAGGAGGGACAGAGGGGAGACCAAAAGCAAGCGAAAAAAGAAGAGCTATAGACGGTGGTGGGACAGGGCAGACGGGAGAGGACACTGTGCTCGAAGAGCCCAGAGAGGCGGACCTCGGAAGGTGGGAGTTGAAAACCCAAGAGTAAAGCAGGAGGGAGCAGGAGGAGAGAATGGAAATAGAGGAGCAGGGGCTGCAGGAGGCCGGGCTCTGCTCGCCTGGGGTCCAGCCTCCGCCCAGCTTGGCGGTTCTCCTTGCCCAGGAGTGTGCCGGGGAGCCCCTCTTCTCGCTCTTCTGTGCCATCAAGCAGCAGATGGAGAAGGGGCCCATCGATGCCATCACGGGCGAGGCCCGCTACTCCCTGAGTGAGGACAAGCTCATCCGGCAGCAGATCGACTACAAGACCCTGGTAAGCCAGCCTCGCAGCCTTTCCCCTTGATTCTGGGCAGCAGGCTTTGGCCTTGCCCAGCCCCTGCTCGGAAGAGGGGACTGTGGAAATGCTGAAAAGCCACCTCTCCGGGTTTGCCCACTGCAAGGGTCCAACCAGCTGTTCCACCCGTGCCTGTCACCCCGGTTGTTCTCTGTGCCACCACAGCAGGGCACCTGGCTTTGGGGACCAGTAGCTCAGACACACCTGAACAACACTTCTGCTAAAAAGTAGTGGGGTTCCAGGCAGTGCTCTGAACTGTGGAGTCCTGAGTCCCTGCAGGCAGCTGTCTGGCTGGCCCCCCAAAGGAATGCCTTCTTTCTCATCAGTTGTCCCAGCGAGGAGAGTGCAGAGAGCAGGTGGGGGCGTGAAGGAGCGGGGCCCGGGAAGAGCTCCTCGTGGCTCTGAAGCCGGCCTCTGCCACTGGGCCAAGCTCAAATATGCACGCCACCCGAGCTGGAGAGTGTGAGCCAGGAATGCCTACTGGTGAAGGCATTTGTCCGGGGAATGTGGGAATCCCCCCATCAAGGTTAGACCCCCTCCTGACAGAAACCATCCCCCTAGGAGACAGCCAAGTTCAGCGTGTAGAAGCACAAGGCTTGGAAAGAGGCAGGCCCAGCCTGGAGCCCTGACTGCTCTGACAGCTGGGTGGTTTGGGCTTATCTTTGTCTTAATCTCCCCGAGGTTGGCTTTCTTTATCTGAAAACAAAATGGGGGTAATGCTAGAACCTAGTAAAGCAGAGATGACAATAGTACATATCTCCCAAAGTTGTGCAGAGGGCGGAATGGGACAGGTGTGTAAGGCTCTGAGCTCCCTGCTGCTGGCTCAGGGGAGCCCTGCCGTTTGCTCCCACCAAGCCTGCCCACCGGCTGCCTGGCTCTCCAGGCCAGGGAGCTCTCTCTCTGGGTGGTTATGGAGAGAGTTGCCTTCTCCCACCACACCTTCCGTAGGGAAGGGGATAGGAAGAGGAAAGAGGGACTGAGAAAATAAGAACAAGTCCCCAAGAAGGGGAGACAGAGAATAGATGGGACTTAGTAAAGCAGAGGCTACAATGCACTTTGGGGGAGGCGATGAGGCACATGGCTGGCCAGGCTGGACACGGCAGAGCTGGACAGGGACAGTGAGCCAGGGAGAATCCCAGACGTGGGGGCCAGCTCGGGGACCATCCCTGCTGCTCTGAACAAAGCTGTTCCTGCTGTCTGGGAATGACGTTACCCTGATGATGTGACCGTGATGCACCTATGTCACTCCAAATTCAGAGGCCCTGGGAAGCCTAACAGCCTCCTAACAGACTTGCCAGGATTGGCTCAGTTGCTGAGCTTTAAAGGAGCGGCATGGGACCAGGATCCCTGCTTCCTTGCAGGCATGGTCTGCTCTGGAGGAGAGAGTTAGAGGCTCCTATTAAAATGGGAAAGGGGGAAAATTTCTTCCAAAAATAGAGACCTGAATAGATTTCTTAATGAGCTAGAACTACTGTTGAAACGTCTCCTGCCAGATCTCTCCTCCTTCCCTCCCTCCTTTCCCATCTCATCAGTGGCTCCCCAATATTGAATCCAACACAATAGGCTGTAATAACCTCTGTGCCCAAATTGCAGGGTCCTTTATTCCAGAGGCCAAAGTATTGCTAGCACAGCTAGCTCAGGCCCTTAAAGAGCACGTGGGGAAGTCTGAGGGTCGGGGAAGCGCATCCAGGGAGGTGGAAACACTGGGGAAGAGGCTCCAGAGGAAAGTGGAGGAACCTGAGATTGTTCTGCCCAGAGAAGAAATTTGGCTGCAGGGAGATTTAACAGCCACATTTAGGCCTGTGAAAGGAAATCCACACACAGAAGTGGGAGTAGCTCCAACGCTGGTGAGGAGGGAAAGGAAGAAAATGTTACACAGCAGCAGGCAAGGCTGACAGGAGACTCCAAGAGGAAGGGGCCACAAAAAGACGGGAAGTTGGGGGATTCGGCAGTGGCTGGAGGAGCCCAGGGCGCCCTGGGCCAACTGATGGTAACCTTGTTCTTGGCGGGAGGGGTAACCACAAAGAATGAGACAGGTGCTGACAGGCTTGGGGACTCATCACTTTATAGCAGCTGCCCCTTGTAAGTGTTGACTGATTAATTGTATTGATACTAGAACTTGGACGGGGGCCCTGCTGCTGGGAGTGGCCATCTGCACCACCTAGGAGCCTGCTACATGCTAGATGCTCACCCAGGAGCCTTCTAGATGCTCAGTGCTCACCTGGGAGCCTGCTAGATGCTCGATACTCAACTGGAGCCTGCTAGATGCAGAATTTCAAGCCCCATCCTAGACCTCCTAAGTCAGAATCTCCACTTTAACAAAACGCCTCAGAGATTCCATTCACATTAAAGTTAAGAAACACTGACCTAGCAGGAAAAAAAAAATCAGGCAGTTTGCTCAGAAACTAGCCAAGGGGCTGGGAGTGGAGGTGGGAAGGGAACTTCTGGCTGGAGCTGTGGCCTGGCCAGTGGCTGGGAACCCTGTCCCTCAGTGGGGCCACTGCTCCTTCTCTGGGTGCCCTGAGCTTCCCATGGGGTTCTCACAGGGCCACCACGTACCCTGAGCAAGTGGAAATGTCAGGAGGACATTCTCAGGGGACAGCCTCTTTTCAGTCTCCTGGCAGAGGAAGCCCAGAACAAGCTACATTGCTGCCCTGGGGGAGGCCCGAGCACAGGCGGGGGGGGGGGGGGGGGGGGGCAGGTCAGCACAAAGCAGCAGGCTGGGCTTGGCTGCTGAGGGGCAGGGAGGGTCCAGGAGGCTTTAAAAGGACCGAGTGGCTGGGAGAGGGCACTCGGAGGGACACATGGTTCAGAGTTCCTTCCTCCATTGTTTTCAGGTTAGGGCACTTTGAGAATGAGAGTTTTGGTTTTATAGATTTAGGATTTTTTTCTTAATGGAATAAGCATGTTCCGTTTGAGCTCATAGCAGTCTGGTTGCTAATGAAAGGCAGGCGTCCAGGGGCCAGGGTTCTGATTGCCACCACATGGAGCAGGAGGGTGGGTGGAGGAAGGCTGTTGTCTGAGTCTGCAAAGGAGACGTGCAGGGGGTGGGGGTGCTCAGTGAGAGTTCAGAGGAGGAGAGGCACGGGGGGGGGCTCCAGCAGCAGGGTCAGAGGGAGGCGCAGGTGCCCAGAATGGCATGGCCACCGGACAGCACCTGCGCCCCACAGCACCCGCCCCAATCCACTGCGGTCCACCAGGAGCCCACACAGTCTCATCCACGTAGAGAGAGCCCACTCTGAGAGCAGCAAGGGGAGAAAAGCCATTGGAAAAGGCCCAGACGTTTTTAAAGGAAACAATACAGTTTGCAGCTTTAAGCAGTCTTAACTTTTCCAACTAGTCCCAAAAAGAGAAAGAGACGTCCTGAGCCAGGGTGGCCTCTTCCCCTAACACAAGGCTTCAGGTTCAGAGCCAAGAGGGATCTCAGGTGGCCTGAGCCTGAAATATTTAAAGAACACATTAGCTTCTTGCACTCTGCAGCCTCCAGTCAGACCAAACCCTCACAAACCTGCTCCGAAACCTTGTGAGAAGGGCACCAGATTTGCATTAGTGTGAACGTGTGTGAGACGGAGGACCAGAAAGACAGACTGACACCCACGATGGGGGCCGAGGTTTCAGAGGTGGGGGTTACAGAGGTGGGCGAGGGTAGGTGTGCACCTGAGAAGGTGCCTTGTGTGTGTGCACGTGTGCCTGTAAAGAGAGCTCCTGTGTGTGTGCAGTGTGCGTGCATCCGTGTCCAATCTCAGGCAGATTTCCCTTCACTGCCTCTTCCTACTTGGACCTTGTTCTCTTTGGGGAAAAAATCAGGATTTTAATGACGTTTGTTAAGTGTGCATCCCCCACTCCTGCAATGACCCTGAAGTCACAGCTCCTTCTTGCTGCTTGTAGGACAAGAAGGGCAGAGGGCTTGGTGGGAACACAGTTGAACTGGGCTCCCCCACCCCCTCCAGCCCAGCCTGCAGAGGCGGAGCTGGTCAGGACAGGAGCCTGGAATGCTGCAGGGAACCTCAAAGCTCTCCCTGCTGCCCTCCTGCCCTCCCCCACGTGTTTCTCTCCCCCCACCCCAGGTGCTGAGCTGTGTCAACCCAGACAACGCCAACAGCCCCGAGGTCCCAGTGAAGATCCTTAACTGCGACACCATTACTCAGGTCAAGGAGAAGATTCTGGATGCCATCTTCAAGAATGTGCCCTGCTCCCACCGGCCCAAGGCTGCAGACATGGACCTGGGTGAGTGGACAGCCCACCCAGGGGCTGTCCTGTGACTGGCTGGAAGCACCTCTTACTCAGTGGTGGAGCCAGAGTGCCGGGAGCAGGCACACACAAGTCCCAGGAGCCCAGGGGGTGTCCTTCACGGGCATTTAGTGAGCAATCAGCAGAGAGGGGCTGCAGTCTGCCGGTGGCTGATGGCCTCTGAGGCCCTTTGAGTAGCCGAGGGGTGGGCTTGGAGGTGTCATATGTGCAGTGAGGGGATTTAATCTAGTCTGTGTGGTTCAAGGTCTCGCCACTGCCTTTGTTGTGCCCCCGGGCTCTGCCCTCCCCTCTGTTCTGTGCCTGTACTTTTTGCTGACTACCTAAGGCGTGAGGGATCTGGGTCAGTGCTGGAGAATGGAGGGAAGAACAGAGGAAAATGAGCTCTGGCAGCCTACTGAGGTGCAGGGTGACATTTCATTTGAATGTTCCCTGAATAGATCCATAGCCTATATAAACAAGGGCATGCCACTTAGGGCCAGCTGTACTTAGACCCAGTTATGCCTTGCCTGCATGTTTAAAAAGCTCTCTTCCTGGGGAAATCCTAGCAGGGAGCCCCAGGCTCCAAAGAGACCGGGGCTGAAGAGAGGCTGTGTGATGTCCTGGGCCAGTGTCAAACACACCTGACTTTGAGTCCTGGATCTGCCAACTTCTAGCTGTGTGACCTTGGTCAAGTTACTTAACCTTTCTGTGCCTCAGTTTCCTTGCCTATAAAATGGAGGTAATAGTACCTGCCTCGTGATACATGTAAAGCCTCTTAATGCAGTGCCTGCCCATAGTGCACACTCAGTAAGTGCTGGCTGCTGGGAGTGCTGGCTATGAGGATAATACTAGTAAGGAAATGATCCTGGCCATGGACAGAAAGGCATTTATGTGTGTGTGTGCTGTGTCTGGGGAACTGTGGCAACATAGAGGTGGGAGGATCTCCAGAGGCCCCTAATCCATCCATCTGGCCTCTAAGCTGGCTTCAGCTAAGCCATCCAAGACAGATGGGCATCTGTGCGATTTTCTACAACCCATAGCAAATCTTCACCCTTTCCCACTGCAATGCCCCACACAAATCCTGATGCCTAAAGACGCAGGACCAGGAAGTTCTGCTAACTCACCTCAATTCTTACTGCTTCGCTTCACCCCATCTCCTCTTGCTGGGCTCTTGGCAAGATGTGTTTGGCCCCGTGCCTAGAGCTCTGATGCCCAGGGAGGGAGACTGGGTGAGCATGTGCTCTCCTTCACTTTGGAGGTGTCTCTGTGTATATTGTTTCTGGAAGGAAGAAAAGAAGGCAGGAAGGCAGGAGGGAGGGAAGGAGGGAGGGAGGGAGGGAGGGAGGGAGGGAGGGAGGGAGGGAGGGAGGAAGGAAGGAAGGAAGGAAGGAAGGAAGGAAGGAAGGAAGGAAGGAAGGAAGGAAGGAAGGAAGGAAGGAAGGAAATACAAGAGGTTGGGGGGCAGGTGAGTGTGTCCCAGGGCACTGGTCCCTAGAGTCAGCTTAGACATTTGTGTCCACACACTCTTGGCTCTGTTGCCATGAAGATTCCACAGATGGATGCGGGGAAGGGGCTGCTACAGAACCAGTGGGAGAGAAAACAATCACTGGGAAGGAAGACCCCGTGTTCTCCATCCCCAGACAATAAAGTGGCTGCTCCATAATGGGTTTCCCTGATAGCACCCACCATTCCTCTAGTCTTTCTGTGGGAGCCATGGCAGGGGCCACCCTTGGCTTCTCAGCATCCTTATGTGCAACATGGGTGGGAGGGTAACCCTAACACAGCGGGGCTGGGAGGAGGAGCAGCTGTGAGAACTTCATGCTGAGAGGTGAGTTTGGAGAGGTGGTGCTAGGACCCCGAAGGAGCGCCTGTGTGTGGTGCAGACAGAACTGTGAACTCTGGTGCTTGGGAATGAGTGGGGTGCCTTCCCACGAGGAGGGCACCAGGTGTCTGCCTCAGCCTCCACCTGGAGCCTCGAGGCAGCTTCAGCACTGGGACGCCTTTCCTGCCATCCAAGAACAGAGCAGAGGGGTGGGGAAGAACACATGTATCCTGTGGAGGCTCAAGCATGAATGGATCTCAGGATGGGTGGAGCCAACATCCTTCACATCACCTCAGGCCCAAGCTCAGGGGGCCCCCCTCCGGAAGCAGATCCAGGGGCCACCCCCTCTGTGCCAGCTTGATTTCCTGGAGAGAGACCACTTCATGGCTGATAGATGCTGCTCAGGACCAGTGCTCCCCCCCTTATTAGCTTTAGAAAATTGCTCCCTTCAAAGGCCTGGGGTGCAGGTCCAGCGAAGCAGGTGGTTAATGGAAAGATGTCAGGCCTCCCCCAGCCACAGCGGTAAAGCATCTGGAATGGAGGCAGCCGCCCCAGCTCAGCCACAGCCGCTCCTGCCGTCCACCCTGAGTGTAGGCAGCAACCAGGACCTGCCTGAGGGCTGCACTGTCTCCAGAAAGGGGCCACCTCCCTATCACAGGTGCTGTGGGGAGGACCCAGGGTCCACCCTGGGGGACAACCCTCCCTAGCAGGGACAGATGAAAGGGAGAAGCCAGAGAAGAGCCTGAGGGCCCCTCCCCCAGGAAGGGGCATCACGGTCATGCTGAACTAACAAATACCTGCCGTGATGGGTGCCTTTCTGAGGAATACCCTTTTTTTCTAATAAATTCTGCATTTGGAGCTGCCCCCAGCTCTCTGGCTTTCTTTCTACCAAAGCCAGATTGCATAACAAGGAAAGCGGGCCCTCCTCAGAGACCCAAATGCTTCTTCAGCACAATTAGACTCAGCCCCAAAGCCCCCAAGGGGAGAGGGAGAAGGCCAGTGTTTTCCATCCTATAGGTGAAAGTGCTTTGAAAGCCTAAAAGCAATTTACAACTGTAAGGTGTGATTGTTATGAAAAATTAATCTACTCCAAAGGGATGCATAGCATGCAGGCAGGGAGAGGACTGCTCAGCCACATGGGTTGGGCAGAGGCTAGACAGCCAAGCCCCCTCCCGCCCCATTTTAATTCTCCCCAGACCTCCTCCTCTGGCTGAGGGCACTGGGTGAAGACTGCCTTCCCCTCCTGAGATCAGCCCCTGGCAAGGCAAGGACACCCATCCCAGGCCAGCTCAGAAGGAAGCTAAGACATTTTAAATGACTCCTGTAATTGCCCCAAGTAAATCCAGTCCCAACACCCTCCCCCTGCCTTTCATCATCACTGGCTCCTGGCCTGGCTTAGCCCCTCAGTCCTGACACTTTCATTTCTTGATCCTTTAACTGAAGGTCCCTCCACCCCTTCACCAGACTTTTCCAGGCATTAAGGAACCACAATGGGGAACAGTATTGGTACGGGTTCTCCAGAGAAACGGGTGTATATAGATAGGATGGGCTTTATGCATATGTGTAGGCCGATGATAGATAGATGATAGATAGATGATGATAGAGATAGATTGATAGATGATAGATGATAGATAGATAGATGATAGATAGATAGATAGATAGATAGATAGATAGATAGATAGATAGATAGATAGATAGATAGATGATAGATAGATGATAGATGATAGATAGATGATAGATAGATAGATAGATAGATAGATAGATAGATAGATAGATAGATAGATAGATGATAGATAGATGATAGATGATAGATAGATAGATAGATAGATAGATAGATAGATAGATAGATAGATAGATAGATAGATAGATAGATAGATGATAGAGATATGTATCTGTGGGAAGAGAGAGATTTTAAGGAATTGGCTCACAGGATGATGGAGTCTTCGTCCGGTTGGGCTGCTAAGACATGCCACAGACCGGGTGCCTTACAAGCAACAGCTGGCAGATTTGGAGTCTGGTGAGGATCACTTTCTAGTTGGCGCCTTCTCACTGTGTCCTCACATGGCTGAAAATGGAAGGGATCCTCTGAGGTCCCTTTATAAGGGCACTAATCCCATTCTTAGGGCTTCACCCTGATGACCTAATCACCTCCCAAAGGCCCCACCTTCTAATATCGTCACATTGGAGGGTTAGGGTTTCAACATATGAATTTTGGGGGACACAAGCATCCAGTCTATAGCCTGGAGTCTGGCAAGTCTAAGATCTACAAGGTAGGCCAGCCAGCTGGCGACCCAAGGAAGAGCCAACGTTGCAGTTCAAGTCCGAAGGCCTTCTGTTGGCCGAACTGAATTCCCTCTTGCTCAGGGGAAGGTCAGTCTCTTGTTCTCTTAGGGCCTTCACCTGACTGAATGAGGCCCACTCACATTATGGAGGACAATTTGCTTTACTCAGAGTCCACCAATTTAACTGTTAATCTCATCTAAAAACACCCCCACAGAAACATCCAGAATAACGTTTGGGTGCCACAGCCCAGCCAAGATGACACATAAAATTACCCATCACAGGAGTCAAAGTGAAGGACACAGGGCCCGCCTTCATTTCAGTTTGTTGGAATCTAGGGGAGGAAAGACATCACCGGGCAGGGGCCGGGGGCTGTGCTGGGGCAGGTGGGTCTTTGGGAGCTCTCAAAGCTCAGTGCCAAGGGCACCCCCTCTGCTGTACGAGACTTTGTTCTCACTAGGTGTCTGCCCCTTTCCACCCACAGGTATTGGGTACAGGTACCCCCTTGCATTGCTAAACTCTTCAACCAGCGTACATAAGGGGCTACCTTGGGGCAAGCTCTGTGCCAGGCATGGGGGCACCAGTGTAGCAGAAGGCAGGACAGCCCTCTTTCTGAGCCATGAGAATCTTTTTGTCTCCTCCCTACACTCCCCAGAGGAAGTAATTGGTACCATTCTGTTCCGTGGCGCAGAAGTGGGCACAGAGCCCGGGCCCTGGGCACACCACAGGGAGGTGGAGAGAACACCCATTTCCGCCCACGCGTTCTCTGCAGCGGCCTTGACCTCCAGAGATTCCTCTGGTTTAATGCAAATGCTCTATCAATAGCCCCCGGAACTCCGCCACCCCCTCTGTCTTGCCATTCAAGTCCCGCTGAAAGGATATATTTTTTCAAATAAGTAATTCCTGTATGCAATAAAAAGATACACTATCTTCTGAGTGAAATATAAAGAGTTCACAGCAGCTGTCTCCCCAGTTTGCATTTTCCGCTGCACCTGATGGGAAGGACAGATAAAGATAATGGGATTTTTTTTTTCTTTTTTACTTCACCTCCCTCTCTCCCTGGAAGGTGGAAGTGTAACAAATTGGACTGTGAGTGTGTCTGTCCTTTGTGCTTGGAGCCTGGAGCAGGGCACCGGGCTGCAGGGCAGAAGCTGCAGGGCGGGAGCTGGGGAGGTCAGAGCTAGCAGTTTGCTCCTGGTGCCATGCATATGATACCAGAGTCACCTTACCTCTGTCCTCTGCCCACCACCTGCCTTTTTAACTCTTCTCTGACCCAGCACACTGCCCAAGTGACACCAGAGCCTCTGTGTCCCATATTCAAGAATATCCATTAAGCTTCAGCTCATCTCTCTTAAATCGGGTGGCAGAGCACAATCTTCTTTTTCCTTTCGCTCCAGACTTACCCACAGAGCAACACTAGCCAGTGCCAGGCGCTTTCGGTTTGCAAAGACCTGGAGCCTAAAATGCTGACGGCACAGTTCTATTTAGGAATGTCTTCTTTTAAGCACCACAGTTCATAGTTCAATTATTTTATGTTTTTGAACTTGCTCAAGCAATAATTTTTTTAAACAAAGCGTATTCAGATGGTCCACCCTCTGCTCCCAAGTCAGTTTTTCAGACCTTGTTTGCGGTGACACTGATCCTGGCACTGCCCCCTCAGCTCTCCTCTGATGTGCACTCCTGCGCTTTGGAGCGGCCAGGCGTTGAGGGTGTCAGGGCTCTGCTGGGTGCCTCCATGGACTCAGCTGCTAACGGGGTGCAGCAGTAGTCATGTCTCCTCCAGATTTCTGCTCAGGACCTGCTTTTGGAGGTAGAGTGGGCTCTGTGCAGGGTTGGTGTGTGCTCCTGGTGAGGACCTGTTCTCAGTGTGCTGAGGTGAGGGAAGGTGGCCTGGGGTGGAGTGCAAGCAGCTAGCTGTGAAGTCCGTGCCTCGTGGATCATGAGGGTTGACCCCGCCAATTCTAACCAGCCTGTGGGCACCTCCTTTCTCCCTTGCCCCCTCAGGTCAGCCCTCCTAAAGCTTCCCATGATGGGTCTGAGGACAGATGGTGGCAGAAAGACTGGACCGGGGAGGGGATGGGGGGTTGCTGTAAAGCCTCTGGGTCCTGGCCTGGGTAAAATGAGGTGTGTGCATGCCTGTGTGTGCATGAGTGTGTGTTCATGAGTGTGTGCTTATGTCTGTGAGTGTGTGGGTGGCTGTGTACCACGCTCCTGCCGGCAAGCACACTCCAGGAGGGTCAGAGCTAGGGAGGGGTTGTGCACTTCGGGGAGGGTTTGCCTCTCAGTGTAGCGCCTGCTGGTGGGCAGGGACCCTCCAGGAGCTGGGCCAGTGATGTGTGCAGTTCCAGTGTCTCCTTCCAGGGTCAGCCTGCAGGTGAACCCCTACTCTTTCCCTGGATACCTTCTCACAAACTCGGGAGCACACCATGGAGCCCCCAGCTCCTCTCTCCCATAGAATCTCCAAACAGTCTCTGGTCTATCTCCTGGACATCCCCTATACCTCCATCCCTGCCCCACTGCCTCAGCCCAGGCCCTAAGGCAGCCGTCTTTGGTGGGGCCCCGTTCCCTTCTCACTCACACCACCACCCCCCGTCTCTGTGGCCCTCGGCTCCACCCGAGACGCCCTGGCATGACGTCCCAGATCATCTTAACTCAATTCCTGTCTTGCGTGCGCCTCTCCAGACTCTTCCTTCCACTGCCTCCCACAAAGGCCCACACGCATGGATCCCTGGATGCGTCACATAAATGGCACCCTTGGACCTGAACTCCTGTCCCCATACTAAGTGAGGCAAAAGGCCATTGGCCCTTCAGCATTCAGCCCTGGCTGCCTCCCCTCCCCTGACCCCACAGACCCTGCTCTTCCTCCCCCCTCCGTCCAGCTCTGATCACCTGAACCCTCAATTCACTGCTCTCCACAAAACACTGCATACAGGCAGCCCTCCAGGGCTAGGGCTTTGATTTTGCTTGTCTGCTTATTTAACTGTATAGCATCCTGCTGGCCCAGACCTTGACACACTGGGGATACTCAGGAAACCGTGTCTGAAAAAATGTGAGAACACAGCTCCCGATGTCCAACATGCTGGCTGCAAGCGACTCTGCTCATCAGATGGGACAGCAGCTGCCCCGTCAGAGCAGGCGTGTGAGGAGCCACTGTCTCGGGATTCCTGGGGGCTGCCACCAAGCTTGGAGTGCCACACCGTTTGGTACCCTCCCAGTCTCTCACAGTGTGCATGGCAGGCAAAGCTGTCCAGGAGGCTGGGCATTCTCCTGGAGGACACTGGCTACTGACCCAGCTGTCGCATCTTTCCTGGGCTGTTCTAACAGGGTCACCTCATACATAGCAAGGTGTGGGCCCAAGAGAGAGATGCTTTTAGTGCTGTGTTTATGGGCAAGACTGAAGGAGCCTACCTGATGAGGAGCATGCTTGGGAAGAGAGGTTAGGACTAGAAGACCTGGGTTCAACTGATTTTCACTGCTATTCTTAAAACTAAGCCTGTGAGTAAGCAGCAGTGCATGTGGCACAACGCGCGGGGCCTCAGAGGCTAACCGAGCCAGCCAGCCAGCCAGGTACACTGCCAAGGGCACCAAGCTGCTGTCCTTGAGCTGAAGGTGGCAGCCCGGCCTCACCCTCAGCTGGCCTGGCCTGCTGTGGGGTCCTTTCCTGCTGGGTAAGGATGCGATTCCATGAAACCGCCATGCCCTTGGGGGGATGGACTGCTTTGGGGGCAGGAAGGAGCCTTTGACCTTGGCTTTTCCAGGTCCCATCTTGACTCTGGAACTCCCCAGCTCATGCTTCTGTGGAGTGAAGGCCATGAAGCAGTGCTGAGCACTCTGGAAAGCCGAGGGATGGAACATTCCATATGAGCCTAGGGAAACAGGGGCCGTGGCTGGCCAGGAGAGGAAGGAGAGCGGATAAACAGGGAAGCGAATTGTGTTCTGACCGACAGATAAAACTAAGGCCCTTGGGCAGAGGACAGTGACTTTGAGGGACAGATTTCCACGTTAGTCCACTTAAATTAGTCGGTGCCAGAGAATCGCCTGCCCTCCTGCGGCACTCCACTCTCACCCGCCTTCTGGTGAGCTGGCCACTACCCTTGGCCTTGCTTCTTTCCTGCAGGCCCTGGGGGTGAGCTGCCAACTCCAGGTCATAAAATAAGAAGAATGAATAATTGCATTTTAAGAGAGCTTTTATTTCTGGCAGTAGACATGGCTGGCTGTATTTTTGAGGACTTCTGATCACCCAGTGTGCCCAGTTGCTAACAGAGTAGCTCACAGTTCACCTCTAACTTAGCTCACTGTCTGCCTACTGTGGACACCAACACCCAGGTCAACATCTCCTACTTGGAAAAGGGTCCCCATCACACACTCGCTCACACACTTGTCCCCTTCATTCGTTCACCCACCTAGTCATATTCCTTTAAGAAAGACTCATCCAGTGCTCGCTATGCTCCAAGTACTGGGCTGGTCCTGCTGGTTGGCTTCTAGCAGCATCATTTTTTATTCCAAGGACAAGCCATCATCCCTAACTGCTCGGGGGTGCACATGGCCATGGTCTGCCCTACTTTTTTCAGCTGGGGGCATAGGAAGCCTGACTTTCATTTGCTTACATAATTACTGGACAGGACTCAGCCAGAAGTGCTGGGTACAGCCACCCAGGCTGCGCACTGCACAGCTCGGCAGTTATGCAACAGGGAAGAAAGCCCGCATCGGCTCCAGAATGCACTGTCATTGCTGCGTCCCTCAGGCTGTGCGGCTTGTCCAGAGCCCACTGAGATCCCCGACTCCATCAGCAAGGGGTGCAGTGCAGCTGCTAAACCAGAATGCTGGTCCCTGCTTGTGCCTTCCCTGTCTAGTCTTGGCAAAGCCCACAGCCACTTCAGTGAAGGAGACCTCCCTCTCCCTTGGGCCCAGCCAGTGGGCTTAGTGTCCAGAGCTCATCCAGGTTTCTCCTCCAGACCCCACCTGGGGAATGCAGAACACTGTCTTCTGTGCCCCCAGTCTGTCTATAGTGTCCCCCACCCCCATGTGGCCTGACTTAATGGGCCTGGCTTCACTCACCAGGCAAGCAGGGGACACCCAAGAGGCTCTGTCTGTTAGGCGCCGCAGTGTCACTGGGATAAAGGATAGCACTGCTGTGTTCCACAGCCGAGGCTGGGCTTCACCAGGGTCTGAATGAACCGCCTGTCAGCTGCCTGACCAGCTGGAAGATAATCTCCTTTTGTCCCAGGAGAAGCATGCACCTATATATCCATACATAGCTACATGAAATTTTAAAACCCACACAAATAAAACAACTCAAACAAACAACACCCATGACCCAGTGCCTCCATGGGATGTTTTCCCTTTTTCTCACTATCCTACCTGCCCCGAGGCCCTAATCGCCAGGATTAATTCCAGCTGTGTCACCAACAGTACTAAGTGATGGGTGGTCCCCAGAGGCCTATCAAGACTCCGCCACTCCGGTGAGCATGAGTGGCATCCTTATGTTTTCATTCCTGGGATGGTTGGACACTACATGAGGCTCTAAACCAGGCAGCAGGGAGCCCAGGAGCTGGAGGCAGGGGCTTGGGTATTAGGAGCATCTCTGCTACTTCTAAGGGCAGTCAGCTCCCTCTCTGAGCCTGTTTTTTCATCTGTAGCACTGGCCATGCCAAGTGCACAGGCAGGAAGGAATCGGTGCTCTCTGTGCCACAAATGCAGCTGGTCATGGACCCACAGTTCAGCCTTGACCAGAGAGGAATGGAGGGAGGGAATCTGAAATGTGTCTCTGTGGCCTATAGGAAAAATCCATGGTGGGGTCAGGCAAGGACTGTGGGCAACTCATTCCAGCCCCTAACTGCACTCTACAAATCCCAGTGCTTTGCACGTTTCCCAAGCATGAGCATCTGTGAGGCGTGGAGGGCAGCTGTGGCTGCCTGGAAACCAGGCTTCTGGCTTCCTGGTTGGAACACATGTTGCACTCATTTTAAAAGGCTGTTTTCCTTTCTGGTGTGTGCGTGTGAGTGTGTATGCGTGTGCGGGCATGTACATGCACATGCTCAAGAGCTGGTGTGTCTGCATTTACCCGGTTTCCATGTGTGTACTTTTCAAGACTGGAATGCGCACTTCTTCATAGCCACGTGATTCATGCCACGTGTGCTGATGGGGATTTGACTGATGAGAAACAGCCTCCTGCTTGCCCATATGGGATCCATCAGCTGGCCTGGTGTCGTAGGTGTCTGGGCCCATGAGGAGAATGTGGGGGTGTAAGTATATACCTACAGCATCAGCTAATTAGGTGTTGGGTAGATCCCAGAGATGCTGTTATGTACATCAGCTCTGTGGGAGGGGCTGTTTCTGGCATGAGAGTAGGTTCTGCAGATCTCTCCACTCACTGTTACCCAGGCTCCCTCCCAAGGGTGACCCACCTGCTGGCTTTCAGGGAGGGACACAACCCTGGCATAGGAACAGAATGCACAGTACTGGACCTGCAGCCTAGGTCTCCTTAGCTCCAAGACCTTGCAATCAAGCAAACGAGTATGTGGCATGACTGTACCGCCTTGCATTAGCTTAGTGCTTCCTTACTTGCCTCCACCTGCCTCGTTCACTCAGCCAGCATTTACTAAGTGTCTGCTCCCCACAGATGTGGCCACTCAGAGAACAGGCAGGCAGGCAGGACAAGCGATATTATCCCTGTTCCTGTCACTTAGTTTGTTGGGATGAAAACCAGAACTGGGACTCAGGGCCCCTCTGCACTGAGAGCTTCTGCACCCCCTCCTCGGGGAACATCTGGCAGCACTCGTCTGTTCATGGGTGCCCCTTGAGATGGCTGTGTGGGGTGCCCACACAGGGGTCCTCAGGATCCTAACGGAAGGGCCCTGATGGCCTCTCTGAGCTGCCACTGCTCCTTCTGCAGAGTGGCGACAAGGCAGCGGAGCAAGGATGATCCTGCAGGATGAAGACCTCACCACCAAGATTGAGAACGACTGGAAGAGACTGAACACCCTGGCCCATTACCAGGTGACGTGACTGCGGAAGGGATGAGGGGCTGGCTAGCAGGGCAGCCAGTTCGCTGGCAGTCTCAGTCCCTGAATAACAGAGTCCCCCGAGGCTAGACACCAAGCCCTAACACCACGTCCTCATCAGATCCCAGCACCTCATGTTCCCCTAGTGACCCAGGGAAAACTGACATCCCCCAGCAGGAACCTGCCCTCCTTGGAGACAGGATGCTAACTGTCCTGCTTCCTTCAGGACATGAGCGGAGTCCCCAGGAGAAAGTCTCCTATTTCCCCGGACTTGGGATCCATTAGTAAGCCTGAGTGTTGCAGGTGTTGGGCCCTTTCTCAGATAATTCCTGGATAATTCCTGGGTGCTCTCAGGAAGCGTCAGGAGAGAGGGTGCTAGAGAGAAGCTCTTGCAGAGACCCTCCAAGAGTGAGTCACAACACAGACACTGTTCAGTACCCAGATCAAAGGAGAGCCGACAGCCTCCCAAGTCCCCTAGCTCCCTGGTGAGGACCCAGTTGATCCTGGCTTGTCCTTATTTTCTGGGGTGGCAGAGCTTCTGTGCACAGGCCCTCAGGAGCTTTTTCCCTGTAGGTGCCCGATGGTTCTGTGGTGGCTTTAGTGTCCAAGCAGGTGACAGCCTACAATGCAGTGAACAACTCCACTGTCTCCAGGACTTCGGCAAGTAAATATGGTGAGTTCATGGAACTGTCCTGGGGAGGAGAGGATGCCCTGAGCAGCCGCTGTCGGGAAGGCTGCACCGCTGGGCGGCGGTGGACCCCCAGGGCAGGGAGTGGGGGGTGAGTCAGGCAGGCTGGCTGTAGGAGAGGAGAGTGGCTGGGGAGGAGCCCCTAGTCCCAGGTGGGAACTCTGATCCAGGAGCAGAGCCTACACCCCCTCGAGCAGGAGGAAACTCTAACCTTTCTGAGCATCTTGCAAGCGAGAAGACGCTTTCACTGCGTGAAACTCATTATCGGTTCATAACAATCCAGTGGATTAAATAATTATTATTTCCCCCTATTATGCAGATTAGCAAATTATAACTCAGATGCACGGAGGCCACACAACGTGTAAAGATCACAGTGTTATGAAGCATTTAAGGGAAGGTGCAGGCCCCAGGTCCCCGGCTCTGGGGTGGGGGGGAGGGGCACCGGACGTGGGCTGGAAGCCCAGGTGCCACCCTGTCCTGCCACCATCTGTGTGCCTTGGGGCCAGCTGCCCGATTGCAATGAGACCTGGTTTTCTGAGCAAAACAAGGCTTGAAAAAAACTCCCAAAATGACAGGATCCTTCTGCAAAATCAATAGAAGAAAACATAGAACAGTGCTGCACACAGTAGGACCTTGATCTTTTCTGCTCACCCCTCATTTCACCAGACCTCATATTTCAGCAAAGAAGGGGAAAGAAGAGGCCCAGGCCTGAAGGGAGGGTGAAGGTGAGCAGTTGACAAGACAATTACCAGGCTGGCCCACAGTCATTAGGGAGACAGGCTACCTGCTCTTACGTTGGTCCTTAATTGGCTACACAGAACACATCCTGAGACATGACTTGAGAGCTCTTACAAGGAAAAGTGTAAAAGAGGACAAGCTTATCCCTTTACAAATTGAATAATTAAGGGCTGGCAAGATGCAAGCACAGGAGGGAGGGGCAGAGGAGGGGTGAAGTAGCCACAGGTGTCCTGGGGGTGGGGGGCGGGAAAGGCCCCCCCAGTTCCAGGGAATGGACTAAGCCGAGGCAGGGTGATGACGGCGGAAACCTGCAGGAAGGATCGGACAGTAGCGGCCCCGGCTGGAGCAGGGGTGCTGCGAGCAAGGGACGCTGCGTGACCTCACATGTGGCCCGTTGCATTGGCAGAAAACATGATCCGGTACACGGGCAGCCCCGACAGCCTCCGCTCTCGCACACCCATGATCACGCCTGACCTGGAAAGTGGAGTCAAGATGTGGCACCTGGTGAAGAACCATGAGCACGGGGACCAGAAGGAGGGTGACCGGGGGAGCAAGATGGTGTCTGAAATCTATCTGACACGACTGCTGGCCACTAAGGTATCAGATTTCAGATGGCGCGGGGCACATGCGGGTATGGGAAGGGACTTCACCCCCCCCAGAGATGCCCGAGCTGCGAGAGTGCCCCTCCATTACCCACTCATGGCGGGCGCCACCCAGCACTCCTTCCGTGCACAGAACCTCAGGATACTTTCAACCTGGTGCTCCAGGCAAACCCACCCCTACATCAGTGTTGGCACCCAGTCCAAAGTTTCATTTCCTTCCCTGTGCCCTCTCTCAAATATAGAGGCACCAGCCGCATCTATTCACGTTCTTCTGCCATCCCCTGAAAGAACGGCTCCTCTCTGGGTGTCACACACTCTCTAGTGATGGAGAGGGGGCCCATCAGTGACTTTCCAGGCCCCGGTTCCCATGCAGCTTCTGGGGACATTCTGTGCCTGCCGAGGCTGTCGCTTGGGGGCTGGCCTGGGCGCTGCTCTGCGCACAGCCACACGGTAACTGCTCGTTAGCCGGCCTGAATAATTCCCGAACCAAACCAGCAGCTTGTGTTTGTCTGCCCTGACCCAGAGAGTTGCTCATTAGCATTTGTGAAAAGTGCTGAAATAACACCGCCAGAGGGTGTTAAACCAAACCGTGTTGTTGGCAGAGGAAGGCTTGCTTAGGCCCAGTCATCAGTGGTGTATCCATTTCCCACGAGCAGCGGAAATGTAGCGCCGTTAGAGACAGATGAAGAGGGGGGAAATTTAATACATGCGCTTCCCCGATTTCACCCAAGCTGGCCGGCTCTTTGGGGTCCCCCCTCCCCAGTCTGCGAGGCGGATTACAGAGCCGTCCTGAGCGCTCCCTGCGGAGCTGAGTTGCCTTGTGCGCCCTCCTCCCCAGGGCACGCTGCAGAAGTTTGTGGACGACCTGTTCGAGACCATCTTCAGCACCGCGCACCGCGGCTCCGCCCTGCCCTTGGCCATCAAGTACATGTTTGACTTCCTGGATGAGCAGGCCGATAAGCATGGCATTCACGACCCGCATGTCCGCCACACCTGGAAAAGCAACTGGTGAGTGAAGGAAGAGCAGGGACAAGTCGGGAGGCCGGCGGAGCCCATGGTGGTGGCTGCAGGCCATTGTGAGAAGGGCGGGTGGTGTCCACCAGCAGGGACTCGGTGCAGGCTCTCTCTGGGCCTGCCCACCCTCTCCTACTGCTTTAAGCTCACTTCTTCTTCCTCTCTCACTTCCCACCAGTCCAATCATCCTTCTTTCCAAGCGATCAGTCAATCAATTAAAAACATTTATGTAGCCAACTAAATGAGCAAAATATAACCTGCCAAATGTTGGGGCCAGGTCGCTCTCATGGCCAGGTACCTCTTGTGTGCCTGACATTGTGCTGGACACTGAGGGTACAGAGGTGATCGGATGGCCCCTGCCCTCTGTGGCTGGGCACTGAGGGTACAGAGGTGATCGGACAGCGCCCCTGCCCTCTGTGGGCTGAGATGCGGCTGAGACACAGGCAGGCAGCATTTTGGACAGAGGCCTGTGTGCACCTGGATTACAGAGGGGCGGGTCTAACAGTGACTCCTCAGCAGGTTTGGAGGGGTATTTCTGTTCTGTTCAAGAAGCGATGGTCTTTCCTTCCCACAAAGTCCTTTTCCAAACTCCCTGTGGGGAAGAGACCTCCCCACAACTACTTTGTCTGCCTTGGGGACAATACGACTCTGACTGTCACGCTGGGTGTCTCACTCTGGTCTCTGTCTCCTTTACTGTGTACCACCCTTTCCCTTGGTTTGTGAGCAGTTCGTGTTCCAGTTGAGACTGCAAGGTCACACATCAGTATTCAGCACTGGGGATAGACCTTGCACAGAGCTGGGACTCAATAAATATTCATGAAGGTGCAGGGCCAGGATGGTCTCTACTTGAGACTTCCACACAGCGCAGGCAAACAAAGCTGGCTCACATTGAGTCCCCTCAGTTGAGAAGTGCCTTCCTGTCCCTTGTTCTTCCTGAGGACATTCTTCCAAGGCAGCATGAGCCTTCTTCCTAGCACCTGCCACCTGCGAGGACTGGCATAGCGCTAGGGCACAGCCAGGCACCCTGACATCAGGCCCGGAGCCCCAAACTGAAACACAGATGAGGGCAGAAGTCAGCCCGTGGTACTAAAACATTACTGAAGGAGGTAGGCTCTGTCTCTTCATCTCCTTACCTGAGGAATAGTGCGACCTCCCCTGGCACTGAGAAACTGGGCAGGAACACAGGTCTGGACCATGGGTCTGAAGAGCAGGGTTTACCCCCACGCTAATTCTCCACAAGAGATCTTCCATCACGGACTTCTCCAGCCTTTCTGAAATAAGACTGAGAGTCTGGATTCCTCATTCAATGCAGTAACACAGGGCCGAGGCTGTTCGCGCCTCTAACGTCCTGCCCGGTCTGATCTCTCATGGCACTGGGCACAGCCAGGGACGCTGACAACCAGCCCAGAGCCTGACAGCCAGCCAGCCTGCCTCTGAGTAAGGTGGTGGTTAGCAATCACAGGCAGAATTATTCCAAGGGGCACGTCCCGACCTGCTAAATTTCCTCCTCTCTGCCAGTGAGTCTTCCCACTTATCACCCAACTGAGGTCAGCAGTCTTCAAAATATAAGAAACACGCTGTCCAGGCATCTTGGTCTGGCTGGGGAGAGCTGGTGTTTTCAAAACCTCCCTACATGCCCTTGTAGCCCATTATAGGCAGATTACCTGAAATAGTACCTAAATTGTGTGTTTCGGCCTATACGCCCTACTGGGGTAAGGCCACCATAGGATGTCACAATGTCCTTGGGGTGGGAGTAGAACCACCCTTCGAGCCATTTCTTCTCAGGTGCTCAATTCACAGAGGACCCCAGTCCCCAGGGAGGCCGGGCAGTGGAGAACGGTACCAGGCTCGGGGTCTTTCACCAAATGACACTCCCCTGGCCCTTGTCATTGCTACCCATGCAAGCAGCAGTTAATCTGGGAATTATGGGATCTACATATTGACTTAGAGTTTATTGTCCCTGATTGAAAAGAGAGTATTTCTTTATTCCTGGCCAAAGTTGTAACTCACCTTCTCCCTACCTCCTCCTTCCACATTCCCTACCTTGTCTCTTTTAAATAGACCTGCTCATTTAGCCTGAGTGGCTGCAATCAACCAGAGATTAATCCAGGGCTAATGTTAATAATATGCTAATATTTCATTAGGCAGGAGACTCGCTGTGGTGCCCTGGCTTCCTGGTTTGATTTGCCATCAGCACAACTGGCTTAAGGAGGGGAAAAACAACCATGCAGCAAATATGGGCTCTCAGGGTCCCTCCTCAGGGCCGTACTTCTGGAAACAGGAAGGTGTGGACAGGAGACCATATCGGCTGGGCAGGGTTCTGAGCCCAGCTGTCATGGTCTCCCCCTGGGCAGCTGCTGTGACTCTGACTTCCACCCCTAGGTCATGACTCTCTGTGCTGTCCCTTTATTTTCTATCTGAATTTCCCAGGGTGAAACAGGTGCCGCTTAACATGGTCAGACTTGACACTGCCTGCCACGCCCTGCGATGCACACTTTGTGGGAACTTAAATACTTATTGACAGTTTTGAATGTGAGGTCTGGCTGTATTTATAGCATTTGTTGAATGTATGTACTGATTGCTGGGAATACAGCACTTATATCATACACACTGCATTGAAATATGTAATTCAAAGAGTTTTAAGTTCTGAGAGGCTAGCCAAGCACATAGGAACGTAACAGTGAGAACGGCAACCAAAACATGAGGCAAGTGGCAGGAGGCGAGGTGGTGGGGCAGAGGGAGGGAAATCGAGATCCCTTGGTTGGTGCCACCCTGCTTCCTCACCTGCGTGTCAGTGGCTGGCTGGAAGCCACAGAATCAGAGAGCCAGCAGAGGGCAGGTGGGCAGGTTTCCCCAATGCCCGGGGACCCTTTCTAGCAACAGAGAGTGACTGACAGTTACCAGACCACCATGCACGGTTTTTCTCCTCTTGGCCTTTTTTAGCTGAGGCCCCTACCGGCAGCACCTTCTTCCCCCCAACACTTTGTCCAGACCTCTTCCAGCTAAGGAACCCCTGTGCACCTTTAAAACTCAAACCATCAAGGGTCATCCCCTCTGTGAAGACTTTCTAGCCACTTCCCTCTGGGTGGCCTTGATTGCACTTCCCAGTGTCCCACGGTGGACCCACACATCCTTCACTTCTGGCATGGATACTCCTCAGAGCACATCCTTGGCTGCATGTCTGACTTCCCCAGGAACCCACCAGAATGCAGAAGGCACAGGATGTGTCCTAGTCACACGGCATCTCCCGTTGCTAGCACGGTTCCTGGTATGCAGTAGGTGCCAACTGGAAGAAAGAGGGAGGGGAAGGAGGGAAGAGGTGGGGCAGATGAGGGGCTGTGAAGGTGGGTTTTCTATGCTGCCAACTCGGAAATGAGAAGTCAGTCAGCTCCCCTAAAACTGCTCCACTCTAGTCCTTCACTATGTAGGAATAAGCCGATGTTCCCAGGCAGGGCAGAAGGTGTGGCTTCTCCCGAGTCCTACCACACATGGCAGAGAACAAGACACAAAGCCTAGATTCCAGGCTGTGCTTTAGGGTTTGCCGACTGGATGTGCCTTGTATCTGGCATAGGAGGCAGACAGTGGAAAAGAGAGTCAGGAATTCCACCTCACAGCACCCATCGTGTCTCCTCCCACCCCAGAGCCTGAGCTGTGAGGGGGACTGAGCTGTGCAGTCCCGGCTGGGCACCACACCCTGGCCAGGGCCCGTCCATGTTGTCTCTCTGGATGGGCTAGTCAGCCTTGCCCATCCTCAGTTTCCAGACAGGTAAATTGGTGGCATAGAGATGGCCCTTAAGAACTATTGGTTCCCAGCCTCTTCTCTTTCTCCAGAGAACTGTCCGGGCCAAGCTACGGCCCCTCACCCCATCCCCCCTGACTGTGTGCCTCTTCCCTCCACAGTCTGCCGCTGCGCTTCTGGGTCAACATGATCAAGAACCCCCAGTTTGTGTTTGACATCCACAAGAACAGCATCACGGATGCCTGCCTCTCTGTGGTGGCCCAGACCTTCATGGACTCCTGCTCCACGTCGGAGCACCGGCTGGGCAAGGACTCCCCCTCCAACAAGCTGCTCTATGCCAAGGACATCCCCAGCTACAAGAACTGGGTAGAGAGGTAAGTGCCAGGCTGGGGGCGCCAAGGCTGGAAGCTTCCCTGACTAGGGGTCCTCTTCTCCCTCCACGGGGGGCTGGGGCTTACAGACGAGTCATTCACAAGGCCCTATCCTGCAACTGCAGCACCCACATCCACACACACCCTGTATTAGCAGCTGACCAAGAACTTCCAAACTTGGCTAGAAGTGGCCCCGGGCTCTGCTTCCCTGCATGGAAAGCTTAGGTCTTAGTGGCTGAAATACTTTCTAGACCCAGGAAGGAAAAATAGGCCCCTGCTGTAATCCCCACCAAAAGTAAATAAATAACAAAAATAAAAATAGAAAAGTTTTCAAGGGACTGAATAACGTTTTGCCACAAAAAGGCTGGAGGCCTCTCCGCATCTGCCCCTGTCCATCCAACAATTCCCCTGGTGTCCTGTGGGGATATCATTGTCACTCTGAACCGTTTCTCACTGTCTCGGTCCCTTGACTCTCGCATGGTGAGCTCTTGCTGCCCTGGGCCTGGCATTGTGTTCTCAGTCATAGCGACCCTGATCTGATTATAGTCTCAGGCAGAGCGACCCGAGGGTCACCTGTAAGCTGGGGAGCTGGGTTGTCTTGTGCAAAGCTAATCCCTGGTAAAGAACACTTATGGTTTGTCTGGGCCACATCAGCTCCGTACGCCAGGCACCTGAGCTAAGCAACCAGGTGACGCTTTATTTACCTATTCAGGACGGTAGCCCTGGAATATGAGGTCAGGATTCATAACCTCATTTTGTGCCCATGAAGGTGAAGAAATATACCTATAGAATGACTGCGTAGTCAGCCCAAGATGGCTTAAGTGGCCAAGGTGAAAATGATCCCCAAACTCAGCTGACTCCCAAATCTCTTTTCTACTGTTTATGACACTTTTCGACAAGGCTCTGCCAACCCATGTGGCATCCTTTGTGAACTGCGGGAGGTGCCCTTCCTACCAAGGAAGTGCCCCCCGCCAGGGTGCCTGATTTGTTGAGCACTTCTGTGCAGTGACCAACCTGCACAGTCTACACCACAAGCCTGATATAGAGTCCCTCTCTCCTTTTCTCAAGGGAGCTTAAAGATAGGCAACCTGGATGGGAGCTCAAATTTGGTACCTTTTCAAAGAGTAAAAAAGACCAGAAATTGTTCCTCACTCGGCGATGAAAGACAGAGAGATGTCTTCAGAGTTGTGCAATGCCCTCCCTTGCACAAAGAAAATAACTGGGGGGCGGGGGGGTCCTGGCCACGTCAGTAGCAGCTCTAAAAGGGTTGACTTTTCCCTCTCCCCTCTGCTCTTTCATACCCTCCCCGCCCCTTCCTGTTCGTGCATGTGGTGGCCATGTGGCCTCGGCCGTCACAGAGCTAACTCTTTTGTTCTTGCTTCTGATTGTGTCTGAGTCACCAAGAGAGGCTCTTACCTCCCTCTACGTAGACAGTGGCTCAGGCTTCTGACAGTAGACCTGCCAGGAGCGGGCCCTGTGGGGTGGTCAGCGGCTCTTGAGGAGAGAGAGAGAGAAAGAAGCAGCAGCTGGGCTCTTGGTGGCCCCCGCACCGATGCAAGGTCTCAGTGACAGGACCTCAGGCAGGGAGGAAGTGAGCGGGGATGTGAAGGCCTGGGAGCATTTATAAAACATCTGCATAGAGGATGCTCCCAGAACACGGCCGGTTAGCTGGAGGTCAGAATAATGCCTGCGCCAGGCTGACGGGCCCCCGTCACTCGATCTAAATGAGATGTGTGCCACGCAGCTGCTACAGGTCACGAGGAACCCCGGTCCATTTGGTTATTTTTCAGAGTGGTTTGATGGTTTCCATTCCTTATGCCACCAGTTTCTTAGCAACCAGTGGCTCTCAGGAAAGCCCTTTTCTCTTGCTTGAGGTCCCAAATCCCTTCTCCTCTCATTCTGGGATGAAGGTACAGAGATGGAGGGGTAAGGAAGCCACAGTGACAGGCCTGGAGAGCAAGCCCAGAGCACTTCTTACTTAGCGGTGAATGGATCGGTCCTACTCTCACTCCCTGGGAGACCGGCCTCTGAGCTTGTCTGGTTCCCTGAAAGGGGAAGGGAAGTCCGGAGTGCAGAACTCACTCAGGACCCACAGCGAGCCTGGCCTCCCACCTCACCCTGCCGAGGGCGCTGCCAGCCTCGGTTCAGAAGGACAGATGTACACCACCCCCCCCTTTTGTGGCTGTGGTTCTCCCACCTCTGAATTCAGTGCCTGGCTGCTGGGAGCTCGCAGGCAGCCTGCACAGGACTCAGGCTCAATAACTCACTGCATCCCACACACGTTTGGAGAAGCCTCTGTCCCATCACAGCCAAAAGCCAGGGTTTCCCTGGCTGGCCCTCTCTATACAAGGGTGGAAAGCATATGGGTTCGGGAGGCCTTGTCACTCCGTTGGTTGACCAGCCTGGATGACTTTCTCACACCTCTGCTGGTTTGTATCTCCTAGGAGTCCTTCTGCCCACCCTCTGTCCCATTATTCCACCCCATTTCTGCCTCCAAATACCTTGCAGTGCTGATGGTCAGTGGCCCCACTGTGACTTTTAGTCTTCACTGCCTCCGTCCAGGTGTTAGGGCTTTGGCTCGTGGCCACATCTAGAGAAAGGAGAAGATTCTCTTGGCTCCTCAGCAGCAACCAACTGCCACCTTCATCTTCAGAGCTGAACTCAACCGTGCTGCCACCACGAATTGGTGTGTCATGATCAGTTGTGATTTCTGCTTCGTTACCAATAGCAGTAAAATGTTCATGTTCGGCAGTAACTTCCTCTCGTTTTAAAGGGAAGAGCTCCAAGGTCGTTCCTGGGGCCACGTTAGCCTCTCTCCCTCGCAGTCACAGGCTTTCCACGTAGGCATGAGTGCAGCGGAGTCACAGTTGGCCCACTGGGACTGGAGTAGGGGCGTGTCACACACATGGATGCCATCGATCACAGGTGTCACCGCATGGAAAAGGTTAAGAATTTTAAATATTTAAATATGCCTCCTAAGGAAACCATCTATTCAAAATGTAAAGCGGTGACAGTTCACCCTGGGAGCAATACTGGAGGTGAAGTATAGACATTTCATTAACTTGTTCATTAATCCCCGGGTCAAACATTTACGGTATCCATCATGGGTGCATTGGGCACTCAGGAGAGATTAAACTTGGCCCTTCCCTGTGGCCGTCGTGGTGAAGGACACACAGACAGGCGCCGGGCCAGCCCCACAAGCCGTAGCAGAGGGAGTTCGGGGAGTGAGGTCAGTGAATGATTCACGGGGGAGACGTGTGTGTGCAGGGCCTGAAAGGCAAGTATCCGGGGACAATGGAGCACCAGGCTCCAGTGTTTTTACGTCTCATCTTTGTCTTTGAGGTGTTTAAAGAAACGACAGCACGTTGTTCTTCTCTAAGGGTTCAGGGCTTGGAGAACACCTTCTTGATCCTAAATGTAGAGATGAGACACCCACCCTTACACACCGCACCCATCCCGTAGAAGCCCGCACATGTGAAACCCTGCCGACGTGGCGACAGTGGAGGAGCCAGCTCCCCGGGGCGCTTTCCTTTAGAGCAGCTCCCCAGGACGGATTGAGGGACCACAAGGGTGCAGGCATCCACCTGGTATGAGTAGATGCAGCGAGGAAAGCTGGGCAAGGCCAGGGATGGGGCCTGGACCTCCTCGATAAGCTGCCAGGGGCATTCTGGGGACTTTGAGAGCACCTGTCTCTTTGAAGAAGGACTCGCAGGCAGAAATCCCAAAGGATCAAGTTCAAGTAGAGGGGCCAGGGCCGACCTTTCCCCGCCTTGCTGCACAGCCAGCTGATAAGAACACTTGTTGAAGTTCATTAACGGAGCATAGTGGCATTCTTCACAGTCAATGAGGCTTCTGGGTGGCGGAGCCCAGCCCAAAGGCCCGCATGGCAAAGGCTGAGAAGGAAGCAATTGTGCATGCAGCGGAGAGATGCCAGGACAGGGTCATTATCGGGTCCGAGAGCTGCTGTCAAGAAGGTGGGGCTGCACAGAGCTCTGGGGGGAATAGAGAGAGGTCATGGCAGGGGTGCCAAACCCTGCAGGTAGGATGGGCCCACTTAGCATCAGGCACTTAGCACTTAGCACTTAGAGCGGGACAGGTCCGCAAGCCCCACACTCATCCAGGGCATTGCGTTGTCTGTGGCTACGCAGTCAGCAATTTAGAACATGCTGAGAATGAGAACATGTGGCCAGGCCACTTGTGGGCTAGTGCTCTGGTCCCAGGCGTGCACTGGTCCGATCCAGGGCCCTCCACACACGAGCAACAGAGGAGACACGGGGCTGCTCAGTGCGGACCTGACCTCACGGTTAGAGAGAATACGCAAGGCGGGCCCAGGCAGGGGCCTCGGGACCACGGGACCACGACTTCAGATGAGATCAGCCCCTGCCCTCTCCCCACTCTACTCTCAACCCTGCCCCGCCACCCCCTCCTTCTCACGCAGACACACTTCCTAAGTATTCCCTTGGGAGAAAGGCACTGGGCTTTCAGTGTGCTACGAGCCATTGCAAAGGGACAGTGTGGGCATCTGCTGTCTCCATGAAGATGTGGTCCATAACCTGGGGTCTCACATACCCCAGGGACCAGGAGGGCAGCAGTGGGAGCCCCGGTGCTGTTCACAAAAAGTCTGACAGAACCATCCATCTACCTGTGAAAGATTCACAGGCAGGTAACGGAAACAGCAGGGTCTTTGCTTCTGGTGACAGTCATGTCCTATGGGGGGGAACCTTGGTTGCCACTTTGTTCAGTCACTCTGACTGCCCAGGGGTGACAGAGTGTAACTGCCTGGAGGGGCCTCGGGACCCTCCAGCTGAGTTAGCCTCGAGTTCAGGTCATTTGTTCATGTTTTTTACCAATGCGACCTGAGAACATATCCCTTTTACCTGACAAACACATTTTGCTCAGTGGGCGTGGAATTGTGAGGGGACAATGACAGAAATCTCCTTGGGAGTGGCCAGGCTGGGAGCCACTGCTGAAACCCCTGGGTCTCCGCCATAAAATGGAACATTGGCATTTATTGTGTCTCAGAAACAGTGGCCATGAATCGAGTCTCTGGCTGGAACTTTTAGACCTGGAATGTCATTAAGGTACCCAGAACCCTGAGGAGCCTGAGGGTGTTGTGGGGTGGGGTGCAGGACCCAGAATGAGACAGGACAGGAGCTGAGGTCCCTGGACTTGCGAAGATGAGGAGGGACCAGGGAGCAGAGGACCCCACGCTGAAACAAGGCCGGGAAGGATGGAAGTCCAATGAGACTGGGCAGGAGGGCCTCGCCTGAGCCCCAGGATCCTCTGAGAAACGCTATTTCATTAAGCTCTTGTCCCTGTGCCTATCTCGACAGCATGTCACGGGCCAGGACCTCCCGCCAAAATGCAATCAGCTCAACAATGCAGTTGGCGAGTGTGTCTGCGTGGCAGGTTCCTGAGGGACAGGGTTTCTCTCCAGCCGCCCCTTCCCTTGCCAGAGGGCACAGATCTCATCTCCCTCCCGCTGCCTTCCTCATTTCCAGACAGAACGGGACGGTGGATCTGCAGTCACGGCACGGCTGTGACTCGGAGCAGACAGCCGTCCTGCCCCACCGGCCAGGGAACGCTCGGCCACAGAAGCAACTGTCATCCCACCGCAGGCCTTGAGTGTGATGACTGGAGTAGCACAGGACTGCCACTTGTGCCAGCCTGTCACCCAACGCCTGGGCACCGCTGGGGAGCGGTGGAGGTGGGGGACCAAGACTGATGGGGCCGTGGTCGGCGCAGTGAGGGGCGTGGGAGAGATACAGGGCTGGGGTCCCGGGTGAGACTGAACCAGGGCTTCCAGAATGCCTTATCTGATCAAGCCAGTCCCAGCGCCTGTCATTGTCACCTGCATTTACACAGGTGAGGGTGAGAGCTTCTCCTAAAATATAGTATCCCAAATGCTTGCCTCACCCTAGTCCCTGGCCTGGCGACTGTCCCCGCACCCTCCTCTATTTTAGGTCCTCAGTCTTGCTTTCCCCAGCTCTGAAGATCTCTTAGGGACTCTGGGTGCGCTTTCCCCCTGCCTCCGCACCGCCCTGCCTGTGCAGGCACCCCATCCTGTGGCCCCATTTATGTGGCTCACATCCAGAAAGTGTCTGGGAGAGGGTAGGTGGGGCTGTCTTTGGGACACTGGACCCTTCGGTTCCTCATTAGGAAACTGCACAGTTCCCCTCTGGCAGGAGAGTTGGGGTTTGCTATAAAATGTCAAAATGCAAAAATTAAAAATGTAAATGCCGGCATCTAATTAACCAGTTGACAGCAGTGCACAGCTGCAAGTGACAGTGACTGATTGCCTTCTGCCAGCTCCAGTCCCCAAGCCACCCCCAGCTCCTCCTGGCTAACCCCAGGGAGGGGAGGACATCATGGCAGAGCAATTGCTTGGAAGAATCTTTGGGGCCTGTGTGAGGACTCTTATGTCTAGGGGTGTTAGAGGGACACAAGAGACCAACTGGACCTAGATGAGAGCAAAGCAGATGCGGGAAATGGCCCCTCCTTACCCCTGGTCCCACCCCTGTCCACCCTCTGACAGTGTGTGATCCACTCCCCACATCCCCTCCCTCTGTGCCTCCTGCATCCAGGGCTGCAGAGGGCTCTCCCTGGGCAGCCCCAGCAGCCCAGATGGGAGAGTACCCACTGTGACCCCCAGGGGGTCACACACAGGCATTCGCCGGCCCCAGACACAGTGTCGGTGGTGTCCCTCTCTCCTCTGCTCCATGTGCACAGCTCCAACCGCCTTCTTCCCCACCCACCCCTGGCAGGTATTATTCAGACATCGGGAAGATGCCGGCCATCAGCGACCAGGACATGAATGCGTACCTGGCCGAGCAGTCCCGGATGCACATGAATGAGTTCAACACCATGAGCGCGCTCTCGGAGATCTTCTCCTACGTGGGCAAGTACAGCGAGGAGGTGAGCACCTGCTGCTGGGCAAGAGCACCATCCCAGATGCCTCCTGCCTCTGCTGGGGACACTCTGTCACCAGGACTTGGGGCTGTGCTGCAAAGACACTAGAAACCTTCCATTCTATATATGCATCCTGCATGTACCCCTGTGCTTCTCAGATACATAGATCAAGCAACTGTTTCTTTTTCTCTCTTTTTCCTATTTCTTCCCTGCCATTCCCTCTATTTTTTCCACTTCTCCCTTTGATCTAATTTTCTTTGAATGAGCAATATCCCTCCCCCATGGGCAGCCCACATGGTATGACATGGTATGACACGGTATGGCATGCTAGGCTAGGCTAGGCTAGGCTAGTTTAAAGAACAGAACAGATACAGAACAGAGCAGAATAGAATCCGTTTTTACTTGCTGTCTTCCCTGGTTGGAAAACCTCACCTGAGGTCACTGCTGCAGCAGGCACCACCTTCTTTCTGGTTGTACAAAGGTGTTTATGGGAGTTTTCTTGGCCATGCCAGCTTAGACCAAGTGGGTTCAGGTCCAGGCTCCCTGTGTCTGAGCAGCAGCACGACCACCCTCTCTATGCCTTGGCTTCTCTCCTCCCAACCTTGTCCCCAAGAGAGGGTCTAGGAACCCCAGGTGAAAGAAGGAGCCCCCACAGGGTGCAGGGCCTCATGTCCCACATAGTGCTATCAACCTCAGGTGGAGGGGAAGCCAGCAATGGGCACCTTGAGGAAGGGACCCGATGGGAGCCTGCAGCCAGTGCTGGCCCAGGACAAAGTGTGCACCTGTCTGTGGCCACATGACAGAAGCAGGGACAATGCAGAGTACCCAGCGTATGAGTGCAGCTAACTCATCTCGGAGGAAAAGTTCCTCAGCCTACAAGTGCCCTTGCCTACAAGGATGGGGTTAACAGAGCCCATCCTTATGAAACGCTGGTACTGGTAATGGGTATTCTTGGCCAGCTAAGAAGTTGGCAACTCTATCATGTTCTTCCCCAATTAAAAATACGCGAACTGGGCCAGGAAATCCAAAGCTCGGGGAGCCTCCCCTCAAGCCCTCAGCCTCCTCCATCTCTCCTGCCCTCCCCCAGCTGCTCCCGCCCCCTCTGGCCCCAGCCCCAGTGGACCCCACCCCTATTTGCTGTGCGCCCCTCCTGGAGCAGGCTCTGTGCAAAGGACACTCATGTATGCTGCCTGGCTTTACCCTCTCTCCTGAAGCAGCCCAGAGCAGGGCTTGCAGTTCCCACACAGTTCAGACGAGGAAATGGGGTTCAGAGGGGTTACATGTTTCATCCCAGATCGTCCAGCTAGAAACTGGCAGACCCCTTATTCAAACCCACATCTCCTGAGTCTGAGTCAAATTCAAACACAAATGCTCGCTGTCACTGTCCTCCACCAACCATCCGATCTCAGAAAAGCCTTTGGCAGACATTATCCATTAGGTATTAATGACCAATAACGCTTAAGATGTATTAAGCTTCTAGTGATATTTGTTTCTTAATAGACAAAGTGAAGCCAAATGAGTTAAGGTTTTCCTTCATTGGGAGGGGGGATGTTTTAATATCCACAAAATCACATTCCCCGAGACACTGGGGTATGGGACTGTCTGAGGTTTAACCTGCAGGTAACTGGGGCACCTGTGCACAGGTGTCTTCTGCCCACTGTCAGCTATCTTACGTGGGCAGTAAAATGTACACATTTATTCAGACATGCTGATGTATGTGCTCGCATCCTGTGCCCATTGGCAAACAGGTGTACCCCGTGCCCGAATGCCCCCCCCACTCCCCCAGCCCTGTTACTCAAGCTATCTGTCTACCCAGCAACTGTATGTGGCATCTTCACATGCACATGTTTTCCCACACCTCTGACTATGTGCCCCATCTGTGTGTGCCCTAAGAACACAGACATATGCATTCAAACTGGTAACCTCCCCATTCTCGCCCCTTCTACAGATCCTCGGGCCTCTGGACCACGATGACCAGTGTGGGAAGCAGAAACTGGCCTACAAACTAGAACAAATCATAACCCTCATGAGCTTAGACAGCTGAGAACCGTCCTTCCAGGGCCCCCTGGAGGGAGGGACACACCAAGCCGTGCCTCAGTCTAGATTATCATCTTTACCAAGTGCAAGTTCCGACTGGCGTCAGCAGCATCCCCTGAGCAGCGCTGTCTCTCTCTCTGCCTCTTTCTGTCTCTCCCCCCTTCCTGGATCCCTTCTCTTTCAGTTGCCCAACTGAATCTCTTTCAGTCGATTCAATTGGCCAACATAATTGAATCAAGCCACCAGCCCTCAGCCAGTTCAGGAAGGCTGGTCCTGCAGCGAGGGGCCCGACCAGAAGATTCCAGAGGGGCTGTTCCCCAGCTGACCCCACACATCAGCAGCAGGGCCCACAGACGGATGAGGAGCCGTGGACAGAAGATGTTTCTATGCTGCTACTTCACCTTCCACTTCCAGAGCGTTCCCATCGGTCTGAACCGTGGCCTAGAGAAGAGGCAGTGAACTCAGTATTATCTTTGCTGGGGAGACCTGGGCCTGGCTCTCCCTTCCCACGTTTCCATCTCTAAGGGGTCGGTCAGTGGTATGATCCCTTTGCAACTGTGAGAAGAAAGGCCAGACCTCCTGCATATAACTGGAGTTGGGGACAGGGGATGAGTTGGGAGGTGCTCCGTGAGCTGAGCTGTCTCTCACTTGTTGGGTTGGCATCCAGAGGCCTCCTTGTCTCCTTCCAACCTTCTTGGAGCTCTTCCAAATGCCCATAGGGACCTGCCTGCCAAGTCTCCTTCCCTGCCAGTGGAAATCAGACAGGAGAAAGAAGAGCAGTTACATTCCACCATGGGACAGGCCTAACCTTCTAATCTGGCTCATAGTGGCAGAAAGGTAACATGGATGGGAGAAGAGGAGAGTTCATCTACCCTGGAAGCTGAATGTGTTGTTTTCCATTCACTCCCACGTGCAAATGAATCATGACCATAATCATAGGTACCATTGCCAGGTCCTTGTCCAGAGAAGGCACCTCCATCCCCCTTGGTCTTCGCTCACTGAGGGTAGACAGAGAATGCAGCATGCATCCAGGCATCCGGGAGATTCTACCTCCAGCCAGCTCCATGGCTCCGTCTCCACCATGCTTCCTGACCACTCTATAGAAGGCTGGGGCAGACAGCCTAGCCTCTGTCCCCTGGCAGAATGACAGAATCCAGGGCCATCGCTATACAGATAACTTTGTCACTGCACTGTCCAGACCTCCCGGGGAATTATTTCATCAACATCTCAGCTGTCTCTTTGGTCACTTTCCTCCTTCATCTCTTATCAGTCATCATTGAAAGAAATGCACAGCCTCATAGAGACCAACCAAAATGCCAGCCAAACTCAGCCCCTGGCTTGTCATGTCTGGGAAGACCGAAAAGTCAAGTTGAAAGACACGGCCAGAAATGGGGGGAGGAACAGACAACTGACCTCAGCCCTGGCACCTGTCTCTCCATCTGTCCTTCCATCTACGGATACATCATTTTTGCCAGCCAGGTAACTGTGTGCTCAGACATGCATTCTAGGTGCGCAGGGGCTGTAGGGAGAGATGCTCTAAGGAGGGCCTTGGAAACCTGGGATCTTGAAGGGACCTTGGAGGCCATCTGGGCTATCTCCCACCACAAGCAAGAATCCCCCCTGGCAGCCCTGGTGTCCTGTTGTCCACCACTCCGGGAGACAAGGAAAAGCGTCGCTGGAGGTGGGATTGGGGATGAGTCTCGCCATGTCACCCCCAGGGTCACACATCCCCACGTGGAAAGGGGAAGGAACCACATCATTTCCAACAGTCTGTGGAGCATCTTGTACTTTTGCGAACACTCACCCCTTTGGATATGGATATGCGTGCATGTGTGAGAGCTCATGTACACACACTCGTGCACATGTTTGTGTGTGTGTGTGCGTGTGTGTGTCTGCCCCAGGCCTAGGCAGAGAGCTCAGAAGGATTTCTTGTCCTGTGTAGGGGGATTTTGAAATGTTTCTTTCCCTTCTCTACCCTTGTTCATCAGCTCACCCTGCAGCTCTGGGACATTTTATCACTTGCTTTCTATGCTGAGCACTGGTGGGTGCACAAGAGGTCACCTGTCTGTAGGAAATCAGGGTGGTCACAGGCCGAGGGAGGCCTGGACATGAGTGGTGACCCAGAGCAGGGCATCACGTGGCATCAGGGAGGGCATACAGTGGACAAAACGCAAGAAACCTAACCCACGGGAAGGGGGAGATGAGGAAAGATGCATGTCGAGGGGGCAAAATAACCAAAGGTTTTGGCAAATGAAGTGCCAGGTGAAGAAGCATGGAATTTCTACCCCGGTCATTTGATTTTCTCCCAAGAAGCCAGGCGCCCTGGCAGGCCAGGAGGGAAGCATGTGGGAGGTGGCAGGAGGGGGCAGCTCGGCCACTAAGATATTTTTGCACATGTCAAGGGTTGGGGAGGAGAGAGACACAAACATATTTAACACAGATTTGCTGAATGGAAGCTGTGCGTGTGTGTGAGCGTGCATAGGAGTGAGTGTGCTTTGAATTATTTTTTAAGTTTTGCACAGATAGAGAAAAAAATGAACAAGCAGAAAAAAAAAAGACTTATCATGGTTCTGCTGCAGCTTTTATTTTTTACTGGACGGTTATTGCTGGCATTGTTCCTTTGCGGTACAGAACTTTTTTTCCATGTTTTCGTTATGTGAGAAACTCTGAACACCTCAGAGCAACACGAATGTCGGGGCGAAGGGGAGAGAAGGCCCGAGTGGCTCGCCCTCCTGTTTCTCCCGAGGGAGGAGCTCAGGCAGGTTTTACTTTACTTGGCGGGAGGGTTTGTCGCCGGTGCTCTGTCTGCCTGCAGACCCTGTGGCCTGCTTGGGGACAGAGAAATAGGACAGTCACGCAGAGCCACAACCCATCTGCCCGTCAAAATTATTTCCTTTTGCTGTTTGTTAGCTTTCCATTTCTTTTGTTTGGATTCTTGGTGCACGTGTGATAAGCTTCAAAGCAAAGGCAAGGTGGCGTTGTCCAAAAGCTGTCCTTTCCCCAGATCTCTCCAAAACTGCCCTTGGGGTCCCTCATCTCCTGGCCAGCCAGAGAGCTGCCCAGGCGGCATGGGGAGGCACACACACCTGACTCAGGCCTATAAAAAGGGGGTCCCCTAAGGCTATTCTCTCTATCACAGTTCACTAGCAGGGTCACAGTTCTGTCTAAGGTGGGACTTTTATATGACTCCTGAGTCCTGGGCAGAGAGCAGGAGAGAAAGGACCACTCTCCCCTCACCTCCCCTGGCACCAAGGTCAAAATGGTACCAGGAGATGATGCAGTCCAAGTAACTAACCTGGGTTAGGCAAGGGTTTTCAAATGGGGGGAGATGGGCTGAGGGCTGGTAAGGGTGGGAAATGGGGGAGCTTTGTGGGGTCCTGAACATAAGAAAATGGGTAAGCAGAAGCTGCAGATGGGTCATTTTTTGGGGGGTGGCACAAGTCCACCCAGGTATGGGCTTTGCCACTGTGTCCTTCCGGTAAGGAGAGACCCTACATTTGTTGGTACCTATAAATAGTGCCATTAAGTGAAGTTGGCTATCGTGTCAGTTACTTCCTCAGGAAAATACTTTTTCTTGCCTTCTTCTTTCAATGTAGTTTTAAATTTGGGGATCACCTGAGTGTCCCACAGGCCAAGGTGCGTTCACACCCCCAGAATGACACGCACACCCATAAGAGCCCCTGGAGTGTGAGTGAGGCCCCAGGTGCTTGAGAGAGAATCATTTTCAATAAATTCCAAAGTTTGAGGCAGACTGTCCGGGCCTGTGCCCAGGCAGAGGGGGGGTTGCCGGTCGGTGAGGTCTCTGACCTTGTCCCCTGAGGCCCAGCTCTCACCTCGCAGCCTGGGGTTAATGTCCATGTTCTGTCCCAGAACCACCCCCCCCCCCCCCCGTCACTTTCCCAAGCCAATGTCCTTGTGCTCATGTCCCCCTGCATGTCTGGCTTCTGAGTTTGTCCCCCTTTCCTGCTTCCTGCACGTGTAGCCTCTGCCCCAAGGCCATATGTCCACTAAAGTCCCAGAGCCACTGAGCCCCCTATGGGCAGCTCTGCCCTCACAGCCCAGCCCCCTGACTGCCTCAGGCCCATGCCCCCAACACTGCCCCCTGAGGGGGCTCCCTCACCCCGCCAGGCTCCGCGGGCCCCCTCAGAGGAGCCACAGCAGTGACATCCTGAATGCCCTCCACACTAGGCCCCAGGCAGGCCCTGCCGATGGACGTGGCCAGAAGCCTAAAGGACCGCTTGCTTTCACCTAAAAGGAAAGCCCCGCTTCCCACTGGCTCCTTTCTCGGGACCCTCAGGGGACACTTCCTTTGGCTTCACAGGATGCAAAGTCAACTACCTAAGCGAGTGAAGGTCAAAGTTAATCATTGTTAATCAGGAACAAACCTTCCTGCCTCGCAGAGAGCAAGGAGGGAGGGAAGACGGAGGGAAGCTCTCGGCAGGCAGAAGGCCCCTTGGCAACCCTCTCCCGGCCCCTCCAGGAATGGGCCCCGCAACAGCAGCCCCAGCTCCCGTGTCTCTGAGAGGCATTTCTGTGCATAAGTAATCTCCAGGTACCAGAGTCCCCACATGTCCCCAGAGAAGACGCCCCTGCCCCACACCCAGCCAGGCAGAGCCCGGCTCCCTCTGGGCCTTTCCTCTCAGCCCCTCACTCGTCCCACCAGCCCTCAGGACAGGTGACCGCGGACCCCTGTCCCCCACCTCCTGCCTTTTCCTTGAAACTGGATGTGGCCTGTTTATTTAAGGCTTTGTAATTGTTTATCTTTTATCTATATATTTTAAGTGCTCAAGATTAAGGAGAGAGCCTATGCGTGGGTATAAGGTCGAAATTACTAGCCGGGAGGGAGAAAGGAAACTGTACCTGACTGTGAGGGGGGCAAGGAGAGCCTCCCCATGTTGTTCCAGAAGCGGGTCGGGACCTGTCCTGGCTGTGGACGTGCCAGGGCAAGCATCCCCCCGAAGCTGCCCCTCTGATGGCCTGAGCCCGCAATGCTACCCCTTCTCCCTGCCTCCTGCCACATCACGGGCACGTCACCGCCACGTCACCCCCACAGGTACAGCAAACGAGGTGGGAGGCTGAGGCACAGCCACAGGTGACGTCGAAGAGGCAGCTCCTGAGAGGCTGGCCTACTGCAAACCTCTCCTCCTGGTGCTCGGAGGCTGGCAAAACCCTCCCCGGGAAACAGTGTCTGTTCCTCTTTTTCAGAAAGGAGTCTCTGCAGTAAAATTTCAGACATTCAAGAGAGACCTTTTTCTTTTTTTTCTTTTTTTTACTAAAAGTCTTTGCTCTCCAATAAAATTATTTTTTATTAGGGAGAGTATCCAACTTTATAAAATACATAGGATTTTTTGGTTGTAAAAGTAATGCATACTTATTAGAGGCCCAATTAAATTCCTGGAGTATACTAGTGACCTCCCCAAAGCAAACAAACCTAAACAAAACAAAACAAAAAACCTTAATGAATCAGAAGAGTTTAGTATTTGTATTGGCAGAGAGAGTGAGGTGGGCCTGGCGGGTGTCCTGGGTCTGGTGAGCCCCACATTCCCGCCACTCCACCCCTTCACTCTGTCCAGCTTTGGCTCTGGGCTGCCCCTAATGTTGCTGAATCCTGCCCATTTCTCATCAGCTTCCCCAAAGCAGGGAGACCCTGCTAGGGATTGGTCATGGAGGGGCCCCAGCGCCCCCCTCAAGAAGGCACATGCTCTTGGCAAGTAGACAGGTCTATGCAGCTCATCTCCCATGGGGTTCTTTACCTGGACTTAGAACTTCTTTTGCTAGTATCTTTGATCTTCCGACTCAAGCACATTTTGTAGAATTCAGAACCGAGGATATGTTAAAAGCAATGCAAAGGGCACTAAGAAACCCGGACCACTTTCCCGGACAGGACTAGTGAACGCAGTTCAGGCCCATGACCAAGATGGGGTGCGTGTCCTCGTGTGTTCTCCTCTCTCCCTTCCCCGATGTTCCCGTCAGCTTGTTGGCTCGTCAAACCTTCCGTTCTTTAAAAGGAAAAGCTAGTTTACCTCAAAGAATCTTGTTTCCATTTGGAAACCAATGACTTTGCATTTTAGGGTGGACAACCCTCCCTCCAAAACTCCCTGTGGGGCCCTAGTGGCCGCGAGGCCCTGGGTCCTGGCTTAGCCGTGTGCTGGCTGCGTTGACCAAGAACCAGAACCCAAGCCCTGAGCTGGGAAGGCAGGCTTGGATGCAGCCGCCCTCCTCCCCGCTTTAGTTTGTAGGGACCAGCCTATCACGTCTAGTAGGGCTCTGCCAGGTTACCATAGCGACCAGCAACTCCAGGGTACCACGACAGACAGTGGCTCGGCGACAGGCATGGGGGAGAGGAGTCTGTCTGGTCAGATGACCCAGAGTTAACTCTCCAGTACTAGAGGGGGGAGGAGGGAAAGGACAGGAAGAATGGGTGGTTCAAGGGACAGGCAGGGGCCCCAGTCACCCCGTTCCAGCCCCACCCCACTTCTGTTTCCACAAAGCTCCCACTTTGAACACTGACCCTTAGAACCAAGCAGAACATATCTTTAGACAACAGTGTTATAACGAGCCTCAGAGATAGGTGGGTAAAATCTATTAGAGGATAAGGGTCTTCTGGTTTTGATTTTTAAAGAAGAGTATCCTAGTAAGATTTAAAAAAAAAGATTTTAAAAAAAAAGTTTTTAAAAAGGAAACCTATGCTATTTCAATTGGAGCCCAGTTGTAACTTGGTAAAGGCAAGCTCCTGTACCTTTGTTATAATTAATTGTATACCTGTGTATGTAAATATAAGGCATTCCTATTTTGCAGTTCAGAACAAAAAAAAAAAAACTTATTTGTAATATAGAATAAAGTTTATTAAAAAATAATAATTCCGCTTGGAATCTTGGGTATTTGTTCCTGTGACTGGCTGGAAGGGGGCGGGGAGACGGCTGTCCCTGTGTAGGCGGTGACGGCCCCCGAGTTGTAGAGATACGGCTCCTTCTCTCTCCAACTACGCAATGTCTAAACTCAGCCATCAGAGATGCATCTTTTTCCTTAAGCCTCTGTCCTCAGTTACAAAGCAGACGCCTCCAGAAGCGATGATGCTGAGGCAGGGAGAGGCACGTGTCACCAGCCAGGGCCATGGTCAGCAGACATCGCTGCTGTCTGGAGCCCGACCGGCCTCTGAGCCCCTCTCAGCACAGCCCTCCAGGCTCACACTAGCCCTGAGCATCGGCTCTGGGGGGACAGCCTGCCACCCCTGCTTGAGGTCTCCTTGGCCAGCTACACCTGATGTAAGTGGTGTTATCAGCCCCCTTCCCTGCTTTGATAGAGGGTGGAGATGTTGAACCCAATTCCGTCTCTGGGGGAGAACCAGAAGAGGGAGGGGAAGAGCATGGGATGGGGGAGGGGGAGGAAGGGAGCAAGGACGCAGACCGCAGCTTGACCTGCCACACGCTCCAGCCTATGGCCTTGGGGGCCTCCAGGTGGCGGGGGGAAGAGGGGAGCAAATGCCCTCGGGGCAGCATCAGCCCTGGCCTGGGCCCAGGAGAGCTGTGACCTCTGCTGTCACTCAGCCGGCTGCCCCTGGACAGATACTTGCCTCTGTGAGCCTCAGGGGAGTGGATGGAGCAGTCGCCATGCAATCCCAGTGTTCCCGTACTCAAAGTGGAAAGTGGAAGGGAGCAGGTCGAGGAAGGAGATAGGCAAGTAGAAAAGTGGACGAGGGGAGAGGAAGGAAGATGGGAAAGGAGTGGGGGGGGGGGGAGACAGACCATGGAGACGCCCAAGGCTGACCAAACTTTCAGCACTCCTTCCCCTGCCTCCCTGCTTCCTTCCAACCTCCTACCCTTAGGCTTCTCGGGCCTTCGAGCAGAGCCCCTGAGGGGAGAGGAGAGAATAGTGTCCACTGGGATGGGACCTCTGGGGCCTGAGAGCAGGAGCAGGAGGGGAGCTGGCGCGTGTCCACAGGGCTGAATCCTAGCCTTGCCCACAGCTCTCCCCTGTGTTCCGGAAGAGCTCCCTTCTGAGATACGAGGGGCGACCCAGGAAGAGGCCACACTCAGCAATGGGACCGAGAAGCTGCAGCCTCTAGAAAACGACACCTTCAACCATGGGGCAACGCGGGGACAGAGGACACCTATGGGGAAAAGCTGGAATGAGTGATCATGACCCAGCCACACAGAAACGAACAGGAAGGTGTTTTCCCTGCTCCTAAATAGTGAGGCAGGCTGCGGTGCGACAGTGACCTCGCTGTGACGGTGCGGACTGGGATTCCACACACGGCTAAGTTCCTGCCGTGCCCTCAGACGCCTTTACCTACATGATCTCGTATCACCATCAGCCCCCAGGACCCACAGCATCACTTCTCTGTGATCCTATTTCCTATCCATAAACTGAAGATAGTTCTAGCTGCTCTGCAAAACCCAGGAGATTATGGGGAGGGGAGATTAAGATAATTAAAGTGATAAAAACACAGTGCACTATAAAGGGTCATACATACATGGAGTATTGTTATTACTCATAAAAATGATATTGTACAAACGAAACAGCAGATCAGGCCTGGGGCCTCCGTAACAAATTTAGAGTGCGTGCCGTATTAGTCAGCTTGGGCTGCCAGAGCAGAATATCAGACTGGCAGCTTGAACCACAGACATTTCTTTTCCCACGGCTCTGGAGGCTGGAAGTCCAAGGTCAAGATGCCAGGGTTGGTCTCTAGTGAGACCTCTCTCCCTGGCTTGCACGCAATGGCCTGTTTCCTCACATGGTCTTTCCTCTGCACATGTGTGGAGAGAGACCGCAGCTGTCTCTTCTCATTAGGGCAACAGTCCTATCAGATCAGTACCCCACTCTTATGACCTCATTTAACCTTAATTACTCCCTGAAGACCCTAAATCCAGTCACATTGGGAGTTAGGGCTGAATATGGGAGGAACACAGATCAGTCTATAACAGATGCCTTATTTATTCATTGCCAAAAAGTAAATATCTAGCACCTTATGAAATATGTATTTGTTATTGTTTGACTGTGAGATTGTTGAGGGCAGAGACCATATTGATTGAATTCATGTTACCCGAGCTTCGCAAGTGCCCAGCACAGAGCGAGTGCTCTGTCGATCACGAACAGGTGGAGGGAGGGACAAAGGGAGCAGGGCTAGGAGAAAGCAATCAGCTTTAAAGTGGGTCTCTAGGTTATCTTCACTGTCCCTAGCATGCCTCCCATTATTTTCTATATTAGGCCACACCCTTCCATGAATATCTTATCTTTAGGAAACAATTCTTTGAGTGGCAGCTAGTGGCTCTCTTTTGCAGGGAAGAGAGCCGGCATTGAAGTCAAAGCCTCCCCTGGTTTGGTATAGCTGCTCCGGGGCCAGCAGGGTAAATGGAGACAGGGAGGTGACCTCTGTACCAATCACTTTCTCTAAACCTATCCTGAGTCACTCCCCCACCTTCCAAGCCCCCCACAATTCCCTGGTGAAGCCCATCTAACTCGAGCAATGCAAGGGCAGGGCCTGGGGGAACAGGAAGCAGAGAGGTCAAGAAAAGAACACTGGTAGGTCACTAGGGGTGTGCTCTGGGCCCCATTCACCAGGGCACATCCTGTGTCCCCAATTTAAAGGGCCAGATTATGATGTCTCCCTCAGTGTGCCTGCCTGCACTGCCCCCAACTCCACAGGGCCCCTCTCACCTCTTTCCACGTAGTTTGCCTCTACTTTGTGAATTCCCATTGGCAACACAGGCTGGATAGGCCATGGACTCCGAACTGTGTGAGCGAGCCCTCGCCTGTCCAGTGATGGCTTCAATCCCCAAAACCAGTTTCCCAGTCTTCATTTTATAACCTGAATACGTTCCCTGGCTAGGGTAACGGTGAGGACCCTGCCCAACACCGCCCTGCCCTCTTACCTGGAGCCAGTTCCTCGCCACCTCCAAACTTGGTTTTTCTCTTCTGTAATGGTGAGAACAGTAACACCTTCCTAACAGAGAGCTGTTGAGGGAATCAGGACGTAAGGATTATAAAGCACTTAGAGCAGGTCCTGACGTCCTGTAAGTTTTTAATGGTAGCTCTTAGCCTTGAGTGACAGCCTCCTGAAGGAAAACCCCGTGTTATCTCTCTCTAGCCCTAGTTTGGAGGATGGCACTCAGCATAGAGTATTGCTCTAAAAATGTGTCTGTTAGATGAGTGAAGTAGTGAGAGCAAGACTCTCTCAACAGTCCAAATCCTAAAATGCAAGTATAGCATAGAGCTTCCCAATAAAATACAGACATGGGTAACTAAAAATGATGAGTGCCTGAGACAATGGCTTGGGAGCAGATGGTTTATTTTGGGAAGTGGTCCTGAGAACAGGAGTGGGGGTAGTGGAGGGAAGACAAGCCAATTCAAGGGGGTGTGATCAAGCCGGTACCCATCGTGAGCAGGGGGAAGCAATCCTCCTCAGGCTCTAGGAACTGTAGAGCACATCTCAGAATGTGTGCCCTGGCTCCCATCCCCCATTGCTCAAGGGTTACCCATGGGCTGTCCATTCCCTCAGGCGCTTAGGTTTGCAAGTCTGTAGGAATAACTAAGTGATCCCCCCACACTCCAGTGACTCCTATGGTAGAAGCAGAAGAGCCCTGGGGCAGAAGGCAAGGGGGTACAGTGTCTGTCCCTAAAGCAGATGCTGTCAGGCTACACATGCATGCCACCTGGATGCTATGGAAACAGCTGGGGATGAAACGTAGGTCAAGGCTAAGGTGGGACACACAGCACAATAAGGAATCCCTTAAAACCCTTAGGAGATCCAAGATGGTGACAGTAAGTGGAAGCTACACTCACCCCCTCCCAGGACCAAACTGGAATTACAACTCAGATGTAGAACAATCATCCTGAATACCCAACTGAAGACTAGCTGAGAAGTTTTATAACCAAGGACTTACAGAAGCCACATCGAGACTGGTAGGATGGGCAGAGATGTGAGTGGTGGCTGAGATTCCGAAGGGATATCTTAGCTGCAAAGGTTCCCCCTGAGAAGAGTGGGGTTTCAACCCCAAGCTGGGCTCCCCAGCCCAGAGTACCAGAGCCAAGAAGAACTGCCCACATAACATCTGGCTGTGACAATTGGCAGGGATTCTGTCCACCAGAGAGACTCCAGGGAGAAATGGGAGTCTGCTAGAGACACAGACACCCTCTAAAAGGGCCAACGCACAAAGTCCCATTCACAGCCACTTACCCTGGGCTCCAGGGGAGGTAGGACAGAGCAGACTAGAGTTGCATGAAGAAAGACTGGGGTTTGTGACTCTGGAGAGAGAGCTGAAGGCACAGATGCTAGGATCCCTGTGCTGATTCCCTCTCCCACACCACAGGCATCATCTTTCTTGGGTGGAACACTCCCCTCCTTACAGCATCAGCCTGGGGGAATGCAATAGTCTCACTTTCTGTGATCCCTGTTGCTGTACCCTGCAAAGTTTGCACCCTACTAAGGAGTCAGTTGCCTAAACCAGACTCAGGGGGTGTCAGTGACTGAGTTATGTGGCATTGGGGTGGGAGCCACTCCTCCCACCTTCCCTCAAACCTGACCAATCCGTCCCCCTCAGGGAAGATCCACTAGCCCCACTCTCTTGACTCCAGTGGCCTTGCCCTGCTGATACTGGACTCCTGGTAGAATCTGGGACAAACTGAGTTGTGTGGCTCTAGGACAGGGACCATTTTTCACTTGCACACTTGACCCACTGCAGAGCCCTGCCTTCACATGGCCAAATCTAGGTCTGTTTGGGCCTCATAAATTTTGCTGGCCTCACCCTGACAACTCCTGAGACCCTGCCACACTACAATGGTGTGTGAGCACCCAGAAGGATACAAGGTTGGTACAATATCCACAAATCAATATATGTGATACACCATATAAACAAAATTAAAGATAAAAATCACATTAGCATACCCATCGATGTAGAAAAAGCATTTGATAAAATCCAGCACCCATTTATGATAAAAACTCTCAGCAAAGTGGAAATAGAGGCAACATTCCTCAATGTAATAAAGGCCATATATGATTAACCCAAAGCCAGCATCATACTCACTGGGCAAAAAACTAAAAGCATTTTCCTTAAGATCAGGATCAAGACAGGGTTGCTTGCTCTCACCACTCTTATTCAACATAGTAGCTGAAGTCCTAGCCAAAGGAATCAGACAAGAAAAAAAAATAAAAGGCACCCAAATTGGAAAGGAAGAAGTAAAACTGTCATTATTTGCAGATAACATGATACTCTATATGGAGAACCCTAAAGATTTATCGAAAGATTACTAGGACTGATAAATGAATTTAGTAAAGTAACAGGGTACAAAATAGATATCCAGAAATAAGTTGTATTTTTATATACCAATAATGAACTATCAGAAAAAAAAAAAACTAAGAAAACAATTTCTTGTACAATTGCACCAAAAAATAAAAAACTAATAAAATGACTAGGGATAAATTTAACCAAGGATATAAAAGACCTGTACTCAGAAAATTATAAGATGCTGAAGAAAGAAATTGAAGAAGATTTAAATAAGTGGAAGCATATACCATGTTCTTGGATAGAAAGAATTAACATCATTAAAATGTTCACACTACCCAAGGCAATCTATAGATTCAATACAATTCCTATCAAGATACCAATGTTGTATTTCATAGATATAGAATAAATATTCCAAAAATTTATGTGCAACCACAAAATACCCCAAATAAGCACAGCAATCTTGAGAAAGAAGAACAAAGAGGAATCATGCTATCTGATATTAAACTATACTACAAAGCCATCATAATCAAAACAGCATGGTAGTGGCATATGGATCAATGGAACAGAATAGAGTGCCCAGAAATAAACCCACGCCTCTGTTGTCAATTAATATTTGACAAAGGAGGCAAAAACATACAATAGGATAAATATAGTCTATTCAATAAATGGGATTGGGAAAATTGGACAGATACATGCAAAAAAAAATTAAACAAGGCCACCTTCTAACACCATACACAATAATAAACTCAAAATAGATGAAAGACTTAAATGTTAGACTCAAAACCATAAAAATCCTAGAAGAAAACATAGGCACTAAAATCTCAGGCGTCTCTTATAGCAATATTTTTGCCAATATATCTCCTTGGGCAAGGGAAACAAAAGAAAAAATAAACAAATGGGACCACATCAAACTAAAAGGTTTTTAGTTTGGAAACCATCAACAAAATGAAAACACTACCCACTGAATAGGAGAACATATTCATCAATGATACATCTGATAAGGGGTTAATATCCAAAATTTATAAAGAGCTTATAAAACTCAACACCAAAAAAACAAGCAATCCAATTTAAAAATGGGCAAAGCGCATGAGTAGACACTTCTCCAAAGAGGACATACAAATGTCCAATAGACATATGAAAAGGTGCTCAGCATCATTATTCATCAGAAAAATGCAAATTAAAACCACAAGGAGATATCACCTCACATCTGTCAGAATGGCTATCATCAATAAATCAACAAACAACAAGAGTTGATGAGGGTGTCGAGGAAAGGGAGCCTTCGTGCACTATTGGTGGGAATGCAGACTGGTGCAGCCACTGTGGGAAACAGTATGGAGTTTCCTCAAAAAATTAAAACTGGAACTGCTGTATGACACATGAATTCCACTTCTGGGAATATACCTGAAGAAACCCAAAACACTAATCTGAAAGAATATACAGGGATGGGGAAAAGTAGGTTTACAGTTGTTCAAATGGAAAATAATATAATAATTAATAAATAATAATAAAGAGTAAACTCTGTTTTTTTGTGCACTTGCAACTATAAACCTACTTTTGCCCACCCTACAGGCACCCCTATGTTTATTGCAGCATTATTTACAATAGCCAAGGTTTGGAAGCAGCTCTAGTGCCCACCAGTAGACAAGTGGATAAAAAATCTTGTGGTGCATTTACACAATGGAGTACTACTCAACTATAAAAAAGAAGGAAATTTTACCCTTCGTGACAGCATGGATGGACCTGGAGAGTATTATGCTAAGTGAAATAAGCCAGGCAGAGAAAGACACGTACCATATGATTTCACTTATATGTGGAATCTAATAAACAAAATAAACTAACAAAAAAAACAGAGAGTCATAGATACAGAGAGCAGACTGACGAAACCTATATAATTATATTAACCCAAGTCACGCCAATAAGTTCAATAAAAATTTTAAAAATTTTTAAATGAAACCCTTAATGATTCTATGAGAGCAAGAGAAAAGTCATTTCAAAAAGTATTTCTAGGTAAGAGCCCTCGATTTCCTTCTACCTCCTCACTGTTTCATTACTTCCACCACCAACCACAGTGGTTGCCTTTTCTCCTTTCCATAATTCACAACAAAAACCAAGTTTTTATTCCACCTTGAAAGCTGTAACATATGCGAGGTAAGGAAAGAACATCACAGCAACACCTAGACAGGGATGCTCTCGAGACTGGATTCGCCCACCAGCTCGGAGACCCATCAGGCTCACAGATGACTTCTCAGAGGGACTTGTTGATATTGAACCTTCGGGCACCTCCTGCCTCTGTCTCCTGTGCTGCACAATTAGCACCTTCTCCTGGACGGTTGTAGCCTCTAATTGCCTATAATGTACCGCTCAGCACTTTATCTTCACAGAATCAATGTTGATATGATAATTTTATCCCCTAACAATTTCAGCCTTCCTTTACCCTGTCTCCTGAACTTCATTATAGACCATGTCTTACATTACTGTTTTTCTGAACTCAAAGCTGGGTACATAGTAATAAGATAAATGTTCATTGTTTTCTCTAAAGCACTGGACAACAAGATCAGGTACCAGAGGGCGGTCATGTAACGAAACCAAGCTGAACCTGAAGACAAAGCTTCCTAAATGACTTGATCTTCCACATCTTATCAATTAAAAACATCAGGTCCCTTCACAGACAACAGTGTGGTGATGGCCAGAGGTGGGGGCAGGCTGGGTGGAGGGGAAGAAAGGGGAGGAGATGAGAGACATCTGTAACAGTGCCAACAATAAAAATAAAGTTAAAAAACATTAGGTCCCTTCAGAAAATGTAGTGTTGATAAGATACTTGGAGGACATTATGAAAAGATGCAAGTGTTGGGCAGGATTGTAACCCTGATTCAATGACCTGAGACAGAGGGTCGTCACTTCCCAGGCCACAAAGGACTTCCTCAGAGAGATGATTTTGTAAAGTGAGTTGAAGCATTTCTATCACATACATTACCTCATTCACTTCTCAAGATCCAGTAGTTGTCATGACTGTACCCATTTATGGATGAGAACACTGAGGCTCAAAGCAATAATCACTCCAGTCCAAGAAATGGTGAGCGGGAGAGGTGACAGAGCTGTGAGCCTAGGTTTCTCTGATTCCAAAGCTTATGTTTTTTATTGTGATATATGACAAGAAGCACTAAATAATCTCTCTCCCTCTCTCTCCCTCATTGATGGACTGATTACCACCATAGCCCTGGAAGTGCAATGGACATCGCAGAGAAAAAGAGCAACGCTAGGCACTGGGTTGTACTTGTGAACTCAAGCAAGTAGAAGAGAATCTGAATGGGAATTTAGCCAAGACATTTAGGGACTGTCATTCACAGGGGTGTGACACGGGCAGGCTTCCTGATGGGATGCAGAGTCACAGGGGAATCGGGTCAAATCTGCAACATCGTATTTACCTGCAAGCTTAGGCACGTTGGTTTACATCTCTATGTCCCACTCCCCTCATCTGTGAAACAGAAATGACTTGTGAGAAAACTGTGAGAATTAAGTGCAATTACGTGCATCAGTCCGACACATAGTAAGCACACCTCAAGAAAGGTAGCCACTGGCTTGCCATTGGAAACATGCTCCCTATGGCTTTGTTTGTTTGTTTATTTACCTATCTTACCCTGGACATAACAGGGCCCACGGCATATTGAAGGCCATCCCCTCCTCCTCCCAGGGGCACATCTTCCCAGCTGGAGGAAGGCCGGTGCCAGCTCCCTCAGCAAATGTTCTGCTCTCAGCCTGAGCTCTTCGGAGGCCCAGCTGTGTGTTTGTTCCCCAATGAAGCTGGTGGTCGCAACTTTGTAAAAGGGCCATCTGCAGACATGGCCCAGCCAAGGGAGCAGCAGGGACCCTGATGCCACACCACCTTCTCCAGAGAGAGACCAGTGTCCTTGCAGAGCGTGCCTGCCCCCACACCCCCAGGGAGCCTCACAGAGCCCCTGCCATCTGGTTTGGGTCCTCCTGTAGTTCAGCTGGCCTCTCCACTCTCGGTCCTTTGGAGCTCACTTGGAATTCAACAGAATGCCTAAAACTGAGGCCCAGCTGCCAGCACCCAACTCATAAATGAGCCTGACTGCCGCCTCCCCTCATGTTCCCCTAAAGGGGCCCACTTAAGGCCGCTGCCAAGCAAGTCTCTGATCTCTGGCACCCTGATTGGCCCTCCCAGCGGCCCTGACTCAGAGCTGGAGGAAAGAGCAGGCCTGGTGAGTTATGAGGCTGTAATTCCATCAAGGGCTTCTGGAGAGATCGTAAACTCATGTCCCAAGTCTCCCCATTCCCCTGGCCCTTTTTCCCCCCAGAGTGATTTATGAGCCTATAATTCTGAGGCGGGACTGCTTCTTATTTCACAGAATCCAAATATTTTCCTAGAGCAACATCAGTCCTTTCCTTGGCTTCCAGCGGCCTGGCCCAGAGCTAAGGAGCAGCAGCGCCGTCTGGTGGCTGGAGGCCCAGGCGGGGTCCTGGGTGCAAGAAACTGCACCCCTTTTCCACTTTGGAAAAGGAGGGTGACATCTGCCCTGAGATGGCCTATGGAACCCAAGTCATGCCTGAAACCAAGTGGGTATGAAGGGCCTCTCTGGGGTTCAGGGACACACAGGTGGGGATCAAGAGGAACTTACAAAGCGCTGATCTCCCTGGTCCACAGATTCGGTTGACAAGTTATTTATTGAGCCCTGGCTGGTATGGCATTTGCTATAGATCCTTTGCATGACATTGCCAAGCCCCTTCTTCCTTCTGTGGCTGTGTTTTTGCCCTTCTTTCAAATACTAAAGACTACCTGTCAATCTTTCTGCCATCACCACAGGCCCTCCTGGCCCAACGTACCACTCCAAGGCCAATGGAACATACCATTACCGGACATTATCATTCATGTTTATGCTTTAATTATCTGTCTCCCCATTAGAATATAAGCTTTGTGAAGACAGGGGCTTTCTCTGGTTGAGATCTGCTGTATCTTCGGCATCTGGAACAGGGTCTGGTCCAAGCAAAGCTCTGGAAATGTTGTTGAGTGAAGAATGAATGAAGAAATGAGCACATGCTTGAACAGGTGAGGCAGCTGGGTGGTCTACTGACCCCAATCGACGGCAGCGAAACAGAGACTGGCTTCAAGCAAGAAGGGTGGTGGGGCTGGCACAGGAACCTTCCTGGCCCCTTCCCTGATGGCTAACTGGGCTTTGGGTGGAGGCCCATAGACAGTGGGTTGCATAGTGGAGAAAGAAGGTGACTCTCCTGGACCAGAGAGTGGGACCCAAAGAGTAGTTCATCCTGCCAGCTGTGCTGGAGCCCCTTGACAGTCTGCCTCAGTGTCTTTCTTAGGAAGTTACAACAGTGATGTGTCATTACTGGGTCCCCAGAGCATCTATCCCTGGGATCGAGACATCTAATGACTCCAGCTATGTAGAGCAGTGGCCACCCTCCGTGACTCAGACTCCTCTGGGACCCAGCATCTTCCCCACCTGTCTGACTTCTGCGTATGCTTGGCTTTTCCCTTTAAGATCTGCTCCTGTTCTCCTCGGTGGTGGCTGGTAACTATGGAAACTACAATTAGGCTGTTTTGCTCAATGTCTCAAAAAAATTGCCAAGTGCAGGCCGCAGCCACCCCTGACTTATCAGAGACCCAACCCAAGCTCTTCCATATGTCCTTTCAGGACATTTTAAAAAAAAATGCTCCTCCAGCTATCTGTGATGAAAGACCGGTTTCTCTGTGGAAAAATTCCCAATTCATCACAGTTCCATTGTTTTTGTAAACTACGATGAAAACAAATTAGAAAAAGAAAAAGAAAAAGAAAGATATACAACATACAAGCCCCGATTTTATAATGGCACATTCAAAAGGTTTCCGAACATTTACTCTTTTTTTTTAAAAAAAAAAAAAAATCTTTATTGATTTCAGAGCAAGAAAAGGAGGGGGAGAGAGAGAGAGAAACATCAATGATGAGACAGTCATTGATCGTCTGCTTAGCCCACAACCCGGGCATGTGCCCTGACTGGGAATCGAACCCCGATCTCCTGGATCCTAGGTCGATGCTCAACCGCTGAGCCACACCCGGCCGGGCAATCTAAACATTTACTCTTGATTTCCATACTGTAGCATCGTGGGTGAGCATCGGTTTGTGGTCAGGCTCCCGTCACAGACCACACTTTGGATAGCTCTGGACTGGAACCCCAAGGACACGGTTGGGGACACCACCCAGAACCTGTCCCCAGCCCAGGCCCGTCTCTGCCCAAGCCTGCTGAGCCGGTCCAGCTTGGATTGCACCCAAGCATGCTTCGGGTGGAAGGTGGGGCTTTGCTGGGGAACACTGACAACCTCTGGAAATGTCTGCACTTGAACTTGAGCAAATGTGTGAGTCCTTGTACTGTATCCCACTGCTGCTGTGAACATTCTTGCACAGCTTTTCTGGTGCACATGTATTTTATTGCTTTCCGATGAATTTCTAATAAGGTAATGCTGGATCACGGAGCAGGCATATGTTTAGGTTTTTAAGTAGATACCCACAAATAGTTTTCCAAAGTGATTGAACAAATTCACACCTCCGCCAGAAATGCCTGAGAATTCAGGCTGCCCCACACCTTCACCAGACTTGGGTTCGCCCTACTTTTCATGTTAGCCATGCTGCTGGGTGCCTAGTGGTGTCTCAATGTGGTTTTAATTGGCATTCCCCTGACAAGGAATGATGTCGAGGACCTTTTCACATGATCATTGGCCATCTGGGTATCCTCTTAGGTACAGTACCTGTTGACTCATTTGCCCTTTGAAAAAATCAGATTCTTTATCAGGTGTATGACTATCTTCTCCTAGTCCATGTGTTACCTGTTCATTTCTAAATGATGATTTTGATGGAAAAGGGGTCTGATTTTAATGTAGTCCAGTGCGTCTCTCTCCTCTTTTATGGTTAGTATTTCTGGGCACTGCTAAAGAAATTCTTTCCATACCCCTGAGGTCATGAAGATAGCCTTTGTTTTCTTCTAGGAACTTTCTCAGATAATTTGCGGCCGTTATATTATTGCCGTTGGTTTTCATAAAGAGGATGTTGCCAGCTTGCTCTCAGAGGCTCTCTCAGCAAAAGAAAAATAGAACCTCTGAATATTCACCTAAGGCAGAGGTAGCCCTGCCTCGTGGGAGCCTGGAAGGCACAGAGCCACGAGTCCACTCAGGACCACGAGGGAGTGGGGGTAGGACCCAAGAGGAGGCCATCGGTCCACGGGCTCAGGCCTGGGCTCCCTCGACTGCATCAGTGGTCCTCCCCCCACTGTGCTGAGACCACTAGTGCACACTGTGCAATCTTGGATTTGCCTGGAAGTTTCTGCTTCTCTACTTTTTAGATATAATTATGGCACAGACTGGAATCTCTTCCCACACAATTTCACTGAGAGGCTAACTCTGCCTTCTGGAGCCAAGATAACAGTCTGAACGAGCAGTGGGAGCTGGAAGGGAGGTGCAAAATGAAGCTAAGGTCCTAATCATGGACATGTGAAAGCAAAGGGATATTTGGGGTCAAGGCCACTGGGAGAGGCAGCCCACCGGGCCCTTGTCCTGCGGAGTGTGGGGATGCAGGGAGGGGCGCAAGAGGTGTGAGTGGGGGATGGGTTCGTTCAGGCCTGTCCTGCCCCTGTTGCAGCCCCAGCTCTCTCCCAACAAAGACTGTCTTGCTCCCAAGGCTACTTCTGGTGGCCAGCCCAGTGTGGAGGAAGCTGGCCTGTGCCCCCCTCCCTCCCACCTGGAACAGGAGCTTCACCAGGTTGTGCCACAGACAGAGGCAGTAATCTCTGTTCCTTCACACCAGACGTAAGATCTCCCCTGTCCCCAGCACAGAGCACAGCCCTAGACCATCGGAGGCCTGGTGCTGTCCTTCGGAGCTCCCAGAATGACTAGCTGGGCCCCAACAAGCTGAGGGTTAAACATGATTTAACCAGGCTCTGATGACGGCGGGAAGAAATGCTGCCGGACGGTCCTCGATTAATTGCTAAATGAGCAGTGAAAGTGTAATCACCGCAGGAACTCCAGGGTGGAGCAGGCAGCAAAGGCTCCTCGGGAGCTGAGATTTCAGGTGCACCTTGGAGGGCACGTAGTTGTAAATAGAAGAGAGGGAGGTGAGGGGGCCACATCCGAGAAAACCGGCGGTCACCCCAGAGCTCAGAGAACCTGTCCCCTGCCCACCCAGGTCCCCTTGACTTCAGGGAGAAGTCGAGAGCTGTCCCCAGGTCAGTGGTTGGGGGATGCCAGGTGTTGGAACCTCCAGTTCCCTGTGTTGGCCCCAGCTATGTCCCCTGGAGTCTTGCTCTCTCCCATTTGCCCTGAAGGATCCTGAAAGGCAGTGGCCGGCAGCCCACCATCCTGGAGGTGGTGGCAGGAGGGGACATCAGCAGAGCCCCAGTGCAAGTGCCTGTGGCCTCCCTCAGAGTTCCTCTTTGCAGTTTGACGACCCCCAGCCCTCCCCTTCTTCTCACTCGCCCGCTCCTAAGTGGCATAAATGTTATTACTGCTCCCTTTTGCTTCCTGTGCCCCCTCACTTCCAGGAAAGAAAAAAGAAAATTGCCGCTAATGTTCCTCCCCCCCTCCACAGAGCTGGCTCTCATAAATATTGAAGAGCCGAGCTCCGCCAAGCTCAGAGCACCATTGTCTGGTGGCTGTTCCCACCTTTCCTCAGTCTCCCAGGGCAACCCCTCCTGGAGGTGCAGGGAAGGGCCCAGCTGGGGAAACCTGGGGGCAGGCTGGGGCTCCTGAAAGCTGGGCAACTAATGGGGACAGGAGAGCCCAGTCCTGTCCGGGTAGCCAGGACCCCAGAGAAGTGGTCAGGAGGCTGCAGCCCAGTGCCTGACCTCAGGGAGGTAGAGGCAAGGGCAGGGGCCTTGAACGGGCACTGGGGTTCCCTGGAGCACCTTCTGGAAAACAAGATATCAAAATCAAAGGGCCCTGATACAGAGAGGAAGAAAAAAACTTGCTCACACCCTCCCACCCCTCCTATAGACACAGGAGAGGTCCTTGGCCAAAGGGACAGGATTTGGAAGGTGGGATGAGCTCTGCTGTTCTAAAGCCCTAAAAGAGGGACCCCAAGGCCTGGGGAATGCTGCACAGAGCTGCTTGTCACCCAAGCTCCCTCAATTACAGACAGAGGGGCCAGAGCAGGGGGGCCTGTTAGTGGCCATGCTCACCCCGTAAGTAAAGATGGGTGGGGACACGCTGACTCACGGAAACCAGCCCCCAGCAGTCTCATGAGCCTCTCCCCTGCTGGACATAACTTTCCAGCCCTTCCACTAGTGCAGCCAGGATTTGCTGCTCCAAAACCCAAAGCCCCAGCCCTCTCCCTAGGAGCTCCTGGCCCGATGGCAGCAGCCCAGCCCGCTGTGCATCCTTCGAGGGCAGGTGTGGCACTGTCAAGACGAGCCCTGCACACCCATAAATCAGCGGCCCGGCCCAAGCTCGTGCCCACATTAGCAGAGCGGAGATTACCATATAAATTGGATTTTCCTGCCATTTCCAGTTTCCCCTTCCTAATTCCCCTTCCCTACTTCCCCCTGCTCAGTGAAGCTCTCTCTCAAAACTTCGTTTTCTGGAGGAAGAAAAATCCTTTCTGTGTGGACTCCAAGTCTGCTCCATCCAAGCGTTTCTTTCTCACATGGCTGGTCCACACGGCGGCACCTCTGGATTGTGCCAACGGACTGGATCTGAGTTGGCCTCATCTGTCAGGCTCGAAGCTCTCAGAGTTTCTAAAGCCCCTGCAGTCTGCCCTGGCACTGCCAGCCTACCAGGGGCTGTCTCTCAGCTTGGACAATCTTCCTGATGCAAAACATAGGTTTCAGTGCTTTGCCCTTTGCAGGTTCAGGTTGCCTTGATCTAGGAACCATCGGCCGGCAGAAGGATTTCTGCCACCCCCACCACCTTGACGTCGTCACCAAGCTATCTGACTGCGGCAAAGAGCTACAAGTCACCTCCCCAGTGAGGAAAGAAAACTAGCCTGAGTTACGCGTGGGTAACTGGAGGCTGGAACCAAGAGGAAGACCAGCGAGGAAGGTGCTGACATGAACTCAGGGCTCCAGCGACGCCCATTCAATGCCTGGCCTTCTCCAGGCTGCCAGGGGCTTTTGTCTTCTCACTGAAAGATTGAAAACTGGAGCCCAGGCTCATGGTTTGACTCACAGACTAAACAAGGGGAGTCCTTGCCCAACACCCACCACCTACCCCTTTTCCATTCATCGACCATAAGGTGCTGAACGCTGATTCTGGGAGTCAGGGTCCATGGAGGGAATTCCAGCCCCGATCAAAGAATGTCGGGCTCTCAAATCAGTGGCTTTTTATCTTCCTCACCATTTGACAGCCAAATCAATTCTCCCCTTTCTGCACTAACGTCTACTCTCACTCTGATCCGCTCACAGCTGGAGGGAGATGCTTTTCTCCTATGGCCACTTCTGTGCTCTTGATTTGGGTTTCTGAACAAAAAGATTTCTAGAGACTGAACAGTTAACACACTCTAGGACAGATTAACCTTAAAACAAGTTCAGGGAAAGAGAGGAGCTGGAGAGAAAGAAGGGCACATACCTGAGTGTTTAGCACTTGGGAGGGATTGGAAAAGGCAATTTTTGCATGTCACAGACAGAACATATATTAATATCTCAACTTATCATCTCTCTCTTGCCTCTCAACCCCGTGGTCATCCAGACCTGCCTCTGTTTATCTCCCCACCCCCCACCCACGCACAAACTCTGGACAAGTTCCCAGCAAGAGGCTCAGGCCTTTGGATGTAATTAGGAGAGTGGGCAGGCGGGAGAAACAAAGAGGCAGGGGAAAGCAAGAAGATTCAGCCACAAAGACTAAGATCGTGTACATAATAATAATAATTAAAATAAAAAACTAGAAAAGAGGGAGAAAGCCAGAGAGAGTGAGGAAAGTCCAAAGGAGTGTAACTGAGAGGGAGCTGGGGTTGGCGTGTGGCATCTGGGACGCAGCAGAGAAGACAGTGGGCAGAGGGAGAAGCCCTTTCGGGAGCTGCTGTGGGTGGGGGTTGTGCTCTCTTTAATGTTCTCCGGGAGGTGCCAGCCGCGTTTGGGATTCCTTTCTCCAGTTGCCGGTTGTCTGCTGCTATTTCAGCATCTTTCAGGGCAGCCCTATACAGGGCCGAGCTCCGAACGTCCACGAGGTTTATCCGGCTCACGCATCAAGGTTCATTTTGAACCTCGGGTGCAAAATTCAGCTGCACCTCAAATTACCAACGTTATCCTAGGCTCAGAATAAGAACAAAGAGCCCATGTTCTCCCTGGCCACTCAGCTCCTGGAGTCGCCCTGAAAAGGGTGGTAGGTGGGTCAGTTATGAGCCAGGGGAGCAGAGTGTCGGCCTTGAATGAGTCTAAATCGATCAGGCACTGACAGTCCCTCACTGCCCCAGGCGCTTCCAGTTTCTTAGGAAAGTCAATTTATGGAGGAGGGGATAACAGTGAATTTCTCATCTTTGTAAGGGGGGGATTCCTTCCTTCCTTCCTTCCTTCCTTCCTTCCTTCCTTCCTTCCTTCCTTCCTTCCTTCCTCCCTCCCTCCCTCCCTCCCTCCCTTCCTTCCTTCCTCTTGATTCAATGATCTCACCTACCACCACCTGGACCATCCTATTCCAAACCCCACATTGTCCAGCAAATTGCAATGCTGGCTTTGTCGTCATCTCCCTAATTTCTCTGGCTTGGAAGTTGAAACAAATGAGCCACACGGGACTTGCGGATTTATTTTGGCGACGGATACATTTATCCTTAATGAGATGAAGAAGCAGTTTTGTGCTCAGAGTCTACTGTTGGTACTTCCACTAAAAGTTTAAAATAACATTGTGGCATCTGACCCTTTTGAATCCAGTGAAGCTGGGATAATTATGAATTTAAAAACAGCTTCAGCTGTGGTATATAAAAGTGGAAAAAATTAGAAAAGAACTTCTCTTTTTCCATAGTTGCTCCAACATTTTTTATGAAAAAACGTCATATGTAATACAAAGGTGACAGATTTTACAGTGAACACACATTCACCCCACTAACTAAATTCTTCCATTAACAATATACTAGGTTTATATTATCATGTTTCTGTCCATCTACCCACCCATCAACCCATCTTATTTTTTTATTTTACCATTTATCTTTATTTTTATTGGGATATAATTGACATATAACATCGTGTAAGTCTAAGGTGCACAACATATTGATTTGATGCATTTAAATATTGCGATATGATTACCAACGTGGCATAGCACCTCTATCATGTTACATAATTGTCGTTTCTTTTCTGTGGTGAGAACAAATAAGGTCTAGTCTCTTAGCAACTTTGAAGCTCCTAGTACAGTATTGTTGCTATAATCACTATGCTGTGCTTACATCTCCAGGACTTATCTACTAGTTGTATCCTTAAATAAATTATCCCCAACTCCCCCAACCCCCAGTCCCTGGTGACCACCATTCTGTATTTACAAGTTTGGCTTTTTTTTTAGATTCTACATATAAGTGAGATCATATGGTATTTGTCTTTTTCTGTTTAACTTATTTAACTTAGCACAATCCCCTCGAGGTCCATCCCTGTTCTCACAAATGGCAGGATTTTCTTCTTTCTTGTGGCTGAATAACATTCCATTGTGTGTGTATATACACCTTCTTTATCCAGTCATCTGTTGACTGATACATTAGTTGTTCCCATATCTTGGCTACTGAAAATAATGCTGCCCGGCCGGGCCTGACTCAGCGGGTGAGCATCGACCTAGGATTCAGGAGACAGGGATTCGATTCCCGGTCAGGGCACATGCCCGGGTTGCGGGCTCGATCCCCAGTTGGGGGCATTCAGGAGGCAGCTGATCAATGAATCTTTCATCATTGATGTTTCAACTCTCTCCCTCTCCCTTCCTTTCTTTGAAATCAATAAAGATTTTTTTTTTTAAAGAAAGAAAAAAAATAATGCTGCCATGAACACGAGACTAGACATATCTATTTAATAGCCTTTTTTCATTTTCTTGACTATACACCCCAATTGCTAGATCATATAGTAGTTTTATTTTTAATTTTTTGAAGAACTTCCATATTGTTTTACGTAGCGGTTACACCAATTTACATTCCCACCAACAGTGCGCAGGGAGGCAAGAACTGTCAGTGGAGAAAGGATAGTCCCTTCAACACATAGTGCTGGGAAAACTGGACAACCACATGCAGAAAAATGAAATTGGACTCTATTTATTTTATACCACTCACAAAAATTAACTTGAAGTGAATTAAAGACTTAAACATGAGACCTGATGCTATAAATCTTATTTCGCATGTGGAACCGTAGAATAATTTCTCTAATTTATCTCTTTTTGATGCACTGTACACGTTAGCACAAATCTCCCTGAAGATTTCAGCATGGATGTCATTCATTAGATTTCAAGATTTGTTACAGGTTTCTTTTATTCTGAGGTAGACTTTACATACAATGAAAGGCACAGATCTTAAGTGTACATTTGCTACGTTTTGACAAATGCATGTAGCCTGTTGTAACCCAAATGTTCATCAATATATAGAACTTTGCCTTCACCCCAGAAAATTCTCTAATGGCCCTTCCTCATCAATTCCATTACTCCCACCCCTCAAGGCAACAATCATCTAATTTTTTTTTTTTTTCTGCCATCGATTAGCTTCATTTGTTCTAGAACTTCTTATAAATGGAACCATGCAGGGTCAGCTTTAGCTCAAGCGGTTACTTCGTCAATATAAATGGAACCATGCAATATATTATAATTGCAAAATAAACTGACCCCGAGCCCCCTTTGGTATAGAGAATACTTGGCATTATTCCTTGCAGGGATCTAGAAAGTGGGGAGTTTGCTTGCTCCCCATATAGACCAGGGTCCTGCAGGTCATCAGTCCTCATGCTGGACGAATGCTGCCTGCAGGCTGAAGTAGTTTAGTGGAACTGCCCAGAACAGGAGAGTGCAGGGAACACAGGCTGTCCCTGGGCTGGATGAGCCTTGGGGGGGGGGGGGGGGTTCTAACACCCTGCACTAACTGGTAGGAAATGTTTCCTGAGGCTTCATTAGCATTTGGATCTTCCTGAGCATCAAGGGACTGTTGGGCTGCGGCTGTGCTCAAGGTGGGAACTGGGGTGTGCAAAACACCTGGCCTCCCGTAAACCCAGCTGGGCCCCCTTTGCTTCATCTCTGGCGGGAAGGGCTGCGGGCTTCCCATCGGGGCTCTCCATCCTGGAGCCTGAGCTAAAGGGAGAGGGCGCCGCAGAACCCACGCTGGGGCTGAAATGTCTTGTTTTTCTCGTGCTCTCTACAGGAGGGAGCAGCCGAAGGAAGGAGCTGTGTGCACTGCCTCTGGGGCAGGACCCCCGCCGGCGCGAAATGGGGAGCGGAGGGAAGCGAACAGGCCAAAGCCTGAACCGGGCTCATCAGCCGCAATCTGTCTCTGCAAGCTTGTGCGCTGCGAGCCCGTCAGGGTGCAACCGAGCGGAAGGAGCTCATCAGCTGGCCTCGGTGACAGCGTTAGAGAGGGGAGGCACGGCATCCAGGTGGCCGTCGGGGCAGGACCCTCTGCGCGGGGTGCGGAGGGCCATCGGCTTCCCCACATGGGGGTTCCCATCCGTGCAGTCACCGTGGTGCCCTGGGCGCTGCTGGACCCAGGGGTGGCACAAATGGGAAGGAAAATGAGACAATAATAGTGGCGGTGGTGATGATGATGATGATGTGACGGGAAGTTGTTCTGAAGCTCCTATGCCTGTGTCCCGGGGGAGTGAGGCTGGACACTGACTGCAGAGCTCTGCAGAGCTGACCTAGAGAGTTACTGAGAAAATGTTGTTGTTGTTTTTTTGTGTGTTTTTTTTTTAAATATATCTTTGTTGATTTCAGAGAGAGGAAAGGAGAGGGAGAGAGAGAGACAGAAACATCAATGATGAGAGAGTCATTGATCGGCTGCAGCCCGCAACCCGGGCATGGGCCCTGACCGGGAATCGAACTCCGATCACCTGGATCCTAGGTCGACGCTCAACCGCTGAGCCACGCCCGGCTGGGCTTACTGAGAAAATGTTAACGCACGTGGTCAAATGAAAGGGAGGGAGAGGAGCAGGAGGAAGAAATCAATGGATGAATCCGTCTCCCTCACCTGGCTAATTGAAATTAGCCTAATGTTCATAAATATTAAGACCCAGATCCTGCCTTGATAGGGTCACAGGTGCAGAGATTGCTAAAGGGAAGAGCCTCCGGGCTCAGTTTCTGGCTTGGGCCTAATAAGAATGCTAATGGGGGTCATCGGAGACCAACTGATTATCCAGGATGGATTGAGGAGCGCCGTGGGTTGGTGCACATTAAAGCTCGAGGACCACGTGTCCCAGAAGCACGAGGGAGACTGTGGAACCCCAGCTTCTCGGGCCGCAGATGTGAGGCTCAGGGTCCCCCGCACCCAGGCAGCACGTGAAACTCACCCCCGGCAGGTGGCCGTTGAGGAAGCACCTGCAACTGTACAGGACGCCAAGGGCCAGCCGGTGGAAAGCATGGAAATTATTTTTTTCTGTGTCCTTCTGACTTTAAATTCCCAATTTGGAGTCTTGGTTCTCTTTGGATACTTCATTCAAAAAAATACACCAAGACCCTGTACCAGAAAGGGCCCTGTCTTTGGAGCACAAAGTCAGACGCAGGGATGGAAATTTCCTCGCTTTTCTTCCCTCCAGCTTTGTTCCCAGCTCCCCCTTTGACGCGGGAACAGGAAAGAGAAGGCGCCTGAATATTCAAAATATTAGGCAAAGGAAGGGAGAGCAGAATGTGCAGCACCTGCCTCCTGAGCCCTGGGTGTGCAACAGGCACATGTGGCTGCTGCCCTCGAGGAACTTACTGCCAAGAGTCAGGCTAAGAAACAAATTGGGTGACTCGAAAGTTTCAGATGGAATATCTGAGTTGGGGATGAAGGGACCAATGGCAAATAGCAAAGCCAAGAACTGGTCCTGGCATTCCACGGTCTATATGGAAGTGAGGAGCCCTCCAGGAGATTTCCTGAGCACTGACGCACCATTAGCCCTGATATCACCTTTGGTCACCCAGGTCCCAGGCTCAGGCAGACTCTCTATGCCCCATCTGCCCCCATCACACTCCTCCTCTTCCCCAGGCTTATCCAGACTCTCCTCCCTGCCCAGCCTCTTCTTTACCAGGTCCAGGGAGAACCTGTCGAGGTCCCCAAACTTGTGCCCCCGGTCAGTTCTTTTTATGAGGCACCTCCTGACTTCCTGACCTCGCAGCCTTGGGCCAGCCGCCTAGCTACCCAGGTGGTCCCACCCCAGCAAGAGCCCGGGACCTCAGTGTTTGGATCACCAGGTGGCACAGCCACATGCCCAAGGGGCAGAGTCCTGGGGACATGGCTTACGCAGGGCTAGGCCCCTGCTGTGCCCACACAGGGTCTGCTGCATCCACTCAGCGAGTGCAGGCCCAGGTGACCCATCCAGACTTGCCTTCCTGGGATCCTCATGGCCTGACCACAAAATGGCCTGTTGAACTTAGGTTGATCACCCACCGTTTGCCTCTCTGTCGCTATTTCATGCTCCCTGAACATTCACGGAGGCAGAGAGGACTCTAAGCGGGGTCCCCTGCCCTCCTAGCAGCTGCAGTTCAAAGCACCTTGCCTTCCTCGCCAACCTAAAGGGCAAGACTGTCATGTCCCAGGTTTCTCTGCTCCAGGCTGAATTGCCAATTAAGTCCCCAGAGACATTATGTTTTCCGAGAGCCACTCACAGGAGAGCTAAGTCTCCGTGGCTGAAAACAAGGGCCCCCCATCTGGGCATGCTGAGGGGCCAGCTCCAAAAAAAGGTGCTAGGAAGCCGATGTTTCCTCTTGGGACCTCCCTTCTTCCAGGCATATGAACCCCTAACCAACCACCTCCTTTCTAACCCCCACATGTACACACATAGGCATGCACGCATGCACATACGTGCATGTGCTCATGCATGCATGCACTGCACACACATGCACACACACCTTTCTTCACTGTCCTAGCAGGTGCCATTATCCCATCATGCTTCCTTCCCTACCTGAAACAGTTCACAGCAAGACAATTGTTGAATAAAGAGCTACAAAATAACTTATAATTCCTCAGTGTGCGACCACGTCTGAGTTACACTGAAAGTGTCTATTTGCTCGTCCCTGTCAGTGTCATCGGCCTCGTGGAGGATGCTCCTGAAGGGCCCTGACAGTGCTTTTAATTGGGGAACTCCGTGCCTGGGCGAGTCAACTCACAATTACCCTAACAAAGCAAGCGGGGATCCGTCCTGAAAGGAGCATCTCCAAAATCACGCTAATTAGATTTTACAGGTGGGATGGGATTTTGTGGGGATGCTTTACTTCCCAGGAGTGTGGGTGTGGATCCCCTGAGGACACAGTGGCTCTGGGGATGCGGTGTGAGGGCAGGTGAGCGAGTGCGCAGTGTGCGGGGAGGAGGGAGCAGAAGCCCAGGGGAGGGTTTCCCAGGAGGGCGGGAGGGCTTTCTCTGAGGTGTGAAGATGAGAGCTCCTGGGGTGAAGTCTAGGGAACCACAGTAACAGATCCAAAGGGGACCTCAGAAATGAGCTCTTCTGACCACTCCAAACACAGAGGAGGACCCCCAAGCCCCAGGGGTTAGCACTTGATGAGCATGATGGGTCAACTATATGAGAGGCCAGGACTGGCCTCTGTACCCCCCTAATGCTGGTCCCCCCACAGCACCCAGATGTGCCCGAGTTAACAGTTCTGCCCAAACACATACGTGTGGCAGAAGCCTCCCTCAGTGTGACAGGTGGAAAAGGCAGAGGAGTTGTGTGTCCAACCCCAGGACAAAGAATAGGTATCTCCTTTCTCCTCTGGACAGAGGATCCTGGAGCTCACATCTGTACATTCCCCCAAAAAATCTCTTTCCATAGCCAGCAAAGCTGATGGGAGTGTGACCCATAAGAATGGTAGAAAAGAGAGTCCCTGACCCTGAATTAAAGTTCTCTGTTCATTTGCCTCAGTCCCTTCGACACACCGCCATGGGCACCGTCCAGTCCCCACGAGCCTGGGACCACGTACAAGCCTGTGATAACTCTGGGGACCGATGCGGAGAATTCCTCGTGCAGGTGCTTGATGTCTAGTCAGTCAAACCGGATTGGATCAGCTGGTGAGCAGCAGCTGGCCTTGCGGTAACTTGGATGCATCAATGGTGGCAGCAGTCCCTGGAAGCGGAGAGACCGCCCTCCTACCAGGCTGCAAGGACGGAGACAGAGTGCGGGGCTGAAGCAAGAGTGGGGGGAGTGGCCTCGCTCCAGGAACAACGTCAGGTCAAAGGCGACGCAAGTTAAAATGTCCAGAGCAATTTATAGGGTGCCCATTTGCCCAAGTGTGTTTAGAAGGGCTGCAGGTTGAATTACCAAAACACGGCCAGAGCCTTGGAGAGTCATGTGGCTAAACCAAGTCAAGGCAAGGGTGATGGTGCAGATTTTGGGGAAGTTCAAAAGTCAAGGAATGTTGGGGTTGGGAGGGATTCAGGAGTCATCTCGCCAACCCCTGCACCTCCAAATGTAGAAGCTGTCGGTTAGAGAAAGCAAGTAAATAACAGGTGGGCCAGAGCCCTGGTCTCCTGCCTCCCAGCAGCAGGGAACGGCCTGCACCCCACTCCAGGCCGCTGCGTAAGGAAAGGCTCCCTGGGGTGAGGCGTGTGTGCTTCTGAACTCCTGAGTCATGGGCCCGGGGATGCAGTCTGAGGACACAAACCCGGGTCAAAGCTCAGTGGCCACCTAACCACCCCAGAACGTGAGTCGCTCAACAACAGAATCAGAGCCAGACTTCAGAAGAGAACAGAGAAGCCTGGAAAGGCCCAGATCCCTCTTTCCTCCCAGCCTCCGGGATTGCCCTAACTCGCTGCCACATGCCCTGCTCTTCTGTATAAACAGAGAAAGAGCAGAGAGGACACCGCACCAGCTGCAGCGACAGACCGAGGGAGAAGTCTGAAGTGAGAGGTCCTTAGGAAAAGTCTATTCCACCAGCAGGAGCTGCAAACCCTGTGCGCAAAGCCGGAGTCTGGTGGAGAAGAGGAAAGGCTTCCTCGCACTGGAACCCTCGCCTGCGGAGCCCTTCACTCCCGCATCCCTGTTCCACCTCAAGATGGAGCCCCACGTTTTCCCCAGGGTACAGCCCACAAGGACCAGGTGGGTGGGGGCCATGCTTCCAGGGGGAAGGGGTCCCTAGAACTGCCTTCCTTCGATGCAAACACTGACACCACAGCAGGCAACAAGAGCCCCACGTTGGGGCCAAGCTGCACTTTCCCCCAGAGCACCCAGGCAGGAGCAGATGGGACTCCAAGCCGAGGGGCAGAGGCCCCCAATGGCCCAGTCTGCATGCAAGAGATGAGCAGGTTCCTGGAGACTGCTTGTCAGGGTGCCTCTCCCCTCTGCGATCACAGAATCAACGGGGGCAGACGTGGCCGCTCACTTTTCACGCTTCCATTTATTTCCCCTCCAGCCCTCAAGGGATGCAGCAAAACACAGCAGGAGCGCTGGAGTTGAAACTCCTTGGACATGGGTTCTGATCCCAGATCTGCCACCTGCCAGCTGAGAGGCCCTAGGCAAGGAACCCGAACTCCTTAAGCCTCAGTATCTCCACCTGCACAAGAAGGACAACACCTCCTCTCTCAGGCTCCTTGTGAGGATAAGGGAAATACTGAAACATACGAGTGAGCCTTGGCCCATGGAAGGTGCTCACTGAGGGCTCCCTTTCTTTTCCTTTCCCTTTGGTGACCACTGGAAGGCTTGGCATTGCTCTTGGGAGTCCCTTTCCCAACCTGAGACATACTAAGGAAGGCGGGAGGGAGCACGCCAGGCACCACACTCAACAGTTTATGGTAAGTGGGGAGCTACAGTTCTGCTTTCAACATTAGTAAGGAGAGAAAAGTGATAGAGAAATAGTGCACCAGGAGAGAGAACAGCACTGCGCTTGGGCTGCTCCCTGCTTCTAGCCACATCCCCAGGCTCTGTATGAGCAGGAGGTGGGGGACAGTGAGGCTCCTTCTGGTCACCTCTGTCCCTCCAAGAGGCAGGCTGTGATTAAGCATGTTTGATAATGGATATTTGTTATGGAAATTACCTAATGAGCTACAAGATCGCTATCTAGCACCAAAACAGTATTATCATAAATATTACAAATTAAATTAGGCCACCTTTGCTAAATTAAACAAATAAGAAGGGTAATTAAAATGATAATAAACCCAAGGATTCCAGCCCATTTGGTTCCTCAAGATGTTATTGTTGATTTATGTATTTGCTTTGGACCATGTGGGCTGGAGATGAAAACTGATCCGGTCATCTGTCAATCCGCTGTTTTAATGAAATTCTCCCCTGGAATCTACATGTATAATGCAGGGCACAGGCGTGTAAATGAGAGAAGTTACTCTACAGTTCCACATTTCAAAGTGACTTCGGGCCTTGGTTCTTTTGCGAAATTACACCATTCTCTACTTTTAACATGGGAGTGGAGACGGGTTTCATTCTTGACATTTTTACCTATAGTTTGAAAGAACATTTTCAGTTGGGATTGGTTGGCGTGAGCCAGATGGTTTTCTTTATCATTATTAAAATGTTGAAGCCCTACTTCAGGTAATTTATTACAAAAGAAACTGGTCCCTCTCTACTACTGGGAGACCATCCTTTCTCTTCTTAGTCTTCCACTCAACCAGTATTTTAAATAACCAGTATTTTACTTTCAAACAAAAGCACTTAGTTTCATTTTCACCAGGACAGAAGTGGATGGCCTTGAAAAAATTATTTTTGAACCCACAAACTCTTTTTTTTTTTTTTTTAATATATCTTTATTGATTTCAGAGAGAGGAAAGGAGAGGGAGAGAGAGACAGAAACATCAATGATGAGAGAGTCATTGATCGAGCCCGCAGCCCGGGCATGTGCCCTGACCGGGAATCGAACCTCGATCACCTGGATCTTAGGTCGACGCTCAACCGCTGAGCCACGCCGGCCGGGCTGAACCCACAAACTCTTAAGACGACTCTGCAGAGACTAAGCTCTGTGCTCATCACTCTGGTTCCTCTATCTAAACAGCAGGCAGCTCCCTCTCCCAGGAGCCCTTGCAATTAGGCCGAGGCCATGTGAGTGAGTCCTGGCCAGTGGGATGCTAACGGAGGTGACGTAAAACACTGCCAGGCCTGACCCTCTGCCACGGTGACCTTAGAGGGCATGTGTTCCAGCTGTAGTATCTGCAAGATGAAGACCTGGGCGAAAATCTTTGTTGAGTTAGACACTAATAATTGACTAAGGCAGTCATGCTACAGTATTTCAGATTAAACTAACTACAGAGCTTCTTCATGCTGTGAGTAATAATATACCTGAATATAGCTCTTTGCGTCACTAAGTAGCCTGATCTCTCCAACTCTGATCACACATTTTGGTCAAGGAAGCGATCGCTTTTTGTTTGTTTTTACAAAACCTCATAAAAAACTTGTGCCTCTGGCAGATCACTTGGCAATAAAGAAATAAGCTTTAACCTCATATCATAACAAAATGACAACTGCTGGTTTAGTCCACCATCTTTTACTCTAATCCTCAAAACAACCCAACAGACCTAGTTATTATTACCCCCATTTTACAGATGAGGCTATGGAGGCTGAAGGAAGGTACATAACTGGTCCCAGGCGACATAATTGGGTAAAAAGAGGAACCAGGACGTATTACCCACACCTGTTTGATTTCATGATCTTTTTTTCATAGCTACATTGTGTCTTGATTCTATCATTCAAATAAAGTAAAAAAAATTCACAACATAATGGAAGAAAGGGTCTCCCTTGTGTATCTTCGAGCCACACAAACCTTAGGCCAGAGATAAAGAATGAACCTTGAAGGAGTTCATGCCCAGGCAGACTCGCCAGATTTTTTTTTATTAATAGAGTTTATTTTTCAGAGCCCTTTCAGGTTTACACCTGAAAAGTGACTGGAAGTACAGAGTTTCCACACACACCCCTCTCGCCCATCAATTAATGTCTTATATGAGTGTGGTACATTTGTTATAGTTGGTGAGCCAAATATTGACACATTACTATTAAGTAAAGCCCATAGTTTACATCCAGGTTCATTCTTGGTGTTGTGTAGCTCTGTAGCTCTGTGTTTGAACAAGTGTATAAGACATGTGCCCACCAGGACAGTGCACGCAGCATACAGAAGGGCTCCACCGGACTCAGGGAAGGGGTCATGGAAGGAGTGGAACACGGGTGGACTTTAACAATGGGTGGGGTCTTCAGATGGACCAGGCACCATGAACAAACTCAGGAGGAGGAATGCACAAGGAATTATTCAAGAGATAGTGGGCGGTTCCTTTTGTGGTAAACAGAGGGCTCGTATTTGGGAAGAAAACAAAACATCCAGAGTGAACATTTACTTGGCAATATTATGTGCCAGGCAGCTGGGAGGCATTTCACATCGATTATTTCATTGAATCCACAGGCCCATTTATGATATAGGTGCGTTATTACCACGTTTAATGAAAGGCGTGCAAATTAAAGCTTGGAAGGGTTTTGGAAAATTTCTCCAAAGTGACACAATAGGTATTTGGAGGATCTGGGATACAAACTTCGACAGAATGAGTCCAGAGCCCTTGGACTCTGCTGCCTCCAAAATAAAACCAAAGGAAGACAGCAGATACATTGAAAAAGGTAAATTGGGACCCATTTTCGGTTGACTCGGATGTCAACATAAAACATTGTTTTCTTTCTGCTATAGAGTTTTCAAGATAGCAATATATTAGTATTTTCTGTTGGCAGTTGAAACTAAGAAAGAAAGATAGGCATGGAGCTGTGGGATCTTTTCTACTTCGTAATGGCTTATACAGGCAGCACAGACACACACACACACACACGGGGAGGGGGCTCAGTTTAGGAGGATGACATGAGAAAATAGTATTCGGGGACGTTATCCTGGAGATGACATGTCCCGTAGGTTGAGGAGAGAGGCAGAGAGCTGAAGGAGAATCAGCAGTTGACGGACATCAGTCAGGCGCTGTCCCAGAAGGGTTTGGACACAAGGTGGCAGCTCTGGGAACGGAAATAAAAAGATAGTTCTGGCAGAAAGTGCGAAGGGAGACGTGACCAGTGCTAGGGGTGAGGAAGATGTCTGGAGGCGCTGAGGGTGACTGGGAAAATGAAGGAAATATTTTGAGAAGACCTAGAGGTTAAAGGAGGCGACAGTGTCGGATCGGAGGAAGACACAAGCTTGGATTCCAGCTCGCCAGGGGCCGTCAGGGAAAGGGTCGGGCCTGGAGCTATGGATTTGAGAGTTGACTTCATAACGGAGCTGGGAGGGAAGGTGGGAGAGGGAAGGAGAATGATTGGGCCGTGAATGGAGACGGGAAGACGCCTGTCTCTACAGGGACAGGAGAGGGACTGCCGAGGAGGGAGCAGAATCACTAGGGCAGAGGGGCAGAGCCCGGGATTAACTGGGTTCAGCAGGAAGACTGAGACCAAACTGTCAAATGCTACGCTGCAGGGAGACCAGGGGCAACAGGCACCCAGAGACAACCTTGGAAAACACAGAGGAGAGCTGGGCCGGGCATGGCTCAGCGGTTGAGCACTGACCTAGGATCCAGGAGATCGGGGTTCGAGTCCCGGTCAGGGCACATGCCCGGGTTCCCGGCTGGATCCCCAGTCGGGGGCGTGCAGGAGGCACCCGATCAATGACTCTCATCATTGATGTTTCTCTCTCTCTCCCTCTCCCTTCCTCGCTCTGAAATCAATAAAGACATATTTAAAAAACAAAAAAAAAGAAAGAAAATACAGAGGAGAGAAAGAACAGAGAAGCAGCTGGCCTGGGGGTGGGGAGCAGTGTCTGGGGTGCTCGAAGCCCAGAAGAGGGAGACTTTTCTCAGGCATCAAAGGCCCAAGAGAACAGATTTGCTAAAAGCTGCTGTTCAAGCACCAGGGGAAATAGCGACAGCGTCAGTGCTCAAGTGGACTGACTGTGAGAAGGGCTCTTTCAAACCAAGGGGAGCCGGCGACTCAGGAGCAGCGAGAAGAGGCTGCCTCCTGAGTGTTACCCGGAAAACGCTGGCGTGGGTACAGGGGCTACGTCTGGAGAGAAGAGAGGGGCAAGGTGGCGAGAGAGACTGAGTCGCCACTGGATTGTGCGCCTTGAATTTTACACTAGTACAGTTATCACCTGTTTTAACGAGTTAAGTATTATAAATAATCAAAGATGGCAAGAAATGCTGGTTAGGACCAAGAGCCAGAGCTGAAAAGAGCCGGCGGACAGCAGGGCACGCAGACGAGGGCCACCACCATCACCACAGCTGTCATTGTCACGTACAAATCCGCGTCAGGCTGGAGCCGGGGACACCCCAGCTCTGTGTGGAAGAGCAGCTTCTCCTCTGGGCAGGGCATGCGCGTCAGCTTAGCGCTGAGGCCGGCTCCCCTTTACTGTCCTTGACAAGAAAAAGCAATTTGAGGCAAAGATGAGGCTCCTCCCCCACCTTCTCCTCTGTCTCTTGGTCTTTTTTCCCCTCCTGTGTTCTTTGAGGTCTTTGCATCACTGTGCAGTGGATTCAACAATGTTTCAGATGCTGATTTTACTTTTCATTGGACAGAAACGGTAGTTGTAACATTAGTCCAAGGAGAGCACGATTAGGAAGGCGAGTCCGCCCTGGAGAACCGGCCAACAGTACCTTTCAGAAACAGATGGCAATGATTTGGGGGTCATCCGTTGTGTGTTATGGCTCACCCCCATCAGCACTGCTAACCACGAGGCGAGGTGGAGCCCATAAAACCTTTAAAGCAAATGCAGAACCCCCGGCCGTCGCCCAAAGCCTAGCTTTCCCCCCCGTGGACTGAATTTGGGCCGAGATCACCGTGTGTGCTCGGGGGGGGGGGGGGGGGGGGGTGGAGAGGGAGCACTCGCGACAGGGGATCAGAACCCAGGGACATTTTGCTCTGAGACTCATTTTGTTATCTCTCTCACCACCCCCCTACACACACACACACACACACACACACACTGCAAGAGTGGAGAAACCCAGGTGAGTCCCGGTCAAGACTGTATTATAGCACCTCTGGGCCCTAGACCCACACGGAGGGAGTCCCTTTGCCTGGTAACGACGCGATGCTATTCTTTGCTCCTTTGGACATTTTAGGTCTCTGGAGACTTTTGAGTTTCAGAGTCAAGTCCATAAAACAGGAGAAAAATGCCAGAGACAGAAAAGACAACCGTGCTTCAGTTTCTGCCAGGAGCTCAGAGCCGGGCACCAGGAGCTGAATTGGGGACAGCATCTAACGCATTGGCCATATTTTCAGATCTCATCCTGGCAGCCTCACAGGACAAGGCAAGCGAGCTGGCCTCAGGCCTGGGCAGCCTGGGCCAGAGGAAAGGAGAGGACCGCAGGCTGAGGCCGGCTGCCCTTCGCTGTCCTTCAGGGGCACCAAGACCGGACTCCGGGTCCAGTACATGGCTGTGGTCAGGCAAAGATGCTGTGCATTCCGAGTGAGAAGGAGATCTGATTTGTGGGCCAGAAATTTCAGAACTTGAGGGACCACAGGTTTGTGGAAACAGTCGCGCAGCCAGTCCTGGACCTTGCAGGATGTTTGTTCATCCTCTGCGTAAAATGCACTTTCACTCCCCATATTTGCTTTTGACCTCGTGGGTTTTGGAAGAGTTCCTGGCAGCGGGGACCAGTGTCTGCGTGCCAATTACCTTCAGAAGCGAGCTCAGAAGCCAAGAAGGAGCCTTCGTCTTGATGATTATGCCTTTTTTGGGTATAATTAGGACACTGGATTTGGACTTGAAGAGTTGGATGTGGGACAATATGCTTCTTGTGATGACTCCAACAACTGGAGGGAAACCAAGTACCTTTCCTGACCCCAGGCAGTAACATGGGGATATGGGATGTTTTCCACAGCTTCTGGCATAAGGACATCAGAGAAAGAGATTTATTAGTATGAATGTTTAAGACTCTGACATCCAGACAGGATTGTGCACTCAGCAAGCTCTGGCCCACCATGAAAGTAGACTGAAGGGGGAAGAGGGTCAGAGAGGATGATTTCTCCCCCTCCCAGGAGCCTGCAAAGCCTCCCAATGCTCACCTCCTCTGGGTGAACCTGGGCACTGAGAGTTCCAGACTCCAAGACGGCCCATGTGCCTGGCGCAGGGAAAAGGAGCTGCACTAGGAGCACCGGGGTTTGGGCTTTAACTGTCCTGCTAAACACTGTCACCCATTCTCTCCAGAGGATTGCTCCCCTCTCTGCAAAGGGAAAAAATTAAAGACTCTTTTTCCAGCAAAAGGGCCATAAAGGTGCTTGTGCTACTAAGGCAAACATCCCTCCTGCCAGCAACACATGAGCCACATCAGGGTTAGCAGGATCCAGGTGTAGACCCAAGACAGCCAAAGGCAATCCAGGAGGATAGGAAGCATCTGGAAGGTCCATGCCTTCCGCCAAGGCTCCGAAGATGGGGTTATCCTGTCTGGTGACAGGCAGAAGCACTACAGCCAGGAGCCACAAGGACCTGGTGCTGAACTGTCACCACAGCAGCACTGGGAAGAGTGAGACAAGGCTTCAGGGACTGCGGGCAGAGGAACAGGTTGGGGAGAAGCCTGGAACACCAGCCCAGGAGTGGGGTAAAAACTCAGGGCTTGCACGGATTAGGAGCAGAGGCCAGTTCCCGGGGCCAGAGCACGGAGTCAGCGTGGGAGCAGAAAGGGTGACTTGATGCTGAGTTGGGTTGGGGAACTATTGGCATGGGACCAAGATTATAACTTAGCCAAATACATCACCATGGTGAACGTAGGGCATCATTCTACTGTTCAACACCCTGCTATGTTCTGGGGATACAGATAAATAAGACCATCCCCTGTGCTCCCCCACCCCCACCGAGGAACTCATAGCAAGGTAGGGGAAGACGGCCCTGCAAACTAGCAATTTTAACGAAGTAGCTGGGTGTGGAGCATCTTCAGAGTTGGAGCACTGGGACTTAGGAGAGAAGCAGGGAGAGGGGAGGCTCTCCAGGTGAGCCAGGACCACATCAGGGGGCGTCTGTATAGCAGGTCTCATTCTGGGCCTGACTTACAGGTGGTGTGCGGCCAGTAAGAGGCAACCGGCATGAATTCAGGTTCTTGGGTCATAAGCAACAGAACCCAGCTCTCGCGTACTTAAGCAAGAACACCCACCTAGTGCAGGGTGAAGTGACCCACCCTGCTGGAAGCACAACCAGCAGTCTCTGAAAGAGACTGAGACCAGGGCTGCTTTGTAAAACCAGGGCTGCTCTGTGACTCCAGAGCTGTAGGGAGCTACCAACAGGACTCATCAACTGTACCCCTCCCCTGGCAAGTCATATCCCAGCAGAAAGTCTGACACTGGGCTGGGACCACAGGCCCGCCCCTTGGTTGGCAGGCCCACCAAGACCAAGCAATGTGGGTGGTACTGTCCCCAAAGGAAATCAGGGTTCTAGAGCCAAAAGAAGGGGACTGGCTCCCGTGTGGCCAAACATTAAAATTAATTGATAACGTGCCTCAAGTGTTTAAGCTGGGGGGTGACATAAACACATCTATGGTTCAGAACAGGGGGTCATCCAACTTTTCCTCTGAGGGCCTGATAGTAAACACTTTCAGCCTTGTGGTCCATATGGTTGCATCTACTCAAGTCCACTGTTGAGCACACAGCAGACAGGACAGCTACACACAAAGGGGTGTGGCTGTGTCCCAAGAAGACTGTATTTAGAAAAAGAGGCCAAGGATGGATTGGCACTCTGGACCATGCTAACCCCTGATTTACAGCCATATTAGGGTAGAAGAGAGGTGCAGGAGGGGGAAGCAAACAAGCAAAAGAACAAATAAGAAAATCGTCCTCTCTGTAGAAAGTGTGTCCTATGGCTTTTCTAGCTAAGTGCAGCCTGTTGGAAATTTTTTCTCTTTCTTTTTGGTATAAAACTACCTCTAGGTAAAGAGTCCCTTTACAAACTTTATGTTCCTGGCCATTAAGTTCTGTTTCCTCTTGCATTTAACTTGTTTCTTTGTTGCTTGTTTCCGCAGGGAGTTCTATTTGTTTAGTATCTTTTGTAGGTTTTTCATCCTGCAAAAGTAACAGCAATTCCCCTCAGCAGGATGCCAACAGTGTGCCGACTTTTCCCCTTTTGATTGTACTGGAACCGTGGGTTTCTCAGTGTGCTACACCTGTATTCATTTGAGTCAATTTTTAAAAATATAACAGCAACCACATCTGTGCCTTCTGGGCTGCCTTCTCGCTCAGGGCTGGCAACCCTCAGAGCCATCCTCCGCGTGGCATTTCGGTCATCACGGCTCCGCCAAGGAGAGGGCCGGGGACTTGGAGCCAGCGCTGCAGCCGTGGCGAGGCAAAAACCGAGCCCTCTTTTGTAATCACCTCTTCGGTATGAGGCAATATGCTGTGAATTAGTGTGTTCCAGGCCTGGAGTGGCAACATATGGTGTATCTCTGCTCATTCGACATTAAATCCTGACATTTTGCAGCTGTCAAGATAAAGCTGTTTATATGAGTAACATTGTAGTTTGTTTATAGGGAAATAATGTGTAGCAAGTTATGATTAATCAAGGTGTCTAAAATCTGCTGGAGGCTTCTAAATAGATTTGTTTTCACTGCCTCGCTTTTTGTCTCTAAACCAGGGCTTTAGTCGCCCCCCACCCCATTTGTCCTCGCCTGCTTTTTGGTCCTGTCCCCTGAGAGGTGGGGAGAGAGTGAAGCCAGGCCACAGAGAGGGGCAGTTGCAGAGACAGCAAAAGTCAGGATATTGCATGGGGCTAGGTGACAGGAGGAAGTCGCCTCAACTCTCCTAAACCCCAGAAAGCCCTTCAGAGAGCCACTGGCTCCTTCATTCCTGTATTTCTGCGTTGGGAACCCAAATCTCCAATTGGATTGTCAGCCTGAAGAGCTGTGAGTGGGTGACTGAGCCTCCAGGGGGACACACAGTATTTTTAGCTTTAGTTTTCAGGGTCCACGAGGTCATGGGGCCTTGAGGCAGTGCAAACTTGAGGGGTCTCGACTTCTAGAGGTTATCTGAATTCCTCCTATGTCTGTGGTTCTGGGTTCAAATTTCCTTTGGGGAGAATGATTGATTAGAACCCAAAGCTCCTGAAAGTAAGAAAGAGCCTATGTGCCATCTCAGTTCCTCTTATGTCTGTGGTTCTGGGTTCAAATTTCCTTTGGGGAAGATAATTGATTAAAACCCAAAGCTCCTGAAAGCAAGAAAGAACTGTATGTGCCATCTCATTGAGCTTTCCTCTCAATGCAGGAATCCTTCCATATTGCTACAGCTGGTCCCAGGAGGAGCAAAGCAACTTAGATGACTGTGGGGAGAGTCGAATGGTGAGAGGAAAGCTGCCTTCAGATCCTGAGCTGTATCCATTCTAGTTTCACCCTCCAGAGCAACTTGGAGCTGGCTGATGGCTTTTCCACATGAAAATACTTCAGATCTTGGTCAACAGCCATCCCTTCTGCAGGCCAAGCCTCAGGGCTCCGGAGCAGTCCCTGTAGCGCCAGACCCTCCACTCTGGCCACTCTCCCCCAGAGTTTCCTGGTTTGTCTTTATTTATCTAGAAATATGGGCTCCAGAGTGGACCCACCTCATGTCCAAGCTGGCTGGAAGCACCAACTGAGCTCTTCCCCTTTCCGCTCTGTTCCAAGGCTCCCCATGGGGCTGTGGTCTGCTCTGCTGATACTATGGGTTTCAGAAGACTGATCAACATCATAATCCACCCTGACATTTCTATAGCTCTCCTTAACAGTGCAAAGGACTTTCTCTTTGTTCAGGTACAGATATCTTCCCCAAACAGCATCACGACATCAGAGTACCTTTTAGGTGCCTTTGAGCCAAAATGTGCGGATCTAGGTCTGTGTGCGTGGATGCATGCTTGGGTACACACGTGCTCATGTGTCCTTCTGTGCTAGACATGCAGCAATCCTGGCCCCAGGGCTGGCCAGGTGGAAAGGTGGCAGCCAGCCCCCACCAAAGGGGCACACAGCAAATCTAGGACACCACGGAGGTGGCTTCATCTCCGGTCTGGAAGATGCATAAGCAGACAGGCGGTGTCCCAGCCCTGCCCGAGGTGCAGCATCGAGGACCAGCTGCCTCTTTGGCTGTGGAGGCAGAACCAGCAGCAGCAGTAAAAAGAGGAAGCCAGTTGCGGCAGCATCTCAGCCATGCCGTTCCCAGGCATGCAGAAGGCAGCTGGCAGGAAGGCAGGCGGGAGGGTAGGAATCTGCTGCCCGGGAGAACAGGGCGATTCCACAGCTGTGGGAGAGACATCGAGCCATCACCCAACTCCCTTGCAGCAAATAGCCCACCCCCTAATCGCTCGCGCCTTACATGTGCCTCTAGAGGTGTACACTGTGAATGCTTATAGCAAAGAGTAGGTGGCCCAGGCTGGGCTCTTCGGAGATGCCCCGTTCAGAATGGAGGGAGGAAATGAAGCCACTGGAGGAGCCTGGCGGGGCGGGGCCAAGGGGCAGAGGAACACGTGAGTTAGCCGACCTTGCAGGGCCCAGGGCCTGAGCTTGGGTTGGCAGGAACCGAAAGGAGCATCCCCGAGCCCTCCCTCCTGGAGTTTGGAGAGTCCCCTAGCCCACTCGGAGGTTATTTTGTTTCCTTGACCGGAAAGCTCTGAGCCCCCCTCCAATCTTGCCACGTGGCAGAGAGAGAAGCACCAGGCCCCCGTTTCTTGCTGCAGAGGCCACACACCCTCCCACCTTCCCGTTCCTGCAGATACAGCAGAGCAGGCCTCTTGTCGGAAATTAATATCGCACGGGACAGTTAATCAAAGCCAAGCCACCCCCACCCGTGAGCGAGCGGTGCCGGGAGCGGAGCTGACAGCCCGGCAGATGAAGGAGTGGAGGCTGTCCCTCCCGGAGCAGTCACCTGCCGCCCGGTGGGGGCGGGGTACTGCAGAGGAAGCACAAAGCCAATTTCTTCCCATAAAAAATGATAGGAGGTGAAAAACCGTTTACTGCGCATTAGGATCCATGGTTGGACCATTTGTATGTTTTACTGGGATGGTTATGTCACTAAATGAAGCCTGAAAAATCCATCACCGGCAGAGAGCCTGCCAGTGGCCCCATCAGGGGAGGGGAGTTGGGGGAGTGGAGTGTCGGAGCAGGGGAGGAGGGAAGGGGAGGGATAGATGTTGGGGGGGACACATGTCCCTGTCCCCAGGTGATTCAGGTTCACAGCGAAGGGCCTGGTGAATCCCCCCTCGGCTCTGCGGTCACTCGGCTTCCTATATAGAAAGCACAGAGGTTCCCTCTACCTTGGCCCTTCTTGGCTGGCTCCAGGGATGCACTCATCCAGCACCCCCAATTCAACAAGGAACTTCTAATCGCATGCCTGTGTGCTGGCCACCAGGCTGGGGACCCCGAGGTGATAACAGCCCCGTCATCCCCATCACCCATCAGGACTTTCCCCTCTATCCTAGGAGCCTGGCCCGAGCCACACTCGTGGTAAAAGAGGTGACAAAGAAGCACCTTGAACACTGAGGAGCAGGCATCCAGGCGCTGGAGGGAGTGGGACACTGCGGGAGAGAAGTCCGGGCGTGTCGTCTGAATGCATGGCATTAGTCAGGAGCCCCTTTATGAATGCCACCTGAAATGCCAGTTCTAACTTTCATTGCTCTCCCGACCTCCTTGCCTCTGAGCACAGCGTCTGGCTTTAGTGAACTCAGCAGCCCCATGCGGCGCGACTCCAGGAACGGGGTGCCTTTCTGACCTCCCCATCACACCACTAACTCTCTGCATGTCCGGCCCTCAGATCCTGGAGCCTGGAGGTCCAAGGGAATGTGTCACCTGAGCCCTTTCTTTGTTCCCTAGGGGAAGAAACTGAGGCTGGTATTAGAACCCTGCTTCCTCATGCCAAGCGGCTGCTCTAGTGCCAAGTTTGACAAGCGCAGGGAGCCCTGAGTCACCAACAGCCATCCTCCCTGACCACAAGGTGTGTAACCCTCCACAGCTCAGTCACAAGCAGCCAGGACACTGCCCAGGACGCAGAGTTCCCATCACAGCCTCCTGCCCCACTGCCTCACTTCCCCTTTGCGTGTCACATAGGCCCCTGGCACCACCAAATTGAGGAGTAAGGACACCAACCGTGGGGGCTGGACAAGCGACGCCCAGTGCCTGAAGGAGAGGGGCGGGAATGTCACCAGAGGCCGGAGCGGTAAATGGGCTGCCAAGGTCTCTGCCTGGATTCCCAAAACCACAGAACAGCCAAGAGGTGGATCCAGGACAAGACGAATGGACGGTCGGTGAAGGTCCTTGACCACAACTGGAAACAACGTGCGGCAGCCAAGAGCACTGGCACCATGCTGAGTTTCGTTACAAGTTCATTTGGGGATAAATCAGACGCATATACACAGCATCCACCCAGCTCTCCAATGCACCCTCCCAGGTGAAGGAAATGGGTGCCAGGAGGAAAAAATCCCACATGTCCCGCAGCAAAGAGATCTGTGTCCAGTGCTGACGGGCAGTTTCCCTGGTGGAGTGACAGGGAGGCAAGAATCTCCCAAGGACCGGAGTCCACGAGTAGATGGACCACAGCCAGGAGCAGGCCGGGGTGGCAGGCAGACGCGCAACCTGGCTGCAGGCGCCCTGAGTTTTAATTCCTGCTCCGCCGCTTACTTGCTCAGTTTCACCCACCTCTCTGCCTCGGTTTTCCCCTCTGTAAAGTGGGGAGAATAGGGGCACTCACCTTATAGGGCTGCCTAAGGGTTGAACAGATGATTCCTTGCAGGCATTTAGAACAGCGCCTGGCGCGTGGTAAGTGCTATAGAAATGCTCAGTGAATAGATGATCTGATGTAAACCTAGAAACAAAAGGCGGAAATGTTCCTCCATCAAGAATTTCTCTGCAGGTAAAATTGGGGGCGAGGGAGGGGACACCCCAACACACGAAGTGACTGACACATATGTCATCCCCCTCGATCCTTGTCATGTGTGTGCAGGCATAATCTGCGACCTCAGAATGCTGCCTATGAAACAAGGTTCTCCATCAGGCATCTTATTTTCTTATTCGATTTCAAGATAAAATTAGGGTTGTGTCCCTGAGGGAGGAAATATGCCCCCCAATACAAGAAACTACCGAGAGAAAGCCTGTTAGAATTACATATTTTAAGAGACATCAATATTTTTCTGACAGAGTATTAGTAACAATAAATAAATTGCCAAATAGTGCTGCAAACTAGCAGCACCGCTTGGTATTTGAATGACAGTTAATGTCTCATGGGAAACAGCAGTGACAGCTGAACATGTCACCAATGACATGGCCTCGATTGCACAGTGGAGAGGGGAGGGGAGAGGCTTGAAAGCTGGGACTGATGACAGTCAGGGCAGGGGAGATCCAGGCTGTAAAGGTGGGCCACCCACTGTGGGGGTGGCCTGAAGCCCTGTGTCCAGGTGGGGGCAGAGGAGCAGGCCCAGGGCTGGGGTTATGGGGACCTATCCAGGCCTCCTCAGCCTGGTGCCACTGAGCCAGAGGTTGACCTGAGCGGGGAGGCAGGACATTATGATAACACTTCTGGGTGCTGATGGTCTTTGCATCAGGTGGACATTCAGGCCACTCAGTGGGGCTGATGAGGGGGAATCCCAGAGACCAGCGAGCCCAGGGAAAGGAACCAGCCTAGGGGGTCAGGAGGCTGGGCTCAGGGGTAGAGCCAACCCCTCCTGTGGGGAGAGGGGAGAGAGTCTGGGCACAAGAGACTCAAACAGAAGACCATACACTGGGGCTAGGGTAAGGAAGCTGGCATTCTCTGGGGGACTGCATCCAGCCCAGGGATACCAAGGGTGGGAGAGCAGGATGATCCAAACCCTTCCAGGCAGTTGGGTAAGGACAGGATGAACAGGGCTGGATGGCTGGGGACAGAGGCTGTCAGATGCAGTGAGGGAACCCCTGAGTCCTGGGGCTTCTGTCATGTTGGTCGTGGGCTGATATGGGGCCACTCTCACAGCTTACAGCCTGTCCCTGGTGATGCCCTGGAGGCAGCTGTGTTTTAGCAATGAGTAGGCCATCCTGCGGGTGCAGGAGTCCAACTGAAGACACTCCTGACGCTGCGGGGAGGAAATAAACCCTGGGACCTGATACGGGCCACAGGCCAGGGTGGCTGTACCAACCCATGCACAGGGCACCTCGAGGGGCTTGTCTGTATCACACGGACTGAGCCAGAAGGTGCGAGTAATCAGCTCACCCCCGGTCCCCAAACCCCACTTACATAAATTGTTTTAAAATGTTCTGTGGAAACAAAACTGTTAGTGGACTTTTGGTTGGGGAGGGAGGGGTGACAGACGTTGATTACAGAGTGCAGGGGACTTTCATCTGGTATATATTTCTTTCAGGTTTTAATTTCTTACAAAAATCATCACTATTATAATAAAATATAATAAATAAAACATAATATATAACATATTATATAATGTTTATCCCACTTTGCAGAAACGGCTGGGATAGACAGCCAGTATAGGTGGAAGTCACAATAGGGCCACATAATAATATATATTATTTTATTATATGATATATAATATACAGTATATAGTCCATATAATAAAATATATAATAAAATAAAAACTTTTATAAAAAAGATAAATTAAAACAGAATGTGTTATGGGAAGACAGGACTTTTTGAAGTAAATTCTGGAAAGGGTTCATGAGGGTCAGCTTATAAGCGTTCTGTTGACTTCTCGCTGTTGGAATAGTTGTGTCGGGAAACAAGGGAATTCTTAACAGAGGTTGCAGTAGGAACGCACTCTCCCCGTCCCTGTCTTTCTGCCTCAGCCCAGGAAAGTAGGCACTCATGCCCTTGCTGAGCTGCTGTGAGGAAGCCTCCACCCTCTTCTACTCTGCCCTGGAGTGAGGCCCTCCCACCCTGAAAGAAAAGCTATTTATGATTGGATCGGCAGGCTTCAAACCGCCAGGAGCTGCTCGGCTCAGCCAGCAGCGCCCAGGTATTAAAGACTTTGCACAGCTGGCCCTCTCTGAGTTCTTTCTTTGTAGTATCTTTTCTCTGGCACATCCATCTCTCCCCCAGAGCAACTCAGGGTCTCGAGCTGGGTATTTGGAAGCAGGGTCCTGGGGCCCAATTTTTTCCCCCCTAACCAAACTTCACCAGTGATAAAGCTGGGGTTTTTTTAATCTTTATCTGACTTCTGATCTATTTCTGAAAGGATTCAGAAATCACGTGGGAGAATTAAATGTCATATTTCTAGTCCCTCAAAGCAAAAAAAATATCATTAAAGCAGGTTGGCAAAGAAAGCTTCTGATTGGAGGAAATGGGTCATAAGGAATTATCACAAATAACAACATCAACACAGTGACAGCTAACAATTATTATTGAGCACTTACCAGAAGCCAGACACTGTGCTAAATACTTTACATAAGGTTTTTGTTTTTTTATTTTATTATTTGATTCTCACCACAACTTTCCAAATGAGGAAACTGAGACTCAGAGAGAGAGCTGGTGATGGCAGAGCCAGGACTCACACCGAGGCTGACTTTGCAGGCCACGCTCTTAAGCGCCACTCACTGTAGAGGGCGACTTCACTCTGGTCCTCCTGCCTCCTGAGAGGTCAGCAGGTCCGCCTCCCAGGGGCGGCTGGGGTAGGTGGCCCGAACAGGTGGGAGTCACAATAGGGCAGTGCTCGGATCAGCAGCAGAAGGTGCAGAGGAACATGGCAAGATAAACAGGACCAGAGCATGTGTCTCACTGGCCGAGTGACTGGGAGGGAGGTCCAAGGCTGTCTGTGGAACAGGCCACGGTTCCCAAGAGAATCCCCACAGAGATAGCTCCCTGAGAAGGAAGTTTGCAGAAATTGCTCAGGGAATCCTTCCAGCTTGAAGCTTAGGCTCTTCCTATTGGCTTCCCATCCCCTACAACAAGGTTATTAAAATACCCTTGTGTCATTTTTGAAGACTCGGTCAGAAAATCATGGACATTCAAGCTACACTGAAGCTTAATTATTCAACTTTCCAGTTTGGGGGATGAGTGAACTGTCCCCCAAGGAAGATGAATGAATTGTCGAGGTCACAAAACAAAAAGGGACCCCAGGAGCTCTGACTCCCCTTCCAGGGCTCTTTCTTTGACACCGTGATGAGGCGTGGGGTTCTACACACATCTACGGAACATCCACCTTGGGTTAGGTGTGGTGATAAACCTGAACATGTGAGCACCCAGCCTTGATTTCCAGCCTCAGCTGCAGACTTCTAGTTGGTTCATGAGATTACAGCCATGTTGTAGGATGGCCTGAGTGTTTGCTTGGCTTGTAGGCCTGGCAAACACACCTCTGAAACCTTACAGGTTACAAACAGATGACAGCAAATGTGACAGAGGAATACAGGATTGATTTTCTATGTCGAGAGCTACTCCTAATTTAGACACTCTGTAATTGCCAATATCTTGAGAGACATCTATTTTAGCAGCTCAGGGCATGATCTTACCTCGCTCTCTCCCTCCTCTACCCTAACACATAGCCCTTAGACTTGCAAAGGGGTCTTTCCAAGGTCACAGAGCAAGCCAAGGGCAAGACGTATTGAGAACACCGTGTCCCAACTTCCCTGGTCTCCAGCACTGGGCCCCTCTCATGTTACCTTACCCTGCATAGATTTCTGTCAATCAGAAGAGAAAAGGTCACTCAATCAGGAACTTCATAAGTCACTGGAATAAGAAAAACATCTGGGTCTCATCCCTGGGGAGGCCAATGCAGGCAGACAGAGGTGCCAAAAGAACAGAGGTGTGAGGGGGCATCCCCAGGCCAGGTGGTACTGACTTAACAAAGGCTCTATTCACAGCCAAGAGAAGACCCAAACTCTGCTCCTCCCTCATCCAAGCCTCCCTGCTGTTCTTTTAATAGAAGCATTTCCCCTGCCTTCCTCCCCTCCCTCCAAAAAAACTCACAAATATGTTGTGTGAAATATCAGAACTAATTAGACCAAATGGTGTGCGTATCTGTCACTGGTTTTTCTGGGGGGAGAGCAGCCTGTGTCGTGGAGGGAAATTTTGTTAACTAATTAAGGACTTTTTTTTTAGGGGAGACCGTCACGTTCCTGTGGGAAAGAGGGATGGGAGGGTTGGAGGGGCGGATTAAGGAAAACTCAGAATACAGTTAAAAGGGGCAGTGACAGCAAGGTGACCCAGAAGGTGGTGTGGGAGAGGAGGGACAGGACTGAGCAGCCCTGTGGGCAGCCAACTCCATACTTCTTACAGTCAAAAGAGGACACCGCGCACAAGTATAAGCGCACTTGCCACACCAGCAAACCGAAACAAAGAAGGAGAAACGAAAAGAAGGCAGGAAGGAGGAGGCAGTTTGCCCGAAGCTGGTACTTGGCAGTTGTTCATGCTACTTTCGCAACCAGGAGCAGAGACCAGGTCTTATTTTCATCAACGTTCTCCAACTCGCAACACAAAACGTGGTGTTGGTAGTTACTCCAAAACTGTTCTGAAGAGAAAGAACCTGAGGATGCTGAGTCTGAAGGAGGGAAGGCTTAGGAGGAACTTTCAGCCGCCTTGGTAAATGCAAAATGCTGTGGTGTGGGAAAGGGAAGGGAGTAGCTCCAGGTGATCAGACTAGGACTAATCGGTAGAGGTGTCAGGAGCAGGGCTTTGATCCAAAATAATCTAATAATTTAATGATTAGAGCTGTTCACGAAATGAAGCGCCTGAGGCCAGGCTGTGGGACATCAGTCAGAGGCGTTTACAAGGGACTCCTGCGATGGGCCGCTGCCTTTGAGGTCCTGCCCGCTGAGACTGCAGGAGCTGTAGGCTCGAGTGTGTGGGGCTGTGTTTCAGTTACACACGGATGAAGCCTGTTCTCCCCGAGGAAGTAATAGGACAGGTCCTGGGAAAGGCTTTGAAACCCTCTCAATTTGGAAGTCTTTAAAAATGGGACGAGGGCAGGCAGGAATCGTTCTGGAAAGATCTGGCTGTTGCGTGGCCCAGGCACGAGGCGGGAGTGCAGGTGTGCAGGCCTGAGGCGGGGGTACAGATGTGCAGGCACTAAGTGGGGTATGGGTGTGCAGGCACTAAGTGGGGTACGGGTGTGCAGGCACTAAGTGGGGTACAGATGTGCAGGTATGAGGTGGGGGTGCAGGTATGAGGTGGGGGTACAGGTGTGCAGGGACTTGGTTCTGAGAGTCCTTCCTTTGTCTCGCCTCCCCTGCAGCACCCACAGTTACAAGGAAAGGCGCACTTGGGGAAACTGAGGAACTGAAAGACACACTGGCTCAGTTGGCGCTCAGACCCCCAATCGCTCTAATAGTCACCCACGGCCTTCGGTTGGTCAGGGTCACCCCACGTGGCTGTCCGGGCCTGTGGCCTCCTGCCCGAGCACCACTTCTGACCATTCCTCCACTGCACGGCGTGAGGACAGCCACTGCTGGCGGGGCGGGCAGGGGGCGGCCAGGCACAGCGCGCAAAAGGTGGGCCCTACCCAAGATCGTCCGCATTCAAACTCTGGCTCTGCCCCTCACTAGAGCCAGGGACAAGTGACGTGGCCTTTCTGACCCCCGCTTGCCCTGAACAGGAGATGATGCGGTGACTTAGCTCACGGGATTGTGGTGAGCATGACATATGAGCCCATGTGGCAGAAGAATGCTAGGGACGGAACGAGGCGCTCAGCGAGCTGGCTGTGAGCTGCGTGGTCCGGGAGGTCACTTGGCACGCTGCCCTCCAAGCTGACACCAGTGCCCTTAGAGGGGACGAAACAAAGAGGCCCCAGTGGTCTTAAATTCCATGAAGGCCTCTCTCGAGTGACTGAGACATGGTGTGTAAGGGATTCAAACAGACCCTATTTCGGAGGAAAAAGAAACAGATCAGGGAGTGGTGGGAGACCAGGGCAAAGTGCTCCCTGGGGACTGGGGGCTTGATTGTCTGCAACCACGTATTTCACTGTTGTCCTTGCCCTAGAGGTCACAGGGCCCTTCCTCTGGGGGCTGCCAGGGAGGTCTCCCCCAGCCGCCAGTCTGCTCCTCGCCCCATGCAGTCATCCCCTGGGGCTTTTCCCCAGCAACTCTCCTCCTAAGCACCAACAAGAATGACTTTTCAACTCACACAGTGGATGGGGGCAGGGGGAGGAAACAGGCAGCTTCCACTTGCTCAGAGTCGCAGCATGAGTGTGCGCTGGGCCTGGGGCCAGACCCCCACTCGCCCTCTGCTGTAGGTCCCCAGCCCCGGCTCCTCTCTGCCTGCCTGTCTGCTCCCCTCTCCCCAGCCAGCGTTCTTCTGCTGGACTAATAACGCTGCCCCTGTTCTTTGGCTGTGCTTCCTTTAATATACACATAGATTACAGCTACATTAAAGGAGCCCAAAAATACCAAAGCAGAACTAAAGCAATTATTATAATGCAGCCCTAACAGCAGCTGTAATGAGACAGAATTAAAAATGAGCCAGCATAATCACAATTCACTGTTCCCAACGACCTTCCAGAACTGCTTGCATTTGGAAAGCTACATCCAGTCCTGAACTGTCAGATGGAAGGGAAAATTCAATTGTGCCTCCCAGCGTGGCCTGGTCCCTGGCTACCAGGAGATCTGGCTCTTCTGTGTGAAAACATCTGTCCCCTGGCTGATGCTATAAGGCATTATCCGTTTGTTTAGTGGGGGGCAGAGGGAAGGGGCGTGGGAGCTGGGTGCTCCTTCAATGGCACACAAAGCCAGCTTATTTCTCCCCCCTCCATTTGTCACTGGGACTGCCTGTCCCACACTGGAGCAAATTCAAGTCTGAGCAGTATGCTGCCTGGCTCACGGCATGTGCCACATGTTGAAGACAATGACACTTCACATTATTCCAGTTGACCTCACAAAAACCCTGAGAGGCAGGTTCCATTATGTGCCCATTCTACCACCGAGGAAACAGAAACTTAGAGGAGTCGGGTGACCCCTCACAGCCACACCTGCTGGGCGCTGAAGCTACGATGCAAGTCCTTGTCTTCAGACTCTGGAGCGTGAATTCCCATCCTGACTTTATGGGCCTGGTGACCTTGTAGAAACAAAGGGGAAATCTGCTGGGATTGGTCTTACCTTACTTCTTTTTTGATGCACTGGACCAAAGAGGGTGGGGGACTGTTGATGGTGAAGTGATGGGAGGAGATAGAAGGCACACCCAGCAGGAGCGGCTACCTCAGGAGGCCATCCGGACTACTGAGTCACGGGCATCCAGGTGCAGGAGCCTTTACTCATCCCCCCTCCCCCAGTTCTGTACAGAAGATCAGAAATAAGAAGGCAAAGGGCCAGGAGATAAAGGAGCGGCCGAGGGGCTGGGAAGATGCAGAGAAGGAATGGGCTCCTCTCCTCTATCTAGGATGCTCAGGAGAAAACACAAAAACTCAGTGATTTTGCCAACCCTGCTTCCAACCCCAAACTGGGCTTTCTGCAGCCACACCTAAAGGCAATCCGACCCCTTATTCCTGAGCATTGTCAATTTACTCAAGAGACAGAGATGGGGAAGCTATTGTGTTTGGTTTTCACAGAATTGCCTTAGCATCTTATGGGGATGGTTTCGATCTTGTCACATTGGACCAGGAGCACATACAGGCAGGAGAAGTGACCATGAGGAGCCAGTGTCTTGTCTTCCAGATGAGTCAGGCTATGTTCAGGGGACAGATGGCCTTTTTTCTTTCCCCTAGTTCCAGGCAGTTAGAGCCCTCCAGCCCTGCTGTGGGGAAAGATGTCCTAAGGATTCCTGTGCCAGAGCCCAACAGCCTTGAATGCAACCTCTGGGTGTTCAGAATGACTCCCCAGCCAGCCTGCGCTTCTGGGGACGGTCTTAAGCCCCAAGCTGCAACCTCTTCATGGCCAGTTCACACTCCCACTGCAACTGACTTGGGGAACTGTGATTTCCCACCTTAGATAAGCCAAGGTAGCAAAGCAATTAATGGTTTCACAGTTGAATGTGGGTTCATTGCAGTTCCCAGGAACCTAGCCCTAGATGGTCACTGCATAACTGAACTATTTGCCATGCCAAGATTGCTGGTCCCCAGTTCAGCCTGCATCCTGGAGTGTGGGGGTCAGGCGGGGCATCAGAATCGAGCCACAAATGCTGTCATTGCCAGTTGGCTTTGCTGGGAAAAGAGTCACTGAGAGAAGCCACCTCTTGTGCTTGCTTGAGCGCTATCGCCTCTCTTTCTGGGAAAGTCCTTCCATCGCCCCATCCCTATTTTACGGAGAGAGAAGTGTATGGGGAGTAAATGGATTCAAATAGAGTCGGACCATGTGCATTAGTTACTGCTAACATAGAAGAAGCCAGGAGAGAACATCTGAGACTGTGAGAGGAGACAATGTCCCCAACACTGGGGGTAGATGGGCCCATCTCTTTAATGGCCCTGCTCCTCCTGAGTAAGGACAGAGGGGACTGAAGCCACAGCGCATCTCACTCCCAACTTCTAGGCCAAAATAAGCATCCTTGGAAGCCTGGGAACTTGGGAACACAAGCGTGAAGGAATGAGAAAATGGGTGAAAATCTAGGCAAAATTGCTGAGAACTTTTTTGTTCTAATTTCCAACTTGAACAGTGGAGCTTGCCCTCTGAAGGTGAGTGGGTCCTAATTGTGGTGACTGGGGTGTCTGTGGAGAGCACACTGACTTCAGTCAGCCATGGCCAACTGTGAAAAACCTCAGCTTTGGAGTGACACACCTTTCTTTTCGGGAATCCTATAAAAACCCAAGATTTATAGAGAACTTGAGCACTGGCTTGTTTGGGGATATAAGACTTAAAATAAGTGTCCTTCACAAAAGCACTTAGGAATCTGATACTTTTTGTAAAAATCCACACACAAGGGAGCAAATAAACAAGCATGGCATCTGCAAAGCCTTACAGAAGCTGAGCCTGGGCGCCTCCCCTCCCGCCCACCTCTGCTGGCTGGCACTGCTTACAGGACAAGCAGGTGGAGCCCGTGGCTGCCAGCCCCCTCCTCCCGCCCAGCCCGGGCGCTAACGACATGCAGGGAGGGGTCTGCAGCCCCCAGGGAGCCGCTTGCCATTTCTGTAGCTGTTGTTTTGAATGTCTTTCTCTAGTGCTCTGCCCACAGCTTGTTAGCACGTGGCTTTGGTGAGTGAGAAGGGTTTAGGCTCACAGGATGGTAGGACGCTCAGCTTCATCCCCTCAGGGGGGTATTCTTGGAACATTTGTCTACAATGTCCCCAGACAGATGGTCTAGAGCCTCTCCAGCAGCCACTGTCACGTGGGCACCAGTGATCTCTGGCCCCGGGTCCAAGGAGCCGGGTTTTAAAGCCCACCCTCGCTGGAAGTTTCTTTTCCCATCTGTCCTGCGAAGGTGTGAATGGATTTGACAAAGGATGAGGTGGGGGGGGAAAGGGAGAACAATTAAATGCCCCCCACTGCATAACCACACACACACACACACACACACACACACACGCTCATACACAGGCAGCCAGACATCTGCCCCACTTGACTATGGCCAATGCAATAAGACCAAAAGGTCAAGCTGGGCACCGTGCTCCCGCGGTGGTGTGAGCTGGCTGCACAGAGCAAGGTGACTTCGATTTGGGTCCCAGCTTGGTCATGAGCTGGCTGATCCAAGGCCAGCCAACTCACTTCCTTGGACTTCAGTGTCCTTCTGTCCACTGTGTGTAGTCTGTGATTTTCTAGATTGATCCAGAACATCTGTAATTTATCACCCGGGCCTACACCAGGACCGTCTCTTCACAGGAGGCGAGGTAAAGCTGGATTTGTTAAAGATCTGGGGAGCAGAAGAAAGCACTCAGGCCTTTATAGGGATGAGACTTCTGAACCTAGCAACCCAGCACCAAGACCACGAGCTGCCCAACGGCTGGGGCTCATGCTGATTGATTTCTTCCCATTGTTTATAAAGTCAGGCTGCAGTTTACTTATGACATGCTTCACCGGCAACCCTCATGTGGCTTCTGTCTAACCCAACATGCTTTTTATGTAGAACCCACTTCTGGATCACTTCCCACCAGATCCATGTCTCCCTCCTCTGAATTCACAGCACTTGCTGTCTGAACTGCTCACCCGGCACCCATCTTATGCCTTCTATTGGTATTTGGCTTTTTGTGTTTCCTCTCAGCTAGATTGTTCTGTTGGTCACAAGGTAATGGAGTGCTTCCTTTTGAATTCATGTGGAGTGGGGTTTTTTTGCCTTAACTGTATTTTATCTATTTCGTTTAATGCATGTTTTGTTTCGGTTAGCTTTTCACAGTATGCCTTTCTCCATTCCTGCTCCTTTCAAACTTTCTGTGTCTGTCTTGCAGGGGTGTGACAAAGAACAAAGGAGGAAGAGAGAGAAAGTAACTGGACCCCTCCTGCTAGCATATCACCATCGCCACACACACACACACACACACACACACACACACACACACACACACATATTATCCAAGCAACCAGGCATCTTCCAAAATAGAACATGGCCCAAGCTCTAAGGCAAAAATAGCAAGCCGTGTTTTAGGTGTTTCTTATAAATTGCATATTTTTTAGACCCAAACTTAGAAATCCTGTCTTTAAACAGGCAAGTTTAACCAATTTCTATTTATTGTGGGTGCTGATGTGTTTTAATGCATTTCTATCATCTTGTTTTGTGTTTGAAAATAGTTTGGAGAGAAACTCCTCGATGGGTTGTTCGTGCTTCTCCATGTCTTTCTGGGTATGCCAAGAATGTGAGGCTCTGACTGCTCGTTACCTGGGTCATTTCTCAGGGTTGTGTTTGCATCAGGAGGTCTTTCAGAATAGGGTCATGTTTCCCTTGGGACACAGAACAGGCTCACTGCCTGCCAAAAGATGGATTTCCCCCAAGTGCGGTGTTCCTCAGCTGAAACACAAACTCACTACATGGGTAGCATATATCTAAGGCCCTCTGTGTCACCCCCCATGGAACTTAGGGGCAGAGAGGAACTGAAGCACACACCATGTGTGTGAGCATTAAAGTCCTTTGTCTCTGACCTAGGAGTCTCGTGTCTTCTGGCAGCATCCATGAAACAGTAACAGGCTAACCTATCGGCATATAAATAGGATCATTCAAATCTCAGACCTTCACGGACCTGATAAGAATCACCATGGTAATTTCCTCCTTATTTCCTCATATCGTGACTCCTAGTGTAGTGATTCTGCTTTCTTCACGACCTTCTTAGCCTCTGTTGCTTTGAAAATTGTGCATTATAGTTCTCCCTTGTTAATGACTACCCCTAAATAACCACTTAAAAAAACTTAAGTGTAACGATATTTAAAATCAATATCTCTAACCCCCTTCAGGACTTCAAGTTACTCCACCACCTCCACCCCCGTTGCCATCTTCCATGCTACTTATTGTTATCTAACATTTTAATTTTGCCTATTTTCAATCTATTTTATTGTTGTTACAGTCATTATTTATTTAGATTTACCAAAAAGTTTATCTTTTCATTGTTGTTCTTTTTCTCACCATTACTTCTGCCTTTCTGCTCCTTCCATCTGGTTCAGTTTTCACCTCACTGAGTTATAGCCTTTAGTTGTTCTTTCAACGAGGATCTGTGAGTAATAAATTCTCTTGGGCTTGGTTTATATTAAAAATTATTTTTCCCTCATTTTTTAAAAACTTTAACTTTATTGTTCAAAATATTACATATGTCCCTTTTTTTCCTCACCTTTGACCCCCTCCACCCTGCACCCTCCCCTCATGTTCAAATCCTTGCACCTTAGGATTTGAATTTTAGGGTGCAAATTATTGTCCTATAGCAATTTAAAGACATTTTTCCTATTGTTACCTATTTTTGCTGGTAATAAGTCTACTTTTAGTTGAATTGCCATATCTATGTATAATCTGATTTTTATCTCCAGAAGCTTTTTAAGATTTTTCTCTTTACTTTTAAAATTTCCTGTCATATATCTACAAAGTATCTAGCTGTGCATTTGTTTTTGTTTATTATTCATAGACCCAAAATTCTTCAATTTAAGAATTTAAATGTTTCTTAAATTCTCAGCCAATATCTTTTCAAATATTACCTCCCTCACATATTCTCTGTTCTCTCCTTCTGGTACTTGGTGGGATGTATTTTGATTAAATATCTGTTAATTCTCATATTTCCCATTTCAAATTTTGGATGATAGTCTTAAAGTATCTTTCAGGTCATTCATTTTCTCTTTGGCCATGTCTAATGTACTACTTTACACATCTAATAATTTTTTTATTGTAATGATAAAATTTTTATTTCTAGAAGCACTGTCTACTTTTAAAATCTGTTTCTGTGTTGCTCTGTCCTGTTCTTACAATTTTTATTCCTCCCTTTTATGTTTTTACTATTTTAAATATACTTAAACTATAGTCTATTTAAAATTGCTCCATTTCTTTGAGATTTTGAAATGGTAATTATCCTGCTTGCTGCTTTTTCTAAGTGTCCCTCATCATAGCTTTTAACTTTTTGCAGTTTTTAATTTTTCTTGCCATCTTCAGTGGATTTTTCCTCCTAAGGAATCTCATGTCCCCTGTATATAAATGGTGGTGGCATTCCTCTATATAAGACTCTATGTTTGCTTCTGCTAGCACTCCATTTGTTTTTCCAGCTCTAGGCCAGTATTTATGTTAGCTTCTAGGCATTACTTATGCAGTGTAAATCTGTGCAAGTAGTTCAGGCTTAAGTTTTCGATTTCTGGTATGTGACTCCCTTTCACCCAAGGCCTAAGTGGACAGCAAACTTTCTTGAAACTTCCCCAAACAGATCTGCTGAGTTTTTCTAATCCTCTCAGAGACTCCTAACTTTATGCCAGAAAGCCTCTATCTCTGTCTCTCAACTTACCTTAGCCTTAACTTCTATTTTTGATGGATGTTAACCCCATTCTGATGGCTATTATCAATAAGACAAGAAAGAACAAAATCATACACTGCTGGTGGGAATGTAATTTGGTACAGCCACTTAGGAAAACAGTATGGATGTTCCTCAAAAAAATTAAGAATAGAGCTATCATATGACCCAGCAATCCCTCTTCTGTGTATCTACCTGAAAAATTTGAAAACATTTATTCATAAGGATTTATGTCCTCATGTTTTTTGCAGCATGATACAAAGCAGCTAAGACATGAAAACAACCTAAATGTCCTGGGATGGATGATCGATAAAGAAGATATGGTACATATATACAATGGAATACGCTTAGCCTTAAAAAAGATTAAATACTGCTGCTTGTGACAACATGAATGGATCTTGAGAGTATCGTGCTAAGTGAAATAAGTCAGATAAAAATGGACAAGAACCATACGATTTCACTCATGTGGGATATTAAACAGAAAGCAACAAGGGAACAAAACAAACTCATAGACTCAGATAAAGAAGGGTGGTTACCAGGGGGGAAGGAGGCTGGGGGGAGGAGGGAGAGGGTAAAGGGGGTCAAATTTATGGTGATGGAAGGAGACTAGATTTTGAGTGGTGAGCACACAATGCAGTATACAGATGAGGTAGCGTAGAATCGTACGCTTGAAACTTATATAAGTTTATTAACCCATGTTACCCCAATATATTTAATTATAAAGAAAAAATTCTGAATCCCTAAGGCTTATGTCTGGATCTTAATGCCCCTTAGACTATCGCGGCCTCAGCTCCCGCCAACACTCTGGCTTTGACTTGCTGCCTCATCACTGTCACTGGGAAGTTCTCTCTCTCTCTTTGTGTGTATTTGAATGTGTTTGTGTTATACTGCATGCAGATTTATGTATGTGTGCATGGAAGGAACACTTTCCATATCCACTCTCTCTGCCATACTGACTGGAAGTCCTCAGTTAAACTGTAACTAACTGAGCAGGTACCATGTCTCATCCTTCTTTGTATGATCACAGGCCTCTACCATAGAGCCTGCCCAGAATCATACACAAACCAGAGCTCAAAAAGGATTTGCTACAATCTCAGGGTCTAATAACAGGGGCTTTGTTAACTGGACCTCGGTACAACAATGCAATGAAGTGTGGTGCAGCCACTTCAAAAGATATGGAAAATGTATAAGGGATACCAAAAAAATAACCACATTTTTAAGTGTAAAAGACAGGAGCAAGGATTGGGGTGCCTGTCCTCCCTACCCAGAACGCCCTCTGAGCTCCTTTGGAAAACTAAGTCAACTCCTCCAGTGACCAGCTTTTTAATTCCAGTAGAGGCATCTTTGCTGGGGTCAAAGGAGATGTTTTCATACCCTGGCTGCAGAAAGATGGCTTTCTACCCGAAGGTAACTCAGGTGGCCTTATTTAGATAAAGGACAGCATTGCTCACAGATATAATAAGCTTGTAAAATAATAAAGGGCTGTAAACTAGCAAACCAGCATAAGGATTTGCACAGTGGTGCCGGGGTTCTGCCACCTAGTATCTCACCCCACCCAGCCTTCAGCATCGCCCTCCTGCTCAGTGGAGGCTAACAAGCTAGTGGAAATTGGTAGTTTAGATTCTCCCTGTAGCAACGTACTTTCTTTCCTAGCTCCATTTTTGTTCCCTGAAGCATCCTCCAAGCAGAGATGGATTAAAACTAGAGATAAGGACCACAGGAAGGACTAGGGAAAGAGGTGCATGGGAGGCCCTGGAGTCCCTAGTCTAAGGAATCACTTTTTTCCTTACTTTTCTCCACTATACTCTCCTCCCTCTCCTAATTCTTGCCTCTGGAAGTCAGGGAGACACTGAGCAGGTGGCCCTGGCTGGTGCCTGGGCTGGTGGCAGGTTGGGAGGGAAGATGCTTGTCAGCATATGGGCCAAGGGAACACATGGCCCCGAGTTCCCGGGGACAGGAGGGGAACAGGCGGGAGCAGATGAACTGCTAAGCAACAGGGTTGGTAATTTCAGCCAGGGAACTTTCCAGTGATAAGAAATCAGGGAAGGCAGCCAGTGGGGGAGCATGGGAAGGGAGGCTGGGGGACTCAGTGGCCCATCTCTGCACAGTGATATCCTTTTATTTTCTCTTAGTAGTAAAATGCTATTCTCTGTGGGAAGCATTTGCTTTTTCCAACTTGCAGAGCTGGAAACAATGGAAAACCATCAGCATACGTTTCAGCCACCCTAGAAGATGTTCGCAAAGTTCCTCGCACTGGCATTTAAATGACTTCTGAGCTACAGGAAGCACAGTGGCTGAACTTAAACATAGATCCACATACAGGGAGTGAGAGCAGTTTCGGAGTTTTATAAATAGCCCAGAAGGAAGTGTACCAGAGTGTTAACAGTGGTTGCCTCCGGGTGATGGGATTATGGGTAATTTTTTTTCTCCTACTTTATACCCTAACATACTTTTCATGTTTTGAGGGTGTGTATGTGCTGTTTTACAATTTTATAAAGCTCTTTAGGAACATAGATAAAGGCAACATCGACTCATAAAAGGGGAACACCTGTGGCCTGGAGTTTCCAGAACCTACCATGTGGCAGAATCTAGAGTCAATCTTTATGTCTTATTTTATTTGACCATCACAAGCATCCTGCAATATTGACTGTACCCTTTGTACAGATGAAGAAACTGAGATTCAGGGAAGTTAATTAGCTTGACCAAATATTGGCAGTGGCAAGAACGACACCAGGTGCTAGATCCGGTGTCAGCAACCTCAGTACTTGAGTTCTGGCTAGGAAAGAATCCAGAGCCAAGACTCAAACTTAAGAGAAAGTTATTTAGAAAGTCACAGAGGTAGAAGTGAACTGTAGAAGAAATGGGCTTAGGAAACAAGTTACAGAAGCAAAAGACAGGTCGTTGGAGCTTAGGAGAGAGATGGGTAAGGGTAGTGTGCCTGGGAGAAGAGGAGAGGAACAGGAAAGGTACTGGCCTGCTCCCAGGAGGGAGAGCACACTGGGTCCTCTGTCCTAAGGGCTTTTAAGGGTGGAGATTTTCAGGGAAGTCCCAGGGGAGGATCTCAAGAGAATATTCATCCATTTTCCAGGTGTGTCCTTTCAGGGTCATGGTCTCCACTGATTAGTCAGCATCAGGGCAGGGGATCATTAGTCAATGTAGCTGGTCCTGAGGTCAGCTGGGGTCACTCGTCTGGTTTTGCTACTTTTCTGGGCCTGGAGCTAAAGCACAACTGAAGCCTACGTGTATTTGATGCGGGTCAGAACCTCATTGTCCTGGGGGCTTAATGACTAAAGGCTATTTTATGGCCTCTTTGTTTGTTCCCCCCCCAAGGGGGTCCAACCTGCAACATGCCAGGGAGGGAAAGGTCAAGGGAAGGTCCAAACCACATGACCAATGATATGAAAGGTCAGGGGAGCTAAACTGCTTGACTAGCAATAAGCTAAGGAAGGAAGGGTTACCTTGGGGTTGAGGTTCTTGTTTTCCAGTTTTGCCCATGGTTAGGCTTTCCACCCTGGTGACCTTCTGTACCTGACCCATCTCCCTTGCTCTGTCTGTCTAATTGCCTACCACAAAAAGTCACACAAACTGTAACTTGCAAAGCAAACTTTCAACCCAGGCCTGTCTGTCCGACTGTGTGTGGGAGTAGTGGATAGTGTCCACATAAGTCTTACTGCTGGTGTTTCCTCATGTACAGCTAACTTCACGTGAAAAAGGTCCCGGGAAAGAGTCAAAGTGCCAAAGCCCTGAGTGGGAACGTGCCTGGTGTGTTTGAGGCAGAGCCAGCTGGACAGAGGGAGCAGGAGAGGAGGGTGGAAAGAGAAACCAGAGGCAGTGGGCCAGATCCTACAGAGACTTATGAACCCCGGAAAGAGTTTTGGAAAAATTCAGTTTATGCCCCTGCTGATATGCCCCTGGCTCTGTGCAGTTGCCTCAACCCTAGGTTTTCATGATCTTCCCACACAAACACCTACCAACTAGAAAGTTCTATTGCTTCTCTTAGTTCAAATGCTCAAGAGAGGGGGCCTAATTGGCTGAGCCAGGCTGGATAGGCCTCATTAACTGAGGTCCTTTTCCCCTCAGCCAGAGGTTGGAGTGGGCCAGCTGCCCCATCCTTGGCAGAGACTCTGGCTGGTCAGGCAGAGAAGGACATCCCGTGAAGGGAAAGTTTGAATGGGACCTGGATTATTAATGGGATCCAGGTAGTCACTCAGAGACAGATCAAGTCAACAGGAGAAAGTATGTCCTATTCTCCATGCTGCAGTCCCTCGACATTACTTGCTAGGAGGGCTATTGGAAAGGGGCAAAGTCTTCTTGACATTGTTTGTGGGCAGTTTGATCTTAGGGAAGGATGAGAGTGGGTAGGGGACAATATCTACACTTATTACCTGCTTGAAATTTCAGTAAGGATGAAACACCTGGATGGATGTGAAAGATTCAAAATCTAGATTGGCTAAATCTCTTCCCCAAAAAACAGAAACAAAAAATACTTTTCTACTTCTTATGACCTGGGCTCTAGAAAACCTTGGCTCTGAGTTTCTTCACACAGTTATTTTCTAAGCATCATGGAAAAGCTTTTGGGAACCTTGGAACTGAGTTCTCACCCTGATTGTCTCAACTGGGAGATGGTACAGACTCCTGACTCTCGAACCACACCATCTGACCCTCAGGTCCCTCTGTCTGAAACAAGAGACAATCTCTCAGCACAGAACACGGACTTGTGAAGGCCACACACTAGGGAAATTCATCCCTGCCACCCCTGAGCCTAGGCCTGGATAGGGCATTCTATCCTGGGGCCCCACAGAGACCGGGGTGGGAGGGGGAGGAGAAAGAGGGAGAGAAGACCGAGTTGGCAGAAGGGCAGTTGCCTTGTCCATTCTCCTTCCTCTCTGGAGTCCCACCCCCACCCCACCCCAGCCAGGCTGCCCATGACCTCCCTCCAGCAGTCCATATATCCATCACTTGCCATTCTGGTCTTTACCAGAGCTTAATTTCCTACCACCAGGAAGTTTTGCTTTCTCTGTGGTCAAGTTCACATCTCCTTTTGTGGAGGGAGAGGAATTCAAATCTGGGAAACAGTATTTCTCATCCCTCTTTTTTCTGTAACAGCCCATGCCTCTGTTTCTGTGTTCTCCCTTTCCCATGCACAGAGCTTTGATTAATAACCATGGAAAGGAAGAGCAGTCTGCAATAACCCTGGGTAGTCCCACCATCTGGTTTAATTCCTAGTTGTGCTGCCCAGCTCGGTTCCCCACCCACCTGAGCCAGGAACCTAACCTATTGCTCTCTCCTCATTGACTTCATAGAATCACGCCCAGGAATCAAACCCTCAGCTGCTGTATGAGTCATAGAATATGGAGCTGGAGTGGCAGCTGCCAAAGGACAGGTTAGGTATGTGACACCTGTACACTCAGTGGGCTGAGTTACAGGAGAAGAACCTGGAAGCTTAGGGAACTCAAACCTGTTTTAATAGGTGCTAAGTCCTGGAGGGAGACATAACCTGTATTATAGTGAACGGTAAATAAATCTGCCCTCTGCTCTGGAAGGAAAAGCCTACCTTTGTCTTCCAAAGAGGTTTGCTATACAAAGATTATTAAAAAGATAGCCCAAAACAAAAGCAGTCAGAGCTTCTTCTCACAAGATATACAGAAACACAAGGGACCCTTTGAGAGCTGTCTCTCAATAATGGTCCCACATTGCCCGATTTCAGAGGGAAATGACTACCAGTAAATCCAATACGGAGTGTTAGGGAACTGACAGTTTGAGCAGACAGACACTAAAATATAATCTGAATATGTAAATATAAAGCCAAACATTGACCTAGAGGTGCAATATTTAACACTTATGTCTGATAGCCATGTAGTGCAGTAACAATTATGAACATCAGTAAAGATAAGCCTTTCAAGGGCTACACTTGATCACAGAGCATATATACTAGATCACTTGATGTGATCCCCTAGACTCTATCCATTTTGTTCTCTCTATTCTTTAGATTAGATGATTTCTGTTGATTTATCTTCAAGTTCAGTAACTCTTTTCTCTACTCCAATCTACTGTTGTGCCCATCCAGTGATTTTTCTAAATCAAATATTATACTTTTTCATTCTAGTGCTTCCATTTGGTTATTTTTCTTCTTCTCTTTTTCATTTCTCTTCTGAGATACCCTATTATTTTTAGCCATATTTTACTTCAAGTTCTTACACATATTTATAATAGCTTTGTTAAAACCTTGCACTTAATTCCAACATCTAGGTCATCTTTGACTCTTTTTCTATGGGCTGCTTTTTCTCTTGACTGTGGGTCACAGTTTCCTGTTTCTTCCATGTCTAAAAGTTTTTTATTATTTCCCAGACATTGTGAACGATGTGTTGTACAGACTCTGGATTCTTCTTTATTTTTCAAAGAAGTTGATTCTCATTCTAGCAGGCAGTTAATTTAACTGGATTCAAACTCCAGATTCTGTCTCTTCTGTCATGGGCAGCACCTAAAGTCTGCTCAGTTCTTCAGCCTTTCAGCTCTGCTTTTTCCTGGGCTCCTTGGAGTCTCCCCACACATGCCCAATTGAGGGGTCCTCTGAGGATTCGATCAAAGTACCTGTGTAGATTTGGAGCCCCTTCCTCTTTGGCCCCCTCTCTTCTGAAATTTCCACCCTAGCTTTCTAGTAGTTTGGCTTCATTAAACTCTATCTCCTGACTTTGCCAGCCAGTAGCTCCCCAGCTTTCTGCTTGAGTTCCATCTGTCCCAGGTGGAGTGCTTGGGAGTGCCCCAAGGCAAAAACATAAATATGAACCTCACCCAAGTGTAGTTCTTTGCTTTCAAGGCTCAACTTCTCTCTAGACATGCCTGCCTTTGGTGACTCTCCAGTGTCATCAAATTGCTGTGTTTTATACTTTGTACGGAATTTATAATAATCTATGGGAAGGTTTGTCTACTATAAGCTACTTTATCATTACAGGGAAGTGGAAACACTACATAACTGTTTTATAATCTACTTATTCTACACTGTACTTTTAAAATTCTATGTTATCCATCATATTGACCGCTCCATTAAACAAAGCTTATGTAACAGCTATTGGCAGACATTTAAGATGTTTCCAACTTCTGATATAATAAAAGCAGAGTCCTCCAGAGTCAGGAGTTCCCACTGCAGGAGTTGCACAAGTAACTCATTTCATTTGCAGGAAGAAATATATGTTAATAGTTCTTTTTGTTTCAATTTCACTGATCCTTTAATATATCTATTTCATATGTTTTATAACATATAAAATATATTAATATGACATGACAAGTAAATAATTTAGAAAAGATGTATAGATATATTGGGGGATGTGCTTAATTTTACTTAATTCTTTTTTACAATGGAGTATATGATTTTAAAAGTTTAGAAGGTACAGTTATGAATAATGCTTTAAATAATGCTTTAAAGAATGCATATATATACACATAAATACATAATGCATTCATATATATACATAAATCAATATATAAATATAAATATTTTATATAAAATATTTAGACACAATTCTATTTACATAAAATAGTTACCCAGAAGTAGAATTGCTGAATCAAATGATATGCACATATATTTTTAAGTATTGTGACTCATTTTATCCATGTTATACAAAGGTCTTCCAGAAGATTGTATCAATTCACCCTCAAAGCAGCAGAATATGAGAGTTTAGTACTTTCCCCTGTAGCCTGCTAACACTGATGATAGTGGAGCTTTTTCCCTGTCTTTAAAAAAGTTTTATCAATGATTAGCAATATTTTGGTTTAATGAGAATATCTTCCTTTACTCATAGAGTTGAACATTTTTCATAAATTTACTATTTTGAATCTCTCTTTAAATTGCCTGTTTATTTCTTTTGCTTTTTTTATTAAGATGATTCATCTTTTAGTTAAAAATTAATTTTAAGAGATATTTTTATAGTAAGTATGTGTATCCTTTGATATGAATGTTATGAATATGTTTTTCAGTTTATTTTCCTTTTCAGTTGTTGATGATATTTTCTCACACACAATACATTTATGTCATCAAAATCATTAGTCATTTTCTTTATGGTTTCTGCCTTTGGAATTATACTTAGAAAGTTATTCCATACTTTAAGATTATATAATCATGCCAATATTCCCTCTTAGAATATTTACTTTACATTGAAATCTTTAATCCATCGGGAAGTTATTATGATAAATTATAACAAGGTAGAAATCCTATTATACACTAAAGTCTTATACATATATTTGGGACTTTTCTGGATTTTTATTGAAACTCATTGATCTGTTGAACTATGTCATAACTAAAATCCTCAAATTTTTATGATTGAATAATACATGTTGATATGGGCATTACATTTCAAGAACATTAACAACCCAGAGAGCACTTAAAACTAGAGAACCACTTCATATAATAAATATTTTTAAAACTAAGACTGCTTAGCTTTGAGAAGAGAGGATTCAATTCTCATCAAAAGTAGGAACTCAATAAATAACCAAAGGGGATTATATCAGAGTTCTTTTTTAAATAGTTGAAGATCTGTTACATGGGTTGGAATAGAGCTGGGTGACTCTAGAGGAAAGAGTTAGCACTAATGGGTGGATAGTACTAGAGAAAATTTTGGCTCAACAAGGGACTTTCCCTAACAACTGTATTGTTCAGCAAGAGAGCAGGTTGTCTCAGGAAGGTGGGGTCAGAGTAATTGGCTGCTCATCACTGAAAAACTTGAAAAATAGACAACTAACTTGTAAAGGATACAGTGAAAGGGATATTTACAACAAATAAGGGCTGGGCTCCGGGAAGGACATTCAAACTCTAGAATTCTATCATCTCCAACCTTATTATCCTGAAAAACCAATGTCATAACTCGACTGCCATCAAGCTCAATCACTACAGAATCAGCATTGAGTGAACCCTAAGGCAATACACCTGAGCCATTCGTTTTCAAAACCTTAGAAGTTATGGTTCACTTTTTCTTTATCTGTGAGGCAGGGGGAGCAGGGCTGGGGCTGGGTTGCGGGATATAAAACAAAGAGATATTTGATAGGTCCCCACACAGCCCAGTTTTGTTTAGGCAGACTCAAGGTGCCCTGGGGTACAAAGGGTATTTCACCAAACAGCAAGAACAAAAATACTCCCAGAATCCCAGGGTCTCATTTCCATCCTGCTCTGCAGACACCAAAGCTCTGAGCAGTAGTATGTTCTGTCCCCTCTTCACCTCCACGGAGTGTGGAGAAGAGAACTTTCTTTTAATACCTCAGAAAAATATTCTGAGGTCCCTAGAGCTGTCGCATTCAAATGCAGTGATTTTATCTATTATTTATCCCCCGGCTTTGGAAGAGGAGGTGAAGTAGCCGTGCTGAGAAGAGAGGCAGGGCTTTGAAGTAGCCCTCTTTGGACAGCTTCCCTTGAAAGTCAGCAGGAGCCCAGAACAGGGGAGCAGAGGTGGTGTCCTTCTGGGGTCCACAGGTCCCTGTGTAGCAGTTCTATCTCATGCCTGAGGACAACAGCTCAGCAAGTGCCCAGTCCCCTAAGCACTCAGACTGTCATCTTCTGAAGAGGAACACTTGTGACTTCATTAAAGACATAGGTAGAGGGGAGAACACCATAGTCCATCCCAGTCGCCATAGCCCATCAGCTATCTAGCCTTCTGGGGTGAAGATAAATACTCTGCGAGCACAAGGCATGAGGCAGAAAGTGGGTCGTACAAGATGTCACAAACTATTAAAGTGGGTATAACTAAACGCTTAAAATATAAAGTATATGGGTCTTATAAACATAATGTCAAGTGAAAAGAGCCAGATGCAGAAATATTTTATTTTAATCCATTTTTATAACATTTTAAAACAAACACATTCATGGTGTTGAAGTCAAGATCATGGTCATCCTTGGGGAATGTGATGGTAAGAGTCTGGAGGGTGGCACACGGGGCTTCTGGGACACTGGTGATGTTCTGTGTCTTACTCTAAGCACTGGTTAATGGGGTGCACTCAACTGGTAAAAATGCAGAGTTGTACATTTCTGATTTACATACTTCTCTGTGTATGTTATACTTCAATAAACAATTCAAAGGAGAGGAAGGTGGTAACTTGGCGCTCCTCAGCCCTGTTCCCAGGCTCCCACAGGTTTCTGCCATGTGTGAAGTAAGCTGCATCCATCGTGTTTCCCATAAAGGATGTGGGAGTACTGAGAGATGATGGGGAGCGTGGGATCACATGGCTGGCAGGTCTGATCCAGCCACGGTGTTCCAGACTCAAAGCCTAGGCTCAATTTTTCACTAAAGATTTATAACACAGAGAGCCAAGTTATACCCCAAAGCCCAAGAAGGAGAAGAGAACTGGATTCAGACCCTCTGCAGGCTAAGAAATTGGGATCCATGACCCCAGGAGACCTTGCAAGTCAGGGAAGAGCCCAAGTGCTCCCAGTGCCCCTGACAGGTCCCAGGGCCTGACCCCCTGTGAACATGGGAAATCCATGTGGGGGTCTTCTGTCCTCAGACTGTAGGGATCCCTCCAGCTAGAGCCACCACTGAGTCATGATGCTTTGCAGACTCCTCCAAGGCCAGCGTGGGGAAGGGAGTGGGGGAGAAACGCAGGAAGCGCAGGTGGCCTGTCCCAGTTCAGACGCCTAATCAGATCAGATCAGCAGATACATGGCCGCAGACAAAATTAAATTAGGCTTGCTTCATGCCCTGGCGGAACGTGCCTTGCCCCAGGCTTCAGGAAGCTGTTCCAGTTCCCGGCTCTGCCATTAAGTACCTGGCTAACCTCTCTGGGCTTTGTTGTCGTCATGTGTGAAATGAGAAATTTGAAGATTTCGTCTCCAGCCCTTTCAGCCCAGACTTCTGCCCTAAAATACTGGGGTTCAAATTTCTGCCTCTTGGGAAATCACACTACCCCCAGATTTGAGCACAGTACTTAGAGTCAGGAAACCTGAGTCTAAGCCTTCGCTCTAAATGTCGCACTTTGCCCTTTCTTTGAGCCTCAGTTTCCAATTCTGTAATTTGGAAGAAAATATTTTTAGAGGCTTGTTACCAAGATTCACTGAACTACTGAGTGGTTCTCAAATTTGACTTTCCTACACAATCACCTAGAGGGTTTAATTAGAACCCAGGTTGCAGGGCCTTCGTGTGAGTATATTTTACTTATGAGGCCTGGGCTAGAGGCCAAGAATTTGAATTTCTATCCCATTCCCAGGTGGGTGGTGCTGCTGCTGGTTCCAGGATCACATCTGAGGACCCTGAGTTAATATATGTAAAAGCTCATAGTAGAACATGAATCTGAGATGCTCTGACTCAATCTAAATGGGAAATGATTCCTTGGTGCTGAAACAGCCATAAAGATGATTCATGCTCTTATGTGACAAGCAGCTGGATGTAAACCAAATGTCCCCGGGCTCCCCCAGCCTGGGGATTCTGTCGGAGTAGTAGTAACACTGATAACCAAGTTCACCATCTCACAGCTCCCAGCCTACAAATCTGGACCAGATATTTGGGGGACTCTCCATGTGTCTATACGTGGATCTCATGCCACAAGGTTTTCTCCTTGTTGATTTTCTCCTTATGCCCCAATCAACTCAGTAGTGGCCCTCTGTCACAGCTTTTACTGATGCTATATTCTGGAAAAAGTGTCTTTCTGGCCAGGGGCCATCTCCCCATTGTATCCCTTGAGGGTGCCAAACAGGCTACATTCCCTCCAGCCCTCACAGAGACATCATTTCCTCTCAGAAACGCAAGAACGACCCTCTCTCCAACTCTATTGCCCTTTGTCACCTGAGCCTGACGTAGCTGCGCATGACTATGATGAAGACGAAAACAAAGTGTGCTTGGCAGATGTTGATAAATGATAGTAGTCGTAGTATTCCTAGGAACGCAGGAGCATGAAGATAGCTCTGTGTTGGCCATTTCTAAGTATAACTCCCAAGCCAGAGCCGCAGCACATCCCAGCCCTAGCAAGGGTGACATTCCGGGGTAGATACACATGGGGCTTCGGTTAGTGGAAGTCTGGCCAGGTCAGTGAGGCAGAGGGGAAATCTGTGATCAGGTCCCTGGTGAGAGACCCATCAGGGAGCCCGCAGGAGTGCTCCCCATCCACCCACCCATCCAGTCTCCCATGGCTGGAAGGGAAGGGGAACCCGAACACACAGATGCCAGGAGTCCCTGGATGTTAACACCATGCCCATCCCCAAGGCCATGGCCAGGAATGCCAACAAGGAAAAAATGCAGATGGCCTGTTACATTTAAAATTAACCTGGCCTTATTAGCAATTTGTAAATAAAAAGAATACCATTTTCCTGCCTCACAACGCGGCAGTGGATTTTCAATGAGAATTCTCAGTGGGTTTTTAAGAGTGCTGGGAGACGGTCACTCTCAAGGTCGGTGCTGGGAATTCAGTTAGATGTGACCTTTCTGGTGAGCAGGAAGAGCAGATATGAGGAGTGGGCGGAGGGTGTGGAACAGGTGTCACCTCGCCCACATGCTTCTGGACCGGCTCTGCCTGGCTGCTGGCTGCTCCTGCCCCCAGACAAGTCTCCTGAATCCATAAAAACGTGTGTTTGCTTTAACCTCGCCGCTTCGTTCCTAGAAATTTATCCCTGAAAACAGCGATGGCATGTGCAAAACGTATAGCTCTAAAGATGTTCTTCACAGCTCTGCGAGTAATATTTAAGAGCTAGGAATCATCTAAATGCCAGCGATGGGCGCTTAGCTGCGGGGGCAGCTCAGCGTGGGAGCTGGCGGGCGCGGGACCCAGAAAGCGTGGGGTGGGCCTCGAACTCCAGTTCTGCTCACTCCCTGGGCAGCCTCGGGCAACATATTGCCTCCAGACCTGTCTTCTTACCTATAAAAGGTGGATAGGAATAGTATTTAGCTCATAGATTCCGGGTAAGGAATAAATTAGATGATGTGTGGAAAGCAGAGCCCATAAGAAGCATTTTATAAATATTTGCTATTATTAAATATATCGTGCTATAACCATATGATGAAATTCATTGCAAACATAAAAAAGACACTGCAGGAAACTATCTAACGATGCTGGGAAATGTTTATGGGCATTGTTAAGTGCAAGAAGCAGGTTACATTATTGTACGAGCATCTATTTTTGCTAAAATTTTTTTTTTAGATGGAAAAGGAGTGAAGTAATTTACATCAAAATGCTAACCGTGGTCCTTTCTGAGTGATGCAGTGACAAAGAGCTCTGTTTCCTTATTTGGGCTGTTCTATATTTGCCAACTTTCCCTCCAAAGAGGGGTAAAAGGAGGGTGTCATGGGCAGAGCGACCGTGTGTGTCGTTCAGTTTTCTATGATACAGACGGAACAATAACTCTTACTCTCTGTAAGGACACTAAAAAATAGGGGTAGAGCATGTTGTCCTACAAATTCCCAGCCAAGTGTCCCTGCCCAGAGCCCTTCATGGAAGTTAAGAGCCTAAGAAAGCCGCTAACGCAGAGGACGGCAGGCTCCCCAGCCAGTGAGCCCGTCCTGAGGGGCCTGGCCTGAGCCTGTGGGTGCCTCGCCCCCCCCCCCCAGGTCCGCTTGCAGCACAAATGTGATCGCCAGCAAACTAAGTGGGCTGAGAAGTCAGGTGGAGAGGAGGAGATGGACAGGGCAGTGGGGACCCGGAGCCCCTTCAGTCTCACACCCACCCCACCCTCCTTCCCTGCTGCTGTTGGTTACCCAGCGTGCTCAGAATCCATCCTTTCCCACCGTGTAAAGTGTGTTTTCTTGAGCTTTGGATCTCCCAGGGCACAGCAAAGAGCCCAGAATTTGCCTAAAGTCAACGTAAGCCCAGTACCCAAGTCCTGGGCAGGACTGGCAGCATCCTGGCCATGTGTCCCCCCCAGGCCAGGGCTAGAGAAGAAGAGAAGTAGAAAAGGGCCAGAAGAGAAATGGTGGGCACATCCTTTCTGTTGGGAGAAGGAAGAAGGTGGGCTTGGGCCCCCTGAGATGGAGTCAACTGGCCTCCCCTCCTCAAATCCACCCCCACCCCCCAAGTAAGCAATGTTTCCCAAGAGTGCACAGAGGCGAAGCCCCCCCCCTCCCATGAGGAAGGAGCACAGGGGTGGATTGGGGGCTTTGTTTTCCAGGCTGGAAGCCGTGGGTGGGTGGAGAATCTGCTCCTTCCCACGGGCTCCACCCTCATTACTTAGCATTTACATCGCATGGCTGCCTCCACAGAGCGCCTTCCAATCACCTTCAAAAGTTATTTGTGGAGCTGCAGTGGCTCTCCAGCTACCTCCAGCTCTCTCCGGGTATTTGCACACTTGGGATGGCTTTCCGAGGAGGTTTTTCTAGATGTTTAACCCTTGGGTGTACTTAAAAGACTGTGATTTGGGACGGTGCTAATAGGGTGAGAGAAAGTTTTTCTCCCCTGTCTACAAGACAAAGATGATCGTGGTATTTGCCGACTTGCCGACACCTGGGACTGCTGGTGATGGGAATGGATGGACCCAGAGAGACTTGAAAACCCCCAGAAAAGAGATATTTTAACAGAGAGAAGTGTGAGGCCCAATTCTGACTGACTGCAGAGCTCTGCTCTTAACTACTATGTTTCACCATTTTGGAAGTAAGTGTGGCTTGCATGAGCTGGCTGACACATCCCAGGGGACTCCAATTGGAATAGCTGCATTAGAGCCGAAGCCTTGACTTTCTCAGCTTTAAATACCTTGAAAGGCCACGTGTCCCTTTCTGAACCATCCCCACTCAGGACCTTCAACTCCACCTGCCCGATCCTTGTCATTTCTAGAGTTCAGGGGAAAAGTGGTAAGGGGTGCTGCTTGGGGATAAAGGTGGAAAAGAGGAAAGACATTCTGAGAGGGATACCTGGAGGCTGGTGACAGCCTCCCCCCCATTTGCCTTCAATTGGCTGGAACTCAAGCAGACATTCTCACACCCCCGCCTTGACTTATAAAAGACTCTTCCTCTGGGTGGAGCTGTGTCTTTTGTTCCTGAGAGCTTCAGGCATTTTGGAATACAAACGGTAATGACAGGACCCCAATGGCCCTACCTGGGGCACCTCAGGAGTGAGTCATAGAGGCGTTTGACTAATTGAGTTAGGACCTGTCACTCACCAGTTATGCTATAAATACACTGAGAGCTGGAAGAAACTTTTCTGCTGGGGGTGGGGAGGACTGTGCAAAGTGGATCTGGGGTTTTGAGGAAAAGAGAGGCTACAGGCAGAGTCTCAGGGTCCTATGTGACCTCTAGAGCGGTCCATTCATCAGCACAAGGGTCTCTCTCTCTCTCCCTGCGCTAGGATTTGCAGAAATCAGGCTACGATAAGGTAGCAGTGTGCGTGGGCTCACACAGCTTGGGGTGAGTGCGGGATGGGTAAATGAGTGGAGACCTGTTCCGAAGCATGTTTGATCCAAGGTGTTGGTAGATATGACTCGGGCAAGCCCCCCTCCCCCAGGGACCCCTAGCAGAGTCCTGTTGCCAAGAGAGGAATTTCCCATCATCCTCCCTTCCTCTTGTCAACTGCTGGCACGGTCTGAGCTGGAAGGCAGGCTGACAGGGTTAAGGGGGGGAAGATCTGATATGCTATCGTGCTGCTCAGGCCCTTGACAGGCAGGCTTGTGTGGGGTGGGCCCAAGGCTTCCCTCTGCCCCCCTCCCCAAACAACCCACCGACGTGCCAATCAGAGGCGGAGATAAGAAGCTGGTTCTGAGTCTTCCTCCCAGAGTCTAAACCTCAAGGCAATTATTCACGGGAGCTTCGCCATGCCTATCAGCCTCAAGTCAGGGCTTCCTTTCCACGTGGTGCTGCTGCAGAAGCACGTGGGAGCTACAGCGTGGACCGCATCCTGCAGGGGACAGGGGTAGCCCTGACACATACCCTTCACATGCTGGTCACCATCACTTGACAATGACAGCCACTAAAAGGGCCATGTCCACCACTGAAACTGCTGGCTGTGGGGCAGACCTGCCGGCTGTGAATAGGGACCCTTAAACCCTCATGCTGAAGGGTCCACAGTCCCACCCCAGGTCATCTGGGCCAGAGCTACTCAAAGTGTGTATCAGGGATGAGTTGCAAATTGTGTGTTACTGTGAGGTAAGTACAGAAATTGAGAGTAAACATTATGAAACTTTTATAGTGATCTGGCAAAGTAATTTAATGTGTTTATTCTAATAATTTTAAAAGTGACTTGTATTTTATATCTTATTTCATTTTCCCAAAAAATGTATTCTAAATAATAGAATATATATATATTATATATATATGTATATATATATAATGAAAATATCATTCTGCAAGAAATTGCCCAAAAAAAACTCTTTATCCCAGAGAGTTTGAGAAGCATGCCTCTAATTGCAGTCCACAGCTCCAGAAATTTGGCATCAATGCCTCCAGGCTACTGACCATTTGTTCTTCTCGTAGGAATTTTGAGAGGGCAAGAGTGAGACCTGAGAAAGAAAGAAAGAGAGAGAGAAAGAGAGACAGAGAGAAAGAGACCCTCTCATCCTGCTCCACCTGAAACAAGGCAGCCCGCATTTCAATAAAATGACACAGGAAACCCAGTCCTTTCTGGCAGTCTCTCCTGAGATTACAGCTATGGAGCAAGTCAAAATGAAGGTGACACACCATAGCTGTGGCTGCTGAGTGGCTTACCCACAAAGCCCAAAGCAAGACAGTGCCCAAAACTGTCTGCAAACACATGTCCTCCTGGGCAGCCTCTGGCCCTGCGTGGCCTGGCTCCCCCAGCGCCCTCTCAACTCTACCCTTCTAGTCTGGAGTTCTGGAGACACCAGAACCCAAGCCCTTCCTATCAGTCAAGTTGAACAAGACTTCCTGAGGGAATTGTTCAGTTTATGCAGGGTACCCTGTGATTAACAATGAAAGCATTGTAACCCAACACACTTGAGCTTGAGTTCTGGCTTCTCCGCTCCCTACCTAAGTGGACACACCACTTAGTCTATCAAGACCTCAGTGTCTGCATCTACAAAATGGACATAACAATACCTAAGATTTACTAAATGTTATACTAGAGGCTAGATATTGGCTATTTGCTTTACCTGGAAAATGTCAAAAAAGTAACCCTAGGAGTTAGATATGTTTAATCCCTATTTTCAGGGGAGGAAACAAGTTAAGAACCTGCCAGGGTGACACAGTGAGTAAAAGTCTGTCTTCTGCGTTCCTCTTCCCAGAGTTACTGTGCTTAACTATTATGTGATACCACCCCAGCATCCTTACTAACTCCCAGAGGGCTGTGGAGATAAAATAAGATAATGCACTTATCGTGGCCTCGTCCTAAGCATCAGTTGCTATTGTTTTCGACATTGTTTTCCCAGGGCTGTCTTTGGGGCTTCGAATGTTCTCTGGCTTCAAGGCTACAACCTAGGGCAGCAAAAGCTTGGTGAGCTCCAGGAGGAAGCAAGCCAGGGTTTCCTTGGCAGGTGGCCCAGCCCGCACATCCTTCAATAGTCCAGGGTCTCCTATAAATATGCCAACAGCAAATCAAAGGCTCTGAAGCAAATCTCAATCGTTACTCAATTTCAGGCTCTACAGCATTTTCAGTCTTGCACCTTTCGCGTCAGCTAAAATGTTCTTCCAAGTTCCCAGCTCCTGGATCCCTCTATCGCATCTTTTTAAATGCTGAGCACCTCTCTGCAGAATGCTGTAGGTATCAGCTATTAAAATAAGGGAGCAGGGCCAAAGGGTAGGGAAGAAATTTGGTGAGGCTGCCTGGCTTTCCATGAATATTTATATCGACTTAAGTGCTCAGTGTTGGAGCCGGTGCTCTACGAGGGGCTTCCATGGGGGGGGGGGGGGGGGGGTTTAGTGCAGGATTAGGGCGAAGCTGAATGCCATCTCCTTACCCAGCCATGCCCTCCCAAACCTCAGACCTGTGCTAACGGGCACCTGCTGTTGGGGGTTGGCTCTGTGCCGGACAAGGTGTCCTTGTTATCTCTAACCTGTACAACACACTGTAACGTACGTATTAGTTCTCTCATTGTACAGATGAGGAAACTGAGGCTAGGGAAGGTGAGTAGCTGGCCTAAGGCTGAAACAGGCAGTAAGCGCACAAGCCAGGATGCGGCCCAGCTCTGTTTAGCATTAGAGTTTGAGCTCTTCCCTCCAGGAGACACTGTGTGTCCTTCCTCTGGGATGGGACCCTGGATCTCTACCAGGACTTGGTTGACTCCCCTTCTCCCTTCTCTGAGTTACAGGAAGGGTTTCCCTCTACTCCCAGCATCCTGAATGGTCCCTCATGAATTCCAGCCTCCACACCACCTGCCAGGAGGTGGATGTGTGCTCTCTTTACCCGTCCCTCTTTGGGTCTTGTTTGTTTTATTTCCAAGATGGTGATATGGACAGGAAAAGGTCATCTCATTTACTGGACTGATGGAGGGTGATTGGAGCACTTGTGCATCAGGTGCTTAACCACCTCCCAATGTGTAGGAGGAACTCATGTCAAAGCCCCTACTGGAGGTACCTTCAACATACCTTTGTTCCAGGTTTATATATTTCTAGAGACACAGGGCAGGAAAATGCCATATCAGTTGTTCCCCAAAGGGCAGTGATGTGTATGTAGCCATGAGACATAGTCAGTCTAAGCCTCTCTCTGAGTAACTGTCTTGTGTCCATGGAGGCACAGTGCCCCTAGTGCCACCTACATCAGAATGCCACTGGGTGCTGACTTGTTAGAACATAGACTCTTGGGCCCCAGCCCACCTCTACATCACAGCGCAGTCTGCAGTGGAGGCCAGGGGTATTCCCAGTCCCCCAGGTGATCCTGGTGTTTACAAAAATAGTAGAGACTTTGACTTAGAGCCTGGGTATTAAAATCAGAACCAACTGGATTCAAGTCCTAACTTCGGGCAAGTTGCCTAACTTCCTTGAGCCTCAGTTCTCTTTTATTGTCAGGTAAGAATAGTAAGAGTACCTGCCTCCTGAGTCATGAGGAAGAGACAGAGAGAAAGTGCTTGTTCCATGAAGGCTACAGAGCTCCCTTACCTTTACCTGCTTCCGAGTCCTTCCACCCAAAATTTGAATACAGAGCCTAGAGTGGCAAGTATTCAAGAAATGACTTGGATTTGCTCCTATAAACCAGGAAAATTTGAGAAAACTCACTGGTGAGATCATTACAGGTAAAGGATCATGATTAGAGGGTGAAACTCTTCCTAATTCCAAGCAACCAATCAACAAATATGGAGTGACCATCTGCTGCGAGTCCAGCACCTCAGAGCAACCAAAGTTCTTACCTATAACAACTCATATTTCAGCTGAGATGAGGCAAAAACATACACTTTTAAAAAAATTATATCTTTATTGATTTCAGAGAGAGGAAGGGAGAGGGAGAAAGAGATGGAAGCATCAATAATGAGAGTCATTGATCAACTGTCTCCTGCATGCCCCCTACTGGGGATGGAGCCCGCAACCCGGGCATGTGCCCTGACCGGGAATCGAACTTTGATCCCCTGGATCTTAGGTAGATGCTCAACCACTGAGCCACGCTTGACCAGGCAAAAACACACACATTTAAATAAAGTAACAATTAACTAGAATAACAAGACACCTGTCCAAAGATGCTCCATGTTCATTTACTCATTCTGGCAACTTTCATATGAAATCATTAATTGCCTCTGGTGTGCCAGGAGCTGCGCTAGAAACCAGACACAGGGTTAAATAATGTAGTCTCTCCCTCAAGATATTTCAAGTCTAGAGGAGACAGATGAGCCAATCAATGTTCATGATTAGCTCACTTTCTCCTGGCTATGAGTATTGGAAAAAGCTAAGTTTCACAGTGTTTGAAATACTTCATTCAGGGCCTAGGAGATCAGCTCTGTTGGAAGGTGTTCAAGGTCTGGTTTCCTACCTCGGAGCATTCAGAGCTCCAGCCTAGGACCAATACACTAAGTAGACCACAATCCAAGTAGAAATGGCAGGCAGTTTTGAAACTTGTCAACAGGTCGTTGTGAAGTGTGAAAACATGAGTAAATCTGTCTAAACCGTTAACCACAATCCAAGGGAAGGGAAAATATAGAGAATCCCCAGTCCACCTTTAGAAACCTCAGTAGTGAGGGGAGATGGAGCCAAAATGATGGATGAGAGAACCCAATCCCGTCCTCACTTTCTAGAAAATTCACGGTTTATTTCCTTAGGGGCAGGAATAGCATCTGTCTGTTTACCGCTATGTAGCTGGCACATAGCAAAGTGCCTACAGTTACTGATGTCTAAGAAACATTTGTTGAATGAATGAGTGAATGAACAAATGAATGAATGATGCAATTATCCAGATCCAAGAATGCAAAGTGCTCAGTATACGGCCAACACTCAGACCAGTGGACTGGTAACAGGCAGCTTTTTAGAGAGTCCAACCTTCTTCAAGCTCTAGGCCTGCATATCCAAATGCCCATTTGTCAGCTCCTCTGAGATGTTGCAAAGTCCCCTCAAACTCAGAAGGGAGGAACTTGTGGTCTCCCCTTGTACTTGCTTTCATATGGCTTCGTCTCTCAGTGACGGCCACCACTCCCTGTCTAGTTACATAACCCAGAATCTAAGGATACATCATTTCACAGTGCTCTCCTCCCCTCTCATCACCAATCCCTCCCTCAGTGCTATCTCCTTCTTAAAATTCCCCAAAATTCATACCCTGCCATCACTCAACTCCAAGATAGCATCTTCCCCCTGGGCTAATACACTTGCCATCTGACCCATCTACCCATGTCTTCCCTCCCTAGCATCTCTCCATCTGTCCTCCCTCTACCCACAGCATCCTTGCTTCCCATCTCCATTGGTTAACTCCCTCTCATCCAGCAGGTCTCAGACACCTGCCTTTCCTTCTAGACTAGGGCAGAGCCTCTGCTGTGAGCTCTAACATACTTCGCTCTCCCGACCTTTGTCACAGTTGCAAATTTACAGTCCACTGTCCAGAGGCCAGCGAGTGGCTTCCCAACCCAGAGTGGCCAACTATATTCATGCTTCTGGTATCAAGCAGATTGGTAGAAGGGACGCAGCTTCCATAGTAGGAACTCAGTTTAAGCAAAAGTCTTTTGTGAAGAGAGAGAAGTCATTATGTGATTTGGAGCCAAGAAAAGAATGAGCCCCTGGACCCTGGCCTGCTTGGCTTATGGGAGGTGCCCTATGGGACTCAGAAGTTGCAAGTTTAAATGCTCACAGCCTCAGGTCAGTCCCTTCAGTGAGCACAGCAGGATGGAGGACTTGAGCCGGGCGGGGCTGGTGCTCCTGGGAATCCCGGCCCTGCCCGCAAGGCAGCTCGGCCCTGTGCTCAGGTCTGGGCTTATTTTTCAAGAGAAGTCAGAAACCAAGTCTCCTGACTTTGAAACGCTGGCAACTAATTCAGAAATTATAGAAACAATGAGAGAGCCAAATGAAAGGTGTCTGTGTTCTGATTTCTGCAGGCAGCCTCGCTGGCCTGCTCTGCATTAGGGCATCCCTGCTTCGGGCCCCAGTCCCCCACAGCCTCGTATGAATTCCTCTCCCACCTCCCCCAGACTCCACCTAAACCCGGCCTGCTCTGGCTGCTGGTTAGCACCGCCGTCACTCCTTAACACGGACCTCGGTGGATCTTAACCTCCTTTCCTCTCCCACACACCTGCCCCCAACAGGCTCACATACACCTTTCAAGCTAAACGCCTTACTGGGATAGGAAGATCTCTTGCATCTAGGGCATCCGTTTATCCACAATTGTCTTTTCCTTCAAAACAACTTTTTAAAAGAGGTTCTCAGAGGCCAGAGCCCGAGGTGGATCTCCACTTGGCCAATCTCTCTCCATTCCCCACCCTCCATGCTTCACTGAGCAGTCCTGCGGCCCAAAACCCAGGATTCTAATACAGTTTAAAAACTGCTGTTTCACTCAACCCCCAAGGTTAGTTCTCAAAATTAGCTCTCAAAGACCATGCTGGTAGAAACGAGACCCTTTCCACCATGAACTTGGATGTTCCTGAATGCCACCACCCAGCCACCTTCTAAACCACTTGGAAGAGGGGTTGGTAGAGCCCCAGAAGGAGGTCTCTGGCAGGACCCAGATGGTTCCCACTCCAGGAGGTGGGAGTTAACAGCAAAAGAGAGAGGGTTTAGGCTCCAAACTGCCAATATCTGGACACCCTGGCTCAAATCCTGCAGGTCTCAATTGTCCCTCTGTGCATCCCAAGCCCTGCCTTGTCTTCCTCTCCGCCCCATCGCCCAGTGACCAGGTCTGACTCTTTTACATAGTGCATTGAAATAGTCGTCCAATCACCAAATCTACAAGTTCTATTCCTTGACATCTCCTAAACCCACCTCCTCCTCTCCATCCTCACATCCAGAGCCACAGTTCAGACCACAGTCCCGTTACCTAGGTGACTGCGGATGCTCTCCCTTTCTCCAGTCTCGCCCGCAATTCATCCCCACGATGCTGTCCGAGCAATCTTCCAAAAACACAGATCCGAGCACGTCATTCTCCTGTTAAGCCCCCCAGGGAGTCTCCATCATCTCTCGAGATACAACCCAAATTCCTCAGCAGAGCCTGGCCCCATCCTGGCCCCGGGGTCTCCCCCCGGGCAGGTCCCCAGGTGTGCCCCATGCTGCAGCCTTCGAGGACCGCTGGCTTCCTCAGAGCGAGCCCACGCTCCCTCCCTCCGCCAGGTCATCACACCTGCTATCCACCTGCCTGGAGGTCCCTTCCTCCCCTCTTCGTCAGCTTGATAATGCCCATTTGCCCTTCCAGGCTCAGTTAAAGTGTCTGATTCTGCAGAAAGTCTCTCCTAACTCCTGACCCCCACCCACTTTTTCCTGCTTCTGTCATTAAAGGTTGACATTGGATATTGTCATCAGGTTACTCATCCCGGGATCCTGCCACACTCTCTCTGTGCATCTCCCACAGTAGACTGTGAGGGACTCTAAGGCAGGCCCAACACTGGAAGCTCGGTGCCCAGTGTAGGGTAGGCTCTTGCTGTAGGTGTGTTGAATGAGTGATCGAAGACTTCTAACCTCCGCCTTGCACCCAGGGTGTGCCTAGGGCAGCCGGTTCCAGACAGCCCCTGTCTCAGCACACAGGCTTATTTTTAGTTTACCTCCCAGTGAAACTTGGTGCCAGCTGTGGTCACCTGTTTGATGGCTCTCTGAGCTCAGCCTTTAACTGGAAATTATTTGGATTCCTTAAGCTTCCCTTGCCCAGCGGAGACTCTCTGCCTGGGTAAATCCAAAGCTGCCGGTGATTTTCCTTTTTCTCTTTAATCTCTTTCTCTCATGTGCCAACTCTCATTTAGTGCTTTCTGGCTTTCTCCCTGCTCAGTGCCCATGTTTAATCTGCCATCTCTGACCCTTCCCAGATGTTCACTCACCTAGGATCTTCACCCTCCCACCTGCTCATCTCGGGGAAACTGAGGCCAGCCCTGCCAAAGGACTTGGACTCATCATTTGGGAAGTCTGATGCAGCTCTGAGAACGAAAACCAGAAGCGAGAACCCTAAACCCCTGTCCGCTGGCCCCTTGGCCCCAGACCAGCCTCAGTGCTTAGGGAGGTCAGGGATTTTAAAGACCCACCCTTCGCCTGACCATCAGCAAGGAGAGCAGAGTATGGTGCAGAAGGCACGTTGGGCCCTCACCAAGTCCTGTCTCTGGTAAGACCATGTCTACCCCCACCTGGGGTCTTCCATGGTCCGTGCCTAAGGAAGTGTTTGCCCTTCCTAGCTGCTTCACCATTGACACCCCCATCCCCCCAGCTCCCTCACTCCCCTTAGCCTCTGTCCCACCCTCTTGGCAGGAGCCCATTCGCACCCACATGGGCTCCAACAGCAGGACTGGCAGGTCTCTGTTGAGAGAGCGAGCAAACACCCAAAGGTGGGTTAGGGTGGGGGCACCCACTGCTGCCACAGGGGACTGAGTACCTGCCGGGATCTTTAGGGAAAACTATGGACAAAACACACAGTGAGTTGTTCAGGTCACTGAGAAGTTAAGGAATCACCCGAAGGGACACAGGAACTAAGCAGAGGAGCCACCAACTCCAGGATTTGTACGAACGGCACATGGCACTGTAGGCAAAGTCCAGGCCCTCTGCTATGTCACCTGCAGCAAGTTCCTGTCAAATCAATGTTCATATTTGGGGAGAAGGTTCTGCGATGTCCAATCAGATCGGAACTCTGCTTTGAGCAACCACCAGCAGTAAGGCTTCCAGAAAAAATCACGCGTGGCTTCCCATGGTGATTTGACAAAGGCCTCCCCCACACCCACCCGAGCAGGGCACCGTGTCGGTCACACAGCCAGCCTGCTCTCAAGGGGCTCACGGTTTCGTTGAGAAGACGGCAGAGGCATAAGCATAAGTTTGAAATTAATGTACAAGTGCGACCAGTTAAAACAAGTTTCTGGGTGTGAGGTTATGTAATCCCTCCGAGTTCATAAAAAGAAACCATCAGCCAAATCAGCCACCTTGTCCTTCTAACTAAAGTGCCTACCCCAGTTTCAGTCCAGAAAATGAAATCCTAGCTTCGTGCTTTTCTCTAAGTATGCGAGGCGGTGTGCAGTTACCTTACGGAGAATTAGCAGCGTCAGCCAGGATCTGTAAATTCGCTTTTCTGTTATATTGAGAAGGGAAAAATCCAATTTATTCCGAATTCATTATCCACAATAGGTAGACTTTCACCCTTGCTCCAATCTAGTTATAAAGGTTATAGGAAATCACAGAGGAGATATGTAAACTATACTGACCAGGAGCCCATACATAGGAAACTGGAGAGAAAAGGGTCCCTCCTTGACTGGCACAGAAGCCATCATCCTTGTGTACAAACCCAACTACAAGATGAGGTTCTGATTAGTGCCCACCCCAACACCCAAAGCCTCGGGAACATCAAATAAACCCTCCCAGGAACTGCGCCAGAAGGAGCAAAAGCTGAGTGATAAAAATGCAAACTTGAACTTGCACCTGGGATGTAGTCCTTTATAATGTCTTCCTAAAACGCTCTTCTATCTTGGGGCCCTCGGGTCCTGCTCAGCTGTTTCACCTCCAGCATCTAACTCTTCTGTGAGAAAAGAGGTATTTCTACTGATGTGCTAAGATCAGTGGGCCCCAAAGGGGGTGAAAATCGGTGTCCTTGATTTGAAAATACCTATGAAATGTTTAAAATGTTGACACCTCATGACTCTAAAATAACACTTGTAGCAACTTACCCAAAGGAAACAGTTAACAATGCGTATAAATATATATCTGCAAGTATTGTTTAAAATAATTTAAAAATTGAAAACAACTTCAATCTCCATAAATCTTGGCTTTATGTAAACGACGACACACTTATACATTAAACTGAAAGCGATGTAGAAGTTATACAAGAAAAAATTAATAGGTTTAACTATATAAAAATATGAATATTTTCTATGGCAAAAAATCAACAATCACAATGTCAAAAACAAATGGGTAAATTATTTGCAACATATATGACGGGCATGCTAATTTACTGGATTAAAAAAAGAACTCTGTAAGATCAAAATGAAAAGAGAGAAACCCAATGTTTTAAAAAAGGCCAATAACCATGTGAAAGAATGTTCAATCTCACACAATTAAAGAAATGTTAACTGTACTAGTAGCTAGATTCAATTTTTCACCTATAATATTGTCAAAGTTCAATAATCACCAAGATTTAGGGGGGAAAAATTGAACAATTTTTGGTGAAAGTGGAAATTTGGACAATTTGATAATCTCCCCAAATTCTAAAATCTTAAATATTTCCACCATAGAAATTTATCCTTCTATGTGTACTTGTACAAGTACATAAAAATATATACATAAGGGTATTTACAGCAGTGTTGTTTTTAATATCAAAAACCTGGGACAAAATAAATAAACTATGCTACGTCTGTAATGGAGTGCTATGCTGCTTTTAGGCAGAACAAAGTAATTCTGTATATGCTGACATGGAAAACAACACCCGAGAGATATTGTGTATTGTTTAATAAGTGAATGCAGAAAGCTGAAGACTATTAAGTATAAATAATCTCACTTGTGACATACACATATATTTTTCACATAAGCATAGAGGATTTCTTGAAAGATATGAAATATGAAGTGACAACTTCTAAAGGAGTTGAGAAGAGAGATTTCATACTTTATTTCTTCTCATTCAGAACTGTTTGATTTTTTTCTTTCAATGATAGTGTATTATTGTTATAATTTTTAAAAACTAGATTAAACCATTAACTGAGCCGTTATTAATCACCTGCTCTGCTACACGAGTTGTTTTAGACACTGGGCACCCAGTGGTGAGTATTGGGGAAGGCAGGCTGTACAGTAATAGGAAAAATGCTCTGACTTTAACGTCTATAAGATCGTAAGTTCTATAAATCAAGCAGAAAAAGGCTTTGCTTTTATAGGGAGATGTAAGCAAGGATTGGTATGGGGGATGGGATGGGGGGCATGATCAGGCAGTAGATTAGGGGCTGTTTTCTGTTGAGGTCAGCCTGTTTTCAGGAGGGCTTGTGAAAGGGGCTTTCCCACATTCTGATGTTAACTCAGGCTGTGCGTGGGTCAAAGTTTGATGGGGGCGGGGGGGGGAGCCTAACTAACATTTGACCAAGACAAGTTAACAGATTCATCAATGCAAACAAAGAGTTAGGTTAATCATTTATGAGACAAAGAATGGGAATTTGGAGGGGCTGTGTCTGGCTTTGTCATAGGTAAACAGGGGTTACCCTGAGTCTTCTCTAAGTCATACTGGGTCAGGTGGCTCTTTGCAGTCAACCATTTCCAGGAACACCAAAGGCTGCTGGTGTTTCAGACCGTTGCTGTTCCCAGGAGTACAGGGCTCAGGGAAAGTTAACATCGTCACGGACAATCACAGTCCTTAACCAGCTTTAATTCTTGGGGACTTGAGAATTAAACAATCAAGTAAGTAAGTAAATAAAAGTTATATAGTTATCATCAGAAGCTTGTAGGGAGAACGGGACTCCTAGCCCCCAAGAAGACCCCATCAAACTCACAGTCACCTCTCCAGCTTTGCAGTTTCAAAAATTCATCTGGATCTGCCCAGGACCAGACTGAGAGATCACTGTAACAGAACAGTGACAGAACAGATGGCACTGAAATGGACCCGATTATGTACAAGAATGTAAGATTCATTACAGCTCAATGAGGGAAAGAAAGGATTACCCAATAAATGGTGTTGGGACAATTAACTAGCAATTTGGAGAAACAGTAATTTCAGAATCTCACTTTATGTTATGCACTAAAATGAATTCAAATTGAGTGGAAGAGTTAATTGTGTGTTTTTTTTAAACATCAAAATCTCACAAAAATAGAATTGGATATTTTTCAAACCTCTAAAAAAATATAATTGTATGGGCTTAGAAGCATACAAGTTATTCTCTTTAAAAAAGAGTAAGAGCTATAAGTTTGACTCCAAAAAACGGCAACCAAGAATTATTGCATCCAATGTAGCAAAGAGACACTATATTTTGTATTTAACATCTCATATGTATCGGCCAGAAAAAAAAAAAAAAATTAAGACTCTAAATGAGAGGGCAAAAGAAGCGATATAACTATCAAACAAAGATTCAAAATGTTCCAGTTCCTAGAGAATAAAAAATGTAAATTAAAACACCAAGTAATCATTTTCCTCTGTTAAATTAGCATACATTTTAAAATCATAGCTCTTGGGCTTCTGTTTCTGGTTGGAACGTAGAAAGCCACACTGACTGCTGAACCTGCCCCAATAACAAGAGCTGAGTGAGCCATGATTTTGTATCGTGGTTTCTGAAATCATCAGCATGCTCAAGATGCAAAGAAACCTACATAAGGTAAATTCTTTGGGTGACAAGCTCGTCCTGGGACAGAAGAGATCCTTGTCTGCTTCTCTGTCTATGAAGAAGTGGCAGGAAGGGGAGGAATCTGCCCTCAACTCAGGTAAAGAGATAACCTGCCAAACTTGTAACAACATTTAATGGTGTATGTGACCTCATGTGACACATTAGAATCCCCAAAAGTCCCACCCGCACCCAGGGCTTTCCTGTAGGTCTTCACTGAGTGCACAGAATACTAGACGGGAGGCTGAGGGCAAGGCTAGAGGACTGAGAGTGCCCTGGGGCAGGCAGGACCTTCCCCAAGTGCAAGGCCTTAGAGCTTTACATTTCTATCAAAATATCCATACGGAAAACCGCTAGAAAGAAATAAGCAATGATGAATTGTTCTCATGTTGAACTTGAGGGAGTACTTTTTTTCTTTTTACCTTACTTATCTGAAGTTTTATATTTTTCCTTTATTCAAAAACATCTTTATTTAAAACTTTTCTTTTGTCTTGGTATTTTTGGCAATATTTTATTTTTCTGTTCAAGAACAAGGTCCTTTCCTCCAGTTATTCACGTATCGTTTATGTCCTTCTGCCTTTTTCTTTATTTAGATTTTAAATTTTTTACCGCACAAGAAATCCGTGGTTGCATTTTGTTACTTTTTGTATACCCAATTGTTTTTAATTCATGAAAAATAAATGTTTTAACTGGACTTTAATTCGTGGATATAACAAATGGGATCAGCCTTTCCAATGACCCAAACACTCACTCATGTCTACCAGATAGAATCATGATATACAGCTAAATATTGTTATTAATGCAAAACGTTAAATATGTTTACTTTGAAAGCATCTGAAAATAGTCACAGGGGTTAGTCTCTGAGATGTGAGGTCAGGTTAAACATCTCTTTCCCTGTCTACTTTTCCTATAGTCAACATGCATCATTTTGTGATAAAAAGAAATGGTAAAACTTAAATCCCAATTTCAGACTCAAGCTCTCCTCTGAAAGCCCTGAGCTCAATCCAGATCCAAGTCAGGGCCTGGGAAATAGAGGGCCCCAGGCTAGAAGCTTCCTCATCACGCGGTTCATCTTGCTGCTGCTAATACTCCGCTTCTGGTCACTTGACCTTGAACTTCCTTTTCATGCACTGTTCTCTTGACCTTAGTAATTTGAAGCTCCAAGCTTATTTTTCTCACCCTCAGTCTGCTCCTACCAGTCCCACCATCCACACACACACCCCATGGGATCAGTAAACCTGTTGAGTAAGTGTGGGAAGCAGGGACACTTGGTCCCTTTTGGTCCCTGGGCTCCTTGGTGTCACACAGGCAGCTGGAGCAAGAACTACACTTGTCTACCCTCCCCAAATTCCCAACACCAGAGCCTGCAAAGCCATCCTCACCCTTGTTCCTGCCAGACCTTTATTAACCATGACAAGGGTCTGGAACATCTTCAAAATATCATAATCTCGTCTCCCCGCAGAAGCAAATAGAGTTAAAGGAGCCTGTAGAGGGTGGAATGGTGGCAGGCACACCCCAGGAGAGCCCAGCGCCAGCCTTCCTGGCCTGTGTGTGTCTCCCCTCTCAGCTCAGATCTCTCAGGAGCCTGGCCAAGCCCGCTGAAGGCCAGGTAAAGAGGTGGCTGCAAATTGAAATAAGCATCCTGCTCAAGAGAGCTCCAGTGATGAGAAATAGCTTTATGGGGCCCTGGCGCATTCCAGACAGCAGGGGACTTCCTTCCCCAGCCACCCCTAAGTGTAAATTAGAGAGAGATGTGAGTTCCTCGGCCCTCCTGCCTGCTAACTGTTCCAGTTCTCAGAAAATGGAAGGACAGCCACACCCAACCAGGAGGGCCAAGGGACAGCTCAAGTTAGGGGGACCCTCATTAAAATATGCCTCCTCATAGTTATTCAATCACTAATTGACTTTTCCTCCTCACTTTAATTTTTGACGCTGGTGTCTTCATTAATTAACTCTGTCACCAAAGCCCCGGGGTGCCTCAGAAGGACTCACCCGGAGTTTATCTCTATGGCCCAGTCACCTTGACAGGTAGGCTCTCCCTGGCCAGTTCCCTGGGTAATGGCCTGAGCCTGAATTAGTCCCTTGAGGAAAGATACGTTGTCATTCTCTACACAAGGGTCACAGGGCCAGCCCAAAGGAACAGAAGCAGAAGGCCTAGATTGTCACTGTCCTCTGATGGTGTCATAAATTCCCTTCTCTCCCCCTGCATCCTCATGGGTATATGGAGCTCATCCCAGACACAGTGGCCAGTGGGACAGATGGAGCTCAAGCAGTGTTTCTGAATAAGCCTCCTGGGGAACCCTTTGTCACTCCATCATTCATTCACAGAGGTAACTTACCTGTTTTTGACTGGCCTGTGCTAGACTTGGGAGATGGGGGGGGGGGCTGTCAAAAGAAGCATAAATGTGGGCCCTGGCCGTAAAGGTGTTTCTAACTTTAGTTGAAGAGATGTGACATTCTCTTATTAAAACAGAAGCCAGGATAATAAGGTGTTCAAAGATAATCTTCAGGTGGGCTAAGTCAATTGCCCTGGATGTTTTGGCCATGTGTCCCCTCTTCCCTTCTGGGCCCTCTGAAATATTTCAGACGTGCAATGAGAAATCACGAAGGAGCCACCACCAGGTGGGGCTTCAGGGGGAGAAATTTTAAAAAGTCAAAGTTCTCTTCTTCTGTCTTCCTTTCTCTCCTGGAATGGAGGGAGGAGGCATGTTGGGAAGAGTAAGCTCCCTTTCTACCCGCTCCTCAGCCCGCCCCGTGGAGGAGGAAGACTGGTCAGGGCTCATCACTTTGCTCTTCTGGACTGGGGCACCTGTGAATGGCGCCACTCTGCCCTGAAGGTGGCCGGGGCCTGCTCTTGGGTCTGCACTGCCCTAGAAAGTGCCGGTCATCCTGCCTGCCTTTCTCTGTTCTCTACAGTTTAGTGGCGGATGTGCCACTCTGCCCTGGGGACCCCCTCTCCTTGATCACACCCAGCCATCCTGTCCCCCTCTCTCTCTCCCTTCCATGTAGGAAAGAAAAGAGATTCGTGACCAGGGATTGATTTTTTTTTCTTACAATAGTTGTTTGGGGGAGAGGGAGAAAACTTAAGCCACAGTTGTTTCAGGTTCCTCTAGTTCTAACATTGGTTTCTGGGTTCCTCCAGTCTGCACTGGGGCTCGGGGCCCACCCTCACTAGCAATGAGCTGTGCTTTATCTTTCGTTTACAATTTTCATCATACACAGCTTTCTCTAGGAGACTCAGAGAGGAATGCTGTGATCTTGGTCAGGATCCTGGTATTCCAGGGTCTCTGTCCAAAGAGCACCTGAGAGCTTTACAAATGGAGAGCCCAGGAAGCCAGACTAAGCCAAATCACCCCCACCCCAGTGTGCCTCCTGCAAAGGGTGCTGTCCTGATAGCCTTTTCAGGACAGGGCTCCACCCTAAAGGAGCCCCCTTCCCATGAGCTCTGTATCTGAGGCATACTTTTTTAGTTTACCCTACTTTTTGTATCTCTTATTGTCATTCTTGATCTATTTTTAACGTCTCTTGGCAGGTTAAATACATCCTGATGGCTTCCTATAGCCCTTAGTATAAATGCAATGTCCACACCATAGCCTGTGGGTAGGTTGTACTGTCGGTCTCAACATCTGCTGCTCCTCTCTATGGGAGGATTTTATATCCCCACCCATGATGACATCACATTTGGCTGTGTAATTTGCTTTGGCCAATGGAAGTGGAACATTCACTTTCACACAGAAACTTGAAGACTATCATGTGGTCTTCCACCTTCTCTTTTCCCTCTTCTAATAGATGGGAAATGGCCCAAATAAGAGCCATCCCCTCTATCTGGATCCTGGAGTGGAGAAGATAAGCAGTCAGTCCACAACAGGCATGTAGTATGAGTGATAAGTGAAGATTGTATGCTACTGAGATTGGAGGATCATTTGTTACCAGGCACTTAGGCCTAATCTGATTGATACATTCTACAATGCAATGTGACCCCTGACCACTTCTCCAATCTCATGTCCTACCTTCTGTCCCCTTACCCACTATACTCTAAACACCCTGGCTTTCTCTTCCTGGAACATGCCAAGCTTGTTCTTGCCTCAAAGCCTTTGTGTATGCTGTTCCCTCTGTCAGGATTGCTTTTCCCTGAGGTTTTCACATGGCTGGCTCTTCTTCATTATTCAGATCTCAGTTCAAATGCTACCTTCTTAAGGAATGTCTTCCCTAAACCCCTGTCTAATTAGCCACCCCCCAGTCACTCTCTATCATGTTATCCTGTCTTATTTTGCAATCGTTCACTAGTTCTGTTGTTTGTTTCCCCACCTTGGAATGAATGTTCCATGAAGGTAGAGACCTTGTCCATCATAGTCGCTGCTGCATCTCCAGACACTAGAAGGTCACCTGACACATAGTAGACGCTCAGTATTTGTGTCCTGAACAAATGAATTTATCTCCTAAACTTTAAACCCATTATCAACTGCCAACCGGACACCTGCCCCTAATCCTAAACTCACCAGGTCCAGAACAGAATTCGTAACTCTTTCCTATCTTCACTCACCCCCAACCTCCTCCTTACCCTCTGTTCCCGGATCAGTGACACTGTCATTAGCTCCGTCACTCAAACTGGACACCTCGGGGTCATTTTGCACTCCTCCCTTTTGGTCACTCCCCCACCCCCAGTCACCAAGCTGATTCTCTTTTCTAAATCTCTCTCTAACCCACTTGGCCCTCATTCCCCCTCTCTTACCCTCACTCAGGCCCTCATCGCTCGTTGTCTGGATTATCACCATCTTTGCAGAACAGGGTGCCCTGTTTCCAGTTTTCCCCCTGCCCATCTGTGCTGCGCACTGCCACCAGAATTATCTCTCTAAAATCTGATAATGTCACTCCCCTGTTTAGAAGGATTTCAAAGGAACTTCAGGATAAAGCTTAACTCCTTAGAGACCATGAAATAGCTTTGTGTTTCCGGTACCTGCCAAGTGCCCAGTGTCTCTCCTGCCTCTCACCACATCCAGCCACTCTGAGCCAGGGCAACCACCCAACATGGGTCTGTGCTCACTGCTCTCTCTCCCTGCAGTGTCCTCCCCAGGTCAACCCCTTGCCCTCCCCCCAAACACACCACACACACACACACACACACAGCCATCAGCATCCACCCACTGAGAGCTTTCTCTCTTCATTATCTCGGTTACCATCACTCCCTCCCTGCAGCCTCTCCCAGCTCCGCCCCCCTCCTCTAACAGTGAAAATAGCTCTAATTATGAGCTCTATCCTCACTCTTCCTTCAACACTCTATGCAAACCTCTGTTATAAAACATCACATGGCATCCTATGCTTTTGGGGTACAGGCCTGTCTATGTGGTCTTTAAGGGCTCCACAGGCAACCTTTCTTGTTGGAGTCCCCAGGAATTCACGCAGCACCCAACAGACTCATAGCATGTGCTCAAGGAATCTTGTTCCAGTAAATAGATGGGTAGAGTAGATGGAATTAAGTATAAGGAGAAAGAATAACAAATAGAAGGAGTAATTGCATTATAGGCCAGAGCACTCGTTTGCATGTGGTGACCAGGAGAAAGAATGCAAAGGAGAGCAGCATCAGCCCTCAGTTTCAGTTCTGCCCTAAGAAAGCTACCCTACAACACGGAGACCTGTAATAAGAGAGGACCCCAGGATTTAAGGGGCCCCATGCGTTCATTTTAGCTCCAGACCTCACCAGCACATTAACCTCAGGCAGGACTCTCCAACTCTCACCCAGGGGATCTCTTTTACTACTTACAGAGCTTTTTCCCACGTGTATAGCACAAGAAGGGACTTTACTAATTTTGCTCCCATTTTACAGATTCTAAAAGAAATTAAGTGATGTCCCAAAATCAAGCAATAGTTAGCAGCACGGTTAGATCTTGAGCTCGGTCAGGTTCTTTGTTCCTACACTCTGTGCCCTCCTTACCCAGCTGTGCAGCCTTCCCATCTAAGGAGAGCATGACTAAGTGGATGATCTCATGCTCCCACCATCTCTAAGACACTCTAATTCTAATACTTTCTTCCTCCCGGGCTGTCTGGAATTGCTCTTCCCACCTAACTTCTCCCAGTCCCAAGACCCTATTAGGGCCAAGCCTCTGGGGAATGGGCCAGGACCTGAAGGTTCCTCTCCAAGAGGGAGCAGCAGGATCCTCAGCACAGCCAGCCAGAAGCCGTCATCACTGTCATTTTAGGAGATTCGGGTTCCAACTTAATACTATTTGAGGCTCAAAATAACCCCTCCAGTCTTCCTGCTTATTTCTTAAATGCGGTTCTTAACAGTAATGATGGCACCTGTGGGGGAGGAGACAGAAGGGATTTCGGCTGAGAGTTGGTTTCATGTCACCTAAAAGGATTATTTTATACCATCAGAAAGATAATTCCCCTCCTACTGGGGCGGATGGATTAGGTCTTTACTTCAGATGGTACTTTATGAAAAGATTACTTAAAGATTATAGGACAAAATGGATACATTTGACAACATCTGCTAGGGCTGGGTGTTTTGGCTGCCTGGGAAATAACTGTTACTCATGTAATTAGTAGATTGCTTGCCTTGGTGCTAATCTAGAGTCTGTCTGCATACAAATGTCCACACACTCCTGTTGCACAGTTTTCTTTCCCTTCACCCTCCTGAATTTTGACTAAGAATGACACAAAATGCCACTGCTTCCATGAAGTCTTCTCTGATCTCTCTCCACCCAGACGTGATCACTTTTCCTCCAGGCTTCTCCCCTCCACAGAGGTCTTATCACAGGCCTGTGTGTGCCTTCTTTCCCTGGACCTGAGCATCTTACACACATTAGTACTCAAGCTGTGTGCACAACAGGCAGTGAAAAAATGTAAAAGCCTCACTGTGCTCCAGCTACAGCTGTCCCTCTGATAAGGTAAGGAAGGAGGGTCTTAGGGGCCTCAAGGGGTCAGGAGGAAGCTGGTGTTGCTTGGTCTGAATCTTGCTATACTGTTATCCATACAGGAGCTTTGGGGCTGAAGAACATGAGGTTTGGTTTGCCATCCTGTGGGACCTCTAGAAACACTGCTGCCCAGGGCATCTTGGCCAGTTTTGAGAAAAGGTCCTGATTAGTTTCCTGACAGAAGCAAGTCTGGCTTTTCTCCGAGTTGAAGAAGGCTTTCTTCTGAATTTCTGGAAAGCTGTGAACAGCCCATTTTCATTCAGAGCATCCCCCATGGCTACGGACTCTTCCAGCCTCTCCCCATCACTGCCCTAGGGCCTGCACTAATGCCAACCCTCAGGCCTCATACTATTCCCTGCATCTAAGAAACACAGTTTTTCTGACCTGGACTGCCCTCCCCTCAGGCCTTCTCCATCCCATGAATTCCTCCTCCCCCCCTTTAGACTCAGCTCAGGTGTCACCTCCTTTATGAAGCCCTCCCTGATGCCTCTAGGAGATTCAGAGCCTTTCCCAATATTCATTATCTGAGATATAGAAAGGCAAACATCACCATATCTGAAAACATTCACTAATAAATAGCCACTCATAATAAATAATCAATAACGATGAATTGTGTGCCCATCAAGAGCCAGGTTGATCTCTGCACATGGATAAAGCCCTAAAAAAAACAGACCAATGTGTTTACCCTTGTGGGACTCACTTTCTAGCAAGGAGCAGGGGGTGGGACATCAACACATAACAAACACAATTATAAGTAAATTATATGTCATTAGAGATTGATAAGAGAGTGCCAAAAAAAAAAGTGGGGAAAACTGAAGAAGATAGAGAATGTTAAGGACAACCAGAGTCAGGGTGGGGCGAGGTTAAATGGGGACATCTGGACAGGCCTCATCCTGCAGGGGACATTCAACCAGAGACCAAAAGAGAGAGGGATGGTCAAGCAGATCTCTGCAGGAAGGCAGGTCCCTGCAAACCGTGCCCGGGGGCCAGTCCAACCTGCCACTTATTTTCAGATGGCCTGCCGGTTAAGAATGTTTCTTGCGGAGACAAACAAGCTAGAGGCGTAGGTAGCAGCTGCACCCGCCGCCTCCCACAACCACACCAAAATTACAACTAAAATACAGAGCCACCATCGCTCAGAGCCTCCTGAGATCTGGCTGAACAGAAGCCGCACAACCAGGGAGCTGGGGAAGCACCGAGACCGGCAGGAGGGGCGGAGACGCGGGCGGATCGGGGCTGAATCGCAGAGACGCGGCCTCGGGCCCACACCCGGTGCCGAGGTTGAAACCCGGGAGGGAATCTTGGCGGTGGGGGTTTCCCGGAGGAACGAGGGGTCCCAGCCCCACAGCAGGACCCCAGCCCAGGGCTCCAGGGCAGGGAAGAGAAATCCCCACAACTCCGGGCTGTGAAACCAGCAGGGTCGCCGAGGCTGCGGGAGCCCCAGCAGCTCCTCTCAAGGGCCCGGCACGGACTCACCCGACGCTCCCTCTGAGCCCAGCGCCGGGAGCAGCCTGAAAGGACCCGGGACACTTGGGGAGGAACTAACCTGCCTGAGATCCGGGCGAGAGGCAGAGGGGCGGCTTCCTCCCGGGCAGAAGGGCTGGCGGAGGCCATGGCTCCTGTGGCGAGTCCTCCCCGCACACAGCCGGCAGGCAGGCGCCATGTTTGAGTCGCCAGCACCTGACTCCCACCTTTGGCCCCGCCCCGTGGTTCCCGGAGGCCCCGCCCTCCCCACCTGCAGCTCATCCGGGCCATTTCCAGGGGCTTTTCTGTGCAAGTGGCCTCTCAAGCCTCATGCTTAGGACTTTCCTAAAAAAATCTCTCAAACAAGCAGCAGCGGGCCCCATACGGCTTGATCAGCGGTCCCAGGCCTGGCACTAGCGGCAGCTGCATTGGCTCATAGCTTGGCCTCTCCTGGGCACCTCCAAGCCCAGCACAAGGAGCAGCCAACTACGGTTTGCTGTGTAGCTCATGCTGGGTGGCCCTGGGCAGGGCACTGGCACAGGCTGACTTTGCACCTCCCGAGAGGCCCCAGAGACAGTGCACCTGGTGATCAGACTCGACCACGCTGGATTACAACCCTACCACATCCACGAGTGACACACTCAAGGGGCGCACTTGGTGAACACCAAAGCTCCACTGAAGTAAATGCTGCTCCATAGGGGTGTCTCCAGCACAGCAGCTCTCTGGCTGTAGTTGCAGTTGGTCCTCACAGCCGATTGGCCTGGGGGTCAGTCCCTCCCAGGGACGCCAACAGCAACCAAGGCTCAACTACAACAGGACAGTGCACACAGCGCACACAGGGGAGCACCTAGAAGGCCCAGCTCAGGTGACTGGGGAGGCTGAGCCACTGCACCCTACAGGACACCTACTACACAAAGCCACTCTACAAATTCCAGGAGACATAGCAGCTCTACCTAATACATAGAAACAAACACCTGGAAGCAGCCAAAATGGGGAGGCAAAGAAACATGTCACAAAGGAAAGAACAGAAGAAATCTCTAGAAGAGGAACTAAATGAAATAGATCCAAGCAAGCTAACAGATACAGAGTTCAGAATTTTGTTTATAAGGATGTTTAAGCAGACTATTAAGGAAATAACTGAGAAAAACAATGACATAATAAAGTACCAATTTGAAATGAAGGCTACACAAACTGAAATGAAGAATAATTTACAGGGAATCAACAGTAGAGTAGAGGACACTGAGAATCAAATCAGCAATTTGAAACATGAGGAAACAAAAAGCACCCAACCAGAAGAGCAAAAAGAAAAAAGAATCCAGAAATATGAAGATAGCATAAGGAGCCTCTGGTACAACTTCGAGAGGCCCAACATTTGTATTATTGGGGTGCCAGAAGGGGAAGAAAGACAGCAAGAAATTGAAAACCTGTTTGAAAAAATAATTACAGAAAACTTCCCCTACCTGGGGAAAGAAATAGACTTACAAGTCCAGGAAGCACAGATGGTCCCAAACAAGAGGAACCCAAAGAGGCCCACAGCAAGACACATCATAATTAAAATGCCAAAGGTTAAAGACAAAGAGAGAATCTTAAAAGCAGCAAGAGAAAAGCAGTTAGTTACCTACAAGGGAGCCCCCATACGACTGTCAGCTGATTTCTCAACAGAAACCTTGCAGGCCAGAAGGGAGTGGCAAGAAATATTCAAAGTGATGAAAAACATGGAACTACAACCAAGATTGCTCTACCCAGCAAAGCTATCATTTAGAACTGAAGGTCAGATAAAGAGCTTCTCAGACAAGGAAAAGCTAAAGGAGTTCATTACCACCAGACCAGCACTACAGGAAAAGTTGAAGGATCTTCTTTAGGAAGAAGCTAATTAACAAAACAATGTGATGAACTAAATAGATTTAGAGACATTGACACAGGCAACAGACAATCATATTTCAGAGGAAAGAGGGAAGGGGGGTGGGAAGAGATTAACCAAAGAAGTTATATGCATATATGCATAACCCATGGACACAGTTAATAACGGGGTGAAGGCCTGGGGAGGGGGTGGGAGCGAGGTGGAGGGGGTCAATTGGGGGGGAAATGGGACACCTGTAATACTCTCAACAATAAAGATAAATTTAAAAAAAAAAAGAATGTTTCTTGCATTTTTCAGTGGTTAGAAAAAAATCAAAAGACGAGTAATATTTCATGGCACACAAAAACTAGATGGAATTCAAATCTCAGTGTTCATAAATAAAGTGGTGTTAGAACATGGCCACCCCCACTCATTTTGTCTGTGGCTGCTTGCATGCTGCAGCTGCAAAGTTTAGTAGCCTGACAGGCCCTCAAAGCCTAAAATATTTACTATCTCACCCTTTGTAGAAAAACACACCCCTGAGTTAGAGCAAAGACCCAGGGGCAGGAGCAGGATTAGGAAGAAGACAGGTCTGGCTAGAGTGAGGGGGGGAACGCACATCCTATAAGTTCTGCGAGGCCAGTTAGTTTTAACTCAGGTAATAGGGAGCCATTGCGGGATTCTGATTAGAGAAGCCACAGAGTCTGGTTTATGCTTTAAGAGGGTGACTTTGGCAGCTCCATTGAAAACAGACTGTTATCTCTTAAGTGAGAAAAGATAGTGGCTGAAACCAGGGTGTGAGCCCCGCATGTAGATGACAAGAGGTGGTCCAATTCTGGTTATGTTTTGGACATCAAGCCAACAGGATTTCCTGATAGACTGCGTGTGGGATGTGAGGAAAAGAGAGATCAAGTAGGACTCAAAGGCTTGGTCTTGAGCAATGGCAAGGTGGGACAGGTCTGTGGGGAATATCACAGGTTCGCTCTAGCCAGGCTGAGTTTGAAGTGTCTACTAGACAAGCTGCTGGTGAGGCTCAGTGTCAGTGGACGTGAGTCAGGAGTTCAGAAGAGAGGTCTGGAAGGAGGTATAAATTTTCAAGTTATTAGCAGAGACGAGTGGTGTTTAAAATCATGGAACTAGATGAGATCTCCAAGGAAGGGCACCCAGAAAGAGCTGGAGAGGAGGCCCGGGATGGAGCCTTGGACAGGCCGGGTTTAAGAGCTCAGAGAAGAAAGGCAGGACGCAGCAGCGGAGACTAAGCAGGTGGACACGAGTCCAGAGTGGAAGCCGGCTGAAGAGGCTGTGTCGGGGAGGGAGGAGCACCCCCGTCTAATGCTGCCAGCATGTGAGCTGGTGGGACTAAGAGTGGCACTGATGTAGCAACACGGAGGCCGTAGGTGGGCTTTACAAGATCAGGTTTGGTGGGGAGACTGGGTGAGAGCTGATTGAAGTTAATCTGAGACAGAGAAATTGGAGGCATCAGGTACAGACAAGACTTTCTAGGAGGTTTGCTGCAAAGGGGGGCAAAGAAGTGGGGCATCGGCCGGAGAGAAGGGCATGTTGCTGAGGATAAGCTAATAGAGAGCAAAGCCCTGGCGACGGTGTAGGAGTGGGTGGGGGCTGTCGGCTAGAGCAGGAGGACAGGACGGGACTAGTGTGCTCAAGGACAGACCGTGGGAAGTCTTCATACTCCCCACCCCTGGAACTCTAGTGGCCCCCATAGTCACCATGTTAGGGACTTTGTATTCTGTTCAAGTTCATTCATTCAACAGATTTTCACTGAAGGGCCTCTATCTACCTGGTTTGGTTCCAGACACTGGGGATTCAGCAGGGACAAGCCCAATGATCTCTGACATGCTAGTGGGGGGTGCTTGTGGGGGTAACTGAAAATCCTGACTTCAATGGACTCAGAAGACAAGGACATTTAATATTTCCTATAATGAAAGTCCAGACAAATGTTCACAGTCACGCGGTCATTAGAGCCTTGCTCAAATGCGTCACCATTGTCTGCTTATCTGTCCGCTACACTGACAGCGATTATCTCTAAGGGGTCATATTTATAACCCCACCGATGCAGCTCTGACCCACGAAGGGACTTCTAGAATGTTTGCTGAGCGAATACATAAAGCCTCACAGATGGGAAAAATCCTCTTTTAAAATTCCTTCATAATATTCACCCCGTGAGTTACGGAGCTACACTTTTTGAAAGGAAAACATTGCTCTGACATCCAATATCTTTGAAGTAGGAATTAGTTTCCCTGGATGCTTTTCTTTCAACCACCGGTAAAGATTGACTGTCTCTTATCAATCTGGATTTATACAGAGTGGGATGAAGTGGAGATCCGGAGGGATCATTTGGAAACTGAGGACCACCAGGTAACATGAGATTAGATGTCCTGCACCCTGGCTTGCCTAGCTCCAACTTCCACCCCATGCAAGGGTGTGGGTAGGTACTGATGTCCACTCTTTTCTGGGATCACATTCTAGATAATTCTTACTATTTACTGTGTGGTTACTGTGCGGGGGCACTGTATTAGGTACCAGGTGTATTAAAACTTTTACAGTAAAATCACTGCCTATGAAGAGTATTCTCGTTCCATTTTTACACATAAGGAAACTGATGCTTGGGGAGGTTATAACTTGTCAAGGTCACACAGCGAGTAACTGGCAGGACTGAGACAGCCCAAGCCTGAACCCAAAGTTCTTGTTTTTACTACTGTTATAACATCTCTTAGTTTCATGCTGAAGAGCAGAAGAGGAAGACTTCAGTTTAAAAACTCCTACTAATTATCATCTCCTCCCCTCACTGAAATTACCACAGAGCCAGTTTTCTCTAAAGTGACATCTCAATCCAGCCTCGCAGGAGAAAAATCTGCATGTGAATGGCAGGTCCAGGCTGGAGATAAGGGATTGAAATGCTAATGCCTGCCATTTAGGAGGAAGCCCAGAGCGAAGGAGGGACCTTAGGGACCGCAGCTGTGGTCCAGAGCCTGTGACCGGGACCCAGGTGAAGGAGATGGAGAAAAGGAACTAGAATTTCTGAGAGGGAAGGGACGCTCCCACCCCTGCATTTCCCCAATGCCTGCTACTTGCTGCCCACTGTAGTGACCTGTCTGTTGCTTGCAATCCCAGCTGCGGATCTTGCACTCCGCTTTCTCCAACTGGTTTTGTCGTGGCAGGATGGCCCCTCAGATCCTTCTTCTCTGAACAGACTACTATCTGAAATTGAACTGTCAAAAGAAGGCACTGATGAAAAGCAGGAAGGCGAGGTGAGCCCAGAGGTGTGACTGGGGAACTTGGCAGGTGCCACGGAGGCGGGAGGATCTCTCAGGGGCCAAGGCAGGGAGGAAAGTGGCCACTGAAATCAGATTTTGTTGTTTCCTCCCAATTTACATTTGCATGAAGACAAAATCACATCGCCTTTTAAGTAAACACACACCTTTGATTCCATTTCCTGTTAAACTTAGGCCATATAACCTCAAATTATACTTTATTTTCCACAATTTTCTGTGTTTCTGAAAAATTGTGCAATAAGCCTGTATTACATTTACAAGATGGGTGGGAATGAGTCTTCCTTCCTTCCTTCCTTCCTTCCTTCCTTCCTTCCTTCCTTCCTTCCTTCCTTCCTTCCTTCCTTCCTTCCTTCCTTCCTTCTTTCTTTCTTTCTTTCTTTCTTTCTTTCTTTCTTTCTTTCTTTCTTTCTCAGGGACCAGCTGGAAATCAGATGCCGGAGCGGGTGATGGAACGCCTGGCATGCAGTAAGAATGGCACTGGCTCCAGCAGGAATGCCTCTCCCAGGTTGGAATCCCTCTGGCTGGTGAGTCTGAAAGTCCTAAGAGCAGATGCTCCTGTGGCAGTTTGATGTTAGTGGGGATGGGCTGGGGGACTGCACTATGCTCAGAACTTGCAGGAAATATACTGGGCTGGTCCTAGGGAGCCAGGAAGAGCAATTCCACTCATCTCAAACCACTTAGCAAGGAGACAATTAACCCACAAGGGGAGCAGCCGCTGAAGGTGGGAATTAGGCCTTTCCTGGCTCTCAAAGCCCCTCTAAGAAGTTGCTTTTCCTTCAAGGGGAGTGGTGGATTTCCAGGCATCGCAAGGGAGTTACAGAACATCTATATTCCTGAGAAGCTGTTTTTTATAAATTAAATTTTCATATACCAAATCCTACTTTCCTGTACTTTTTTATGATCAAATTAAGTATCCTTCTTGAGAGAACACAATCCATCCACTCTTGGGAACACGACACAAGCAGAAGGGAGCACACTTTTTTTTTTTTTTCCATGCTTTACTTTTCAATAATATGATTCTCCAAATAAGGCACTAGTGGTAAGTTTCTGAAAATAAGTTACAAAGTATGAATAATACTAGACGGAAATGTCTGTCTCCTCAACTAGCAGCTTCCTGGTCCAGAGGAAATCCCATAATGATAGCCGAGCTGAATAAAAAAGGCTGAAAATATCTAGAATAGTCTTCTAAAAAAATCCAGTGTGTTTGGATAGCCAGCCATTGTGTCTCAGCTGGGGCTGGTTTGCCAGCTAGATCTCCATTAGACTAGGTGATGAGGCCTCCAGAGGAAGTCTGGGTGGCAGGGGGAGAGGGTAGGGACTCGACCCCTCACGTTTGTTTCTGCCCCTCTCAGTGTGTCCCCAGCGATGCTTCTTCATTCTGAAAATGGCAGCTGGTTCCCATTTCCAGTTTTGTCCACGCTCCCAGAACCAGCCTCATGGTGGCCCCTTACTTGTGATGGTGTATTGGAGCATATGTATAACGCTCAGGAGAATTTCAAGAATTTTGTGAGCTAATTTTAAGCACAGTTAACATAAATTAAGTTATATAAACATACTGTATTTGTTTGTTAGGGCTGCAGTAACAAAGCACCCCAACCTGGATGGCTTAAACAGCAGAAATGTATTTTCTCACAGTTCTAGAGGTCAGAAGTCCAAGATGAAGGTGTCTAAAGGTTGGTTCCTTCTGAGGGCGAATCTGCTCCAGGCCTGTCTCCTAACTTCTGGTGGTTGGTTGGCTGGCAATCTTTCACAACCTTTGGCTTGTAGAAGAATCGCTCGGATGTCTGCCTTCATGTTCACGTGCCATTCTCGCTGTGTTCCTGTCTGTCTCCAAATCTCCCCTTTTTATTAGGACACCAGTCACATCGATTAGTGCCCGCCCTAATGACCTCATTTTAACTTGATTACCTCTGTAAAGACTCTATCTCCAAATAAGGTCACATTCTGAGGTTACTGGAGGTGAGGACTCCAACATACATACCCTTTTTGGGGACATAATTCAACCCATAACACTTACAATTAAACAAATTGTATATAAAGATTTTAGAGAAAGAGAACAGACAATGGATTAAGAAAGGGGAAGGACCTGAAACTTTTTTAAACAATTATTTGTAAAGATACATGCACCCCCGTATTCATTGCAATATATTCACGATGGCTAAGAAATGGAAACAACATAAGCGTCTTCGGCTAGATGACTGGATAAAGAAGGTGTGGGACACGCACACAATGGAACACGACTCAGCCACGAGAAAAGATGAAATACTGCCACTCGTGACAACATGGATGGATCCTGAGAATATCGTGCTAAGCAAAATAAGTCAGATGGGAAAGGTCAAGAACCATATGATTTCACTGACGTGGGATATAAAACCGAAAGCAACAAATGAACAAACAAGAAAAAAAGACAAAAACTCACAGACACAGACGACAGTGTGGTGGTTACCAGAGGGGAGTGGGGAGGGGACAGTAAAGGGCAAAGGGGCCGAATATATGGTGATGGAAGGAGACTTGACAGGCACACAATGCAACATACATATGATGTATCATAGAAATATACACTTGAAATCTATATAATCTTATTAACCAGTGTCACCCCATTAATTTTAATTAAAAAAAGGAACAAAGGTAAAAGGAAGGAAGATGTGACTATAAAGATTATAAGGGGCAGCAAGAGGGAGTGTCTTTGTGGGGATGGGACAGTTTGGATCTGGATTGTGGTTTTGCTGGTTACACAAACTGTATATGATAAAATGTCATCGAATTATGCACAAAGGCATAAAAATCTGTAAATGCAAAAACTGGTAAGATCCGGGTCTGTATACAAATTAATTGCAGGGCACCATTCTGTTTCCTGGATTTGACAAGGAGCAGATGTCACTACTGGCGGAGGCTGGGTGGTGGCTACTGGGGTATTGTTTTTGCAACTCTTTCTAAGTCTATAATTATTTCAAAATAAAAATTTAAACAAACAAACAAAGGTAATTAATACCCCAAACGCATTACTCCCTAATTACTTGCATTTCGCTGTCATCTCTGGGCCTGAGGTCCCAGCTCTGCCCTTGTCCCCAGCCCTGGGGATGGCACCACTTTCCTACACTTCTCTGTGCTACTCCAGTGTTCCCTTTTCGCTTTCAGTTACCTAACACCGATTTAAGCAAATTCTTACATTGAAGTCCCTCTGTGAATGATGCTTCTGTTCTCCTGACTGATGTATCCAGTCAACACAGATGTTCTCCAACTGATTCAAATGGCTCGCACGATGATGGAAGAGAAAGCACGTTCATTTTCCCAAACTGCAAAAGGCCCAGACCTACATGCCTCTTCTGATTGTCCCGGAATTTTATTTTGGAAAATTGGCATTCTCAAAGGATGCTGGGAAGCAGAGCTCGCTTTGGCCTGGAAGGCAGCCCAGGCAATAGCTGTCTAAGGAGTCTAGATCCGTGATGATAGAGCAATCTCAGGCAATAGTACTTTGTTTTTGAATATTAATAATGATTTCCTTTCTGAATCTAAAGGTAATCCATGCTTGTGTAATGCATTACAAAGAGTTTAAATAAATGGATGCATAACCCCAGAGAGAGAGATCCAGGGAGATATCATTATTAATATTTTGATGTATTTTCTTCCATAGTTCTTGGATATAGAACATAAATAATTTGTATCTTTCTATATATGTGCTTTTAAATATGTAAAGTAAAACTGGGTTCATTTATAGATACTGCTACATTTTTGAAGACAATTATCAATCACTCTTCTTGCCTTTGATGAATAAACATCCTGGCAGAGGAAGCCCAGAGAACAGGGGATTGTGACCAAATAGGCTTTCTATTCTCATCTTAGGCCCACCCCAAACTTTAGAGTGGGGCTCTCAAGGCAGGCACTCCGCCCGTCAGCTGCAAGGGGAGTGATCTGCTACTTCATACACTCTGATCCCCAGAGCAGAGGCAGGCAGACCCCAGAAGGCAGGCCTGGCCCGCCCGCTGCTCCAAAACCTGCAGGCAGGAGCCCAGCATCCAGTGAGCCCACCGGGAGCAGCCCCTGCACCCCTCACTCCCCCAAGGAGAGAGGCGGAGCTGCGGGGGGCCAAGCCCATCACCTCATCAGCTAAGGAAATCATTCCTTCTCTTTTGCTCAGAAGCAAAGTGAGAAAAAAATGGAAAGAAAAGCCGCAGGCGTTTCCTTGCCAACGGTTCCTCTTGTAAACCAAGGTCCAAGGGTAGGGAAACCTTCACAGACACTGTACCTTGTCTTGCCCAGGAAATGCGGATTCCTGAGCATCTATCTGTCATCAAAATGTCCTCAAAAGCATGATATTTATCCCTTTTGGTTTTTTTTCTCGTTATAAAACAATACATAGCCCTTGTAGAAATCTGAGAAACAAGCCAAGCTACGAGATGAAAATGAGAAGCACAGTAATACCATCGTCCAAAACAACCACATTTTGGCATAAATGCTTATAATCTCTGTTCCATGTGTACGGACGCGTTATTTTTAACTGAATTACACAGTACCTACTGTTTCGTAATGTTTTTCATTACATCTTTTCATATTTTTCCACTTGTCTGTTGCTGTGTAACAAACTATCAAAACTTAGTGGTTTAAAACAGTACTTTTATTTTGCTCGTGATTTTGTGGCTCACGGCCCAACCACATTCCAGGAAATAGGGAAATGGGCTCCACCCCTTGGAGGGGAGCTGCAAGGTCACCCTGCAGAGGGACAGGTGGGATGGAAGATATTTTTATATCTGTCTTTGGAAAATACTGTGTGCTACATATATTATTAAAGATTCTTCTGCACAACTGTGATGGATACTGTAACATAACTGAACAGTATCTATTTTTAAATGTGTCATCATTAATGAATTTCCGTTTTGCAAATTTTAGAAACAATATTATAAACACCTCTATGATAAAATTCCTGTACTTAAAAACTTTACCCGTAATTTTCATCAGGATGCAATATTGAAGGTGGAATTACTGGGTGATGTGGTTAAAGCTGCTTGACATAAAGGGTCAAATTAATTTCCAGGAAAATTCTAATTTTGAACCACTTCACTTAAAAACATTTTTTTCTCTTACAGAAAAAAATAGTCCCATCAACACTCTTAAAAAAAAAATATTATTGACTACTTTCATCTATTATTTTTTTCCAGATATTGTTCAGGTGTAAAAGTAATCCCCACTGAAATTTTTGTGAGAGTTTAATTAATGATTAAACTGGGATAAACCTGGGCCGCAGTGGCCTCCCTTCGACCTTCAGTCTTCTGGTCTGGAAGCTTTAGCTCTGTCTTCCTTATGTTCCTCGGGAGACATTTATAACGTTCATTAGTGAACTATCCCAAGCATCTTACTCTTCGGTAATTCTTTTAACTTGGATCACTTTCCCCATTATATATTTTAACTGGTTCTTGATGTTAATGTGCTTATTTTATGTATTTGTTCACATTCAGCCACCTTTCTAATTTTTCGTTGGTTCTAATAGTTTCTCAGTGGACTTTCTTAGGTTTCTGGGTAAGCAATCATGTAAGTGCACATAGTGGCACTCTTTATTTCCTTTCCAGTCCTCTGCCTTATTTCTGTTCCCTGTCTTTCCACATTGTCTAGGACATCTAGAACAATGCTAATTAATATAGTGAAACCAGGCATTTAGTCTTATTCTTGATTTCAACTAGGACATATCTTTAAATGTTATATGTGCTGATGCTTACAATAAATATTCTTCATCATTTAAAAAAACTCCCACTTCTAGTCTACTGATTTTTTCATTTATTCAGAATTGGTACAGAATTTTTCTGAAATGTTTTTAGGCATCTACTGAGATCATAAGGATTTTCTCTTTAGACTCGGTATAATACTATATTTCATAATATTAAATGATTCTTGTATTCCCAGAATAACCCAGTAGAGTCACCATAGATTGTTCTTCTTATATACTGTTGAAGTTTATTTAGAAATATATATATATATATATATTTTGTTTTCTTGTATATATACACACATATATACAATTTTCTGTATTATGTTATCTCTCTCAAAGTTCGTTACAGGATTATACTTGTTTTATAAAGTGAAATGGTAAGGGCTTAATATGTTCCTTTACTATGGCGCAGTTTAACTGACAAAGGAATTATTTGTTCCTTTAAAAATTAAAAGCAAAATTATCCAAAATTGATCATGCTTAAATGTTAATTCTTTTCTTTTTAATTATTAATCTAATCAGATTACCTAATTTTTCTTGAGTCAGTTGTATTAGTTTCAGGTAGATTTTTAAATAGATTAACATAAACTTGTTTTTGCTTAATTATTACTTGAAATTATTATATCTGTTAACATATTTCTTCCTCATGTGTATTTTAGCTCTACATTTTCTCTTTTCATGATAATATTAGCCATAAATTGTCTATTTTATTATTTACTTATTAAAATTTATTCTTAGATTTATTTGTCTATACTATTTTGTTTAAAAATGAATTAATGTTTTAAATAATTTCCTAAATATAGATTTCCTTATGTTTGATTTACTATAATTTGTCTAGCTTCTTGAGATTATTACTTAATTCATTTATTTTGTTTTCTTGTTTAGTTAAAAAAAAAAAAAAGAAGAAGCATTTTAAGGCTATTCATTTGCCTCCATTTAACAGCTTTGACCATATCCCATAACTTAAGATAGTATTTTTATTTTTGAACTTTCAAGTACTGAAAATGTTCTCTTTTACTTAGTATTTTTAAATTTTCAAGTGCTTGGAGGGTTTGTGCGATCTCTGAGATTATTTCATTATGGTAAGCCAATATGGCCCAACAGTGTCTGCTTTACTGATTTACTGATGTTCCTTTATGGTCTAGTGCTATATACATTTTTAAATGTTCTCAGCACACTCCCAGAGATCAGGATAAAGCTAGGCAGGCTCCCTTTCAACAAAGGGTGGGGTGATTTAAGTCCCCATTCCTCCACTCCCATCCCTCCTCAGTCCCCATTTTAGAAAGGAAAGCAGAAGTACAGGAATAAGTGGGACAGAGCAAACATCCCTAACATCTTGGGTTAAGCTATTAAAGGAGACTCACATTATTATTATGAAATTTTAAAAATCCCTTATGCTGTTGTCTCCTTATTCTGCTCCACACATCTAGATGGCCTCAACTCTCTGAGAACAGAGAGAGCAGTGCACTGCCTAGATCAATCTGAACTCCTCAACAGAGCCCCAGGGGGGTGAGCAAAAGGATTTCCCTCGTCCTGGGTTCCTGAGTATCTGGGGTTTCCTTCCACGCAGCAAAACTCTGAGATACAACAGGATATATATGTTAAGAACAATAACTTGTACCAAATTCAGAAGAAACCAGTTAGCACTACTCAAAACACTGTCTGGACTGTATGGAATCTATGTAACATCTTTACCTCTGAGCCACATGGTTCTTTGTGACACTTGTTGCTGATGTTGTCGGCTCACACAGACTTTCCACTAGGCCATTCTTCAAGTTGGAGCTTAGTAAACCACACAGAGCCCACTCCTACTTAGTGTTTAATTCATTTACCTGTGGTTTTCTCATCACCATGTCAATTCTTAAAGGCCAGGGCAACCATGGGTGGACACAGGCAGTACAATTTGAAGGTGGTGCACAGGCTTTTTTCGTAAGACAGTGTATGTCCCTTCAGGATTTGCACCCAGTATCGCTTCTGGCCACCAGACCAATATCTAGAGACCAGGCACAACATAACCCTGCCAGTAAAGTGTTGGTTGGACTAAGGGAAGAAATGAGCTGCAGGACCCGATAGGAAGATAGTATGTTTAATGTTCAGCTGAGGCCCAGCTTGGAGACTTTGCCCTGCTAGGATAGGGTGCCATCCTTTAGGATAGGGCTCGCAATAGACCATCTAGTGATCACTGATTTAAGGCCCTCGTTGATTTAATGCTCCAATCAAGGCCACTAATTGGGGGCTCGGACCTCAATAGGTGACATACATGACAGTTTTGCCAAATTTTTATAGATTTTATGGAGGAACAGATTGATGGAGGTTCTTACTCTACCATTTTGGAAGTCAACATTTTCTCCATCTTTATTTGATTGAGATAATTTGAGGATCCTGATAAGGCATCTTCTTCAGAGAGTATTTACCTTTGCTTCTGGCAGGAGGCTTGGGCACTACCAATCCCAGATCACGTTAACCCAGTAAGGGACTGAGGTCATTCAAAGCTGGCTTCTGTCCCTTCCAGGGACAGACTCTGGTTCACCTTACTCCTGCAATGTGATCACTCATGGTGGTAACCCAAATGTTGGGGTTTTATCAGAGCCTCCCATCCTTGATAGCCTCCTCTCTCCCCAAGCCTGTCGAAAGTTCTATCCAGTGTCCTAGCTCCCAAGCTACATCTTCTGGAGAAAAAGGGCCAGAAAATCCAGGCTTACCTCACTGGGTTTCCCTCTTCTCTCAGAAGTTGGCTCAATAATTCTTCATTGACTTGGGGTTTATCTGATATTTTCAAATAGGCTTGGGAAGATATACTTTGTCTAGCTTTTGTAGTCATTCTCAGCAGGAGAATGGCTCTGACCTGCCAATTCAGCTGTAACTGGAAACAGCCCATGTCAGCTGTCACATCTGCAGGAAGCAGGAAATGGGAGAGATGACAAGCAGGGGTTCGCCCCCCAGCAGAGTCAGATACTTTTGGTGGATCTGTTCAGATGGGCCACACAACAGTCCCGCATCTGTCTCATCGGCCAGAAGTTAGTCACATGGCCACACCTGGCTTTAGGTGGGTGGAAAATTCAGGCCATTAGCATGCATATTGCCACCCTAAATAAAACTTGGGCTTTATTACTATGAAAAAAACAAAGAATAGAAATTGGGTAAGCAACACTGCCACCCACATTCCTCTATAAAATAAAAACAATATTAAGACCTAACTTCTAAAGTTGATATGAGAATAAGAGGATATAAAGCCTGTAAACCTCTTGGCACAGTGCCTCGTATATGGTGAACATTCAATAAACATTAGCCATAGCACCTTTTATTACACAGGGTGGGGCAAAAGTAGATTTACAGTTGTGAGTACAAGAACAGTTTATTCTTGTATTATTATTTATTAATTATTATATTCTTTTTCATACAAACAACTGTAAACCTACTTTCCCCCCACCCCATAGTATAGTATTTGAGTATGGTAGATTATTATGTGATAAACAGGAAAAGGAAGCCATCCTTTGAACTTCCTTTCTCTAGATTTCCATGGTCACCTGAAGTCTCTTCTAAATTCAGTCAGATAAACCTGGGGATAAGTTTTCCACTATCATTGCTGTGTTTTAAATAGTATTTGCTTGATTTATAACAGCTGCTTATAAATCTAGCCCATTGTAGGTATGACAATATGTAAGTTTCCCTTATAATTACACTGGATTTTCTTGGAATGTCTACATTTTTATATCGTTTCATTCTAACAAATGTATAAATAAACGTTGATTTACTTTTTGTGCCTTTGTGAGACCCGTCATATTAAACAACACAACCCACAGAACAAATCCTTTTATCAGATAAAGGTCCTGATTTTTAGCTGTATATGTATAGTACTCAACCATGCTCATAATAGCTTCTGTGTGATATTTGGGGATATTTTGACAGTTCTCTGCCCTTCTTTCTACTTCTTATGACAACAACACCCAGACTGTCTTACACATATAGCAATGGATAAATGCTGGGGCCACAGAGCTTTTCATACCAACAGCCACAACCAAACAGAAATGGTCACACCCGCCTTCTTGCAGGATCGGATGTGGGTGAGAGAGTGTGTGTCCGTGTGCGAGCGGTGTGTCGGCCCCCCAACATGGCAACAGTGTCACTGTTGCTGATTATGAGAAGGAGAGAAATTACCGGAGTGACACAAATTACTAATTGCTTTATTGTGCCGAGAGAAAAATAAGAAGCTGGAAGTTGTTTCAGCAAATTCTATTTTTAAGCAAATAATTGTTGGGTTCCCAATGCTCTAAATTAAGTAATTCTCCTCAAGACCTTCCTTAAGTCTCCCTCTTTGAACTCCAGTAGCTGGGAAAGAATTGCAGCTGGCTCTGGGCTGGGCTGTAGGTTTTGCTTGTAATTATTTTTTTAATGTGCTATCCTCAAAATGAGATATCTTCGGAGGTGTTTGTCTTCCCCCAGTAATTAGGAGTGGTTTTACTGAGTCATTCATAGCTTTTCCTCCCCTTCTACAAGAGGTGGCATTGAGTAGTAAAAAGATATTTTAGAAAAGAAAGAAAAGAAGACGTTAGAACCAAGATTAAGAACAGGCGCTGCCACCTCTCTGGCTTTGTGACCTTGAGCATAACCTTCACCTGTGCTGGAGGAGTGAGACGGCGTATTACCGCTGAGAAGCACTGTGCATTCTTATGTGTTATTATTAAGATGGCCAAGAATGACACGAGCAAGGAATCTGTGTTAAAATAATTATACTAGGTCACCTTTTTTAGGAGGCTTTGAGGATCTATCATGGGCCTGGCACTGGTCCAAATGCTTGATAGTCATTAACTCATTCAATCCTCGTAACTATTCTTTGAAAAAAGTGCTAACATGTCCACATTTTCCCCCAGGTACAGGGAGGGTGAGGAAGTTGCCCAAGATCACAGAGCTAGACAGTGTCAGATCCAGGGTTCCAGCCCAGACGTGCTGGATCGAGAGTCCACCCTCGGGCTGCTGCAAACCACCCCTGCCTAGAGCTGGACGTGACAACTGGCTCACAGGCCTGAACAATCAGCTTGATTCCCTGGCCCTCTGCTTTTCAATCACAGGGCAGGCAGGGATGTTCTTATGTGGTGGCAGTTACAAAAATGGCCCATTTTAACTAGAAGTAACCGAGATGGAGAAAGAAGGTGGGGAGAGCTGTGTGAATAGGTCGTCGAGGTGTGGTTATTTCTAATAGTCAGTCACTGGGCTGACAGATACAGAAGCCTGATCCACCGTCAACCCCTCCAAGAGGTATGGACAATCATTCAGGTGAATTTACCTCTGATTCTTATGTACGTTTATCTGGTCACTAGCAGGATCTGAGAAAATGGAAAAATAGGGTCAACTAGATTTGTTAAGAACAAGCAGAGAGGGGAAGGTCTGAGTGGAAGCGTGGACACCGGTGGTCCAGGCAGGGGTCCCTTGAGGGCCGGCATGCCTGTCAGTGGGCAGCTCTGTGGTCTGGAGAAGGCCTGTGTGAAGTGTGATGAGGTCAGGGTGGCAGTGGGCAGAACAAGAGGACTGAGACAGCCTGTGTCCCCTCCAGAGTCTTCTCTGCATCGGATCTTGGAAACAGGATCTGCATGACTCGTTGACAGGAGCTGGGAGATTATGCAGAGGCTTCATGGACAGCGGACTGTGGCACACTCTGTGTGGACAGGGACTGTGGGACCCTCTGTGGGAAGCACCATGGAGAAAGTTCCTCTATCTTCAGCCAGGGAAAAGGATCCCCGGTCTGGCTCAGCACACGCACGGGAGTCACGAGCAGTGACTGAGACACATACTTTGTAAACGGCATCTGGAAGCCCAGCGAATGCTCTGACCAGTGAATGCTCTGGACCCTGGGGCATGGCATTGCTGCCTCGCCAGACCACACTTAGCTGGTAACTTTTAAGCTTGAAAGACATAATAGAGGGGCAACCACATAAGCAACGTGTAGTCCGCGTGGAAGGTCACCTCGCTTGGATCCCAAAGTCATGGGAGCCGAAACCACATAACGGGGCCTCTGCAACCTCCAGCAATTGATCTCACTCAAGGACAGTGTTACACAGGAGAGGTGATTCTGGGCCCCTGGCAGTTCACAACCGGGGCCAGACTGGCAAATATTTCAGCAGGAAGTTAGCAAAATTCATGCCAACTTAAACGAACCTCCTTTGTGGCTCTGCAGGGGTCCACGATTGCTCTGCAGTATTTTCTGATGCTGTGGATAGAAAAGAGAATGTTCCGTGTGTCACTAGCGCAGGCCTGCAGCTAGCAGGCTTCTGAGACAGAGATGGGCCACACTTGGGAAGGGATGCTCCGAGGCGGTGGTGAGGCAGGTGACTCGGGTGCCACGGGGAGAGCTGGGGAAACACTCCCAGGCGTGCAGGACACCATGAAGCCGTATTTCTGCAGCAGCTCGAGCATCTCAGCAGAGCAGCAACACTCCTAGGAATGCGAGCTGGGGCTCAAACCCTAGCTGGCCAGGACTATGCGAACGTGGGCCAGCAGCTTCACCTCCCTGAGCCTCTGGTGTCTCCTGCATGAAGTGACACAGGAACCAATCCTTGCCCTAGCCCGGATCCCACCCTTCCTTCAGCCTGGGCGACGGACAGCTGTCTGGATCATGTGGTGACTGAGCGGGTGATATGTGTGCTGCGGCCCAGTGCGTAGGGAACACTCAGTCATTCCTGGCACCAGCGTCTGTCCCTGTCCAGACCACCAAGTCCTATGAGTTCTGTTAGAGATGATTTCCAACCAGTAACCTGTAATCTGACTTTAACAGGGGAGCGACACCTCGGAGGGAGAGGGACGAGCTTCAATGCCAGCTTCTTCGGAGAGCCTCGGCCTCGGGGGAGGCTGTCTGGCAGGTGGGCATGCAGGAGACTAAGCGAGGAAGTCCTGAGCATCTTTCTCTGTGCCCTTGACCTTCGTTTCGGGAATGAGCCTGAAGGAGAAACAGGATATGGAGGGCATGGTGGGCTCTGAGGGTCACCAGATTGGCATCGAGCATCTGTTGGCTGAACTCTTCAGAGGCCCAGTGGGCACTAGGCAGAGTCTCTGCCCTGCATGTGCCCTGTGCAGACAGCCACCCCCGGGGGCAGGGGAAGGGAGTCTGTGGGCAGGAACACCAGGGAGGGAGGCCAAGAGAAGAATGCCACTGTGCCAGCATCTTAAGGGCCCTGCCCTCCATGTCTGGTAGCAACTTCACCTCCCACAGCACAGTGCAAAATGTTATAAATGTGCCCCTTCAAGGAAATTGGCAAATCGATGGGAATGGTGGGGATGAGAGCATGAAGGCGGGGGCAGAGGACTGGAGCTTATGTATGTGACCGTAACGACATAATTCCTGTAAATGACAGAGCAAAGATGAAAGAGGCCATCACTCAGCCGTGCGTATTTATCTCTGTCCCCGGCGCCAGAGGTCTTTGGGGTGGGACTTCTGCCTTCCTCCTCTCTGTAGCCCCAGCACCCACGGGAGGAACCGGAACACAATAGGCATCAATAGGAAACAATCTTGAAATAATGAGTGAGCCATGAAAAAGGCTCCCGTAGTCCAGCTATGGGCTGTGTCCAAGCTACTAATCACGAGAAAGGGGTTCTAGGCAGGACCAATGTGGAGAAAGGTCACACAAACAGCAGCCCACTGCCTCCCAGACACCCCCTTTAACGGCAGCCTCTGTCTTTCCCTGCTCCCTGGTCTCAGTCTTTCTTGCCCACCATTCCCATCATCTCTCACAAGCCTAAAACATGACTTCATCCATTTTCTCCCTGCTTGAGAACCTTCCATGGAGGGAGAAGAGACACCCAGGGCCGATTCTAAGCAGGGAGTCGGTGCTCAGGGGGAGCGGGGACCGGAAAGAGTCACCCAGCACACTCCACAGAGCTTGAAGAGCCCAGTCTCCCCGAGGAGGTGACAGCCGAAGGGACAAAGCAGGAGTTAGCAAGGTAGGACCTCTATAGACAGGGCCATGGCTTGTAAAGGACAGGGATGGGACACGAGACTGCAGATGGAGCAGGTGGCTGGCCGATGGGTCCTCAGAAGCCTGGTGTCTTGCCTCAGAGTTTGAACTTTACCCTGAAACTTATGGCATGTTAATAAGGGAAGGGAACTCATTGGCAGACACTTGATGTGCCCTCAAAGCTGAACGGAATCTGCCATCTCTTAAGGTCAGCAGGACAAGTAACAGGTTTGCGAAGGAACATCCAGAAAAGTGTCACTGAGCATTCTGTCTGTGCTCAAGGAAAGGATTTTCCCTGGCTACCTGAGATTAATTTTTAATCTCAAAGAACAAGCTTTATGAAAAGCAATCAGTGTTTATGCCAAGACTGGATGCCCCAGCAGAGGCCACTGACTCTTTCGCAGGCCCTCTGCCCCCCCCCCACTCGCTTCCAGCTCAGATCCCCCACTCTCCCTCCCTCCCTTACCCACATCAAAACTCATCCCGCTCCATCCCACAAGGCCAGGCCCTAGTGCTCATAACCCTCATCTCTCCTGCGACAGTGGAGCAAGCTGCTTATGTTTCTGGGCCTCTGTGACCTCATTTGTGAAATGACTATAACACCAGCAAACCTTAATTTGTGTCCCAAACCCTGGCTTTGTTCTGGACAGCATGAGGAGCCATTATCAGAATTATGTGGTGATTAAAAAAAAATTAAATGAAATTTTTAAAAAAATTTTTAAAAAAAGAATTATGTGATGATTAAGCCATATAAAGTGCATGCCGCACCCAGGACACAAGAAGTGTCAGTCATTGGCTCCTTTGCTCTTTCCTGCTCCTATGGCAAACCTGAAGTTCAGGGGCCCCCACTTATTCGTCTTGGACCTGTGCTCAGGCCTTGGGAACAGGATGTCCTGAGAGCGATTTCTCAGCTAAGCATGTGTTCAAGTAAACTGAGGCAGGTCTGCTTATGGACTGTAATGCCTATCACTCCACCTAGAAATATATCTCCCAAAAGGAGAGAAAATTTATAGCACACCTGCAAAAGTTAAGGGCTTTATGTAAATATTTTATCTAATTCTCCTAAGAATCATGAAAGTCGTTATTACCCTTGTTTAGCAGATGAGGAAACTGAGGCTTATAGAGATCAAGTGTGTCTCATTCAAGTCACTACGTCCAGCCAGGCTCATTTGGGGGGCGGGGGGGAGCGGAGTATGCACGTGTGTGTCTGTACTAGTGGCCTTTTAGTCACCCTCAGGTGACATACAAGAAGTCACCATCAATTCTGTCATTTCACTAACTGGTTGTAAGATATTAAACAAATTATCTCCCCTCTCCGTGGACCTCTGGATTTTGTTGTTGTTTGTGTGTTTTTTGTTTGTTTGCTTGCTTGCTTTTTAAATCTGCAAAATAGTGGAGGTGAGGTACCTCAGGGTGGAACTTGGGGCAAGGAGGGACAATGTCAGATAAATGGTCTCCTGATCAACACCAACCTCATAGGATTCTCTACAAGATTTCCCCCTAATATTTATACAAATCACATTTCTCATTTCCAGAACCAGGTTTTCGAAAGCCATCATCCAGATCAAGCCCCCAGCTCTACTCCCTGGCTTTGCATCCAAGCCTCCATTTATAACCAACGCTGCCCAAGTCTGCCTAGTAGTTAGCTGGTCAGGGCTCACTGCCTTCCCACCCTGAGGACAGTCATAAACATCAGGAGAGGAATCGAAAAAGAGAGCACCGGGGCACGTTAGAGCTGGGAGGCACCTCAGGGACCATCCACAATCCCCTCGTTTTACAGGTGAGGAGTCAGGGTTCCGGAGGAGTTGACAGGCTCCCCGTGGCTCCACCAGCAAAGACGCCATCCTGATACTTGCTTGGAGGCATTTACAGACTAACCGCGGATCACGATTTCACGGAAATTAGATGGATCAGCAGGCAGCGGGAATTGAATGGAGCGGGCTACGGGCACAGGGGCCGTCAGGGAGAGAAATGCTGAGAGTGACTGAAGAACGCTTCCAGAAATAAACGTGTTGTGAAACGGGCATCCAAGGGTGCGATGAACGTGGAGAACTTTGCTTCAAGACTGTGAAGCAGAAACACCTGTCTCAGAGGCCGTGGCACAGGCCGTCGTTTGTGGCTCGTTGTCTCTGCCAATATCTGGGCCCGATCTCCTGGTGTTTTCACTGGGTGCATGAGCACCCAGACTGGGAACTACATTTCCCAGCCTCCCTTGCAGGCAGGTCTGGCCAAGTGACTAAGCTCTGGCCAATGGGATGTAAGACAGAAGCGTTCTGTGCAGCTGCCTGGAAGTGACCACGCCCATCTCCCTCCCTTCCTCTCTCTGCCGACTCCAGCGCAGATATGGAGGCTGGATCCTGAGCACACATCTAGGACCCTGAGGTCGCAGGCTGATGTCGAGCAGCTAGCGTTAGGTGGCCTACCCCCAGCTTCCTCACGTTACAACTTCTATCTTGTTTAAGTCACTTACACTGTCCTTTTTGTTTCTCTCCACCTGAATCTAGTTCTAGCTAATGCAGAAGTGGAAGCGGAATAAATTCAGGAGACGGAGACAGGGAAGCGGGCCTGCAGAGTGGCAGTGAACTGAGAAGAATTTTGACAGTGACATCGGAGGACCTAGTGGTCATCCTGGATGGACCAGTGATTCTCATACTTCGGGCATCAGAAGCACCTGGAGAGCTTCTTAAGCCACATTGCTGGGCCCGCCCCAGACTTTCTGACTCAGTTCACTTGGAAGCTGGTGCCTGAAAATTCGCATGTCTAGTGAGTTACCAGGACATGCAGGCTCCTGGTTCAGGGGACCTCACATTGAGAACCATTGTTCTAGACTTTTCAAAGAAACTCACCCAAACTCGGGTTTTTTTGGGTGGGTCTCAGCTTTGTACCTCTAACCAGGCGATGTGATGATTTCAGCCTCTATCAAAGACCAGGGAATGTGCAGAGACAGGAGAGGGTCTGAACAGCTTGGGCAAGCTGAGCATCCAGCGAAAAAAGATTTGTGATGCAAATGACTTACTGGTGTTCAGCTGGGAGCAGAAGGGATTTCAATATGGCGAGCCAAATCGAATTCATTACCTGACAATTAGCTCTAAATTAATGCAAGACTGTGCCGTGCGGCCCGAGTGTGCTCTAAGGAAGAGGGTCCCTGACAGCCTGAGATGGGCAGGATCCGAAGCATCCATCTCAGCCGGCTGCAGAGAGGGCTCTTTCCCAGTTTGCCAGTGGACTCTGCGCTCGGGGAATGGTCAGCACCCCACCGGAGGCCCTCTCCAATCTCACCCCCTTCAGACTTAGCCCTGATTAACCCAACTCAACCCCATCCAGAATGGACATGGTCTCCCAATGCCCTTGCACCCCCAGGCTTGCACACAGGCTGCTGTTTCTACAGCGATGAGATGCTGCAGAGTGAAGCTCAGTATGTTTTAGAGGAGCGGTTAGCGTTGTATGAGTAGATTTTGAGTATATTTGACCTCCTCAGTGGAAGTCATAAATCCCTGAAGAATAGGAATCATTTTCCCTCTCTCTTTAGTAAATCTTCTTCCATCTTTTTTCTCCCCTCCCCTCCCGCTTTTCCATGGAGGCCCTGATACAGTGCACACAGGAAAATGACCATAATAAATGATGACCAGTGGATTGAGCATCCTTCGGTCTTCATTTATTTATTCATTAAATACGTGCCAGGGTACAGGTCATGATGGCCTCTGACTGCATAAGACCCGTAGCCTAGTGTAAGAGACATGAGAGCAAGGAGCTAAAAAAAACCCAGAAAGCTCTGCCCTGTGGTCCTGAAGGCCCTATATACAAGGAGCGAGGCACTGGACACTTGGCAACCAGTGTCTACCAGTTGTGACATCCTGCAAGCATTTCAGCTCCCAGTGTAAACCCTCTCCCTTCCCAGTACACTCCTCAGCCACGCCATCTGCCCACAACTCTCACCCCTCCTTAGGGCACAAACAGGTCCTTGTCCAAGGGCACTGTCCTGAGCCCTATGGGGCCTCCAAATCCTCAGGATCGTTGACTCTGAAAAGTGGAGGCGAGCAAGGGAAACAAGCCGCTGGGGACAGGAATGCCAGAGAGCTGGTTCTGGCCTGCTCCCTTCCACTGCCCCGGCCCAAATGACTGACCAGAACCCTTCCCAGTGGGGCTTTACTTCCCAACGTTACAAGGTCAGTAGCCTCATATTTGCATCCCCGACAGACCTCACTTAAAATATTTATTTGGTTTTGACAAATGGCCCCTGTTTTTTCTCCTCTTGTTTGAAAGATGCTGAGCTGTCGGACAAAGGAAGGAAAACCAAGCCTATTTCCACCCATTGGTCATGCTCTCTCCAAAAAATAATTATCCTAGGCAGTTTGTGATCTGAACCTGGGTTTAAAAATATTAAGTTACCAAATTACACATGTATATTGCTTCACAAAATTTTTTAACTTCCAGACCAGTTTTTCTTATTTTAGATTTTGGTTCATTTTTAACTTTGTTGAGGAATGACTGACAAATATAATTGTACCTATTTAGTGTACAACATAACCATTTGATATACATACACATTATGAAATGATTACCAAGAATAAATAATTAACACACCCCTCACCTCACAAGGTTAACTGTAGTGGGTTTGTGGTGAGAATGCTTAGGATCTGCTCTTGGCAACTTTCAGGTATTATTAGCACTAGTCACCATGCTCCACATTAGACCTCAGCACTGACTCTTTTTTTGACAGTCTGTACCCTTTGACCTACATGACCCCACTTGCCCCCACCTAGCCCCTGTCAACCACCATTCCATTCTCTGTCCCTATGAAATCAACTTTATTTTATTTAAGTCCACATATAAGTGACACCATACAGGGTGTGTCTTTCTCCGTGCATGACCTTATCTGATACCCTGATGATTCTCGGAGTTGTCCCCATGTTACAGAACAGTACAACCGAGGCCTTGGGGCTGGCCTTTGACCCTCCCAACCCCATACTCTTCACATCAGACCACACCCTCCTTCCCACCTGCAGCAGAGTGTCACGCAACATGGGCTCAGAAAACGCGTGTGTGCACGACAGCCTCACCTTCCACCCACCTCCAGCACGGCCGTCATCACACCAGTTTGAAATCCTGGATCAAAGGTTGGTCAAGAAAAATAAAAATGTCAGGGCAACACGACATACTCAGGATAGCGCCTGTGTCAGACAGTGTACTCCAGAAAAACAGAACCAACAGGAACGCGTGCATGTGCATGTGTGTACCTTTTTCTGAGTATATATGTTTTTTAAATAAAAATTGTTAAGGAATTGGCTAATGTGTTACGCAGCCTGGAACCCCAGGCAGGATCTGGTGCTGCAGTCTTGAGAAGGAATTTATTCTTCTCTCGGAAACCCTAAGACCTTACTCCTAAGGTCTTCAACTGATTAGATGAGGCCCACCCACATTATTGAGGGTAATCTCTTTTACTTAAACTCAATTGATCGTAGATATTAACCACATCTACAAGATCCCTTCACAGAGATGCCCTCGTTAGTGTTTTTCTAATAACTGGGCATGATAGCCTCATCAAGAGGAGACATAAATTATCAAGTCATCTAAATGTCCTCTCTGTCATCTCAAAGGTGTGAGTTCCAAGGGCCTTGGGGAAACAAAAGTGCTTCTTCTCCCCAGAAACCCAGAAATGGAATAAAAAGAGGAATCCCCCTTTCTGTCGCTCAGGGAGGGTGACTACTTCTGTCCACTGTGCCAGGAATTTGGCCAGGGGTTTCTGCCAGGGAGGGTGGTCAGCATAAAATCCCTTCCTATAGCCCTGGCTCCTGCTCCCTCCCATGGGTGCCCTCATGATAGATACAGAGAACATGGGATAAAAAACCCTGCCACCAAATAGGCTCAAAGACCCCAAAATCTTCTCAGCGGCTAGTCACCTTCAAATCCTGGTGCACCGACGAGCTGAGTCCCCCACTTACATTCCCCTGCCATGAAACAGTCACCCCAGGATTGATTTTCTTGATTAACTTCTCACATGTGATAAATAACACCTGCCCTGGTCTAGTGCTTTCCTCTGACTCTGTTTATTAACAACGTTCGAGATTTTTCTTCTCCCATGATGGGTATAAAGGCACAAAATTCAAACTAATCATGCCGAGAGGAGGTCTCCAGCCATCCGTGGCTTTGAGCCAGGCAGTGACATTTTATTTGTCAAGGGCTGACTGAGGCAGCACAGGTCTAATGGAAAGAGTTCTGGTTCTGGAGCCAGACCCTGGGGTCATCCTGGTGCTGCTCCAGCCTCTGTGTGGCCTTGAGCAAGTATAGAACCCCACGAGCCTCAGCATGAAGATCACCTGAAAGGAGGGTTTCGTTCCTGTACCATGAGAATTGTTGAGAAGTCAAGAGCATGGAAAAGCACCTTTGAAGTGTCAGGTGCTGCATGAATCCAGGAATGAGCCACTTTTCACCCTCCTCACTGTCCCAAATCCCTTCCGAGCCTTGTCACCCACATTCCCCCAGCAGCCGCTGCTGTGGAGCCTGTTCTGCTTACTCCTGCTGTGTATGAACCACCCCAAAGGCATCGCCATTAAAAACAACCATTTCATTAAGCTCAAGAACTCTGTCAGTCAGGAATTCAAAAAGGGCACAGCAAACGTGCCCTTTCTGTGCTCTGCAATGCCCGAGGCCTCTGTTGGAAAGAGTCAAAGACTGGAGTGACTCCACGACTGGGCACTGGAGTCATCTGAGGACCTGTTCACTCAGGCCTGGCAGTTGTCTGGGTTCACCTGGCCTGTTGGCCAGCGCCCCTGCACATGGCTCCTCCAGGGAACTGCTTGGGCTTCCTCACAGCATGGCAGCTGGGTTCCTACAGCCAGTGTCCCAAGGGAGCCAGATGTGTTGCCGTTTCTGACCTAGCTTCGAGGACACATAGCATCACTTAGCTGTAATCACACGTCCACTCAGATTCATGAGGAAGGAATACAGGCTGCCCCCTTCGGATGGAAAGTCCTGTTGCAAGAATAGTGTGTGGAGCAGAGGACACTGTTGTAGCCACTGAGGGTCTGAGTCACTCGATGAACGAACGAGCTGGCCAGTTAGAATTCCGGACCAGAACGGAACTTGGCCGATGTTTTCCCTCTCTATTCCCGGTCATTCCTGGCCCCTGTCCACTGAGACCAGCACAAACTGTATCCACATCAGGAAACCTGCCCATCACAAGGCTCAAACCAAGAGTGTTCTGCAGAGAGGGAGGAGCAGGCTGCCCAAGCCCCCAGTCCTCCCTCTCCTGGAGGCCTGAGCTAGTTTGGAGGTACTCACACCTCCCCATTTTCCATAGTGACCCCAGTCCCCCTTCTATGGGCACTGCCCCCAGGACCACCCCCTTTGAGGTATTTGTAGGGTACCTTCACTGCTAAGAGGCCAGCACAGGCAGTACTTGGGAACTTTCTAGAAATACAGACTCTCTGCCTCCCCCCCCAGACCTCTGTGATCAGAACCTGCATTCGAACAAGACCCCAAGCAACTCTAAGGCTGATGGCAGTCGGAACAGCACCAGAGAAGGGGAAAGAGGGCTTGATCGGAAATTGGGTTTCCATCCTGGTTTTACCCGTTGGTCTGCTGGGCAAACTTGGGCAAGTTATTTAACCTCTCTGAGCCTGTTTCCCTCATATGTAAATTAGGTATCAAAAAATACCTCAGAAGGCCTGTGTGTGTGTGTGGCAGCCCATAAAGTTCAACTCTGAGGGCCAAGCAGGGCCGTGAATCCCCCAGGCTTAGCCAGGGCCTCTCCCTGAGGCCCCCTCCCCTCTGCCTGGGGTCCATGAGGGGACAGTGAGCAGAACGTTCTGACATCGAGGTCAGCCCTGCAAGGAAAGGGCAAGGCCACAGCATTAGGCTCAGGGGACCCCCTAGGAGACAGCTGTCTCCCTGAGAGGCGGAGGGATCCGGGCAGCTTGCTCTCCTTTGGAGATGTTATTTATTTTTTCTGATAGGCACTGTTTATCACCCACTTACAGGAGTTCTGACGGGGCCTTTGTTGCCCTTTAGACCCTGGAGATTAGATCAATTCCCTCCACAATGCACTTGTTCTAGGAAACCTGACTCCACTGGCAGCGAGGGGGCCCCGCCAGGGGCAGGGGGCTTCGTGAGGATTCATAGACCACAGGCCCGTGCATGGTCCCTACACCCAGCATCAGTTATGAGCTCCTCCCAGTGCCAATGCCCAGGTTCCAGGTGTGCGTGTCCCAGGAACCCTGACATAAAATCCATACATCAGTACAATCCTAGAAAGCAGAAGAGCTCGTAGAAAATATTACCAAGATATTAAAATAGTCAGTACCTCTAAACCTTTATTTAAAATGTACACCAGAATGATCTCATTCTTCCCCCACACTACAAACATTCAAGGGAAGTAAAAAAATCATAAGTAAAGACTATGAGAAGAAAGCTCCGTGCTCACTCCATCAGCACCCAGGGCTCCAAGTCCTTCCTTAGATCTAACTCAAAGCCTTACTGCTGTAAGTTTCCTGCCACTAACTGCCCAGCACCACAAGCACATAACTTGTCAGTGAGCACACGGTGGGTTGTGGTCTGGAAGACCTACCCCCTAGGAGGCAGGAAAAAAATCTCCCCACATTCTTCCCTTCCCTGGGAGGACTGGTTCTCTAGGGTCAGATGGTCCTGGTGCTTTAGGGTCTTGTGAAGCCCAGCTGGCCTCCTCCCCAGCTGAGATGGGCACAACGCTGTGGGGACATTGGACTTTTTCTCCCAAAGGAAATTGGCATTGAGGTTACCTAGTGAAGTAGAAATAAAATCCCGAGAAATACTGGACCACAGAGATGAGGGACTTTCTGGAAGGAATCTGTTATGGAAAATGCTGCTGCTGCTGATGATGATCACCAGCTGACCAAGCCTCAGTCCCTCTTCTAGACCTTGGCCTTGCTTGTCAACATCTAACCGGACTGGCCATTAGCTGCCTGTGTAGTTTAGAAAATCAAATCTATGCAATTCTACAGACATGGTCGCTGATTAAAACATTTCAACTGAATGTGCTGGCACTTCATAAATGCTGATAGGAATAATTCCCTCACAGGAGAGCCACCAGAACTGAGTGTCCTGGGAGTGGGGACACAGGGGTCCAAGATGGGTGTTCGGTGACTCACCGTGGGGCTGCGGGCCAAGCCCCTTCCTCAGCACAGGCCGTGAGAGGAATCCATCATCCTGCTTCCCACCTGATGGAGACACGCCAGAGACAAAGTGATAAAGGAAGCTTCGAGCGCTTGGAAGTGAGAAGATGCTGACAGCTGATCGCACCTCAGCTTGGCAGATGCCCCGCGGGGGAGCCAGGCCTCCTCCACTCCATCTGCCTGACCCACAGCCTTGTAATCTGGTTAATGCCGATGAATTCTGATGATTGGGACCCCACAGAGCTGCACAAGGGCCAGGTCTCCTGGCCAGACTCGGAGTAGCCCGTCCCCACGGGAAGGCTTTGCTTGTGGCCCTCACAGAGCTGGGCCTGGCTTTGCACTTAAAAGCCAAGGTCGAGGGATTTCTGGTAGTGGAATGGGGGCTCTCAGCTCCCATCTGTCTCTAGGAAAGATTTGGAAGGCCTGATTGTAGGCTAAAATGTGAATGGGCCAAATTGACCCCCAGAGGGATCAGTATCTGTGCCCCCCTACTTACTGCCTCACCCAGAACTGCCCCCACCTTCCTACAAATTCTTCCTCACTTTCAGATTATAGCTTCACTGCTCAGTGACTCAGTTCCTCAGGGGACAGCATCTAACATTCCAGCAAGGACAGGAGGGGGGTAGAGCTTGCACCACTAGGAACCCAGCATTGAGGTGGTTGGGAGAAGAGGGGAGATGGGCAGATGGGGCCTTGCAAAGAGATGCCTGGTCCCCATGGATGTGGACAGTTAGACAGTTTGGGTACTACCAGAGACCCCAACTCTTGGGGACCATCTTGAGAGGTGCCGTTTCACAGGATTGCATGTTACTTCACAATTGCACACATGGGTCTGGGCGTGGAATGATGCAGTTCACACTGCCCACTCCAAGAGTTCCTATCCAGGATGTGCCCACAGAAGTTTCCAGAACCCTCAACCCTCCCACCTGGCTGCCCCACACTCTCAGGTAGGCCGCAGCTCTGAGTTCTCCCCACCACCCGATGAAACACCAATATCTTGCCCAGCTCGACGTTCTCGCCTCGGTTTTCATCTGTAGCTCTCCTTGGGGACTTCCTTGCAGGGGCCCTGTTAGAGCAAGCTCGTGTATGCAATAAATGGAGTCGCTCGGCAGCAGCTGGCGAGGGTTGCCAATGAGTTGGAAAATCAGGTAGAATGTATCATGAAATATGGTGCTTACACCGAAGCCCAGACGGGTAGGCTAAGTGCTTTGTGATTAGGCCTGTCTGCCTTCACACGTCCCCTGCACCCCCTTCTCCTCACCCTCCCTCTCTCCTTCTCCAGAGTTTTTAAAGTTAAAATCTGCCTAAGTATTTTATTAATATGTTGTAAGAGATGCTTCTTCAAATAAATGGTTGTTTGCCTTAGGGCTCAATGTGATCTTTTGCAGATAGCAGGGTGTGTTGGCTCATACACGTGCATGAGTTTATGAGTGCGTCCCCGTTGTGTGGGTGTCAAATAAATGTTTACTGACGATGCCTATCCACACAGGTGTCACTGCGCGCACACACACACACACACACACCTGGCCTCAAGAGCTGTATGGACTCTACTTTTAGTTTCTGAATGTCTTTTTTTTTTTTAAATCTTCCCCAAGGATATTTTTTCCACTGCTTTTCAGAGAGAGTGGAAGGGAGAGAGAGAGAGAAACATCAGTGTGAAAGGGACACACTGATAGGTTGCCTCCCAAGCATGCCCTGCCCGACGGGGGCCAGGGACCAAGCCTGCAACTGACCTACGGCCCTTGGCCGGAATGGAACCCAGGACCCTTCAGTCCACAGGCCGATGCTCTAACCACTGCGCCAAACCGGCTAGGGCTAGTTTCTGAATTTCTTGAGCAGCTATATTGTCTAGATGCACGAACAGGGAGGGCATTCAGATTGCCACCAAGATGCATTTTCCTAATGAACCACAACCCCGCCCCCCGACCGCGCGCGCGCACACACACACACACACACACACACACACACACAGTCTCAGGACTTGCAGCTCAGGGAGGTCATCTCCGAAGGTCAGCTGCCCCTCTTCAGCCAAGCCCAGAGCCTGGATTTTCCCAGCCTGTTCCACAACCCTGTTCCAAACCATTTCATGAGTTTGGTGCAAACTAATCCAGCACCTCCTTCCTTCCCTCCTTTCACTCCTTCCTCTCCTGCCCTCCTCCTAAACTGTGTCTCTTTCTTCCCAGCCGCTCCTTCATTTTCCCTTCTCCAAAGAGCCGGATGTCAGACACGCTTGACAAGGATCCACAGAGCACAGATATCAGAGTCCAGACTCTCATTTCGTGGATGAGCAAACTGAGGCTCTGAGATGCTGAGAGATTTCTATCACGTGCCCAAGTTGGTCACAGGAGAGCCAAGCCCAGAGCCTGGATTTTCCCAGCCTGTTCCACAACCCTGTTCCAAACCATTTCATGAGTTCTGTCCCTCCACCCCAGGCCCCACCCGTGTCAGTGTCAGGATAACCTGAGTGTGGCCAGGAAATATCACCAGCGAGTGAAATGAGTCTAACATCCTACCTTGGCAAACAATCAACTGCTCTCTAGGATGTTAGGACTTTGCAAGGATTCTTTTTCCAGCGAGCAGAAAGGTAGGGAGCTGAGACACAGGAGCAATAATCCTGCTGCTCTTGGCCCTCTCATGTGACTTAACTGGGGTAACCTTGGTCCTCACATGCCCCCAGCTCTGGCATGTGGCTATCAGAGTGCTGGTGCCACCCAGCATACCCATGGGCAAGTGCAGGCAAGGAACCCCAGGTTTAAACCCAAAAGGGGTTGGAGAGATGGTCCTCTAATTCAGTCCCCCGGGTTATACAGGAGCCCCACACACAGAGGCTCAATGACTTGCCCAAGGGCACACAGATAGGTCCGTGCTTTGCATTCTGAGAACACCCTTCTGTTTCCAAATCCTTCCATCCATTCTCCCACTTAGAGTTGGTCCTATGACACTTCTATGAGAACAATGCTGGGCGAGGTCACAGGTTTGAACTGCTCTCACATGAGGACACTAATTCTAGATGACTCGCCCTCGCAGCCGGTGCATCCCCATAAGCCCAGCTCAGCTGTCTCTCTTCTGTCTACCACACCCCACCATTCCTCTGCTTTACTGGAGACAGAGCCACAGGGAGGGATGGAGGAAGGAAGAGGGATTTGGGGCACACAGATGTGCCCCAGCTTTTCAGTCTGCCTGAAGCTCCCCCTCCAAAGCACTGCTCTCCCTGCCTCCCCAACCTGCACCCAAGGAGCCAGGCTGACGGATGCCTAGAGAAGGGGCCGCTGCTGCTGGAAATTCTTCTCCAAAGTCAGGGGCGCCCTCTGCTGTTAGCACGATGAACTGTGGGGCCCCAGCCCGAGTTCAGAGATTGTCCTTTGAATCAATCAGGCCGCTGGCCAATGTCCTATCGAGAGGAAAGATGTACAGAAAATGGCCAATGGAAATGGAACCAGAAGCCCTTCCTTTTCCCGGGTGTCAGAGCGGAGTCTATCCTCCGAGGACTCAGATGGGGAGGGTGTGGGAATCCAGGAGGGGAAAGAATAGGGGCTGGTTCCATTCTTTGGGAAGGAAATCCTTTTTTTTTGTATTTAGGGTGAAAGCCAAGTCTCCACCCCTTCTCACCTTTGTCTTCTCCGTGTATCTCCAGAGGCTCCTCCCACCTTAAAGATCAAGCTGTGCTGATGGAGTGAATGGCCCAAAAAGGTCCCCAGAGGGCCACAGCATCTGTGAAGACCCCTCCAGCCTAAATGTTACACATGTTCACCTTGGCAACTTGGAGCCTATGTAAAAGCATAGAGTAGCGCCAGGAAGAGCACAGGGTTAGGAAACACGGTCTCTCAATCCATTTTTACCTCCTGTCACTAATCTTTGACTAAGCCACATCTCTTTGTGCCTCAGTTTCCTCACCTACAAAATGGGCCTTGTCAAGCGTTACCTTGCAACCCGAAGGTATGTCCTGGAAAATTCATTTGCGTAACAGATAGATTGCAGCACTAGCGAATGGTGGTGATGTTACCCTGCTCTGGTTTCTTTCCCATGAATCAGGCAGTCGCAGCAGGAAGGTGTGGACAGAGCCACCGCCAACTTCCTATGCCTCTTCCTGGCCCGGATTCTGACTTTTAAATGTCACTGGACAATTCAGGCTTAGCTTTTGACATTGTCACCGGACTCCCATGTTAAAGCAAGGCATTTCTAAGGTTGTATAAATAAAAATGCTTTGGGCCCTGGCCAGCGTGGCTCAGTGGTTGAGCATTGACACATGAACCAGGAGGTCACAGTTCGATTCCTGGTCAGGGCACATGCCCAGGTTGTGGGCTCGATCCCCAATAAGGGGCATGCAGGAGGCAGCCGATCAATGACTCTCTCATCATTGATGTTTCTCTCTCTCTCTCCCTCTTCCTTCCTCTCTCTGAAATCGCTAAAAAAATATATTTAAAAAATGCTTTGGGAGGCAACACAGTCTGTGAAAATTAGGTGATCCTCTCAGCTGTCAGCCTCCTGGCAAGCAGGGCCAAGAGCCAGGGACACAGCCCAGAGCTGAGTGGAGAAGATCTAGAAGGACTGGGGGAGGAGAATTCTGCTCAAAGAAGATGGGAAAGAGCAGGGGAAGGGTCCCTGGGGCAGCAGGAGGTCCCTAGGATAGGGGCATGGAGGGATGCGGGGGGAGGGGAGCAGGAGGGCAGCTTCCTCAGAGTTTAGGATTTTCTGGGGCCAGCCCTGAATTGACCTTACCTGGCAGAGAGGTCAAGAGCATGGGCCTGGATGAGAACTGGTGGTAAGGTGGGGTTTCCTCTGTCCCTTGTGCCTGGGACATCTACTGAACCTCACTGACCTCATCCATGCGTTGGAGCCGTTACCCTACCCCCGTGCAGGTAAACTGCTTCTCCAGCGAGCAGCACCTAGGATGTGCACCAGGCTTCTCACTGTTACTGTTACTGTTGTGATCTTCATTGTCATATGATGATCCCTTATTTTCCGCATGATGTTCCCTTACTTGAATTTCAGTTTCTTCATAAAAAATTTTAAAAACATAAAAACCGAGGGGGATCTCTGTTCCTCCTTGCCTATAGGGCTGCAGTGGGGAGAGGGAGAGAGGTACCCCAGGTGCATCTGCGGAGGAAGGTTCCAGAGGGACGCAAAATGCTATTATTGAAGGCTAAATGTTCCGTGGCGGAAAGCTGCTGCAGCAATCTTTGCATCCACTTGATGTGAGTGGGCACATTACTGTAATGTCCCGACGCCGCAGTCAGCACGGGGAAGGTTGAGCTATTTGTAACCACGAGACGCATGAGCAGCATAAAGAAACGGTGGAGGGGAGCGCGTCTGGCTTACCTGAGAAAACAGGGCTGTTTGCCTTGAACACGACTGGAATTGATCCACGGCCACCTGCCTCAGACACGGCTGCCCAGGGCTGCCTGGGGGAGAGGGGCCAGGGCGGGGAGACAAAGGCATGCACAGCACGCATCCTGGTGGGACTCCACGAAACAGAGAACCCAGTTGTAATTCCCAGTCCAGTGCCGTGGTGGACGCTGAAAGTCCTGACTTTGCCCGGCCGGGCGTGGCTCAGAGGTTGAGCGTCGACCTAGGATCCAGGCGATCGGGGTTCGATCCCCGGTCAGGGCACATGCCCGGGTTGCAGGCTCGATCAATGACTCTCTCATCATTGATGTTTCTGTCTCTCTCTCTCCCTCTCCCTTCCTCTCTCTGAAGTCAATAAAGATAAATAAAATAAAATAAAATAAAATAAAATAAAATAAAATAAAATAAAATAAAATAAAATAAAATAAAATAAAATAAAATAAAATAAAAAGTCCTGACTTCAACCTGTTGCTCTGAGAACGCCAGCTGCCCTCCAAGATGCTCCTATACACCCTCAGATCAGAACAGATCAGAACTGAGCTCCTTCTGCTCGGCCTCAGGCTGTTCTGGTGAGCAGCTCAGGCTACCTCTCTCTCCCTGCTCTCATCCGGAGAGACAGAGGGACCCCAAGCAGGAGGTCTCCAAGTTCAACTTGGGTGGGCATGGGAGTAGGGGCGATGCCCTTGACTGGACTTGGGGGTGGCAGGAGATGGAAAGGAGATAGGCAGGGCAGGAACAGGTGGAGACCCTCGTGATGGCCCCTCAAGGCTAGGACTGCCTTTTAGCTGCACCGAGTACTCTCTCACCAAATGCTCCTCCCACCTTTCCCCACCAGCACCTCCCTTGATGTCCATTTGAAATAGTTCCCAAATACTAGGAGATGGACTGAGAAGAATATCATCTGGCCCAAATATAATCATCCTGAGACACTCAGCCCCCTTTACCTTTCCTTTCCAGATCCTGGGTAAGTCTGTAGAATAAAAGTCGTTGTCAACTGACGCTCTCCGAGGACCCGACTCCTAATGTTCTAACCTTCTCAACAACGCTCCCTCTCCCGACACCACGCATAACACACACCCACACTCACACTCACGCTGTCAGCTCCATTTCCCCACCTTATTTCTCAACTTAGTATCCCTTTGCCCTCCTGGCTAGAGAGGCCTGCACCTTTGGGCATTGAGATTCTGACGGTCACCTCCTTTCCCCCTCCCCCCACCCATCACACTACAAATTTCCTTCCAACCCATCCTCACCGTAGTTATAGCTTCGGTTAACTCTTTTCTCTTATTGTGGCAAACTATACATGATATTTATAATTTTGACCACTGCTAAGTGTACAAGCCAATGGCATTAAGTACATCACAGTGTTTTATGGTATTACCACTAGCCATATCCAAAAGCTGGTCATCACCCCCGAGATAAACTCTATACCCACTCAACAATAATGCTCCATGCCCCCTGCCCAGGAACCACTATTCAACTTTTGATCCCTACGACTTTGCCTATTTTAGGTGCCTCATATAGTATTTGTCCTTCTGTGTCAGGCTTATTTCACTTAGCATGATATTTTCAAGGTCCATCCGTGTTGTAGCATGCATTAGATTTTCCTTTTTTATGGCTGAATAGTATTTCATTGTGTGTATAGACCACATTTAGTTTATCCATTCACCTGTCCTCGGACACTAGGTTGTCTCTACGTCTTGGCAATTGCGAACCGTGCTGCTATGAACATGGACACGCTAATGCCTGTTTGCAGTTCTCAAGGGTATGTGTCTAGGAGAGGATTGCTTGGTCGCATGGTAATTCTCTGTTTAACTTTCTGAGGGACCAACAGCCTGTTTTCCCCAGTAGCTTACGTATTTCATATTCCCACCAGCAGCGAATGAGGGTTCCAATTTCTCTGCACCCTCACCAACACCAATTTTCTGTTCTTTGATTGCTGCCGTCCTGGTAGATGGTAAGTGGTTTCATTTCACTCTTAACTCCCCTCAACACCCAAGACACGTGTCCTTCTGTCTGATAATGGTCCCCACCTCAGAGCACATTAGGCGGGGACCGAGAGTGACTTGCGTGCAGGGGGATGCCTTTGGCGTCACAGCTGTCCGCCTTAGACTACGGGTCCCAGAGTCCAGCTGTGTCTGTCCTTCTCATTGACGGAGCCTGGAAATGCCAGAGGACCCAGGGACAGTTTTTGATGAACAGGAAGAAAAAGAAATAAAAGAGTGTTAACCAAAGAGAACGTTGGTCGACCCTGAGACTAAAGGGCAAGACCAAGCGCTGGAATGGGCAGAGGAGAAGAGAGGTGGGAGGAAGGAGCTGATCACAGAATCGATCTCCAGGGGCGCAGGCTCCTTCTCAGCAGCTGATTCAGTGCCTCGCAGCCTGAACTGGAAAATTACAGAGATGCTGTCGCTAAGCCCTGGCCGCCTCACCCCCACGTTGGCTTCAGTAGGCTGAGGGGCTGCCGCTTGCCTGGGGCTCCTGCTGGGGCCAGAGGCAGCCTGGGGCAGCCCCATAACTCCTGCCAGGCCCCCAGCAAATGAGAGGATAGATCTTTTTTCAGTACAGGTGTTGCTCTGGGCATTGCCAAGGGAGTGGGTCATTGGGGGCCCTTCGAGGGGTGCAGGCCACTCTTCCAGAGGGAGGGCATGGGAGCAGGGCCCCAGGGGAACCTGTGGGGTCCTGTTATGTCGTCAGCGGCTCCATCCCTGTTTCTTATGCAAACAGCCATGGGAAAGGCAGGAAAGGAGTTCAGAAGCTCACTTACCCAAAGGGGGGGTAAGGGAAGGGCTGGACAAGAGAGAGGAGTGAGAGTAAGCGCACGCTGGGGGCAGAGGGGGGAATGGGACACACAGTCAACTGTGCGGGTCTAAAGTGCCACGCTTTCCCCTCTCCAGCTCCAGCTCTGCCCCTCTCCCCGTCTCTCTCCCAGTTTCTATCAAAGCAGAATTTATGAAGGGCTTGAGGCACTGGATATTCCTTTATTTCAATCTAACTTTTTGCAATCTCAAGTGAACAGCTTGGCTGCTTCTGCCTGTCAGGGAATTTAAATTGCAGATGGGATGGGGAGCCAGCCGCCCAGGCGGCAGCAGCCCCTCTGGTGCGCACAGCCATTGCCTAGCAACTAGTCTGCAAGAACTTTAGGAAGCAGCCGAGAAAGTTCTACTCCGGAAAGTGCCCTTGACCCCCGGGCATCTCAGGGAAAAAAAGAGGGAGTTTCCAAGAGAAGGGACACCACAAGGTGAGCGTTCTGCTCACGTCTCATCTGGGTCAAGGAACGCAGCCGGGGAGCGAAGTCAGCACTGCTCCCCCCACATCATCACGCGTGTGTCCTTCTTTGACGTGCAGAATTCTCACGGGCTTTTGACATCCCATCGTTTTGGAGGCTGTTTTCAAACCAAAGACGCCTCCCTTCTTTCCTATGTGCCCCTCACCCCTCAGGCACCAACAGTGAGTGAAGAAAGGCAGGGATGAATAGAGCCAGTACACACACACACACACACACACACACACACAACACACACGCAATCACGTGCACAGAGAGGCAGGTGCTTATGCTGCTGAAAACCAAACCAGCCGCCGACGCCCACAGCAGCCACGCGGGGAGCAAACCCACTGAACGTGTCCCGTTCAAACCACGGTTCTCCAGGATGGAAAGTGCGCGATTCCGACCTCCGCCCGGCTCAGAGCCGGTGTTAACTCAACAAAGCATTTGCTGCGCTTAGCATCCTAGTCTGAAAGCAAAGAACACCCCGCGTGTGCTTAAGGCTATCAGCGAGGCACACGTTTTTATTTCAATAGTGGGCTTTGAGAATGAAATGTAAATAGTAGCCCGACCTGTCTGTTTGGCTAAGTCTGCCCACGTCGTGTGTCGTGTTCCATCAACTTTGAGATGAAACATACCCTCGTGGAAAGATATCCCCACATCCACGCACCCATCTCTAGCCTGTGTCTCTAGGAAAACACATAGCTAATGTATTTTCTGGGTTCTTGTTACGGGTTGAATCATGTCCCCAATTCCAAAGAAAAAAAGAAATGTTGAAATCCTAGCCCCCAATACCCCAGAATGTGACCTTATTTGGAAATAGGGTCATTGCCGATGTAATTGGTTAGGATGAGGTCATATTAAAGTAGGATGGCCAATATGACTGACGTCCTTCTACGAAGCTGGCACAGCCGCGTCAAAGCACAGGCCGAGCGCGATGTAAAGGTGGAGGCAGAGGCTGCAGTTACTCAGTGGCGAGCCCAGGGACACCAGAGACCGCTGGCCAAGCACCAGAGGCGAGGAGGGGCGAGGACAGACCCCCGCAGGCGCCAGTGGGAGCATGGCCCTGCTAAGGCCCTGATTTTGGACTCTGAGCCTCCAGAACTGGGAGAGAACACATTTCTGTTGTTTTAAGCCACCCAGTTTGCAGCCCTAGGAAATAACACGGTTCACTCTTTGTTATCCTGTCGAAGGGGACCAGGAAGGCCTGTTTGCTGACAGTGACAGCTGGGTGTGACCTGGAAATGGGCCTGCGCAGGAGTGAGCTCTCGGGCCGTCTGGGTGCAGATGCTGGCGTGGAGTTCAAAGGTTTGAGAATCTTTTGACCTGGGCAGAGATGTGATATTGACTTCTCAGCTAAATTGTTATTTTTCATTAAAAGTATCTGAAATCTAAAGAACCAAATAAATGAGCAAAGAAAATAGAAACAGACTTATAGACACAGAGAACAGACGGAAGTTTGCCAGAGGGGAGAGGACTGAGGGGCTGGGTGAAAAAGGTGACGGGATTAAGAAGTACAGATTGACAGTTACAGAACAGCCACCGGGATATAAAGTACAGCACAGGGAAGACAGTCAATAATATCGTAATAACTATATACGGGGCCTGGTGGCTACTGGAAATATCAGGGGACCACTCTGTAAAGTATATGATTGTCTAACCACTATGCCGGACACCTGAAACTAACACAAAACAATATTGAATGTCAACTGTAGTCGAAAAGTAAAATTTCAAAAGCAAATGAAAACAAACAAACAAAAGTTTGCTCAGTAGCTGATCCATGGCCCTTGAGTGCACTGCGGGGAAGTGTTAAGGCCGGTGGAGGCCCCAGCACCCCGGCCCTCACTGTCCTCAGACCCATCTGTCCCACTCACTGGCCATTTCTCAGATGTTGTCTGTCCTGTCATTTAGCTTGTCCTGTCCCTGCAGGAGAGGAGCATCTTTCAGGGCTGGCACCATGCGGTACCCCTCATTGGATCCTACAGAATGCCGTGGACTTAATAGGTGCCCAATAAATGTGTGGCAAATCGATGCGTGAGGCATAAAAATAGAAAAACCGTGATTTACACAGAGCCTTGGAGGAGTCACCAGTGGAATTAGCCCTCAAACCCATTCATTTCTGAATTGTTATTACTGCTGTGTTTTCAGTACCCCATTCAATGAGGGATTCATCATAGTTTTTCTTATAACTAACTCAGGGCATGTTCACATGAGTACCTGCCTTTACCTTCATGGAAATTCCACCACGTAGGTCTGGTGGGTGTGGTCACCCCTTAGGTCAGAGATGGAGACAACTGGGATCTGAGCTCGACCAGTGAGAAAGCTGGAAGTGGAGTGGGCCAGTGGTGGGAGAAAACGGTTCCAGACCCACTCCCTGGTAGAGCGAGCTAAACGTCACCTCGCCTGACCGAGGACCAGTGTCACCAGCCTGTTCCATGAAGGTATTTTGTCCTGAGACATTCCACACATGACTCCTTGATCTCCAATTTCCCAACTGGGATAGGCACAGAGAGGTGTCCCCCAGGTCCCCCTTCTGTGGTCAGCAGAGAAACCCCCAGCTGACAGCTCCTTCAGGGCCATCTTCAGCTGAGGGAACGGAGCTGACAATGTCAAGGACTGGATGAGGCACAGGTATGAAGCCAGGTCATTTTTCCCTGATGAGCAAGTCTCCCTCCAGAGCCACAAGGTTTTGGGGCCCACACCACAGATTCAGTTCACCTCCTCCCTCTTCCCGCCCCTACCTCTCCCCCTTCCTTCAGGGGCATCGATCCCTAAAAATCATTTTGCAGCTCAAACCCACCCCAGCATCTGCGTCCAGAGTCCCAGCCTGCAGCACCAACTCCCTCGGTCACAGACTTTCTTTCTAATTGCAGGAAAATACACAGAACATAAAATTTACCATTTTGGCCACTTTTAAGTGTACAGCTTCGTGGCATGAAGTACATCCCCACCACCCATCCCTAGAACTTTTTCATTTTCTCAGCTGAAACCCTGTACCCACTAAACACTAACTCCCCACTTCCTTTTCCCCCAGAAGCCACCAACCATTCTACTTTCTGTCTCTGTGAGTTTGACAACTCCAGGGACCTCCCCTAAGTGGATTCGTACAATATCTGACTTTTCGTTTGGTTTACGTCACTTGGCACAGTGTCTCCGAGATCCATCCGTGTTGTAGCATGTGTCAGAATTCCTTCCTTGTTGAGGCTAATATTTCACTGTACGTATGGACCACATTTTGTTCATCCACCCACCTGCGGATGACCACTTGGGTTGTCCCACCTTTGGGCATTGTGAATAATGCTGTGCAGGCATGCTTTCATCTCACACCAACTCAAATGGGCCTTCCTGGGTCCCTTCAGAATGGCCAAGAGCGGAGAGGACAGGCTGCCACATTCAGAGTTTCCCCATCACCGGCCAGCATGGCTCAGGGGTTGAGCATCAGTCTATGATCCAGAGTTTCCCCATCATGGGGTTAAAGGGGGCAATCGCTCTAGCTCCCACCGCCTCCGGGGTGGTTACCTTCCATACCATCTGTCCTGGGCAGAGGCACAGGTGTAGACGGACAGACAGGCAACATTTGTTTTCCAAAGTGCAGAAGGTAAACCAGGTACAGAAACGAGGAACGATGGGACAGCCCTAAGGCAGCCCAGAAAGGGGTTGTGTCCTGTCTTTCCTGGGCCATCTTCCCCGATATCACTGCCTGTGTATGACATTCCTTGTAGAGGTGACAGGAGGTGAGCAGAAGTTTCCCTGCTCTGCAGTTAGCCCTGCTTAGCACCCCATCCCTTCACAGCCAAGGAGAGCCCCAGGAAGACCGACATATTAGTCATAATAATCCCTGACCTAAAGAAAAAGTGATTGAGTGCATTACAACAACTTTGGAATGCTTCATGTGCCAGCCACAGTGCCAGGCATAGGCCACTTCGCCATTGAGACCACCCTCCCCAGAGCTGGAGACCCCTTAACTGGGTCTCCAAATATAATGGGGCAGAATAGCCCGACTGAGCATAGGATACTACCCACCCTGCTGCCCTCTCTGGGGTAGATTCTGTCCCTGTTTTAAAGACCTGTGTGCCTTGGCTTTGGGGGCAGCCCCCAACTTCCCTGCCCCATCCATTCATCCACGCAGTCATCCCACAGCCGCCTTTCCATCTGCCGGGCACCGTGCAGGGAAGCAAAGGTGAAGATGCCTGACCAAGTGAGTAAGAGGGCCCCTCACATGCTTCAAAGACATGCCCACATCTCAAAACAAAAATAGAGCGTCTGGCTCAGGTGCAGGAGGGATACGAGCACTTGCTGTCCCCGTCCACACCGGGTCAGCAGTTGGAGGTTGGGATTGCCATCTTTGTCACAGACTTTGCGCTCATCAGCTTTATTCAACCACCAACAGAGCCATGGGCCAGCCCCAGCCTTCAGAGAGCCCCCCGCTGTGTCCTTAATACCCACCTCAGCACCAAGTGGCCTCTAAAGAAGCCTGGGGACCACCTAGGCAAGTAGGGACTTGGCTGCCGGTTGTCACCTCAGGAAAGAAGAAAAATCAAACTGAAGGCCTGGGAGCTTCCCTCTGTGCCAGAAATCCCACTGCCTGTCATAAGCCAGACATGAAGCATAGCAATAATAAGGCCCCTGGAATTACCCATTAAGTGCTGTCAGCAAATCACGTGATTTCTTTTTTAATAATGCACATACCTGGCCCCTGAAAAATAATGATGATGCCACCTCCACCCGGCTGGCCATAAACAGAGCCCCTCCCGTGCCAGGGAGGCACAGCCTCTCCCCACCTCCAAGAGGAGGCAAGGAAAGGAGGGGGAAGGGACTCAGCCTGCTGCGCGCTCCTGGCCTTGGACTTCATGCCAGCGCTCTTCCAGCTGCCATCACAAGTAAGGGGGGTTCCCAAACTTCCCGACCTCGTACCCGGCAGCCCACTTTCCGTGGCTCCCTTGAGAGCACAGCTGCTACATAAACATCATCTGCTCGTCTGGCAATTCCTCAAAAAATTCAGGATAGAGCTACCATTCGACCCAGCAATCCTCCCCTGGGTATATTCCCGAAAAACTCGAAAACATCTATTTGCAAAGATATATGCAGCCCTGTGTTCATTGCAGCATTACTCACGGTGGCCAAGACGTGGAGACAACCAGAGGGTCCTGCGATAGAGGACTGGATAAAGAAGATGTGGGACATGAACATGACGGAATTCTACTCAGCCATAAAAAGATGAAACACTGCCATTTGCAACAACATGGATGGACCTTGAGAATATTAGGCTAAGTTAAATAAGTCAGCCAGAAAACGGTAAGAACCATATGATTTCACTCATATGTGGGATGTAAAACTGAAACTCATGGACACAAACAGCAGCGTGATGGTTGCCACAGGGAACGTGGTGAGTGTGAAGGGAGCCTTACTATATGGGGATGGGAGAAGATACGACTTTGGGTGGTGGGCACACAGAGCAATATACCAGTTTTGTAACATAGAAACCAACACCTGAAACCTATATGTTCATATTAACCATTGTCACACCAATAAATTTAATTTTTAAAAAATCACCTGCTCAGAGCAGCCTCCCTGATGTCCCTATCTAAACCAAGTGCTCCCCATGGTCCACGCTCCAAGCCCCTGTGCTGTTATTTCTAGCATTCTACCTGTTTATGTTTTGAGTGTATCACTCATGTCACAACATGCCCTGGGAGGGCAGGAACCATGGCTGTCTTGTTTATAATTCAACTCTTAGGGCCCAGCACTTGCTTGGCACACACTAGGACCTCAGGAAGCTTTTGCTGAGTAACTTAGTAGTAAATGCTCAGTATACCCTGCTCAATTGAATTAAGCCACGTTTTCTAGGGCAATTAGCGTGTCTTCAACTTGACCTGCACCAGAATCATCTGAAAGGTCAGTTAAACCACAAACCGCTGGGTGCTACCCCCAGGTTCTGATTCAATAGGTGGAGGGCTGTGGATTTGCATTTCTAACCAGCTCCCAGGTGATGGCAATGCTACTCCAAGGACCCCACTTTGAGAATCACATCCCAAGAATCGCAGACACCCATTTCCTGCCCTCTTTCTCCCTTCTAGTCAAATTTACCAGAGCTGCCACATAGCGCAAGTGGCAAAAGCAGAAAACTGCACTCTTCGGGTCCACTTTGTCCCATCTGAATAAAATGACTCTTCTCCCTAATAGTGGAAAGGTGCACTGAGGCCATTAGATGCAAAGTGAGGTGAGTTGTTCAGCAAGTTCTGGCAGGAACGGCATAGAACCCTGTGTACCAGATACAGTTTCCTGTTCCAATCACCGAGCTGCACTTTTCTGACACCAACTGTAGAAATGAGTTGGCTTCCAAGTGGCTTATTAGAGAACAAATTATTCCCTGTTTTGCTACTCTTACCATGTGAGTTAATCTGCAAGTCTAAAGTCCAAGCAGGTGCCAGAGTTATTCCTGCAACTGGCACCAAATTGCCTTCAGAAAACACAATTAGCACTTCGTTAATGTGTCTCCAAATGGGATAATCTGCATATTACCCAAAGGCGCCTGGTCCCCACTGCACTTTACCTTAATGTTTCAGCGTGCAGATTGCCTTCCTAACAGGCCTTTGCAAATCCCAGCACTTTCCAGGCAGCAGTGCGGCCTCTTGGTTAAGACAGATGAGGAAAGACCTCCTGGTGACAAAGGTTAAGAATCCCAAAAGCACTCCCTCTTCTCCCTCCTTCCCGCTCCTTCTCTTCCTGAACTATTCAGTCCACAAACCACTGTGGGGCAGGAGAGAAAGAAGGCACCTGTGCCAGGGCAGAGGAGACATAGCAGCCCAGCATGGAGCATTAGAACCCAAGTGGGGAGGGGAGCGATCTCCACCGAGGGATAGCTAGCTGGGGTCTGGAGCCTGGGCACTGTAAGAGGTTTCTGTATGAGAGTGTGGCCACAGGGGGGCCTGGCACGGCTTGTTGGAGCTCCAATGAGGTATGGAGGGGGTCCCCGCGGAGGCCAGCATGGTGACGGGTGTGGGTACCTGAGAAGATTAGGAAGGACTTCTGTACCAGGTTGGGGGGACTACCTGGCACAGGCTAGAAGGCCAAGTTGGTTAGGGAGGGCATCATGTCAGAAAGAGGTGCTGGTAGCAATGGAAGACTGATATGGGAGGACTGATCAAATAAGAAAATATGTTAAAGGTAATAAGAGCCAGATTTCTCACTGTTAGAGAAGGAAGCTACAAATGTAATAAGAAAACTATAGTGAATCCTGAGGAGTTAGATTGGAATTTGGCATATCTGTGTGAACTCATGGTTTTTAATATATAGACAATTATTTAAATACAAATGCAATTGTGTGTTCACATACCTATATATAAATATGCATGTAGATATTTCTCTACTCTGTCTAGCAAGAGGGCCTGGGAGCCACCCCAATACCAACGAGCACACTAGGCCTCCAGATCTTGGTTTCTAAATACCATTCTCTACTGAGGAACCAGGCTCCTTGGGAAATGAGCTGATTCTAGATAGGGGCAGGAGAAGTCGAAGATAAACCTGGGATAGCCTACTATTCCACAGTAAGGAAGTCCTTGAAGAATGGTGGGGACATGTGAGCAGGACACAGAAACCAATTTGAAGGGACTCTCACTGGGAAACTCTGAAATAATTTGAGCATCAAATAAATAACAATAACAAGTTACAATCCATTGACTTAAATACGAAACCAGCCCTGACTGGTGTTTCTCGGTGGTTAGAGCGTTGGCCCGCCCACTGAAGGGTCATTTGACTCCCAGTCAGGAGCTTGTACCTGTGTTGCAGGGTAGACCCCTGCCCCAGTCAGTGTGCGTGCAGGTGGTAACTGATTGATGTGTCTCTCACATCGATGTTTCTCTCTCTCTCTTTCTCCACCCTCTCTCTTCCTCCCTCCCTTCTACTCTTTTTAAAAATCAATGGAAAAAAATATCTTTTGGTGAAGATTAACACAAAACAACAACTACAACAACAACAAAAATGAAACCACAAGTTCATACTGATACAGATAAATGAACAAATTGAAGTTTGATCAAAAATGGGATATTGAGCCCTGGCCAGTGTGGCCCAGTTAGTTGGGTGCACCAAAAGGTTGTCAGTTCAATTCCCGGTCAGGGCACATGCCCAGGTTTCAGGCTCAATCCCTGGTGAGGGGGCGTGCAGGAGGCAACCAATCGATCCTTCATTCACATCGACGTTTCTCTCTCTCTCCCTCTCCCTTCCTCTCTCTCTAAAAATCAATAAAAAATCTTTTTTAAATAGGATATTGACTTAATCTCAAAGTATCTCCACACGCAGTTATTTACAAAGGGAAAAGAGCCACTTTGTGGTGAAGAAGCTGGCAGACACCTCCTTAAGCAAGTGATGAAAGTTGGTATCACTAGGACTGGGGCAAATCAGAATCTGGTGCCACTGACAAGATGGAATGAGAAGAACACAGCATCCCTTCTGTGAAACTCCTGCCAAAGATGCATAGTCTGAATCTAATCATGAGGAAACATCAGACAAACCTGATGCAAGGACATGAATCAAAATAGGTGGCCTGGAGTCTTCAAAAGAGTCAAGGTCTTGAGAGTTTAGAAAAGACGGGATCTGTTCCAGATTGGATTCTGTGGAGACACAAGAATAAAATGCAGAGTGTGATCCTTTAGCTATAAATATCATTACTGGGATAGCCGGCAAAACTTGACTGGAGTCTGAGGATTAGATAGACGTTAGTGCTGAATCCATCCATTTCCTGCCTTTGAAGATTGTTCATGGTCATGTAGGAGCATGTCCTTGTTTGTAGGACATACAAACAAAAGTATTCACAGGTGATGGGCATCGTGACAGCATGTCCTCTGCAATCGTTCAGGAAAAAGAAAGGTGTACACAGGGTACCTGCAGTTTTTCTATGATTGAGATTGTTTCCAATAAACCATTTAAGAAGCTATAGCAACGATGACAGCAAAAGACTTGAGTCTCCTTCAGCCAAGATTTTCTGGTCGTGCTCTCAATGAGCTCAGCCTGCCTGGGGACACTGAGTGAGTCAGCCTCACACCACTGCGGTGAGGTCATCGGAGCCGTGCCCACCATTTCAAGTATCCTGAGTGGAAGGGTGGGGTGAGGGGAGACAGATGGACTCTGAGCCCTCCTGCAGCCCTGCATTGATTCTGGAAAGGATTCAACCCACTCGAATTGAGAAGACAGACGTCTCTATCACTATTGTGACCACAGGGTCCTTGGGCAGAAGGGCAGTGTCCTGGCTTCCAGTCCCTTGTGTGGTCCTCAAGGGTGCACTACTCTCTAGGACTCTGCCCTAAAGGCTTTGCCTCCTCTTACTCCTCATGAGGAAGGCTGGCAGGGTGGGAATAGACATATATGCTGAAGGGTATCCTGGAAAGCCAGGATGTCCTCTAGGGGTCTGACCTCCTGTGTGCCAGGCCTCCTGAGAAGCCTCTTACAGGGCAGCCTTGAGTTCACACTTGTACACCACAGAACAAATACAGCGAAGACTAACTGGCTGATTCCCACCAGGACAGGGGCACTAAGTGGCAAGAGGTCTGAAAAGCATGTAAAGCCTGTCATGAGAAAAGAAGACTCAGGAGAAGTGTGTCATCTACCTTCAAATATTTGAGGAGGTGGCCCGAGGGAGAGACTGGATTGATCTCCTGCAGCTCCAGATTAAGACTAGAACCAATGATGAAATATGTAAGGAGGGGGAGTTCAGCTCCACACAGGAAGGGGCTTTCTAATACTGGATCTATCCACCAAGGCCAGGTCCCCCCTGTGGTCTGAGATCCTGTGAATGCCAAGCACACACTCGACCACATGTGACTAGAACCGCAGATGGTCTTCATTACTCTTCAGTGTCAGGATTCCAGGGAAGACTAGATGACCTGGACATGGTTCAGACCAGGCAAAGTGGCAGAGGTTCAGTGAGGAGGGCAAAGATGGACATTCTTGGGCTGTGCTTAGTCCAGGAGCACAGTCCCAGCAAGCCAGAGCTCCTCTCTCTCCCTGACAGCACACTCTCTGTCACACGGCCCCGACTCTTCTGGTCTTCACAGAACCTCAGTGAACTATGTCTGGGACTCTGTGACCTCCCAGATGTGTGGCTTCCCCCACCACCACCCTGAGGTTGCCCCTAAGCCCAGCTTGGACCATAGTCCCACCTGTTCCCAAAGACCTCTGGACTCTCCAAAAGGCAAGATGGGGCACCTGCCTGATGAAGCCTTGGCCACATCCTTCCATCACCAGTGTCTCTTACTTGGACCCTTGAGCCACTGTCCCTTCCACACCACATGGTGAACAAGGCTCAGGCTTCAGGTTACAACTCTCAAGTGGATCAGGAGAACTGTGCTCTTCCTCCCACTCCACCGAGAGTTGGGGGAGAAGACCAAAGGACATCTGAGCCCCTGGAACAAAACTGGGGTACTGCAAGTGTCTCCTAACACTTGGAGACAAGGGTTAGGCCAGGATGGAAAGCTTTCCATGTGAAAAGTTGTCATCCTTTGACCAGACCAGCATACATGCGTGTACTGTATGGTTTCAAACTTGCACTCATTGCTTCAGTTGAATTGATTAAAAGGAGACACATGATTTCAAGGCAGAGGAAGGGGCCTTCTAATAGCAGCAGAAGACGATGTTAGAGCCTATTGGGTTGTCATATTGGATACACTATTCCCCAGGGGCCTGAAGAAACAATGAGAGCAGTGAGATCTTATTTGACATTTGATGTCTCAGTTTCCCGAGAATCATGGAGCCTATTAAATGTTCAGCGTGGATGCAATACCAAGCCGAACCAGGGGGCAGCCCAGCCCCTCCCTTCTCAATACCCCCACTGCAAGTTCTAAGGGAGATCAGTTCGCTTTTACGACTCAACTTCTACCCCACCCAGATCCATTGGCACAAACCGCTTTTACGTAACCTGTGTATTCACATCACACATAGTTAGCAACTTTGTGCCTCAGACTCTACCTAGCAGCAAAGCCCAAAGTTGAGAACAAATGACAGCCATTGTTTTATTTCTGAGTTAATTAGTACTTACTTTACTTATGTGCTATTTCTGCCACATCGCACGCTCACTGATAAACCCTCTCCGTGGTGTCACCGGCCCAAGGTGGAAATGCCAGGGAACATGCCACAGGCAAGAGTGAACAGTGGGCTGGACTAGCGGACCTGAGCCCTGGCCTCCCCTTGGTTCTGCTGTAACTTTGGGAACTCCCCTTGAACTTCCTGCCTCCGTGATTACATCTGTCCTGTTCACTTCACAGAGCAACGGGGAAGAGAGCATAAGACTGTGGATCTGAAAAGTGCTCAGAAAAAATAGGAAGAGCCCCATATCTATAAAGCTAAGTGTCAGGTTTGGAGAATGGGGTCTGAACACGGGGCTATGAAGCAGACAGAGGTCTGAGCCACGCTCTGGCACCTAGGTTTCATTTTATAAGTAAGAGGGTGGGCTCCTTGGAGGGGGTCGTGGCTACTCACAGGACAGTGGCAGGGCCAGTCAGGTTTGAATAAGACAATAAAGACCCATCTCATACTTGAATGCTCACCCAGTGGCCATCTAGCTTCTGCTTGATTACCTACATTGATGGGGAGCTCACTCCCTCAAAGACAGCGCCTTCTACCTTTGAAAGGCTTAAGAGACTTTTTAGAAGCGTGAGAGAGGGGAAGAAGTTCTGCAGCCTTTCCTCTTCCAACCATTGGTCCAAGTGATACTAAAGATGCCCCATGGACAGCATCTGCTCTTTTCTGTACAATATTGGTCAGTGAGGTTGCTCCGGATGATACTTCCCTTCTCTTGTCTGTGCATCCCTAGTTTTTTTTATTCACCTCTCACATGGGTCTCTTTGTCACCCTGGTCACCCTGCAATTAACATGCTCTAATTTGTCCAGAACTGGCTCCCAGCTCATCTCTTCAACGTGGCCATCTTGTCCTTGGACACTGAGGCCTCTTCAGTCACTTTCATTCTGAGCAGCTACTGTCAGCAGCTCTGAACTCAGCCGTGAACCAGACGCCAGGCCTGGACAAGTAGAACTGCACGTGCTCCTAGTCCACCCCGATCCCTGGCAAAACATTAAGGCCTTGAACCAACCCAGGATGGCGGACACAGAGCCTGAGGCCTGCGTGGGTGCTGGTCAGGGGTGGGCACGCCGGTGAGGAAGCACCCTGCACTTGTAGAAAATGCAAAGAGAGGCCCGTTGCCATGGTGACTGTTGGGCAGCCCAGGCTGCCTGCAGCCTGTGAGGAAAAGGCCCCGGGAAGGCTGGGAGTGAGACGCAGGAGTCCCCCCGGGGCCAGCACCCAGCCCGCCAGGGGCGTTACCACGTCAGGCAGCACGTGGGCTGTTTCCACTGCGGTTCAGGAGGAAGAGGGGGCAGGGCTGACGTTGTCCATCCTACGGGAGGGTGGCAGGAGCCCTTCAGGGGCGTGTGTGTGTGCGCGTGTGTCCTTGTGTGTATGTGATATGTGAGATGTATGTAATGTGCGTGATGTGTGTATGATGTGTATGTCTGTTATCTATCTGTGATATGTTTGATGTATGTGTGATGTGTGTCTATGTATGTGTATGTCTGTATGTAATATGTGGTGATGTGTGATGTGTGTCTGTGTGTGACTCTGTGAGTATGATGACATGTTGAACTGACTCAGCATCAAAGACCCTTTGGCCTCTTTCTTTTTAGGCACAAGTGACATTGACTCTCTCGGAGCAGCTGGAAGGTGAGGACTTGAGGCTGAGCTAGTCCCGCCTCCTCTGTGACTGTGGTACTTCGCACCACCTCCATCAGCACTAATCACATCTGCTCTAGTCATTTGTTTATGCATCTGGCTCCCCCACTGGAGCGGCTGGAGCCCAGGGGTCGCACCTTGTTTTCATAACCCTGGTTCCCAGTGTCATCCCTAGCACATAGTGGGTGTCCAATAGGTGCTGCCTGACTGAATGAATCTCTGCCAAGGATGAGATCAAGGGTTTGGACTTAAATTAGCAGCGTGCAAGACCAAGGCTCAGTTCAAGCAGCTCCCATGGTGCCCTTGTTACATTGGCGCAGCCTTATCACCTTGAAGCTCCCACCTAGTGAGCGGGGCAAGCAGACTGTGGCCTCCTTCCCTGGTGACAGAGACATGGCTGCAGAGATGACAGCCCTGGGCGAGGAGCCCAGAAGACCTCACCACCAGGCCATCCACTTGGCAGGTTACCGAGGGAAGAACTGGTCTTATTTCACATTTATTTAGTAATTTTTAATTTGCATCCAGTTCAGTCGCTCTTTTTGGTGTGTGGAGTTATGTTTTTGACAAATGCAAAGAATTGTGTAACTACAATGAAGATACAGACCATTGCATCCCTGGTCTGTTTTGTTCTGTTTTGTTAAGTAACGGCCCATATTTTATCTGGCCCATTTTTATTTCATGTCCACTTTTAGTGGAGACATGTAACTGAGGACGGAGTCAGTTCCCTCCAGCAGCTTAATCAGATGTGTCCCTCCTTTAGGTCCTATTTGACATTTCAAAGCAGGAGGAGACAGCACAGGGGGGAAAAGCGGGATCTGCACCAACTCCCTTTAAGAAAAAAGAGGTGTTTTTCTCTAGAATTTCCCCTTTAATGGAAGGACTTACTGGCCAGAGAAGGAATCCTGGGAGGACTCTGCCATACAGCTCAGGTACACTCCTGAGGTCATACCTAATTCCAGTTTTATCAAGCAACTTCTCAATCTCCGTGCCTGCTGGTCACCAATCCTCCACCCCTTTTCCCTCCTCTTCTGTCCTTGGGGTTTTGGGTGAGCAGAAAATTGATAAAAATTACTTGCAAATAAACTTAAATATAATGGAGAGATAGCCATTATTTAGAAAGAAGCTTTAAAAATATTTTATAGAAGTAAATATTTTCCTAGGAGAAGGAGCCTATGTGAGCAATTTTTGAAAGCATAAAAGATTAGAGCTGGTACATTCACATTTACTTTAATCTTCGAAGCGGTTCTGTGGGATGTTGCCCACACCTTCCGAGTTTCCTGCTCTCACCCTGAACACTGTTGGGACTCTGCCTCTCAAGTTGCCTTCAGCGTCAATCCACAAGCCACACAAGAAAACCGGCCCCATTTTTCAAATCATATAGGATTTTATCCAACAGATTTTCCCCTGCCCAATATTTGAGGGCTGGCCTCCCCTGATTTTCATTAACCTAATGGCCAACCTCAAGGTCAGGAATAGAGCGATCAAGCAGCATTCATTTGGAATCCAGACTCTGCGAATAAGAAATAATTCAGGCAAGTTAACTTCAGACATACAATTGCTCTGATGGAAGGGTTCGTTAAGCAAACTGATCGTATATGTAAATCAGAAGGAAACTATTTTAAAGCTACGTAAAAGAACAAACTCCTCAAGTGTTTGCAAGTACACCTTAGATTAAAGCACCCTTTACATATTTGTAATTTCATTATATTCTGTCTTTATTAACCCAATGCCTCCTTCCATGGACTCACTGGAGGCCATCCTTTGTTGACTCGAATGTCATAAATTTCATCTCTCATAATTCAGATTTTTTTGCCTCAATTTAGTAATTTCAGACCAAGATTCCTCAAATTAGTCCGAATTGATGAGGTTTGTTTGTACTGGATTGAATCATATGAAATCAGTGATATTCAACCACTTTTGCCTTTAAAAATGGCCATTTATGTGATTCAGTCTAATACCTATCCTTTCTGGTGCTCCTTTCCAAGGAACCAAAAGGATTCCAAGCATCCATGCTTTCTTTGTACACTTTCAAGAAACAAGTAGGAGCTTGGGATTGAACGCCCCTGCTGCTCAGTTCACAAGTACAGAAGCTGGGAGATGTAGCAGGAGAAAGGCATTCAAAACACAACTACTGTGACCTGGGCTGCAAAGAGTGCTGCAACCAAAATAAACAGAACTGAAACCACCTCTGCTGCCCTCCCACCATCCGGACTCATGTCATCTCCTTTAGACCAGTTTGTCCTATGAAGGTGGTTGGGCAACCTAGAAATCACTTCGGGGACTAAATAAATACATCTTGCTTGCCATGCAGTAGAGCCCAAGAGACTCTGTGTGCAAAAAAAAAAAAAAAAAAAAAAAAACAAAAAAACCCACCATAAGACTTTCCAAAGGCCTGGAGTGAGAGGTGAGCAGATTCAAATTTAATTGAACGGAACCTCAGGAAACGGGCAAATGTAAATTAGGACGGAGACAGAAATGATTCTCATTTTTACCAGGCTCCTCATTAGCTCTTTTGATGGCATTCCCAGGCTGTGCTTAAGGCAGGCGGGGATGCAGGGCTCAGGAGTGAGGATGGCGGGTCTCTGCTTCTGGACAAGGAGATGGGTTTGCGCTCTCGCCGGAAGGGTCTCTGATGAGAGTGAAGAGCCCCCTGGACTGGGACGGTTAGCAGGGACCGGGGTGGGGGGGGGGCAGCAGCAGGCTGTGAGATGTCTTTGTCTGGAGGCATTAGAGTAAAGGAGCCCTAGCCTGAGAGACCAGGGCTGACTTTCCCTCTTCTGCCAGAGTCCCCTGTGGCTGGATGACAGACCGGTCCCCTCCACCATAGGGCACCTGTTACAGAACCTGCGACCACTGGGAGGCAGGCAGACAAGCCCCAGACAGTGGCTTCCTCTGCAGCCTCCTCCAAGCCCCCCCTGCCCCCCGAAGGCCTGTGTGCAGGGGCCTAGGGGGACCTGCCCACCCACAGCCCTCAGCGCCGCACGTCTGAAGCAGAGATGGACTCAGAGCTCCCTGCGGGTGTCTCCTCTGCGTGGCGAGGCGGGGCCAGCTGGGAGAGTGGTTTGTGCGCAGTTTATTTTTAACCAAGTGACATACAGACACGGAGAATGAAAATGCGAGATGGATTTGGAGCTGCTACCAGGGGCCAGCTCCGTGTCACAGGCCCCGTGTTACAGAAAAGGAGCACGTCCCACTGCTGCAAAGCCAGGCAAACCTGCCACTGAGTCCCCACGTCCCAGGGACTTGGGCACAGGATGCTAGTTTATGGCAACAGAATTAACGTGGCCCTAAAGGTAATTTGAAAGCGACAAGAGTAGCGAATTATCACATGAAAATGCAAATTGTTCCTTATCGGGGCTGCTCCGCAGATGCTGCAATTCATCACCGAGTTCAGCTGTATTTCCAAGTGAGATCTCAGTGAGGGGACCAGGAGGCAGGGCCCAGCCACTCTCTGCCTGAGAGATTTATAGCTCCTTTTATCCAGACGTAAAGCACACGGTGTTGGGAGGGAATATTAAACCTATGAAACCTCCATCTATCATGGTCCTTACTTGAGGAAGCCCAAAGGACACACCAGCATGTACTTCCACCCTCCAGAATGTCCTCTCCAGGCGTGTGCACACCTCTCATGCAATTCCCTTTTCACTTTGCCTTCTTACCTGAGTCAAGGCAAACTCTTTCATCGGTCCATCCATCCACCCATCCTTCCTTCCTTCCAGAGTTTCCTTCATTTATTTACTCATTTTTGGTGGGTGTAGTGAGGAATCCATCAGCCTTTACTGCTGGCCACCTACACCGTTTCTGATTAGGAAAAGGGGTCCGAATGGGGTTTCCCACTTTCTCTTTGCTAGTGTTTGTAGAGGGTGCTTGTTAAAGAGGAGACACCGAACTTGAGAACTGGACCAGGGCTTGGTGTGTGAACAGCAAATAGTCATCTAAAAGCTGGAACTCAAGGGAAGCCATCCATAGATGGGTCAGGAGGTAACACTTATGGAGTACTCTTGATGTGCCAACCACTTCTGAGTGCTTCATGAATATTAATTCATTCACCAAGCCCAGCAGATGAGCTTCACCCTGACTCAGAGTCACTGACACGTCACACTCTACTTGTGGAAACCATCATGGAGAAAAATCACTCAGCCCAGGGTGCTCCTCAAGGGGGCCCCACTCTGGGTCCTCTGTGGACCCTCTGTCTACCCTAGAGTGGGACAGACTGGGATCCAGGTGACTGGGATGCTGGATGGCTGGTTTTCCTGGCCTCCCCACATTCCCAGACAGCCTTGTGGTTCTCTGTGTGTCTCTTCCTTGTAATCTGAGAAGCGTGACCAGTAAACAGCCATGCAAAAGGTTGCTCCACAAATAACTCCTTGGGTATCAATGCTGTGGGGCAAAAAGTTCCTGCAGGGCAAGGGTGGGTGATAAGACTGCAAAGGGAAGCTGGGGCCAGAGCCAGGCTGTATTGGTTTATGAGGTCTGCTGTACTAAACTGGGTGGCTTAGAACAGCAAAAATACAAACTCTCATGGTTCTGGAAGCCAGAATCTGAAATCAAAGTGTGGGCAGGGTCACACTCCCTCTGAAGGCTCTAGGGAGGGATCTGTCCCCGGCCTCTCCCAGCTTCCAGTAGGTCCTTGCTTTGTGCAGCTTCCAGTAGGTCCTTGCTTTGTGACAGTGTAACTCCAATCATGATGCACACATCCCGGGGTGCAGGTCTGTGTCCAAATTCCCCCTTTGTATAAAGGATAGCAGTCATATTGGATGAGGGGCTCGTTCTGCTCCAGCATCGCCTCGTCTTAACTAATTACATCTGCAATGACTATTTCCAAATAAGGCCACATTCTGTGGTCTGAAGGTTAAGACTTCAACGTGAGATTTGGGGACTCGCAATTCAACACGTATGACAAGCTAAGGGATATGGACTTTACAGGAGACTGTCCTGGGACTGCGAGCTCCAATGATGGTTCCTTGCATCTGAAATTTTGCCTTAAGCCCACCCTCTGCCACTAGTTCTCTAGAAACAGTGCTGAGGACTATGTTAGAGGCCTCCTGCCTGGCTCCCTGGGAACATCGTGACAGTAATGACACCATGTGTGGTGCTTCCAGAGCTCAGGTGCGGCTGGCAGACTTGCCTCATGCATCCCACATGCAGCTGGGACAACATATCCTTCAGATTTTTTGCTAACTGTTCTTTAAATTATTGAGAAAACATCATTGAAGTCAGTTTTGCTTCATATTTTGAAGCCATATTTTTAGGTGCATGTGCATTGAGCAGTTTTACATCTTCTTGTGAATTGCTCTTCTTTTTTGAGTTTCGTTATGTATTTTTGATCAGTTTTACTCAAGTTCACTAATTTTTACTTCTGTAGCATCTGATTCACAGTGATTCCATCTAGTACAGCTCTCATTTCAGAGACTGTGTTTTCATTTCTAGATGCATCCTTTCATTTATAAGCTTCTTCTTTCCCATCAACAACTGACCACCACGTTCTGCATTCCCATTAACTCCAACCCAGGCTTCATGTCCCTCCCCAGTGCCACAGGACAAAGGATCTTTTCTCCCCCACTCCGTCTGTTTCTACCTTGATAACACCCACTGGGTGCTCCAAGCCTCACTGCCCAACAGCTCAGGCCCAGCGCAGGGAGTAGAGGAACAGGGTAGGCACCCGTAGGGGGTTGCTAAGATCGCTAGAAAATAACCATCCGAATATCAGACGCTCCCGAGGTCTGCAATCAAGCCCTGAGAACAATTCCATTCCCTGTGGACACCCAGCGCAGGAATCCAGAGGAAGCAGAGCCATCTTCTGGCTCTGACAACCCCATCCCTGCATGACCTTGGGTGACACCTTCCCCCTGCTGGACCGTGGCTCCCTCCTATTTAAGGTGGATGCACCATTTCGGGACCCTCCATGAACTCAGGGTTACTGATAAGACAAGTAAGATCATAATTGAAAGGAAAGAGTTGGCAGAATGCAAGGTGGTGGCAACAGTGCTGAAATAATTAGATAATTAGCTTTCCTGTACTGAGGAGCTACGAATACACACACACACACACACACACACACACACACACACACACACACGAGGGAACTTTCCTTTCAGGCCTCCGGGCTGTTAAAAGATACTGTGATTTCCCAGTTCACCCCTAGAATTTCTGTGTTGTCCTCAAGAAAAGAGAGGGGAAGGAGGTGGGAGAGGGGCCGCTTTATCCCACAGTTGCTATTTTAGAATCCAGACGAGCCGGCTTGTTGATTGCAGAGCGATTGTTATCTCTCTTAGGGCTCAATGAAGGTCACTTTCTAATCTTTTGCTAAGGCAGATGCTCCTTTCCCCCTAGCGCTCAGTCCAGGCGGGACCTGGGACCGTGACCATGGCAGGGTCAAGAGGGGGTGGCCCGGGGGGCTGCTGTGCAGAAGATGCCCAGAGCGCTGAGAGAAGAACCCAGTTCTCAGGGTGGAGGAAAGGGGGGTGTTTGATTTAATAGCTGTCTGGGAGGAGTCTAGCTAAGAAGGCATGTTTAATAATACCTGTACTCTTAGGTGCACTGGCTCTCCCCAGGACGAAGGGGGCTGACTGAAGGGAAGGCTTACAGGCGGAGTCACAGGCCTTGCACTGGAAGCAGCTGTTCCCTCAGAGGTGGGGGCTCAAGGAAGAGAGCTGTCAGAGGAGTCCCCAGAGATGGGACATTAAGTGCAGGAACAGAGGAGAAAGGAGCAATTCCAAAACCAACCCCCTCATTCCTACACACACACACACCCCCCGCCGCCCCAGGAGGGCTGAGCTCTGGATGCACCCCTGAGGGAATGATGGACCCACGAAGACCAGATTCATCATCACTGCTAGATTCCAGACCCAGTCTGGTACTTCTGTGAAGGCCAAGGCCAGGGTGGCGTCACCCCTGAGGCACAATCCAAGCCAAGCTTCTCATTATTTCTGACAGCTTTGTCTCTGTCACTCTCCCCCTCCCCACATGTCTCTGTTCTGCCCTCTCAATGTCCCCTGGGTGGCTCCCACCCATGCTCCACCAAGGTAAGCCACAGAGTGTCAGACTGCCCCGGGCAGGTCTTTGTGGGTCACCTGCATGCTCCCCTAGCAAGCTCTACGTCTCTGCAGAGCCTTCCAGCATGGAGGAAGTCCCTGAAGAGACAGCTTTGAAATGGAATCTTTTTCTTACTGGAAGCAATGGGTGTTTTCTCATGAACCTATCTCTACCTTAAAGTATGAGGAATTTCATCTTTAAAGCTCCCAGTAGGCCCAGGGATTGACCGGGTTGGAGTGGGGAGTGGGTATTAGTAAGACTCAAATCCAGCACGCTGGGCTTGCATTCAATCCATTCACCCAGTGTCTCTGGGCCTGGCCTCTGGGAGCTTAGGGAGAAGTTTAGATTTTATTCATGGTAGTGTGTGCACGTGTTGGCAAGTAGCCACGTATGAGCTCAAATTTATGTACTCACCTTGTCCCTTGGGGTATCACTGGCCTTCAAGGGCAGTGCCTTTGATGGCTGAGATCTCCCCAGCCTCTCAATCAAACCCTACCCTTGGTGCGGCAATCTGTCTTTAACAACTCCCACTGCGAGTCAATAAAATGTCAATTTAGTTCTCCTGTGCTAAACCTTAACTCTGCGTAATGCCTCTCCTTTCCTTGGTGTGTTGAATCAAACCCATTTACCACCCCCCATCCCCCACCTGAGCAGGGCTACCTACCCTCCAGCAGAGGAAGGAGGCGCTCAAGGGGAGGTGATAGCAGGGCCCTTGGGGATTAGGAGACCAGAGTGGGGGGACCACTAGGCATCTCCCGTTTTCTTCTACCCTTGGAAACCCTGAGCAAACCAGCCTTCTGCTGTATCACTAACTTCCTTGATTTTTCCAAAATTGCTTTTCGGCTGAGCAGTAGTCAAGTAGACAGCGTCCCATGGGCGTTAAGGACCAGGCTGTGATTCAAATCCCAGCTCCACCACTTACCAGCTGTATGATTTAGCTTCTCTGGGTCTCAGGTTCCTTATCTAGCCAATGGGCGCAATAACGATACCCTCATCGCCCCTAGAAGAGGATTAAAGCCGTTAGTCCCTGTAATGCACTTGGGCCAGTGGCTAGCGCTTTCTAAATGCTGTCTATGGGCCATGATTTGTATTTTCTGGCCTCCTATTACTACCTGTCTTCTCTTCAGCTCAGTTCCTGAATTGGAACTACCCCTTCTCCACTGGGCACAGCCTGGGGGCTAAGGAATTAGAAGCATCACCCTTTTTCAGACAAAGAAAGGGCACATGGTGCAAACGATGCCGTAGGATGTCCCTCTCTGGAATCTGGGCCTTGAGGATCAGAACTAAGAGACTGAAAACAAATGGTTGCGTTTTGACCTCGTGGTGGCTGCTTCTGGGCCCCTGGGTGCTGTCTTGGTTCTTGCCGATCCCCAAGCCCAGCTCTCTGGACTCCCTTCCAGGCTGAGACCTCCCTTTAGGTGAGTTAATTGGCTTTTTTCTTTTGCTTGCAGTCAAAGAATCTTGTCCCATAGAGAGGAATTCAGGGTGCCGAAGCCCCTTGGCCGCAGGGCTTCTATTCTCCCACCTCCCTGAATCTGTCTGCTACATGACCCTTTGTCTTTTGTTCTACAGCGAAGAGAGTTAGAGGAAAACAAACAATCCCTAGGGGTCTGCAGAGAAACTCCAGGAATATCAAACAGTATTTCTTTCTAGGAGGCTTGGTCCCCCCTTCAGCAGACCCTTCCTCTCAGTCAAGAGCCTCTTTGTGGTGATGGCCACAGTAGTGACTGAGATAGAAGTCGAGAAAGGAGGTGGCTCTGACATCAGCCACAAGCTGCAAGGCTCAGCCTCCGACACAGAACACTGACGGCAAACTGCGTCCTGCTTCTGGGCCGAGGACTCACTGGACTTGCTTTCAGATCAGCCCAGCTCACCTAGAGAATTCCTCTGGGAGGCATTTGCCACAAGTCATTTTCCCGAGACTCAACTAGCAGGAAGCCAAATTGCCATTTGGCAAAATGAAAGTGATGAACTGACTTTCCATGAATTGATTTTTGATTAATTCTCTCAGGGCCCCTGTGCCCAGAAACACACTCAGAGACCCACCCCCCAAGATTCAGGGAGTCCCAAGAGTCTATTCTAACAGGAAGGCTGATAAGGTGGTTAGGAAGTCGCCTCACATCTAGAGGTCACCTACTGTGTTCCGGGAGCCTTGTGTACACTCTCACTTCACCCTTCACAACCAGCCCATGGATTAGAAACCTTAATTTCATGTGTGAAAAAACTGAAGCTTGAGAGGTAAGTAACTTGCCCATGGAACCTGACTCCAGAGCCCCAGGCCACTCCTGGGTGCCATGAACCTCCTTGTTTGTCCAGCTCTTACCCAGCTCCAGCCAGGGCAGGAAGAGCTGGAGAGAAACAACCTAGCAGACCACGTCGCCATGCAGAAGCCACATAGAACTCTAATCCTGCAGACTTGCAGGACTACGGTCAGGAGACCATGGCTCCTGGAAGTTCATAGCTCACCCAGGGTCACACAACTCCCAAGTGATGGTGACAGGTTGCCCAGCTATAATGCCACTTGCTTTCTCAGCAGCAGCATTTTTGCCCACTGTTTAAGACTCATTTAGTTCTACATCTCCATGTCACAATTTAGTAAAAGAAGGCTCAGGAAAAGGCAGCAGGTGGTAGACTTAGTGTCCCCAAATAAGGCAAGACTTTGTTTTCCCTGCGGGAGCTTGTGAACTTCTGGCCCAAAATACTTCAAGCCTTTGGTCTCTGTGCCCTATATATGGCCTTTGTCCCAAAATTCTAAGGATTGAGGACTTGCCAGTTGCCAAATGATCCTCTAGGACCATGGTCCCTCTAATCCATCCGAATCTCTCAATTAAAAGTCAGCCTGGAGAAGCATCCAAGGCAATTGTTTGATGGGCTGCTGTCAGAGGAGGCAGGACAGACCAAGCTCAGGGGTCTGAGAGGCAGCTGTGTCATGCTTCTCTGAAGTGCAAGCCCTGCCCCAAGCCACACCAGCCTCCGGGGTTCAGCAGCAGCAGTATACGTCAAGGGCTGCTTGATGTCCCTCCAACATCTGAAGGCTGTCAGCAGGGACGGTACCACCAATTAGTCCATCAGTGAGTGAGAATCAGATATGAGGTTGCAATTGCCCTGGGACCCACATAAAAGTGTCAACATTCTATGGGAGGGTGAGAGCCCCAAGAATTTAGAGCAAATAAAGATTCTTGTTCTAAGAGACATGGCAGTCACTAGCAGAGAATACATAGTTCTTTACCTCCTGGGTGTTCTGCTGTTAAAGAAACTAAGTCCTATAAATTCCTTTTCTTAAATACCTCTCAAATTCTTTGCTTCCTTCCCTCTCCTGAGGCCACCCGATCGGCTCTCATCCTCTCTGACTGAGAGTAAGTACATCAACAGCTTCCTAAATGCTCTAGAGATTATTTGACTTCCATGTGCCAACTGGTGGTCCATCTAAAATGAAAGTGGGTTTAAATTCCATTTGCTTAGGGCAGAGGCATGTATACGGCCCGGGGAATACACAAGACACGTTGGGGTATAAGAAGAAAAAAATTCAACTCTTATTTCTATTTATTTTTCTAAAAACCAATTTAAAATTCAACTTTACTAATATGTAATATTCATCTTGACACTGGCACCCTTAGTTGGCCCAAGGATGGGACAAACAGGGTAGAGTGGGGAGCCCCAACAAAGCCTTCATTTTTGGCTATTTTGTATAACCCATCTAAGCTGCATGAAGTCTAATCGATTTTAATCCTTGATCCACATAACATTTCATCATTTGTAATATATTTATATAGTAATATATTTTTAACAGCCCAGCAAGCACCCATAAATCCACCACCCAACAGGAAAGCTAGGACCTGGACAATAATTTCCACCTAGCTATGCAGCCATTCCCCATCCCACCCTCCTGCTGTCCTCGCCCAAGGTAGCCGCCATCCTGAATCACAGGTCCATTGTTCCTTATGTCCATTTACTGCAGCATTAACTCATCCATGTGTGTTCCTTAAAAGCAAAGATTTTCATTGCTTTACCCTTATAAAAAAAAGGGGAGGACATTTTGCTGTATATAATCTTCTGAGTCTTTGCTTCCTCCACTTAATATTACCTTGTAAAGATTTATCCAATTGCTTCATGTCACAGAGGTTCGTTCATTTTGACTACTATGTAATATTCCTTTGTCTGACTTCAGCAGTTTATTCATCTACTCTTCAGTCCATGGGCATTTGGGTTGTTTCCATTAATAAATAAAATTAAAATTTATTTTAAAATTTAAATGGAAATGCAAAGATCCAGTAATAGCCAGGACAGTCTTGAATATATACAAATTTAAATTTTTCTCTCCAAAATGACTCATATACAGACTATATAAAAATGCAATAATATGACAAATTGCCAAGTAAAAAAATGGACAAAAGACTCAAACACTTCATGAAGAAAAATATCCAAATGACCAATAAATATATGAAAAGGTGTTCAGCCTCATTAATTTTTTTCAAATAAACTCAAAATAAAATCATAGTGAGATGCAACCCCACATGCAAACACAGTGATGGACATTTAAAGGACTGACAGCACTAAATGTTGATGAGGATGTGGAGGAACTAGAACTCTCCAGCCTGCAGGTGGGAGCACAGATTCGTACAACCACATCAGAACACTGGCATTGTCCATCAAAGGGGAACACGCATATACTCTATGACCCAGCAATTTCACTAGTAGATGTAGAGCTAAAGGAGATGTATACATACGTCCACCAAAAGAGTGCAGGAATGTTTCCAGAAGCCCTATTCATCACAGTCTGGTGCTGGTTAGAGATGTAAATTCTGCCCCAATGGCATACATTCTTTGTACATCCCTCAGCACATCTGCAACAGGATGTAAGAGAGACTGGAATTTGCCTCTCCCGAAAAGTGTGTGTGACAAGGGTACTTCTGGGCACAGTAAGCTATATAGAGGAAACTCCAACCCCCTTAGAAAAAAGTTATTGTCATTCTAGAATATCAACTTGAAGGTCCAGTGCTAACTATCAATGCAATGTCAGAGTTCTCTTTAAATGAAGAAAATATGTTTTTTTGACTCTAGGTTACTCCACTTGAACTAATCATAATCTTTGCTTATGACCCAATGCCAACACTGCTCCAGGCATGCCTGCTTCTTTATTCATTCATGCCTGCACGCATTCACTTTTGTTCCCCATACAACTCCAAATCTAAAGCAATGCGAATCACACATCCATGCATTCCTCACCTAGCCCAGCCCCCTCCCCACCGCCCACCTCTGCCAGAGGCAACCATTATACTAATTATACTAAAGCAGGTGCCTATCATTTCCTTCTTTATTTCCCTGTTGCATCACCCATATACATATATACGTGCTTTATATGTTTTTAGTTATTATTTTGAAGTTTAGATAACAGGTACAGTGGTCCCTGAGTTTTCTAATGTGATCCGTTCTGGAAGCCCGTTCAAGTTCTGAAACGTTAGAAAACCGAGGGATCCACGACCGACAGCTGGGACTCAGGATCTTGCCCTCAGCAGAAGCCGTGGGGCATGTTCGAATTCCGAGGTATGTTCGAAAACCGAAGCATTTACTCCCGGGTTTATGGCATTCATAAACTGAAATGTTTGTCAACGGAGATGTTCGAAAACCAAGGCACCGCTGTATTGTATTGTATAGAGTCTTCAAGGACTTACTTTTTTCTATTCATTATGTCACTAAGAGCCACCTGTATTGTTAGGTGTGGCTCATTCACGTTCCCTGCTGTAAAGTATTGCATTTTGTGAAGATATCATAGTTTATTTTCCCATCTTCGTTCTGTGGGCTTTTGCATTATTTCCAAGCAGTGCTGCTATGAGCACTCATTTCTGCACTAACGCTCGTCATTTCTCACAGCTGTCCTTAGGACTACGCTATGTTTCTGGGCATGTATTTCTGGAAGGTGATTATGATAATAACAATAATAAAATGAGGGTGACAGCTGACATTTGTCTAATGTGTTACCTCTTACACAGCACTTTTATCAACACGGTTCAACAGCTCTAGGCACAGACTGGCCCATCTCAGGGCTGGGAAGTGGCTAAATCCATGGCCTCTGGATCTTGTTCAGTGTGTTGTTCTGGTCCTTCTGATCTGCATTAGGGTCTCAGGACTTAATTACCATTTCTGTCACTGTAAAGACTGGTCTTCATTGCAATACACCATTAAAAATGGGTAAGACATTTTATGTAGGAGGGCATTTGAGGAAACTGGAGCATATACAGAGGCCACTGGAGAACTAGGCCTGGTATTACATGAAGTTTCTTTTCCCCTCTCCAGCCAAAGCTGAGAGGCTGTAGGGCCTGTGGGAGGCTGCAGGCTGCCAGGAAGGTAGGATTTCTCCTAGTACCATCCATCAGGCACCCTTTCTCCCAGGATGAGAGTTGCCCTTGACCCTTTCCCGCTATCTGTCTCTCTGGTTCCCCCATCATCTCCTCTCCTGGGAGGCCAGGCTGGGTGGCAAAATGCCAGCCCTTCTCTGCTCTCCATCCCCATCACTGAATAATGAATACCAGCTAAGTGATGGGCTGGTGCCAGCGACCTCCTAGCAAATCTTCCCCCTGGAGCTTGGATCAATAACACTTAGCTGCTCCTTTTCAGCATGGAAGCCAGGCAGCAGGAAACCCAGCCTGAGCCTCCCCCTCAGGGAGACACTGCTCACCCTCACAGGCCATGCTGATCCCCAACCGCCCCCCACCCTGAGAGCCCTCAAAGGGCTAATCACAGCCCACATCTGCAGCCCAAGGCCACCCATCTACTGTTAGAATGGGATTGTTCAGCTCCATGTCCAGGAAAAGACTCCCATATTGGGCTCTCTGGCTGGGGCAGCCCCCAGCAGCTAAGGGGAGATGTGCTCTGGATCTTCTGGGAGCCATCAACCATCTCATAACCTTGAGCTGCTTGATTTGGGATTAGGGAGGAAGAGATGGAAAGAGGAGGCATTTACACATAGACAGTCAATTCAAGCACCTTGGTTGTGTGCCGTATCTAGTCTAAGCACTCAGGTCCAGCCTGGGTCTGAAAATCACATCATTTTGACCTTAGAAGGTCATGTAGAGTTGAAGGGATCAAAATGTCCAACACTTCTAAAGCCCTTAGGTTATAGCTCAGTCCTCACAGTGACCCATGAGGAACATACTAACATCTCCACCCCAGAGATGAGGAAACTGAAGCACAGACAGGTAAAGTGACTTGTCCTGGGTCACAGGGTAGTAGGCAGTGGAGCCAGGGATTGAGCCTAGACAGTTGAGTTCTAGAGTGTGTGGTCTGGACCACTCTGTTAGGCCATTGTCATGACACTCCACCCCCAGGCAAAAGTAGGGGCTCTGGAGGCAGATGTTCCTGACTTGGAATCCAGCAGCTCTTTACCAGTGATGTGACGGGCAAGTTTCTCAATCTCGCTATCTCTCTGAGTCTCCCTTTCCTTGTGTGGCAAACAGAGGTAATTCTTGTCTCAGAGGGCTGTGGTAAAAGCAAAAATGAAATGAAGTACAGTGTAGGTGGTCAATAGATATCAGTTTCCTGATTGAGGGCCTGGAGTGCCTTAACCCTCTCTGCAGAAGGAAGCCTTCTGATCTAGGGCAGGAAAGCCCAGCCCACATTTGGGGTCTTGATATCACCTCCCTGGCCTGGTGTCCCAGTCTTCCCTTCTCTGGTCCCTGTTTCCAGATTCTTCTTCCTGATACCTTCCCAATACCCCAACCCTCTTCAAGAGTAGGGGGCTTTCACCACTCCCTTCCTCTCACCCTTCTGGCCCCTACTATCCTACCAGCCTCCCTGACCACAGCCCACAGCTGATTTCTGAGACCACTCTCCTTAGCTTATGACCTTCTCAATGAAGACTTAGCCACATCATCTGAGACACACTGCTTAACTGATGGACAGCTTAGATCTGTGGCTAAATGAGCTCCTCAAAATGGCATGCTCCTTTCCCCCCAAGTTAAATGTTTCATTCAGTAACAGCAACCTGGTGCATTGCTTACATAACGCTGCATAACAAATCATCCTGAAGCTAACAACTTCACACAACAGTAACCATGTATCATTCCATGGTTCCAGAGAGTCAGAAATTTAGGTAGGCATAGGATGATGATGTTTTGTCTCTGCTTTTCTGGAGCTTCAGTTGAAGAACTTGAAGGCAAGGAGGTTGGAATCATCTGAAGGTTTAACTGGGGCGGGAGGACCAGCTCTCAAGGTGGTGCACTCACATGACTGACAAGTTGGTTCCTCTCCACATGGGCCTCTTCATAGGGCTGCTGGAGTGTTATATTAGTTTGTTCGACCTGCCATAACAAAGTAGCACAGACTGGGAGTTTGAGCCAAAAATAATATTCTCACAGTTCTGGAGGCTAGAACTCTGAGATCAAGGTGTCAGCAGGATTAGTTTCTTCTGAGGCTTCTCTCCTTGGCTGTAGATGGTGTCTTCTCTCTGTGAGTGTGTGCCCTATCTCCTCTTTATAAGAACATTGCCCTGTTGGGTTAGGACCCACCTTAATGACCTAATTTTACCTTAACTACGTTTTTTAAGACCCTCCCTCCAAATACAGTCACATTGTGAGGTATTGGGTGTTAGGACTCCAGCATATGAATTTGGGGGGACACAACTGAGCCCACAAGTATCCCTGTGAAATGGCAGCTGGCTTCCCCCAGAATGAGTGATCCCAGAGCCCAAGGTAGAAGCTGCAGTGTCTGCTATGACCGGGGCTCAGAAGCCCTTCTCCTACTGGTCACACAGGTCAGCCCCAATTGATGTGGGAGAATGCGACATAATAAAGACATAAATTCCAGCAGGCGAGGCTCCATGGGGGCCAGCTTGTAGGCTAGTCATCACAACCAGGCAAATAGGGATCCTGTCCCACATTTAGCACATGGCAAAGGAGAAGAGTGTATGCGTGAGAACAACCCCTTCTAGAGGAGAAAACCCAGAAGGCACAAAATCTCAATGCCCAAAGGCTCCTCACCCTCAGCAGTCAGGAAAGTGGCTCCACATGGGAGTGGGAAAAGGGACTGGGAACCTTCCTTTCGATTTGTTACCTCTTGGGGAGTAAAAGTTGTGTTTCTTCTTTGGAATCCTGGAGCTAACATCCTAGTTGTGAAGAGAGGTTCAATCCTGACACCTTGTTTGTCCTTCCTACCGTGATTTGTGTGCGGCCTAAGCAGCACCAGCCAAGTCTCGGATAGAGTGGGTCTGCCATGTGAACACAGATAAGTAAGATCCACACTGTTTGCAGAGCTCATAATATAGCACATGGCATAGAACAGGTGGAAAACAATAACTCACAAGTTAGACCATGATTGTACATTCCCAGAGCACAGTGAACTACGGCGTGGCCGAGGAGGGGGGGTTCCACCCCTTTGTCCTGGGTAGATGCGACCTAAAAGCAGAATCATGATATTCCTTCTCCCTTATCGGCTTAATCTGCAGACAAACAGAATCACCACCATCTAACATCTGCTTCTGTTGATCATAGGGTCAAAGACCTGTGTCTGAGACCCGGGATGATTGGTGGTTCATTTACTGAGTCCTCGCTGAGTGTGTGTCCATGGAGATATGCAATAAGCTTGAGATCAATTCCCAGCACAACCTTGACTTAGAAGGGGCTGCTCAGTGCTGATGACTGCTGGCCTCTCCAAGTAGACGCAGAAGTGTCACTGACCTGATGCTGGAGTCATAAAGCATAACTCCCAAGCCTGCCTTGGAGTCAGTCTTCCACAGGGCTGCCAGCCTTCCCTGCCTCCCACATTATGTATTCCCCGGGTTTCACACCAAAGGAGCCAACCCTGCCCATCTGGTTTCCCCATCACCTTCCTTCAAAGGTACAACTCGCAGGCCCAAGTTTTATGAAGAGGAGCTCACCCTGCGAAGGTGCTCTTGCTTCCTTGGACTCTTTGGGACCGATTTAAAGTTCCCAGACACACACCCCACTCCTACTAGAGAAGGGGAGGATCCCTCCAGCCCCAGCTGGCGGCATCTCTCATTCACCTCATCCATCATCCCGACAGGTGAGCCCTAGAGAGAAGCCGCAAGCAGGACAGGGGTAATTAGGTTCCATTAAGGAGATGAGGCTGCGCTGCGGGGGGATCATTCATTCTCCAGCCCCCTCTTCTAAATGGGGCCATCAGCCGTGCTGAGTTTGCTTCCTTACCTCCTCTCCCTGCCTCCTGCCCCTGAGTTCCCGGGGAGGCTGAGGCAGCAGTGGAATAAATGAGCATCTTGAGGACAGAGAGGCCTGGATTTGAGGCAAGAGACCACAGGGCAGGGAGCGGAGAAAGGGAAACAGGACCTCCAACAGGATCCAATGTAGGGGCTAGTTCTTGAGCCAAGAGCTCAGCTTAAGAATCCAAACTTTGCCATGCAGGCTGCTTTGGGTGGCCTCTCCACGTGGCTCGGCCACGGCTGGTCTTTGCAGCAGCAGAGAAGGAGGCCCTCTGAGTGCCTGGGTAGCTCTTGTGGTGCTGTCTCCAGAAGGCCCCTGCCAAAAAGCAATGTGCTCCTCAGGAGAGGGTCTCAAATTAACCTCACAGCAGTCTCATCAAGCACCTTCCTGCTGATTAATTTGCCAGACTGGCTGGCTCCCTGGGAGCACAGGAATGCTCAAAGCCAGACTCGATTCCTTTTTCTATTTTGCTCAGATCAGAAAAATTGGGGGGGGGGGCAATGGCAGATGGTGATGGGGTGGAATACAGACAAAGGGATAAAGTGTGAGAAGCACCAACTGAAGGGAAACTAAGGTCCATGGTCCCCTTTATCCTAACCCCTTGCCTAACTCAGCTAGAGAGAGAACAGGTGGAGTTAGTTGTCCCAGGATATTGGGCCAACCTTGGAGGGGACCTGTGGCTGCACATGCTCACTCACACCCTCTGTGCACAAGGTCATGACTGAAGAGGGGTCTCCTAATATTCAGACAGTGCCAGAGCCCTCAGGACCCCCAGCAATAACCTGGTTGTCCTGTCCTGGCAGCCCCTTCTTCTGGGCCAGCGAAGATGAACAGAAGAGCATCCACAGTCTAGATGCAGGCACCTGGGGAAGCTGAGAAAAATGAGTCCAGGGCCATCGTTGACTGACTCCTTCCTTGAGGTGTGGTAGCAACACTTATCTCTATCTTCCTACCAGGAATCAGGTTCAGAGATGCTGAGTGATATGCCCAAGGTCACACAGCTAGTAAGAAGCCGAGTCTGGACTAAACCAGCCCCCATTTTTAGCAAGAAGCCTATACTTTGATACATGAGACCTGTTCCCACGATCTAAACACCAGCAAGTCATCTGTACCTCATAACCCAGTCCCTCCTTATGAGTATGAACACTTCACTCATTCATTCATCTATCTGGAAAATATTTCAGAGCTGATAAGAATTTAATGCTATGATCTTGACACCTACATGCCGTGTCCTTGGTGATGGTGCTCATCCAGTGGTGGGACAGCTCACTGGCTGAGCCCTGATTGCAGCCAGGCCAGGGAGAGACATGAGCATGGAGTTGATGAGGTGATGTCCAGCTGAGCAGGACCTCAGGGCAACACATTTTGTGACTTGAACTTCCCAAGAAGAGTACAGAGACAAAATTTTCCCTTTGGTCATTTAGTTGAATCCTGTATCCCTTATACAAAAAAACACAAACAAACAAGAAGACGTATTCTAAATACAATTAATTGTTTTTCATGTAGGCACAAATACTGTCTGAAAAGTGTTTGTTGGGTATTTAGCAGTTTGTTTTGGATACCAAGTTCCCGAATGTCTGAAAAGATCTAGCAAACATTGTGGCTCAGGACCGTGGACAGCAGCCAGGGCCACTCTCTACCTTCTATAACTTGAACCCTGTTGCCTGGGACCCTCGGGAAAGCCCTTCTTAACCTTTTTCCAGAGGGCCTTACAGACAGAACAAAACTGGCTTGAATCTTGGATGCTTTTGTTTGGCTGATCCTCCTGCAGGATCCAAGTTACCTTTGCCTTTCTTTGCTGGTTTTAGTCAAACTAGTTCTTAAGCCCTCAGGAGATCAGGAGATGGGACAGGCCAATTACTAATGTGCTGAGAAAAAAAAAACAAATTAAATAAAATAATTGCACTGAGGCTTGATATTAAGTATAAGGGGGACTAATAATTCAGACAGGCAGAAACTTCTGAATCTACCGCGAGGCTCCCCAAGGCAGAACAGCAATGAATGGCCGCGCATTTGCATAATAGCTTTCTTGTTCCCTTTGTGTTTCTGTTGCTTTAGCACCCTGTTATTGCCCTCACCCCTCTGAAAGGAACCAGCCGCAATGATCTGTAAAATGGTAACTTTCACCAGCACGATGTTGTCACATATTTATAAATTTGGGAATTTGAAAGGAGACAAAGCTCTTGATCAAGATAGCACCAGGAACCTCTCCTTCTGGCCCTTTAGGAAATGCATTGTGGGACCTTTTCTCCAGGGCTGGCCTCACAGGTGTGCCACCTGGGCAGGTGCCCACACTTAGAAGGGCCCTGTGGTTAGAAAGGCCCTATGCTTGGTTTAAAGCTATGTGGTCACTGTCCAGCATTTCTCAATTGTTTTGTAACAAGGAGAGCCACGTTTTCATTTAGCCCATGGCTCTGCAAATTATGTACGCTTCCCTCTCTGAGTCAGGTTTGGCCAGGATATGGCCTGACTCCAAAGGCAAAGTGGACACCATGTGACCAAGCCTCCCAAGAGCCAATCTATCACAAGAGCCAATCCATCACACCATCTCTGCCTCTGCCTCTTCTAGGATCAGCACAGCTCTGCCAGCACCCCCAATGCCCATGACTCACGGAACAGAGGACAAATCTTATTAGCCAGGACACAATCTGATGCCAAAATGCCTGAGCTCAGCTACAACCCAGCCTGGCTCATTCATGAAGAGATGCAACAAAGACAAGCACAAAGATTTTTGTCTGGGTGAAGCTCTTAATAGTTGCAGTCATTTCCTTTGTGCAGAAGCCCTGAGTGATGTCCCTGACCCTCGGGTCTCTAATGGTCCTGTTAAAGAAGCATAGGACTGCCCTACCTGTGCTGCTCATTTCTGCTCTCCCTCCTCCATTATCTGCTCCAGACAAACATAATTAATCTATCCCAACAAGAAGCACGACTGGATCACTCCAGGCTGTCCATGGCATTAAGGATTCAAGTGCAAACAGAAAGAATTGGTCTATATCTTCATGGGTCTTATGGTTTCATCACAAATGAGACCCAAATGCCACACATCCACTTGCACACTCATGTGGAAAGGACTCATCCCCACATTCCTGCTTTGGAGCCTGTTGCTATCCCACCCGGAATGTCTGCTTCATTTTTCTACCAACCCATGCCTAGCTGTGGATAGGAAGCTCAGAAACTTTTGGTCCCTTGTCCCCTGCACCCTCGTTACTGTGCCCAATGTAGCAGGTACTGTTTGCGGCCCATACAAATCCATTGCCCTCTTCTTCAGGGCCAGTGGATCCTAATTTTGTTTCCATATTTACTCTTTTCTCTGGGGCCATCTGCTTGGGAAAGGTCACATTGTCTAGGCCCTCCTTCCCCAGGAGGGTGAGGTATGCATCTTGATTGGTCTATGGTGACCCCATTTTTCTCCTTTCATTGGGTTGAGAAGAGTCTTGTGACCTAGTCTTGGCCAATAAGATGTGAGAGGAATGAATGATGGGGTGGCTTCTCCAAAAAAGATTTTTCAATTGACAAAAACTGACTCCTGGGAGTAAATGCTCCATTTTCTTCAGTGGATTTTGTCATGTCTGCATGGGATGTCTGGAACTATGACAGTTATCTTGTGATCATAGGGGACAAGACCAACAGTTGAGGATGACAGTGAACAATGACAGAGAGGACCTAAGTCCTCAATGACACGTTTGAGCAGATATTAACCAACCTGGAACCACCCTACCTACTTTTAGGATTCTTGCCATGTTTCTTAAAATTTTTCTCTGTCCCTTAATACATCCCAGATCATTGTTATTTAGGTGTTTTGTTCCTCCCAGATCATTGTTATTTAGGTGTTTTGTTCTTTGAAGCTGAAAGCATCTTAACTAATAAACAGGGTTTTGCCTATAACGGGTGTGCCTTATGGGTTTTCTCTGACTAAATGTTGGACACAGAGCAGACATGCGGACAGATGCCTCTGGAAATCAGCTAATCAGGCTGCTTGCAAGGGATGTGAGTGGCCTAACAGAAAAAAATATTTAGGCACCTCAGTGTTTCTGAGGTCTGGTTGTCATTCAGTCCCTGATTGTGACTTTGACAGGATGGAATACAGAAAACCAAGGCATTAAGGAGTAAAGTCTTAAACTTGTTTGCATCACAGCTAAAGAAACTCAGTCTAGACCCCTACTTGGAACCAATCCCGAATAAAATTGGAGCAGGAAAAAAGTTTGTCTTTGGTGCACCAACATGCTTCTGTACAAATCTGTTCAACTCTTTGATGACAAGTTCATCCCAGATCATTGTTCTCTGCCCCATTTTCTACACTTTATTTTATGCTGAACAAAAGGGTTTACCCACAAGTAGGGATATCATCATTGTAATTATTTTTAAAGACTATATACCAAAAGAATAAATGTAATGATGGGATTTCAGACCTTATCAGCTCTAGATGGTGTACTTTTAGGTGTTCCTAAAATCCCACTATATCAGTAGCCGCCGGTTTCTCCTGTTTGAAGGCAGGCCTCACTCCTGCCTTACCCTACTGTGGCAGCTAAGCTTCTCTTAGCTACCTACTCTTTGCCCACTCTCTGCCCTAAGGCAGATTTTGGCTGCCACCAATAGTATGTATTTTCATTTGCCCCACTTACAAAGGTCTGAGCTGGTAAAGGGCATGACAAGGCCTGCAAGCATGGGCCTGGCAGTTCCCCATCCACTTTCTAACTCCCAGAAGCAAGATGAAGCTAAAACAAAAAATCACTCTGGCTAATGCAATGGAGTGGCCGAAACCCTCTGAGCTGCCCACAGGGTAGAGATGCCCCCAATTGTCGCAGCTTCCTTAGCATTCCCCTGGCTTGGGGAAAGAAGGAGGCCTTTGGTTGTAGTCCTGTACCTTCCGCATTTCCATGGCTCTCATGGCCCTGCGAAGAAAGTCCAGCCTCAAAAAGACCTGGAAGAGGGGTTCACTGAGGGGGCATGACTGTTGCCAAGGAGACAGAAAGGGTGAGAGAGGGGCCCTGGCTCCTCTGAGCACTGTTAATGGAGGAAGGAAGGGAGGAAGGAAGGGAGAAAAAGCTCAGGCAAGAGGCACATCCTTTCACCCACCACCCAGGCAGGCTGCAGGCCTTTCTCCTGCCTTCTGCTAAGCACGAGTCCCTGCGTGGAGGCTTCTCCTGGGAAAATACCTGCCCAGTTCCTCTCAGCGGCCTTTCCCCAAAGTGGCACTCTGCTCCTCAGCTTGCATCTAGACTCAGTTCAGTTTCTGAAGCCTATTCTAAAGATGGGGAAACTGAGCCTTTGGGCAGTGATTCGCCTGGAGTGAGTCAGACTTCAGGAGGAGCTGGGCTGCCCACCGGCTGGCAGGACCCGCAGGGCAGCAGGTCCCCCAGGACTGCTGTGCAGCTTGCCAGGCAGCAGCTTTGAGAGATTGCTGAGCAGACAGAGGAATGAGGCTTGGTAAGCAGGTGCCCCTATGCTAAGAGGCCAGCCGCCATCGGCGGCCACCTTGTCAACACACAGCTGAGAGGAGAACAGTATAAAACGGACCCTGTTCCCCGAGCCCTGCAGGGCGCTCTCTGCAGGCCGAAGGATTCCCCTCTGGAGAAGGTGCAGGGAGGTGAGGGCAGGCGCATTGTTTTCCTGCAGAAACTGGGCCACGCCATGGCTAATCCACCTGTGCGCTCCCCGACTCCTGTGGGCCTCTTGCCCTGGAGCTAAAGACGCTGGGAGACCTCGGGGAGTCAGGTCCCTATTTCAGCTCCACTGAACTAAGTCTGCTTGGTCCCTACACGGTCCCAATAGTATCCATGAGGCCTCTGAGGGCTGTGGGCTTCCTGCCCTCCCTAACGTAAGGTGTCTGGTGGTTCCCAGTATCTAAGAGATATTTAAAAGTGGAAAGATCCTGGCTCACACACCTCTGGTCCTACGGCTTTTAAGAAACATCTGTGATGTTGGAATAAAAGCTCACTGTCCCACGGGATTTCTGTGATGATGTAAATGGTCCACGTCTGAGCTGTTTGGTACTTAGCCACCAGCAACACGTGGCTTTAGGCAGCTAATGTGACTAAAGAACTGAACTTTCAACCTTGTTGGATTTTAAAGAATTAAAATTTTAATTCCAAGGGCCACATGTGGCCCATGTACCCTATGGAACAGAGCAGAAAAAGTGAAGGCCTCCCATAGCTAGTACCAGTGGATACCAAATAATAGGGAATAGTGTTCCCCACTCCCAGCCACCCCTCCCCTAGAGGCAAATGCCCAGGAAAGACAGCTTCTCGGGGGAAATATCAGAAGTCCCTCTCCACTAAGTGCCCTTTTCCTGCTAAAAGTTCTGAGCATCAGTGGCCTACACAAACCCAGAAATGTGGAGAGAAAGAAATGCCCACACATATATGTCAGCTCAACAAGCAGGAAGAATGGGCCCAGGGCTGGGGAAATGTACTCTGCTGGTGGGTGGAAGACGGAGCCTGGAACCCTATCACTTACCACTTAAGTCCTACAGGGTTTGGATGCTGTGAAAGAGACGAAGGTAATATTTAAACACCAGTGTGTACAGACTTTAGGGTGTATGTGAATTAAAACCTTGCTTGCCCTCTGTTTTGGGGGGTCTCTACTGTGGGCCATCTCATAGACTGAAATTCACTGTAATAAGATCCTTCTAGTGCCTGGGCTGGGACCTTAGTCAGACTTTTTTCTATCACACGGCATCAAGATAAAGTGAGGTGACTGCACATTTGTGTGTGGGCAGATCCATGGACATGTGAGTGCAAATACAGCGATCAGCTTCTCGTGTGTACTTAGCTCAGGTCGTCGACGTGATTTCGGGAGACTGTTCCAGGAGGAAAGGCTGGGTATTTGGCAAACAATGGGCATAAGGCACGCATTCCAGGCTAACTGAGCTGAGAGAAGATGCAACTTTTGGGAGAGCCAGACAGTGGGACGAGACTCACATTTCCCCACCTACACATGTGCTTTGCCTTGTGTCCCCACCTCAAGATGAGGACCTACCATGACATGCACTCCCCAGAGAGAAATCTGGCAAGTATCATCTCAGACATCTCCTGGACACTTCCTTTCCCTAACTCCCACATCAAATCAATCACCAAGCCCTGTTGGTTCTGCCCCACGAGGGTCTCCAAAACCCCTCATCTGGGCTTTCACTCTCCACGGGACCCCATCTCCCCTGTCTGTCCATTCTCTCTCACTTACCAGAGGAACCAGGCTAATCAAACCCTATGGTGCCTATCACTCACTTGCTAAACTGGGTTTCATTTAGCCTGGAGGACAATGCCAACACTCCTCTCCTATGGCAAGGAAGGCCTCTAAAGAGCTGGCCAGTGTTTCTCTCAAACCTCATATCAAACAGGCCTGCTCACACAGACCCACACTACAATTTGTCGTAATTCTCACCATCTATTCTACGTGCCCATGTTTGCACATGCCCTCTCCTCTGCGTAGATGCTTCTCTTTCCAACAAACTCCTATTCATCCTTCAAGAACCAGCTTTACATTTCCCTCCTCGGCAGTCCCACACACCTTTAGCAATGATTGTATTTATTTGTTCTACAGCTTATCTTCCCTTTAAATGGGGAGCTCTGAGCTCCTCAGTGCCTAGGACTACGGTTTCTTGGTCATTTCTATTTCCCTCTTGCCCTGATGTGCCTGGGATATAATGGGTACTTGATGAATGAATGAATGAATGAATGCATGAATGAATGAATAGTAGGTTTATTAGACTAAAACTACAGGAATGTACCTGCACTTCCCAAGCCTTCAGGTGCACATGCCTGACCTGGGGATCATAATAAAATGTACATTCTGACTCAGTGGGCCTGGGAAGGCCTAAGAGTCTGCATTTCCATCAAGCTCCCAGGTGATGTTGATGCTGCTGGGTGCTGGACTACACTTTCAGCAGTGAGATGTAGAGCTCCTATAGGTGGGGAACGAACAAAAAAACTTTGCCCATTGTTCAGCCATATAACAGAACACATTTCTGCTATTTAAAATGATGCGTTATTTAATGACATGGAAGTGCACTAAGTGAAAAGATGTAGGATAGAACGCAATATTGTTTAAACATAAATATCATTCTAGATTAGAGAATGATAGAATCTTTCAGGTAGATGAAAGAAAAAGAGGGAGAGGGGTAAAAGGGAAAGAAGGAAGGAAGAAAGGAAAAGAGAAGAGAGAAGAAAGGAAAAAGTATGTATAAAGTGTTGGTAGTGGTTATCTCTGGTGGTTGGAATTGTTGGTATTTTTTTCCTTTGTAAGTATTTTCCTACAACAATCATGCATTCTTTTATAATATGAAAAAATTATTTTCATCTTTAAGTGAACTCTCTCCCATTTGCCTAAGAATACACTTACTCATTTACTGAACTCCCTAAAAAACAATGTGGCAGCTCCAGCTGGGTGGCCCTCTATCTCCCATCAGGGACAGGTCCTTAGCTCTTTGAGAAGGGGCATTACGAGGTCAGGCAAAGGCTATGAGCAGCTTCAGCCCAGATGGCTGCCACCTCTCAAAAAAAGACACTCTGAGCATCCCAGACCATGTGAATCATCCATCCTTGCCACTGACCGTGCAGCTGTGGGTACCAGTAAAAACGCAAGAGGTGACCCTGGGTCCTGGGACAAAGCCAAATACTGTAGCTAAAATAAATCTGTGGGTTTAAGAAGGAACAGTGCCTGTGAGCTCCCCTGACTGACAAGCCCGTTAGATTTGCATTCCTGCCATATCCTCTGGCTTCTCCCCAGGGCTCTTTCTTTCTGCACCACACTGCTTCACTCTCTCCCCATTAAATAGTTTATTTTAAGTCCCTAAGATGCTGTCCTTAATAAGTCCTTCCTTCTTATACCACAGGGACATAGATCACCCTGATTATTTAGTTTTTCAAATGGGATGACAGGCGGAAAGAGCCACCAGGGTCATGTTCTAACCCTAAACCTGGGAGGTCTGTGTTCTGGATGAAAATGCTCTGACCTTATTTCCTCTATTCCTTTCTTCTATTCCTTTGGGAGCAAGGACTCAGTGCTTTCTGTAAGGGTCTTGTAAACAGAGGTCTAAAGGAGGGGAATGTGCATCCAAGAGCAGATGGGCTCTCCTGCCCAATCTGACTCCGTGAGCCGGCAGCCTTCCCTGTTAGTCTGGTCCCAGGGTGGTGATAACCAAGGCCCATGGTCACAAGGTGTGTATTAGTTAGGGGAGCCAAGCTTTGGTTATAAATAGACTCAAAGCATTCATTGGCTTGGAGAAGAAGCAGCCTATTTCTCTCTCATGTAATAGTCCAAGGTAGGTTTTCAGATTGAAGGCACAGCTCTGCTCCACATGGTCATTCAGGACCCAGGCTAGCAGTTCCTGTGCCATCTTCAATACTTGGCTTTCAAGGTTTCCCTGGATGTTGTCATCATCCCAGTCAGCCAAGGGGAGAAAGGGCATGGAGGAGCACAGTGGGAGGTTTTGTCAGCCCAAGTCTGGAAGGGGCACTCATCATTTCTGTTCATGTTCCTTTACTAGACCTCAGTCCCATAGCCAAATCCAACAGTGGGGGAAGAAAATTACTCTAGCTGGGTGCCCAGGAGAAAGAGAAGGGCACATTTTCATGAACAGATAGCAGTCACCACCATATTTCATTACCTAGAGTCACACCCCAAGCTTTAGGTTCACAGTTATTGAACACCTACTGTGCCAGGCACCATTCTAGGCACTAGAGACTCAAGGATGAGTAAGATCCTGCCCCTGCCCTTGGAGGTGGGGAGGCCCCTGCACAGGGGGTCCTCACTGTAGAGAGTAACTGAGACCTACATCACAGGGTTTGCAAATGAAAAAGTGAGCCAACCCAGCCCCTTGCACACCCAGCAAGGGCAACACAGTTAATAAGAAAGGGGATTTGTGTTCCACAGGCGGGCAAACAGTAACCTGTGAAGGTCTACAGGTGATGTGCTTGGACACATACCTATGAGCAGAGTGGCTCAGGCCAGGTGTGTGTGTGTGTGTTTGAAAGTGAGTGCATGTGTATTTGAGCATATTGGTGTGCATGAGAGAGAGATGAGTAAACGATACTTAGGATTATTCAACATCCTCAACTAACATGAGCATCTCCTCTCTATTTTGAAGTCCAAAACCTGGATTACCTTGATCTCAAAGTCTAAGTAGTTGCAAATGAACTTTCTCTCTCCTTTTAATATTCTCTTATTCTTAGATTCCTCCTCAAAATGACTCAGTTACATGTTACAGAGTTTAGTAAAATCCACTCCCACAGTCCTCTAGCCCAATGTCTTAGCCTGTCATTGTCCCTCCATTCTCCCTTCCAAAGGGGAGAAAAAGGCAGCAGGAACTGAGTGGAGCACAGTGATCAGTGGTCCCAGCGCAAGAAGAAATGTGCAGGCCCCCAGGAAGCTGAAAGGAAAGCCTTCTGGTTGGTGCTTTCTTGAGGACCCAGATACCCAGGCTGAGGCTCGCAGCCCACCCTGAACTGGCGTGGACTGAACCCTTTCCCACAGAGCAGGAGAGCAGACAGCGCAGGGTGATTTTCTGTCTGGAAACTGAAGGTGGTAAGGTGTAGGGTGGAGAACAGGAAATTCCCAAGCAGATGAAGTATATGGCCAGCTTAATAAAGTCAGAGAGAGCCAACATCCCCCTAGAAGACTGGGATAACAGGCTTGCACTGGAGGTGTGGCCCACAGAGGGAGAACCGAGGCGCCATTGTAAGCTAAGGGGTCCCTGAGCTTTCAATATTTTTAGGCAAAGAGCAAGGATCCAAGGCATTTAGTCCCAAGGTAAGAGTGGAACCTACTGAGAGACAAAGTGAGCACTTCCCAAACACAGGCACCTTAGAGAGACACTAAGGTCACCTCTAGGTGACCCCACTCTGTCCCTAGGAGAAAGGGAGCACTATGTGGACTCCAGCTTGCAAAATCTCAAGTGTTTCCACTGTACCTTCTGTAGGGAAAACCCCCTGGCCAGCCTCGCCAGCATGTGGGCCTCCTCTGGCTTCCAGACTGAGGGGTGGAGAGGGACATGACAGGGGCATGGCCCCTCCTCGGGGATCAGCCAGGTGGTGTCAGCCTTGCCTTGAATCTGGTTGCTGTGGGATAAGGGAAACCCATGGTCATATTAACTACAATTAATAAAAGTAATCACAGCCCCGCCGGGCATGGCTCAGCAGTTGAACATCAACATAGGATCCAGGAGATTGAGGTTCGTCAGAGGCGTGCAGGAGGCAGCTGATCAATGACAATTCTCTCATCATTGATATTTCTATCTATTTCTATCTCTCTCTCTCTCCCTCTCTCTGAAATCAAAGGTATATTTAAAAAATAAAAATAAATAAAATTAATCGCAGTGATTCTTCCCCCCTGCACAGAGCTGTGTGGCTAGCAAGACCCTTTCATTTCTACTGTTACCTGCCATGTCCCTGGGTAGCTGGTCAAGGAAGGGAGAAAGCTCCCCTGCCCCGTCCCTCATCTGCCCAGACTCAGACCCACAGGGACCACCCACTCTGACAGAGGAAGACAGGTCACACTAGGTCCGGCCCCTGTTTCTACCACTGGCACCTGTGGCTTTGGTTGGCTGTGCTGTCCATTTGCTGGTGTGCAGAGTGCTCCCGAGATGGCCCTGCTCTGGAAGGAGGCACATCAGAGCTCCCTGGTACAGAGGGATTCCAGGGGCATTCCCCCCTGCTCCTGCCTCTGGGAAGGACAGGCCACTCCGGAGTCATTGTGGGCAGATGGGTGCCTGTCCTATTTTATTTTTTCCAAAATATCCATAAGAAATGCCACCATCGCTTAGATAGTCAAGTATGTCTGGTGATCTGACAAGGCCACCATTTACTGCTGGGACCAGCAACCTGAGGACATGGAAGGAATCTCTCCCATCGGAACAGAACTTCCCAGTTTGCAAGGCAATTTCCGAGAACCTTGACAGTTTTCCAGGGAATTGCCTGGGGAGCTTTGAAAAGAAGCACCCCTTTTGAAGTGGGAGGGTGCTAAAAAGCTCCTCTTGCTCAAAAATGTACCTCCCAAGAGGATGGAGCCTATGAGTTGCTCACACTTAGTTCATCTAACATGTTCATGCAGTGCCGGGCCATGTCAAGTTTCCACATCATGGGGGAGAAAAAAGGCAAAGGAAAGAAATGGAGGTCATCTTTCCACACCAGGAGCAGTGACAATGGAAGACCAGCCCCACCCGAGACTGGCAGGTGCACCCTGAAGCTGCTCAAGGCTGTTTTCAGACTTTTCTAATGATAAAAATGACTGGAGACATGTATTCAAACTGTAAATTCTTTTAAAAATCTATTTTAAAGAAAAAGAAAAAAACTCCACCACAATCTGCAGGAGATGGGAGGAGAGATGACAGCTTCCATGGGTGCCTTGGTGATTCTCATTGTCACAGAAGTTTGGAGAAATTGCTCCAGGGCAGTGTTTCTGGGACAGGACAGGGTGGCTGTTCAGTAGTGACAGGGTTCCAGCTCAGCACTTTCCCCTTTTCAGTTGTCCTTGAGGCCTGTCTGGGTGACCAGAAGTTCCATCTAGACAGGGTTTCTCAACCTTGGTATTAGTGACATTTGGGGCAGATGAGTCTTTGTTGTGGGGACTGTTCTGTGCATTGTAGGATATTTTGCTCACTAGGTGCCAGGAGCACCCCACACACAGTTGTAACAGCCAAAAATGTATCCAGACATTGCCCCATGGCCTGGAGGACAGTCTCCCCCAGTGGAGAACCACTGGTCCAGTGGAAAGGGTGGAGGCTGGGGTAGGAGAGCCTGGTGGTCACAGGCCAGCTCTGCCACTGACCTACCATGAGCACTGAGGAGCACTGAGGCCATACTTACACTTCCCTGAAGCCTCAGTTCTTCCATATATGAAATAGGAATGATGTCTGTCTTACAACAATGCTGCAAAGATGGATCATGATCCAGAATATACGGTTCCAATTTATTAATAATGGGCACCCGAAGGTGGAGGGAACTAGCCGTGGGTCCCCAAAGCATCTAGGATTAATCCAACAATAAAACTCATAAAAACCTTGTTATGGATGAATTGTGTCCCCCTCGAATTCAGATGTTGAAGTCCTAAACCCCAGTACCTCAGAATGTGACTGTATTTAGAGATAGGGCCTTTAAAGAGGTGATTAAGTTAAAATAAAGCCATTCGTTTTAATTCACATCTCTCTGATGATTAGTGACGTTGCCCACTTCTTCATATGTCTATTGGCCATTTGTATGCCCCATTTAGAAAAGTATTTACTCAGATCCTGGAAAACAGCATGGAATTTCCTCAAAAAATTAAAAATGGAGCTGCCTTTTGACCCTGTGATCCCACTTCTGGGAACGTATCCTAAGAATCCTGGAACACTAATCAGAAAGAACATATACACCCCTATGTTCACAGCAGCGCAGTTTACAATAGCTAAGATCTGGGAACAGCCCAGGTGCCCATCAGTAGATGAGTGGATAAAAAGCTGTGGGACATTCACACCATGGAGTACTACACAGCTGTAAAGAAGGATCTCGTACCCTTTGGGACAGCATGGATGGACCTGGAGAGGGTTATGCTAAGTGAAACAAACCAGTAGAGAAAGACAAGTGCCATTTGATCTCACTTACATGTGGTATCTAATGAACAAATTAAACTGATGAACAAAATAGAAGCAGAGACATGGATACAGGGAACAGACTGGGGAGGTCAGAGGGGAGTGGATGGGGGCACTGGATGAAAGAAGGTGAAGAAAGTCACCAAAGAACATACATATATGCACAGCCCAGGGCCACAGGCAACAGTGAGGTTAAGCCAGGGGAGGGGTGGCAGGGGCTTCACGACGGGAGATAAAGGGGGGAAACGGGGGATGTCTGTAATAATGTCAACAATAAAAAAAGAAACCACTAAAACACTATACTAAAAAAAATGAAGCTGTTAGTTTGGGCCCTGATCCAATCCGATGGGGTCCTTATAAGAAGGCATGTAGGTACACAGAGGCCCGTCTGTGGCATGTCGCTATGGCAGCCCGAGGAAGCTCACCCAGGCCTCCTACTTGATTCTGCTACTCAAGCAGACACTTGCCTGAGCAATGAGTCTGGATCCTGCTCTTACACTGACCACCCACCACTCTGTGGGGCACCCTCACTGCACCCCTGTTTCCTCTGCTCCTCCCCGGGAAGGGGCGAGTCCGCAGGGAGCCAGGCAGCCCGACGCGAGCAAATCCCTGGGGCTCTAGATAATCTGCCGAGTCCAGTGCCTTCGATCCCTCTCCCCTCCAAAGCCCTTTCAGGGGAGCTTAACAACAGCACAGACTCTTTGCTAAACACAGGTTTTCAGCTCAGGGTAATAATATCCTACATGCCTGTACTACAGTGATAAACGAGCCATCCAGATGGAGGTGTGCTTTGCCAGGGTTTAATAATCAGTGTTTCAGTAGGGCCTGGTTATAAATTTGAGTTTATGCAGAGGGTCCCTGGGGACCAGGCTTTTCTATATAGGTTAAGAGCCATATACCACACAGATGACCCTCAATTGACACAAGACATATAAAGACATAGAGCATGTCCTAGTAATAGCTTTCACCCACATTGACTGTGCTGTGGGCCAGGCACAGCTATAAGGGCTGCACCCAGTCGCAACCCTATGAAACTGGCACTATTGTCATCTCCTTTTTAGATGGGGGAACCGAGACACTGGGCGGTTATGCAACTTGTCCAAGGTCCCTAGCTAGTGAATGGCCAGACCAGGAGTCCAAGCCAAGAAGTGTGAACATCTTGGGGGCAGGACCTGAGCCCAGCCCCTTCCACCCCCGCGAGGCCCAGCCCACAGGGGTACCTACACTCACACTACCCAGGCGTTCCCCAGGGGACAGCTATGGGCTGTGCAGAGAGGGTGAGCTCTGCAGTCAGGTGGGCTCAGGTGGGCACCCTGTTCCTCCACCAACTAGCTGCGTGATCTGGGAAGGCACCTCCTTCTCCGAACCTTAGTTTCTCCAACTATGAAAATGGGAACACACCTCGCACAATTATTTAAGGAGCAACGGGAGAGAGTATCTGCCATAAAATGCCTACCATGGCACCAGGAGCCTGTGGTTCCTCATTAATGTCAGGTCTCTTCCCTCTCCCTCTTCTTGTTGAAGAGCTTTGTCACCAGGTCCTAGGCAGGGAGAGGTCTTCCTCTTGTGTCATGGGCAAGCTGCTTAGCAAGACAGGACTGATGTCTCCAGGTGCCCAAGCTCAGACTACTTGGCCCACCATTTGACCCCACAAACCTTCCATCAGCCCATAATTGAGTGTCTACCACGTGCCAGACTATTCTAAGCTGGGGGACACATCAATGAACATGACAAAGACGAGTTGCCGCCTTGGCAGACAATATACTCTAAAGTCCAACAACTACCAGTTCTGGTCTGAAGGGAATCTGAGGGGACTTGCTAACCACCCTCCAAATGTTGCGCCCTTGGAGTCGTTCTCTTGGTTTAGGGAACACATTCTACTGATGGCCTGGAGGTTAGCCCTCCATCAGTCATTAATACCAGGGAGTGAAAGAATTTATCCAGGGGACACAGCTCCATCCCGTCTCCCATCCCCCAGCCCAAGTGCTACAATGCGGCTTCCCAGCAATAGGGAGCCCATTGTGTCATTTCTGTCACATGGAGGGAGGGGACAGGAGAGGGACGAAACTAGAGCCCTCTGGGGCTCTACTCCCCCCTCCCCGATGTGTGAGAAGCAGACATTTAGGTTTTAGAAACCAGCCTTCTTTGGAAAATGCAGTGCCTCGCCCTGCTGTCTCTGGATGTCATGGAGACAGAGGAGTCGTTCCTTGCCTTAGGGAGAGAGAGAAATTGAATCTAGAGACATCACATGGATCATCTTAGCAGCATCTCCTATATTAAAAAAGGAAAGGAGAAAAAAAAAAACACACCAAAGAGGCAGCGGGCAAATTAATTGTTTTCCTGATTAACAAAACACAATTAAGCCCAAATGCTGCCGCTTGGGGGAAGGTTATTCATGTTTTTTTCTGGGGACCATTCCGGCCACGGAGCAATGACAGCTTCATTCTGATCCTGCAAGAGGGGCCCGGAGAGAAATAATGCCGCAGACTCTTTACAGCCACACTGTCGCATTCCTCTCCTGGGAGGCCAGACCCAGACTCGGCCGCAGCCACAGGGACACAAAGACAGGGGATGCTGTCACCGGGCAGCAGTGAGGACAGTCCAGGGGCAGCCCCGGGGCTGTGAGGGAGTGAGGGGCAGGAGGTAGGTGGGGTGGGTGGTGGCTCTTGGAGGACAGGGATCCTAAAAGTCAAGTGGCCTAGAACTGTCCCTGTGGAAACTGGCCTCTCGATGAATATTTGTTTAACTGGGAAGGTGGAGAGAGGAAGGGAGGAAGGGAGGGAGAGACCGATGTGCCTTTATGGAACTGAAGCATAATTCCCACTTTTGAAGGTAATAGTAGTAATAATGACAATAAAAATAATACCTCTCATTTACTGAGCACCTCCTATGTGCCAGGCCCTCGCTAAAAGCATCCACTGCCTCATTCCGCCTTCCCACCAATCTCGCTCATTTTAAATGTAAGGAAACCTAAGCTCACAGAAGTTGAGTAACTTATCCAAGGTCACATCCGGTAAGTAGATTTGCACCCAAGTTACTAGGACTGGAACTCCCATGTTGTTGGCCAGAGTCTTAGAGACCATTTTCTCTTAAAGGCTGCCAGCCTCTGGTAGCACTAACACTCACAGGGGCAGGCTGAGGGCAGCGAGTCATGAAGACCCTCCTGCCCTCCTGTTGGTCTCTGATGCTAAAGGTGCCTTTCTAGCCATTGATATGGATCTGGGGTGGGGGGTCAGGGGGGTGAGAGACAGGGTGAAAGACAGAGGCAGCCAAGGGCAGAGGAAGGCAAAGAAGCAGGTGAGCCAAGAAGGCAGAAAGAGGCTGGGTTTCTAAATCAGCAGGGACCCAGAACATGCCACTGTCCCGCCACAGCACATCCCCTCCGGCATGGGCCCTGAGCCCTTTGGTGGGAGGACCCAGTGGCCGTTACTGTTCCTGTGTGCTCCCCACCTGTCCCGGGCTCACTACCCAAAGCCCTCCGCCACGCAGAGAGCTCCTGAGAGCCAGATTTGGAGCAGGCACAGCCTGGGAGGGAGGTTTAAGTAGGCGATGACATAGAGCTAAGAACTCCAGACTCAGCTGGAGCTGCATTTCAATGCTCCCAGAGCATCTTACGCCACTTGACTTCACGTAGCTCTTCAGATATTTTATGCAGGAAATAACAGCTAGATCTTAATGAAAGCCAGTTACATAAATTTGGGGAAAACAGCAACGAAAGCACTTCTTATAACACAAGACATCAGCTCCTTTATTGTTTCACTGCTCTTGGCATGAAAGCAAGTACTTCAGAGGGATACATAATTCTGGTATTTTTCACCTTAGCATCGGGGGTGCTGGCTCCAAAGACCATTTACCACCAACAAAGAGCAATCTATTTCTGGTATCTTCCCCCCCAATCTCCTTTTTCAGTGATTCAACACCCATCAACTGATAAAGAGCATTGCTCACCTATATCCACAGCTCTGGAAAACACACATGCTACAAAAATTACTTGGACAACTAGACTGTAGATTCATGAAGGTACCTAGAAAGTCATACAAGGCTCTTATCAGCGTCATCGTAATGAAGTCCAAGAAGATGTACTAACCCGTGGGGTGGGGAACAGCAGTACAGAGTTGTGACTAAGACTCATGCTCCAGAGTTGGACTGCTTGGGCTCACCAGACCCTGGGTCTACACTTACTGTTTGCATCAGAGAACAGCCAGATCTTAATGAAACCTGTGAACCAGGGGCAAGCATCTTAACCCAAGCCTCAGTTTTCTCATCCACAAAATGGGGAGAGCGATGGGATCTCCCTCAAAGAAGTGTAGGGGTGTTAAATGAGCAACCAATGCAAAGCACTTGGCACAGAAACCACTCGGTAAATTATCGTTATGAGATTTTTGTTATGATAAAAAAAAAATACTGAAAATAATTGGCCTCATCAGTTAGGATGGCACATGTTAGTTGTTACAATGAAATCCATGGCCACGGTCAGTGGCTAGGCATTGTCGTGAAAGTTATAAAATTGGCTTCTGCACCTGAACCTCTTGTGACATCAAGATGGTGAGTGACTTGACAAGAGCTGCGTCAATCACAGTCTCACTCTGGGCCCTGCCCTGTCCGTCTTCTGTGCAGTGGGTTAGACAGCACCCCTCTGAGGCCCCTTCCAGCTCTGACACCATGTGGTGGGGGAGCAGGGAATGCTGGGAGGATCTGCATGGCCTGCACTTGCTTGGGAGAGGGGAAAGCTCAACTGGTAATTGTTCCCCTTACCCCGGCTGACCAACTTTCCTCGGTTCACATTCTTTCCCCTCCATGAGGCTGTCCCAACTGTCCTTGGTGGGATGTGAGGAGCTGGGATGGGACCCCACTGGCCCCCCTCACACCCATGCACACATGTGCACGCATGCACACACCTCCTCTTGTGCCCGACGCCTCGGTTGCACAGGGCAGGATGATTGAAGTCTCCTCTGGGGGCAGAGTCTGTACCAGCTGGTGCATCCAGTGGGAGAGGCTGTTAACCCTCCCACGAATTGTCTGCAAATGGAGAACAGCTGGATTCCTGGCAGGAGGCGGAGAAGGCAGATCTGCTCCACCCCACCCCAACCCTACTTGGACCAGTTCTCTTGCTCAGCTTTCTCTGAGCCAGGCACTTAGGCCAAGTTCAAGCTGGTGCCCAGACCCAGCCTGAATGGAGGCAGGAAGGGTGAGACACAAGGGCCCCTGACCTGGGAAGACCCTGTTCAGCCTTGTCTCCCTGATATAGAAGAAAATCCAAGGATGCTCCCTCAGCCACGTGAAGAACAAAAGAAGGTGGCTGTCTGCAACTCAGGAAAAGAGCTCTCACCAGGGATCAGCTGGCACCTTGACCTTGGACTTCCCAGCCTCCAGAACTATCAGAACTATGAGAAAGAAATGTCTGTTGTTTAAACCACACAAAACAACAACAACAAGAAAAAAAACATGAGCTGCTGGCTCAGGAAGGTAGAACCAAGGGATTGTGCTTGGTGGCTGTGTCCTGAACACTGGCTCACTGTCACGTCAACAAGCCTCCCTAAGCCTCAGTTTCCTTAGTTGGGCTTCACATCCCCTGCTCAGGCCCTCCCACTGGGTGGTCAGGATTGAGATAACATAAGCGAAGTGTAAAGATGGTTTAGAGAACCAATCCCAAACCTCAAGATAAGGGAAGCAGAACCTGCCATTTCAAAGTAGTAATACCCGGGGTTCATCTGCCACATTCAGTTGCCAGATTTGAAGACAGACACACCCTGCCTCCCCCGTGGAGCTCTGCCTGCCCCATCGCTCTCTGGGGCTCCCACAGATGGAACCTCAGACCTTGTCCACCATGCAGCCAGGCAGCTCATTGGCTTCTTCTTTCATCACAGACCTCCAGGGCCTGTGTTTGCTGAAGGTTCTCTCCCCAGGGGCTCCACAGAGACCGAGGCAGGGGCCTCTTCTAATAAACATTGTTTGTTTCCCAGTGTCCAGAGCAGCCTCTGGGAACCCAGGGCCCTCACAATGTCTCATCCAGCAAATAGTGCCAGTCGGCAGCCTGGGCCTGACTCGGGGGCCAGCAAGTGATCTAAGGTAAATCAATTCATTCCTCTCCATTTCAGTGAAATATAGACAATAATCTCTGCCCTGCCTGATGTCAAGGGATGTTCTGAGAAGCAAAATGAAGGCACTTTGGGTGGAAAGCTTTATTTACATGTAAGCTGTTTATAAAGGTTTTGTAACTCTTCTCTCGTGCATTACTTTGTGTGTGATGTTCTGGAGCGAGGAGAAGACCTCTTTAGGAGGCCCACTGTTCTACTGGAGTCAGTTAATGCACCAGAAACAAAGTAATGGGAAGATGGGGGAGAAAAACAAAACAAACCCCCCTCTGGAGCCTAGGGACCTACATCGGTTTCCACAGTCTTCCTGCCTCCTGTGGACAAAGTTCTTCCTCTCTTGAATGTTACTTTATAGGAGAGGTGATGGCACCTAGGGGTCAACATGATGCCCAAACAGTCCCTGTGGTGGTTGGCCCTCCTCCCTGTCATGGAAATCTGCCCGCAAGTCTAGACTTTGATAAAAAGCAAGAAAATACGAATATCTAAAGTCAAGTCTGCCTCTCCAGGCTGTGAGTGTCCACTAAGAGAGCATGGTGAGGTGGCATTAAATCCTACACTTCGGAATTATAAACCACATGTCTCTCAGGCTAAAGGGATCTTTCAGAGGAGACATGATGAAGAAAGTCATGTCTCGTTGAACAGCTCACATGAGCTACAAACCTCCCGTTTTCCTGATGAGCTTCTAACATCCTCATAAGGCTCTGGTGTTATTAGCTAGAGCAGTGCTTCTCGGACTTACACATGTGCCAGAAACACCTGGGGGGGCTTTCGAAACCCAGATTGCTGGGCCCCACCCCCAGGGTTTATAATTCAGTAGGTCTAGAGTAGGGCCCAAGAATTGGTATTTCTAACAAATTATCAGATGGTGCTGATGGTGCTGCTCGGGAAACCACTCTCAGAGAGCCACTGAGTGAGGTGTTCAGAAAACACCCCATTCCAATGGAGTAATGTACCCAAGGTCTACAACCCACAGCCACACAGTTTAAAAACAGCTGAGCTGAGATGCAAACCTAGGTAGGCTGATTCCAAATCTTGCACCAGTTCTTTGCTGTCTAATTGTCTCTTGGGGCTGAACCTAGTGTGGGTGAAGTGTGCACTGCTGGTCCTGCAGTCATCGAGTGTCTAAAGCTTTCTGCAGAAGGTCTGAGGACAGGGCAGGAAGGGAAGGCCCAGATGTGTGAAACTTGAAAGACGTTTTGTGGCCACTTGGGCCAAATTCTACAGGCAGGAAAGGTTTGCAGAAGTCATCCTGATGCTTTATTTCCATGCCCAATCCACCACTAGCTGGCTGTGGTCCTCATAGACTGTGTCTGAGATCCCAAGCCAAGTGGTCAACCCATGAACTTGCTGTGAGGTCGGCCTCTAAAACCCATGCCAATACCATGGGACAGAATCCAAGTTTTAATGAAGCCCGTCCAACTGGTGACTGTGACTCAGGTTCCTTGTCTATTAAAGAGGAGAATGATTCCTGTCATCTCAAGGTCCCAGAGCAACTGTGTGAACAAGTAGCACTTAAAAATAAATCCCCAGCGCCCACAGCTCGTTCACGACGGGTGTTCCATGAAGACCAGCCACCGTCACCAAGCTATGCATGCAGAGTGCTCTGTGAACAGGAGGCTTGCAGAGCACTTTCCAAGGTGCTCCTCGTTGTTGATGTTGGCATGAGCTATAAAAGATTCCTGGATGGGAGAATTTCCTGCAGATTTTAACTCAATTCTCTCTCTTAAAAACTTAATTAACAGGAAATAAAACAACGATTTTGGTTAGTGGTTCTCCCATTTCAATTGCACCTGGTCCCAGCACCCCTATGCCTGCCACGCAAAATGTCACATCAGGCATTCATTAAAAGCAAATTGGATTTTTTAAAATAGTGAGACATCTGCATATAATGTTTTTATCACGATAATTAGGTGAATTGGCTTCTAAACAAAATGGATAATCATTTCAGGAGGATTTGTAGTCAATGCAGAGCAGACCCTGGCCAGGTCAGCTCCACCTTGTACCCCATCCAGCAGGGCTACTGGCCAGGCACCAGGAGGGACGGTGGGACAGAAGCACTCCTGCTCTGTCCTTATTGAGGGCACAGTCCCTGTGACTCCGTGTCCAGTGATTCCTGGCTCTTAGAACCCAGCCTATAGATGGGAGGGTCCTGTCATCTTTACGCTTCTTGGAATCCTTCCAATCTCACCTAACAGGGAGGCGTCTACTCCCTCTACCTGTGGGAGACCCCAGCCTGCTCCTACGTCCTGGGAGCAGGTAGCTCTCTTCATCCCGCCCCAGATAAGCTTTCCAAACTCCAGAGGCAGGTTTCAGAGTTAATCACTTAGAGAGAAAGGGAAGGACCATTATGCCCCTGAGTGATCCTTATCTATAAGCACCTGATAAATAAATGTCTTTTACACTTATTTTCCCCTTAAAGAGTTCACATTCCCTTCCAAAGAGGTGTGCCTCCTCAAATCAGGCCATGAGACTATGCCATCCACCCTATACCCCCTTTTTGCCATGGCTGCCGGCCATCTCAAAACTAAATTTCATATTCCATTGCAGTCACTTAAGTAGCCTAGATTTTTTAGTATCATTTTCTCTGCCCCTTCTTCTACATGGTTTTGAGTTTTTATTTCATGTCTTATTAAATGCATGCCAGGCTTGGAGCTAATATCAGCCTCCATTTCAGCAGGGATGGAAAGGATCTTACAATGTTTTAGGGAGTTGGAAGTGGCCCAGATTCATTAATGAGCTGAACCATAGACCAATATTCCTAATCAGAATTCTTGCGGTGTTAGGATAATCCCAAAAGAGAAGTGAGAAGAGAATTCTGATACTATTTATTGAGTGTCTTCTCCATCCCAGTCACCTTAAATATCTTATTTCATTTAATCCTGACTACAGCCTGATGAAATTGGTCCTCATAACCCTCAGTTGCCGCATCTATAATCTGGAAACAGGTTGCTTACTCAAGTTCTTATGCTTAATTAGTGGGGCTGACATTAGCTACAAGATATATCTGACTTCAGAGAACATACCAGGCCGCTGCTAGTCTACACAGTGCTTTTATATACAGAGCAAGGCACCCCTCTGGGAGAACACAGTCTTACAGTGACAGGGACACTGACATCACGTGCATAGTGCATAAGCTACAGAAAGGGCAATTCTAGAATTCTAGCAACTTCATTCTCAGAAACAGCCCCGAGATGGGCAGAGACTGACGATTCTCACCAAGATCCTGTTCTCCTCTCTCTGGGGGACAACATGAACCATGTTTCCCAGTCCCGTGCATTTAGATGGGGGCATGTGATTTTGTGGAGCTGAGCCCATTTCATCTCCTTCAAACCATGTTGGGCTGTGATATGAATAAAAAACATAATTTCATTGAGCTTAGGTCCCTGAAATTTGGGGGTTATTTGTGTGATACTTGACTTACCCTAATGCAAGCCCAAACTATCTTGCTTCCTTTTCATGGACGTGCTCGAAAAGAATCAGATGACTTCTTGTTAAAAGCAGTAAGTTTCTGATTCAAGATGATGGAGGCTGTGGGGAGATGACTCCCTTTCCTTGTTCCTCTAAGAAAAATTCTCCCCCAGTCACCCCTACTTAATGTCCAACCTTCAAGAACGTTTCAAATTAATCTCACTTTCCATCCAGAGCTTCAGTCACACTTCTGAGTCATGGAACTACAGGGTGTTGAACTGAAAGTCACCTCTGAGATCAAATTTTGAATATTTATAAAACTAAGGCCAAGATGTATGGATGGCTTGCTTGAGGTCTCAGAACCAAGGCTAAAAGCCAAGGCTGGTGACCGGGTCCAGGGCCCCTGCCCTCGCTGAGTGGGTGGAAACCCTGCTCAAACAGCTAAACCCATGAGGGCAGGTGGCCCTGCCTGGAAACCTGGGCGAGCAAAGCAGCCAGTGTTCACGGGGAGGCTGCTCTGCCGATGGAGGCCTCTGGCGACCTCCACTGGTCAAACTCGCTGTGTCGCCAGCGGCCCGTCAAGTGCAAATTGCAGGACTGGGAATAATGATGGAGCTATGGCAACGCTCTCTAGGTGGCTGTGGCCACAATCAGTGCCTATGTTAAAACTCCTTTGAGACTGAGAGCTATTTCCTGGCACATCCCCATGTCTTCCAGTCAATGGATCCTGCCTCCTGTACAAATGTAATGTCACTTCAGGCAGGGACACTGAGTTGACTTCTCTTTCACCAAGCTCGGCTCCCGGATCACAGCGCTCCCCCCCTCCTTCTGGCTCACCGACGACGCTATGAAAAGAAACAATGTCTTCCCTCTAAGGTCCCTACCGCCTTTTTAAAAAATTTAGTCTCTAGCTCACAATGAAATTAGCATTTGTCCTCTCTAATTGTGTTTGCAGCAGCATCGGAATAGGAAAGAAAGGAATCCATGAGAAGAAGAGATGATAAAAGCTTCCATGTAAAAGACACCCGAGTGGAAAATGCAGAGGGGGCCGAGGGGCCAGTGGGCTTTTCCTGCGTCTCGGTGGGCTGCCTTGAACAAAAGCTTTCTGGGGACAGTGCGGTCTGGCGGTGACCAGCACACTGAACAGGAAACCAGAGAGTAATTGTAATTCCATCCTCTCTTCAAAAGGCAATTTTCTCAGAGATGGGCAGAGGCCTCTGCCTGACACTAAGCCTCAATTTCCCCAGCTCTATAAAGCAAATGACTAAATAATCAGGGAGAGTCAGAAATGACATTTCACCTCCAGGTCACTTTGCAGAGCAAGCCCAGGCCCAGAGAAAGAGAGCCTGCCTAGCTACAATCGTGCAGCTAAGTGGCAGAGGTGGGCTGGAGCTCAGGGCCCCACCCTCGGGCCGGAGCTCAGCCCTGCCTTCTTTTCCTCGCATAAGGCATGAAGCTCTCCACCTGCCTGGGTGCAGCCCTGTCCATCGGTGGAGTTATAGATCAAGCAACATTTTGGGTACTTTAGCCACAAGATTTAGGACTCGGGAATTTGGTGTGCACCGAACATGAAGTAAGACTGATTCAGGATGTCTTGAATGAGCCTGGAGCTGTGGGGCAAGGGACTCCAGATTGTAAACAACTTTAGGCATCAATGTCCTTTGTAGACAATGGGCCCGGCCTACCTGCTTTATAAGATTATCAGGAAGATAATACATATAATCCACATTTTTATTTTAGTTTATTTCTAGAGAGGAGACTCTTAGAGTGACTCTCATCCAATTCCTTTATTTTACTTTACTACCATTTTACAAAAGCAGAACTCAGAGAAGGTAAATGAAATGAACTTCAGAACTCTGCTCCTTGAGCCATCCTGGCCCTGTGTTCTTGCCCCAGGTATGGGGGCCACACAGGAAGGGGACACCTGCAAACTCCCCAGGACTTTCTCGGAGCCTAAAAGGAGCTTCAGTGCCGAGGCATGGCGGAGCTGGGGTCCCGGCTGCTGCAGAGGCCACAGTTCTCCTTGCCTGCGGTTCAGCCACGTGTTTGACCCAAAGCCTCCCCCATGTGGATTCCTCCTCTAAATGGCAGGCATTCGGCGAAAGCCTTAGTGGTGTCTCTGAGCTGAACCACCAAGAACCGGTCACAGGCCTCTTGCCTCAGAGCCACCTGGGGAGTGGTTTGCAGATTCCTGGGCTTTACACCAGACTCGCTGAGTCAGATCTTCAGGGGGGGAACCTGAGAAGCGATGCACCTTTAAACTAATACCTTCCCGTGCATAGACAATAAAATGAAATAAAATCCAAATGCCTGAGCGCCACCTGCAGGGCCCCGCGAGGGCCCCCACCCTCACCCCTCACCACGGCCTCTACCCTCCGCGGCAGCCCCCAGCCTCCACCGCGGCTGCACTGGCCTGCTTTGTGTTCCTGCCTCAGAGCCTTTGCACGTATTTTTTTCCTCTGCATGCAGCAATTCTCTTCCCAATCTTTTCATAGCTGCCTCCTCTTCATTATTTATAAAATAACTGTTTATCGAAGCATCATCGTCCTGGTTATTGAGGTCCCAGAGCTCCTTTGGGGGTGACCGCCTTGACTATCCTACCAAATACTGCACCGCTGCCCAGCAAGTCCATGAAGGCAGCATCTTTGCTTTGTTCCCTTTGTATCCCCGGCAACGAGAACAATGTCTCACATGTCACAGGTCTTCAGTAAACATTTGTCGAATGACTGAATGAATGGCATTACTCTGTTTCTGACCCATAGTAGGTGCTCAGTAGAACTGTTGAGTGAATGGATACACGAACTCATGTTTGAGAGCCCTTGAGCTGGAATCACTGTTGGGCTGGGTACCAGGTAACTGTTTCAATCAACAAACCCATATTCCAGTCATGTGCAAGTGGCTGGGGAAAATTTTAAAGCCATAAACCACGTACCTTCCCCTTGACTCACCCACAGATTCATGGCGGCCACAGAGGCGTGAACAAATTAGTGCAAGTGCCTCAATAAGGGGTGAGCAAGATATTTAAGAGACAGAAAGCAAGCAGCCGCCTCTAACTCAGGCAGCCAGCTGTCTTCAGAGAGGATGTGACGTTTGACTCTGGCCTTTAAGTAAAGACAGAGTAAAACAGGAAGGTGGATATGTTGAAAAAGACATTCAAAGAAAGGATGGTTTGAAAAGAATTCAATCAGTGGGGCAGGTGGAGGTGATGAGGTTAGATGAGGTGGTCGAGGCCAGGTCACACTGATTTTAATTTTGATCCGTATGTCAATAGTTCCCAAACTATCCAAGTGGAAACAATCTCCCCATTTTAAAGGCTCTTTATAAACAGGCTGTATTAAGATCAAATATTCATTCATACAGTATAAATAAAACTTCAAAGTCAAAAAAACCGAAGTCCGTATTTTTACTCCAGAAACATAAGACAAAGATCAGCAATCATAATTTGGGGGACAAATAATTCCTCTGTGTTTCCCCGGCCATCATTTAATAAGTACACTTTTAAGTTGACTGACTAGAAAACATAAGTAACGTGTAGCTCTATTACATGCACAAGGCTTCTTAAACAAATGTGTTTGGTATTGCATTGATGGGAACAGCATGCACCGTACTTTGAGGTGACACGTGTCCACTGGATGTATTCGCAGTGTATGGGACACAGGTGGGTTATTGAGCCCCAGCTCTCCGGGGCACCCTCTGCCAACAGAGAATCGCTGCTGAAGGCGACAGCAGGCCTTGGAAGAAAGGTGAACAGGAGCTTATCTTGATGAGATTTGGGGGTTAGAAACCGCGTGGCTCAGCGGTTGAGAGTCAACCTAGGATCCAGGCGATCGGGGTTCGATTCCCCGTCAGGGCACATGCCCGGGTTGCGGGCTGCAGCCGATCAATGACTCTCATCATTGATGTTTCTATCTCTATATCCCTCTCCTTTCCTCTCTCTGAAATCAATAAAGATATATTTAAAAAAAAAAAGAAAGAAAGAAAGTTAACGTGCAGATTGGAGAAGGTGGGGACTGGAGTAGAGGGATCGGTGAGGAAGAGACCATGGATCTCACGCTCTCCCTCTCTCCACACCCTGCCTTAGCTCTGAAACTACGAGCAAGTGATGTCCCAAAGGTAAGGTGAACAAACTGCTTTCATGCTGGTTTCCAACCACCGAGTCCTGACCATCAGGATGGGAGAATTCTTCAGTGAATCCCACCTAGTCCTGCCTGCTGGGCCCCACACTCTTCAGGCAACTAACGTTTTGGTGAGTTTCGTTCTAGACTTTCTCCTATGTATTAGGATCACACTGCCATGTATCATTCTTTCCCCACTCTATATTTTTAACACTGCTGTGTCATAAGACACTTGTAAAAACATGATTTTTAGTTGTCATGTAATATTCCCCGCTAAAAAAGTCCCATAATTTACCATTCTCCCTTTGTTGGACACTTGGTGAGTCTCCGATGTCTTGCTATTATAAATAGCTCTGTAATGCACATCCTTACACATTAATCTCTGTGCACACCCCTGATTACTTCCATGGGGCAGATTCCTAGATGTGTGATCGCTGGAATGTTTGCCATTGTGATGGATTTCACATCGCACTGCTAGCCCCCTGCCTGGTGCCCTAGTGGCAAAAGATAAATACCCATGAAGGCATACACATGGGGGGAAAGGGAGCGAAAGGAGCTCTAAGTGAGCACTGGCTGACAAATCCCAATGGAGAGGAGACACTTCCCGAGGGCTCATCTGGGTGACAGGCAAGGCTATCTATTTATTTGTGGCATTTACCTGATCCCTTCTGTCCAAAGGGCCTGACCTGTAACAAGAAGAACTAATATATCATGTGAAATCATCAGAGGGAGCAGGGAGGAGGCTGCCAACAGTGCAGGGGCTCGGCTACCCAAGACCCCAGGAAAATGAAACAGGAAGGGCAAGGGGTGCCTCGATGTCAGTCCCCTGCCACCAGGGTAGCCATGTAAAATACAAGATGCCTGTTTGCATCTGAATTTCCAATACGCAATGAATAAATTTTAGTGTAAATGTGCCCCATGCAATATCTGGGACATACTTATACATTTTTTAAAAATCACAGTTGATCTTAAATTCTAACTTTACAGGTATGCTGGGGTTTTCTTTGCTAATTTGGCAACACTGCCCGCTGCACCGTGACTGTAGGCCAGCTGCGGTTTGGGGCTGAACATGAATTGAGGGGACATAAACTTGGTGCCCGGGAAATTGAGAGCACTCGGTGCAGGAAGAGAGGCCTGCAGCTTCTTCCCACTGAGGGGGCTGATTTAGGGGAGCTCAGCTCAAGGACTCCCACCCTCAAGGAAGCCACGGGGAGATCCAGAGGTGGCGACAGCAGCCTCTTTGGGGCACACGCTCGGGTGTGCTAGGATCACCAGGAGAAGAGATGGAAAGATCACACCGACCACGGCGAGGAAGGCTGGGCCCATGGCAATCGGTCCAGGAGGAAGGTGAGGGAGGCAGCTGAACCCGGCTGATGCTACAGCCCCTGGAAAACAACCCTCCCCGGCCTCGCTCCTGCCAGCAAACCGCCAGAGAAGCTCCTGCGTCTTTACGCGCAGAGCACCGTCCCCCGGCCGTGCCTCAGCAGCGCCTCGCACAATATGCTCTAAATTAATAGCGTCGGGGAGATAATGGTTGATGAAGCAGAAGTTTGTATGCAGCCGGGAAAATGTGCCGCTCCTTATTATAGAGCTATATATATGTTTGCAGTCGGATTATGAGCAAACGAGGTTAAATGCACACACAGACACACACAGGCAAACAGGCCTCAATTTCCTGCTCGGTGACCCCCTGCTGCACTCCCTATTCTCGGGCTCTGTTTTGGCTGTTTCTCCAGCTTCCACGCTTCCTCTCATCCTGTATTTCTCCTTCCTGTCACCTGTTCATTTTGCATCTCCCTTATCTGCTTTCTCTTCCCTTCTCTGTTTCTGTGCTTTCATGATTTTCTCATAATTCATTCTTTGTCTTTCTTCTGAGACAGGAGAATAGCCCAATTAAAAATATATTTTAAATTATTGATTGTTAGAATAGGAAGGTGCCTCTGAAATCATTTGCAAGCAAGGAAACTGGGGCACTTAAAGGTGAATGGGGCTTTGTCAAGATAACATGGTTTCTAGCATCTAGGATTGGGGGCCAATCTCCCTTCTCCGAATTCGGTTTCCTTTCCGCTGTACCCAACCCCTTCTTATAAGGTATGGCACCACTTGACAGGTTGAACGGCCTTCTGTTGTGCATTGAATTGTGTCCCCCAGAAAAACCTGTCCACATCCTAGCCACCCATACCTATAAATGTGACCTTATTTGTAAATTGGGTTTTAGCAGATGGAATCAAGTTAAGATGAGGTCATGCTGAAGTAGGGGGGCCCTAGATCCAATGACGGGTGTCCTTATGAGAAGGCCATGATGACACAAGGTCATGGAGACACATAAGAAGAAAGCCATGTGACAATGGAGGCAGAAACTGGAGTGATGCAGCTATAAGCCAAGGAATGGCAAGAGTTGCCGGCAACCACAAAAGCTGGAAGCCAGGCAGGGAACAGATTCTCCCTCAGGGCCTCCAGACGGAACTAACGCTGCCAACACCTTGGTTTTTATCGTCTGGCCTCCAGAACTCTGAGAGGATACATTTCTGTTGTTTTAAGTCCCCCAGTTTGTGGTACTCTGTTACAGCAGCTGCTGGGAACTAATACACCTTCTTGGGCTCACCCTGCTGCAGACCCTGGAGCAGACCGGAGACTATGGCCTGCAGCTGGTGGGCCTGGCTCTGTCCCCGCCACCATGCCGCCCTGACCTTGTAGAGGGAAAGTGCCAAATCTCTTCCTCGCATGGGGAAGAGATATGGCCTGGGCTTTTTGAGATATAAGAAGTGCAAGACATAGTCCCTGCCTTCCAGATGCTTCTGTAAGAATAAGCTAAGGAAGGCCCTACTAAGAGAGGGGTATAGGGTTTCAAAAAGGGGTCAGCTGCCTCTGTTCCTAATCAAAGGACTTCTCAAACTGTAGCGCCATCCAGAGTAAAAGGAGAGCCGCCCCGTATTTTCAGAGCTGGGCGCCCCTCAGATGCTGCCCCCTAAGGAAGCCAGCTCTCCAGGGAGCAGTATTGTGCATTCCCAGCAACCCCCCCTCGGGACATGTCTGTGAGCCAGCAGCCCCCTGTGGCCTGGAAAGGCTGCCTCAGGGCCTGCCACCAACCAGCCACCCCTTGTGCCCCTGAGGAACCTGACCACTCCCCAGAGCTGGTCTTTGCTTGACCCTGAGCAAGTGAGGAAGGCAGGGGAGGACCTGACAGATGCCTCTTTGAACCCTGACACACCAGCCCTGCACTTTGGCCCAGCATCCAAGCCCTTTGGAGATTGCTATCAGCTCCCAGAACTACCGTGTGTGGGGGGGGGGGAGGTCTGCCTGGCTGACCAGGGCCGGTGGCTCCCCAGGTCCAGAGGGCAGCTCTCCTTCCCTAGGGACCTTTATGTCCCAAAGCCAACCATGTGTTCCCAGAGCAGCAGAAGACAGGGGGTGGGGCCTGGAGCTCTGGGGCCCTGTTCAATTTGACTCTGGGTGGTTGGCCTGTTCCTGGCTCCCAGAAAATTAAAATGTCCTTTATATTTACAACAGGGGTGATAATCTGCTTTAGGTTTTGAAATCAAGAGAGTAGATTCTGCTCTCTCGTCAGATGCTAATCTGACTCACTGATAATGAAGGAAGGAGAGGGAATCAGAGTGGAAAGCCGGTTGCTCTGTGGTGTCAGAGGATTTGCAAGGGAAGGGGGGACTCTGAATTAAAATTAAATATTAGAGGTAAGAAATCAAATGTGAGAAGACTGGCCTGAAAGTGATACAGTTGGGTCCCTGGTCCAATTCTTGCCCCTCCTACTCCATGATTCATTCTCTGGAGCTGGGACAATAATTGTATAACCTCCACCAAGTAATATCCCCTGTTTACAGCTCATTAATGAATCCCCATAGTACTTGGAATAAAATTCAAATTCTTCCCCAGATCCTACAAGTCCTGCATGATCAGGCTCTGTTGCTCCTCAATCTCCTGCACCCTCCTCCCCCTCGATACTCCAGCCTCAGTTTTTCTTCAGGTCCTTACACAGGTTCGCCTTTTCCTGCCACAAGTTACTCGCACATGCTGTTCCCCTGCCTGGAATGCTCCTCCACCATGCCTCACATGGCCAGCTCCTTCTCACTGTCTTCTCGTTGTTTAAGGGTCAGCATGAAGGCTACCTGCTCAAAGAGGCCTTCCCTGACCACCAAGTGGAAAGCAGTGCCCTCTCCCCAACACACACATGCACATGCAACACACACGCACACGCACACACTGTCCTCTTTCAGCCCACTGTCATTTCTCACTGTGGCACTGTATCAGATTTGTAATTGAGGTTCATCTTATTCCTTTGTCTATTTATTGATTATTAGACCCTCCCACTAGAAGAATGTAACATCCACAAGAACAGAAATCATGATGGTTGGCTTGTCACTGAATACTCAGTATCTAGTTAGTATCTTGTACATAGAGGATGCCCAATAAATATTTATTGGCTCAGTGAAGGCCTCCAATACCCTTATCACCTATCCTCCTGCTGCTCCGACTCATTCTCTAAGATCCAGTCAAGAATCCGGTATAAAGTCATCCCCTTCTTTGGTGAGCAGAGGCTATCACCCTCACATGCATGAGGAAAGCAGTGATTAGATGCCCACTCTGTGCCAAGCATGATGACAGGCACTGGGAACACAGGGATAAATCCACAGACATCCCTTGACTTCCAGGGGCCCAGAGCCTCGTGGAAGAGATGTGCGCATAAAGAGATTGTTAAAAAGAAATGTAGAATAGATGTGGAAGACACAGAGACGTACAGGACATCGGTGAGAGCAAGACAAGGTGGGCACCAGCACAGTTTACATTAATGACAGCACAGGACCAGGTTGCAGCCACTTTCCTGCCCAGGCTACACCTAGCAATCATCACCCAGCATTATCATTGCCCATTTGCCTCTTGGTGTTTCTGGATAGAAAGTGAGCCCCTGAAGACAGGGATATGGTCGGGCGTGGCCTTGGGTCCCCAGGACCTTCCATCCATCCATTCCAAAGGAGGAATGCCACGGGAATGAACCCCCAGAGCTTGCACTCTGCCTTAGGCTACTTTGGGCCCAGCTGCTCTCTGGTCTTCATATCCAAAGAAAAGATCCCCCCTCATTCAAAACAAAGTCCTCCCTGGAGAGAGCCCAGCCATTTACTGAGTGCCACCTGCCACCTGGGTTACTCCAGCCCTAGATATTCCCTTTATGGCCAACTCCATTTCAACCACAGCTGATGTCCCATCTGACCCTTCAGAACTGTTGAGAAACGAGGGACAATAAATTTCCATCCACTCGCCCAGCCCTGGCTCCCTGCCACCGCCACCGCTCTGCCTCCACACCTCAGAAGAAAGACTCAGACCCAGATGAGGCCGAACTTCAATTAGGCCCTGCTGGCAAATTAGTCACACAGGGTGACATTTTCCAATCATGGACCATTAGCATCCTCCCTAATTATGAAGTTGTGGAGATAACGTGTGGGAGCAAACAAGACCAGGGCTCTCTCAGCATCTCTAGCGTGTGTGCACGCTCATATGCACACACAGACACACTCATGCACATACGTGCATGCAAACACACGTGGGCCATAAGACAATGGGATCTGCCTCTCTTCTGACGTTGTTTAAAAGTTGACTTTGCACTTTGGTTAGAAAGAGAGAAAAATAACCACATGAAGGAAATCCATAAAAATCAGAGAGCATTTCTAAGAATGCCACAGATGAAGAGAACTCCAGAAAACACTGGCTGTAATGCGGGGAGCATTAAACCCATCTGACATAAAACCATCTGCTCTTGGATTCGGGCCTGGTGGCCAAGGGCACTCACTCGGGGGTGAGCTACACCAGGCTCGCTCTGGAGCGCATCGATCCCCAACCCCCCTCCCTCACCTGTAATGTGGAAACACTGCTTCTCACTCATTCATTCAACAAAGATTTGCTGAGTGGCTTCTCTCTGCCAGCCCTGCCCGAAGCCCTGAAGTCAGAGGTGGCGAGGACATGGAAGTGCCCCTGTGCACACCCCAACCAAGGCTGCCACCCTCACAGCTCCGACACAGGGGTGCCAGGCATCGCGCTGCCCAATGACCAGCAGGCGGGGGCTGCCTGTGAAGCCGGCTTGGGGTTTCCCTGGCTGAGCAGGAAGCTTTTCCCAGGTCAAGGGTCTGTTCTTAGCAGCCCTCCCTGCGGGAATCTCCTCATAATTGAGTATTACATACATTTTGTATCATTGCAAAGGAATAAAGTTTTAGAAAGTATTAAAAAAATTAGGTATATAAATGAATTAATATAGGAGTTTCCATATTAAAGTCAAGGGATCTAAATGACTTGCACATTATATAGAACATATAATATATATAAATGTGTATATACATGTACATATATCCATGAATGTGTACTTATTACATGTGCGTTTGTATGTATACTGTGTATTTCTGTGTCTTTGTACCTACAGATGCGTGAGTGCCATGCATTCCTGTATCTGCTTCCATGGTCTGTTTATCTCAGGGCTCCTTTAAAGGATAAATAAGCGTGTAAACTCCCTAGCATAGGGTTTAGCACACAGTGGACGTGCAATAAGGATTCTCGACCATCACTCTTGCTGCCTTTGCCTCACGACAATCAGAGCTGAGGACAAGGCTCCCCCATACCGTCTCATCCAGCGTTGCATTTCTGAAAAACACATCTGCACCCGCAGATCTATTGAAACGAAGCCCCACCCGCCTCTTCATGACACCACAGCCTGATCCAGCCTGTGACGCCACCTGCTTCTTTCACAGTAGGACCCACCGTGTCCTGGGCTGGGGGTGCCATGGTCACCGACAGGGCAGACAGCCACTGCCTTGCTGGCAAGGCCAGCAGCGCCTTGCATGGAGCATGTGAAATGCAGTTACTATGCTCATTTGGAGCTACTCTGGCGTGTCTTCCTTCCTCCCATCTCATGTCCCCTGTGAATGCATCAGGGCACGGGAATGCATGCAGGAGCTCCGGGTGCCAGGGAGCAGGCCCGGGCTCTGGAGCCCCGTGGCGTTAATCTCCCGCCTGCCCTCTCTGCCGCTCTAAGCACACAGGCTCTGGTTATCGGCAGGGACGGGACTCGGCCAGTGTTTGTTTGACTGATTGCTCTCTCCCCTTCTGAGCTGCATCAGGACAGGGCCCAGCCCCCTCCCCAGGGCATGCTGCGAGTCATGAAGACGTCACTGGAATGTCTACTCTTTTTTTTAATGTCGCTCCCTGTTGCCATAGATTGATCTGGCAGTTAAATATTTAGACATGATCATCCGCCTTTGTCATAAAACCCCGTGTGACTTTGAGCGATGAGCGAGGAGGCACTGAGGCTGTAGCTAGTCCCTGCCTGGCACATGGGGGGAGATGGAGGCAGTGACAGTAAGAAAATGCCAGCCCCCTGGGTCAGCACATCTCTGCCAAGATGCAGCCAACCCAGTTTGAGCAAGGTCAGCATACCCAACCTCCAGAGCTTGGCAAGGGCTGGGAGGGAGAACCAGTTTCTATCTTAGATGGCCAAGGTCATGAGTTCGGCTCAACCAGACCCACTGGCCTCTCTGAGGCAGTCCAGTCCTGCCCCAGCCTTCCCATTACCAAATGGCTTTCATCAGTTAGCTTGTTTAATTTTCGTAGTATTTCTATGAAAGCTAAAAGCTCCAGCGACATGGCTCCTACACCCTTATCTTATTTACAACGATATCCATAAATTGGGAATTATTGTCCCAATTTACAAGTGAGAAGCCAGGGCTCACCAAGGTTAAATAAATGGTCAGCCCAAGGTCACCCAGGAGGAAAAGAGGGGTCTGTGACTAGAACTCAGCTATCCCAGCTCCCAAGGATATGCTCCTTTCACCAGATACACACAGAAGGTCCCCGCCAGCATGGACCCCTAACTCATGTTTGACCACCTCAGCCCAAAGCCCCTTTGTTCCTCTAACTTCTGCAGAGGCTCAGGATCTTTCCTGGGAACTGTGACTTGTTTCCAGGTCACAGGTGAAGGTCAAAGGCCCAAGGGACCGAACCACTCAGCTCTCGGCTTGAACATTTAGACTCTAAGGTAGTTTTTAGAGCAGTGGCCATCAAAGCCCTGGGGCCCAGCTCTGCATTGACCATAATAAAGTGAACTTCAGAGGATAGAGGGTCCTTAGGAATTCTTCGAGGGCCTTGGGCAAGGTAAGGACAAGGTGACCCCACGGGGAGCCCCAGAGGACAACGTGGTATGGAGGCTGCTAAATGCTCCCGAGCCCAGAGTACCTCAAGCCCACTGTTTGCTCTAGTGGCAAAAAAAAAAAGAAAAAATTGTTTTCAAGGAAACCGGGCCTTCATTCCCCTGTTTCAGAATCCAGCAGGTGCTCTTTTATCTAAGCAGTTAGCAGAGGAGGGGAGGGGAGGGGAGGGGAGGGGAGGGGAGGGGAGGGGAGGGGAGGGGAGGGGAGGGGAGGGGAGGGGAGGGGAGGGGAGGGGAGGGGAGGGGAGGGGAGGGGAGGGGAGGGGAGGGGAGGGGAGGGGAGATTGGAATCCTTCTAGAAGAAGGTTGTGACAAGTTCTGCACAGGACCAAAGACTTCAAGAGGAGAAGCAACTACTGCTGAGAGCGCCCACAGGCTCTGTGGTGAACACCCACAGGGCAGGGAATGGTGGCTCGTTCCTACTGTCTCTCTCCAGGAGGGAAGACTGAGGCTTCGAGAAATTTGTAACAGTTACACACTTGTCAGTAGCAAGAGCTCAGGTTTCTAGCTCCTAGTCCAGCACTCACATTTGTTTCTGGGAAAGCCAGCCCAGTGGCCACCAGCTTGGAAGTGCCCCTGAGAAGTCCCCCAAAATACCACTATGAAGACAAGAGTGAAGGTCACACACCTCAGTGACAAGCATTTTATCAGGGAAAGAACTAGAGAAAAAGGGAATCGAAAATACTAGGGAAAAGGAAAGGGAAGAGATACTGAGTGGATCCCGAAGAGCCCCGCTTTGCCCTGGCCCATGTGGCTCAGTAGGTTGGAGGGCTGTCACACGCACCTGCCGGCTGCCAGCTGATTCCCGGTCAGGGCACATACCTAGGTACCTAGGCTTCAAGTTCGATCCCCAGTGGGGGCGTGTACAGGAGGCAGCCGATCTCTCTCTCTCTCTCCCCCCCTTCCCCTCTTTCTAAAATCAGTAAAAAACATATCCTCAGATAAGAATTACAAAAACAAAAGAGGCCTCTCCGATGTATACTCAGACATCCTAATCTGGGCCTGGAAAAGAAACAGCAATATTTGTCTTTAAGGGCCTCCCAGGTAGCACGTTTGGCCAAAACCATACATCCTTAAGCTGGGTTTGTATTAAAATGATAGAGCAATAAAGCCATAATATTTTATGATGTGATAAGACCGACATCCCTAAAAAGCACAATTCAGTCATCCCAACACCAACATCAGCTCCACCAACCTCTTCCTGAACCAGTCTAAGGGGAGCCGGATTGCTTTTCCCAGAACTGCGCCTTGTTCCTGGGTAGAGGCCCTCTGACTCACCTCCCTGCCTATTCTTACCTACCAAGTGTGGATAAACTGAACTCCCTACATCACCACTTAGCAGGATTAGCCAGATTTTCCCAGTTTCAAAAATGGACTCAGAGCAACACTTACAGGATCCAACCAGACTGGGCCTAGGTGCTGAAGCATCCCCCTTCCAGAACAACTCTGTCATAGGAAACCCTCAAGGAATGTGACAAATCCCTTTCCCATTGCACTAAATTTCTCCCAAGCGCCGAAAAGGAGGCTCACCTATCATAGTCCTGGGATGAAACATGCTCCTTCCCCACGCTGCAGTTCAGAGGATGGAGGAGAGGCACCCTCTGCCCACTCTGAGCCGCATCTCCACCCCGACAGCTCCTCGCCGATGGGTCAGAGCTTCCCTCCTCCCTTTGTGGGCAAAGCCTGACATTCATTGAGCCACATTGCAACTGGAGGGGTGAATGTATTCGGTAAGAACAAAGGGGAATCATTGGCTTAAGTAACTACAAAGTCCAAGAATAGAACTTACCTCAAGCTTAACTAGACCCAGAGTTCAAGATTATCATCAGGTGTGTGTTTGTATGTGCGTGTGTGTGTGTCTCCCCGATCCTGCCAGCTCAGCTCTGCTGCTCTCCATGTGTGGACTTCAACTTCTTTCCTACTCAGATGATCTTCCTCCGTGGGGTGGATAGGAGCCTCAGATGGCTCCACACTTACACAGCTTCCACTGGGGACAGGCAAGAAGGAGGGAGATGTCCCTCTCCCAGGCCATACCTCACCCTTGCTTGAGCCATGTCCACACTCCTTGGCCCAATCAATGCATCCATGTTGGGGATGCAGATACTGTAATTAGCAGTCTCCACCACAATCACAAAAAAATATATAAGAGAGGCAGTTTACCAAAAGAAATGGCAGTGCCAGTCTAGAAAAGAGAGAGAGAGAGAAATACAATAGATCTCCGCATACAGACAGCCTGGCTGTTATTGCTTCATGAGATCGGTTTTCTAAAAAAGCAGACTCAGAATTTCTACACAGTGTTTTACATTCTAGATTCAAGAAACAGGGACTCGGAAGCCAAACTTGGTCCTAACTCATATCTTCCAAACCAGATTTTTCTGGAGGAGGCCTGCCTTTGGAGTAATCGGGAGCTTGCCAAGCCACTAATAAAGTGGTATGGTTTCCCACTGGACGATTGTCCCCTGTGAATATCCTTCTTTGGTCAGGAACCCTGAAGGAGAGCAATGATGAAGCCCAGGATTCAGAGACAACATTCCATTCAAACCCCTGACACTCCTCCACCCTCAGTAGTGCCCTGCCACCTGTGAGCAGTCCACTCCCTCCCTCCTGAACCTGCACTTGGAAAAGTCCAAGGGGGGAGATCAAGGAGGGAATCAGGAAAACACAGTGTGCGATCAGGGGGTGGCACCTGCTCCCACCTGGGAGGCGGACTTCATAGGGTGCTGAACAGAGTGACAGCGCTCCCTGCCACACCCACCTCCACGTTAGCCTCCAGGAAAGCTCCGGATTGGGAGCATCTCGAAGACCATAGCTGATGAGGTTGGTGATAGCTGACAGTAGTGTCAGACTACTCAGGAACAAGCATCTGTTCTATCACTTACAGGGTGAGTGACCTTGGGCAAGTTACTCAACGCCTGTGATCCTGTTTCCTCACCTGTAAAATAGGAATGTGGGTTGTTACCTAGCTCACAGAGTTGTCTCGGGGAGTAAATGAGATAATGTCTTTACAATGTTTAAAATAGAGCCCTGACCCTTGTACTCAGTGGTTAGAGCATTGGCCCGAGCACCGAAGGGTCACAGGTTCAATTCTCGATCAAGAGCACACACCTGGGTTGCAGGTTTGGGTCCCCTGCCCTGGTCAGGGTGCATGTGGGAGGCAACCAATTGGTGTGTCTCTTTCACATCAATGTTTCTCTCTCTCTCTCCCTCCCTTCCCACTCTCTCTAAAAATCAATGGAAAAAATATCCTCAGGCGAGGGTTAACAATAAAATAAAATGTTTAGAACGGTGCCTGAGATATAGTAAGCAAGTGTTAGGGATGGTGTTGCCATCAGCAGCCAGGTTTATGTTGAGTCTATAAGCTAAAGAAAAAGTGTCTCAATCACATATTCTCTGTTTTTCAAGTGTGCTGTGCTATTTTAAGGAGTTAACTACAAACTTATTGAAAACTGTTACTGAATACAGTGTGCCTTATAGTAATTATGTATTTTCTCAGTCAGCGAGCACTCAGACTACAGCTGCTCCCATACTGAGCCCCATTGTCACCAGACTGCATACTCAGTAGAGGTTGCGAAGCACTGGCTCACACCACAGTGTCGTCTTTACAGTGACCTAGATCCCACAGAAGTTATAACTCAGATGCAAAGTTCAGTACTTGATCTCTGGCACTTTCGAAGAATGATGTTCTTTCTCCATTGCCCTTTGCTACTGTTGCTTACAAAGAAATCAGGTGGGATTCATGGCATCAGCAAGCATTAAATATCCCCATCTGTCCTGCCTGCTTACCCTGGGAGTTTTGCTCACCTGGATTTTTCTCTCCTGCCCATGATGGATGGCCAGGAGCCACACTGTCAGATTGACTTCCAATCCAGAAATAGCTCTGCCATTTAGATGCCATGGGGATAACATTAATACCAGACACAAAGACTAAATAAAAAGCCTTTAGCAACTGAATGGCCCTTACATTTCAGAGTTATTGATCCAGTGGAGCCTGCTAAGTTATTATGGCCACAGTTCTGCTCTGAGAAATCTGTGATGCCGAGAAAAGTTCGCAGAAGTCACAGTCACCTTTAACTACAAAATACAGCAGAAGGGCTGTGGGGGCAGCTGGTGGCCCCACCTCTCCTGCTGCATCCCTAGGCTGCACTGGTTCTTCCACATTCAGAGTGAGCCTGGGAACCGCTCTGTGACTCAGTTTCCCCAGGCCAATGAAACCTCAACATTTACAGCACATCTAACCTTCATGTCTCATCTCACAAAACTCTCCGAGACGGGGTAGATATTATTACTTTTCTGCATAATACTAAAGAAATTAAGGTCAAGAGATTTGCTCAAGATCAAGCATTAAGTGACTGACAGAGCTGGGACAAGAATGGGAGCCTCTCCCCAGGTCTGGAAGCCCCAGGTTGGCTCCTGGACCCTGCACCCATCTTGTGCATCACCTCCTAAACTCTCTGGGACAGAGGACACAGGCACCACCTGGCCCTGAGCACTGCTGTCGCCTAGGATTACTCATGCCTCTTTCCCTGTGGGGTAAGAGCTGGGGCGAACCCAGCGAGCGCTCCTGGGGCTGGCTGCAGCTCAGGGGCAGCAGGGCTGAATCTGCACCGGTCCTCTCTCCTGAGACTCTCCTTTCATGGGGCAAGCACGGCAGTGGTCTTAAAAGTAAGACAAAAACTGCTTGAGCTGGGGGGCCCAATGCTCTCAGCTATTTACAGGAGTCCTTGGGAAAGCTGGCTGCTGGCCCCTGGAAGGTATGGAGGCCAAAGAAGCTGAGCGCACACCGCTCCTCCTGCCGGGTGGGGAAGAGAGGCCCTGGCCCCGCTAGCTTGTCACCAAGCTCCCTGAAGACACCTTGGGGACATTCAGTGGGCAATGCTGCTTGCTCCCCACACTTGGGTTTTTGCGTTCTGCCTATTGTGGGGCGTAGTACAAGGGAGAAAGAGAGCATAAGGGGCTTTCTGGGGCTCCAGGGAGCTTCTCTGTCTCTTCTCCCCAGGAGAGGTTCTCCCATCGGGTGTGTGTCCTAAGCCAGGCAACTCGTCATCAAGGCATTGTAAAGAAGCCACAATGGGAAAATGCAAAGGAGTGGCGACTCACTCACAACGCTTCTTTTTCCTCTGGGAGACATCCTAAAACATGGTGATTTGACCCAGCACCCTGGCCATGGCTGATGGATCCATTGGTAGATCTCTCAGTAATTCTGGGCCAGTCACATTTTCTTCAGACAGAATTTATCTCATGGGGTAGTCAGATCCCAAGCTGGGAAATGGGAGCACTAAAATGGGCAATGGCCGTGCCCAGGGAAGAGGTCCAGGTCCTCCTACCGTGGGGTCTCCAGACAATCCCGTTTGTCCACTTTCTGAGTCTTGGTTGGTAACATGTTTCTTTCAGTCATGAGATTCCCCAGCACTTCTCAAAAAACAGATTCCCCTTTTGCTTAAACCAGCCAGAATTGATTTCTGCTACTTACAGACAAACAAATCTCTTAATTACTGGCATGGAATAGCTCTTTTCAAATGCTTATGTATTGTTCTCATATGCGAACTATTAGAAACAAAGAAAAATTGGTTCCTTTCATAAGTTTCTGGAACAAACATTTTTTTAGAATAATCAACGACCTTTTTACAATTAGCAGAGAGCCATGATTTTTCATAATTTCCATTAATGTAAAAGATATGTTGGTAAAGAAAGAAAGAATTGCCTGGGAGAGGTTTGTCATAGCTCAAAAATTCAGCCTTTAAGGAATGTTGCACTCTGTTTGCAGTAAACGTGCTCTGAGTCTCAGGGACACAGGCCATGACTGTCAGTTGGGAGAGTCCAGATTCAAAGCCAAGCATCTCCCAGCTCACCTGACCTTTGGGAGACAGTGTGGGGCATAGGCTCGGCTGCCACTTCTTGGCTCCAAGGTTCCGGGCGTCTTCACTGGCTGGCTACGACACATTCCATATTTGTGTCCGCATGTGTGCAAGGAGCCTGACATTGTCACCTGGTGGGTAAGAATGGGAGCTGTGAGTCACTGTTCCCATTTGAGTCTTGGCTCAGCAAGAACCTTGAACAAGCTTGAACTCTCTAAGCCTCGGTATCTTTGTCTTTAAAAGGAAGGGTTATAGCCACCTACCTCCCAGGGCTGTGTGGTAATTAAATCAGATTAAAAATGTGAAGAGCTTAGAAAGGAACCTGCCAGTCAGTGAGTGCTCAAAAAGTGTGGCTGCTCTTCTATTCTCTTCTATTCTAGCACCACTCTAAATGAGACAGTTAGCTGGGGAGAGAGAGATAGGAAAGGCACTCTAGGAGCCAAACTTAGAGAAGTTTTTTGGAAAAATGGTTTATTTTGGTGAAGGAGCTGCTATTACCCTCTAGAACTAATTAGAGAAGCAATGAAACGCTTAACACTTTGCCTCCTCTGATAAATCCTAAGGAGGGTTACTAGGTGAATCAGCAGGAGAAGGGGTAGGAGTGATTTCCCGAGAAACTACCCACCAGGCTAAGGGTGTTTTTGACACTTGAACCACCCAAAGAAAGTTAAGTGTTCTCCTTGTAGCTGAGCAGCAAGACCGCGAGGAGGTGGAAGTGATAATTAATGGCTTATGAGGAGGAGATGAAAAGGTACTTCATTTGAAGGCAGACATTTTTATTTCTCTTAAGATGTCTCTATCTTGGGTCCCCTTTGTTTTAGCTCATAATTAAGAACTGGTAGTTACATTGACAAGAGTTATGTAGGAAAAGGTGCATTTCTGTTTCACTCTGAAAATTCATGTGCTGGATATGCCAACTCTTTGGGGCAAACTGCACCTACACCTGGTAAAAGCCAATACTTCAGATAGTATATCATTTATTTCATTTCATGCTTCTTTCACTTCATTAGTTTATTTAATATAAATAACTCTGTGAGACAGGTATTGCTATTATCATTTTACAGGAAGACAAAATATAAGAATTTGCTTCATTTGTACTAGAAAGGCAGCCATTATAAGAGCTAACATTTTATTGAGAGCTTTCCATGTGCTAAGCCTGGTAGAAAGCATTTTTTTCAAACATAATCCCTTTCGTCTTTGTAGCAACCTATTATTATTATTGTCATGTTTTTTGCAGAAAAGGAAACTATGGCTCAGAGAATTTCAGTAACTTGTCAACAGAGAAGCAGGGGCTGGATTTGAACTTGACTCTTGTGTGACCTGATGCCAGGCCTGAAACAGACTGAGACCCAAGCCCGGATCTGGAGTGGGGACCCTTATCCCCAGCAACCTCTGTGCTTTTTCGGTCCCAGCAAGGATAATCTGCCTTTATACTCTGGGTATTTAAAATGCTATTGTCCAAGATGGCAGAGAAAGCTATTTTCAAAACCAAAACATTTCTGGAATGTTTTGTTCGTTGCTCCTGCTGTTGCTCAGAGGACCTTGCAGGACCCCATGCGGAGCCTGGGCAGTGACTGTGCAAAGTCAAGGGTACTTAGCGAGAAGCCCGGTGCCTCCGCAGCCATCGATTCCACGAACAGGCCCCGTGGGCTGTGCACACCATTTACTCCACCCGTCCGGCAGCTGCAGCTGGAGCCAACCAGAGACCAGAAGGGACGTGGGTCCCGAGGAAAATCGCTGAGACCTGTCTTTTCCGCTAACAAAACCTCCCAAGGAGGAATGTGGAAGCGTGAGCTTTATTACACTTTGAAGCAAAGACCGTAACAATAGCAATGCTAATAACGCCAATCTGAAGCTCAGGCCCAAGCAGTTAATAGTATCTCCCGCTTGAGACCCACCCCTTCATTTGGATTTTCTCTTAACCTCACTCATTAGTGTGTCCCCTATTGCCTCTGTGCCCGAACTAGTTTCCTGTGGCCTTCAACAAGGGAAGCATGCTTTATTATCTTAACAGTACACAAAGTTAAGTAGAAAATTGGGAAATTGGGAGGAAGCATGTGTGTTGTACCCTGACAGCTGGCATGGGCTCCGTCGGTGGGCATTGGTGTGGGCTCTGAGCCTCTGAGGCCACAGCAGAAGCTAACCTGTCACTCTGGATGCCTCATGCTGAGCACTGACACGTCTGAGAGCTGGCTGCATGGGTACAGAGGGAGGGACCTGAACCCTGAGCTGGCTCTAAGGAGAGGCTTCGTGTGGAGACCTCTTTCCTTCAAGGTCCTGAATGGTGGGCCCCTGGCAAGAACTGAACCTCATGGGTGGGATGGAGAGGCAGTTTTTTAAAACTTCTCACCTGGCTGGCAGAAATTCTTTGACCTAAAGGCCAAGGTCCAAGTGACAACTGCAGCTGAGGCTATTAGCTATGATCTGCTAGAACTCGCAGAAGGAACTGAAGCTGTGCAATACCTTTCAGCTCTTTCTCCATCCCTTACACAGAGAGGCATAAGCCAAGTGGTGCACCTGAAAATGTAACTGAGCAGGGAGGCATAATTTTCTGGACCCTGTGCTGTGTAGGTTCACAGGATACTGGGGCTCAGAGTTGAGATTTCTCCAGGGTCCTGAAAAGCTACCACTTGCAAACAGCCTGCCTGGAAGCAGAAGCGAAGCATCACAATGGGTGGGGGGTGATGACAGGTTAATGGCAGAGCGCTCCCCAGCATGCCAACACACACACACCCACTGGCTCTCCTGCCCTCCCCCTAGGGCCTCCTGTTAATGAGAACAGACTGATAAGGCTGCTCCTGGAGGAGAGCTGCTCAGCCGTCAACCTAGCTTCCCCCCAGGTTCTCAATGGGGCCCCCAGTTTCCACGGTCACGAGGCAGGGTTTGACTCACTTAATGTACAAGAAGCCCGATGGTGGCCCAGTGCTGTGCAGAATTACTGAGCTACAAAGATGGGCAGGTCTGGCCCCTGAGGAGCTCACAGCTAGTGCACCTGGTGGGGAGTCAGACACCTACATGAATAACCTTCGTATGGGCCACAGTTGACTTGCCTGCCCCAAGCAGGTCAGACCTGACCGGGAAGCTGAGGCTGTAGGTCCGAGTCCCCAAAGAATCTCCTCAAGATGGTGTTGAAACAGTGAGCTCCCCCACACTTCACTGAGCCCCACTCAGATGTGAGCCAGAACCTGGGACGGCTGATGTTGCACATCTGACCACAGAGCAGTTCTTCAAGTCGACACTAAAGTGAAAACTATGCGTTAAAAAGAGACCTGGTGCCCTGGCCAGTGTGGCTCAGTTGGTTGGGTGTCACTTGGTGCACCGAAGGGTTGCTGGTTCCATTCTTAGTCTGGGGTTATGGGCTCATTCCCAGATCGGGGCCGTGCAGGAGGCGGCCGATGGATGCTATACTCTCACATCGATGTTTCTCTCTCCCTCTCTCTTCCTCCCTCTCTAAAAGTCAGTAAAAAATATTTTTAAATATTTTTAAACAGTAGCTATCTTTATTTTAAAAAGAGAGAGAGAAAGAGAGGCACCTAGTATAAATCATTTCAGTCACTTTGAACTAATCCAGATGGGTGCACCTCTATCGGCACCAAAACCTGACTGCATGAAATGACGAGGCCAACACAGACTGGTTTCTGCATGATTCTCCCCATTTCTCAGAAAGGAAGCAAAGTGTCAGTTCTGGGCAATCCCTGCTCACTCTCACCCCTACCTCACAAACTACATCCCCAAAAGGACCCTCCCTCTGCCAGCTCCCATGTCAACCCCAGACGTCAAACTTAATGTTGAGCACACGAGATTGCCCTGGAGATGGAGGCTGTGGCTTTGCCAAGAATGGAAAGGAAGGGATGATTGATGAGCTGTGTGCGAGTTTCCCTGGGAGGGGGGGGAGCCCGGAGCCCTCCCCAGGGCAGAGGTGGCAGGTAGAGCAGAGCGTTCGCAAAGGCAGGTGATCCACGAACTGACAGCCAGGCCACCCACAGCCAGAAGGCAGGCCTCCCCCCACAGCAGACCTCGCCCAGACCTCCTGCTCCCTGACTCAACACCTCATATGTCCAAAGTAGACATGCGATGACACCTGGATCACTCACCTGCCACAACCTTCTTCCAAATTAGGTCAATGAGTTTTCTATCCCAGTATCCATGTCGCAGGAACTCTGCTGAGCGTGCCAGGGCAGGAGCTCTCTTCTGGGGAGAAAGGGTTATTTCTTTTACCGTTGCAGAAAATCTGGGAGATGGTGCTTCTCTAGGTAGGTTATTATCCTAATCTGGCTGCAGAGGAAATTGAGGCAAAAGTAGGTAAAAATAATTTTAAAATAAAATAGAAATAACTTTACAGATTTAGGACTAGAACGCAGGCCTCCGGGCTCCTGGCCCTGTGTGCTTCCCTGGCCCCTCGCTGAGGTCACCTGTCCCTCCTTCCCCCTGCCCTCCCCTCGCAGAACCTCAGAGATGGCTCCAGATGTATGTGCTCCGTGCCAATGCCCAGCTATTTATGAAGACCTCATGGCTTTGTTCAAGCTTTCAAGTGAGCTTGCAGATGCACTGTGGGGTGTACGTAGGTGAAGAGAGCAGGACAGAAACTAGCATTAGATACAGGACTCTGGGGAAAGCCCAGGACCCAGAGGGCAGGACAGTCCTGACCCTGAAAATGGGAGTGAGCACTTGCAGACTCCCAAGCACACAGGCCTCATGGCCAGCAGGGCAATGGAGGGGGGCCTTGGAGTGAGCAGGTGGGGTGGGAGGCAGGCAGTCAGGGGTCCAGGCAGACCCTGCCTCTTGGCCCAGAAGGACGTCACCTCTCTCTGGGGTGATTTCTAGAAATACTTCACTTAGAGTCTCCTCTTTGATTTTAGAACCCTATACTCCCCAAACCCTTAACTAGTCGAGTTTACCAAGTGAGTGGCTCCAGGGGAGAAGAGATGGGTGTCATTTGTGTTGGGGACAGAGATAGTTACTACACGGGGGAAAGGTGGGAGACAGGTCCAGTGGTGGCAATTGGCTGAGAGACCATCCTGTTGTGGAGCTGAGCTGGACCAGGGTTGGACAGTCATTTTACCTGACACTCTGGGTCAGGGCCTGGGGACAGGATGCCATCTCCTTCTCCCAGAAAGGAGAAGCAGGAGTCCAAGCAGGACCCCCATCCTGTAAGAACCAGGGCAGTCATCAGGAGACCAGGCAGAAATTCAGCCCCAGAGGAACAAGCCTGGCCAAGGGTGGCACAGGAGCTCAGTCACAGAGAACGGAAAAGGGTCCTCTCATGCCACCAGACAGAAATTCGCATCAGGCTGACGTGCTTAGATCGCTAACCCTCTGGCCCAGGCCCTTTGGTTCTGGCGAGCAGCCCCTGCCAATGCCTTCCCAGCCGGTGTCCCTCTGACCTTCCCTGGGCTCTGGGAGCCAGTTCTCCTGGGCTGCCCGGCCTCCGGCATCCCTGCTGAGATCGCCTCTGGCTGCAGCAGCGTGTGTAGCTCCTTCTGCACACTTTCCCACAGTGATCACCCCCATTAACTCACCCTTTCCCAACCCCTCCCCTCAGTGTGCATCCTGGGACCACATCCCAAACTACTTGCATCAAAATACTTGTCTCAGAGTTGGTTTGGGGGGGTGGGAATCCAAACTAAGACACCTGTGATGGATCGAATTGTGTCTCCCAAAAAGATATGTTGAAGCCCAACCCCTAGAACCTCAGAATGTGACCCTATTTGAAAACTGGGTCATTGTAGATGTAATTAGTTAAGATCAGAGGGAAGAGAGGGCGGGAAGAGATTAACTGAAGAATTTATATGCATATATGCATAACCCATGGACACAGACAATAGTGGGGTGAAGGCCTGGGGAGGGGACAGAAGCAGGGCAGAAGGGGCCAATGGGGGGGGAAAACGGGGACATCTGTAATACTTTCAACAATAAACATAAATTTAAAAAAAAGAAAAAAGATTAGGTCATACAGGAGTAGGTGGTGCTTGGAGCAATATGCCTGGTGTCCTTATAAGAAGAGGAGAGAGACACATGGGGAGAAAACAGTCATGTGACAGCGAAGGGAGGTTGGAGTGGTGCCTTGATAAGCCAAGGAATGCCGACTACCATGGGAAGCTAGAAGAGGCCGGGGGAGATTCGCCCCCACGGGGTTTACAGGGAGCATGGCCCTGCCACCACAGTGAGCTTGGATGTCTAGTCTCCAGAACTGTGAGATAATTAATACGTTTCTGTTGTTTAAGCCACTGTTTGTGGTCCTTTGTTATAGCAGTTAATACAGCACCTGATGACAGAGTTTGTGGAGAGGCTAAACCTGAGTATGGGGTCAGTGGCTCTTTCTGTGGAGCTCAGGGGGCATGTGGTCCCCCTGAAATGGTCACCTCACTCAGCATGAGGACAGAAGCTACGGGGCCTGCACCGGCTCTGAAAAGCAGACCCGTGGGCATGGGGGACTCTCAGCACGGTCTGAACCCCCTCCCTCCTCCCACCTCCATCCCTTTAAACCTAATACCGCAATCCCTTACTGATATTAAAAACTGACAAGGAATTGTGCCACAGGCACTAGCATTTTAATATTGAAAGGTTGTGAAATCTAATAAGAGCTACAAGGAGTCTGAGGGGTGGCATTATTTTTTTCCCCCTTTTGAGCTTCAATAGAACTGGGATTCAATAAGCAAATGTGACAGAATGTGTCATTTCCCCTTGATCCTCGGCGGCCAGGCATTTCCTATTTAATAACCTTACACCAGCGCCGCCCCTTCCCCCGAGTGCCCCATCCCCCCGAGCATCTCTCCTTTCCATCTTATCAGAATAATCCCTCATTGGAACACAGCTCAGACTGGCACTTTGGTGGCACCTTATCACCGCTTGAAGACACAAAGGGAACATGCTGCAATATTATTTTACCCCTTTGTGAAAAGGTGTTAATGAGATCTTCCTGCCATCGCCCTGCCTGTGACTACAGGACATCCCTGATCCCAGCCCTCTCTGGTCAAATCCCAGTTTTAAAACGTGTCCATAAAAGTGGACATTCCTGACCCAGCCAGTGTTGCTCAGCGGTTGAGCATCGACCTAGGAGCCAGGAGATCGCTGTTGGATTCCCAGTCAGGACACATGCCCATGTTTTGGGCTCAATCCTCAGCAGGGGGCTTGCAGGAGGCAGCGGATCAATGACTCATCATTGATGTTTCTCTCTCTCTCCCTTCCTCTCTCTGAAATCAATAAAAACATATTTTTTTATTTTTAAAAAAAAAGGTGTTCCTGGCCCATGCCCTGCCCAGACTAGTGAGGCCAAGAGAGAAAATTTCCAATTAGGAGGAGGCCACACCTGACCTGGGGGCCTGGGCTCAGAGTGTAAGTGTCAGATACACATGTGCCAATGACAGCAAGCGCTCCCACCCAAGCAGGGGAGGGTAACGGGGAACTCCTGAGAGGGGTCTGGGCAGGCTGTCAAGCACAGAGAGAGTGACACCCCAGGGAGGTATCCTACAGCCTGCTGTGGCCACCAACCCCAGCCTCTGAGTGGGGTCCCAGCTGAGGAGCTGAGAGGCGAGCTTTCCCATGAGCAGAGCCCTTGCAGGGACAGGATGAGATCCTGAGTTTCTGTTTCAGTTTTCTGGAGTAAGCCAAAGAGAGCTTTGCTAGTCCTCAAAAAAGAGATTCGAAGCCCACATCATTGTTATGTGTTATGGGCTAAATTGTGCCCGCCTCTCCCCCCAAATTCATGTGTTGAAGGCCACACCCCCAATGTGACTGTCCTTGGAGATAGGGCTTGTAAGGGGGTAACTAAAATAAAATGCAGTCAATGTGGTCTAATAATCCACCATAACTTATAAGAAGAGGAAGAGACACCAGGGATGCACGCCCAGAGCAAAGGTTATGTGAGGACACAGTGAGAAGGCAGCCATCTATACGCAAGCCAAGAAGAGAGGCCTCAGGAAAAACCAAACCTTGACTTTGGACTTCTAACCTCCAGAACAGTGAGAAAATAAAATTCTGTTGTTTAAGCCAACCAGTGTGTGGTATTTCATTATGGCAGCCCCAGAAAACTAATACACCATCCTTCATTCTTACTCAGATCCCCTCACTAAAGCCCAGAGAGGGTAAGTTACTTGTCCAAGGTTACCCAGCTTACTCCTGGTAGAACCAGAATTAAAACCCAGGCCCCCTGCCCTTAGTTCCATGCTCGTTCTGCAGCACCAGCTTCCCCACAAAAGAACAAAGGACTTGCATCCAAAACTAAGCACTGCCCATTAAATATGAAAACACATGCTTACAAGCATCTTAATTTTTAATAAAGGAGTAAAAAGTCCCTGATCCCACCGCTCTTAGGCAGGAATGATAGAGCTTCTTCATCTCCTGTTGTACAAACCACTGTCGTGAGGACTTGGTATTTACTTGGATAAACGATAATCTCCCCTGGAATGGCAGCCAGCCTCCGAGGGTCACCTGACTGATAACATTTGCAGTTGCTATGTTACTTCAGCCCCTAATGTGATGTCATTTGTTACTTGGAGTTCCTAGAGCTCCCTGCAAAGCTAAAAGAGGCAGACAGGGAACCATGCTGCCTTGGGGTGGACACTACCAGGATCCTAGCCAGTTACACCCTGGCCCTGTGAGTGTCCGAGGCAGGGTCCCCAGGCCTGGTGGACAGCTTCCCCCACACTTTCCTACTGGGTTCCTTCTCCCGGGCACAAGGGAAAGGAATGCCAACAGGATGGGGAGCCACGGAGGCTGCCCCAGGTTGGTGTTACTAGGAGAGAAGCAGACACTAAGGACCATTCAATGTTCACATCAGTAGCCAGAACACAGAGACCATGTGGTGTCGTGGGTAGCAACTCTAGATTTGGAGCCCAAAGGCCTGGATTTGAATGCAGACTCTATTAAGAATAGCTGCTTGCCCTGGGGAGCTGTTTAGACCTCTCGGATCTCTGGTTTTCTCACCTGCAGTGAGGAGACAGAATGATATCATACCCAATGGAGCTTTTCGCAGTGCCTGGTGCGTGACAGGTTCAATCTAAATAGGATTTGGGCCTTTTTTGTCCTGCCTGCAGGTGCGCCTCGGATGAGGGGCAGGCCTTCAGCCCTCGGTGGCTGGGAATGAAAAGCTAGGAAGAACTATGAGAAGTAAAGGCAAGAGAGAGAAACACAGAAGGGCAGAGGTCGAGTGGAGAGACAACGCCAAGCCCCATCGGGGAGGGCCCAGGCTATGCGGGGCAGGCCCCGGACACTCTGCTTTTTCTCTCCCATCAAGTCATGGAAGCGTCTTTTGGAGAAGAGAGCTTCCAATTAAGAGAACAATTGCTGGCAGATACAATGCTAAAGCCCGTGTGGGAAGTTTATGGAAAAGGGGCGAGGTCAGGCCGGGGAGGGGAGGGCATGCTGAGCTCTCCTCTAGGCCTCTCTAACCCACCAAGTGCAGCCCCAGTAGAGATCTCCTGCCACGCCTCCCTCACCCACCCTCTCTGCAAGCAGACCTGAGGGGGGGGGGGTGTCTGAGGACAGGGTTGGGAGTTGGCATGGAGAACCTTCCTGATCCCCCATGCCACCTCTGGTGGAACCAAATTTGTACCAATAACATGAACTGGCCTATGTACAGCAAAAGGGCCTTGTGCAAGTCTGATAGAGTGGATTACACGGAGCTTTCCCAGGGGAATCTCATTTTTCTGCATTCTTCTGCAGAGCCTGTGGGGGTCTGCTTATACATATGTCTGTCACAATATTTGTGAACAAGTTCAAGGGAAAGACCCCCCCCCCCCCGTCCAAGAAAAGTGCTTTGCTATTTATGAAGTTATTTACTTTCAAATACTTCAGTATCAACAAGATGGGATGTGTGTAAAACTGTCTCTGAGTACACTTCAGAGGTGGTTAGCATTAAACGTGCTCTGATATTAACACTCCAGGGTGTTCCCCAGCACAGAGAGGCCCCAAACAGGAACCATCCCCTTCAGAGCTGATCATTAGTGTTTAAAATATCAGGGTCAAGAACCTGTCAGTTTGCCACATGAAGACAGTTTGCCATATGGCAGAAAATGGAGAAGCCTAACCATCAGCATCAGTGCCCATGCCTTGAACAATGGTTTGGGGACCAAGAAACAGCCCAGTCTGGTGCGGGTGAGCAGAGCTGGTCTCAGGATGGGCACGGAGCTAATGAAGGCTGCAATCCGATGGATGGATGGCAGGATCTTGCCATAACAAAGCCTTGCTCCTGTGTCTAGATTTTCCATGCAGGGTCATATTTCTGTGAACATGACCCTTTTTTAAGGCTTCTGCCAGCACTGACCAGGGGAGAGGGGCTCCAACCACACTCAGGTGTCTGGTCCACGTGGTGGGAAGAAAGACCTGGGTAGCTGGAGATGCTGGAGATGCTGCAGAGTGTGGTCATCAGGGACAAGCCCAGGAATCAGACTGGCTGCTTTAAATCCCTCCCCCGACTCTTCATGGGCCCTGGGCTTATTGTTTAACCTCTCTGTGCCTCAGTTAATGTAGGTAAAGGGCTTAGGATTGTGCTCAGCAAATAGTAAATGCATTATTATTATCACCCCACACAGGAGAGTTGAGCACCAGGCCATCTAAGCGCCCAGGCATCAGGTTTTATTATGATAACAATAACTACCTTTTAATGAGAGCCTTAATCACCAAAAGCACACTCCACTAGCTGCTGAATGTCACACTCTAGCTCCCTGAATCCTCACTTTCGGGGGTAGCTGCCCTCCTCTTCATTTTACATCCCCATGGATTATGCAGGTGAAGCCTGGAAAGGTTAAGTAAGTTGCTCCCTGCTGCAGAACTTACAGCAGGGGAACCAGGACATAAACTGAGTCCCGTGTGCCCCAGAGCCCACCTTTCCCCAGGAACGCCACCCAGCTTTCTCGGAGCAGTCTGCTCTCCATGCTGGCTTTGCTACCAGGCAGGGAACTCATGCCCCTCGGCAATTCTATATCTCGCTTTGCATTAATAAACGAGCATTCGGATTTATGCATCAGTCTCTTAGGACCTGGGTTGGGATCATGGTTCATGGCCCTGGCTGAACATTCAATTTACCTTTAAAAATCTCAATGCTAAAGCCACACTCTGGGCCAATTAAATCCAAATCTGTGAGCCAAGCATCTGCATTTTTTACAGCTCCCCAAGCGATGACAACACTCCCCTAGGTCACGAACCACTGGGTCAGGGTAAAGCAGCAAGTCTGCATCTAACAGACTCCTGTAAAGTCAAGCACCTGCTCCTCCAACATGCGGGCTACGAGCCCAGTCACCGTGGATAGGGGCACACTGTTGGCAACGGTGCCCTCCCCATACTCAGAATGGAAAACTGGGGGTGAACCCTGGGCTCAAAACTAAGTCTTTGCCTCCCTCCTCGCAGCCCCGGGCTCTCCCTTCACACCCTGACATCCTCCCCCAGCACCGGTACCAAGTGCTTACCCCTCTAGGCAGCTCAAATGAGACCCCTCCCTCAGTCTCCCCAACTCAGCCTCAGACAACACATTTGAACACATTTATTATTCTCAAAATGAAAGATCGGGCTTTGCCTGGGACATAATGAGTTGAATAAAATTTTATGGGTCTCTCTGGGAAGACTAGGTGGAAGGGCTGGGGGCAGAAGGGAAAGGGGAGGGGGAGGGCAGATGGGTAACAGCTCTGGGTCTCTCTCCAGGGGCAGATCGAAAGGCTAAGGCAGAATCCTCGGGAGAGGCAGGCAATCAGCGGCATTAGCATACAAACTGCCTCCTCCAGACATCAGCTCCTGGCAGCCAAGGACCCATCAGGGGCAGCAGGCTCTCATCCCTGCAATAAATACTTATGAAAGCTTGCTGATGCCAAACCTCTTGGGAGGCCCCCCTCCCCCGGGGAGAAGAAAGCTGCCTGGAGGGGGGAGCTCAGGATTCAAAAATGGTAACAGAGAGGGCAACGGGTGGAGGGTAGAGGTTAGATGGACGGCCATGGAGAAGCCAAGGCAGGTAGGGGCACCGTGTTACACCCGTGGAGGACATGGGCCAGGACTGAAGCCACCAGTTCCTCCACTGGCCTGCTGTGGGACACGGATCCAGAGCAGCATCTACTTCTGTAAAGTGCGGAGAAAAAAGCTGCTGCCCAAAAGAAGATTCTCAGTACTGCTCCGCACAGTCCATACCTCCAACAGCACGTCACCCAGATGGTTGACCAAACTTCTACAAGTTTCTTCCTGAATGCAGCCCCCACCTCCCCTCTCTTAGAGCATTTACTCTAAAAAACTTGCATTGTAAATTCTTTCTGTACCCCTTTGAGGTGTAAGTCTTCTCCCTTGTCACTTTTATAACCCAGGAATGTCTTTCTCTGGGCCTGGGAGGCATCCCTTGGAAATGTAACATCTAAGGAGAGAGCAGCCCCTCTCTCCCAGTCTCTGTGGGAGCACAGGAGCCTACCTTCCATAAGATGTGACAATTAGTGACAATGAGCAAACACAGATGTCCTGATCACATTAACCAGCCTCCCTCCTAACATCCTCCAGACCTTTTCCTCTAGTTCACCCCAGTGCTTAAAAACTCTCCTGCCTTTTGGTTCAGCAGAGTTGAATTCAATCTCTCTCCCCTATTGCAATAGTCATGAATAAAGTCTTCCTTGCTTGTTTAACTCTGCAAATTTTTTTTTGACACAAAGAAAGAACTTCAAAAACTAGACAGACCAGAGAACTCTGAGCCTTAGGAATGGTGGTCTGGGCAGTTAATCTCTACAGACCACCCTGGAGAACTGTGCTTGGCCATGGATGTTCCCTGGGTAAATGGGGCGAATCCTGGAACATCAGTCCTGAGGGATCATCTCATTCAAAACCTACCTTCTTACAAAGGAGAAAGCTGGGGTTCAGAGCCACAGGCCAACTACATAATTTATAGGGCCTAGTGCAAAATGAAAATATAGGTCCCTTGATCAAAAAGCAGGAATAACACCATTTTCCTTTTTTTTTTTTTTTTTTTTGCTGTTTTTTCTCAGCCTGTCTTGATGTTTTGTGTGCTATTTAATGCCATGCTCCCTAGGGCATGAGCCACTCACTGGATAAAGACGGATGCTCCCAATGTGTCACTTCATCATCTTCAGGCCCCTACCAGGAGCAGAGGTCACTGGGCTGGAGCAGGCAGCTGAGAACTGTCCAGGGAGGAAGGGAGGTGAGTATGTGGCAAGAGATGGGACCGTGCATGAGCCAAGGCTCCCCGCCCCCAATATTCATTCCATGTCCCATGGACTTCACTTACAAAACACAAATTCAAAGAGAAAATTTAAGAATTTCAAGAGAGTGGCCACAGGGCATTAAACTCCAGCACAGGGCCCTGTACTAGGTCACTAGTCACACTCCTGTGAAACTGGCCCTGCTGAGACCTTCAGTACTTCGCTCCTGTTCACAGAGCTGCTTGTCAGCTGACCAGAGACTAGAAGCAGGTTTCTGACCTCCAGGGCCTCTCTGCTGGACCCTTTCCACTGCAGCAGGCAGTGCCTCACCCAGTCCTGGGCAAGCGCGTCCCTTGCCCCGGTGCCAGCCCTGCGGAGCTCCCACTTTGACTTCCTCAAAAGTTTCCAAGTCCCGCCTGGTACCGTGGACTAGTTGGGCCAGCAGGGCAGTCTGACCAGGACACCTGAGCCAGAACCAGGACCAACACAGGCTCCCCTCGCCACTGGAGCTCTGGGACTCATACTTGCAGTGATCATGTGACCAGGCCCAGTTCCAAGAGGCCCCCATGAAGTAGGCATGGCGAGCGGCCTCTCCTGCTGACAGGTGTGGCGATCCTCTCACGGGATTGTGTGAGATCAGGAAGCAGAATGGCCCTGATTTGGGGTGGACTCCCCTCAGGATGAGGTCAGGGCTCTGGGCTACTCGTAATCTACCAGCATCCCTTAGGCATGAGCTGCACAGGGAGGCCTATGCAACTCCACTCTGCCCCAGTGGGACAGGGTAGCAGCAGGCGTCCTGTATCACATGTGCCTCCTGCACGAGGTCCATGGGGGACCCAAGATGGTTCCTTCACCTTTGCAGTCCCCACAGCATGTGTCAGGCAGTCTTCAGCCAATGGCCCCATCTACCCTCTCCCTGGGTTTTTGAGAATCCTGCTTCCCAACACCAGCAGTCCCTATCTCATGCACGTGCTGATATCACTCTCTACAGGTCAGTCTTAAACCAATGCCAAAGCCAGGAGGGACACTGCAAGAATGGGAATGTGGCCAGAGGCAAAAAAACAGGGATGTCACCAGCAATAGGGGTCGTCACCACACCAGAGCCTCAGCTTCAACCCCATAAATTCCACCACATGGACCTGTCAGCGTAAGAAACACTCAAACCTATAGAGAATTTTTGTGAGTTTATTTGAGCCAAACTGTAGACAACTGCCAAGAAGCAAAATCTCAACGGATTGAGATAATGCTCCGGAGAATGGCAGTTTTGACTTTATTTTATACATTAGAATCAAAAGAACAGATGTGTGTGGGTTACATGAAATCCACTGGTGATAGATTAGGGAGTCAGAAGAAGGCAAAGTGGGGAAACCTCTGGGAATAAATGAAAAGTAAAATGATAGACACATACTACTTTTCCATAGGTGGGTACAGGACAATTAACAGTCAACAATTAACTCAGTAACAATGAGGGGATTTGTGGTCTCTGCAGAGCAGTGCCTGTGCTTTGAGGAGTCTGGGAAAAGGAAGATTACTCTGACATCACAAAGGTATGTTATCTTAGATGCAAAAGACAATAGACAGGCTCACTTAAGGTAAAACTTGACATTTGTCAGGGAAGATGCCAGCCTAGGACATGACTACCTGCCATAAACTGCTTTTAGTTAAAAAGTTTTCATTTCAGACCATCCTTTGTGGTTACTTTAGGTCCCTGAGTTTGCAAGGTCACCACGCAGCCTTCCCTGACCTTGTCCGTTTTCCCGATGTGGCCCCTTTTCATCCACAGACCTAACCCTCTGGTCTTTTGAATGCTAATTTTATGAAATTGATTTAAGGTGCAGCTTATAGACTTGGTCATATGGTTGCCAAAGGAATTTAGTGGGCCAGATTTCCCAGACACAAGTGGGAGTGGGGTTCTTGGGGTACAGTTGAAATAAGCATTTTCAGAAGTCCCCACGGGAGAATAAAAGGCTTTATTTGTAGGGAGTTACATTGCTCGGGTTGTAAAGTCCCATGTCCCTTAAACCAGGCCTGAAAGGGGTGCATTTTGGGTTCAAGTAGAGCAAAAAGCAAGGCGTCCAGAGCTTCATGTTGCAGCTGGGTACAGTTCAGCATCTGGGCTGATTAAAGTCCATTCATCCACTGTGTGGAGTCCTGCATGGCCAAGAGCCATGTGGGCACCGGGGAGCACGCCCCCTGCAACAGGAGCCCCAGGAGCCCCAGGAGCCCAGCGCACCAGAGAAAGGGGGGCTCTTTTGTTTAGAAGTTTAAATATTCAGCTTTCGCACCTTGGCAGTGGCCACATGAATTCTGGACACTGACTGGCTCCCAGCTGTGACTGACAGACAGGTAGACACCTTCCCGCATCCCTTAGACCTTACTGGGCATGGTCTAAACTGCTTTTGTCCAGCCCCTTCCCCCAGTGATCCGAGGGGAACAGACTTGGAGAGTGTTAAATTAGCAAAGTTTCGTAAATGTCACACCTATATTATCTAGTCTTCCCTTTATTTCTTTCCTGTTAAATAATAACTAGATTATTATAACAGCATCAATATGACTTCATGGCTGCCTGCTTCTCAGTCAGTTATTACAGACCATCTCTGTGCTTTTGAGGTTGGAGTTTTATACATCCAGTAGTCCGGCGTGTTAAAAAACAAATACCTGGTTTGTTAAGACATTTAATGATAGGGTGAGAGGCTTATAATTATAAAAATAGCAAATTTTATGTAACACTTTCCGTGTGCCAGTCACTGGTATACTTCTTATATGGATTATCTTATTAATGTTTTTCAACAACCTTATGAAGAATGTACTAATAACATCTGCTATAGAAAAGAAAACTAAGAGAAGTTGAGGGATCTGGCCAAGATCGCACAATTAAGCACTGAAGGGTAGATATGATCCCAGGTAGCCTGAACCCATCATCACTACACTCCACCACCTCCTCACTACAATGCTGTAAGGCTCCTGGGCCCTAGAGTTAAATCTTCTCTCCCTCCAGGATCAAAACCTATGTTCTCGGCATATCTTCCCGGGCTGCTTCTGCTGAGAGACTCAGCAACATCAAAAAGATCCATTGTTTAATTAAACTCACCAACCAGCAGACCGTTGGTCTATTGCTGGCATTTTATTGATATGTTATTCCACTCTATTCCAAAACATCTTGTAGCAACTGTTTTATAACACTGGAACACTCACGTGGCCTGGATTTTCCAGAGGAATCTGGATTTCAATATTGTGACCTATTTTTCACTTAAGCCGCAACACCTTAGTGAAATTGTAATATATTTACATCCAAAATACATTCCCCATTCTGTTTCTTACATCCAAAAGGGTCCCAAAGTCCTTTGTCGGATTTCCTTTGTCAACGGGAAGAGATTAACCAAAGAACATACATGCATATATGCATAGCCCACGGACACAGATAATAGTGTGGGGAAGGCCTGGGGTGGGGCATGGGCTGGGTGAAGGGGAACAAAGGGGGAAAATGGGGGACCTCTGTAATACTGTCAACATTAAATACACTTTTCTTAAAAATTTCCTTGAGCTTTGAAAACACTCGGTAGAGATGGAGGAGCTTTAGCTCACTTCTTACTCCTGGCAGAGCTCAGTTATGATTCAGCAAAGCCACTGTGCCATGTGATGTCATCACCACAGCGAAGTCACAGCAGCTCCCAGTCACAGGCTGGGGCGTTTAATTAGCCTCCATGTACCTCCTGACTGCCACCGTCACCACCCAGCCAATTCTTATTCATACGGGCTTCTGGGGTAGGACTACCGTTTCCTGAAGCCTGATTTCCTCCCCCAGAGAACAGACAGTAGATTGCCGTTGAGCCCTGGAGCAACTCCTCACCTCTCCCTGTGTCATGTTGCCGGGTAGCACTGTGCCCTGCTCCATCTGGCCAGGTCACACCCACCAAAGGCCTACTTGGTGCCAGGAACACATGTGTCCAGGCATTCTCTTGTTTCTGGAGTTTATGGACAGCACACCCACCCATCCCAAACACATGTGTTTACACAACCCTCCTCTGTGTCATGTCCAAGATACACAAAAAATATACTTGGCCAAGGGTCATAAAGACCAGTGGTTCCAAATGGTTGATTCTCCATTTAAGGCAGAGATTTGTATTTTCTTCTAATTATCAATATCTGCCCTCCAGGTAACCCCTTGGCCACTGAGCCTTTAAGTGATGTCACCGGCTTCCTGAAGGCTTTCTTGTTCTTAGATGGAGCATGGTGCTCAGACACAGGGCCATGGGATGTGTGGCCTGGAGTACCAGGCTCTCTCGCCCACTCTCCAATAACTCATATGTATTTTGATATATATGAAATTACTTGGCTCTTTCCTTTTGAAGTAACAGGGAGTCAATATTAAAATATATCAACCATGGTATTAAATAAAAATGAAAGGCTCTCTGTGCTGGAGTTAGAGGGAAAGAAAAGGCAAAGAAGGTCCATGTCCCCCAGAACAAGAGCTCCAAGCCTGGAGATGAGCGGGCGGAGGGCAAACAAATGGTCTGGGAGACAACAGATTGAGGCAAGCACGGCTTTATTTGGCCACCACCGATCCATCACAAGTTCAAGCAGCTCCATCTTTTACACCCCAGTTGACCTGTATGGCGTGTAGTGGAGCAAGACCACTACAAGCTGTCGGCAGCGAGCTGAGAGTAATGAAGGCAAGACCAGAAGGTGAGCCGTGTGGTCAGGAACTCAGAGAGCGATAGCCAGATGTCAAGGCCAAGTCTGTGTGGCAGAGACCAGAGAGCAAAGCAAGGGATGCCGAGGCCAGTAAAGGAGAGTCAAAGCCGGCACATCGAGATCGGGCTGGCAGGCAGGATGCAAGATATTGCGAATGAATGGAAAGGCGGGTAAGTCAACTCCCACAGAGTAACTATTCGGGGGGCGGTCTCTCTCACCCCCTCCTGAGCAACCATTTAAATGTGTTAACATGCCACATTTAATTTCTATGTGCTCCTGGAAAATGTGTATTGTGTTTTTGTGTTCATGCATTTTTCACATATATAAATGTAATTGTACTATAGGTTTCACTCCCCTTTTCTTAACTCTTTCCAATCAACACCGTGTTTTAAAGATCTCCTGAGAGCCTATGCATGTATCCAGCCCTGTTTCTAACCATTGCACAGCAGCCCACGGAGAGCGTCAGCACACTGTCACCCACTCCCATGGTGATGGTGACCAGCGTGCCTCCAGTCCCCCTCACCGCGAAATGATGGAGCCATGAGCACCCTCACACATGCCCTATGGACCTGTGAAAGAATGTCCTTGGGATGTGTCCCCAGGAGTGGAAGTGCTGGGTCATTTGGGGGGGGGGGGGTATTCTTAGTTTAATTAAATAGTGTGAGATGACTAGGCAGAATGCTTGCACAGTCTATGTGCCCACCAACGGAGCAAGGCAGTTCCTGTACCTGAGGGTCCTCTTCTGAAGGTCTGGGCCTCTGCCTGCTCAACTCATCTGTTTCAAGCACCTAAGATTAGCCAGACAGAAGTCCCAAACAGAAGTAGTTCTCAACTTCTTCCCCAGCCGACCACGTGAGTGTCCCCAGAGACAATGCGCGCTTGCCCACAGCTGTGAGATTCTTCTAGCTCCGACCTAAATGTTCTCTTTTTATTGTCAGGATTTCAAAGCATAAAATAACCAAGGCGTCTTTGTAAGCACTGTGTTTCTAGCCTGTCCCAAGCACCTTGACCTACGGGCTCCAATTGCCAGCATCAATTGATGCCCATAATAAAGTGACTATACAAAAATCTGTACAGTGTTAATTATAGCTTTGTTAGTCCATTAAAATTCTGTGCCAGCACACTGTGCGTTGTAAAGGCATTTCGCTTAGCATACTTTGTTGCCTTTCTTACAGTGAGTTATTTTCTAATGTCCTTCCTATTCCACCTTTGATATTTTCCTTTTATTATTCTACTCCCTTCTAGTTAAATATGTGTATTTATATGTACATGAATAATTGCAATATATATAGATTTGACTGCAGACCTTAAGGCATAAAATTATGTCTTGTATCTCTATCCTGCACCACAGAACTCTTTTCCTTACCTCTTTTTATTGGATGTCTCTCTGATTACATTCCCTCCTGCCTAAAAGTGACCATCCTGCCTAAGTCAGTCACTGTTCTTCATTTCTTTTCACGTCTTTATTACAAAGGAGCTTGTTGCAAAAGCTCCTGGCTGTTCCCCTACAACCACTCCTCCCATTGTCGTGTGAATGAGCTTCAGCTGACACTCGAGAGCCCATGTGACATGTTTCCCAGCTTCCTTGCAGATGGATGTGGCCCCGTGCAAAAATTTTTACCAGTGGGATGTGTGTAACTTCTAGGTCCCACGTTTAAAATGAAGGTGCTTGTGTAACCCCTCCTTTCACCCCCTCACACTGGCTGGAAGGGGGATGTGATGGTGAGAGCTGGGCCCCATCATGGATCCAGAGAGGGACCTGACATGCTGAGGGGGACAGACAACCCACAGGGAGGGGTCTGCGATTATTGCTGAGCTACCCCAGGAGCTCTGGAAGGCTTACTTAGCCTTTCAAATGGGAAAAAGAAACTTTCCTCACTTGCAAGCCACTAATGTTATATATTAGCCTAACCAATACATGTATGTACCATGGGCCAGAAAACTTTTATTTTATTTTTCAATTACAGTTTACATTCAATATTATTTTGTATTAGTTTCAGTTGTACAGCATAGTGGTTAGACGATCATATGCTTTAAAAAATCGTCCCCCCAATATTTTCAGTAATCCCCTGGCCCCATACATAGTTATTACAATATTATTGACTATATTCCTTCCCTGTGCTGTACTTTACATCCCCATGTCTGTTTCGTGACTACCAATCTGTACTTCTTAATCTCTTCACCTTTTCCGCCCAGTCCCCTAACCCCCCTCCCCTGTGGCAACCATCAGTCTGATCTCTGTGTCTATGAGTCTGTCTCTATTTTGTTTGTTCATTTATGTCAGCAAGCTTTTTCTGTAGAGGCCAGATAGTAAATGTTTCAGACTTTGTGGGCCATGCTCTCTCTGTTGCAACTCTGCACCTCTGCCTTTGTAGCCCAAAAAGCAGGCAGAAGTAAGAAATGGTGTGGCTGGGTTCCAATAAGACTTCACAAAAATAGCCATTCTTTACATGGGATTTGGCTCACAGGCTGCCGTTTGCCACCCGTGGTATACAGAATCATTTGCATGGTTTTAGACTTTATGTAAATGGAATAACACTCTATATATCCTTCCGCTACTTGCTTTCTTTGCTGTACATTATATTTTTGAGATTTATACAGGTAAGGTTAGTTCAATCATCTCCATCACCAGAAACTAGAACACTGAGTGAATGTTTTACAGTTTTTTCATTTTCTGCTGTGGACGGTCCTTCAGGTTGTTTCTAATTATGTCATTCTCACCAACAATGTTACAGCCCACACTCATGTTAAATGCCTCCTACAGCATATCTGAGTTTCTCTAGAATTCACACCTGGGGATGAAATGACTATATCCACAGGGTATGTGCAATGTCAACTTGACTGCAAACTTTCTCCCCCTGACTGTACCAATGAGACCCTCCATCAATGTATGACGGTTCCCCCGCTCCATATGTGTCAATACTTTCTATTATCAGGCTTCCTAAATGTTGTCAATCTGATGCGTCAGAAATGTCTCTCACTGTAACTTTAGTTTGCATTTGCCTGTTTACTAATGAGGTTGAGCATTATGTTTTCAGTAGTCAGTTAGATTTCCTTCCTGGAAAACTCCTGTTCATAGCCTTTGCCTCTTTTTCTGTTACATTATTTGTATTTTTCATACTGATCTTGTAAGAGGCTTTCTCATATTCTGGCTACTAATTATTTAAATTAGCTTTTCTAAGCTTTACAAACATCTTCTCCAAGTCTGTAATTTGACTTTTAACTTATATTTTGATACATAAATTTTTAAATTTTAATATAGTCAAATCTATCAAAGTTCTCATTTGGGTGATGCTTTTGGCATCTTGTTTAAGAAACTCTTCCTACTTCCAAGGTCATGAAGATATTTCCTTAGACTTCCCCCCAGTATTTTGAAGATTCCCTTTTCACATTTAGGCCTTGAGACATCTTAAAATCTATTTTAGCATAGGTTTGAAATAGAGATAGAATTTTCTTCCACTATGGATCAGCCAGTATTCCAGTGCCATTACTAAAATAGCCTATGCATTTCTAACAGGTTTGCAATGCACCTTGTCACATATCGAATTCCCACATATTTGTAACTTTATTTCTGGGATCTCTTTTCTGTTCCTTTCATCTCTTTTTCTGCGCCAGTACAAACTGCCCTGATCATTATAGCTTTATAGTAAGCCTTGACTTCTGATCAATCAATCTCCCAATCCTTGTTCTTTTTCTCAAAATTATCTTGGATATCCCTGGTCCTTCCTTTGCTCTCCCAAGTAAATTTTAGAATCAGCTTACCAGTTGCTATGAAAAAACTTGTTGGGATTTTGCCTTGAACTGCATTTGATTTCTGGATTCTCCAGGAGATAACTGACATCTTTTCGATATTGAGGCTTCCTAACCACTCTATCTTCTGCATTCCTGCAGTATCAGGTGATAATAACTTGGGGCAGATTTATTGCCATTTGAAATGCTGTAACCAAAGATGACTGATGAATGCTTCTGAGTCAATCCAGAGCAAAGTTTTCACTGCCTTGCTGCAGGATCCCATCGTTGGCCCTGTCCTTTTGAAAATCTGTCAGTCAGTTATTCAGATGACCCTAACCTGGTGGGGAGAGCATGGGCCATAGTCAAAATTCAGAATGATCTCAATTCTAGAATGTATGGCCAAAGCCAAGAAGATAAAATTTCACAAGATAAATGCATAGCCCAGCCACAGTCTCAGAAATTCACTTGCACAAATTCAGAATGGTCGCAAAAAGTAGCGGCTTGGCAGCAATTTATGTGGAAAGGATTTGGAAGCACAAGAGAGGCAGTTAGGTAGTCACTGATAACAAACCTGACACGAAGCAATAATGTGAATTGGCTATTGAAAGAGCTAATGCAAGCGTATTAAGGTAAAATATCCAGTTCCTGTGAATTACAGGCCCCCTGTGCTCTGATGTTACCCGGTCACATGGGTGGCGCTGCTTCATCTCTGGGTGCCAGGCCTCTTTATCTCACAGCATCTAAAGAGCGATAAACAAGTTCCTGAGAGACGTGGAAAGCTCCTCATCCAAGGTCTGGACAAAGAGGCGTCCATGCTATTATTGCTCTCAAGGTGAAGGGACAAAGTAAAAGCCACAGCTGTCCAGCCTACACCGAGGAAGCTCTCTGACTGAGCTTGACCCCAACGAAGGGCCGGTCAAGTGCAAAGGCAGTGAACTTTCTGCTGCTAGAGTCATACTAGCAGATACTTAGTGGCCGTCTCCCAGAAAATTAATAATTGCTCAACTTTTCCATATTGCTGAAGGTTTTCTAAGAGAACTAAGGCTTTCCAGGTCGAGTTCAAGCCCTGATCCTGCCCTGCCCCGCTTCCCATGAAGGACAGTGCTCCTGAAGCCGGGGTATTTCCTCGCCTGTGTTTTTGAGTCTTACTACCTTTCCATAAAATTTTTCCAGATGGGCTCTACCCACCAGCATTATAAGATACTTCCCATTATTCTACATTATTGGTGATATTTGGTATTATCAATTTTTTTTTTTTTAATTTTTGCTAAACTGATAGATATGAAGCGGCATCTCATTGTGTGATATTGTGTGTTTTCTGGATACTAGTAAGACTGATCATTTTCACGTATTTGCTATTCAGGATTCCTCACCTATAGATTGTTCATCTTTATCCTCTGATGATTGTTGGTGCCTTGTTTACCTTTTTCCTACTGACCTGTGGAATTCTTCATGTAGCCTGGGTATTTATCCTCGAGGGGTTATATAGAGTGAGGAAGACAGTGAAGAAATGAAATGGAGTCACTATAGTCAAGCTGCCAGGGTACTGACAACCGAGTAGGTTGAGATATGAGGAAACGATTCTATTCTAGTTTTAACTAGCCCAGGGACTTAAACTTTTGAACTTCCCAGTCCTGTGTCAATGCCTGGATATACACCAGACTTGCAGATAACCCTCTGATTACCCCTGAACAACTCGTGCATCCAGACTACCTGACATCCGTTATCCAGACCCCTGGATGTGGCCAGCCCTCCTGGCATCAATTCTCCAGACCGCCTGGCATCCATCACCCAGACCGCCCGACACCTGACTGACAAATGTCCTGGTCCAATCCTAGGGCTAAGAATTCAGGACCGATTGTTCTCGAGAATGCACGTTTTACTATAAGAACTCTTAACTTTTCTTTCTTCTTTGGAACACTTCTGGGGTTATGCCTAGCTGTGTTTCCAGTATGCAAACCCTAAAACCTTTAAATAAATTTCTATCATGCATGTCTAGCCAAAGCCTCCACACTCTTTCTGAGTTCATTTGACAACAGGCAAGTGTCTTCTTCCACCAATGACTCACTTTCTTTCTAGCTCTGCCCTGATTCTGATCTCACTCCACACCAAGCCACCCTTCCCAAGTCTCCTGTAATATCTGCCGTCACTTCATACAAGGCACGGTTTACCAAGCAAGTCCTCTGGCGTGTTGCTTGCTTTTATCTTTGGCATGAAGCTTATAGTTCTGGTAACTTCCATAGGGGGTGCTTTTGTTTATGGTGTGAGAGTTCAAAAAACCACCGAAGGTTTTTCCCCCATACCAACCAATCCTAATTCTTTGATACCAGCTGGGTGTCCTACAATTCAGTTCAATTCTGGCACTAACTACCTGGATTTAGCTTCAGACTCCACGGGTTTAAGGGTTCATCCTACGAGACTGCCCTAACTTCAGGCCTCAGTCACAAATGGGGCACCCACTGACTACAAATGCGGGGCTCCAATGACACTCTGCTTTGATAATTCACTACATCGACTCACAGAACTCAGGAAAGCACTTTACTTACTATTACTGGTTTATTAAAAGGATAGAAGCCAGGCACAGGGCACAGTATGGTGGGAGAGGCGCACAGAGCCTCCCAGCATCTCAAAGTGCTCACCAACCCAAAAGATCCCCAAACCCTATTGTTTAAGGGTTTTTATGGAGGTTCCATTTTATAGGCATAGTTAAATCGTTGGCAATTGATGATTAAAAATCTCCAGCTTTTCTCCTCTCCTGGAAGGTTGGAGAAAAAAGTTGAAAATTTCAAACTTCTCATCATATGGTTGGTTCTCTGGTGGCCAGTCCCCACCCTGAAGCTCCGTCTAGAAGCCAAGAGTCACTTCATTACTGTAAAGTCATATATGGTTGACAGGAGCTCATTATGAATAACAAAAGACACTCCCATTGCTCAGGAAAGGGTTTGGGGAGCTCTGTGACAAGAACCCAGAGCAAAAGCCAAATACTATTTCTTATCACACCACAGTCATTAATGAGAAAGATGAAGTCAAGTTTATAATCAGGTCAATTTTCATCTGTTTAATTATTATTAAAATATTGCATTCCTTGTTTCATAATTAATGAGTAGTCATCTAATAAATTAAGAGCAAAGTTTAAAGAAATATGGCACCAAGGTACAAGTCACAGATATTATTGAGAAGCTCAAGAAAAGCAACCACTGTTTACTCAGCACCTCTAGTTCCCTTCCTTGTGTGGATTAAGCTTGATTTATGCCAGCCTTCCCTGTCTTCAGCTCCATAGACAGAACACCTACCCGAGGTTGCTGTCAGCACTAGCTACATTGAGACTGCAGGTCACCAAGGCTTAGGGGAGGAAGGGATGGAAGGAGGCAAAGCTGAGAATTATTAGCTTGCCTCAGTAATCTTAGTTATGGCTTCTCTCCTTTATCACCAGGACAGAAATGCTCCTGTACCAAAATTCAAATAAAGCTGGGGAGGACCATGCTGGCTCATGAGTTCCCTTCTTTGTCCATCAGAGAGGTTGCTATTGGCAGCCAGGTTGCAAGTTCATTCATTCAACCTAGTTCTACCAGTAGCCATCACTACCACAACCTGGCTCAGACTTCAGACAGACCCCACTTTTGTCACCCATTTTTCTTAAAGTGAATATTTCTTAAGTATTCACTCTCTGAATGTTTAAATTTATAATTGGAACACAATAAAATATTAAATGCCCAAGAAGTATGAATACCCTTTCTGCAACCTGTCCTACTCCCAGACCAGACAGAGATGTCCACTAAGCAGCCCAGCCTCCTGCAAAACAGTGATCTAATCTTAGCTCCCCATGGGCCTGTCTTCCCAATTTCCCTTTCTATACTCCCCTCATCACTTAGCTTATTTAGTTTATTCCTAGAGACCCAGAGCAGGGAGGCCTCAATGCAATACTTCTTTTATGTGCACCAATGTCTCACAGTGAGTTAGAGACGTGGCATAAGTACCTAATAGATGTCGTCACCTGGGACCTTGCAGTGGCTCACCTGATTTTGACTGAAACAAGTATACAAGCCAAAACACTTAGATCCACCCTGGTTAGGGTGGATTCTAAATGCCCCTCTCTCTGAAGCGTACTATTCACTTAAGGGAGAGTGAGCCAAACCCTGGGAGCAAATTTCCATCACTCACAGCACAACTCAGGGGACAAGCCCTATTCCAAAGGCTTGGGAAGTGACTTTGTGGATGTGGGCCAGTGTGAGAGTGTGTGTGTGTATGTGTGTGTCAGAGAGAGAGACAGACAGACAGAGAGAGAGAATATTGCCAGAAAAGAAAATTCCCACTCCGTGTGGGGAAGAAAAACCTGCAGACCCTCAGACCCCAAAGGAAGTGCAATATTCCTCAAACACAGGCACCACCAAGCCAGAGAACCCACCTCAGGACTGGCTGCCATGGGCAACATAACACGATTCAGTCTCTGTGTCCTTGGCACGTATGTGGCTCGCTGTCCTCGGGCCTCACAACCTGAGATGAGAAGGACCATGGATGCAGTGAGAGAACATTCCTTCCTCAAGGAGCCCACCCAGCCCTCTCTTTCAGCTCCAGGAAGGGGATGACTCTCAAGACTTAACCCTAAGAATGTGGAGGGGAGAGGCCGAAAGCTGAAGGGGAATGGCGAGCGTGGGCCAACCGATCAGGCTGGAGTGGGCGAGAGAGCGTGCGACTCTGAAAACTGGCTGAAGGGACTCTTCTAGGGCAGGCAGTTCTGATGGGAGCCCTGGGCTACTGCGGCTGACACAAGAAGGCCGTATAGCCATGCTTTGGGGGTTCAGGTGGGAAATTCCAAAAATTATCATGAATAGGCTCTATTTTATCATCTTAGTTTTCTCTAAACAATTTGGCTCTCTGCTCGCCCCTTCTCCTGGGCTCTGTCTTCTCCGCTTCCACCACTCTGGCCCTCCCGTGTCGGCTTCCCTGGCCTCTGGTACCCGAGAGGACACCATGGAGGTGACCTACAGAGGGGCAAGGAGACAGGCCCCATAGGATAACAGAAGAACAGGTTCAACCTGTCCTGGAGTCCCCTAGGCCTTCTCCAGAGCCTGCCTTAGATGGAAAAAGTAAAGCAAACCCTTAAGCTTTTCAATTTCCAGTAAAACCATCTGTGTTCATATCCCATCACATACCCTCTTCTCCCTTACCCAACAGCTAAAGATATGAAATTAGGAAAAGAAAATAACAACGCTGGAATTTTCCAATCAACAAGCAAGTATCTTTGAAGTCCCTAGGTCCACCCATGAGGCATGGACACCAAGCTAGGGTAGACAGGGCTCACGCACAGGAAATAGATATTGTCCTGGTAATCATATGATTCACGCATTGTATCAGTCAGGATCCGACCAGCAACCTTAGGTAAGTCACTTCACCTCAGTGATCCTCAGTTTCCCCATGGATAAAATGGACAGCTGGCTGAAAGGGGGACAAGGCCTATCCTCCCTCCCCAGGTTACATGAGATCACAGGTCTACACAAAAGCTGTTGGAAAGGTCAAGTGGGGACCCCACATCTGCTTCTGGGCCCCATTTCATCTCTATCCCCCAGAGCTATGTGTGGGAGGTGGGTTCATGTGGGAATTCCAAAAATTATCATGAATAGGCTCTATTTTAGCATCTTAGTTTTCTCTAAACAATTTGACTGTCTGCTCGCCCCTTCTCCTGGGCTCTGTCTTCTCTGCTTCCACCAGTCTGGCCCTCCCGTGTCGGCTTCCCTGGCCTCTGGGAGAGCAGAGAGAAGGGAGGTGGGTGGAAGGAGCCAAATAAAATGCTGACCAACAGAGAAGCAAGTCCAAATGAGCTCTGCAGACCCATGAACACACTCAGTGTGTGTGAGTTCATGGAGGTGGAACGTGTGGGTGCACGTGCCATCTGCGAATGCCAGCTCCCAGCCAATGCCTCCTGCTGCCTGCGTTACATGCCTGTCCCCCTCAGTTTCCTGTCCTGGAAAACCCATCCTGGTGCCCAGCTGACAATAACACCACCTTTGAAGCCAAAGGAACAGGCCTTGAAGGACAGCTTCAAAGCGGGGGGGGCAGGACAGGCTAGCTCTGGAAAGGGCAAGCAGACCCTGGCTGGTGAGATCTGGGGTCCTTTGTGTCCCAGGTGGGGGCAATGTAGGAAGCCCGGCCTCACTGCAGACACACCTGGGGGCTAGTATGTTCCTTCTGTTTCCTTGTACTTTATTAAGGAGACCGTGACTGAGCCCTTAAGAAATGGCTTTTTAATGACTTATTCCATCTAGAGGCCTTGGAACAAAATCAGCAGGAGGAGGCCTCGTGCCACATCATGAAGGGCCACCCCAAGCAATGCCAGGTGCCTGCAGCGCGCAGAGATGTCCAAGGCTGGTCTGCAGGACATCATTGAAATTCAGGTCAACCAGTTGGCCATATCTATTCATCTGTCAAATGAGATTCCTAGGCAAGTTTGTGTTACTGTGTTGGGCACTGTTTTTTAGACAACAGGGACACTAGAGTCCCTTACTCTTCAGGATGGAAGAGATGGTCCCATGTTATTTAATCACCTCTTCTCCCTGTGTTGAGCTTCTTTATGATCAGAATGACTTGGGAACTGTAAGCCTCAGGCTATGTACCTGGTGACCTATTTAGCAATGATCTAGAACAGCAATTTTCAGCCGGTGTGCCAAGGGTTGCTGGGTCAGTGCGGTGGTTGGTCAGGCCAGCAGTTACACAAATCCAAAGGGGGAAGGAGAGTTGCATTTCTAGCATCAGGGCCCAAGGACAGTTTCAGGGGCCAGGGGACTAACATAGCCCTGCTCCCTGCAGCCTGTGGACATATTAAGATGCGGTTCTTAGCTGGAGGTGAGCTGACAGCAGCCTGAGGGCTTCTGTTGCACGTGTCTTTTTTTTAAGGTACAAGCACTAAAGGCCTGCTGTCCAGACCCTACCTGGCTGGCTGGCTGGCTGGCTGGCCAGCCCTGTGAATTGAAAGAAATTTGTGGGGAGAAGACCTGGTACCATCATGATTGGGCCCCTTGGGAACACAGGCTCTCAAATTTACCAGGACATTTTAAAAAATCACCGTTCTGTCTGTTTAAATGTGCACAGCCCGGCCCCATGCACAGAGATTAGAATTCAGTAGGTCTGAAGCAGGGCCAAGGAATTTGCATGTTAATAAACATCCCAGGTGATTCTGCTGCAAAGAGCCTGGGACAGGAGGCAGCTCCCTCACTCCTCAAACACAAGTGCACAAGCAGCATCCGCATCACCAATTCCAAAGCTCTGGTCCCTCCCCAGACCAACTGAATCTGTATCTACACTTTAGCCGGGTTGCTGGGTGATTCGTACACGCACTGCAGTTTAAGAAGCACAGCTCAGGAGCAGTGGTTCTCAAACCAGCAGAAAGCAGAACCCCTGGGGGGCCTGTAAAAACACCGATTGCTAAGCCCCACCCTGAGTTTCTGATTCAGAAGGCCTGGGGTGGAGCCGATTCTATGCATTGTTCTAAATTTCCCCGGGGGATGCTGATAGTTCAGGGACCATTCTGAAAAACATTGCTCTGATCTAGAGCAGCTTTTCCCAGCTTTGCAGCACACGGTCATCATTGGGGGGGCTGTAGGAGCTACTGCTGCCTGGGCCCCACCCCCAGAAGCTCTGGTTAATCAGGCTGGGGCTCGCCCAGCCTGGGCATCTGGATGTTAAGAAGCACCCCAGGTGACTTATGTTGTGCAGACAAGGTGGAGAACCTTTGTTCTGGGGTCAGACAACCTGGATGCAAATTCCAGCTTTACCACTCACCAGCTGGTGACCGAAAGCTTCCAGAGCCTCTTCTGCAGCTCGCAGCCCCTGCCCCCCCTCACCGGTCCCCCTAGAGAAGAGCCTCAATATTCTCCCATGAACCCAGTGTATGGGAATGGCATGGAGATTTAACTTGTACGCTTCCCTGGGTACCAAACAGGGTGTCAGCTGGTGAGTCTTTCTCAATGTCCGTGGTTGACAAATACCTGCTGCCCTGCCTTCTACCTGTCGATCCACCTGCGTCTCTCACCATATTTTAATTCTGCATCTCAAGATAAGAAACATGGCCTCTGACTGAGCGCTCACCCTGTGCCCATTGCCTAAGTACATCGTCTCAGTTCATTTAATCTTTACAACAACCCTATGAGGTGGATATTACTATGCCCATTTTCCTGGTGAGAAAAATGAGGCTCAAGGTCAATGACTTGCCCAAGCTAACACATCTAGAAAGTGGGGAGTGAGAATTCAAATTTCAGACAGTTGGATTCTAGAGTTGCCTCTGCGGAGCATTTACCACACCACGTCCCCTCCCCAGTGGCTCTGCCCCTTCTCCGCCTAGAAGCTTGGCAGTGGGGGCGGGAGAGTCACCCCAAGGGCAAGTCCTCCCCTTTCCGATGAACTTGATTTTCTGAGTACCACCAGCCTGCTTGAAACTTGAGTTGATTTATCATCATTACTGTCCCAGGGACACAGTCCCCGATGCAAATAAGGTTATATTTCCCAACTGATACAAATGGATTTTTTTAAGACATCAGAACAAAGCAGCTCTGCTAAGCCCTCCGTGAAGGCGCAAATTGCTCATCTGATCTGAATGTGTCACTTAGTGGCTTGAGCTTCATCAAAAGGGTTTGATACAAGAGTCGAAGAATAATAAATAAAAGTTTCTGATAGGAGTTCTACTCATATCTGAGCTTGAAATGAATTCTTAGTTGTCTGTTGTGGGAGCCAATTTCTATTTTAAAATGGGGTTGACAAGCAAGACAAGGACAAGACTGAAATGAACCAATAAAATCAAGAGCAGGGATTAATTAAGGTCCCACCGTTTGCTGCAGAGCAGGGACAAAGGAAAGATGGCAATAGTGCTTCTTCCAAGGAAGACAAGTTGGATTTTATATATATATATAAGTTTCTGGAGAAATAATTTCATTTTGACACCATCTCCACAAATCAACTGAGCTTATCTTTCTCCCATGAAGAGTAAAAATTGCCCTTTTTCTGGCCAGAGGGGAACCTCATTTCCCCTCTACTTATCAGTTATAAGAAATCAAAATATTGTTTCAAATGGATGTGTTTAATATTTCAGACTAAATCATGTATCCAGCACGAAAGGGCAACATCGGCAGGCAGGGGACAGAGAACAGAGAGAAGATAAATAAGGATTCTGAGTCTCATGACCAAAGATTTCTCTCCAATCTTCCTTCTTGCCCTATGAGTCCAGGCTCGTTGTCCGGCTCCTCATTCTTGAACTTTCTCAACCCTATAAATGTACAAAATAACCAGCAGGTTTCTCTCCCCTACTCTACACCACACTGTGGTCCAGTGCCATTGATTTTTTAACATCCACTGTACAGAGCAAATTCCCAATGGTTCCAAATGATTTGGGTCATAGAGACTTAGATGTTTCCCACTGAAAAACCACCCCATCAAGACAGGTTGAAAATTCTAACAACAAAAACGTATGCATGACCTTGGTCACATCTATTATCAATAGGGTCCAAATTAGTGGACTTTTTTATATCGCAGGGGTTCCCTTTACCACCGGTGCCACCTTCCATCACATCTAAAGATCTGGTGGCCCATCGCCTAGAATTCAGCTCCCCCTTTCTTTTGTTCTGGGTGTGAAACACCTGGTAGGAATGACTTTGCTCTGGGGGGGAAATGACAAGGGCAGGAAAGGGCTGGAGTGCAGCTGAGAAACAAGGGCAGCCAGGCTCTGGTTTGCTGTTTACATCACTGACAAAGATAAATAAAAACATGGACGTGCCTCACGGAGCTGAGGGGCTGCACTGTGCTTCACAGCTCTCTCCACTGAACACCTGATGAACCCCAGCCCCCATCACCTTACATTCAAGACTCTGAGATGAGTAAATGTAATTCCTCCAGGTTAGCAATTTGGCAAGTTTAAAACTCAGTGTGTCAAGCTTACCTATAATGAGGGGCACCTCTACCAACCCGTCTGACAGGATCAGCATGAGGAACAGTGGCAGTGCAGCTGACTCAATTACCGAGTGTTCTTAGCGTGTGAAGTGCTATGTGAATGCTAAGTAATGATGTTATGGTTTCGTGTGAGAGATGTGCGTGTCACCCAGGAGCATCAGTAAGTCGGTAACATAATTTGCGATAAGTCATCATTAATTAACACTAAATTACTAGGCCCTTCCTGGGGAAGCAGCATATTAAGCTGACATCGGTATGTGACGAGTTCATTACGGTTAATGTTATGAGAAAACAAACTGAAGGACTTAATAGTGGATTAGAAGGTGTTTATGTCCAAACACCGCAATGTGGGTTCCACGGCTGCCACACGCCAGCAAAGATGCTGGCTTGTTGCTAAGGGGGATTGTGGAGACTTGGAAACTTAAGAAGAGGCTCTCCCATCACGGGGTAATGAGGCCCTTGGAAGCACTGAAAAAAAAAACCAGGAGAGGGTGAGTGCTCATCCATCCCTTCCCCTCATTCTTCCCCTCTCACACCATTTCCACCAGAGCCTGGGAGACCAGATGGAAGCAGTGAGCAGAGAGGTGAAGGTGCAAATTGTCACCTCGAGGAGAGAGAAAATCAGATTCAACTGGGGAACAAAAGGGAATGGGTGTCAGGAGAAGGTGGGAGATGCGCTGCTTGGAAAACTCTTCAGGTGATTCGGTTTTGCCGCCCCACAATCCTACCGCCCTCCCCTGCCTCCATCTGCTGGCATACAGTGATTTTGCCTTGCTTAGCTATTGCTGCAAATTGAAAAGCAAAGTGATCCTAACTAACATGAATCTGTGAGGCACATGATATGAATCGACAGTGCCATTCCTAATATAATCGCTGATCTATATATACATGAGCATAAAAGAAACTGGGAGGTTATGCAAGGCACAAATGCTGATTCCCCAACACCTGCACTTCAGTAGCCCTGAGACTGAGTGCAGGAAAAGGGCAAGACCTCCTGAACCAGACAGGGGGCGCTGCACCCTGTGGCTGCAGCCTCCCAGTGCCACCTTTAATCCCCCAGAGGGAAAGGACCACTAGGCAAATGCACTTTATTCCTAAGTCTCTTTACTTGGTCTTGGTACATGCTTATTAAACAGAAGGATCATTTCTTCTGCGACTTACAAAACAAGTGTAAAGACAAAAGAGTTCAAAGCCTTTGTTTCACGAGATCTATTGTTTTCCTGCATTCACTCAACAGACATTTGCTAAGTATTATGCTAGCTTTCAAGATACAAAAGGAGACAAAAGCCTTGCCCTCAAGGTACTCTCACTCTAGTAGGACACAGAGTCAAGGCCACAAATCAGCAAGTAGTGATAAGACAATATAGGAGCAGAGGGATGGACAGGTTGTGCAGAACAGGTAGGGTTGGAGAGGCAGTGAGGTGGCCGGGGATGGCCTCTCAGAGAAAGATTGAGGATTGGGTTGAGGATCCTCTGGAGAGTCAAGACTAAGTCCATTCCTAGCAAAGGGAACAACCTAGAAGATACAAGGGCACAGTCCTACACTCTGGAGGAGGGAGCCCTTCCTACTACTGGAAATGACTGGACCAGGTGGACACCAGTCTAAGCTAAGCCAATCTGGTTCCCCTTATAAGACAGGCAGACTAAATGAGCTGTCCACCCTGAACCTGAAAATCCAAGTGTCAAGGCTGCCATTTGGGGGCCATGGATCCAGAGAGGCAAGCAGAAAAAGGGATCTCTAGAGAGAGGCAGGAGAAGGAAATGACTACACAGAGAGAGCTAACCCCAGGAAATTACAATCCCAAAGCAAGAAGAGAGAAATGGTGGCTTGCCAGGACCTATTCAGACCTTCATGTAGTCCAGCCATTCTTAGGGGTCTTGAATTCTTTAGAATTCCCAATTCCTTTGAATAAAGTCCCCTTTATTTAAGACTGCTGGAGAGGGATTATGGACAGGATACTGGTGACGAGACACTGACGGGTCCTGGGTGGAAGTGGGCCACCCTGTACCCTATCTTATAGGGCCTGCTGCAAGGGTGATCACAAGCCCACTCGGGTCAGTTGTCACCACCAGGAGGGAGTCCAGGACTGTAGGCAAGGTGTTTGGATTAGGGACAGAGGGGCTGAGTTCTCTAGGTCTTCACACCTACTCATCAGCTTTTTATAAAGATAAAATCTGTGAAGCACTTGCAGTTTCTCTGGAGAAAGACGTGAGATAAATACAAGGCATCGTTAACAAAGGGGTCTTTCTTCTTGATTATAAAGCTATCAGAAAGGAATTGCTTTTCGAGGCCACAAGGGAGCTACAGTCCTATTTCAACAGGTAACCTTGAGAATCAGACACAATAGCTGTCTCTTTTCTCGGTTCTTTTTCTTACTTTACCCACCATCCCTCCACAAGCACACTTGTCCATTAATAGCCTTTTTCATGTAATGAGACAAATAACACATCCTCTGTCTACAGAGCAATCCAGCTGCTGGCTGGGCTGGGCTGGACCCTGCCCCGCAGTGGGCACAGCACCCATCCCTGCTTGTCTCGGGCTGCTGCTGAATTCTGGGTGGGAGCATGCATGGCAGAGAAAGGGAGACTTCTCACCAGCTCCTCCACAAAGACCAGCCTCTCAAGCTAAAGGTTACATATGGCAGCTTAAGGAATTCTGCTTTTGAAAGACTAGAGGGGAAGTCCTTCCTGTATTGTATAATTTCTTCACAATTCTTTCTTTGGGGACAGGATGTGTATGTCAATAAAACTGTACTTAAATATTTCCAATGTGCATTGTCATGGAACTGCAACCTGTAACCTACAGAAGGTCACAGATGAAGAGCAGGGAAGCATCTGGCGTGAGGCGGAGAAGGGCACCTAAGAGGAAGGACATAGACACTTCAGGTCTGTGGTGGCTGAGGTCAAGAAGCCTGGGGGGTGGGAGGTAGGGACAAGAATTGAAGAGCCCAGCAAGCATTTTCTTGGCATTCAAGGACACTTAGGGGAAACTCTGCCCTGGGGGCAGCAGCAGTAAGAAACTATTCCTTCTGAACATGGTCTCTGAGTATGGGCTTACTGCCCAATAAAAGAACTGCGTAGTAGATCTATGGAACCTATTGGGGGATACAGGAGTCTAGCTCACGGAGACCTGCAGAAGTGCCTTCCCTGTGAAACAGTTTAGGGGAGTGGCTGGACCACTTGACCGCTCTCCAAATCATGTCTGTGGTGAGACTCTGAGATGTAACAGACTCCCGTGTCTGATCTTTCATCCCGGGGATGTTCGGGAAGAATGAATCTCTCCAATGGCCCACACCAGCCACACAGAGCACCAGCCATACCACAGCCACATATTCAGATTCATTGTCATTTGAAGCTGAAAAGGACACTAGAATTCGTCAAATGCAACCGTCTACACATCTCCGATATTAGAGCTTGGGTTGAAACACCTGGCTGGCACCTGGGATTCTCTAAAATGAAGTCCTTCTTGTTTGCATTTAATACCTCTATGTTGTTGCTGTTAGACCCTAACTTCTCCTGTCTAGCTGGCCACATGGCAGGCATGGAGCTGCTGCACTTGACCTTGCCCACCATGCTGGAGGAAACTGGTACTTGGCCTAAACAGGTTCTCCAGAATAGCTCCTTGGGTCATATCACCCCTTAAAATTTCTTTTGAGGGGAACCTGAGTCCTGTGCTTCAAAACAGCATTATTTAGGAGACCTTGTATTTCTTATCGATTGCTGTGTAACAAATGACCCCCAAACCTAGCCCAAACCTAGTGGCTTAAAACTGTATGTCACAGTTTCTGTGGGTCAGGAATCCAGGTGTCTTAGCTGGGTGTTCCTGCCTCAAGGTGTTAGCAGGGCTACAGTCATCTCAAGGCTCAGTGGGGGGGTATCCCCAGCTTCCCAAGTTGACGCACATGGTTGTTGGCAGGACTCATTTCCTCAAGGCTGTTGAACCAGAGGGCTCCCCTCATTTCCTGCTTTGTGGGCCACACCATAAAACAACTCACAACATGACATATTTTCCATCAGAGCCAGCAAGTGAGAGAGCAAGAGAGAGCACAGAAGATGGGAGCCACAGTCATTCAGTGCTGGATGTGACATCCCAGTGAATCCTAAATCCAGTCCACACTTAAGGGGATGCATTACCCAAGGGCATGGACCCCAGGAGATGGGGATCATTATGGGGCCACTGTAGAGGCTGTTTACCACAGACTACATATTACTTTCTTCTTTTGCATGTCTCTATCATGACGATTGGCAAAAAAAAAAAAAACAAACAACCCAAAAAACAAAAACAAAAAACTTCCAACTACAGCAGAAACCAGGCATGAGCAGAAGGAGCCAAGAAGAAATTGAAAGATGTATAGAGAGATACAAAGACAAGAGATCGTAAAGCACGAAACAGGGAGACAGAGACAGAAACTGCCTCAAGCCTTGCCTCTTTTTATATTTTCTGTTTTCTCGGTCAGTACAGTGCTCTTTCCCACCCGCCATTTCAGCTGGCCTAGGTGGGCTTTGTTTCTTCGCAATCCATCTCTGACTGGCCAAGTCCTCCCCAGTCTATTTCGTCTTGGGAAAGTGGTTAATATCAGTTCAATTTCACCCCAGGAAGTGACCTTTGAGATGTGAAATGATCTGCTGATTCCAAGCAAAGCACATTTCTGTTCAAAGCACAGATATGATTCAATTCATTTCCATAGGCCCGCATCAAGAGGGGGTTAGTGCTGTCTCCATGAATCAGAGGAAATGCAATTAAAGGAACGGGCATTTGACTTTTCCTCAATCAAACTACACGACGGGCATTAAACTAGAGCTAGAGGACCAATTCATTTGGTGCTCTAGACCCACAGGAACTTAGAATGTAAAAATATGTTGTCTACTCATACAAATGTGCATTCCACACTCTCGGGCATTCCACACTCACGTGCACACGTGGCCGCAAACACTTCACAGGCAGGAGAATGAGGTCCCAAGCAAACAGCACCCTCTCCTCGCTTCTCTTGATGTGTCACAAAACAGTGTGCACCCCTTGCATCGACCCCCACGTGGATCTGCCTTCCAGAGCACATCCAACATCATATCAATACAGAAACCAGCTCACAGAGCAGTTGCCAGGGCTCCTCCAGGCAGTTCGCGTAAATATTGCGAACAGCAGGTTTATTCTGCCAGCTCGCTGCAGAGACCCAGAAGAACACGACTTTACAAGTTCTCTTCCCAAAGGAAATCAGGCTGAAAACACAGACTGACAGCCGCTGGAATGGCACTGCCCCCTCAATAGATGTAATCTAGAGAAATGTTCTTTTTTATACACAAAAAATGATTTTTTAATTACAAAGTATGAAAGTATATGCTCACTGTGGGGAATTTTGAAATTCCCAAAAGTACAGAGGAGAAAAGAAAGCTACTTATAAGTGCTACCACCAAGAGAAAACTAAAGTTGTGCTTGACATATTCTTTCCAGTTTTTTTTCCATATATATATGTGTGTGTGTGTATATGTATATTAAGAGTATTATAAATATAAATATACATTACATATATACACACACATACATAAATATATATATATATTTGGAACAATACTTTTTGTTTTGTGGGGTTTTTTTAACCTAAAATTATAGTGCGTGGGAGGCATGGAGAGAGATGGATGAACACAAGATTTCTTTTGGTAAGATATAAAAATCCTAAAATTAGATCGTGTTGATGGTTGCACAAATCTCTAAATATACTTAAAATCATCAAACTATATACTTTAAACAGATGAACTTTATGATATGTAAATTATATGTCAATAAAGTTGTTTTTTTAAAAACACAATGAGATACCACTATATACCTATTACAATGGCTAAAATTAAAAACAAAAGGATACACTGATTTTAAAAATCTGACCATTCCAAATACTACTAAGGGTGTGAAATAACTGAAATTCTGATGGGAATACAAAATGGTGCAGCCACTTTGGAATAGAGTTCGGCAGTTTCTTACAAAGTTAAGCACCCAGCACGCAGCCTGACAAGCCTACCCCCAGGTATTTGCCCAGGAGAAATGAAAACATGTGTCCATACACAAACCTGTACATGAACATTCTCAGCAGCTTCATTTGTGTTTACCCGAAACAAGTAACAACACAGACGTCCACCAACAGGAGAATGAATAAACAGATTGGGAATATGTACTCAGTGGAATACTATACAGCAATACAAAAGAGCTACCAATACAGTCAACAACATGGATGGGCCTCAAAACCATTACGCTGAGTGGAAGAAGCTATACAGAAAATACAAAATGCTGCACTGCTCCATTGATATGAAACCCTAGCAAAGAGAAGTCTAATCTATCCGAACAGAAAACAGGTCAGTGGGTGCCCGGCCTGAGAACAGGGAAAAGCAATGGAATGCACATGAGCAGCAGGGCGTTTGGGGGAGAAACAGAAATGTTCTGTGTCATGACCATGGTGGTGGGTACGTGATTGTACACATTTTTCTAAACTTGTCAAATTGTTCACTTAAAATTGTTCTTTTCTATTGTATATAAATTGTGCCTCAATGTAGTTTATTAAAATAAAACTCATCAGACTGTTCACCGAAGTAGGTACATTTCTGCATATAAATTGTACCTCAAAAAAGTTGAGTTTTTAAAATGGAAAAATATAAAGCATATGATTGTCTAACTACTGTGCACACACCTGAAACTAATATAAAATAGCACTGAATGCAAACTGGAAAATCTTAAAATAAAATGGAAAAAATATATAATATTGTTCTCATTTTCACAGGCCATTAAATAATTTTAGAAGTAACTTAATTTGAATATTATGCAGCTATATCAGTCAATGTCATAAATGTGCCACAACTTAGCCAGTCTACAATAGCTGAATCTTTAGGTTATTTTCTTTTGCCATTGAAAATAACATTGCAGTGAACATCTGAGTGCATAAAACTTTGTCTATACTTTAGGTTCCAAGAGAAGGAACAATTGGGTAGAAATATTTTCAAGGTGCTCAGTACATTTGGAACATCTTAAAGTTAATCAATTCCCTTTAATGGAGGTAGGAGTTCTCCGTGATAAAAAGAGTGTGGTGGCTCCTTCCACAGCCCTTTAGCAGTGAGTAGAATGTTATATGGATTCCCAGTGAGAGGAGTGTGGGCCAGATAGGGAGATCATGAGTCCCTGTCCTGGTCCTGTCACTTGCTGTGTAACCTTCAGTTATTTTCTTTCCTTGGATACTATTTGTTTAAATCTCCAAAATAAGAGTAGTAACTTATGGTAGGCAAATATTTCCTAAACAGGGCAGAAAAAGCACCAACCATAAAATAAACAATTGATCACTGAAAATAAAAATTTGTGTTCATCAAAAGACATTATTAAAAGAAAAGACAAACCACACACAGGAGGTATTCACAAAGCGTATATTCAAGTAAGGATTTGTTTCCAGAATTCCTAAAGACAATGAGAAAAAAGTTTTTAAAAAAAGTGAGCAATAGACTTGAACATGCAATTCACACAGAGAGGGACACACAAATATTTAAATAGCCAACATGCAGGTGAAAATGTGCTGAATATTGTTAGTCGTGTGGGGAATGCAAATTACCACCACATGAATACCACTATGCATCCAACAGTATGGCTAAAATTAAACAGACTGACAGCACCAATGTTTAGCAAGCAAGTGGAGCAGCTAAAATCCTTTTACAATGCTGGGGAATGTAAAATGCTACAATCGCTTTAAAAGATGAAGCATCTACTAAAATTAAACATATATACCCTTGGATAAAGCGATTCCTGGGTATGCACATACCCTAGAGAAATTAGTAAATATCTCACTAAAAGTTACATGCATGAAATTTCATAGTTTTATTCATAATAGCCAAAAACTTGAAAAACCCAAATGTCCATCAATAGGATAATAGATAAGTTGTGGTATATCGATGTAAAAGAATACTATATCGCAGAAAAACACACACACTCCTGTTTAATGTAATGACATGGATTAATTTCTCAGGCACAATGCCAAGCAAAAGAAGCCAGATTCCAAAATGCTAAGATTTGTATAAAGTTCAAGAACAGACAAAACTAATCTATGGTGGTAGAAGTCAGAATAGTGATTACTTTTGGGATGGATGGTGAGGGTACTGACCAAGAAGGGGTGCAAGGTCACCTTCTGGGCTCATGGAAATGTTCTCCATCCTGTTGGTGGTGGTTGCAAAGGTATATACATAAGTAAAACTTCATTGGGCTCTCTATTTAAGCTGCATGCACTTTCCTGTGTGCATGCTATGCCTCAAGAAAAAAACAAATGAAAAATAATAAAATAAAACTATTGGACTAGATGATAACAGCTAATGTCTTTCCAACCTTTTAGAGTCTCTTCATGCCCTACTCATTTCCCCTCTTTCCTTGTGTTTCCCTCTTCCCCAAGTTCCCCTACTCTAAAAGCTTTAACTATCACTCCTCCTGGGAGCTCAAACGTCTGCATTTCTCTAGCCAGAGCTCACTGAAGTTCATTGCATCCGGATGTGCACTTCCTGCACCACGCCCGCGTCACAACTTGTCCAAAGCAAAACATTCTCTTTCCCCTCCTCGCCCCTCACCAGAGCAGACCAAGCAGTGCGGCTCCCTGGCTCACAGCAATCCCCCTTCTCCAGGGGCAACCCTAACATTCAGGGGCGAGCCCCCAGAAAGCAAGCCTGCATGTCATGAATCTAACTCCAGCCTGTAGCCGACTGACCCACAAAGTGGCACCTCCACCAAGATGGGCCACATTCTCTCTCCTGTGAATTTAAATTTTGCACTGAGAGTCTAGAAGTTGCTGAGACATTGAAGGCAATGTCACAAAAAGAAAGATCCACAGATTCCTTCCTCTGGAGCTTTAGAACTTCCCTAGGGTATCCTACCAGTTGTTGAGCTACGCCTTTTGGTTTGAAGGGTTCCTTCTCTATGTTCTTGAATTAATATTCTTTTTTTACTTTAACTAACTAGAGTCAGTTTCTGTTGCTTGAAACCAGAAGAATTTACCTATTACCCTCCTCAAAGCCAACCCTTGTGCTCTCCAGTGCCCTGTACTCAGGATTTATTCATGGCCTTGCCCTCTTCCATTGTACCTAGTCACCTTCAACTTGATTTCCCATTTCCATGAGTCCTGTCTGACCTACACATAAAACCCTTCTCAAATTGGCCCCCTCCTTTCCAACCCTCAACAACAATGCCTATGTTTAGATCTTTGTCATTGCTAATCTGAGCTAATTTGAAACAGGTTCCTTTTGCTATCCCTTCAATAACTAACCTCTCCAACGTGTCCTTCACAGTTGTTCGGGGGAGCTTCCTAAAGCCCAGCTCTGATCATGCCATTTCCTGTTCATCAGCCTCACTGGCTCCCCGCTGTCTACTAAAGCACAAATACAGGCTCCTTGGTGTAGCATCAAGGCCTCCACAATGGACCCAACTTGCCTTTCTAGTCTCATCTCTGACTCTGCTATTCCTCCCAAGCCATGTGCACTGCCTTCCGATCGAATTAGACAGCTCACATGCTCCGAACATGAAAGGTCACACCTCTGAGCCAACGTAGCTCCCTTAGTTTAAATGTCCTGCCCCACCCCTCCTCCCCTCACATCCTCTGTGATTGTTGAAACCTCACCTGTTCTTTGGGGCCCAGATAAAATGCCAGCATGTATATGAAGCTTGTCCTCCTTAGAATTCATCATCAAAAGTGCTTTATTCATAACGTATTTGTTTTTCTCTGTCTGGCTTATTTTTCTAAAGATAATGCCCTCAAGGTCCATCCATGTTGTGATCTCACTCATACATGGAACCTTTAAAAAGCCAAACTCATAGAAACAGAGAGTGGTTACCAGGGGTTAGGGAATGGGGGGAAATGGGGAGATGTTGGTCAAAGGGTACAGACTTCCAATTAAAAGATGAATATGTCTGGGGCTCTAATGTACAGCATGGTAACTATAGTTAACAATACTGTATTCTATACTTAAAAATTGTTAAGAGAGCAGATCTTAAAAGTTCTCACTACATGAGATGATTGATGTGTTAACAGACCTTATTGCAGTAACAGGAAAATCATCACACTGTGCACCTTTAATTTACACAATGTCAATTACATCTCAATAAAGCTAGGGAAAAAAGAAAAGAAAATTAATAAATTGTGATATATATTCATACAATAAGTGAATTAGAGCTTCATGAATTCGGATGTCTGAAACTCACAAACGTAATAGCAATACAAAAAAAGTTGTAAGAATGCATAGATTGCATGAGTGAATTTATCCACATGAAGTTAAAATTGCAAAACAGGACTATTTCAGGCTTAGGCATATGGTAAGAGTACTCTATAGAAAAATACGCAGGGATAACAAATACTAAATTTCATATAGTGGTAACCATTTGGTAAGGGGTACACAGAGAGGGCTTCAACTGTGTTTGCAGTATTTTATGTCTTAAGGTAAATAGTAGAGACACAAGTGCAAATTATTTTATTTTTGTACTTATTGAAAAACACTTTTTATTTTACTCTGCCAACCCAATTATGTATTTGGTATGTTCATCAGCATTATTCATAATTAATGGCTTTAATTAATGATCTACTCCTTAAACACCATCAAAAAAATGTCTTGGTGTTAAGCAATGCAAATTGGATAGATTGGCTCTTAGCCATTTGCCCTACTGAGTTATAAGTTAATCAATATTATGGGTTGTTTTAGTTGTATTTTAGAGCTTTTAAAAATGTTCTTGTTTGAATTCATGGTGTCGTTAATAGAATATTAGATGTATTCAGTCTTGTACCAAAGTCTTTTATGGTATGATCTGCCAAGTTTATTGGCTATAGAAGGAACAAAAATTTGTATGTCTCTTGTTCTTAAGAAAAAATGTCTACATTTAGATACACAGACACACACATGTACACACGAGGTACCTTTTTAGAACTAGCAAGAGTCGTATATCACTATCTGATAGACCCATTTGCCTCTCCTCCATCACTCTATTTAAGTGGTAAGAGCAAGCACAATGGGACAGATTCCAAAGGAAGCAACACTTAATTTTATAGTTTTCTATTTTTCATTCTTTTATCATTTCATTTAATTCATTTTTAAATCTTTTTTCTTCTCCGTGTATTTATTTGCATTGAATTGAAAAGCAAAGTGTTTCATATTTTACAGTGGACAATAAATGTTCTCTAGGACACTAAATTGCCATTGAACTAGAAACCAAAGGCCATTAAGCCACAGAGTGGCACCTTTGTGTTCACTGAAATGAAGATACAGCTTTATTTCCAATTCCTCCACACAGATGATTTCTGTGAGTTAATAAATTAAAGGGATATGACCTATTAGAAAGTGCCTTATTCATACTTTTGTTATGCCTGTGTGACTCTTGACCTTGAGCCTCTGGGTGTGTGCCTCTTGCAGCCTTGCTTCTGGTGAGCAGAGCCCAGGCCCTGTTTCCTCCTGTACCGCTCCTGCCCACCACTGGTCTCTGGTGTGGAGTCAGTGCTCAATAACTGGGTGTGAACTGAATTTTCTGAACGCATCATGAGAGAAAAATTAAAATGGGAGCGAAGGAATGTGGGCAGGGCTTGGCAGACAGGCCAACCTGGAAGAATGCAAGAACAAAGAACAGAGCAAGAAAAATCCTTAGGAAATGGCTCCCTCCTCCAGGATAGCTGGATCATCAAAAAGGGCAAATGCTCCCCAACTTATCTAGCTCCCCCCCAGCACTGGTACTACTGGGAGATGAGACGATGCAAATGCCAGGGCTGAAAACAAGAGCAGGGACGGAAGACAGGGGGCCCCTTTTTCCCTAAGCCTGGCTCAGGAGCACCAGGGCCTGTGGCTGGAGGCTTCGCTCAGCGGCTGCCCATCCTGAGGGACTGGTTTGCTCTCCTACACCCAGAGACGTATCAACCAGCTCTTTTAAAAATTGGCAGAATAAAGTAGAAAGATAAATCCACCCCTGGTGTTGCCACCCCTGTCAGAGAAATGATGGAGATTAAAGAATGGGATGGTAAAGTCCATCTGAATCTCGAAAAAATGCCCATGAGGCCTAAGACTTCCAGGTGATGGAGAATCAGCGAGCGAGGCACCAATCTCCTGGGAAAGGGGTTACAAAGTGAGAGTCAGGAGGGGAGGGAATTGAATGGCTTTTTATAGCCCCTAATATCTCTCTGACAGCAGCCTGCACGGCCTCCACAGGCCAGGACAAGGGGAAGACAAATGGGTTTGTCTTTCCATTAAACACCATGACCTGGAGCACTGGGGGAAATAAAAACTGGGCTGCTGACTCATCCCAGCTTCGATCTTTTTTCTCCTAATTAAGAAAAAAGCTACAAAAGCAACTCCCACGTGTCCTCCCCAACCCAGCCCCACCACCTACAACACATATAACCTCAGGGGAAACAGCACACTGAGCTACAAAGTTCGCCTCATCAATGCCCAGCACACAGCCAGTTCTGAGGAGCTGAGGTTCAAATCCAGTCCATCAGCATGGTCAGGTCCACATGAGGTCAATAACATACTTCAAGGTTCATTAAGCCCCTTGTAGAGCCTATCATCTTTAAAGTACAATAGCTCCAGGGTTTCCCTTTGCCACAGGTACAAATGATTCTGCTTCTTGATGGGATCAATTGCTTGAGTGATCTAAGCCATCCCCATGCATGGAAACCAAGGAAGAAAACACATACAATTAGTGTACGACCTCCAGCAGGGTTCAAGATTAGCCTTCAGGCCAATGGACCTCAGCCTCGGCTACACCATCAAATCAACTGAGGTGCTTAAAAAAACACGGGTGCCCGAGCAAAAAAAAAAATCAAAAGAGAAAATTATTTTAAAAGATCACTTACAGTAGTGTTCTCAAACAAAAAATTCTTAAGGGTAAGTTTAAAATATGTTCAAGATCTGTACATTGAAAACTCTCAACACTTCTGTAGATATATCAAGTAATAGAACTCATATGTAAATTTTGCAAGATCATAAAATATAAGGTTAGAAAACAAAAAGGCATTGTATTCCTTCACAGTGGCAGCAATCAATGGGAAAATGAAATTTTAAAGTAATTCCATGTACAGTAGCACCAGAAACATATAATACGAGGAATAAATGTAGTAAAAATTGGCTAAGGCTCCCCCCGACCCCACACTGAAAATTATAAAACATTGCTGAAATAAATTAAGACCCAAATAAGTGGAGATGAGCCGTGTCTGGTTTGGAACACTCAATGTTGTTCAGATACCAGTTCTCCCCAAAGTAATCTGTAACATCAATACAATCTCAATCACAATCCCAGCAGGTTTATTTTGTGGAAATTAATAAACTGATTCTAAAATTCATATAGAAATACAAAGGATCTAAAATAGCCAAAATGATTTTGAAGAAGAAAGAGATTTTATGCTGACTGATTTCAAGATTTCCCATAAGGCCGCAATAATCAAGACCACGTTTATTAATGTAAGAATAGATGTATAGATCAATGCATAGCAAGTTCAGAAATAGACGCGTGTGGATATGCTCAACTGATTTTTTAATATTTCTTTACAAAGGTAACAACATCATAGAGAAAGAATAGCCTTTTCATTAACGGTTTAGACAACCGGATATCTAAATAAAAATAAATAAACCTTGACGTATCCCTCATACCACACACAAACATTGACTTGAGATTGATCGCAGCCCTAAACATAAAAGCTAAACTATACAACACCTAGAAGAAAACACAGATAAAACCTTTGTAGTTTGGGATAGGCAAAGATTTCTTAGGACATAAAACACATAGATCGCAAAAGAAAGAAAGTGATCATCAAAATCTTAAACTTCTTTTTGAAAGACACTGTTAAGAAAATGAAAAGACAAACCATAGGAAAGAATATTTGGGGTGTGTGTCTACACAAGTGTAAATATAAATATATACATATCAGAGAAAGACATAAAAAGAACTCTCCGAGCTTAATAACAAGAGAATAGTTGAAGTACAAGAAAGATGCGGCCGCAGCTGGGCGGCTCCGTTGGTCAGAGCGGCCTCCTGGGCACCAACCATGCTGCGGGCTCCATTCCCAGGCGGCGCACACACCTATGCCTTTATCACACCATCCTTTGAACCTAATTTTTTGGCAATTGCATAAGCTTCATCTGGTGACTTAGCCACGTGTCCCTTGGGAATGGCGACTCCAGCTTCTCGAAACGTGTCCATGCTCAGGTACTTACGTAGTGAGAGGCTCTGTTGTTGCTGCTGTATTTGGAGTCCATGGCTGTTAAACAATCCAGTTGCTCCAATCTTTGTGAGTGAAGATGCCCCAGGAGAGAATGCTACTTTGCAATAGCCACAGAAAGGTCACTTCAAGGCCCTGTGTTCGTAGGAAGTTCTCAAGGCGGTGTCCCCATTGGAGGTGTCGCTGCAGAGCCTCCTGGAGCTGTAGCTGAAGCGCCTGCTGATACTGTAGAAGGCGTCGAAAAGGAGCAATCTGTCCAGCTGGCACGGAACATGGGATTCCCACCATATGTAGTGGATTCTGCGGCAGAAAACATGGTCAAGCATTACCACCTTTTTCTGAAATACGATGCGACCGTGGTAGAAATGAATCCAGTGGTAGAGGAATCAGGCAGCACTGTGCTGTGCATGGATGCAAAGATCAGTTTTGATTCTAATTCAGCTTACTGCCGGAAGAAAATCTTTGATCCCCGAGACAACTGGACCGAGGAAGATGAAAGGCACAGAGCTGCAGCTAAGGCCGGTCTCAGCTCCACTGGCCTAGATGGGAATGTGGGTGCTGGTTTGGCTGTGGCCACAGTGGATATAATAAAACTTCACGGAGGGACTCCAGCCAACTTTCTTGATGGTGGTGGTGGTGCCACAGTCCATCAAGTTAACAGAAGCGTTTAAGCTTATCACTTCAGATAAAAAGGTACTGGCTATTCTGGTGAACATAGCTAAAGGTACATGGCTATTCCTTTTTGGAGGAATCGTGCAGTATAATATTATTGCACAGGGTGTAGTCATGGCAGAAAGGAGCTGGAAATTAAAATACCTTTTGTGGTACAGTTGCAAGGTACCTGAGAGGATGATGCAAAGGCACCGATAACTGACAGTGGACTTGAAATTCTTGCTTGTGATGACTTGGATAAAGCTGCTAAAATGGTTGTAAGGCTCTCTGAAATAGTGGAGTTAGCCAAGCAAGCCCAGGTGGGTGTGAAATTTCTGTTGCCAATCTGATCTGAGAATCCAGTGGATGGCTGAAGGTTTTAAATGTGCTATAATCATTAAAAATACTGTGTTCTGTATTATTATTGTTCCTTTTCTCATTAATGTGTGAAGGTTATAATTGCCATCTAGGCATAAAAACTTTTAAAAGCATTTGGTCTGTAATTCTATTGAGAATGGGCTGTCTGTATAAAGGATGTGACACAGTTACCTAGTGTCTTTTGTCCCGCCCTCTTTTTCATTTACACAGAGTGCCGTTTGCAATACGCCAGTTTATTATTGTTGGCTACAGCATTCTTCATTAATAGGAGACCTATGAATAAATAAATCTGAAGGTAAAGCTCTATTCTTTAGTGTTAAAGTATTAAGTCTAATAAATAGCCTCATTAGTAGAGCAATACATTAAAACTGTTTTATATAAGAAGTGTTTATCTTCAATACCAAATACCTATCTAAATATATCCATCACTATTTATAAACAAAGCTTTCAAACAGTCAGAATATTCTTTTAAATATTTCAGTGAAGTAACTTAATTATTGGAACAATATCTTAATGGTTACAAAACACTGATAACTGCATGTCTTCATGATCCTGTGGTACTGAGACGAACCTGTAGGTTTTATCAAATAAAGGCATGAATACTAAGGACTTGTCATACTAAATTAACAATTTCAATGTAAGTTAATAAAAATCTCCCAGTGTGAAAAAAATAAATAAATAAATGAAGCCAAAAGGAGACGCCTTACACACCCAATGCAGAGTCACTGGTACTCTCAGACATTGCTGGTGAGAATGTAAAATGGATTAACCACTTTGGAAAATAATTAGGCAGTTTCTTATAAACTTATATGTACACTTTACTATATGACCTATAGATTCCATTTCAAAGTGTTTACTCAAGAAAACTGAAAAATCAATGTCCCCACAAGATCTACAAAAGTATTTATAGGAGACTGTTCATAATAGCTAAAAAACGGGGGGGGGGGGGGGGGACAAATGTCCAACAACAGGTAACTAGCATACACATTGTCATATTCCATCATGGAATAATACTCAGCAATTAAAAGGAATGAACCAGGTGAATCTCGAAAACTTTTTTCTGTACAAGAGTGAAAGTAAGATTTCATTTATATGAAATTCTAACAAAGGCAAAAGTAGCCTAGGTTATAGAAAGCAAATCAGTGGCTTCCTGGGAGGAGAAAGGGATTGGCTGCAAAGGGGCAAGAGGGACTCTTGGGGTGATGGAAATGTTCAATCTTGAGTGTAGTGGTGATGGCTTCATGGGTGTGTATATTTATCAATACTCATCAAATCATACACTTAAAAGGGTGTATTATATGTAAATTATACCCACATTATATTCACAAATTATATGTGAATTAGATTTAAAAATATTGATATCCCATACATAGCATTTAATAAGTTGGAGATGTGTCCTTGGCATCAAGATTTCTGTAACTTTCCCCAATGATTCTAATGTACAGCCAAATTTGAGAAAATTTGAGAACCACTACTTTAGGGGCTAGATGACCTGGTGTCCTGGGACACCAACAGAGGACTACCGCCTCTCTTGATGTGAGAAATCACAGACACCCACCACTGTCATGGGCCGCCACCAGAGTACCTGTGGCCCCGTTTGGTTTACTGCTGGTTAACACGACACTGCAGAGCTGGTCCCTGCTACAGCATGAATCCAATGCAGATACTGCCTTCAAATCCCCCTTATCCACGGCACCCAAGCAAGGGTCACTCCAGTGACTGCCTGAGGGTGTGCACGGAGGCATTAGCACTGGGGCCCAGGTGTGGCACCAAATACACAGCCGGACCAGGGGATATCAGGAGGGCCTTCCAAGAAATGGGCACTGGGCTCCCTCCTCCTTTTTTTGGAAACAACCAGTGGCCTCTCTAAGGAGGAAAACCTTCTTTTCCTGGTATTGGTCAAACAGATACAGTCACAGTACAGCCATGAAATTCAGAATGAACTTTTTCTCTTGTTCTCCAAGCATCATGATTTACTGACCTGTTGACACAGCCAGAGCTTTTCACCAGCCCATCACTTGCTTTTGAACCATCCAAGTTTGCACTGGAGCACAGACACACTGTAGCCCTGCACCCAAAATGAGACACCCACTACTCAGCATACCAGGTTGGAATTGGCTTTCTGACTCCTACTAAATAAATTCACCACATTGGTAAAACCAGGTGCTGAGCTTCAGTACACGCCTTACTGCACACTGAGTGCAGTAGGGCATCTGCCCTCAAGGAGCTTATCATCTCCTAAGGGAACTGTGAGAAATAAACACATATGATGGGGTGAAGGAGATGAGGTAGCAGCTGGGTGGACTGAGAATGCAAGCCATGGGGTGCATGCACATCCATCATCGGGACCGTCACCTCCTTTTCCAAATCCCTATGTCTCATAGGATACAGCCCAGATTCTTTAACATAGGACCTGAGTTTGCTGCCCTCTCTGTGCATGCCACCCTTCCTCTACCCTAAACCACTCCCAGGCACCTGAAAACGGCACTCCTTTCCCCTCCATGACTTTGTATATGCTCTTCTCTTTCAAAGTTGTCTTTTAAAACTTTCATTCTCAAAGACTGTTATAACCCAGGACACAGGAAATCTCTAGAAGGCTCAGTAAAAGGATACATTGAATTGAAGAAACTAAATACACTGAACACAGAAAAAGACTGAGAGCTCCCACATTTCCTTGGCAAGGAGTGGTTGTGGAAGCCAGCATCTCCCTCCCTGACTCCCCAGAAACCACAGGAGGTGAGGCCCTGGCTGCCCTTGCTGAGACTGGTGCTCACCCACCACCAACATGCCTTGCTTGTGATCCTCCCCAGACCCATCTCCCCAAGGATTAGCCGATACAAAGGCTTTGATAAGCATTCGCTGATTTCAGTCGCTTGAATTAATTACCCAATAAATAAAAGGACAGAGATAAGGCTGAGATCCAGGCAGTGAGGAGAAGTGTTCTTTTACCCATGTGTAAATGAAAGGACCAAGCAGAGGAGTCACCTGACCACAGGCTCCCAGAGGGAGGCAAGAGGGAGTCAGGAGGAGCTTCAGTACGCAGAGCTTTCAGCTCCCAGGCCCCCAAAGCCAAACAAGGGCAGCCCAGGTGAGGGTTGCAACGAGCAGAGCAGAGAATGGGCAGAGCCCCGGACCAGGTGCAGCATACGGTCAGGTTCTCACACTAGTGACAGCAAAACTGAACAAGCCACTTGCTCTTTTCCCATCTCTGTTCAAAGTCAGAATTAAGTTGAGGTTAAGGGACAGCATCAGCAATCACATGATCTGGGCACAAACTCCACCTTTGCCATCTACACTCTGTGTGATCTTAGGAAAGTCACTTACCCTCCCTGCTGCCCAGTTGTCTCATCTGTGAAATGGGGATAACACGTTAGCTCATAGGATCATCATGAGGAGTAAATAAGTCCACACATGCAAAGCACTTGGGTCAGTGCTGGCATAAAGGAAGCACTCAGTAAGCCATTCATTCCTCTTATCTGTGACAAGCTAATCAAATATCTCCCCACATACCCAGCAGAGTTGTTTTGAAAATATTTTTTAAATAATGATGCTGTCATGTATTTTGTTCACCGAAAATATTGTCATATTAATATCTCATTTGAACTTCCCAGTAAACATATGACTTTGATATAACAGGTAACCCCAGGAAACACTGAAACACTACACAGGGTGGGGCAAAAGTAGATTTACAGTTGTTCACATGGAAAATAACACAATAATTAATAATAATAAAAGAATAAACTGTTTCACATATTCACAACTGTAAACCTACTTCTGCCCCACGCTGTATGTGAAAGTGCTTTGGAATTGTAGTAGACTTGTCAAGTCCCTTCTAAGGACAACAGGCTCAGACCTGCCTGTGGTGGCCACTGAGTGAGTTTCACACCACCTGACCCTGTCCTCCGCCCCCCACCTCTACTGCTGGAGCACAGCTGCCGGAATGACAAGTGGACCTGAGCTACAATTTTCAGGCTTCACTGGGCAGAGCGGAATACAGTCAGGGACCACACCTTACTGGAAAACACTGCTCATATATGTGACACATTCTCTCCAGGTTCTCTGTTCTATTCCATTGATCCATACGTCTACATTCTCACCAAAACGGTTTTTTACGAAGTCTCAAAATCAGGCACTTAATCCCTTCAACTTTTTTATTCCAAAGTGTTTTGGCTAAGTTCTTTGCATTTCCACCTATGTTTTAGAATCAGAAACAGGAAAAAGTCAGATTATCAATGACCCAGGAAGATGAGAGATGGGAATAAAAGGCTAAGTGGCAACATGGAGGGAAAGGAATGCTGGGGCTATCGTCTTAGTTGGCCTTGGGGTGTGTGGCATGATATGCTGGCTCTCTGGCTCCATGTACAGTGCAGAAAATGGAGCAGAGAGCTGGCCTAGGAGTCTAAGTTACCTTTTGTATGGGAGAATGATCCATCAGTAGCATGTGCTCGGGCATTTGCCCAGGGAGTTCCCATAGCCCTCCACCTGGAGCTCCCTATCCCTGGTCCTTGGCAGCCACCATTCTACTTTCTGTTTCTGTGAATTTAACTATTCTAGATACTTCATACACATGGGATCATACAGTATTTCATCTTTTTGTGACTGGCTTATTTCACATAGCATAATGTTCTCAAAGTTGATCCATGTTGTAGCATGTGTTAGAATTCCCTTCCTTTTTATGACTGAATAATATTCCACTGTATGTATAGACCCATTTTGTTTATCCACTTATCCATTGATGGATACTCAGGTTGCTTCCATAACCTGGCTACTGTGAGTAACACTGTTATGCATATCAGTGCAAAAAATTAAAATTGGAATTACCATACGATCCAGTAATTCCTCTTCTGGACACTTTTGAGCAGCTCCCATACTGTTTTGTACAGTGGCTGCATTTTACATTCCAGCCGGCAGTGCACAAGGATTCCAGTTTCTCCACATCTTCGTCAACACTTGTTATTTTCTGTTGTGTGTTTTCTATAGTTGCCATCCTACTGTGTGTGAGGTGGTATCTAATGGTAGTTTTGAGTTGCACTCCCCTAATGATTAGGGATGAGCAGCATCTTTTCATGTGCTTATTAGCCATTTGTATATCTTCTTTACAGAAATGTGTGTTCAAGTCCTTTGCCCATTCTTTAATCTAGATGTTTTTGTTGTTTTTGTTTTTGTTTTTGAGTTGTAGGATTCACAAATATTTCCCCCCATTTCCTAGGTTGCCTTTTCACTCTGATGATTATGTCTTTTGATGCACAGACTAGAACACATAACTTCTTTTGCAAGAAGATGTGGTGGGATTTGGGGAGGTGGGGGTCAGAGGCTAGATAATATATAATTTTTACTATGCAGAGCTAAGTGGCACACATGCATAACAAATTCTGCTTCTGCATGGAGGCCAAGGTGAAGGATCTCAGGAAGAGCACCATGGACAGCACCGTGGGCAGCACCCAGGGGCTTTTTCTCATGGTGTTTTGTGCTAAACCCCTTGATTACTGAACATTTGTTCAGTGCGCACACTGTTCTGAAACCTGAGTTATGCAGGAATCATAACACAAGGTCTCTGTCCTCAGGGGTCTCAGGGTCAAGTTGGAGAGGTAGGAAACAAAGGCACAACGCCAAGGGAACTGTATCTGAAAGATACTGTTGAACTATTAAAGTACATGATCAGATGATGAGGTTGGTCTCAGAGAATCTTAAACAGAGTGCACTGAGGTGGAGAGGAGGCGCCTGTGAGACTTGGGAAGGGCTGGCAGATGTGATGCTGTTTCAAGAGTCCAAGTGAGAAGTTCCAAGAGCTTGAACCCCCCCCTCCCCCAAGGGCAGTGGAGAGGATGGGAAAGAGGATTTGTGAGAACTGGACACGACTTCATAACTGAATGGAATAGAGTAAAATAAGGTGACTCCCATGCTTCTGGCTTAGTTTGCTTACCAGGTGCCCTAAAAGCGAGGCAATGAGTGTAGGAAGTGGAGCTGATGTAAACAGAAAGATGTGAGTCTGATTTTAGACATTCAGAGTCTAAGGTGCCTTTAAGACATTCAGAGGGACATACAGACTAGGTAATTAGAGATATAGACCTGGAGCTAAGGGAAGAAAGATAAGTTAGAAAAATAAACAAAATAGTAGAAGACACAGAAGCAGATAAACTCACTCAAACAGCCTAGTTTGAATAGGAGGTAGGGAAGCTGAGAGAGAAACCTATATTTAAAAGGGAAAGGGGGGAGGAAGAAGAGGCCTTAATAAGGGAGACTTTGAATTTTGAATAGCCAGAGGTTTACCCAAAGCATGCCAATATTTCATTTAAATGATCAGACAGTGGATTGAGCAAGAAGACCCTTGGGGTCCAAGTCTTTCAGGGGAACACTGAACTAGAATTTTCTTTATGCTTTCTTTAAAAGGTAGAAGTTTCAGATGTTCCAACTCTTCAGCTCCTGGAGATTTTGTGAACATGAATTAAGTCTCGCAAAGCTTTTTGAAGAAGATTTGATATGCGATAGATAAGCGTTATCCCAAGACACACAAGCCCAGAGGACCTCAACAGTCTACATTTGCGTACAAGACCCAGGAGACTTCTTAAACACAGAAATGTTTCTCCTTCAATTCAGGATCAATACTCACTTTTCTCCCCTGGGCCAAATTTGTGTGTTTTTATTAAAAAGGAAGAAAATTCAGCCCTGAAAGTTGCCATTCACCTAAGCATGAGCTCTGAGGCTTCCGAACAATGCCTAGGAAATTACCACCTCACACATCTCTAGGCTTGATCATTGGGGCCTCAACGAGTCACTTTCTGGGATAACTGATGATACCTGATGGCCTCTGGAGTGTTATATGAATCAAAGTGTGTCCCACAATCTGTGATTTTTATCTCCTGAATCAAGGAGCAACCTGGTTAAAGTTTTTAGGAAGAAACATACAGGTCATTTTTCAGATGAATGGCACAGCTTCTCATCTAAACAACTCAATTAAGAGGGTCAGGAAAAGAAAATGGGAAGGACATTGAGCATGAAGCCCTCATTGGTCCTGACCCAGGTCCTTGGAGGTATTGAGAAACCCTCCCACCCCATGCACACATCACCAGTGACTGGTCTGCCAGAAACACCAGACGCTGAAATGAGGCAGAAAGATGAGCTTCCGAAAATGAAAAATAAACATCGCCCCCTCACACTTTACAGATCTGGACTTACGCTTTCAAGGAATGATGTATGGAGATGATTATTTCATTTAAAAAATGCACATGGCAAATAGCTGGCCAGACCGGCCGGCATTGACATGCATGCGATACACGCTTACATATTTATTTGCAAAACACAATGTAATAGAGATGGACATCATACTTTGCATTTATATAGCAACTATTTCTCTAAGGACTTCAAAGGATTCTACAGCCATTACTGGATTCATCCTTGTTACATGCTTGTAAAATGAAGGAGCAGCCAGGATTACTCATCTCATTTAATTAAAGAGGAAGCAGACGCCCCGAGGGGATATGTGGATTGGCCAAGGGCATATTGTGAGTCATTTATTTGCTCAAAACCATATAGGAACTGAAATTAGTCCCAAATTGTCCTTATAGTTGCTGATTTTTACATACACATTTCTGAAAAGAAAATTATTTTCTTTGGCAGCCTTGCGTCTGTGATTCAGACCATCAGATGGTCAGTGTCCAGGGTGGGGTATGAACTAGGGATGCTGTCCATGTTCTCATGGACAGACACAGGGTTCTTGACAACTAAAAGGGGAAAATCTTCCTGCACCAGAACCTAAAGACGAGCTCTGTGTTAGTAACTGAGACTTAATGACTGCCTACAACACACATTTTCAATATGCACTTCAATAGCCTTTGCCGTTTATCTTACAACGGCTCTATAAGCTGGGTATTATGGTCTCATAAAGGCAAGAAACAGGACCAAAGAAATTGGATGACTTGTCCATGGCCATACAAGTAACACGTTTCAGCTCGGGATTTGAGTGCATTTTGCTGATGTGAATAGCTGTGCGCTTCTACCATGTTTTATCATGACTTCACTCCCCACCTAGCAGAGGTCCTAGAGTCATAATCAGCAAACTTTAGGAGAACTAGAGCCAACCTGGGACTCCACCCATCCCACCCCCCAAATATTCCAAATGACAGCTCAGGATAAGTGCTCACACTGCACTCACCCTGGACAGATCCACTGGATATGGCCCTTCCTCGGGCCACTCTGAGCCCCAGACTAATTTGAGCCTTCCTGGTCCCAAATTCGCGTCTTGTGTCTGACCCTGGCCTGAGCTAGTGGCAGAGCCTCTGAGAACCATGAGCAGAGGAAGAGCGAGAGGATGATCCCCTGGGAGCTGCCGCAGTGCACTCTTCAACCACCGGCGCTGACCACTACTAGTTGGCAGGAGCTCCGACAGTCACTGGGCAGCACGTGCAGGGTCCGTCCGATGGGCCTCACATTCTTCACGGAGAAAGTGAGCTGCAGACTTTTCCCAAATTAGACGTAAATCTGAATGAAAAAGCAGCAGGGACTATTTTCCCTGACGTTTTCTCTCATTTAGACTTTGGTCACTGGAACAGGATAGTGCAAGGGGTAGGGAAAACCGTCCTCTGAGAATCAGGCTGGTGGGGAAGGACCATGGCTTTAGCAGGACCTTCCTCTGTTTGAAGTGCTTTATCCGCAGCATCTCTTTTATCCCCACAGTGTGGATGCCTGGGTATTATTATTCCCATTCTCCAGATAAGGAAAGTGAAGCTCAAAGTCGAAACAGAGGAGCTAATATGTAATAAAGCCAAGATTCAAGCATGAATCTGAGGGGTCACCCCCCTTGCCATGAAGCCTCACTAACCTCCAAAGAGTTTGCTGGTGTGCCCTTCTCCTGATGACATCACCCCAACTGTGGCAGGGAAGACTTTTGGTTCATCCCCAGAGCAGGGACGCGTGTTGCAGACAAGGCCAAGTGCGGGCGTGACGCCCTTTCTGTGAGGCCGGGCAGACACTGGGGCTGTGACTGAGATGCAGCCGCAACAGGACTGGCACTCTCACGCTTGCTTTCCAGCTGGTCGCCGACGGTAGAGAACAGGGCTGCCCACAAATGCAAGTCACATACGTAATGTCAAACACAACATGAGCCACAGAAGCAAGCCACAGAGGTAATCTTAAAATGTCTGACAGTTACATGAAATAAGTAAAAGGGAAACAGGTCAAATGAATTACAATAATGTATTTTATTTAAACCAATACGTTCAGTGAATTACCATGTCAACATGTAATCAATATAAAAAATATTAACGAGCTATCTTACATTCTTTTTTATACTAGATCTTTGAAACCCAGTGTGTACTTGACACTTATAACACATCTCCTTTTAGACAGGCCACACTTCAAGCGCTCAGTGTGGCCAGTGGCTCCCGTGTTAGACGGAGCAGGTCTAGAAGAACACACGAATGGGGCCGGGGAAGCTTGGACTGTGGGCCCTGACTCTGACCAACTACCGAGGTGACTTAGCATCGTAGTTGAAAGGTTGCACCCAGACTTGCCTGCCTTTGAACTCCAGTTACTTTGCTTCTGTTGCCTCAGTTTCCTCATCTATAAAATGGAGATAATGACAGTACCTGCCTTACAGGTGTGGTGAGAATGAACCGAGGAAGTGCTTAGAGCAGTAATGGGCACATAGTAAGCAATAGAAAACCATTTGCTATCATTATTATTATTATTATTACTCCCCCTGGGGCTCAGTTTTCTTAATTGTAAAATAGGGATGTGGAAAATAGATAATTATCGCGATTCCCTCATGCCCTGTGTTTAATGGAATCCAATTCTAATCTACATGTGGCCTCTGAGCATTGGTTCTGAAGTGCGCACAGGGCAGGGCCTCAGACTCAGCTGTGTCTGCAGGGGAGGCTGGCAAGGTGCTCCACGGCTGGTGTGGGCGGAGTGTCAGAAACCTGCTCCCTCCATCCCGGGCTCACGTTGACTTGCTCCCTGGACAGCCCCCGCATTCTCACAGGGGCCCTCCACAGACCCTTACAAAGTCCTCAGTGATTTGAACCTCTGAGCTAGAAGAAATCCAAGCTGGACCAGCTAACAGGAAGGAATCCCCACAGGGGATGCTGACCCTGCAGCTTTGCCCACCAGCTGGCCTTGGGGCTGAGAGATGAATGGGAAGCTGGGTGATCAAAAGGCCAAATGCTCGAAAAGCGGTGAATGAAGATGCCAAAATTGTAGCAATAGCGATCCCAGGGGCCGCAGCTAAGGAATTCTGGCCGACTTCCTTCCCCTGGAGACCAAACTGGCAAGTTACAGAAATTCAAGGGGGAAACAGCGCAGAGGGTCAGGCACCTCATCTCCCAGGAGGCTGTTGGGGAAAGTGTGTCTCCACCTTCATCCCCAGGGGCTGCTCCAGTTCCTCTTGGGATGACTGAAAGCTGGAGCCCCTGCTGCTTCTCTTGCAAGGCAGGAGTCCAATCTGCCAGCACCAGGATCTCCCTCCCTATGAAACCACACAGAAGGATGACCAGGCCACTCGTCTCAGAAAAAGAAACACAACAACAAAGCCATGGCCCCTCACACCACGCAGCGGTTTCTGCCCAGCTGCCCACACACACCTGCCGAGAGCTACGTCTCCCCCATCAGCAAGCCCTTACCCAGAGCCCACCCTGGAAAAAACATGCCAAAGAAGTGGGAACCAGGGGCCCACCCAGGAGAAAGGACTTGACCAATCACTGGGTGATGTAAGGAGAGGGAAGCACCACCCTGTCCCCAGAAGAGGCAGGAATAAAACTCACGCCCTCCCACTCAGACCCCTTTGGCCATTGGGAGTGGGTCCTGAGTCCTATTCTTTCTCCAGGCTGAACTGATGTTTTTGCACCTTGCAGACACATTGACTACATCTGAAATATTTCAACATTCTGGCCAGGTTGAGTCCCTTCACACCCAGTGCTAAGGGGCCATGTTCTCCCTTGTGACCTGCTGAGGCACCTTAGCAGCTGGGCAGCACCCACAAAGGACTCCAGAATCCCATCATCAAAATCAAAGAGGCTGGTTCTGGGCTAATGGAATGGAGTTGCCACCGTGCCTGTATCTTTAGCATCCGCACCCTACACCATCAACTGCACCCACCCACACCCTGTAGCACCATGAGCCAGAGACACAGGTCTTCTTAACTACAGCAGCCCAACGATGTCAACCCAACCCAGGCAAGTCCCAAAGGCAGCCCCTGTCTGCTCCACGAAGGGAAATGCAGGTCCTAGAGAACCTGGACCAAGGAGGGCTGGAATGTGGAGACAGAGCATGGAATTTTCCAACCTGCAAGACACCGAGAGTTTTCCGCCGAGGCCACCTGCGGTCCTCAGTTTTGGTGCCTCTCCAGGCCTGTTCCTTCTGCTCATTAGGTAAATGTGCCAACGCAAGGAAAGAAATCAAGGTCTGCTTAGTTTTCCCCACTGGCCCTGTCCGTCATTCCGAGGAAGACAGTTTCTGCCACACAGCTCAGGAAATGGGCCCCAGTGGGCCAAGGAACAGCTCCGTCCCGTAAGTGTATTTACACAGCACAGTGCTTGTTCACGTTTCGCCAGCAGCCCACCTCTCCTGGGTGCCCTGGGGAAGTTTTATCACCTGGGAGGGCTCCTGCTCTCCCCAAGTCCCTCCTCGATCATCACAACAGACAGATTGTGTGGCTGTGTGGAGACGCGGCCGCCCCCAGCGAGCGCAGTCTCCGTGGCTGACAGAAGGTTCTCCAGCCGGCAGGCGCAGGCTGGGGCCAGGGGCCCTGCAGAACATCCTCTGAACGCCGGCTGCGCTCCCTGGCGGGGGCTGCTTCCTCCAACTGTCTAATGAGATGCTCTTCTCAAGATAAAGGGAGCTGGCAAATGCTCAGATGACAGCATCTTTGACAAAGGCACCACTTGGAAATGTGGGGATAGGGGAGAGGTACAAGGTCAAGCGCAGACAGGCAAGACTGAACAAAAAAGGGCGAGATATAGTCCAGAGAGGTCCTGGGCTGCAAAAGGAGTTCAAAGACCATCCAGTCCTACTACCCATTAAACAGATGAGAAAACTGAGGTCCAGAGAAAATAAGTAAGACTATTACATAGTGGTTAAGAACCAGAGCTTTGGGTGTAACTCCAGGTCTACCACTGGTTTGTTCTATAACCTTGGACTTAATCTCCATAAGTCTCTCATTTCTCATCTTGAAAATGCATATAATAAACTCTACCTCATATAATGGTTGTGGGGCTCACATGAGATAATAATAAATAAATAAAGCACTTAGCACAGTAATTATATAATTAATGATAACTATTACCACTATTATTAAGTAATTTAGCCAAAATCATTCAGAGAATCCATCTCAGAAAAGTACTCAAAATCAATTTTTTTCAGTTTCTACCTCAGTGTTCATCTTCAAGTGATCCAACGAGCCTTCATAACTAAGTCACTTGCTGTGTCAGTTAAGAATTTCATTCACCTACTAACAGTGGCTTAAAGAAGCTAGGGATATATTCTCTCATATAAGACCAAATGTAGGAAGCACAGCACTGGTAAGGGGGTTCCATGAATGAAACTCCCATTTTTCTGCCATTCTCAGCTCTTGGCTTTTATCCTCAAAGTCACAAGATAGCTGCTGCAGCTCCAGCCATCAGAAGAAACAAAGTAGGAAAGGACTACGAGGCACTCCTTCCAGCAGAGTCAGCCCCTTTCCAAAAGATTTCCTGGAAGCTTCATTCTGGCTGCAAGGGGAGTTGGGCAATACCTGATAAAGTCAGGGTTTTGTTTACAAAAAGGGGAGAGTGGATATTGCAAGGGTAATGAGCAGTCTCAGCCTTTCAGCCACACTCTTTGAGATAATGGATTAAGTCACCTCTCGCATCTGCTTTGCATCCAGGACCTCTGAGAGAGTCCCAAGATGTTCCCCATCTATGCCTGCAGCTGCCCCTGGGGCCCAGCCTGGTCTAAGATGGGCATCTTACCACCCCTCAGTGCCTGGACTATGCCTTGATGCTAAGAGCTGACAAAGATTTTGTAGAAGGAAGGAATGAACAAAGGAGGGTCTGTTCTGGGTGGGCCCTGTATTGCCCACAGCTTCCCTCGGTGCCTGTGGGTTTAGAGGTTGAAGTCTTTTCCTCTTTCTGATTAGAGCGGATCTGAGCAACACCGAGATGACCCTTTCATAAATCAATGTGAAGTCAAATTATGTCTTTTCTGCTCCAAACCAGACAAAGGTGCCCCAATTCTTCCACAGTAAAAGCCGAAGTCCTTCACACTGACCTGCCAGGCCCTAGACAATCCCCCCAGGGCACCTCTTCACTTCACGTCACTTCCCCTCACTCTTCCCCTCAACTCAACTCTACTCTGACCACAGCAGCCTCCAGCATGTCAGGTACATTTCAAGCTCATGGCCTTTGCACTTGCTGTTCTCCTGCGTGGAATGCTCTTTCCCCAGGTGTCCAAATGGTTCTTCCCTCACCTCCTGCAAGGCTGTGTTTAAATATCACCTTCTCCTCCTTTCCTCCCTGGCTGCTCGAAGGTCGGCCACCGTCATGAACACACAGTAACTGTACAGACCAGGAAATTCATGACCAACAGCCCACTCCTGTGGAAACAAACGGTCACTGACGTCCTTCACCCTGGGAAGGCAACAGTACCCGAGACAGATATTCAGGGAAAAGTAGCCAGAATGTCAAAGACCACACCGGACGTCATCTTTGAGTTTGGGTTCAGAACCCATTTGGGTGGTGGCAAGACAGCTGGCTTTGGGCATGATTTATGATTCCTGGGGTTATGCAAAGGAAAATGAACCCGAACATAGACTTGCAAGACGTGGCCTGTGTGAGGGTAAGACCTCAAGAAAACGAGACAGGAAGGCAGGAACAGAATGAGGGAAGTCGGGGCTGCAAAGGCCAACGCTGGTGCTGCAGAGTGAGCTGGAGACTGGACATCAGAGGAGTTAAGATTCTTCTGACTGTATCAGTGGTGATTGTGCAGATTTGTCATGAGAGGATTAATAAGCTCTTTTTAAAATAAATAAATATCACCTTCCCAATGAGGTTCACACTGACCACCGTATTTAAATTGCAACCACCTTGGCTCCCCCAACCCTGTCACTCTCCTCTAGCTTCAGACAGGACTCAGCACCTTCTAACTTAGTGTTCACTTTATTTATTTATGATACATGCTGCCACGCTATTTATTCACTTCCTTTGTTTACTTATGTATTGTGAGGGCAGGGATTGGGGTCTGTTCTGTTCCCAGCAGGACCCTCAGCCCCTAGAACAGAGCCTGACACACGTCATAAATATTGTTGAATAAACATACATATTAATGTAGCTCTGCCTTGGGGCAAATTAGAATTGCCAATTAGGAAAGGCAGGTGGCAGGAAAGGAACAGGTAAGAGTCTGAAGGAACCACCAACAAAGACAGAAGCATCCGTACAAAGTCAGATCAGGAAAAGGGGCATTCTGAGAGAGGACAGGAAATAATGATCTGACCCATGCTGTACCTCTCCCAGCCAGATGAGGGAATATATTCTCTGTCTGTTCTATAGACAGGTGTTTTCATACCCATTTCACTGGACGGCAAAACTGATTCCAGCAATGGCGAGTCCTATCTCTCATATAATCCAACTAAATGACTCAAAACTTAATGATTCAAAACCTCAGCCCTGGTTCAAGGTCCCACAGCCTAAAGAAAGCTTGTTCTCCAAACCAGCCACCACCAGCATCATCGCTCATGTTCTTCCACCTGCGGCTTCCTGTTGACCATGTCCCTCCTGCTGAGCTGATCTTTGACTCTGTGGCTTTCAAAGCAGCCTTTCACCTAGGGGTGGGCACTTTTCAAAGTCAGACCACTGTGCTGTTGAAAGCAGAAGAAAGGACTTCATGCGAAAGTGAACAGTTAGGTCCAAACAATGTTGCCCTCCATTTATCTGCCTCAACGCCCACATTCAGGGGACGCCTAGGTGGCAAGGCAATCAGTACTATCCCTAATTTATCTGGAATTTTTTTTTCTCTCCTGCGAAATAATTTGGAAATTATTTTGAAAAGGCAACGCAAAGAAACAGCCTTATTTCTTTCTTCTAGCCGTGAAAACACACACTGCTTCCTAGGGCCTGATTAATGTTAAATGTGACCTTTGGAAAAGTTTCCTGGCAGGTTAATTTATGATACTTTCAGATTCTAATGTATCAGGCAGTGGCTGTTTATGTGTTTGATGAAATATTCTTTGTCCGGACTTGATATGTTTTCCCAGATCTTCTGTAGCTCACTCCCCCTTTCAATCTCTCTTTTACACTAACTTTGTGCTTGGGTATTTCATCAATCTTACCGGGAAGGAAACATGAATATATTTATGAATTCTCAGTCCCTAAGTTGTCATGCACGCTGTATTAGCTTATTACTGTATCTCCACGATAATTCTCCCCTCTCATCTCATTACATCTGTGCTTTTGAGTTCAGGGAGAGCTCAGCTCAACCAAAATTACTTTTAATGTTTGGTTTGCCACAAGAGCTGCTTTGAGGGTCTCTGTCTTGAGCAGGTGTATCTTCTCCTTGCATCCTTTATTGCCTTTGCCTTTGTTCTTCCCTGTCTCGGGAAGAGAAATCTAGTGAACTAGTCTTGAGCCCCAAGAGGTTGTGGCAGCCACAGAATATAACTAAGCTTAATGAACATGCAGATATATTCATGGAGGAGAGGCCAGCTAATGGGTACCAGGGAGGCAGGGGACTCGGGAGGCCCTTCATCCTAAGAAAGCACTATGCAGAAGTCAACTATTGCTTATGTGGAAGTTCCAGGATATCCAAGATTCTAGCCTTCTTTCTACAGAGCCTGGCACAGTGCCTGGCGCACAGTAGGTGCTTGATTCTCACTGATAGAAAGAAGGGCGATGAGATGGCAAGGGAGGCAAGACCACCCACCCTCTCTGATGTAATGACCCTCAAATCCCTTATCAGAGGTACAGGGACAAGAGCTTGAGCATAGGGTGATTTTTAGATTCTATCATAGAGGCCCAGGAAGCTGCCAGCATTGCCTTGACTGTCACTACTTGAGAAGCTGTTACAGGTGCTAAGAGCACCTTTCCCCCAGACCTGCAGCTCTCTCTCTGCTGTCGTCACACTAGGCGTGTGCATTTGCACTGGCCTTGTTGACTGCATCATGGATGACTTTACAACAACAGCGGGGATGGGAAGGAGCTGGCGACCAGAGCAGAGCAAATGGATCCCTGAGCTGCATTAAAGGCCCGGCTGAGGTGAGAGAACACAGATTGTGCGGAGGCCACTCAGGAGAGCTCTGTGGTTTCTCCAGAAATATTCTGCTGTCTGGAGAAAGGGCCAGAGAAAGGGGATAGTTGATTTTGTCCAAGGTCAACAATCAATAAAGAAAGTGCAGCATGGGCTCAAGAGGACAAGGAGTGGGTGGAGCCAGAGTGACACTGTGTCCAGACTAGGAACAGGGACTCCAGGTCTCTGTTATCGCTTGGTCTATGAGTTTTATATTAGGGAATATGTAAGTGATTGGTGGGGTATTTTATTTTCTAGCCATTTTGGCATGAGTTACCTACATCCCAACTGTCTTTGTTCTCCCAAGAAAATGGAATAAGCCGGCTGAGCTCCCATTCATACTACACACCTCTGGGGGCTGCTTACGCCGTGAAACATTAGATTCCAGGAGCCTAGAGTGGATGAGCCTCACTTGTGAGAAAAAGAGACAGATGTCATCTGTATGGTGTGATCTGAAGGACAAAGGGAAAACTGCATGGTCTCCCTATCCCATGCGCTCTGTCAGCCTGCCACAGTGTTTGAAATTTCCCTATTATTCACGGCTGGGGTTTGCTGTCCAGAAATACTAATAAAGCACAAATTTTACCTGAAGGGAGTCATGCAGCTCAGGTGGTACAGAAAACGTGAGAATCGGACCAAGTTGGGTTGAGATCCCAGCTCTCATATTAAGTAATGTGATACCTGGCAAATTACTAGAATCCCGGAGACTCTGATTCCTTATTTATAAACATGTGAACTCTACCAGCCTTGTAGGGTTGTCATAAGGTTGGACTGGTTGACATATAGCTCAGAGTTTGACACACAATGGGGACTCAAAAAATGTTCCATCTTTTTACCTTTATTTCTCTGAAGGTTAGTAGGAAAAGCACTGGACAAGAGTCAAGAGCCATGGGTTCCAGTCCCTGCCTTCCATTAATGAGCTATGTGACCTTTCTATGGTTACTTTACTTCTCTGGCTTCAGTTTCCAGAGAGACTTGAACTGGATTCATTCATTCAACAGGTGCTATTGAGCTCTTGATATGTGCCAGGTGCTAGTCATCTGCTTGCATGATCAATAAATTAATAAACATGTATGTGAAATAGTGGTAAGTAATTAGCAGACAATTAAAATGCAGTCTTATGATAGAAGGATACTGGATGGCCACTGTAGATTGAGTAGTCACATAAGACCTATGTGAGGAGGTGACATTTGTGCTGAGCCCTCCAACAGGAAGGGGCCAGCCAAAGGAAAAGCAAGGGGAGATGTTGGACAGGAAGAAGAAAAATAGAAAATGCGAAGGCTCCCTCTCCCAGAGAAGCAACTCAGATGGCTTCTAAAGTTCTTTCTCAGCCCAACAGCCTTTACCTTAAGTTCTCTGTGACTTCTGTGTATGGAATAAGTCCAATAACAGTCCTTTGATGGGCTGGTCACTATTATTAATTGGTGGAGAGTGTTATAGTTGGACTAACTCTGGTAGGGCCCAATTGAGCAATGGGAAAAATCAGAACCAAAACTGGAAAGAGAAAAGTACAGCTAAAAAAGCTAAGAAATAACTAGGTGGGTGGGCTCAAAGAGGTCTTGTGAAGACTGGGACCCACTTCCTTCCAAAGCAGCCAGCATATCCTTATCATAAGACCTGGAGAAGCAGTGACAGAGCTGGGCGCTGGGACACTTGGGTGCTTTTCTAAAGCCCCTTCACTAAAGCTGAAGGAAGGTAGAACTCAGCCAGGAAGAAATTTCTTGAGTGAACATAGAATAAGGGTCTATACACATGGCCGGCATATGAAAAGATGCTCAATTTCACTAGCTATTAGGAAAATCCAAATCAAAACTATAATGAGATACTGCCTCACATCTGTTAGAATGGCTATTGTCAGCCAGACAGGTAATAACGAGGTTGGTGAGGTTGTGGAGAAAAAGGAACCCTCGTTCACTGCTGGTGGGAATGGAAACTGGTGCAGCCACTATGGGAAACAGTATGGAGATTCCTCAAAAAATTAAGAACAGAGCTACCATAGGACCCAGCAACCCCTCTTCTGGGCATCCACCCGAAAAATAAGAAAACATTTATTCACAAAGATATATGCACCCCTGTGTTCACTGCAGCATTACTCACTGTGGCCAAGACATGGAGACAAACAGAGTATCCTTTGATGGATGACTGGATAAAGAAGATGTGGGACCTGTACACGATGGAATATGACTCAGCCATGAGAAAAGATGGAATACTGCCGTTTGCGACAACACAGATGGATCTTGAGAACATCGTGCTAAGCGAAATAAGTCAGAAAAAGTCAAGAACCGTATGATTTCACTCAAGTGGGATATAAAACAGAAAGCAACAAATGGAAAAACAAGACAAATAAACAAAAAACAAACTCATAGCCACAGGCAACAGCATGGTGGTTACCAGACGGAAAGGGGGTTGTGGGAAAGGGTAGTAAAGGGCAAAGGAAGTCAAACCTCTGGTGACTGAAGGAGATTTGGCCTTGGGTGGCAAACACACAATGCAACATACAGAAGATGTATTATAGAATTATGCCCTTGAAACCTCTATCATTTTATTAACCAAAGTCACCCCAGTAAATTTAAGTAAAAGAAAGAAGTAAGGGTTCAATCTAGGAAAGCTCTGGTCTCAGATGACAGAACAGATATATTCATTCACTTGCTCCTTCACTCATTCAACAAATATTTATCGAGGGCTCATCCTCCTAGGCCCTGTTCCAGTTGCTGGGACTGCATCACTGAACACCACAGACAAAAATCTCTAGCTTACCTTCCAGTGGGGGAGATGAATGGGTATTGAGAGGCCAGGGTGTTTAATCTAGATAAAGTTTGACCCTTTATTTGCTCTAAATATTTAGCCACTAATCTGTGCCTAGTGCTGGTTATTTTTATTTGTTTTATTTTTTATTTTAATCCTCACACGAGGATATTTTTTCCATTGCCTTTCAGAGAGTGTGGAAGGGGGAGAGAGAGACAGAGATCAATGTGAGAGAGACACATCGATTAGTTGCCTCCTGTACTCACCCTGATACAGGGCCAGACAGGGATCGAGCCTGCAACCCAGGTACGTGCCCTTGGCCAGAATCAAACCCAGGACTCTTCAGCCCGTGGGCCGACACTTTAACCACTGAGCCAAACTGGCTAGGGCTAGTGCTAATTATTTTTAATTACCCAATGTTTCTTTTAATAAATGCCCTTTCTGCTTAAATTGAACAGTTGATTTCTGCTGCCAAAACTAAGAACTATGACTTTTACACTTGCAAAATCCTTTGTCCCAATTTACCTACACAATAGGCTAGTTTTTCTACAGTTAAAAAAAAAAAAATCATTAGTGACTTTAGGGCAACAATAATTTCTCTTAGTCACACTTAGTGAATCAAGTTGGCTAGCTTTTCCCAAGAGGAATTTTAAAATATTTGAACTGAATAAAAACATATCAACTTATCAAAATTTGTCGGATGCAGCAAAAGCAGGGTTTAAAAGGAAATTTATAACATTGAATGTATTAGCAAAGAAGAAATACCTAAAATCAATCCCTAAGCTTCCACCTTAGGAAATTAAAGAAAAGAGATAACATAAACCTAAAGAAGCAGAATAAAAGAAATAATAAAATTACAGCAGAAATCAATGAAATTGAAAAGAGGAAATCAATAGAGAAAGTCAACAAAACCAAAAGCTGGTTCTTTCAAAAGATCATTAAAATTGATAAGCCTCTATCCAGGCTAACCAAGAAAAAGAGAAAAAAGACACAAATTACTAATAATCAGAAATGAAAGAAGGTTTATCACTACTGATCCCATGGACATTAAAACATGATAAGTGAATATTATGAACAAATCTGCCCACAAATTTGATAACTCATACGAAATGGACCAATTCCTTCAAAAATATAAACTACCAAAACTCCACAAGGAGAAATAGATAACATATAGACCTATAATACATATCAAAGACATCGAATCAATCATTAATAACCTTCCAAAAAAGCAAGCACCCAGTCCAGATAGTTTCACTAGTGAATTCTAGCGAACATTTAAGAAGAAATAAAACCAATTCTCTACAGTCTCTCCCAGAAAATAAAAACAGAGGGAATATTTCTTAACTCATCCAATGAGGTCAGCACTGCCCTAATACCAAAACCAAATAAACGTATTACAAGCAAGGAGAATATTACTCATGAACATAGATGTAAAAATACTGAACAATTATTAGAAAATCAAATCTAACAATGTATAAAAAGAATTACACACTATGATGAAATGGGATTTATTTCAGATATGCAAGGCTGGTTCAACATTCAAAAATCAATTACTATAATCAACTAATGTAAACAACAACAGGCTAAAGAAGAAAAATTATATGATCATATCGATAAATGCAAAAAAAAAAGCATTTGACAAAACCCAACACTGATTCAGAATAGAAACCCTCAGCAAACTTAGAGGAAAACTTTCTTAACTTGATAAAGAACATCTACAAACCCCTACAGCTAATATTATACTTAATAGCAAGAACGAGATGCTTTTCTTCTAAGATCCAGAACAAGAAAAGGATGCCTCCTCTCATAACTTTATTCAGAATCACACTGGAAGTCCTTAGCTCACTAAATAAGACGAGAAAAGGACATCAGCCCTGGCCAGGTGGCTCAGTCGGTTGGAATGTCCTGTACACCAACAGGTTGTGGGTTCGATTCCCAGTCAGAGCACATACCAAAGTTGTGGGTTTGATCCCCAGTCGGGGTGCGTACAGGAAGCAACCGAGGAAAATTTCTCTCACACATTGATGTTTCTCTCTCTCTCTCTTCCTTTCTCTCTAAAAAAATAAATAAAAACATGTCCTTGGCCACTGGTCTTTGACAAAGGAAATTCAATAATAAATGATAATCTTTTCAATAAATGGTACCGGAACAATTGGAAACTCTTATGGAAAAATTTAATCTAGATACAGACTTTCTACCTTTCACAAAAATTAAGCCAAAATGGATCATAGACCTAAATGTAAAAGGAAAAACTATAAAACTTCTAGAAGATAACATAGAAGGAAATCTAGGTGACCTTGGGTTTGGGGATGAGTTTTCAGATACAACACCAAAAGTGCAATACATGAAAGAAAAAAATCTATAAGTTAGAGTTCATTAAAATTAAGGACTCTGATCTGCAAAAGACACTGTTAGAAATAAAAAGACAAGGCATGGTCAGAGCGAATATATTTGCAAAACACCGTCTGATAGAGGCCTTGTATCCCAAATAGAAAAAGAGCTCTTAAAATTCAACAATAAGATAACAAACAACCCAATTAGAAAATGGGCCAAAGATCTAAACAGACCAAAGAAGACACGCAGATGACAAACAAGCACATAAATAGATGCTCAGCATCATATGTCATTAGAGAACTGCAAGTTGGAACAGCAGTGAGATACCACTACTGACCTATTAGAATGGCTAAAGCCTGAAGGAACCAGACACCACCAAATGCCGGGGGGGGGGGGGGGGGGGGGCGCCACAAACTACAGAAACTCTCAGTCTTTGCTGGTGGGGATGCAAAGCAGTACAGTCATTTTGGGTGACAGTTTGGCAGCTTCTTACTAAGCTAAACATAGTTTTACTACACGATCCAGCAATTGCACTCCTAGGTATTTACCAAACTGAATTGAAAATGTATGTCCGCACAAAACCTGCACAAGAGTGTTTATGGCAACTTTATTTACAGTTGCCAAAAACTGGAAGCAACCAAAATGTCCTTCAATTGGTAGACAAATAAGCAGACTGCATTCCATAGAGTGGAATATTATTCAGTGATAAAAGCATGGGAGCTATGAAGTCATGAAACGACATGGAGGAAACTTAAGTGCATGTTATTGCTAAGTGAAAAAAGCTAGTTTTAAAAGGCTGCATATTGTATCATTCCAACTATATGACATTCTGGGAAAGGAAAAAAACCATAGAAATTAAAAATACCATCGATGGCAAAGGGGTAGGGATAAATACTTGAAGCACAGGATTTTTAGGGCAAAGAAACTATTCTGTTTGATAATGTAATGATGGATGGCATGCATTTTGTCAAAACCCATTAAAATATGGACTTTAATTAGTAATAAGATATCAATATTGGTTCATTAATTGTAACAAATATGCCACGCTCACACATGATGTTAATAACAGAAAACTGTGATGCAGGATGTATATGGGACTTTCTCAACTATCTTCCCAATTCTCTAAATCTAAAACTGTGCAAAAAGATAAAGTGGATCCATTTTTTTAAATGCCTGACTGGCTTAAAACAATGATGGTTTCTCTGTCACTCAGACTCATGTCCAGTCAGGTTGGCTGCCTTTTCCTCACTGGGGACGGCCTGTTTGATGGAATCTTTCCATCTTGCATCTTACCAGGCACCACGACAGAAATAATACAGAAAATCATGCAATATCTCTTAAAGCTTTTCCCCAGAATGAATGAATGGCTTCTGTTCACATCTCACTGTGAGCAAGTCACTTAGCCACACCTACCCTCAAGGGGAGGGTAATGAACTGCTACCATGTGCTGGGAAAAGAAAAGTCAAAATACCAGTCATTTGTCCCAATGACGATTACTCTACTAGGTATACCATCGTCACAAGGACACAGGGCAAGATGCTTGTGCACAGGGGACCCCAGGGCCAGTGAGTCAGCAAACACTGGCTGCTGGGACGCAGAGTCCCTGTGAGCCCACACCCTACGTGCCATTGCTCTGTCTCAAGCAAGTGTCACCTGCTTAATCGCTTCTTTACTCTGAAATCCTAGTGGCTCTTTTATGAAGCTCTGCCTTGGTTCCATACCCTCAGCATTCATTTATAAGAGGAAAGAAGTCCAAAGAAAGGCAAAAGAAAGGCTGAGAACAATGTGTCTTAAAAAGCCTTTATAGGTGAGAAGATCAAGGTCCTTGGCACCAGATTTCACTCCACCGAGCATCGCTCAGCAAGCTGCTTGACCCGTCTCTTCACCTGCCACCCCCAAAGCAGATGGCAGGGTACAAAAGGACACATGAGCTGTAAAGAATGAAAAAGTTTTGTTCTGTTCATGGTGGCCAAGAATGCCTTAAGCATTCTAATGCTGACATAGTGGAACAAAAGGAATCACTAAGGACTATCTGAAGTGTATGTGACAAAAATTTGACTCCAATCAGTTTAAACAAAAACGGAAGGAGCTGGTTTGTATACCAGGAAGTCCAAAGGGCTGATGTCACTTCAGAAATGTCTAGATTCAGAGATCGGCTTGAACAATGTCATCAGTTCTCTGTCTCTGTCTCTGCCTCTGTCCCTGTTTGTCTATTGACTTTGCTTTCCTGCATTGATCTCATTCTCAGGTGATTTTCCCCCATGTGCCACAAAATTGGCCACCTGTACCTCTAAACTTAGTATAGGTTCAATTTATCACAGGCCGTTGGTTCCTACAGGAAGAGAGACAGAGACAGAAACAGAGACTACTCTGACACTGGCTCCAACAAGAGTACTGACTGATCCAGTCTCGCTCATATGGCTACCCTTGAACCAAAGGCCATGGTCACTGCATTCTGATCTCACTGGTTCAACATGGAACAGGCTTCTTTTTTTAAAAAAAAAAAAAGGATTTGTTTCCATAGGAGAAGAGACAGGGAAGAGACCAACGCTACAGCCTACCAGAGCCTATCACAATGGGGAGATAGGCTCAAGCAAACACACACACATGCATTCAGACAGCCCTTCTGTCCTCAAACTGCCCATCTTGAAAATGGGTTATGGCTCCAGAACTGTCTAAGGCTGAAGAAGAGAGAATCGCTCCTCCAGAGCTGCCGCCCTGCTCCCATCCTCCATGGCGGAGGGACTTGCTGGGGACACTCTCTCGGCCTCTCCTTGGTTGAACACCTGTGTAATATTCACCCCACCCCATCCCCACCAGAGCCTGTGAGTATCTTAAAGAAAATGCTGGTCTGTATTTTTCTTTACCTTCCATCATGTGACCCAGGAATAATTACTCAGCCAGTATTGGATGGATGCCTGAATTTATGGACCCATGAATAGACAGAATATGGAGTTTCTAAGAAAGTAAAAGGCATGCTCTCTGACTCGGGGATCTTTTTATTTTGTCAAGAACAAATAGAATACCTTTTAACACAACAGATTCTCAGATAAAAGCGGCAACAAATATAAGTGAATTCCGTGTGATTTGAATCCAATAGTGATCAGAGGATGCCAAGTACCGAGTAAAGAGAGTCAGGCTTCCAATTATGGAGTTCAGTTAGCGACAGCTTTTGCTTTTTGTCATTTGTGCTCAAATCTTAATCACCCTCAGTAATGTGACCCTCCAATGGGAGGGACACGGGGCACATGGTGGATGCAGGGAGCAGCTTGGATTGGAAAGGCCCATGGCACTTTGATTAGTGCAGAGAAACAAGCCCTGGGGCTCCGATTCCTGCCCAGGTCTAGAAAAGTCAGAGGCCACCTCCCTTCCTTGGCCGCAGACGCCTGACTCTTCTCAACCATCTTCCATCTGGGGGTTGGGAATGTCTCCATTTGCGGAGGGTAGAAGTCCCTCCGATCCTTCCTCCCTGACATATGCAGACTGCACATTAGCATGGTAATGTCTCATGCCATTAGTGAGTAACGTGCTGAATAATTAGGCTATGAAAATCTAACGGCAGGGATTTTTGTTTTATTAGCAATTTTCCATCCTATTGTGTTAATTTCGTCTCATGTCAGCCGGCTTTCTAAGTAAACAATGATCACAGGCAGACATCATTTCCCAGCATATTGTGCTGCCGAGGGTGACTTAGCAGACCAGAAAATGGCTTAAGTTGCCTATTGTCTTGCAGTCTCTGCCTTCTGTTGATGTCACAATATCTGTGGTTTCCTGTGGTCCTGGAATATTCATTTCCTTTCTGCCTCTGCCTGTCTGGTCTCAGTCTGTCTCCAGGTCCATCCTAGCTTTTCTTTTTTTCTCTTTCTGCCATTTCCTCTCCCATTCCTCTGTACACCTGCCTGTGATGATAACTGCGCTTGTCCAGAACCTTAGTCTATTCAAAGAATTTTATGTCCATCTTGCATTCTCTCCCCTCCCCCTTCATCTTTCCCATACACCTTATTTCATTTCCTTCATGTTCCTCCCAACTTATCTGCTTTTCTTTCCACTGGACTATCTTCCCATCGTCCCTGCCCCCCCCTTCCACCCCCCCTTCTACCTAGCTCCTGAAATGCTATCTTGCAGCCTCTCGCCCCCCACAGCTCATGTCTCCTTCCCGCTCACTGAGATTTCCAGCTGACAGATGATTAATATTTGCTCCAACCATGTTGGAAAGTTTAATGCTTTTTCTGTGATATCCCCACAGTCATCAAACATCTGCAAGGTTCTCCCAGAGCTGAGGAAAAGTTCTGTTACTTAGGATGTCGCTGCTGTCTGAGCTACAAAATCAGCTGCCAAGTCCCTGAGAAAGATGGCTGGGATAGATATTGGCAGCATTTGCCGGGGTCACCATGTGGGACAGATCTGGTAGGGGAGGGGTCGTGCTGATCAGTGGCCCTTTTTCCCTTCTGCCCCTTTCTTTCTGACTCCATGAGAGTATAAATCTGTATTTCTCCAAGGCTGGGTTGTGCTTACTCAAATATCCAGGCCAAAGAACTGGAACAATGTGGTAATATCTACCTTTAAAAAGATATGGCCAAATGCCAATAACTCAAGGGTTTTATCTATGGATCCATAGAAGACCAATAGCCTGGCAGGCTGCCACTTGGGGCATCAGTTTGAGACAAGCCAAAGTTTTCTAAAGCAAGCCATAGTTTTCATAATTAACCACAAAGCTCCTCTTCCTGCTAAGGAGCACAAATACTATCCCTTTTATTTTACCCTCCCTTGACTTCCCCATTATTTAGCCACATTTCTCCACCCCTCCTCTATAATTCCCAATACACATATGGCTATTTGACTTCTTTACAAATCAAATGCTTTAACAGATGAGATTTTGGTGCTACAAAGCCTGGCATGACTCTTGTGCAAAAGAAATCCAGGAAAGGTACCGGAGATTTGAAAAGCATCAAGACACAAAAGGATCTGATATTTTTGTGAATCTATCATGTACCTAGAACTGTGCAGAGGAAAGTACAAAAGAATGAAGAATAATGTTGGTAACCTCAAGGACATGTTGATTAGACAATAGAATAAGAAGAGGTGACTGTTAATATTGTGTGAGAAGAGCTACACCCATAATGTATTTTAAAAGAGAAATAGTCAATGTGGTTTCAGGAAGTCAATAGTGATTTAAGTGAGTTTTTTAAACATTCCTGAATGGAGAAACAATACAATCAAAGCACAAAGGTGGTTTGTGACCACATGGTCGGGGGGCACGGAAAAGGCAGCCTTGCTGATATGAGCTGTAATCACTCCCGGGCAGCAGGAGGCTGCTGGGTGTCCACACTGTCATCTGGCACAGCTACCTAGCAAGGATCACCCCAGGGTTGGACCACTCAGGCCATTATGTTTAGTTCACCATGGACCGATCTTAGAATCAGAAACGGGCTAGCCAGCCCTCACTCCCGCCACACCTTCTTTATTTCAGCTCCCCTCACCTGTCCACATAAATATCCTGCGTCAGGCACACAAACTCCCCCAACGCTGACTGCTGCGCTTGCTAAAACTCGCCAGCCACAGCCGGCCTCTCCCGGCGCTGGGCCCATCAGCATTCAGCACCACGGCCAGCGTGCGAGGCAGCCGGAGAGAGAAACCTGGAAGGGGCAGCAGGGAAAATATTCTCTCCACATTCAGCCGCGGGGCCCCTGGTTCTTTCTCTTGTTCCTGATTATTTTTTCCTACGGTCCACTCAAGGCCACTGTGTCTGGGTGTCCATAAGGACTGACTGTGTTATACTAGCATATCCACTGGTTAACGGTAGATGAAGAGAAAGGAAAGCACCCCGTCCCTCAACCACATATCTACATAGCTCCCTCCCCTCTCTAAGAAGCTGATTGCATTTGACAACAACTGCAAACTCCTTCCTACCCTCTGCCACTTGGTGACTAAAAGACCTTGGGACTGACAGATCGGATTTAGTCATTAACATGTTGTGATCTCCCTGGCCTCTGTATCCGAATCTGCAAATAGGGGGGCTTGGCAGTGAGGAGAAATGAACTCATGCCTTCTCTACCATCAGAGCTCCCTAAAGAAGGTCTGATATGCATGCAAGGTTGTGTTAATTAATGACATGCCCAGGTGCTTAGTAAAGTTTGTAACTGGTATTAAAGGGTAATGGTTAACTGTTTCATCTCAACTCTACATCAAGCAGCATGTCCTGGCATTAAAGGAATAATCTGCTCTCGTTTCCACCATTTTCATTGGCTTCCTGATGGCAGGAGATATGTTAAGTCATTTGGGCCCAAGAATATAAATTGACTTCCCTGTTTGGTGATGCTCACTTACTCACTTCTCTCTCTCTCCGGCTCTCTCTCTCTCCTCCCCACCCCCCAATTTTTTGTTGAATTGATAGAGGGAACACCTCAACAGCTGTTGCCCCAACAGCCTCACCAGCCTCAGCAACAGCAGTGAGCAGAGCATCAGAAGCATTTTCTTCTTTCATTTCAGGAAATGAGAGAAGCTATGCCAAGTGATGGGGAGGGGCTGGCTGCTCTAGAATCTTAGCTCTGGCTCCAAGAGCCTGGCGCCAGGCACAAGAGTTGCCATGAGCACACACACCAACAGGGCAGCTTCCAGCTGGCATGAGGAGCTACACCCTTGGCACTGTTGGGAAGAGCTTGGAAGGAAGGGGCCAGAGCCAGCTTCTGGATAGAGCTGAGATGCAGCCTCTACAAAAGTGGAGGATCTCAAAGCCATAAGGTGGCACCATGGAGTTGGCCACAGTCTCTAGCAAGAAAATCCATCTGTCCTTGAGACTTAGGGAGGGAGAATCCTTTCCTGAAGGTCACATGGTGATTGGAAGAAAACGTCAAACTTTTCCGAAGGACTCAGGCTCTGCTTCAGAAAGCTGGAAACAGAGACAGTCAGTAAATAAACAGAAGACCCCAGAGTAAACAGATTCTCTCAGCTCCCTGAGCACAGCCAACCTGAGCCACACTTCCAGACAAAGCACCCAACCAATATTACATGTCTTCACAGCACATAGTTTTGGGATAAGGTATTAGATTTGGAAAGGCCTTCTACAAAAGGCTTTAAATGTTCATCCCTTTGCCCAAGATTGCAGCCCCTGCTCCTCACTGCAGCACCTCCTAGGGACGAAACCCCCAACATCTCTTTGCATGAGGCTGCTCCTCCATACCTTTTCCCAACATCACATCCCTGGGACTCTGAACTCCAGGAGAGGGATCCCATCCCCTTCCCTACCCTAAATCTGGCCAAGATGCCACCTCCACTCTCCCAGCAGGCTCTTGCTAAAATGTCTGAGAAGCAGGCACCCAGAGCAAGGTGCAGGAAGGAGACCATGAAAGGCAGGCAGATGTTAACAGTGAGCTCTGGAACCTAATGACCGGGTTCAAGAGCTGGCTCCATTTCTACCAGCCATGAGTTCTTGCACACATTATTTAACCTCTGTGCCTCAACCGCCCCATCCGCTAAACAAAGATGGCAATGGCAGCACTGTTGAAGGGCTCAGGAGAGCATGCAGGGCAGTGCCCAGCAGGTGCCCTGGCAACTATGCACTAACAAATAGTGCTATAATGAGGGGTGTGCATTTCCAAGGGACCTTCAGAGGCCTGTGGTCAAGGCTGTGGTTTTGAACTGTAGAGTTATAAGGGACAACCCCTTCTTATGCCTCTGAGGAAATTTCCTAAAAGGAAGTATGCCTGTGGACACACAACCCCAGCTGACTAGGGGTTCCCATTCTGTTACTGAAATGCCCCTTCCTTCTCTGGTCACTTATTTAAGTCTTTAAGTCCTGGGCCAGAGGGGCCCACGGTGTTTCCGTAACCTTTAGGCTCCTTGGTAAAATCAGACTCTAAAAAAAGCAGGCAGGAGAGGCAGGTGGTTCTCTCCTTTCCTTTACTCCCTCACCCTGCGACTCTGCAGAGCTGGCATCTTCCTCCCCCAGGGCCTCACCACCTGTTGGGTTGAGTGCCAAGCCTTCTCCCGGGCCCTGCCGAGCCCTCCCTCCAACCTGGGATGTTCCTCCCGAGCAGGAGCACGTCCCTGCACCTGTATTTGTTAATCAAGCCACGGAGGACGCAGTAATTGCCCAGCAGAAAACACCGGTGCAGATGTTAGGGAGCGCTGGGGCAAAAGCACTAAATGAGATTCTTGTTTTCCAAACAGAGCCTGAGACTTAATTACAGCCTTTCCAAGTGCTTATTAAAAATCCTTATTTTTTTTCTTATTGTTTTCCTGCATGGCGCATATTGAATCAGCCGCTGCTGTTGTCTTGTTTTTGGAGGGTTCATAAAAAGAACCGATGTGGAAAATTGCAAACACAGATTGTACCCAAACAATATCTTTGCTTTCCCTTCCTGGTCTTTTTTCCTGCTGAATAATAACATCAGAGATTATATTCAGCGTGCATCCGGGTTCTTTCCCAACAGCCAAAGGGGGTCTTTTGCACACAGAGGGACCTCCCTCCCCCTGCCCAAGAAAACAGTGTGGAGGGAACTGAGCTTCACTCTGAGGCCAGGAGGAGCAGAAAAACACATCCCGTGGGAAAGGGGAGGGGGCAGGTGATCAGAAGACCTGGAATCACAAACCATCACACCAAGAAGTCCCTTAGCAGACATGGCCATGACCTTCCCTGACAAGTGTGGAAACTGCTGGCCCAGGGAGGTGAGGTGGTGGAGCCCAGACAAAGCCAGTCCTCCTGTGCAACCGAACTGGAGAACTTTCCACTAAACACACAGGCCCCTCTTGATGCTGGGGACTCATATCCAGAAAGACCTGTGGCTCTTCTTTTAGCCCATAAATTTCCTCATCAAAAAAGGGGGTTCCCTGGCCGATGTGACTCAGTTGATTGGAGCATCATTCTGTACACCAAAAGGTGGTGGGTTCAATTCCCAGTCAGGGCACATGCCCAGGTTGCAGGTTCAATCCCAAGTAGCGTCATGTACAGGAGGCAACCAATTGATGTCTGTCTGTCTCTCTCTCTCTCTCTCCCCGCCCCTTCCTTTCTCTAAAATCAATTTTATAAAAAAGGGGTGGTGGGTCCCTGGATGCCTTCTCAAGCGGAATGCCCCATCTTGATAACCAGCTTCGCTCCCTGCAAGTCGAATCACTGTTCCAAAGGGACCAGGGCCAGGGTCACAGCCAGATATGATGCCACCCAGGTGCTCAAAATTTGAATTGCCCACTAGCCTCAGAATGATGCTACCTTTTGAAAAACTAGCCTGTTTTCCAGGCCTTTCTCAGACAGTTTCTATGGGACAAGGTCCTAAGGATGGACCAGGGAGAAGAGATTAGACCTTCCATGTGTCCCCAGGTCTCCATCAGAACCACCCCTGCTACCCTCTCCTACTCTCACCGCTTGCTGCCACCACAGCCACTGCCTGGTCTGGACTCGGCTTTTAAAGGAGACACAGTTCCTCACTCCATGGCACCTTCCCTCCCTGCTGGTCCACTGACAGCAATGGGAGGGGCCACAGTTAGTGCCAATTTGGCAGTGCAGGCATGGAGGGAGTTTCTCATTGAACAACATGTAAAATTCGATTGCTTCTTTCTGTCCCCTGCTCCTCATAATCCACCGCCTGCAGCCAGCCTCCCAGCCTCCATTCAACTCATTATTCCAAGTTGTCCTGAGGAGAGCAGGGAATTGGAGCTGGTCCCCTCTGTCCTCACTCTAAGTCAGAACCCCAACTCTGTCCTCAGGCCCCTTCCAGCTGAAGAGGAGCCCTCGGTGCTTAAAATGGAGCCCAGGCCTTGGCCGTGTGACTCCAGAGAACTCTTGGCTTCCTCCTGAGTTTCCTCCTGAACTTCTCCAAATCCTATTTTCAACCCCACCTGAGGATGGAGGGACCATGGGAAGAGAAGGCAATGGCAGATTCCCAGGAGCCTCCACCCCACAGAGTGGACGACGGAAGTAGAGCTGAAGGGACTCCAAGCCCATTGCGCTCACACTCAGGACACCTCACCCCTTCGGGCCTGTGGGCCACACGGGAGCCTGGGTGACTGTGGCTGGACCAACAACTGAAAACGTGGTGTTTTCGCTGAAACTCCCCAGGGCTGATCTCCCCAGAAGAACCGTGGAACTCTGGAGAGAAAGACTGTGCCAGATCTTCCGACCGATTCTCAATGTCCATTCCACCCTCTATCTCCAGAGCTGCAGAGCTAAAAACTGCAGTTCCCAAACTGGCTTGTGGCTTGGCTCAGGTTTTGCCAATCAGATGCACCTCTGCCAGCTGTGGAGAGTGGCGCCCAGAGATGCCACATCTCTGCAGAGGATGTGTTCAGACAAGCAGGGGGAGGCAGCTGCAACTATAGCTGGTGGCTGGACTCCAGGGTCCACGGTCACCTCACCAGCTTCAACGGTGTGGGGCAGCCGCGATGGTGACAGTAGAGGAAACCACGCCACAGCAGTTTTTAGAATCCATGGCCTTGACTTCATTCTTTGGGCTCTCCCAATGGTTTTGTAATGTCCTGATTCTCTGTATAAAATCCCTTTCTGCTTGAAATGCCTAGAGTGGTTTCCATCGCCTGCCTTAAATGCTGACTCACACAGGGACTCTACAGGTCTCTGTATCCATTTTTCAGATGAAGCTCAAAGAAGTGAAGTGACTTCCTCAAGGTCCCACAGCAACTTGGAGGCAGAGCTGGGATCAGACTCGGCCTTCCTCACGGTGACCCGGAGCGCATTTGAGTGGCAGGTGGCAAAGAAAGTAACTCTCCCTTCAAACTCCCTTTCCCTTCTCCCAAGCCCCACCCTCCTGGCCCCCGCCCAGTGGGCAGTGTGTGCAGGCGAGCGAGTGTGCAGATCTGTGGGCATAGCCATGCTTGTGCCCTGGCACATATTAACACAGTACACACCAATATTTTCCCTGGCGCCACCAAAAGTCCAAGAGGCTCTGCTGCCTCCTTTGTGTGGTGCGTCTGTTAAAGTTCTTTCAGGGAACAAGCTCGCATTTCACGGACAATTCAGAATCTCCACTCAGAGGAAGCTGACATTTTGCCAGGCATTCCTCACTGAGAGATGGTCAGACTCACGGGAAGAGCAGGTGAAGACAACGTAAGTCAGCAGCTTAGAACAAGTGAAACAGCTGGACCGATGGGGAAAACTGCTGACAGTGGGTGATACAGCTAAAAACTTGTTTCCCTGAGAGGCTGTGAACAGCCTGTCACCTGGGGCCCAAAGGAGAGATCCGCCAGGCACAGACCAACTTGGAGACAAGGTGTCCATCCACTGGCTCCCCCAGAGCTCTCAGCCGGGCTCCACTTGGACTTTAGGAAGTTGTGGCCAGGCCTTTGGCTTGGACAGAGCTTCCTTCCAAGAATGGAAACTTTGGTCCCCCTTAGGAAGATGACAATGCCACTGGAACGGCAAACAGTGGAAGGGGCTATGGAGGAAGAAGGGGAATGGAAGTAGGTCTGACCGGGGAGCAGTGTATTTGAACTTCAGAGGGTCCACTATTAGTTGTCGTCCCCCCCAGTTCTTTTCTGGGTCTAAATGCATTGCATTATAAAAATCAACCTGGCCTGCTTCAAGAAGATTCCCAGGTGCCACCAGGTCCTGGGACAAGAGCAGACCACCTCGCAGCCCAAGAGGTGCCTTCCGTTGAAGCCTCCCCTCCTTCCCAACACCCTACAGTTCAGTGAGCCCAGAAACCTCTGTCCCCAAAGCTGATCTACAGTCTAGGCCTACCCATGGGAACACTTTCATCAGGCTGTGTCAAAATGAAAAAATAAAAATAAAAGGGTAATACGGGGGGGGGGGTGTGGGGGGGTGTGGGTGTGTGTGTGTGTGTGTGTGTGTGTGTGTGTGTGTGTGTAAGGTTGCCAACTGTCCTTGCTTGGAAAGAACTATCCTTTATGCTAAGATTATTCCCTTCCTGAGAATAGTCCTTCCTTTATGTTAAAATATTGTTTCTTCTATGAATTGGTAATAATAGGAATGGTGACTTTATTGTTATTGTTGTTGTTTTAAGATGGTGTTTCTTTTCTTTTCTTTTCTTTTTTAGCATTCTTACTTGACAAAAGAAGTCAGTTCCCTTGTGTCAGTCCCAGTTGGTTGGCTTGTTTTTGTTTGTTACTGGTCTGTGCACTGTAGAGGCCAACAATTCACCTCCCTCCCCCCTCACATCTGCAAGACTGATGCAGTGACCCAGGGTAGGTTCCACCCTTCTCTCCCCTCAGGTGCCCACTTCCAATCCCTTTATCACAATGCAGCAGAGGATCCAGAGCTAGGAGGCTACCAACCCTGCCATCTTCCCGAGAAAATGACAGAAACCTGAGACTTCATCACACTCAGGGGGGTTCCACCTTCCCACCTCCCTGTACCATCTCCTTCCAGACATAAATCAATAGCTTTGGCACAGCCCATTGAAACTCCTGTTAGTCATTGCCCCAAGAAGCTTCAAATTACTACAAAGGGCTGCTGGTGAGTGTGTGAGATACGCATTCATCTCAAAGCCAAGCTTGTCCTCTCTTAAGCCTCTGGGCTCTAAGGGTGTCAGGCACAAGATCAGCAGACACAACACACGTATGATGGGCCTCATCTTTGCTTCTGCCCAAGCTCCCCACCACCTGCAGGGTTCCTCTGCTGTTCCCATCTCCCTCCAGCTTCATCCCTGTTTGTAATTCAAATACCAAATCAGCCAAAGAGTGAGCCGCTCTGCGAGCTGCTCATCCTGAAACCACCAATGCCCAAGACAGGCCCCACCATGTGTGAGCTACAGCCCCAGTCTCCACAGGCTCCTCCCAGACTGGGCTCCTCCATCACCAGGCAACTCAAGGCTGTAGGAAGGGACTCTCCATAAAGATGGGTCCCTGCTGAGTGAGTTTTTCCCACACCCAGCAGCCAACCACAGCAGCAGACCACAAGGTGACATTCTTCTGTGCTTCCCCAGGGGTAAAGTAGGTCTTCTGGCCCCAATTTTTATGTCATATACATATTAATTCATTTAATATGCACTATTACTACTCCAATTTTACAGCTAGAAACAGGCACAGAGAGATTAGGTAACTTGTCCAACATCCCAGAGCCGGGATTTGAACCCAGTAGCCTGGCTCAAGAGTCCATGCTCTTAGCCTCACAGTGCCACCTTTGTCGTTGGCACACAATGAGCCTTCTGGGGCCCAGAGTCTCGAACAAAGGTAGGGCTCAGAAAGACAGAGATCAAGAACCTAGTTCATGCCATACCCCCTGCAGGTCCTGCCAAGGGACTTCTCAGACTCTCAGGTCTGTGGAAGTGGCTATGAAACTCTATGAAAGCTGTTAGCCTGCTCCAGGAAGCAAGGGAGAGACCCCCATTCATCTAACAGAGATTAAATGGGGTCACGAAGGGAATGAGCACAGGGAGAAGAGAACAAGCATTGGCTGGATGCCAGGAAGATGGGGCAGAACCAACAGAAGAGTCTGAAAAGGAGCATCCAGCAAAGAAGGTGTCCAGAAGGAAGCAAAGTGTTTCGGAGGAAGGAGAGGTCTGCAGGGCCGAAGGCTGCTGATCAGTCGAAATGATGAAATCCGGGCCTCGGACTTAGCTGATGCTCTGCCTCTGCCTCACCGGCTGCTCTTGGATGAGCTCACTCATCGCTCTGGGCGCCATTCTCTCCACCTGCCCAGCAGGGATAACCATGCCCCTCTCGGCGGTAGTGTGATGAACAGAAAATAACTTCGAGTGCCTGGTACTGTGCCTGGTGGTAGCGGCACAATGATAGTGATAGTAAGTAGTGTTAGATATTCAGCTCGGTCCTTTCCTCTATTACCCTTCACATATCAGTAGGAGGGAAAGAAGGTAGGGAGTGGGAAGAGATTTGGAGGCTTTGGGGGTTCTAGTCAGTCTCTGCTTCTTTTTCTCGGGCTCTGAAGTATGTTTGGAAGTCATCTCAGCAGGGTGCCACCAAAGCCCTTCTGGGGGCCTGATGACCAGCAGGGGGAGAAGGGAGTATAACCGTGTGGAGATGCCAGCAACCCTCTGGGACGTCATAGCACTGGCTGTATTGGAGCAGAGCAGAATCGTGAGAGTAAAGGAGTCGTGTAGGGTGTGCAGGGAGGGGCAGGCAGGAGGGGTGGTCCTGGACTCTGTCCCAGGAGTTCACCACCACCACAGAAGATGACAGGAGGAGACCTCACAGAGCCCAGGGCTCAGGGTGGTACCATGACATTATAAGTGGGCAGCACTGGAGTGTCCCTCATAAACTCCCCGGCCCCTCCCAAAAAACTCTCTCTGGTCTCTGGTGACAATGGCTCATCTGTCTATCATCTGCCTGCTGCCCATCCTTTGGTGGGCACCCTCCTTGCCCTTTAGATCCCAGATCACAGGCCACGATATATATCCTACAGGTCTGGCAGGACCCAGGCCCATTCCATGGTGTCAAGACACTTCTGGTTTCCATAGTTACCACAACCCCTCCCCACGGCTCCCACTGGTCAGAACTCAGGCCTGCCTTCCCCAGAGCTGCCAGCCTCACTGCCCTGCCTGGCAGAGGTGCAGCTAGGCTCACAGGAACAAAGTCCCTCAGCTTGGTGTTGGGGCAGGCTCAGAGCCAAAACTCCCTTGCTCGTCACAGCATTGTCCCCCATCACCTCAAATCTGCCAGGCCAGACCCCACTTGCTCTGGGTTGCCATGGCAACTCATTTCACAATCACATATGCCGTGACCCTAAAGCTAAGGGACTAGCATATGTGCTTTCAAATCTTTGGGGTGGCCTCCAAAGAGGCCGTAGATGTGCTGAACACTGAGGCCAGAGCACAGATGTGGTACTTGCCCTGTTGAGCTATATTTTTTCACTATTTCTACAATTTTAAAAAATCAGTGTAAGCAAATAAGAAACGAGAGTTCTCTTGAATCTGTCTACTTTTTTCTGGTCCTACCTGGCACGAACCCCGTCCAGGCCACCAACCTCTCTCCCCTGCACTAAGCTAATGGCAGACAGCGCTAGGTAAACATGGGAGTGGTCAGTCTCCTGACCCTCCATCACTGCAGGACAGGCTCCTACAATCCATTCTCCACCCACAGCCAGGGGTTGTGTGGTAACTGGGAAGTGGGTTATATTAGCCCCTGCTGGACACTCTCTAGGAATCTCCTATTGCTCTCAAGATAAAGTCCCCTCCTGAGGCCAGACCTGCATGATGGGGTTCTGGCCACTGTTCTAGTCTCAGCTATCCCTTCAACCCTGACCCCTCAAACCCTGCCCTGCTCTCAACGATCCAATCACCCTGAAATTCCTGTAATTCCCCAAATGTACCTTCCTCTGCCCTCTGGACCTTTGCACATGCTGTTCCCTTTGCCTAGACTGCTTATCCCCTCTGTCTAGCTAGTCCCTATTCAGCCTCAGGGCTCAGCTTATTCCAGAAAGGCTTCCCCTCACCAACTAAGCTGGGTGCCCTGCATGCTCTCCCACACTTTATCTTGCCCCTCTTTGAGGATGCATCACATATATTAGCTGGTCTTCCTCCCACCCAACTATAAGCTCCTGGGAGATAGGGATGACTGTCTATTCACATCTATAATCCTAACACTAAGCCCCTTGCAGGACACAAGAGCCAGGGAATTCAATGTATGAATGAATGAATGAATGAATGAGAGGAAAACCCTGCATTTGTGACTGTAAACATGTCACTTCGATTACAGAAAGTGAATGTCAGAATTTGCTGAACGATACCTCTCCACTTGCCTCGGTTTGCAGAACCACAGCTAAGGCCCCCAACCTGAAAACAGTAGGCACGAAGTCCTCCCTACACACACCACTCCCCAAACCCAGTTATGTAAGCAGGAGACAAGAAAGAAGTCAAGATAATTTTCAGAAATGCAGAGTTATAGGGCTGGGGGGAGAGTACTATGGATTTCCCTCCCTTCCCCATGGAAAATGCATTCCCAAATCAGAGTCAAGAGAAGGCAGCTCCAACAGAATCGGCTGTAGAGACTGGGAGTGCCTGTGAGAAGGGGAAGCTGGAGCTCACTCAGTGCCAGCAGAAGGAGAAGGGCGGCTCTGGCCCTGGTCTGTTTGGCCCTCTGCCCCCAGGGGGCAGACAGCCTAGAGCACATTCCTACTGCACCACTAAGTAAAAAGCCTCCAACAGGGGCTTATATAACCCAATTCCCAGTTATAAAACAGCCCCTGGCTGTGGGTGGAGAATGGATTCTAGCCAGTCCTGGAGTCAGGGAGACCAATTAGGAGACTGCTCCTGCATTTTCCTGGTCCTGTCTGCTATGAGCCTAGTCCAGGGAAGAGAAGTTCGTGGCCTGGACTGGGCTCATGCCAGACAGGACCAGAGAAAAGTGCGCAGATTCCAGAGAAGTCTCATCTCTTATCTGCTTACATTGCTCCAAGCCAGGCATCACAGCAGCACGGGGCTCGGAAAGGAAGGCCTGGAGGAGTGCTGACCACGAGATATGAATCCCAAACCAGATTAGACCAGGCTGCCTTTAATTCCTTAAAGGGGCCAGAAAGCCAGGGCTGTCGGAGATAGAATTAGGGGGTGGGAGGGAAAACTGACCCTGGTTTCTTTATATCCCTCTCAGTGCAGACCATCCAATAAGCCAGACCCATCAGGAGAAAGGATAACCCGAGCATCATTCAGGTCTGGAGGAGTAAGGGCACTGGGGAGTATGACCAAGAAAATTCTTCCCAAGGTCCATCTGAGCTTCTCGGCTCCCCCTCTTCCTCTCTCTGCCCCATGACTCCCCCTCCCCATATTATTTCGATTATAAAATATTCAGCATCTGGATGAAGGTTCAGCATTAAGGTCAGCCATGCAAATGCTGAATCCACACCACATGCTACCTGCAGATAACCAGAGGAGATTGCATGGGTGCAACATCTGGCCAGGATGTATCCCTCCATCATTCATTCAAAGGGAGCTTTGGCATTCTGAACGCACAGCACTCATTCAAATGCAAAGCAAGCCTGACTCAGCCAGTGCACTGGGCACCCACCGGCACCAGCACTGGGGGGGAGGGGGGGCCACGAGGGACAACAATGCAGCTCACAGCTCCAAGAGGAAAACCGCATTCCCTTTTGGTTCCTAAAATGATCTGTTTTTCTTTCCCTCTCCCCTTTTTCCTGCCTCCAGCTCCTTCAGTCTAATTATTTATGACGTCACGACTCATTAACATTCCTCGTGGGACATCTTTAATAAATATGCTGAGGGGGAAAGCCTCTGTTTGAATATTAAATATTAAATTTATAAGACATATAATCCTCCTAATTAAGTTGAATTTAGCCTGTGCATTAGACTAGGAGAAAGAGCAAGGGAAACGTAGCAGTGACCACTAAAAAGCCCAGGGGCCTGGCCACGGAGCTCAGCCCTTTTACATTCTAGCAGTTTTAACCTTTGCTCCTTGGGACACACAGTCCCACAGCATCTCTGAGGCCAAAGTCAGGTAGCCAGAAAGGACTCAGAGAGGATTCCTGCTTCCACTATCCCCATTCCCAGGTAGGACTCCAGTGATTGATGTCCAGCCAGAAAAAATGGGACCTCTGGCATCTAGAACATTCTGGAGGCCTGGCCTAGTAACTCCCTGCCCAAAAGTAGTTAGGATGGGCCAAGCCATCCTATCCCAGAGCCACTCTCCAGGACGCTCTCTCTCCATGCTCCCTTCCCATAGGGTACCAGGGTGCCCTTGAGTTTCTGCTGTTCTGGGTTGCAGCATTTCACAATGGAATTTGCCCAAAGCATTTTCACTGTGGAGCATTTTCACTCCTCCAGGGCCTGTTTAAAACTTTCTAAAGGAATGTCCCTCCCCTGGTCTCTCCCCATCCCACACCTCACACACATCTCTGGGGACAGTCTGAGCCACCTATTCTTCTCCCTAGAGTCATGCCCTAGGGATGACCACTCTCTTCTTTATTCGCCTCATATTTCCTGAGGTCCCTCTACATGCCCAGTCATCTTTCAAATTCTACAAGGAACACTGTAATAAAATAGGCCCTGCACTCTGAAAGTCAGCTGTCCACAGGCTGCCTCCAATGAGGAGAAAGAATGACCAGTTATACCAGGACTAAGGGGGGAATCTCAGCAGGAGGGCTGGAGAGAAGACATCTAAAGCACAGGCCCAGAGCAGGGACCCTGGTGTCTGGCTCCAAGGGCAGGGCTGATGGAATTCAGAGCAAATGGTCAGGAGGAGTTAGGAGAAGGGGTCTAGGTGCAGGGAGAAGTTGAGCAGAGTGTGCAGGGTGAGTAGGATCTGGAGAGACAAAGAGGACAGAGACATTCCAAATGGGTCAGCTGATGTAAAGAGTGACATCTTAAGCAGCTATGACTCAATCAGCTCACTCAGGGGTAAGGTTCTATTCCACGCTGGAACAGGCATGGGGCCAAGTGGTAGGCCAGAAAGGATAGGAGCAGGCTTCCTTCTCACATCCTCAAATGTGTCAGTCATTTGTTAAAAAAAAATTAAAAAATTCTTGCCTACCTGTGCCCTTGCCTGACATTGCTGGTCTGGCAGCTGCTTTCCTGGGAATCATGGGAAGTGGCTGCTTGCACCTGCGCGCTTTCACTGGGAATGGGAGAGTAAACAACCTCTGGCCCTTTCTGCAAAGGAAAAAAGCAGAAAAGTGCTCTGAATCCCAAATGGAAAAACAGATCAAAAGGAGGGTGGGACATCCTTGAGACACAGAAGGGGGTGGTCAGCCACTTCTGCTCTCTGGACTGTGGGATGCAGAGGGTCCTTGCTGCTAAAGGCGGGGGGGGGGGGGGGCAGGCAACACTGCTGCACTCAGAATAAACTAGGGGAACAGAGAAGCTCCTGCCATCTCATCTCGAGGCAGGGGCTTGCAGGGAAACCTCAGCTCTGGTAAGGGCTTAAAGATAATGAAACTCAAAAAAAATACAGATTTCTCAGGGTAACAGAGTAAGCAGATCTGGTCTGGGACCGGGCTGGCTTTGGGTAGCTGGACCCAGGATCCAGGAGTTGAAGCTCCTTTGCACAAGACTTGCAGAAGAATGTTTATTTCTCATGCATCTGACATAGACTGGGTGAAAAGTGGAATTAACTGTATGATCACAGCAGTGCTTTATAAACATGCACGGGAAAAGCTGGAGGAAAACAGTACAGTGGCTATCTCTAGGCCATGGACATGTGGGTGATTTTTAGGCATCTTCCCCATCAGCCTTCCCCCCTTAATTATTATTCTTAAGAGTCTGTATACTATAAACCCTTGAGCCTGCAGGCTCTCATTGCATTTTAAATGACCAGTCTGAAAGCATGCTGTCAATAACATCTAGGAGAGAATAAGGAGCAGGCAGACACGTCTGTGACCGCAGGAGGCAGCTCCAGACAGACCCGCAAGAGACAGAAGGCTACTGGCTGGACACAGGGCTAGCTGGTCAATACCCTTGGATCTGGGCCCAGAGCTCTGTCTGGAAGATTGCAGGTGGAAATCAAGCGAAGAAAGGAAGACTTGCAGAGAGCAGGGAGGAACCAAGAAGGCCAAGCAAGCAAAACATTGATTTCAAGAAATTCCACTCTGTCTAGGGAGGGAATCTGATCTACAGGGGATAAGTAGTAGGGTCCAGAATTAAAGGGGGGCAATCAGAAGAGTGGGGTACACCTGGACCTGGAAGGGACACAGCAATTAGCCCTGGGAAAGGAGAGCAAAATATGGGGGTAGGACTGTCTGAGGCAGAGCCAAGCCCTTCTCAAGTTCATCTGTCAGGGACATGCTCATCTGAGCTGGGCTCCACGGGGAGCTGGTGCAGACACCCGAGGCCTCCTGGCATTTCCTCTGACAACGGCATCCATTATGTTTGCCAATGTTCTTGGGGAATTGGATTTTAGACTCCTGAGTGGGAAAGGACAGGATAACAGGATTACAGCACTTCCTGTGCCTCAGACACGCGCGCGCACACACACACACACAATCACAGCAGGAAGGGGAGTGCCTGAAGGAGCAGTCTCTGAGGAGCAACAGAGGCCCTTCCTCCAGAAACACTCCACAGGGGACACGTGAGAGGCTACGTTCCAAAGCTGTGGCCTCTGCAGTCATCCTACAGGGCTCCTGGCTCCTCTCAGCAGCCCTCCCTCACCTTAGAGCCCCCAAGAAGCGGCAATGGCAGTGGAGGAAGTAGGCAGGTGATGCCTGAGTTTTCCTTCACCATCCACACCAACCTGTGACCACAGGGCTGGCTTGGCTGGATCAGTGGCACCCGACTAGACGAGCTTGCCAACAACCCCCCAACAATCGCCATCAGACATGGCACAGGCTGTATAAAGCTTTGTGTTCATTCATCCTACAGATTTTTACTGAGTAGCTAATGCTGGGCCACAGACAAAAAAGGTCACTGCTTTCACTAAGCTACATTCTAGTGGGAGACAGAGAAAAAACAAAATAAACACAGAAGTGAACAAAATCTTTCCTCCCCAACCTCTTAAGGTTAGAGTGTCCCAGGGCTCAGTCCTTGGAACTCTTCTCTGCTCTCCTGTCCTCTCCTGCCCCGTCCTCTCTTCTCCTCCAGCTCCACACACTCATGACTCCAATACCTGCATCTCTATCCAAGGTGTGCCCCCTGAACTCAGACTTGCATCCAAATGTCTACTTAATATCTTGACCTGGGTGTGTGTGTGTATGTGTGTCCATGTATTTATATAAAACCTTAAATTTAACCTATGCAAAACTGAACCCTAATCTTCCTCTCCCCAACCTCAGATTTGCTCCCCACATGCATCCCCCATCCAATTCATGACAACACAATTCTTCCAGTTGCCCAGGCCTGCAGCCTTGAAGTCATCCTTGACTGCTCTCTTTTTCCAGCACCCCATATCCAATTTGTCAAGAAATCCCTACATGCCGGGCCTGTGTGGCTGAGTGGTTGAGCATCGACCCAAGAACCAAGGGGTCAAGGGTTAGATTCCCAGTCAGGGCACATGCCCAGGTTGGGGGCTTGATCTCCAATAGAGGGTACACAGAAGGCAGCCAATCAATGTTTCTCTCTCATCGATGTTCCTATCTCTCTATCCCACTCCCTTCTCTCTCTAAAAATCAATAAAAAAACATATTAAAAAAAAAGAAAGAAAAAATCCCTGCAAGAACTTCTATAGGATCTACCTACAAAATACAATCAGAATCCAGCCACTCCTCCCTGATTCGCCAGGTGAGTCACCACCTTCTCTCACTTGGATCATTGCAATGGACTCCCAGATGGTCTGCTTCCAGCCCTGCTCCTACAGTCAGTTCTCAGCTCAGCCAGGGGGACCTACATGTGAGTGCCACATCTCAGGAATTGCCCAGAATAAACAGCCACTTGTAAGTGGCCAGGCAAACCGGGAGGGTCTGGGGTATACCACTAAATCTATCTATTGGGATAGAACAGGCCCTAGAGAAAGTACTCCTGCTTTAGGGACCAAGAGAAAGAGTTCTGTTCCCTCAACCCCTTTTCTCACACCCCACTCCCTAAGCAAATGAAGCAGGGATCAGGGTGGAGCCAAGAGAAAGGAGGCATGGGCAGGAAAGCTCAGGCTTGGGAACAAGGGAACCTAGACCCCACTGTGGTCTGACCTGATTTCCTAGGGCCTGGAGTTCTACACAGAGGGTTAGGGTCAAACCCTATCATAGTAATCAATAGTGCATATCTGTGGGTTATATAATCCTCACATATCTCCCTACAGGACCAGCAGGGCAGGAGTGCATAACTTGGCATCTGGCTGGCTCCTCTCAGAGTTATGACAAGTGCCTGCAATATAAGGCATGCTGTATGTTTGGCCTGCCTGCCTATCTAATTAGAAAACTAGCCGATGGGGAACAATCTGCGGTCTCTTACTGTCTGACAGTCGTGCCACATCCATTTGCATTGGTTTAAGCTCCCCTCTGAAACCCCAAATGCAAATATACAGACACTATAAACCACAGCTCCCAGGAGTCTGTCTGTCTCTGGGTTAGAAGTAGCCTCCCGTGTCCACTCCCAACACTACCCACAGAGAAGACTCTATGTTGCTTTGCTCCTACTCCCAGCTGTAAGGTTCACTCCCCCTCCCCACCCCACACTCTCAATCTCTGCATCCTCTAGTTGTTGCCCAGAGCAACAGTGTGTTTTCAATACCATCTCATCCAGAAGCAGCCTTAAAATCACCTCTTGAGCATCCTGAAGATGACATGAGGGTAGGGATTGTGTCTGGTGGCTGCTCACTGTTTTCTCTCACATCTACACTCTGGCTGCCTTGGAAGCCTCTAACTCCCACATGGTTGGCAATTAGTCAGTGAGGTGTGGCAGAGCCTTTTAGACAGTACTAGAAGCTCTAGGACGCAGCCTCACTCTATTTGGTGGGGGTGGGAACCACCTTGTAGGGGGCTGCAGGAGGGCAGGAAGTTACTTGAGTGACATTTCCCAAGGCCTTTGGTCTCCAGCAATGCCTTCCTTTGGAGCAAACTCCTAAAGACAACAATAATGAATTACCCAGAGGGCAGTGCACTTCTCACATGCCCTGTGTGTGTGTGTGTGTGTGTGTGTGTGTGTGTGTGTGTGTGTGTGTTCGTTCCTGCACGTTCACACAGGTAGGAGAGGGGGGTAGAGGGCTGTTTCCAATATTGTTTGATGCAGTCATGCTGCATTGGGAAGTAATCAGTCCACAAACAATTGTGGAATGAAATTGCTCCCATGGAGACCTGGCCCAGGCAGAAGTCAGCCTTGCTAGCCACCTGGTTTTATACTATATGCCAACATCAGTTTGGATGCAGAGAAAGCCTTAATACTCACAAAGTCAGAAGAAACTTCCTCTGGACAAACAAAAGCATACTAATCAGGTGTCTGCTTGAGAACAACTTTTAGAGGGGCTGAGGCATTTATTTTTCATTGTTTAGAAATGAGCGCAGACTTGAGAAAATAGCAAACGATGTGCTCTAGATAAATTTTCTATTTTCTCTTTTTCTTAAACAATTATTGGTGCTTTATATCTAGGTAGGAGAAATATAAAGATAAATATGGTAAGGTTCTTGCCTTCTCTATTTTAAGTCTTCGAAAACATCACTCAAAACTTTTTAAAAATACATATGCAAATCAGATATTGAACACATGTAGATGCTCCCTAAAAAATGAATGAATTAACATCAATTTCCAGCAATGCAAGCAGATGAGATCGCTGAAAAGTCTCCTTTAACCAAATACTTAGCAGTGCTGGATAAAATAAAGCAAACATCCTTTAAATGCTTGACTGATCTCATAAGAAAGCAAGGGAAATACCTAGAGGCAGAAAGACAGAGGAAGCTGAAAACCAGAGCGGGATGTGGTGCTGAGCTGTGGCTGCACTTGGAGCACTTGCTGGTCTTAATTAAAAGAAAAATAAAGAAGCTTGAGTTTGAATAGCTATGTAGGGACAAGAGACAAAGTCATGGGTCTGGATGAGATGGGAAATCACATCTGAAAATCCATGACACTTGGAGGGCTATGGTCTCCACGCAAAGGTGGAGTAGTGTGTATGTGTGTGTGTGTGTGTGTGTGTGTGTGTGTGTGTGTGTGTTCATTCTCAAGGGAAGTGGCCAAAAGCCCAACTATCAGGGCCTGGGATCTGAGTAGCCAAAAAGTGTCTTAGGACTGTATAACCACAGGCCTGCGCTACACTGTCTGCACAGCCTCAGAACCTCCAGACTGCGAGCGTCGCATAGAAGTGGCCCCTTTGGTAATGCCCTGAGCACACAACAGAAACCAGTGTATAAACCATCTGTGAAAGGGTACCCTCTTCCACACGGTGCGCAGAATGCCGCTGACAAAGCTCCATTAAATAAAAGCCTATCCGCCCAACGTACAAAACACAAGACAAAGCAAGCAGGAGTCATCAGAAACAACAATCAGCAGAATCTAACCCCCAGGAGCTTTCGATCACAGAGGTATTTGACGCAGACTATAAAGTCAACAATTCAAATTCAGTTATAATATAAAAGAAAGAGTCAAGGGAGGAAACAAGATGGCGGCGTAGGGAGCAGCTGTGCCCGCCGCCTCCCGCAACCACATCAAAATTACAACTAAAATGCAGAGCCACCATCGCTCAGAGCCTCCTGAGATCCGGCTGAACAGAAGCCCCACAGCCAGGGAGCTGAGGAAGCACCGAGAGCGGTAGGAGGGGCGGAGACGAGACGCGGGCGGATCGGGGCTGAATCGCCACGACTCGGCCGCGGGCCCACACCCGGTGACCCGGGGAAACCCGGGAGGGAATCTCTGTGGCAGGGTTTCCCGGAGGAGGGAGGGGTCCCAGCCCCACAGCAGGCCCCCAGCCCAGGGCTCCAGGGCCGGGAAGAGACGTCCCCACAACTCCGGGCTGTGAAACCAGCGGGGACTGTCCCTGAGGGTCGCGGAGGCTGCGGGAGCCCCAGCAGCTCCTCTAAAGGGCCCGGCACGGACTCACTCGGACGCTCCCTCTGAGCCCAGCGCCGGGAGCAGCCGGAAAGGACCCGGGACACTCGGGGAGGAAGTAACCTGCCTGAAGTCGGGGCAGAGGTGGAGGGCAGCTTCCTCCCAGGCAGAAGGGCTGGCGGAGGCCATGGCTCCTTTGGTGAGTCCTCCCCACACAGCCGGCAGGCGGGCGCCATGTTTGAGTCGCCAGCACCTGACTCACACCTTTGGCCCCGCCCCGTGGTTCCCGGAGGCCCCACCCCTCCCCACCTGCAGCTCATCCAGGCCGTTTCCAGGGGCTTTTCTGTGCAAGAGGCCTCTCAAGCCTCATGCTTAGGACTTTCCTAAAATCTCTCAAACAAGCAACAACGGGCCCCATATATCTTGATAAGCGGCCCCAGGCCTGGCACTAGCGGCAGCTGCATTGGCTCATAGTTTGGCCTCTCCTGGGCACCTCCAAGCCCAGCACAAGTAGCAGCCAACTACGGTTTGCTGTGTACCTCAGGCTGGGTGGCCCTGGGCAAGGCACTGGCAGAGGCTGACTACCCCTCCCAGGAGGCCCCAAAGACAGTGCATCTGGTGGTCAGACTCGACCACGCTGGATTACAACCCTACCACATCCACAAGTGACATAATCAAGTGGCGCACTTGGTGAACACCAAAGCCCCACTGAAGTAAATCCTGCTCCATAGGGGTGTCTCCAGCACAGCGACTCTCTGGCTGTAGTTGCAGTTGGTCCTCACAGCTGATTGGCCTGGGGGTCAATTCCTCCCAGTGATGCCAACAGCAACCAAGGGTCAACTACAACAGGACAGTGCACACAGCACACATAGGGGAGCGCCTAGAAGGCCCAGTTCAGGTGACTGGGGAGGCTGAGCCACTGGACCCTGCAGGACACCTACTACACAAAGCCACTCTACAAATTCCAGGAGACATAGCAGCTCTACCTAATACATAGAAACAAACACCTGGAAGCAGCCAAAATATGGCGGCAAAGAAACATTTCACAAAGGAAAGAACAGAAGAAATCTCTAAAAGAGGAACTAAATGAAATAGATCCAAGCAAGCTAACAGATACAGAGTTCAGAATTTTGGTTATAAGGATGCTCAACCTTATTATTACAAAAACAACTGAGAAAATCGATGACCCAATAAAGTACCAATCAGAAAGGAAGTCTACACGAACTGAAATGAAGAATAATTTACAGGGAATCAACAGTAGAGTAGAGGACGTTGAGAACCAAATCAGCAATTTGGAACATGAAGAAACAAAAAGCACCCAACCAGAAGAGCAAAAAGAAAAAAGAATCCAGAAATATGAAGATAGCATAAGGAGTCTCTGGGACAACTTCAAGAGGCCCACCATTCATATTACTGGGGTGCCAGAAGGGGAAGAAAGAGATCAAGAAATTGAAAACCTATTTGAAAAAATAATTACAGAAAACTTCCCCTGCCTGGGGAAAGAAATAGACTTACAAGTCCAGGAAACACAGAGGGTCCCAAACAAGAGGAACCCAAAGAGGCCCACAGCAAGACACATCATAATTAAAATGCCAAAGGTTAAAGACAAAGAAAGAATCTTAAAAGCAACAAGAGAAAAGCAATTAGTTACCTACAAGGGAGCATCCATATGACTATCAGCTGATTTCTCAACAGAAACTTTGCAGGCCAGAAGGGAGTGGCAAGAAATATTCAAAGTGATGGAAAATGTGGAACTACAACCAAGATTGCTCTACCCAGCAAAGCTATCATTTAGAACTGAAGGTCAGATCAAGAGTTTCACAGATAAGAAAAAGCTAAAGGAGTTCATCACCACCAGAAGAAGCTAATGAACAAAACAATCTGATGAACTAAATAGATCCAGAGACACTGACACATGCAACAGACGATCATATTTCAGAGGAAAGAGGGAAGAGGGGTAGAGGGTGGGAAGAGATTAACCAAAGAAGTTATATGCATATATGCATAACCCATGGACACAGTCAATAACGGGGTGAAGGCCTGGGGAGGGGGTGGGAGCGAAGTGGAGGGGGTCAATTGGGGGGAAAATGGGACACCTGTAATACTCTCAACAATAAAGATAAATTTTTTTAAAAAAAAGGAGTCAAAACAAGATAATGAAAATAATGGTTTGGAATTTCTATAAGTAACAAATTAGATTTGAAACTCAATGAAATCTACTGTTTCTGGTAGAAGAATTTGCAAAATGGTTGAATAGATTTTTTTACTTCTAAAAAAGAAAAAACTAAAATGCTAGGTAATATCAGGTCAAAATCTACGTGACGGAAAAAATCAAGAATCCTGAAGTTACATTTGCCCTGAGGGCATTTGCCAAAATAAGAGAATTTGAACCTTAAGTTTACTCAGACTCAGGAGGCTTAGGAGGTAAAACACAAAGCCCAAGACCTGCCCAACCTGGGGAGAACATTAGTGGAGCTCTTCCCATAAGGTTGGGAACTCAAAAGGCTGTACCTTCAAGGTAAGTATTCACATAATACACAGAAGCCCGGCCCATACTCACAGTTCCAGGGACCAAACAAAAAATTGCCTTGGCACAGAGGAGAACAGGAGAGGGGGGGAACAACTCCACTACTGAAATATTGTAACCACAAGTCAGATTTGCAGCCCACTTGGATAGTTCAAAAAACCTCAAACAATCAATTCCTTTGAAAGAGGTTAGGACCTGTAGTGCGCTAAACATAAGGGAGAAATAAACAAAATCCCCTCTGGAAGAACAGACGTTCATCCTAGGCCTCAAAGAAATACCACAAATAATTACCCACACACACACACACACAAAAAATTGTAGCTTGTAGTCAAAAATAACCAAGCACACGAGAAAGCAAAGCACCATGAATAAAAATAAACAGTAGCAGAAGCAGACCTGTGAAAGCATCCTATATCAAAACTAGAGTATTAGATTATACAAGAAATGCATATTATTTGAGTAAATAAAAGACAAGTTGGCAAAAATCTGTGGACTAACAGAAAACAATTTTCCAAATAACCAAGCAGATCTGAAAAAGACCCAAATTGGAATTCTAGAATTAATGATAAATTAGAATTAAAAACTCAGTGGATGGATTTAACAGCAGTTTGGACAATCTGAAGAGAGAATTAGTAAAGTGGAAGATATGTCAGAGGAAAGCAACTCCATGGATAAATGGGATAGAGATGAAAACGGTCTACAGAAAAAGAAATGGAAAGACTTCGGGCTTCTGCTTAGAAAGTTGGAAAGAGCACGGTTCCGCACTTACAATCGAAAATCACCAAAGAACCTGAAAATAGACTATTTTTGGTGAGAGCATCAGAGAGTTGAGGTCACAGGATAGTGGAGGCTGGGGAGAAATGAGGAGAGCCTAATAAAAGGGTATAAACTTTCAGTTATTAGATGAATGAAATCTGAAGATCTAATGCCTAACATGACTAAGTTGATAATACTGTGCTGTATAATCAAAATTGGCTAAGAGAGTAGAACTTAAGTATTCTCACATGAAAAAGGTAATTATGTGAGATGATGGATGTTAATTAGCTCAAATGTGCAAATCCTCCCTCAATGTACATGTATATCAAGTTGCCACATTATACACTTTATATGTATTACATTTTTATTTGTCAATTACTCCTCAATAAAGCTAAAAAAAAGAAAATGTTTTCAAATAAAATAATTTTAAAGAAAAAATTGACTCTGAGAACACTACAAGTTTCTACAACCTATGCCAGAGGAACATTTCTAGTCTTAAATGCGCATAAATATTATAAAAGAAGAGAGGATGGAAACTGTATAATCCCAAAATCGAAAGCCTAAATGTAATGAACAATTTTCTAGCAAAACTTACAAAAACTGACCCAAGAAGAATAGGATATATGCTAATTGTTAAGGTAATTAAAGTAATCAGTGATTAAAACTTATTAGAGGGGGTGAGTGAATCCCTGGGCCAGATTGTATTATAAGCATAGTCTATCAAACCCTCAAGAAAGACATAATTTCAATTTTATTCAAATGTTCAAAGAGGAAAAAAGGGAATAAAACTCATTAACTTATAAGGCTTCCAAAACTTTGGTTCCAAATCAAATGAGAATGATATAAGGAGACATATCAGGCTAAACTCATTCGTGAACAACAGACATAAAATTTTAACAAATTGAATCAAATGCTGTTTAAAATTATAATACATCACGGCCATGTAAGATTTATCTCACAAAGGCTAGGAAAGTTCAATCAGTCCCAGAATATCTACCCCAATATCATAAATCGCATTAAGAGAAGAAGGTATAAAAACTACATAATCGCTTCAATAGAGACAGAGAAACTTTGGATTAAAAAAGCATTAGGGACTTTAAAAATCTTATCAAACTAGAACTAGAAGGAATCTCCTTAACAGCCCCCCAAAACTTTATCGAACATTGTACTTATGGTGAAATACAAGTATCTCTTTTTAAAATCGGGAGCGAGGTAAGAATACCTCTTTCATTAGCTCTATAGAGCATTTTACTGAAAGTACAAATCTGTAATTATTCACAAACAATATAACTTCCATATAGAAGTCTCAAGACTATTTTAAAATAATTAAAATTAATAAGAGAATTCAGGAAAGTTATAGGATATAAATTATTATACAAAAATGAAACATAATCCTATATATCAACATCAAACAATTAGAACATTTCATTTTAAAAATACAATTTAAAATAGAAAGTAAAACTATAAGGTATTTAAGAATAAATCTAACAATAGCTGTGCAAGATGTCTATAGATAGATTATAAAACTCTACTTAATGCCATTAAACGTGCCCTAAAAAATCGAAAACAATTCAATGATAAAGGATAGAGAGACTAAATATTATAAAGATAATAATTTTCCCCAACCAAAAGTATAATTTAGTAAAATTCCAATCAAGGTTTTATAAGGATTTGTTCATAGAAATTAATAACTTCTGTGGAAAAGTGAATGGCCAAGAACAAACAAGACAATTTGAAAACGAGAAATCAGGTTCGTAGACTTGCCCTCCCTGAAATCGAAACTACTGCTAAGGTTATAGGAATCAGGACAATGTGGTATTGGCATAGGGAAAACAGATTAATTAGGAGAAATCAATAGTCCAAAATGGGACTTACACATATAACAATAACTTAGTATGTGACAGATCAGGTGGGGTAAGGATGGAAGATTGCTAAGTGGTGCTGGCACAATTATCCATATGGAAATATAATTGATCTAGATGCTACCTCACACCATATACAAAAAATAATAATTTAAGTGAATTGAGACCTATATGTGATGAGTAAAACTTTGAAACTTTAGAATATATTTAAACTCTAAGAAAACAATTTATAACTGTTAGGCAGGAAAAATTTTCTTAGAAAGACACAAAAAACACAGACTGTAAACGGAAAGACTGGTAAATTCAACTAGATTAAAATGGAAACTTTGAGGGCATCAAAAGTCACGATAAACATGGTAAACACAAAAGTCATAGACTTAGAGAAGTTCCTTGCAATGCACAGAAACAACACAGAAGTTGTATCCTAAAAATAGTAAAAAACAAATCACCCAACAGGCAAAGCGACAAAGAATATGACTAGAGATTCATTAAAGACTATAGGAAAATGCTTGAAAAGTATATTTTTTAAATGTTCAACAACACCAGGAGACAAGGAATACAAACCACAGTATAATTCTATTTCATACCCATTAAATTGGCAAAAACTGTGACACTGCTGGATGCTGGCAATGAAGTGGCACCATGAGAATTCTCTTTAATGTTTGGAAAATCACTTTGAAGTGCAATTGGCCCATTCCCAGTACTGCTGACGAGGCATCTAACCCATGGCCCAGCAATTCCACTCTGAATTATATCCTGTAAAACTCTTCTACATTTGGTCAAGGAGTTTATAAAAATGATATTACGGTATTGTTTATAATAAAGAAAAATTTGTAATGGGTTTTTTTTCTGATGCTGGGTAGTAGACACAGTGTGTTTTGTATTATTTTCTATAACTGTTGGTATGGCTGAAATATATTTTAGCTTTGCTTTTCTTTAACTTTTAATTTTGAAATAATTACAGATTCACAGGAAGCTGTAAACGTGGTACAGAGTGGCCCTCTCTGCTGCACACTCAGTTCCCCCCAGTGGTTACATGTTACATAACTATAGTACAATATCCAGTTAAGGGTATTGACATTGGTACACGTGTTACAGTTCTGACAATTCTACATGTGTAAATTCATGTAGCCATGACTGCAATCAAGATATGGAACTATTTCGCCGGCTGGTGTGGCTCAGCGGTTGAGCGTCGACCTATGGTCCAGGAGATTGAGGTTCGATTCCCAGTCAGGGCACAGGCCCAGGTTGTGGGCTCGATCCCCAGTAGGGGGCGTGCAGGAGGCAGCCAATCAATGACTCTCATCATTGATGTTTCTCTCTCTCCCTTCCTCTCTCTGAAATCAATAACAACATATTTTTTAAAAAGATATGGAACTATTTCATAATCACAGAGATCACCCTCACACCATCCCTCCCCCACTAACCCCCACCATCCCTCACCCCTGGCGTCCACTAATTTGTTCTACAGCTCTATCCTTTGTCACATTTAAACGTTATATAAATATATGTGACTTGTGAGATTGGCTTTTTTCACTCAGATTATACCCTTGAGATTCACCCTAGTTGTGTGTATGAATAGTTCCTCTCATTTCTGAGTATATTCTGTGCTATGTCTGTACCACAGTCCATTCAACCATTAGGCTATTGTACCTTTTGGTTGTTTCCAGCTCGGGACTGTTACAAACAAAACTGCTATGAGCAGTCAGGTAGAGTTTATGTGAACAGGAGTTTTTCGCTCCTCTGAGGTAAATGTCTAGCAGTGTAATTGCTGGTTTATATGGTAAGCGTATATATATATTTTAAGAAATTGCCAAATTATATTCCAGAGTGGCCCTACCATTGCCCTTTCCCATCAGCAGTGTATAAGGGGCCCAGCTTCTTCACGTCCTAACCAGCATTTGATGTTGTCACTGTTTTTACTTTTAGCTGTTCTGATGGGTATGTAGTGACCTCTCATCATGGCCTTAATTGCATTTCCCTGACAACTAGTGATGTTGAACATTTTGTCATGTGTTCACTTGCAATCTATATCCTCTCTGGTGAAATGTCACTCCATGCCTGTGTCCATTTTCTAATTAGATCATTAGGTTTTCCTAGTGTTGAGTTTTGAGAGTTCTTTATATAGTCTAGAGATAAGTTCTTTGTCAGATATGCGATTTGCAAGTATTTTCTCCCAGTCTGTAGCTTGTCTTTTCATCTCTCTTAACAGGGTCTCACATAGAGAAAAATATTTTAATGTTGATGAAGTTCAGCTGATCAATTTTTTCTTATGTATAGTGCTTTTGGCATCATGTCTAAGAACTCTTTGCAAAGTCCCATATTTTCTTCTAAACATTTTATAGTCTTATCTTTTATGCTTAAATCTATAATTTTAGTTAATTTGTGTATAAGGTATAAGGTTAAGTCACGTATTTGAGGGGGTTTTGCCTATGGATGTCCAGTTACCCCAGGACCATCTGTTTGAAAGACTGTATTTTCTCCATTTAATTATTTTTTCAACCTTGTGAAAAATCAGTTGGGCATATTTGTGTGGGATTATTTCTGGATTCTCTATTCTGTTCCATTGATCTATGTGTCTATCCCTCTACCAATACCACATTACCTTACTATATAGTAAGTCTATAGCTATATAATTAAGTCCCAATATATGCAAGACTGCTTCAATATTTAAAAATCAATCAATGTAATCCATGTATCAACAGACTGAAAAAGAAGGATCACATGATCATATAATCTGATTCAGAAAAGACATCTGACAAATTCAACTCTTGTCTGTGATTTAAAACTTTCAGAAAACTAGGAATAGAGGGGAATTTCCTCAAATCGATAAAAGACATTGACCAAAAAATACAATTAACATTATACTTAATAGTGAAGGATTGAATGCTTCCCCTCCCTCTAAGATCAGGAACAAAGCAAATCTGTCCACTCTCACCACTGCTTTTCAAATAATACTGGAAGTCTCAGCCAGTGCACTAAGGCAAGAAAAGGCATACAAACCAGAAATAAAGACATTAGACTCTCCCTATTTGCAATGACATGATTATCTGGGCAGAAAATTACAGAATCTACCAAAAAAAACACAACAACACAACTCCTAAAACTAATAAGTGAGTTCAGAAAGGTCAGAGAATACATGATCAACATATGAAAATCAATTGTACTTCTATATACTAGCAGTGAACACATGGAAATCAAAATTGCAATGCCATTTCCAGTCACTCAAAAAGAAGTGCAATACTTAGGTATAAATCTTTTTTTATATGTAGAGAACTTAGAGCTGAAAACTACAAAACACTAGTGAAAGAAATCAAAGTGATCTAATTAAGCAGAAAGACCTACTATGTTCATGGATTGGAAGATTCAACATAGCAAAGATGTCAGTTCTCCCCAAATTGATAGGCAGGTTTAGCACAATTCCTAGCAAAATCCCAGCAAAGTTATTTTATCAATGCTTTAGAGTTTTTAAAAATTTCTTAGATCAACTAGTTTTCGTGGATTTCAATGGAAAGAATGAATGTTTGTGTGCACATGTGTACACGTATATGTACATGTGTGTAGGATTACGACTTAATTCAGTTTATTGCAATACAACCCATTGGTGTGCTTGGCTAGTCATTCTCCCCAATTAAGTTCAGTTTATATGAAATACAAAATACAGTCACACGTGGAACATGGAAGGATGTGGATAGAGGGCCTTTGTCCCTTCACCCTCACCTGAGGCCAGTGTGGGAGATACTTCTCTCCCTCCCAGATACCTCTCAGCACAAAGCTGAGCACACAGGAGGTCCTCCATAAATTCCAGAATCAACTCTTGACTAGTGACTTGACTGCATCATTTTTCCCTTGGCCTCTGCCAAGCTAAGAGAGATCCAGTATCTATTGGATGACTGCAGTCCCACATAGCACTCTTCCCTGCATCCTTCCCAGCCAGGAATGCCATTTATTTTTTTTATCTTCCTCAAACAGTTGCTCTCTGCCTCTACACTCCCACTGGCACACAGGTGTCCTGGTCTCATTATGGAACACTCATTAATATTCACCATGGGCATCCTCGTGGGTGTCCTCTCTACCCACAGAGGTGTCTAGACTTCCATGAATATCAGCACTGAGAAAAGCAGATTAAAAATCAGTGCTGAATCAAGAGGGAGGGCACAGAGCTCTGAGGTAGGGCCCAGAGCAATGTGGTTGAGGGGGACATCTGGAGTGGTTCAACTAATGCCACTCACAAATCACTTTGACAGAAGATCCTATGAGAAAGTCAAATTCCAGTCAACAACTGCTCTAGGTTGTATTTTGGGATTTGGTTGGTTGATAACCCAAATATAACTCAGCAGACTTCACTGCTCATACTTCAATCCAAAGGTCTTGATACTGTGTCTGTGGAATCCTGGTTGGATCCCACTGAGTTTCACAACTCTGCTATGTTCAGAGCAACTCAAAATACTCTGTAATTGTTCACATGGTCCTCATGGCTAAACACTGGCTTCTGGCTTCGCTGCCAGAGGTGGATAAGGAGGACTGTAATTAATGAATCAATGAGTGTTTACCAGCTGAGCAGCCTCTGGGTGCCAGGTGTCATACTAAGCACACTGGTTGGTAAAATGTCAACCAAGTTATGGGGTCTGTTCTCCAAGATCTTACAATCTAATGCAGAAGAGAAACATCATCACATGAGAAACAATGGGAAACTCTTCAATAATGTACTATTGTCTACCTTCACAGGTAATTTACAGGAAGAATGATCAGAATAAATGGAAAGGTCAAGAAAAAGTTCATGGCCAGGGCAAGATTTTTGATACTAGAGTCAAGATTGTTGTGAAGAATAAATAAAATGCTTGCACACGGCCTGGAATGTAATACACACTTCATAAAAAGTAACTCTTGTCATTGTTTTATACCGTCAACATTCACGGAGGCGTATCCACAAAGTCCCCATCACGTTGCATTCCTCCTGCGTGCTCTGCTTCCATCTGGGATCCTTTTGCTTCTCTCTGAAGAATTATTAGGTAGATCTGCTAGTGAAAATCCTGCCTTCATTTGTCCAAAAATGTTTAATTTCACCTTCACTTCTGAAGGATATGTTCAACGGGTGGAGTATTTGGGGTCAGCAATTATTTTCTTAGCACTTTGAAGATACTGTTTTCTGGCTCCCATGATTTCTGGTGAGAAGCCAGCTGTTGATCTTACTGTTGTTGTTTTTTGAAAATAATCCAGGTTTTCTGCTCTTTGGCTGCTTTTAGGATTTTTTCTTTGTCTTTTGTTTCTGGCCATTTTTCTATGATGAACTTAGATATATGGTTTTCTTTGTATTTATCCTGCTTTAGGTCCATGGTTCTTCTTGAACCCATAGCTTGATGTCATTCATCACTTTTGTAAAATCCTTAGTAATTATTTTTTCAAAGATTTTTCCTCCCCATCGTCTCTCTCCTCTTTCTAGGATTCCTAATGAGTATATGTTAGACTTCTTGCCATGCCCCCTCTACCTCTTATACTCCCTTTGAATTTTACATGTTTTAGTTAGTCTGGATATTTTCTTCCAGATCACTCTTCTCTTCAGTGTCTCAAATCCACTGCTGAACCCATATCACGTTGTATTTTTCAGCTCTAGAATTTTTCTCGTTTTGTGTATAGCCCAGCTCTCTGTTGAAATTCTCCAGCTTATCACGTAACTTCCTGACCATGTCAATTATTTGTGTTAAACTTCATTTCTGTTTCTTCTAAGATCTGTATCTTCTATGGGTTTATTTCTATCACCTGTTTTCCTCCATGTTTTTGGTCCTGTGGTCTTGTTTCTTAAGCCTCTCATACCCGAAGCCCAATTAACAACCTAATTATCCAAACTAGGCCCTTAATTCCCCCACTTCTCTGAATTAAAGTATCTTAACCTCTCTCCCTCCCTACCAAGTGGTGTTTTTCTGGAATTCTAACAAGTATATATCCTGATCCCTTTTTAAAATGGTATAAAATTTATGGGGGTGACATTGGTTAGTAAAATTGTATGGGGTTCAAGTGTACAACTCTATGACACATCACCTGTACATTGCTTTGTGTGCTCACCGCCCAAAGTCAAATCTCCTTCTGTCACCATGTATTTGACCTTCTACCCTCTTCAATCTCTTTCCCCCACCTCCCTTCCCTCTGGTAACCACCACACTGTCGTCCGTGTCTATGACCTTTTTCTGTTTATTTGACTGACTTGTTCATTACTTGCTCTCGGTTTTATATCCCACAAATGAGTGAAATCATATGGTTCTTGACTTTTTCTGTCTGATTTATTTCACTTAACACGATCCTTTAGGTCCTCTGGCCCATCCTACGATCCCGAGACCTTGAGCTAGTTAGCATTGCATGTTGTTTCGTGTTTCTACCCCATGCCCTTTTCAGGTATTTCCCATAAGTAGGATGCCCCTTCTTTCACATACGCCCATCCAAACCCTATATCTAAATCCCAGATTAAATAATACCCCCAGAATTAAACCTTGAACCCTAAGGATGTGTGTCAATCTCATCCTCTCAATTCCCAGAGCCTTTTTGGAACGTTACCTATTTCTACCAGCGGTTAAGTGAGGATGGTGGCAGACAGCCTCTGTTTCTGCCTTCCCAGGGTCATCCCCTTGTCACGGCCGTACACGTTTGCCTGACTTTCCTCTCAGGAGCCCCCCTCCCGCCCTCAGGCACAGTGGCCCTGGAAAAGCTGACTCCCACCCTGGCCAACAGAGCCTGTGGGCCTCACCATGGAGCTCGTGTGAAATCAGCGGGGGCGGGCTGCTAAGATGAAAGGATGTCACGTGATGTCATTTCTTTACCTAGGACCCTAAAAAGGCTCCCATTTCACCTAGAGGAGAAGCCTGGAAGCTTCTAGATAGATCTTGCCCTCTCACTCTCTTTTGCCTTTGTCCATGCTAGTCTTCTCGTGTCCCCTTCAGCCACACTGGATGCTGTGTTACCCTTCAGACATCTATGGGGCTGACCCCAGATGGGGATCTGCAAGATTCTGTGCAAACCTTACTTTCTCAGTGAGGCTTATCCTGAACCCCATTTACCACTGGCCCCCACCACCACCCCAGCATTCCCGATGCCCCTCATCTACTCTAGTCCCGCCTTTTCTCAACCTCTCCTCTCTTTCTAATAGACTCTTTAATGCACTTATTCATACCTTTCCTTATGTTTAAATCTGCTGCACGGATCCACTGGAACCGAAGCTCTCAAGGGCAGGAATCTGTCTGCTGGGCTCCCCGGTCTCTCAAGCCCTGGATCAGTGCCTGGCTCAGCGCCCACACTGGGCCAACACCACTGACCATCCCATCAACCTGCAATTACCCCTGGTTTCCAGAACCACCAGCCCTGCGCTGCACCTTCATTTGGGAACTGGAAAGATGTTGACACTCAGGTAGGGCGAGTGTTCTATGAAAGCCCCAGCTTCGGGGCAGAGGGTGGGGGTGGCTGCTACAGCCCCAGGGCACATCCACTCTCATGGGAGGGGACACCCCCATGTCCTGCAGCCACCTGGCCCACTTCCTCACTCACAGAGAAATCAAGTGAGGGAAACACGGGCTTCGTTTGGACCCTGGGAAATTGAGACTGAGCTAAATAGAAAGGCTACATAAAATAAATCCATGGAAATGGAGTGAAAGAAATCTGGGGCCAGAGTAAATCAGAGGCTCAATGTGGGTGAAATGGCCTCCTGATGTCAAATGTAAATGTTAACCAAAAATATGCTTGTGCACTCGCAGACCCCTTCATGTCTGTTATTTCACACTATCTTCAAAAGAGCTCTAAGAAACAAATCATCCCCATCTTAGAGGAGAACCGGTGCTCCCCAAGAAGGGAGCTGGATTTCTACCAATAAATGCAGCTCTGTGAGGCTGGAAGACAGAGCTCAGGACTCAGAAAGCAGCAGTTTGCCCCTGGGGTGTCTGTAGCCCAGGGTGGTGTGGCAGTGTGTCCAGAGGACTTCAGGTCGCAGATAAATATGCCTTGTCTCCCCAGAGCATTGATTCTATGCCAAGGTTCGCAGAAATTAAAGGCATTTTTCTTATATTAAATAACTATGGGTTTTATATAATGCGCAATGCAAATGTTCATATGAATTATTAAAATTTTAAAAATTAGACTTAAAAACAAGTTTCCATATTTACAGACGTTAGCTTAGAGCTCTGTAGCAGCCTCCCCTGGCCCTCGCCTGGCTCTTACATTAACTGGCTGTGTGACTTTGGACAAATTAAACAATCTCTCTGAGCCTAATTTTTCTCACCTGCAAAATGGGATCATGCCTTCCTCACAGGCTTATTGTCGTGATGATTAAAATAAGACACCTAAGAGAAGCCCTGAAAACAGCCTGACAGAAAAAAATGAAAACATTCATTTTTTTTTTATCATTATTATTTTGGAATTTTTAAAAACTAACAGGAGCCGCCCTGGCCAGATGGCTCGGTTGGTTGGAGCTTTGTCCTGTGCACCAAAAGGTGGCAGGTTCGATTCCCAGGCAGGGCAGGTACAAAAGGCGACCGACCGATATTTCTCACATCCGTGTCTCCCCGCCACCCCACCCCCGTCTCTTCCTCTCTCTAAAACCAATAAAAATAAAAAATAGAAAACTGACAGGAACCAAGAAGCAGCCACCCATTGAAGTCCACAAACTCCTAATGTGTCCAACTTAAGGTTTCATTTGAGAAGCAAGAACTGGAGAAGATTTAGAGGCTAGAAATTGCAAAAATGGTTCGAAATTAAAGAGCAAGATGATTGCGGAAAGGTTAAAGGAGCCGGTTTTCCTGGAACTTGAGAGAAAGAGCTGGAAGAGAGTCTTAGAAACAACCTTCACAGAGTTTAAAAAGGGCTCGGCTGTCATCCACCTCTACGGGGCTGGAAGGGGCGCCACCCTGACCTCTGTGGGGGAGGCCTCGGGGGCCTCGGGGGCATGTGCAGGGCCGTTAGGACTCTGAGCCTGAGAGGAGAGTGGACCCCATCGCCCCAGAGACCTGCCTGAAAGCAGGACACTGTACCACTGTAACTCATTAAAGGAGTGCCTGTCAACCTGGGGGTATACCCAGGAAAGGGGCCCAGGACAAGTGTTTTCAAACCTAGACAAGAGGAAGGTGTGGGACACCGCCCAGCGGAGGACCACCCAGGAGGAGGCTGCTTGGAGCAGGGCGGGCCTGCCAACCCCCCACTCATCCCGCTCCGGCCTGGCTCTGTCCACTCAAGGGGAGCTTCATGGAGGCAGGGGCTCTGTCTTGCCTACTTCACTCCCAGGGCCTAAGTGTGCCTTGTCACCGCCTGTCCCCAGCACACAGGCCGGCCCTTACACGGTCACACCCTAACACAGGCGGCCAGCCACTCAGGGCCAGCTCTCGGCTGCAACTCTGAGCTGTAGGTCCCGGGACCTCCGTCTGATGTGCCTCATCACCTCCTGCTCAGCGATGGCAGGCTCCCCCCACCCCCCAGACCGCCCATCCTCTCCCACGGCCCCACCCATCCCCCATCTGCCCAGGGTTTCTCACCGCCCCCTCCCCAAGATGTGCCCCTGCTCCCCTCCCTGTTCCTGTCTCTCTCCCTCCCCTTTCCCCCCAGTCTCAGCCTGACTCACCACCACGCCTCTTTCCCCAGTCTGTCCTGCCTGCTACCCTGAGCTGTCTTCCCTCTGCCCCCAGATCTGTCACATCTCCTCTCCCACCCAGCCCAGCCCTGCCCTCTGGCTCCATCCTGCTCAGCCCTCCATCCCCACATCTGGAGCCACAGCAGGTTCCTGTTAGGAAGGGGAGACTATTCACGGACCCGACGTGGGATGTCAACCCTCCTCGCTAACTTTAAAAAAAAGTGCCTGGTACATAGTAGGTGCTCAGTAAATACCAATAAACCAATGAGGGAGTGAATGAATGCTACAGAATGAACAATTAGTAACAGAGACACTGAAAACATAGGGTGGAGAGAAGACACCCCACATCCTGAACAACCCAGGATATTCTGCAGCGCAGAGTATTTCTCAGGTGTGAGCCAACATTGTGTGGATTCCTGCCTTCTGGGGAGAGGGACCCCAAGGAGAGGCCCTGCCATCAGGGGGAGGCAGAGTGATTGCAAGGCGATGACCGGCTGCTGTTGCAGATGGAGACAGAACAGTGACACTCCACCTGCCTCAAGTCCCCTGCCCTCTCTGGCAGGCACAACTGAACCACAAATTCCTGTTATCAGATATTCCCTCGGGGGCTGTGAGGCCCTAGAAGCCCTGGGCCAAGTCCCCTGTGGTCAGTAAGCTTCATCCTGCAACCTGACCCTGCATCCGCGCGGGGTGTCGGGAAAGGGGAATACCTGCTCTGAACGGGACCTGGGGTCTGCCTTCAGTCCCAGGAACTGCCTTCAGTGGCACCCAGAAATCCAGGGAAGGGGAGAGGCTGAGTGCAGGTAGCAGGGGCTCCCCGGAGCCGGGCCAGGAGGGGGTCAGGGCTCATGTCAGGAGTGAAGGCTGGGGCAGGGGTCTGTGCAAGGGGCAGGGGCCCAGGCTAGAGGACCTGAGGTGGGTGCATCCTTGCCATTGTCACCACCTGGGCTCACCTGCCCTGGAGGGCCCGGCCAGGTGAGACCCACATGCCTGCTCCCCATCTCCATCCCCCGGGGCCCATCTGAGCCGAATTGTGACCCCTCCCTTTGGGCAGGAAGCTGAGCAGATGTGAGCAACCTCTGAGGGCAGCTCTGGGGGCCTCGCCATGAGTCAGCATCATCCAGGACATCGACCCCCCACCCCTGTTCCCCGAAGGAAACTAACACATGTTACCGGGCCTGGCTCTCAAGGTGGCCCTGCCACATGACCCTTGGCTAACCCGTCGCACACCGCCGGGGTCATTAAGACCTTCGGCCAGCACGCTGCACACCCGCTCACTGAGGTGGCCTTCTGGTGTGGCCAGGAGGCACAGGACAGGGGTTGAGATGTGAGGTCCTACTGCCCCCTGCTGGCAGCTTCCAGAGTGTTCCAGGCTGGTACCAAGGAGAAGGCAGAACAGGCCAGAAGGGCACCCTCCCCGCCTCTCCACGCACCTGCACATCGGGGAACGCACAGGGTGGGTGGCTCTCACGGGGGCAGCTTTCAAAGAGGGAACAGACAGAAGATGAGAGGGGGAGAGAGCAGGGGGAAGGGGCTCGCCAGCCTTCCCGGAGGAATAACTGTGACAACCCCTTCCATTTGCCTGGTCCCTCACAGGACACGGGGAGCACTCACTGCACTGAATGACCCCAAAAGGCAGGCAGGGCAGGGACGGGACGGGACGGACTCCTTCCATTTTGCCAATGAGAAAGAGGGAGGCCCAAGGGGTTTGTGTCCCTTGCCGCAGGCACGCAGCACAAGGCCTGCCCTTCCTTCCTCGGGGCTCTGACATATAATATTAAACAAGTGACTCTGGGCCCCTGTGATGGGTCTCAGAACACACAGTCACAGGATCTTGCCCTGACCACAGCGCACGCTTCCACCACAAGCCCTGGCCTGTCATCTGACGACGGCCAGGCGTGGGCTGGGAGATGCTGGTCTCTCTGTACGAGGCTGAAACGCACACTAAACAGAGACGAGCAAAGGCCTGAGGACACAGAGCGTCTCAGAGCAGGGAGCGGTCCCTCCGACTGGGCAGGCAGACAGCCCCCAAGTGCTCCCACGTTGGGAGGCGGAGTTTGGGGACCTGCTTGCTTGACAACCTTGCATCTCCACCTCTACCCACCTCCTCCCCCACCTCCCTGCCTATGCCTGGTCTCCCACACCCCCTGCCCAAGCCATTGCCCATGCTGTCCTCCTGCTCTCCCTGCCCTCCCTGGGCAGTGGCCAGGCCGGGGGTCAAGGACAGGGCAGGCCCTTCCAAGCAGGATTAAAGTAATCAGAATGGAGCAAGCATGTCCCCCACCCTCCCTCTTAGAGTCAGCCCCAGCAACAGCAAAATGCATCCCCTGCTCTGGACCAAAGAGCAGGTGACAAATGGGCATCTTGCTCTTCCTCTGGACTTTATTGTAACATTTAAGAAAGGAGGGATATTTATTAGTAAAGAAATGGAACTTGTCAGCGCCTATGAACATCCCCACACATGTCTGCTCTCAGGAAGAAGAAAGACACATGAGGAATCTAAGACCCTTGTGAGCTATGGAGCAGTCTCTCCGGAAATAAAATGTGCATCCAGGCAGGGGCTCCAATCAGACACTTTCACCAGCTAGAAAGGGAGCTGCCAGAGGAGGGATGGGCCCAGCTCCCACGCACCCTCAGCCCAGCCTTACTGGGGCTCCTCTCCATCCCTAGCCTTGCACACACCTGACCAAATGCCACCAGCCCTGACCTCTCCCTGCCACCCAGGGCCAAGTGGGGTCAGGTCAGCTGCAAATGAGCCAGATCAGCTCCTGAAGAGCTTCCCAGGGAGGCACTGCCTCCGTGGGACTCTGGGATCTTTGCCCCCCACCCTCAGAGCACCCATGGTCTCAGGACAAGTCCGGCCTGGGTGGCTTCAAGCCTCATGGCCTCATCCACTGCCAACCCTGCTCTGTCCTACGAGGGGCCGGTGCCCATCTGGACGGCACTCACTACCCCCTGCCGGAGACCACCTCTCATCTGCCAAAACAGGGTTCAGCCCCATGGGGACAGAAAAATGATAAGACCCTGTCCTTAGATGCCCGAAGGGGGATTAATGACAGGAGCTCACATTTCTGTGTCAGTTAACTGTTCAGAAGAATGTTTGTGCAGTAATCTCATTTCAGATTCCTAAGAGCTGGTCTTCGAATCTCCACTTCACAGAAGAGGAAACTGAGTCTCAGAGAGATAAGTGAGGTCCCAGCCGGAGCCTGACCCCCAAGATCCCAAGATCTCAAAGCTCTGCCACTCTACCCTCTGGAACTGGACAGCAAGACAGCGTCCTTCTGCCATTTCCTGGAGTGGGAAGGGCTTGGTGATCCCTGTGACAGGCGTGACCATGGGCTGGGGTCCTCAGATACGAGGATGTGGGATTCCCACCTACGGAGCTACTCTCACAACCTGATGTCCTCTCGGAAGACCAGGGAGAGGGGACAGCACATCTCTGCTTCTGAAAGATGGGCTAGAAGCAGAGGGGACAGGTGAGGAGGCCTGAACAGAGTCCGGTACCCGGGCCTCACAGGTGCTGCCTGGAGCCACTTTCCAAATGCCACCTTCTGCAAGGGCAAACCCAGGCAACTTCTGCCGTGCTCTGTGTAACTGAAGGGCTGGAAATGTCCCTCTAGAGAGCCTTTCTCGGGGAGAAGAAGAGCACAGGGCCCAGCTTTCCCCCCTCACCCTCTCGGCACCCGCCTGACCGCCCAGCCCTGCAGCCAAGCAGTGACCTTCCCGCAAGCTCCGCAGCCGGGGCCCTGGGAGCCTCTTGTGTGGGTCTCTCCTGCCCTCTGGTGGACAAGATTCAACATTGCAGCCACATCCCCGCGCAGCCCAAATGCAGAAATCGCCTTTCCTCCCACCGCCTCCCAACCTCTGTTCTCTTTCCCAGGGGATGCTGCATCTGGGCCCTACACCAGGGCCAGGCTGATGGGGGCAGGGAGCCTTTATCTCTGCTCCCTCACTCCCATTGCCCTTACCTCCTTCTGGACAGATGCAGACACACACCCGCGACCCCTGTACTCAGGGGCTGTCTGGCTTAGTGTCCACCTACTTGGCGTGGCTGGCACCCTGCCCCCTCCCCGGCACCATGACCCCTTCTCCCCATGCCTCCTTGCCTGCACCTCATCTCTGCCTTCAGCCAGCCAATCTGGCCTCCTGATCCACTGAAGACTCTGACCAGTCAAGGGCTGACCTGGGCCCCGCTGTGGCCACCAGCCTCACGCTCTGAGGCTCTGGAACGCCGTTTCTGAGCCACTGCTCCTTTGGGTCTGCTCGACTTGCTTCTTGGCCCCGGCTCAACCCATCTCAATTTAATTGACACTGACCTCTGCTTTCCCTGGTACAGGGCTCGGAGCAGCAGGAACCAGAGATCAGTCCGCCAGGGGAGGTGGACATGGGTAAAATCCCTCATAGTAGAGTGCATTGGGTTGTGGGCCAAGACCTTATGGGGACAGTGACCTGGAAGCCCCTAAGGGAGGCTTCACGAGGAAGGTGATCGGAGTCACACCAGGAGGGATGGGCAGTTTCTCCCAGGGTGAGCAGTGCCAGGAGGCTGGCTGCAACAGCTGCCATCTATTGAGCACTGTGTTTTCCTGCATCATCCTCTGCCCCTCCCCTCCTTAGCCCTGAAGGTACATTATCATCCAAGGTTTACGACGACAGAGCCTCGGAGCCCTAGAGCAGCTTCCCCGCAGCCATAGCTCGAGGGCTGTATGGACCTGGTCCCGCGTGCCGTGCACCACTTGCCCCCGCTTCTCTGCCAGGGAGTGAGCAAGTGTGGAGGCCTGCAGGCGTTGGCACACTCAGGAACGGGGGTTCTTCCAGACAGGCCAATACAGCTGTGCGAGCGTGTGGGGTGTAGGGGGCAGGGGGAGGCCTACACTTGCAGAACTGTGCAGGTGGCAGGTGAACAGGGCAGGACTAGGGATCCGTGACCAGATGCCATCTCTCCTTTGTCTATGGTATTAGAATCCTTGGGGGGGGGGAGTTAAAATATATCTTTATTGATTTCAGAGAGAAGAAGGGAGAGAGAGAGAGTGGAAACATCAATGATGAGAGAGCCGTCCTTGATCGGTTGCCTCCTGCACGCCCCCCACTGGGGATCGGGCCCGCAGCCTGGGCATGTGCCCTGATCAGGAATCGAACCGCAATCTCCTGGATCCCAGGTCGATGCTCAACCGCTGAGCCACGCTCAGCCGGGCAGAACCTTTGGTTTTTAACTTAGTCTTGGTCACTCTAAAAACTACATTTCCCAGCCCTCCTTACTGGTAGAGGAAGTGGGGGGTGAGCAGAGCCTAAGGAAATGACTTCCAGGCGATGCTGTTGAAGGAAGGAGGTGCCTTCCCGCCCTCTGTTCCCCGTTCTCGCTGCTGGACTGCAGGGGAGCTGGTGAGATGTATGGGATCATAAAACAGGGCGACGGTATAGGAAGAGTAGAGCAAGGACACGGGAGCACCTGCGTCCCAGACGCCACAGGAGACACCTACCTGTCCCGGCACCGCTCGTGGCCGGGCTGCTGCTTATGAACGAGGAGTCAGCTTCTCTCGTGGTTAAGCCATCATTTGTGGTCTCTCTGCTGAGAGGAGGGAGGTCTGGGCCAGAAAGGATGAGGCCTGAGGCCGCGGCCGTGAGGACCAAGAGGAGAGGTGAGCAGGCTCCAGAGACATCGGGGAGGTGGTGCCAACAGGACTGGGTATCTCTGGTTGACCGTGGGGTGGGAGGACACTGGACCAGCACGGCACTGAGGCGACAGGAGAATGGGGGTATCTGAGACAGTCCGCTTCTATTTCTTTGTCATTTTACTTCTACATATAGCTTCCCCCTTAACCATCTCTTCTTCAGGGCCTCTCCTTTCCCTGGGTCCTACATCTCCTTTCCCTGGGTCTACATCTCCTTTCCCTGGGTCTACATCTCCTTTCCCTGGGTCTACATCTCCTTTCCCTGGGTCCTACATCTCCTTTCCCTGGGTCCTACATCTCCTTTCCCTGGGTCCTACATCTCCTTTCCCTGGGTCCTACATCTCCTTTCCCTGGGTCTACATCTCCTTTCCCTGGGTCTACATCTCCTTTCCCTGGGTCCTACATCTCCTTTCCCTGGGTCTACATCTCCTTTCCCTGGGTCTACATCTCCTTTCCCTGGGTCCTACATCTCCTTTCCCTGGGTCCTACATCTCCTTTCCCTGGGTCTACATCTCCTTTCCCTGGGTCCTACATCTCCTTTCCCTGGGTCCTACATCTCCTTTCCCTGGGTCCTACATCTCCTTTCCCTGGGTCCTACATCTCCTTTCCCTGGGTCCTACATCTCCCTTCCCTGGGTCCTACATCTCCTTTCCAAGACCTCTCAGGCCTCCATCCCTGACTAGTGCTTCTCTGGGCTGGAACACCTCCTCCAGCCCCCACCACTTTGCCTGGCTAACTCACAGCACCTTTCACACACTCAGTGCAAACAGCGCCTCCCCCTGGCAGCTTCCCTGACTCCCCTGAGCTGGATGACGCCGGGTCCTCCGTACTTTCGCTGTCCCCAGCCCTCCCTCGGTGTCAGCATGGACTTCTCTGTGCTGCAAGCGTTTGCTTCCTGGTCCAGGAGCTCGGTGGGGACAGAGACCATTTTCACCTCTGCATTCCCACTGCCTGGTACAGTGCCTGGCACTCGATGGGTATCCAAGAAATGTCATTGTACAGGATTTTCCTTTATCCTTGCTCCTCCCAAAACCACCCTCTGACTCCCCACTACCGTTCCCCCTCAGCAGAGTCCACCTTCGAATTGCACCCCTCGGATGAAACAAAAGCAGTCGGAGCGGGCCCGGTGGGCGGTGCCCGCAGCCCCCTCACGCGCCCTGACTGGGAAGGGCCATTGGCACCTGGTTTCTGCAGCCACACTCCCCATCCGGGCAGCAAACGCACGAGGCAGGCTTTCTCAACGACGTTTAACTTGAAACCTTCCAGACCTTAAAATTTAGGTCTCCGTTTCAGAAATGACTCAGCCTAAGATGAAGGAAGACAAATGTGGCTTTTTGATCGAGAGGAAGTTATGAAACGCCGTGGATGTCCAATACCTCTCCTAATGGGGCAAAATGATCCTTTTATCGCCCTTTGATCAAAGGCTCTCCGAGTGCTGCGGGGAGATGGGCCGCAGCAAGAATGGCCGGGTGTTCCTGGGGTCCCCCACACCCGCCCACCTCTCAGCGTCGCTGTCGTGAACACATGAAAGGCTCCTCAATTTCACTCCCATCATCTTCAGCCACGAATGATATTTACCAACCGCCTGTTATAAAGACGACACGGGGAAGGGAAACTTGAGATTTCCCAAAGATTTGGAAAAGGGGCGCAGCTGTATTTTAGAAGTAAGTTTCCTGCCTCTGAAATGAGCCTCAGAGTCATTTGGGAAAGGAGACAAATGCGGCAGCTCGTATAAAGAAAAATGACCCAGACCAACGTGCACTGTCGGATTGCCCCAATTGCAATTTTTGCTGAATGCCGGAAAATGATGCCATCGTAATTATTCAGCTTCGCGGTGACAGAGGCGATGTGGAGAGTCTAGGCCTTCGGCTGCGTGCGTCCCTGCAGCCCTGTCCCCCTGCCTTCCCCCAGCTCGGCCAAATCGAGGGGGGAAAACGCTTCCACAGCCCTGCTCCCCATCGGGAATAAAACGGGGAGACTAGATCCAGAGATGTTTTGAAGCCACGGCCTGCAGGTCTGAAACAGGACTCCCCAGCTCCAAAAGTAGTCCCACGGAGAATTTAAACAAAGGCACGGATTTAGGGAGAAAAAAAGACAGAGCTCTATGAACACAAAATCTCCACGTGCCTTTTTTAATGAGCTCAGGAAGCAATAGGAGCATCACTGTCCTACAAATGTCCAGCGAGTCGCCCCGGTGATGGGCAGCCTTTATCAGTCATTTCTGAGCATTTCTTACCGTCTCTTTCCTCATTCAGGTCACTGAGCGTCATCACGAGCAAAATACGTGATTTTGCTCACTTGTGCAAGAGGACTTGAAGGCAAATTCCTCAGCATTTCTGTATCGAACGCCTATGTACCAGTTTCGTTTAATGAAGAGAAAGGAGAGCTCTATTCCTGCTTAGAATGCAGAGCTGAGACAGACCAAAAACCGATTTCTCCGCTCTAAAAGACGAGACAGCTAGGCCCAGGAAGGGGCGCAGCCTTCACCGTCGCAGAATGTGATGTGAGGGGCAGGACTGTTTGAAGGGGACCCCAAGACCTCACTCTGGGTCTCCTGGGCACTGAGCCGCTGGAAGAGTCCTTCCCTTGACTTCTCCGGGTACAAAGTGCTCCACCGACACCCACCTTCTCATGGGACCAACGGGTTTCCTCCCCACCACCACTCCTCTGCCAAGGAGCTGCAGCTTCCCACAGCTCCACACCCGTGTGAGCAGCTGGTGTTCCCAGAAAACTCTCAGTGGCAGCTGGTGCCGAGACCAGGACCGCCCTGTGGCCAGGTGGCTCTCACACTTCCCCGCAAGGGGACAGATCCGAGTGGAAGGCCCTTCCTTTGGAACGCGAAGCCACACTGTGCAGTGAGAAGCAATGGCCCTGGCGCACTTGGGGCGGGGGAATAGTGGGAACAAGGGGGTCTGTACATTTTCTTTCTGCTGACTCTGCCTTGTAAGTTCCCTTTATCCACTCCCACCCCAAGAGAAGTTTATTTCTTAACCGATACTATGTGAAATTGTGGAATGGGTACCGAATCCTGTTGCGTCACAGGTGGAAACCCAGATGGGACCTCCTTGTGCAACGGTGGTGACCTTTATAGGACTACCTTGTGCCATGGAGTGCCAGTAGGCAGCAGTAGTTGGGAAGCAAACCCAGGTGCCCATCTCCCGATCTTCACAATACTTGCACATAGATGATAATATATATGTAACTGAATTAGGGTTCTCCAGAGAAACAGAACCAACAAGAGGTCTATACACACATATAGACACAGACACAGACACAGACACAGACACAGACACAGACACAGACACAGGCACAGATATAAAGAGATTTATTACAAGGAATCAGCCCATACGATTATGGAGGCTAAGAAGTCCAAGATCTACAGTCAGCATAGTGGATACCCAGGAGCTCCAATGGTGTGTGTTTCAGTCCAAAAGCCAACAGGCTCAAGAACCCAAAAAGAACCAACTTTTCAGTTCCAGTCAGAAGGCAGAAAGAGACTAACGTCCAGCTCACATGGCCAGGGAAGAAGTTCCCTCTTATTCAGCCTTTTAGTTCCACTCAGATCTTCAACATATTGGCTGAGGCCCACCCACCGTAGGGAGGGCAATCTGCTTTCCTCGGCCTACCGATCCACATGTTAATCTCATCCAGGAACACCTGCACAGTCAGACCCAGAATAACGTTTAACCAGATATCTGGGCACGCCGTGGCCCAGTCAAGTTGACACATAAAAGTAACCCTCACAATAACACATATGGCAGTTATCCATGGATAGCCTAGGGGAGGTTATCTCACAGTTGAAAAGAAAGTTCAAGAACTAAATAGTGGTGAAATGAACTGAGTCCTGGCTCATTCAGCAATAATGATACCAGCCCATGGATAGTTGACTTAATATGTCAGTCACATCCACCTCAGGAAATACTTCCATTTTTAAAGTATTTAACTATTTATCAAATTTTGTGATGTATGTATATTGTTTTGGTCAAGAGCATATAAATAATAATTGCAAAAATAACTCCATCCAGAATAAATGTGTTCAACGTTGAGGGACTCAGGATCACGAGAAATAGAATTTAACTTCATGAACATACTTGTGTCACTGAGACCTATGAGAGGATGTCAACGAAATATTTTCAAAGGCAAAATATTACATCAGAATAAAACTGTTTAGGAGGACGTGGTACAGAAAATTGAGTTCAAAGAGAAAAGTGATGTAAAGTTTCAAACTTGTAAAAAAAAGGAGCTGTACATTCGTGCATTTTTTAAATGAATGATGGTAGATATCAAATGACTAACATTTAAAAAAGCAATCTAACAGTTTTATTTTTAAATGAAAGTATTTCAAATAGGCTGAAAATTCCTTTAACTTATTTGGAAGGTGTTCCTAAATGAACTTAAAATGTGTTGCAAGCCCGACCTAGGATACAGGGGACCGTGGCTCGATTCCCGGTCAGGACACATCCCGGGCTTGTGGGCTCCATCCCCAGTCGGGGGCGTGCAGGAGGCGGCCGATCCATGATGTTTCTCATGGATGTTTCTATCTCTCTCTCCCTTTTCCTCCCTCTCTCTCTAAAAATCAATAAAAACATAATTTTTTTTTAAAAAAAAAGTACCACAGAAGTAGATGATCTGCACCTGTTCCGAAGAGGCTGCTACAAGCTAACTCATTCTGGCCCAGTTCCCTTCTGCCTCCTCAGGCAAGAAGCCTAATCTCTATTCAGTTGAAAGGAGGGGCTGGGCGATTCGGATTCTAGCAAGATGGGAAATAAAATAGCCTAGAAATTCCGAGAGGTTCTTGGAAAGTATAACAAAATATGTATCTTAGTGTAGCCGAGCTCGTAAGAAGAGTCGGGAGGAATCCTCAGTGCCGGAAAGCCGTGGGACAGAAACCTGTGACAAGAGGAGCTGGAGTTGAGGCCACAGCTGCCTGCTGGTCTGCCCGGTAAGTCCGAACTGTCCATCCCAGTAACCAGGAGCTTCCTACGTCCACAAGTGAGAAATGAGACTTTGTGTGGGTCAAGGTGGGAAGTTGGAACTAAGAGCCCAACCTAAAGCCAGAACTCGCAAAGAGATGCAGCCTCAATAAAGGGCGGATTAGACAAATCCAGTCACTGGTATGGGAGGCTGCAAGGAAGCCTATCTGTTCCTTCCTCGTTTATTAGGGAAGTCTCCCCTGAGAAATCCAGGCATCAGGGCTATGACTCCCAGGGTTCAGGACTTGGAATTACATTACCTGTGGATCGGGGGAGCCCCAAGTAGAGAAATTAGTATGCAATTGGTTCCATGGCAAGAGGCAACCCAGGAAGTCCAGAAAAAGCAATTGCAAAACTACTCTGGGGAAGCAAAAGCCTGACCCACAGGTGAAGCTCCCCAGAGGTGGGATCTCACAGTCAGAACGACAGCTCCAAATTAAATTATAAGGACATGTCCCTCACGAGCAAGAGCCAGCAGGCAAAACAAACGAGAGTACTAGAAACCCGAAATTTCAGATAAAGGGGGAAATGCTAGAGACAATAAGATCAGAATATTTAAAATCATGAGACATCAAAGAATTCATTAGCATATAAAGGCAACATGCACCATGAAAGAAGAATGAGCTATATTGGAAAAGATTCTGAAGAATCTTGCTCTGCCCCTTCCGGGTGATGCCTAGTGCGTGGCTTCTGTAGACACGACCCCCAGAGGGTCTAGACAGCCTCTAGCCAAGTCAGGGGACAGCAAGTCACTGCAAGCCAGTCGTGCCACGTGGCTGTCAGGGTGCACCAGGGCTGCCCCAGGAGTGCGTCCGTCACCCTGCACCTGGAGCAAAGCCGAGTCCTTCAGATGACCTGCCAGCCGCTTCTTCCTAGATTTCCTCTGCTGTCTGCAGAGTTAAGAAGAGAGTTGGTGGTTGTTTTCCTTGTTTTTAAGATCAGTTGTGGAGCACAGATTAATTTTCCTCAGAGAGAGCCACAGTGCTGAGTCAGCAAAACACTGAGACTCAGAAAACTCCTGCAGTGCAGAGTCTGCGGAGGAAACCTGTGCCCTCGCCACGCTGTCAGACAGGAAGGGTCGTGGGCTCCTTAAAACAGAGGCCCAGAGAAAAGCACCATTGACCTTGAAGACGGCAGATTTGAATGGCGCAGGCTGGCTTATACAGAGATTTTTTTTCAATAAACAGTCCCCCCTTCCCATCCCTGGGTTTTGCATCCACATGTTCAACCAACCGCGGACGAAGAACAGTATTTTCTCTTTCCCAACCACAGTGTCCCAACCGCAGATTGGAAGCTCTGTTTTCTAGTCAAGGTTGGTTGAATCTGTGGAGGTGAAGGGCCAACTATAGTTAAGTTTGGGGGGAGTTAAAGGTTATAGGTGAATTTTCCACCCGGGGGCAGCACCCCTAACCCTGACGTTGTTCGAGGATCAACTTCACCAAGCTTGTGAGAATGAATGGAGCTCAGGCTTGGCCTGTCCAGCTTGGGTGGCGGCCCAGCGGGCCCATCTGCTCTCTCCCTCCGTGGAGCCCCTCCTTGACCTCTCTCAGCTCTGAGCCCTGGTGCCCCTTCCTCCTTCGGGGCAGCCTCTAAGGGCGCAGGGGTGAAATGGGCAGGAGGGACAAGGAGTTTCCCTGACCGGTTGCCATAATTACCCTGCATAATAGAAGGCTTCTATGAGAATTCTCTTTGTGTGCATTTTTCAAATGTACTGTCTTGAAAATCTGATACGTTTTGCTGATAGGCTTTACTTCAAGTTGCATCCTAGTGAAAGAATTAATTAATCTCTAATGAGAAAACTCCCCAGGGACAGGAAGAGACAAGGGAGGGTTTTGAGCACCCGCCTTCATCCCTCGGCCCACATTTAGGCCACCCCCTAGCCTCTCAGCAAGCCAGTTTGAGCGGAAAACCTAAGCGGGAAGGCCGAAGGCCGGGGGAAAGGAAGGCTGGGGAGATGAGCCGGCCAGGCAGCCTGCAGCAAGCCCACAGCAAGCTGGGAAAGAACAGGCTCATTTAGGCTCCCAGCGTGACTCGGAGCCACCAGGAGCAGCTGTCTTCTTGCTCTGCCCCTTCCTCTCTCCCCACTTGCCCACCATTTACTCCCCAGGGCCCTTGAAAACGCTTCTGCCTGCAGGGACTCCGGTTCCAGTGAGGGTGAACCTCCCCCCTGAGGGAGCAGGGGAACCCCGAGCTGGACCAAAGGCAGGTCCAGCACTCGGCAAATGATCTGAGGCCAGTCGTTCCACTAATGAGGGCAGCTGCAGTGCCGAGGTTGGGAGCATGGGCCCTGCAGTCAGACACACTTTCTGCTCATGGGACCTCAGGTTCCTCAGGTCTCTGAGCCCCAGGTTCCTCACCTATAAAACAAGGATCATAATAATAACAACAGGAAAAACGGCAACCCCAAAGGGGTGCTGTGAGGACTAGACGAGACAGTGTATGTGAAGTACCTGGTTCCCCGCCTGCAGGTAGCAGGTACATACTTAAAAAGTGTTACTTCCCTTCACCTTCCTTCTCCTCCATGGGCCAGATGCCAGTGAAAATTTAAAGAGTAAGAAATGATGACTGCAGAGAAAAGCTATGTGCAGAGGGGAAATGCTGAGGTCCCGCAGGAGGACCAGACCAGATGGGTCAAAGGAGGAACAGGGGCTAGACTGAAGCAAGCTTAGCCATTTCATTAAGACAGTACAGTACTTGGAGCTCCACCTTCTCCTCAAGCCTCTGTTGCACTCAGGTGGGTGTGTCCGTCTTTCCACAAACTGACCTACCTGGTGCCAAGATCAATGTCAGCCGTGTAAGAAACTTCCGCCCCAGAAGGTTCCCTAACTTTTCCCCAAATCCTTGCCTGAACCTGCCCCCTGGTGGCCTCTGCAGGTTCGATTCCCGGTCAGGGCACATGCCCAGGTTTTGGGCTCGATCCCCAGTTGGGGGCATGCAGGATGCAGCCGATCAATGACTCTCTCTCTCATCATTGATGTTTCTATCTCTCTCCCTTTCTCTCTCTGAAATCAAAAAAGATATATTAAAAAAACAAACAAAAAAACAACTAGAAGTCAACAGTGGCTATTGCAGGCTTGAAAGAGCTTAAAGGAACATCTGAGACAAAACTTTACATTCTCTGTCCCATAAGAATGGCACCGGCTGAAAGGATTACTCCAGGAGGCGATGTGACAATGTCTAGTGAAGCCAAAGATGTGTGCAGTCTGGATGGACTGAGACTGTTATGCCGCAGCTAAAACAACTCACAAGTATCAATGGCTTCAAACAACAAAGGTTTATTTCTATCTCATACTTGTTTCTCACAGCGCAGCTCAGTGACTGCTCCACATTGTCCTCACTCAGGATAACAGAGCGACAGGGCCTGCTTAGCTTGACCTTCAGCAGTTACCACAGGAAGAAGGAAAGGTCAGGTTGCACACAGGCTGGTGGTGGCTTCAAACCTCAGTCATTGGCCAAAGCAAGTCACACGGACCCTTCTACCTCCAGGAGCATCGGCCCGTGAAATCCTAGGCATTCAAGTGGGTTGGTGGTGGGGAGATGACCCTTCTCCCAGGTGAAGGGACAGCATCTGAGCTCCGTTTCCTGGACTGGAACCTTCCTCCCCCAGCAGAGGACACGTAACCTCTCACAAGCCCCAATGTCCATGAAGAACCCCAGTAAAGCCAGCACCCCAAATCCAGACTGTCCAACACCAAGGGTCCTGCCTCTTCCCCTCGAACAAGGCCACACCTCATAGTCCCTACGAAGAAGGAGACTGAGAGGGGAACCCTCCACGGGAATGAAATCCACATCATGACCCTGGGTGGCCTGGCCTCATGGGGAAAGAGAGGACATCTCTGTCTTGCTGAGCCTGGTCTTAGGAGTTTTCCCTTTTTCGTAAAGCCTATTTCTTTAGGCATGTCTTGTGACATTATGAGATTCATTCAACCCCTGACCAACGTCAGACCTGAGGGGCCCACCCAGCACCAGAGCTCGGGAGGGAGAATCAGAAACATTGGTGAGCAGCACTAATGACTCCTACATTATACACCCAAATTTTCATCAGTCTCATTCCCAGATGCAAAATACTCACCCCTTCCCCAAGGGAGACAACCCAAAAGCCCCATCCCGGCACAGCACCAAGCTCAGCGTTTAGGCGATCCAGCGTCGCACAGTGATGTCTGCTTCAGGGTGAAGGCCACTGTCTACATGCAGATGCGGTTGGTGCCCCTTCACCGGGAGACTCAGAAGACCAGCCACCTTCTCTAACAAACCAACACCGGTGATGGACACAGGGCAGGAAAACAGCAACCAGCATTCCCATTCAGAAAGGAAAATGATGGGGCCCAGCAGACACCGGTCCATGGCAATCCCAGATCTCAGAGTGTCCTTCCCCCCAAATGGAATATATTCTTTGATTAGATCCTGGTTCCACCTTTAGGAATGTTCTCTGTGGGCTCTGGCCCAACCCTCCCAGAGAACTCCCTTCCGCTTGATGCCCCTTGGCCAGAGCTGAAGTGCACACCAGAAAACATGCTCTTCTTGTGGCCCAAGCATCGTCCTCAGCACACTTTCAGGGAGGTCCAGGGGTTGTTTTGAGATCCAAACAAAGTCTAGATCAGGCCAGTGGTACTTTGAGAAGCATAATTCTCTCCGAACCTTTAGTCTCATTCTTTTATTCCAGCCAGCACCAATTGGCAACAAACACACTCAAACCTCCTTTTTAAATAAATCTATTTGCTGCATTTCTTTACTATCTTGCCACCATGCCTCTCTAGGTTTAACTGAGGTATTTGATTCCTCGCTGTTAGAATTTTTCCCCTGATACAGTTTGTCCAATTGAAAGAAACCAAACCTTTACTAGAAGCTACATTAATATATCCAGAGATTTTAAAAAGGGTATGACTTCTATCCTTGTTTGCAAAATTGAACCTGAACCATTCTCTGTCTCTCTGAGCTTTTCCTAATTTTACCTTTTACTCTTGGACGACCAGAAGCATTTGCTTTTCCCAGGGTTAGCACCGCACGCCGGCCAACTCTTTTCTCAAATCATCTTCTTCTTGAAGTATCTCAGCAAACACCTTCAAGAATAACGAACTTACCCAATTCACGTTCTGCTTTCCAACCTCTTTCCCTAAACCTCCAAGCTCATCAGGTACATTATCTCCTTCCCAAATTCCTACACCTGCAGCTTAAGAGCAGGCCTCTCCGCCTCCAGGACCTCACGGCCATTCTCCAGCCGTTCGTGAGTGTCCTGCTGCGCCTCACATGGGCCCTGAGCCAGCCCACAGTCAGGCTCTGCTCCAGAGCCCCCACCTCGGTGCCCATGCACGTGTCCCTCAGGATGCAAAGGTTATGCTGACTTAACAGAGCAACCTAAATCTCCAGAGTTCAGACCAGGGTTTATTTCCTCCTCGGGCTCCACCCCATGGGGGAAGGCTGAGGGCTCAGCTCCACGCTGTTCCCACTCTCAGAAGCTGGCTGGGGGGCCTCACCACCCAGAACAACGCAGCAGGAGAGAGGGCAAGTCACAGGCTGTTCTCAAAATCACCCCCTGTAAGTGACCTGCATCACTTCTACTTACATCTCACTGGCCGAAGAAGCCCTAGGTGGAACTTCCAGGGGACAGGGAGTGCAGTTCTGTCTTGTGCCAACAGGAGGAAAATGGAAAAGCTGCTGACTGGTAAACGGCACCAGTGATCACCATTCATTCCAGTCCACACCCGTGAGAGGGTCTCATCTGTATGCACAGGAGACTCAGCTATAAGCATGTTTCTCGATACATCATTTGTAATAGCCTCCCCCCCAAAAAAGAGATGGGGAACAACCTGAGTGTCCATTACCGCGAGAATGGAGGGAAAAGTTGTGGTATGTTCATATGATTAAATATTTTTCAACAATTTAAATGAAAAACTCGAACGAGCCCAGCCAGCGTGGCTCAGTGGCTTGGCTTAATACTCTCTGGGACAGGGGAAGCTGGTAAAATATCCACTGTAGTAGGGTTCACTGAAGCATTAAAAGGAAATTTCTGCCCGACCGGCGTGGCTCAGTGGTTGAGAGTCAACCCATGAACCAGGAGATCACGGTTCAATTCCCGGTCAGGGCCCATGCCTGTGTTAGGAGCTCGATCCCCAGCAGGGGGCGTGCAGGAGGCAGCCGATCAATGACTCTCTCATCATTGATGTTTCTCTCTCCCTCTCCCTCTCCCTTCCTCTCTCTGAAATCAATAAAGATATATTTAAAAAACAAAGACAAACTCGAACTACAAGCATCAGCCTAGATAAAGCTCAAAAACATAACATTGATTGAAAAGAGCAAACTGCAGAGTATACAACGTGATGCAATTTGTATAAATTTTTAATCATATGGAGCATTACTATACACTGTTAATGGAAGTATATGTTACTCAAGCCGAACAAGCAGGACTCATGGGTATAATAAGAAAGCAACTGTATCGGTGCCTATTAATGTTCCTTTATTTTTATTCTGTGTGACACGTTTTCTCCCCACCCCAGAATGAAATGCAGGCAGTTCTAATCACTAAATAATGTCCTGTAATCAATAAATAATGTCTATGTTAGTGTAATCATCACAATTTACCACTCTATTTGGTTTCTCCTTTTATTAATTATTGCCATTGTTCTCATTATTAATGCCATATAATAAACCACCCCAAAGCCGGGTGACACATGGAAATACATCAGCATCTATTTCCAGCTTGTGAGTCTGTGGCAGGTCTGCTGATCTCAGCTGGGCTTGCTGCAGGCTATGAGCTCTGTTCAGGGCTGTTCCATGTCTCCCATTCTTTAGGAAACACACTCTCTGCCTGGGTCATGTTCTGATGACGACAGAAGTGCGAGCGGAAAGTCCTCAATGCAAGCACACTGCGTGCTTTATTCATGTGACATCTGCTAACATCCCATTGGCAAGTCACATGGCCAAACCCAACACCAATGGGGTGGGGGAAAAGACTCTACCACTGTGAGGGGAGGAAGGGGAATATTTATAGAATCAAAAGCCACTTTCCTCCTGTGTATCTCAGGCCAGCTACAGTGTCCCACCTAGAGGGGAATGACGCCAGCTTTTCCCCTCCCTTGCTCCCTGTGCCCATCCTCTGCTGCCTTATCAGCCCTGCTTTCTGACTCTCCAGCTCTGAGAAGAGGGAAGGAGGAGAAGTAGGCAGGAGGTTTCTTACTTCACTAATTCTGGCATCACAGCCTCTGAGCCAGGAGGTATTTCCAGGTCACTCTCATGAGCACTCCCATGGGTTCTCTTTAGGGATCTTCAGAGTTCCAGTTAGTGGCTTCTGGTTTGGGGGCGGGGGTGGTGCACGTGGGCTCAGAGCCCACTAACAACAGCTGGCGCCATGAATCCTCCTCAAGTCTCGAATCCCTGACTCTCCTGGAGCATTAGAGTTAAGATTCTGCAGCTGGTTTTCCTTTGTAGATCCTTCTACATGGCCTCACACCTTCTCGGTTGTCTGGGCACCTCAGCTGACACTTCCACTCTACCTGCCATATTGTTCCACAAACCTATGTAGTAATAGTGTAAAAGCACGGGTGAGAGGAAACACACCAACTTCAGGATGGCTGCTATACCCCTGGGGCAGGGTGGAGAAGAAGGCAGGGGGACAGAGGGGGACTGTGATGTTGAAATGTGTATGTCAACTTGACTAGGCCATGATACCCAGAGATTGTGTCAATCATTCTAGATGTTTCTGTGAAGCTATTTTTAAATTAATATTAAATCAATAGGCTTTCAGGAAAGCAGATTACTCTCCATACTGTGGTGGGCCTCATCTAATCAGTTGAAACCCTTAATAGAAAAATATTTACCTTCCCCAAAGAAGAGGGAATTCTGCCAGCAAACTGCCTTTGGATTGGAATCGCAACATTGGCTCTTCCGTGGATTCCCAGCCTGCTGGCTAAAGATTTGGGGCTTGTTCAACCACCACAATGGCAGGAGCCAATTTCTTAAAACAAACAAATAAACGCACACATGTCTCCTGTGTTTCCTCTTTCTCTGGAGAAGCCTGGCTAATAAAGGACCTCTCTCCAGATAGGCAAGGTGGGATAAGGTGAGCATCAGAGCTGAGGGAAAGTTTTCGGTTTTGTTTTCTTTTCCTTTGAAAACCTGCCTGGGCAGTTCCTGCCTTTTGCCACAGTGTATTTTATCTTTGAGTCAGGTTATGTTGCCTTTGGCCAAAGGCTTCAAGACAAATGCATTCCTGGAAGCAACATTGTAAATCCAATTGTCCTAAAGCAAACTGTGCTTTCCCATAGAGACAAGGTCACGTTGACTAGTAACAGCAAGAGTAATGCCCTGCACTTGTGCAGAGCTTTGAAAGAGACCTTCAGGTAGGCTGCTGCGCTTAGTGCTGGCAGGTAAGCAGTGTGGTCTCTCCATTGCACAGATGAAGAAATTGAGGCTCAGAGAACCACTTTGCTCAGTGTTACACCGGTGATAAGGGCTGAGCTGGGATTCGACCCTAGTTCAGTGGCCTTTCCAACTTCTCCTTAATCAGGTTAGGTCTCAGCTTCAACTGAATTTCATACACCATGGAAAGTTCAACCAACGCAGAGACTCCGGAACTCAAGCCTCCACAATTGTTTAAAACTGTAAAATTTTGCTCTTAAGTCACATAAAACAGGCAAATGAACATACTGATCACTCGAGAAACCCCTGAACTATTAAAGCAGACATATAACATATAAATAGTCATCACTACCCACCCACAAAGCTACTTACCCAAAACTACTGTGCTTCGCCATCCATGTAAACCCTTCACAGTCAATCATTGACTCCACTGAAGGAAACGCAAAATTGCACGGGGGGACCACCTGAATCTTTATATTTTTCCAGGCCCTTTTTCATGCCCTTCTTTTGTTACTTTGATTTTCCTGAAAACAAAATTAAAATTCATAAATGGTGCAGCTTGTGTCTGTCCAGCTTGGGGATGGGGCCAGCAGGGGCTGACTGTCTTAGATCAGGGCTGAGCTATAGGCACCATGTAGTAGAGGCAGAAAAGACAGGAGTGGATGGAGCTGGGAACTGAGGAAGGTCAGACAGACCCCTCCCAGCTGGTGCTGAGGATGCTGAAGGGGTAAAAGTGCCCCTCACCCCCAGACTCCCCTGTGCCTCCACCTCTCAGACTGCTTTCAGCACTGCCAGGAACCATCTCCAAGGCCTTGGTCTGCTCTGCCCTCTGTCTCCACCGGGCTGTTTGTGGACTGTAGGACCCGCCTGGCCTTCTCCTCTCTCACCTCTGCCTGGGCCCCTTGCCATCTCTGCAGATTCAGCCAGGCCTCAAGCTCCGGGGTGACCCTGTCCCTGGAGGGCTGGAGATAAAGGAGGCCCCTGGGGCACAGCATTGCTCAGCCTTGCCAGCTGCCCACATCCCTCTGGAGGCTTCACTCTTGTTTCTGGTTCCTGCTCTATCTCCAAGTCAGAGAAGTGGCTGTGATAACCAGCTGGACCTTCTGGTTCCTCTAGTCTTGGGGTTTGGGGCTCTCCCTGCCTACTTGAGTCGGCAGTGGCCCTTAGCCTGCTGCTTCCTTCACAGACCACCAGCCAACTGGACCTGGACTTCAACTCATCCATGTTCCTGCTCCTGGGGCTGCCCAGGCTCTCTGCACCCCAGCTCTGAGTGGCCCTCCTGAAGCTAACTGCCCATGGATGGTAACCCATCAGCACCCACTCAGGCCACTAGGCTCACCTCAGTGGGCTTCCCTCCAATCCCCACCACCTTGTGACACCAAGGGGTGGCAGAGTCCCAGAGGTAAGGCATGGAGCTTCTTTTCCACACATGGGACTCTAAGGGCATCTCAGACCTAAAATGCCTGAGCAATGACCCAGGAAAGCAGTAGGAAGAGAGGAAGAAGGGGCTCCAGGGGCAGGAGATACAGAAGACTAAAAAGTATACACATAATAATTAGATTTAAACCACCAGCCGCTGACCCAAAGCCAATGACAAAGCGAACAGAACTGCCTGGTCCCTCAAACAGCCTCAGATTTTCATCCTTGGCATCCATGCGAATTTCACACATACAGCCACATGGAAGGGGGAGCTCGGTACCTAGTGAAAAGGGTCCCCCGTGTGATTCCCTTCAGCCCCCAGGCTGTGAGGGTTAATTCCCAAGGGACTGGATGCACCTGATCTGAGCCTGGGGAGAGCCTGGGAAATCAGGGACACGCACAGGACTGCCCTGGTCAAGGCATGAAGCACACTGATTAACAGTGTTGCTCTGTAACAAAGCCCCCGAGGAGTTTGGGGTGGTCCTTACCAGCTTGTGCTTTGGTAGCCGTGAGATTGGTGGTTTGCACCTGGTCTTGGTGAGCCCCCGGAGGCTCTGCCATGGGGATGGTTATGTGGTGAGAATCTGCCCGCATGACAGCAGATATGAGAAACTCGGGCTGAGATCCTCCTGGGGCTCTGAAGGGTCCCGTGCACGTATTGGTGGTTCCTATTGGAGAGAGAGCTCGTCCTGCCTCGGCCCCTAACTAGGGAGGCAACAGCAGCTCAGACTTGGCTCCTCCAGACCCCTTGGCATGGGTGACCTCCAGCTGTGACATCTCGATGTTGATGTCCTGCAATAAATTCTAGGTTTGCAAGCACCAGCATTCCGGACCTCTGAGCCTTCTTTAGTGATTGAATCTGATGAGTTGCTACTGTTAGTGCACCCCCACTGTGTGGGTTAAATCGGGTCCCCTCAAAAGTCATGTGTTGAAGTCCTAACCCCCAGCACCTCAGAACGTGACCTTATTTGGAAATAGGATCGGTCCGTGCAGATGTGATTCATGAAGATGAGGTCACATTGGGGTAGGCTGGGCCCTAAGCCGATAAGACTGGTATCTTCATAAAAAGGGGAACTTTGAAGACGGGGAGAACACCATGTGAAGGTGGGAGTTACGTTGCCACAAACCAAAGAACCACCAGGAAGCCGGGAGAGTGGACAGGAACAGACCCTCCCCTAGAGCCTTGAGAGGGAGCAAGGCCCCAGGCCCTCACCTCGGACTTCCAGCCCCCAGATAAATGTCCACCATCTAAGCCACCCAGCCCGTGACACATCATTGTTATGGCAGCTACCGCCAACCGGTGCACCCACAAAAGGCTTGATTCTCTCCCCTCCCATCTGCGACAGGTGCTGGCATCAACCCAGGCGCCCCTCGACCTTCAGTCTCCATGTGGGACCCTGTGACTTTACCTCTCCTCTCCCTGTGCAATTGTCATCTCCTTTGGCCATAAGCATTGCCACCTACTCGCAGGACCCGAGGAGTCTGCCCGCAGCGTGGGGGTGTCATCCGCAGGCAGCCACGCACACTCTGCTCCCCCAACAAGACCCGCAGGCCAGGCTCCGAATCGGTGCTGGAGGAGGCAGGGGCCTTAGCAGTCAGGCGTCCACGCCTTGCGATGTGCGGGTAAGGAAGGCGACCACGGGAACACGGGGTCGTTTTCCCCGGGTCGCACACGTAGCTCATTAGTGCCGTGGTTGCAGCAGCCCGGGAATTCTGATGCTCAGCTCAGAGCCATTCAGCTCAGAGCTCCCTTCTCCAGGGGCGACTTTTGTCGCCAGCTGCCCGAAAGTGTGTGTCTTGCTCATTAGAAGGTAATTGCGTTGAGAAGAGGGACTTTGATTGAGTCATCTCTGCAAACCCTTCACGTCCTTCAGTGTGTAGGTGTTGACCAGATGTTTTGACTGGATTGATCAGAATGCCTCTCTCTGTTCAATGCTAGTAGATCCCAAGGGAACAAAATGCCAGGCCAATGTTTCTCAAAGTGTGTCCAGGGGACCCCTCGCATGGGTGGCGATGCCGACTCGCTTTTAAGTGAAGCATCCCAGCCTCCGCTGCAGACCGTGCGCTGAGAATCTGGTCCGGAAAGCAGACCCCAGATGGGGCTTAATCCACATGGAAGTTGAGATTCTCAGCTTTGGCTGCACATACAAATCACCCACCTGGAGAGTTTGAAAAAATACAGAAGCTGGGTCCCACCGAGAGTCTAATTTAATTGGTCTGAGTGCAGCCTAAGCCTGGGGCTTTTCAATAATTCCCCAGGGGATGCTCTGTGCGGGCAGGGTCCGTCCCCATGGCACTAAAGCTTTGAGAGATTTGAGCATCCTGTGTTCAGAATCAGGTAACCACTTGTCAGAGTGCCTGGGACTTCTGCAGCTTTAAAACTCAAGTTCCTGCCCTGCCTGCTGTGGCTCAGTTAGTTAAGCATCGTCCCATGCTCCGAGAGGTCCCAGATTGGATTCCCAGTCAGGGCACATGCCCGGGTTGTGGGCTCAGTCCCCAGTAGGGGACATGCAGGAGGCAGCCAATGGATGCTCTCTTCCTCTCTCCCTCTCCTTCCCCTCGCTCTCTAAAAAATCAATAAAAACATATTTTAAAAAATAAAAAACTCCAGTATCAGGGATACTGAGACTGTTGGCCACCCCAGTAAAGACTTGCATCTCTGTGCAATTAAAGATCGCGGGGCACAAATATGCTGTGTTAAGAATAAACCGAAGGACTTAGCCCTATGCTTTCCCAAGGAGCCCCCAACCCTCTCCAACTCCAGCTTCCTCCAGCCTCCAGTTCCTTCCATGGAGACGGCTCACCGAGAATTGCCTTGTTCCTGTGGGTGGAGGCTGCCCCCACAGCTCCAGCCCTGATTTCCTGATAATTCAGAAAGCATTCTGTTTCCTGTCCCCTCCCATGCTATTTTTAGGTGCAGGGAACATTTCCTGGCTTGGCCTGCTCCACCCACCTGCGTGTCTATCCTGCAAGATGAAGTAGCTGATCCCTGGGGTCCGGGCCCTGCTGTCCAGGGGAGCAGTGTCATGCCCAGCAGCCCGAGTGGCCAGCTATGGCTCAGAGGAGTCCCCCCAGGCTAAAGTGCTTTTTTGTTTATCTTGTTTAGAATAATAGTATTTTCCCATTTCTACTTTGTTGGGCCTGGCTGTACCAAGACCCATGTATTCTAATGGAGCAAAGTCCCACGTGATGGTGTATTAGTCAGCTTGGCTGCAACCCCCGGGTGGACAGCAAAGTTCCAGGTCTGAAGGCCTGTCTCTCGCCTGTTTCACAAACACCTCCTGTGTGTGAGGCACTGCACGTGTCTCACTGGAACTCACAGCCATCTCGTGAGGTGGTGAGAATCTCTGTTGCCAAGGTGAGGAACCTGAAGCTCAGAGGGGGACATACTTTACCCCAAGGTCACACAGTGGCTGGCAGAGCTGTCACCCAAACCCCATTTGGCTGGCTGGAAGTCTGTATGTCAGCATTTCTCAACCTTTTTTTCCTTCATTATTGCCCTTCTAAGGAGCTATATTAGACATTTACCCCCTAATCATTCCCTCCCCCATGAAATTTCAATACCACAGATACACTGTAAAGCTGTTTATGTGCTAGAGGGATACCTGTGCACTATACACAAAAAGAGAAAGGTCTTTTCACTCTTCAAGAGCCAACTTCATCCTCTTGATATTTCTCTCTCACACTGATGCTTTTTCCTCTCTCTCTAAAATCAATAAAAATATGTCCTCAGCTGAGGATTTAAAAAGAAAAAAGAGATTGCCAACTGGGGCCCTGGCCAGGTGGCTCGGTTGGTTGGAGAGTCACCCCATCCACCGAAAGGTCTGGGTTCGATTCCCGGGCAGGGCACATACTTGATCCCCGGTCTGGGTCAATGTTTCTCTCTCACATCTATATTTCTCCCTCTCTCTAGCTCTCCCTTCGTCTTTCTCTAAAATAAATTTTTTTAATTTTAAAAAGAATGCCACCAGGGTTTGAGGTCTGACTGGTTTGGTCTCTGCTTTGAATGTAGATGGAGAGGAAGAACAGATAAAACCATAGAGTTTCTTCCAAACTAACGTTCCCAAAGAGCTCTGTGGCCAACACCTTTGAGAAGTGCTGAGTGTGACCCCACTCCGCCTCCCGGAAAGTCATCTCATCAAAATCTCTCAGTAGCTACTTAAAAACAAACGATTTTTACACCGATATATCTTAATTTAAGTTGGCCACAAATTGATTAATGCCTCTCCTCTCTCTCACTGGCTTTCTGTCTCTGCGTTTGAAAGCAGCATTTATGCGTTCCTGTTTATAAATCGCTTTGAATCCCTGTTTATAGAACATGCTTTTGGAAATGCTGCCACAGATGCTGAGTTGCTTTCTCTCAAGAAGTGAGGCTTTCTGGCGTTTTTGGGCCAAGAAGGTGAAGAAACAGCTCTGTGATTCAGTCAGGCCGGGCCAGCGGGTCTGCAGGACTCTGGCCACCAGTCCAGGGAGCGCAGGGCGCAGATGCGGCTCTGTGCCACGCTCCAGCCGGGCACCGGCAGCAGACAGAGCTCACGGCAGGTCATTCACCAGGTTTATGTCACACAAATGCATGGCCCGCTTACTTCACGTCAGAGAATGGAGCCGCCCCTGGAGCAGCCACCAGCACGGACCACGCGCAGAGCGAGCCTCCTAGCCCGGGCCACAAGCAGAGGTCTTCTCTGAGAGTCAGGTGCTGCTCCTAGAGCCCCCTCCCCTCGAGGCCACCGGCACACCTCGAAATCCACTGCCACCCTGCACTGTCCTATCCCAGCCATGCTCTAGAAAAGGGGTCACACACCTGGCTTTCCAGGCGCTTTACAGAGATCTGACGCCTGGCTCCAGCCCCGGACCCGCTGAATTAAAATCTCAGAGCGTGAGCGTGTGAGTTTTTACCCAGGTGAGTCTGGTAAAACCATGTTTGTGTATCACTGAACCGCCAAACCCTGAATGTGCCCCCTCCATGCCAGGACCTTTGCAGGGCCACAGCTTTGGGACCCACACACACCCACCCCCCCCACACACACTACACACACCTCACACATACCCCACACACACCCTGCTACAGCCTCATGGGAGCATTTATCCCAAAGTGGCCGAGATTCGAGGGCAGGAGAGTGTTGATTCATCTTTTGTCCCCTCTGCCTAGCACAGTGCCAGGCCTGGCTGAGCAGCTGGTAAAGGCTTGTGCATCAGCAACCAAAGGCACGAATGAGTGGAAGGCGCCATCGCAGGAGCCGGCGGAGGCACCAGCCCCACGGGCCATGTGAAAGGGCTGGGGCCGCCTTGGGGCCGGGGCAGCACTTAGAGCCTCAGCCTGCGCCGCCCGCTGCCTTTCGTCAAGGTGCTGGCTTCGTGTGCTCAGCGACTCCGCACAGCGTGGTTTTGCGTCTCCTGGTTTGTTTTTAGTCCCTTATGAGGAACATTAAAGCAGCTGCAAAGTGCACAGAGCAGAAATATCTAAACCCAGTGGCGCCCCCTCCCCCACCGGCCACCACGCCCAAGTCCTGGCCGGGGGACATTCCCTTGGGGTCCCATAGGGACTGTTCACAGTCGGCCGCCTGATTAGGGGCGGAGTGCCCACCGGTGTGGCCCTGACACTGTCATTCACGAAGGCCCCGCCGCCTGCAGCCCTTTTACAGCCCCTCGTTTCACCCCTTTCCTCCTCGCCCTGCCCTGGGAGGAAGGCAGCTTTGGCCGCATCGCCCCATTTCTGCTTGAGGAGTTTGGGGGACCCAGGGAGAATCCGCCGGCTCCAGGTGCAGAGGTGGGAGAAGAGGGAGGCAGGTGTTGCCGCAAAGGGGCTAGAACAAGAGGCAAGAAAAGAAGGCGGGGGACAGGGCCAGGCTCTGGAAGCGGATGTGCCCAAAGCCGGCCTTGGTGAGACGCCCGGTCACCCTGCCACCCTCAGCCACCAGGTGGCAGGCCCTAACCAGAGCCCTGGAGCTGCCACCCACGGGCAGCCTTGGGCAGAGACAGAGCTAACGGGACAGAGGGAGCTGAGGACACACACAGCACACAGCACACACACGGAACACACAGCACACCACACACATCATAGATGCAACACACAGCACACCACATACATTATACACACATCATACACGCACACCACACACATCACACCACACATACCAGACACACCAGACACAAACCACACATACCACAAACACACCACACAATCGACACAAACCACACACACATCACATATACCACACAAACCATACACGCCACACAACCACACACACCGCATACACACCACACACACCACAGACACACCACACAAACCACACACACCACATACACACACTGTGGCAGCTGCCAGCGTTTCCCTTCTCAGCCTTTGCCCCCTCTCCCCGCCCAGCTGCTCCTCAGAACCTATGAACCCCAAATTGCTCTTGGCCGTCCCTTCCCAAATGCTCCCCACCACCACCTCTCCCGCCATCCCCTCCCCAGGTATCAGCCTTCCCCTCTCTCCACCGGCCATTCCTCAGATGGAAAAATACATCCCCCCCCTCCCCGTGGGAGGTTTTCGGCTGTGCCCGAGTCCTCACCTGCCTTCTCACTTGACTGTCTGCAGCCCTGCAGGGCAAATGTCAGCGTCGCCTCTATAAATGAGGCCCCACGCAAGAGGCTGGTTCCTGCCCATGCACGGTGGGCAGCTCTAGGGACCAGGCTCCTGGGTGTGGCTTGCCCCTGGGCCCCAAATACCTCAGCACCCATCCCCCCCACATCCTCAGTCATTACCCCCTCTCCATCCCCAGTTGGGATGTCTCTGCCCCCCAGGCCCTACTCACCCTGGGGAGGCAGCTTCCCTGAGAAAGGCAAAGAGAGGTCAGGCCACTTCTCCAGAAGTTTCCGCCTTCAGAAAAAGGTGCTTGAGGCCAGAGCTGAAGTCTCTGGGCATGTCGGGTAGCGGAGAAGACCGAGAACGCCACCTGAAACTTAACAAATGGCTTCCTGTGTTTATGACTCAGAACAGAGGCGGCAGGAAACAGGTTCCAGAGCACCTCGGCCGGCCGCACAGCAGGGCCAGCTGGGGAGAGGGCTCTGGGGCCGAGGCCTCTGCCACCCGCAACAGAGGGGCCCCTCCTCCTTTCGAGCATCCGTAGCACCTTCAGGTGGCTCCTCAAGGGGACACTGAGAAGCAGCAATCAAGACCAAACACCTGAGACAGGGACAGGCATAGAATGGGGACAACAGGTAAGTCAGACACCGTGCAGGTCTCTTTCCAGGAGCCCAGCCCCCAGGGGCCTCCCCAGCTTCCAACCCAGAGCCCCTTGCAGGGTGAGCCCACATCAGGGTGGCTCTCAGACCCTCAGGATGTGGGGAGACCTCTCTCAGGCTCAGCCTCCATCCCAGGGCACAAAATGTAGAGGGCACCCCCCACCCCGCACAGGCACTCACCCTCGGCACCTCTCTCATCTCACCCCAGTCCCCTCAGCCCCAGTCCCCTCAGCCTCCTTCACCTTCCCAACCTTCCTCCGGCCTTCAGCCTTCATCCACCTGCTTCCCCAGAATCTTAATATTTCTATTTCCCTACCTAAAAAACGGGATGGCCAATCTCGCACAGTTGGTATAATCACCAAATGAGATGAAGCTGATGTTTCCAAGACCTTTTTTAGCTCCAAATTCTATCGTTTGTTCTTTTCTGTTATTTTTCGTTTTTGAAACGCTTATCAAAGCAGCACAGGTTCGTAGCTGAGTCCTTCTAGGGGCTGCTCTGGTGGGACAGCAGGGCTCCCAGGGGTCAGGAAGGCCCTACCTGTGTCACCTGCAGGGGGCACTCCTGAGAGTGTGAGAATGTTTTCATAACTGGCGCCTAAGATGCTCAAATGGTCCCCCACACCCAGGGGGTAATGGCCATTTAGGTCAGAGTCAGAATCCATCTGAGCTGAACGCTCTATCGGCAGGCGAATGGATAAGCAAATGTGCTATGTGTGGTGTGATCACACAATATCACTCAGCTTTAGAAAAAGATATCCTGCCATTTGCAACCACACGGCCGAACCTTCAGAATGATCTCCTAAGTGAAATAAGCCAGTCACAAAAAGACAAATGCTGTCAGATCCCACTCAGAAGGGGTGCCCAGAGTAGTCAGATTTGTAGAGACAGAAGCAGAATGGTGGTTGCCAGGGGCTGGGGGAGGTAGGAAAGGGGAGCTACTATTTAATGGGGACAAAGTTCTGCAAGAGAAAGTGCTGGCCGCTCTGCTGAGTGACAGTATGGGTACACTTAACACCACCGGCTGGTCACTTAAAGATGGTAAAGATGGGAAATTTGAGGTTCTGTGTTTCTTACCATAATTAAAAATTAAAGACTCTCTTGTGGGGCCGAGAGAGGGCTGGATCTGGAATCTGAGAGGGCGCAGCCAGGAGCCCTTCCCCTCCCCACAGTTTCGCCTAGCTGGCTGCAGAAACCAGCTTCAAGAGGGAAAGGCGGTCGCCAGCACCGTGCGGGAGGTGGAAAGGAGTTTGCTCGGTGACGCTTGGGAGAATCTATGAGTTAACGGCCTGTTATGTAAGTTGAAGGCCATTTTAAGTATCCGCTGAGCTCCTTCTTAGACATCTGCAGGTACCAGCTCAGTGCCAGATACACTCTCAGCCAATGATTGCCTAGGTCCCCGATTGCCCATCCCGGGCAGGCTGGGGGCACACAGCCAGGGCTCCCCGCACACTTGCAGTTCCAGAGTTCCCTCCACCGCAGCTTCTACCCAGGGAGATCCATAGGGTTGGCGGCCAGATGGCGCCTCCTGGTGACTGCCTGGTTTCTGCCTCCACCTACCTGAAGCTAGTCTCCTGAGTGTGGGCATCATCGCGTGTCCTTTGGGATAGCAAGCGCCTGGCAAGGTGGAAGCAGGGTGGGCCTATCACTAAGACACGTGGCAAGGGCTCTGAGCCCTTGGCAAAGAGCCTGTGCATGAACTTGGAAAGGCGAGCCCGAGGAGGTAGCCAGGGCTGGAGATGGAGGCCAAGCACCAGTGCCAAAGGCCCTGATTCTGCCACTTCAGAAGAAACTGCTTTCTGAGCGCCTGCTGTGTGGCAGACATCTTACAGAGCGTATCTTCTGTGTTCCTCACAACACCCCTAAAAGGTGGACCCAATGCTCCATATCGCAGAAACAGAGACAAAGTCTCTAAGACTTTGACAAACAGCCATTACAGTCAAGGGAGGTTGGAGGAGGGACTGAAGTCAGGTCTGCCTCTGAGGTCCCAGCACTGTCCCCCACTCCCTACGTTGCCCCTGGGCAGTCAGCCGTGGAGGCCCAGGGGTCAACACAGTGACCCCTCCAACTAGGCTTTCCTGACCAGTTCAGGCTCAGCCCATGAAGAGCATCCTCCCCACCAGGAGGCAACAGGAAGAGCCCACGCTCCCTAACACCTGCTCCCTAGTACCTGCTCCCCAACTCCCCACGTTGCCCAAAGACCTGCAGTTTACAAACCTTTTTTCTGCCTTTTTGGCCTCAGCTCCTCCATCTAGAGAAAAAATGACTCCACGCACTGTGTCCTTGCATGTTGGCCTGTCTCTTCTGCTCCAGCCCTGAATTTCCTGAAACTCCTTCCCTTCCCTTCCCTTCCCTTCCCTTCCCTTCCCTTCCCTTCCCTTCCCTTCCCTTCCCTCCCCTCCCCTCCCCTCCCCTCCCCTCCCCTCCCCTCCCCTCCCCTCCCCTCCCCTCCCCTCCCCTCCCCTGGCTTCTCCTTAACAACCTGGAGGACTATTCTGTTATCCTGCTCAGAATTTTACTACTAGGAACATATTTACCATCCTCAATCTCTCATTTTCAGAGAAAAAAAAAACACAAAATGAAACAGCACAACTGCCACAAAGAGAAACAGATAATTCCTGAACCTGGGAGCAACCTCCCAGCGGAGGGCAGAGGGCAGGCGGAGACATTCCTGGGCTGGGGGGCAGGGAGTCTCCGGTTATCTCTCCAAGATGATTACACTTAAAAGTGGTTGCTTCACTTCAAAGGGGCTTTTAGGGCTGGTTGGGGGTTCTGGCAATCAGAGCCTGTCTGTCCCAGGGCGGGCGGTAAACCTGTGAGAAGGAACAGAGCCAGAGGCCCCGCACGGAACTGAGGCCTTCAGAACAGGTTTGGGGCTATTTACAGGCATTACTGTGATCTCGCCTCTTCCCACAACAGCCTCCTCTGTGACAAAGGCAGAAGACAGGTGGTGGCTGGTGCTCCTGGAGCACCGAGAACTCTGGGACACCCTGGCGTTATCTGTCCACTCTCCCCTCCACCCTCCAAGTTTCTTGCCTCATTTAGAGGCTCCCATGCCTCCCAGATTGCAGGGAAAGTGCTGTGGGAGGGGTGTCTGAGCACCCAACAGGGAGGCCCAGCATCCCACCGCCCTCACACAGGCCTCCTCAGGGCTGGGCTGGGCCAGTTCTCTAGAATAAACAGGAAAAAAACAGGGCTAGCACTTACACAAGGATTTGCATACATTTTTCCCCTTCGAGCCTCCTAGCCACCCTGTGGGATGGGTGTGTTACACCCATTTAAAAATAAGGAAAGTAGCCTGGCCGGGCGTAGCTTAGCGGTTGAGCATCGATCTATGATCCAGGAGATCGAGGTTCGATTCCCTGTCAGGGCACATGCCTGGGATTGAGACTCGATCCCAGAGGGGGGCATGCAGGAGGCAGCCGATCAGTGACTCTCATCACTGATGTTTCTGTCTCTCTCTCTCTCTCCTTCTCCCTTTAGATATCTAGATAGATGATGATGATGATAGATAGATAGATAGATAGATAGATAGATAGATAGATAGATAGATAGATAGATAGATAGATATCTAGATATCTAGATATCTAGATAGATAGATAGATAGATAGATAGATAGATAGATAGATAGATAGATAGATAGATAGATAGATAAGGAAAGTGTCTCGGCATCACTAATATGAGTGAAATGCCACTCAGAGCCATGAGCAGATACCACCTCGCCCCCATCAGGACGGCTACTGTTAAAAACAAACAAAACAAGCATTGGCAAGGATGTGGAGAGATGGGAACCCTTAGGTGGGAATGTGAAATGGTGCGGCTCTTATAGAAAACAGTATGGTTCTCCTCAAAAACATAAAAATAGAATTACCATGTAATCCAGCAATGCTGCCGCTGGGTACACACTCTAGGGAACTGAAAGCAGCTCTCGGAGAGATATGTGTACACCATGTTCGCAGCAGTGTTGTTCACAACAGCCAACAGATAGAAGCAACCCAGTGTCCACCAACAGATGAATGGATAAACAAAACGTGGTCTATACAGATAACCTAATGTTATTCAGCCATGAAAAGGAAACTCTGACATGTGTTACATCATGGACCAGCTTTGAGGTGAAACAAGCCAGTCCCACAGAGATTAATACCGTAGGATCCCATTTATACAAAGTAGTCAAACTCACAGAAAGTAGGGTTGCCAGAGGCTAGGGGGATGAGGAGGGAATGGGGAGTTAGTGTTTAATGGGTGCAGAATTTCAGTTTTGCAAGATCAAAAAGTTCTTGAAAGTGGTTGCGCCATGATGTGCAATGTACTTAACAGTGTGAATGGACTTAGCACTACTGAACTGTATACACTTAAAATGGTTAAGGGGGTAAATGTTATGTGTATTTCACAATTAAAAATTTTTTTAGTGAGGAAAGTGAAGAATCCAGAATTAAGAAACTCTCCCAAAGGACAGACCTGAGATCTGAGTTCACATCTACCTGGCGTGAAAACTTGTGCTTTGAACCAACCAGGCCTCCCTCTAGCCAAAGCTTTCTGTAGAGCTGGCCACACTCCCCTGTGTCCTTGGTGACCACAGCACTCTTGTCCTAGATGACACCCTGGCTCCTGGCACAGTCAGGGTCAGGCATATGCATCCACTGTCCACACGTCTGCGCTGAGCCCCTGTGCTCCAGGCTCTGTGCTAGGCACTAGGGCACAATGATAGAAGAGTCTCTATCTTTATGTTATTTACATTCTAGCCAGGTGAGCCAGGTAACAGGTATGTAAGTGGTTATCTGAGTAAATTACAGACAGTGTTGAGAACTGGGAAGAAAATAAACCATGAATGTGAAGGAAAATAATTGAGGGTAGGCGGAAAGCACAGGGGGCTTTAGCTAGACTTGTCAGGAAGGACTCTCCGAGGAGGAGACAACGTAGCTGGCTCCTACAGATTGACCTGGGGGAGGGTATTCCAACCAGAGGGTACAGGTCATACTTGAGCCAGGAACAAGCTCCAAAGTTGGCTGGCACAGGTAGAAAAAGGTCAAGGGGCAGGGGCAGGTCACTGGGGCTTTTGCAGGGTGGGCTGCACAGCTTGGATTATCTAAGGGCAGAGGGAAGCAGTTGCAGGGTTGCAAGCAAGGGGGATCATGATTCGATTTTTGCTTTAGAAATAACTCATGGGTCTTGGGGGCGTTTTCTACATGAAGTTGACTTATCCTTGGGGTGTCATCAAACTCTGCTCTAATCAGTGGAGTTCAGGCCTCAGACCAGACCTTTCAGAGGGAGGCCTATGGCCCACATCTGGCACAGAGTCTTCTGCACATCCGCTCACTGGAGACACACTGACATTTCCACAGAGCCACCCTCAGAAAGAGGAGGGGCTTGGACACAGCACCACCACCCAGAGTCACTGAAAAGTGCTCTGAGCCAGCTCCATGGGGCTGGGGTCCTGATTCCGTCTTCTCTGAGCCTCGCCTTCCTCCAACTGTAACTTAGAGTCAATACGGAGGAGCTCCCCAGACTGCTTGTCTCTGATAACCGTGATTTAATGAGGAACACGGAGGGCATTCATTTCCCTGAGTTACAAGCTGTTCTTTCTCTGTAATGTAGAATATTTTTAGCACCGTCAGCTCCAGCCTACTAAGAAGCTCAGAAGAGTGAAGAGCTGTTTATATGAGACATCTGAGGTGCAGAGATGACGGTTCTGAGTCGCTAATGACTGACAGAACCACAAGAACCACAAGAGCCTAGGTGTCCCCCTCCCTGGGTGTCTCAGCCTGGTCCCCTGGTCCCCTGTGCACCCAGGACCTGAGGACACATGGTCATTACACCTGCTGTCGTTCAAGGCCCATCTGGGACCTCTGAACTCTTTATCAGCTCTCAGCCCTGACACACCTCTCTCCATTGGCCCCAATATCAGAACTCAATGGGAGAATCAATGTTTTCCTTGACCACCATGATGGTTTATATAAAAATGACCCAATTTCATTTGGGGGGAAGGGCATGGACCAAGCTCCCTGTGTTCCCAAACTCTGAGCTAACCATTTGCTCTTCTCTGAGCTTCAGTGACCCCACCTGGGCTTGTCTCTCTCTGACCCCAAGCTGAGGTATTGAAGGCTCATTTTTCAGCCACTGGTTTTCTCGCCCTGCACCCCCCTGGGCTATAACCCTCAGCCCTCTGCTGATGGAACCCAGCACCAGGCCCCAGCCCCCATCTGGCTCCCGTTCAGGAAAGGTCCTACAGACCCTCCAAGCATAGCTTGACTGACATGAAGGTAATTATTTCCTTCCCCAACCTGGCTCCTTCTTCTGCACCCTATCTCCCTAAAAGCCACATCAGTTGGCCGCCAGACATCCATCACCTTTGACTTTCCCCATGCTCACTTCCCCTGAGAGGTCACACGATGTTATCAGTTCAATTTTCAACATTTCTCACCTAGATCCGCTCCTTACCTTTCCCATCACCACGACGTTCACTCAGGTTTTCCTCATCTGTTGCCTAAATTAAAACAGCATTTCTCAAATGGCAACTTAACCTCCAAGCCCCCTCCCAACACCTACCACCAGAGGTATTTTTTCAGAACATAGATTTAATTTTTTCAGAACATAGGTTCTCTCCTACTCCCGAATCTCCCATGGTTTCCCATAACTCTCAAGCTCTTGCTAACCTGAACTTGACCGCCTTACAGCGTCTGCTCTCACCCTACTCTCCAGCAAGTCCACAGCAGTCTTTCCCAGGACATGCCATGCACTTTTCTTCATGCTGTGCCTCTGCCTAAAATGTTCTTCCCCCCTTTTTCCAATAGGCAAAATCTAGACTCGATTCAAATGCCACCTCCTCTGAGGTGCTTTTCCCTGACCCTCCCATGCCCATCCCAAGGTCATCACCTTCCCGCTGGGCTCTTATCACATTGCCGCTGCCTTTAAGCAGACTAGGTTAGGTGACTCTGTGTGGACTGCTCCACCTGCCTGGAGTGCCTTAATAAGCAGGTCACAGAATCAGATTCATTCATTCATGTATTCACTCAACAAATATTTATTTAGACCTTGCTAGTTTTAGGTACTGGAGAGGGAGTGCGCAAGGGTGCTTGACCCAAATCTACAAGGGAGCTACAATGAGTAGCATGTGAAGGTTGCGAAAAGCACAGGGGCTCCCTGGAGGGAAATGTTCCAGCACAGGACATGCCTTTACCCTAACAATCCAAGAGGCCCCCTGGGACCCTGGCCAGGAAGGGGCTGACAATTCTTTTCTTTTTTTAATATATTTTTATTGATTTCAAAGAGAGGAAGGGAGAGGAAGAGAGAGAGACAGAAACATTGGTGATGACAGAGAGTCATTGATCGGCTGCCTCCTGCACGCCCCCCTGCTGGGGATCGAGCCCGCAACCCGGGCATGTGCCCTGACCGGGAATCAAACCTCAATCTCCGGGATCCTAGGGCGATGCTCAACCGCTGAGCCACGCCGACTGGGCAGGGCTGACAACTCTTGCTGAATCCAAGCCTCACCAAGCATTCCGTGCAGCTCTGCTCAGTTCCTTGGGCTCTGTGCTAGGAGCCTCACAGAGTCACCTCAGTTCTCACCATCCTTCAAGGTCCCAGATGCCGTGACCTCTACGAAGTCCTCCCTGCTTGCCCCAGGCCACGGGAACATTCATTCCCTCCCCCAAACTCCTGCAGCATGGCACTCGCTCCTCTGCCTTTCGGACAATTCTGCTCCATTGGTTATTTTCTATCTACAGGTCCTGCTATTAGTATCAGTGTTCCAGCAGGAAACAAAGAGCACACTCTGACCAGCATCACCATAGAAGAGTTTTTAACATAAAGGGCCTATTTACAAAGGTGTGGACAGGCTGGAGAGGAACCAGACGAGACAGGGCTATACCTCAGGGCTGGTAGCAGGACACCTGTCACACCCCTAGGACTGAGGGGTGAGAGGAAGCACTATCCTTGGATCCTAGAAGATGGTGAAATAGGACTAGCCGGGCAGGAAGTGACTTTCCATCAACAGGCCCCCCAGGGAGGGAACTGCAGGAATAAATCCCCAATGTGTCATCTACTGATCTCCTACGAGAGTTTCCTTTTGGCCAAACCCAACTGGTAACCAGAGAGCAAGGGAGGCCTCGAAGTTTCTCTCTGGAGGGCAGAGAGACTGACAGGGTGGCTCTCCCGGGGCAAATAGCTGGTATCAGCACACACTTCACACAGGAAGCATGGCACCTGCCTTGCCCATGATGTTCCCTTTGGTCACTGTGCTCTCACTTAATTAACTAAAGTAACCATGGTGCTTCTCACGTTTGCTCTCAGCCCTCATCAGGGACTGACTCATTCAAATCAAGGGAGACCTGTAGACGGGTTAAAAGCCTGGAACTCTGGAGAGAGACGGCAGGAGCTAGAAGCCAGCTCTGCCAGTTTGTGACTTTCGGCAAGTTACACAACTTCTCTGCACTTCAATTACTTCACCAGCAAAAAAAATAAAATAAAGTCTTTCAGAAGAGTGTGTTGAGGACAAAGAGGCAATTTATACAAAGCATTTAAGACAGTGCCAGCCACGTAATGCTCAGTAAACACTGTAAATTGTTGGTGGTGCTTAATCAACCTCTCCTGACCCCTCTGACGTGCGGGTGACTAGGCCGTGGCCGGCTCTCGTGGGATCCCACGCAGGGAGAGCTCCATTTCCCAGCCAGCACCCCAGGCTCCATTCCCACCTTGCCCTCATCTGTCACCTCCACAGCCCTGTGGTCCATATCTTCACCATTAGGGCTGAGAGGTGACCAGAAACTGGAGCTACTTCCTGCCAAGGCCAAGGCTGGTTGAGATCCCAGTGCTGGTCTAGAGGGGCCCATCCTCCCAATGCCAAGACCCAGTGCCAGCCGTGCAGATGCACAGGGATTGAGAGTCTTCATCCCCTAACTCACAGACACCCTGGGCTTTCCCCAGGCTGCCCAACACCTGCTGGGGGCTGGGGCCGTGCGTTCCCTTCGAGGGGTGCCGATGTTTCTCTTGCTGGGAGAGAGCACATCACCTGCCCTGTAAACGTCTGGAGAGGGAGGCTGGGGGAAAGGGGCCTCTGGAATTCCAGGGCACCCTCCCAACACCATTTGACATCACCCTCCAAGTTGTACCAGGAACGGGGGAGCCCATCAGTCTGCTTGCATTTTCTCTAAACAGCAAAGCCCTGGACAGGAGGCAGCTCCGGCGCAGCCCCCACTTGGGAGCTCACAAGGGGTGTGGGGCTTTGCCTTTCATATTGTCAGCCAGGCAAGAGCCCAACCTCATCAGCGCCAAGAACAGGGCCCTGAGAAGGAGAGGGTGGAGGCGAGGGGTGATGGACTGCTTTCTCTGCAGCCTGGTCAATTAATAAGGAAGTTAAAAGGGCCATTGTGTTATTCCACTTATGAGAGGAATGTGACCTGGGGCCTTGGTTCCAGGTACCTGCTCTCAGAGCTCTGGTGGTACTGCTGTTTATGATAAGGGAGGCTCCGGGGCAGTAGGATCTGTCTGGTCTCCTTCGAGTGCTTGTGCAGAGTGGCCTGCAGGGCCCGCAGCAAGGAAACTGTGGTCAGCAGGTTCATCCGAGGCTCTTCCCGAACCTTCGGCTGTTCTCCTACAAGCCCCAGGCTGCCCTTCAGGGGTCAGGCCTCTGTGGCAGGTCCCCTCCTGTCTGCTCTGCATCCTGTTCTCTGCCGTCTAAGCTGTGGCCAAGCTGATACGATTCTCAGATGTGCAGATATGGCCCTGTCAGGCATGAGGTTTGCATGGGCGAGCTACCCTAGATTAGCATCATTACTAAAGCCCAGGACTGGGCAGATGCTTGAGGGTACCCAAGAAAGAACATTTTCACAGCTGGCTGATGCCCAGAATTTTACCCTTAGACATCCATTCCTTTAACTTAAACACTGAATCTTCAGTTCTCTGTACTAGGAGAGAGGAGTGACCTTCTCTCCAGGTGGCCACACGTTCATTCCAATGGCATGTTTCCAGAGACAATGGCCCTGCCCTTGCCTGGAGTACCCGTGTCCTAGCACAGAGTGGGTCATGGCCAGCTCAAGGAGATGCTGCTGCAGGCTGGCCCCTTGGAGGCCAAAAGGTTCAGTGCAAAGAGCAGTAGCCCGAGGATCAGGAACTGTGGGTCATAGTGTGAGCTGGAGAAGGTCATTTCCTCTCTCTGGGTCTCAGTTTCCCAACTCTAAAATGAGGGGGTGGATGAGTGGTCTCCAGGCTTCCTCCCAGTTCAAGTGCTCTGCTGTGCATGGGCCTGATTCTCCAGTTCAAGGCAGAGGCCTGGCCCAGCAGGCCCTGTGGCAGACTAAAAGCAGCTACCCTGTGCATTTCTGGTTTAAAGAATCCACACTTGTTTCCAGGATCTTCCCCTAACTCTTCCTTCCAATCCTCAGGCTCCCACCTCCAGCCCCTTCTCAGGGTTCTAGTCCTCTGGACCACGTTGATTTGGCCTTCACTCATGCCAAATGGTTTTCCAGCCTTCTGAGTTCATATGGGAGCAAAGTCTTTTGCCTCCAGGGTCTGTCCTTTGACTTGAGGTTGGACATGACCTCTCTAGGAGCCACCTCTAACACCCATGCAGAGCCGACCCTGAGCATTACCCTAGCTCTGGGCTTCCAGAGCCGTGGCTGCCCCCCCCCCCAGCTCTGCTCTCCTACCTTTTCTCCAGCAGACTGCTCCTGGGCCTCCCTGTAACCTTCCCCATGCTCCCATGTGCTTTATCTCCAGCCCCTCAGAACCCCATGCCTGGGGTAGTAAGACCTTCACCTATGCTAGGCAGGGAGCCCCACACCCGCATGCTCCTGGGCTATCATCATCTCCCCTTCTGGTAGTTCAAGACCACAGTAGTCAGGACAGAGGCCAAGACCAAACTATATTAAAGTTTATTTTTCATTCCATTCAACAGTTATGACAGCACTGGGTCCCAATTCTAGAGTCACATTAGCTCCTGAGCTACAGGAGAGACAGATGCCAACTCGAAACCATTCTAACTTCCTGCATGAAAAGGTTCCATGAGAGCCCCTGGGTAGAAGAACATCAAAACAGCCCTTCCAGAGGCAGCTGCCATCAATCTCAAACCCAGGACATCCCAAGAGCAGTGCACTGCAAAGAAAACAAGAGAAAGCCAACACTAACATTTCTCAAGCACATACGGCCCTGGTCCTCAGCACTTTCATCTGTAATCACTTTGGCAAAGGAGAGGTCAGCAGGTGCTTTTTCTTAATGACTACCTTGGGCTTACCACGTCCTGGGTTGATGTCCCATCCCTTTACCAAACACTGAGTGGTGGGAGGAGGTGGTGGGAATTAAGGGCAGGAGGCAAGAGCAAGGCCGGTGTCTATGAGTTTCTCTTCCAAGTTCAAGGATTGAGGGCAGAAAGTCAGATGGCTGGTGCAGGGTGGTTGTGGGGGGTGATGAAAATGGCCATCCTACCCACCGCTCCGTCTCTCCCATTCAGTGAGCCCCATGCTTTGCATGTAGGCCTCCCCCACCCCCAGTGTGTACAGGTGTGCCACCAGCAGAAAACGGTTATGATTTTGTGTGTTTGCCAGTGATTCACAACTCAGCATAATTTAATTCTCCTAAAGAACTTAACACCTAAAAAATTACTTCAAATCTGCCTCAGCACAAACCCTCTGCCCAAGAAAGCTAAAAAATCCTCTCTTACACATTATAGAGAGTCTTAAAGCCTAGAGAAGGGAAGTGGCTTGACCCCAAGTGCAAATATCTGAATTTAAAACACAGACAAAATGCCTCCTAATCAATGTATATCAGTATTACATCAATACATATACCCAATCTTTCCAAACAAGGGTAACTATGATCGACGGTATGGCTGACTGCTTCTCCAAATTCCAGGGCACCAAGAGAGAACTTAGAAAGAGATAGTTTAGGAGCAAGGAAAGAAGCCTGGCCAGTGTGGCTCAGCAGTTGAGCATCGACCTAGGATCCAGGAGATCGCGGTTCGATTCCCTGTCAGGGCACATGCCCGGGTTGCGGCCTCGATCCCCAGTGAGGGGCTTGCAGGAGGCAGCCGATCAATGGCTCTCTCATCACTGATGTTTCTCTCTCTCTCCCTTCCTCTCTCTGAAATCAATAAAGGTATCTTAAAAATAAAGAACACGGAAAGAAAACACCACTTGAGAAATCAACACTGACGAGATAGTTCTGAATAGCTGCATAAACTGGTACCAAAAGTTTTAGGTAAAATCATACTTTGTCCATTGTGGGATATTAAGAACAAAATGGAATTTGGCGGCAAAATGCCTGATCTTAAGGGTGCTATCAGGGAGAATGATCACCCACAAATCCAGGACGAGCCTTATCAGGGACACAGCCCTGGCCACTGTGGCCTTTCCTATGCCCTCGTGGACCCCAGAGACCCTCCATGGAGCCTGACGCAGCCAGAAACTCCCTCTTCTATCCCTCTGCCAAGGGCCTCTGCCTGGGCCCAACGGTCTGACTCAGGGGGAGGCATTTTTTAATTTTGCTGCTTTTGTCTCTTTGTTCTTCCCTGTGCCTCATTATCTTGAGATGTCTTTAATATCTGAGCAGGCCTGGAACATTCCTCCCCCTCTTCTCCCACGTTGCTTCTGCCATCCCCGCGTGGAGGAGGGCTGCTGGAGAGGGAGCTAGCTGGCCCGCAGCCCTGGGGCTGGGGCTGGGGCTGGGGCTGGGGCTGGGGCTGGGGCTGGGGAGAGGGTCCTGCAGCCTCCACAAAACCCGTCATCCACAGGAAATGGGAGTTTTTAAAAATATGTTTTTATTGATTTTAGAGAGAGGGGAAGGGAGAGGGAGAGAGAGACAAACACCAATATAAGAGAGAGAAAAACATCAATCTGCTGCCTCCCGCATGCACCAGACCAGGGATGGAGCCCGCATCCTGGGCACCTGCCCTAACCAGCCACCTTTCGGTGCACAGGATGACACTCAACCAACTGAGCCACGCCAGCCAGCGCAGGAAATGGGATTTTAGCAGAAATGAAGGCCGTCGTCTGACAACACTAACACTTCTGCCCCACCGTGTGTGTGTGTGTGTGTGTGTGTGTGTGTGTGTGTGTGTGTACACGCCCACACACACACTTGGACACCCTTGAGTTCTTTAGCCAGCCATGCCTGAGTCACTGTGTCCCACGAGTTGCTAGGTGAGAGGAAGTTTGAGGGGGAGGGTGTATTCCAGGTTGGAACATGAGAAGTCAGGTGTTTTCCTACAACTCAGCATGACGCTGGAAACACACCCCCAGGGACAGGATATTACTTATACAAACAGTGAGGCCCCAGCTGGTCAGCATTCAAGGGACAACTATAGAACATTCCAGATCTCTCAAATGATTCCCAAGCCATTAGGTTTCCTGTCAGCCCAGATGGGAGGAAGGGAGGTTGGCATAGTCAGTACAGACGGAGCACTGTGCTGGGATAGAAGCACCAGGCTGAAGCCGGTCCCCACCCCAGGGGCTCCCAGGCTTTCAGCAGAGCCACCGCCACACGCAGGCCATCACAGCAGGCTGCCGGCCTTAACAAACCAGATTCTGCGAGAGGACCGACTAGGGGTCAGGGGCATCCCAAGAGGTGGCACTGAGCCAAGCCTTAAGCTCTGAGTGGTGTCTGAGCTAGCTTCTACAGGCAGGCGCATGGGTGCGAGCCAGGGTGTGGGTGCGAGCTCAGGGCCTATTTGGGAGAAGCTAGCACACAGCCGCTTGGGAGCGAGTGAGGCTGGAGGAGCAAACAGGACCAGGCCACAGAGCACTTGATGCTGTGATGAGAGTTTGGATTTCATTTGCTGTAGGGAAAAAAAGAGTGTCCAGAAAAGGTTTTCTTGTAACCTGCAGACCCCAGAGTCTGACTGCCAGGGTTCAAGTCCCAGCTCTGCCACTTTCTAGCTGTGTGGCCTTGAGATAGATGCCTTACCTCTCTATGCATCAGTTTTCTCATCTGTCAAATGGAATAATGTATTTCATCACGTACAAGATGCACTTTTTCCCCCACACATTTTAACACATCTAAATCACCTTAGAATCACAGGTGAGGTGGCAATAATGGCACAGTTGTCATCAGCTGTGCATGCATATCAAAAATTACAGAATCGATGTCAGTCATTCAGAAGAAAACCCAGGCTTTTATGAAATACTGCATCACTGGGTTTTTTTAATATTCTTTCATTGATTTTTTTTTTGAGAGAGAGGAAGGGAGAAGGAGTGAGAGCAAACATCGATCAGCTGCCTCCTGCATGCCCCCCACCAGGGATTGAGCCCCCAACCCAGGCATGTGCCCTCACCAGGAATCAAACCAGCAACCTTTCGGTGCATGGAACTATGCCCAACCAACTGAGCCACACTGGCCAGGGTTAAATTATGCATCATTTTTAACGGCACAGTGAATATTATGTGGAAAAAATAAATAAATATGGCTGATGACTCTGAGTTTAAAAACAATCCCGAAGGGTGGATCTCTGAAGAGGAGGACATTTTAAGACTATTTAGAATGATTTATTTCATTTATAAACTTCTTTAGTATGCATCAGGTAGGTATATGATATGGAAGACACATGTCTAAACGTATCTAAAAGAGCTCTTTCATTAAATATAAAATAAGACCTCTAAGTGATAAGAAAGCAGTGGGTCAGAACTCTTCTTTCTCAGTGCTACAGAAATATGGCATATCTTACAACTGATGGCACCTTTCAGTCAGTGAGATATGGCTGTAATCATACACGCCTCATAAGATTGGTAGGAGGGTAAAGCGAGTTAATATTTAGGAAGCACTTCAAATGGTGCCTGGCACACAATGACTGCAATATACATGCTGCCCAGTAATCTGATCTGTGCTTTAGAAACGTTCCTGGCAGGGCTGTGCATTAAAAGAGGAAACTGAGGCACAGGGCAGGGGGGCCCTGCTGTGTCTGGGAGAGACGATGAGAGCCCGTGTTAGTCACAGCCATGTGGGCACACAGAAGTGACAGGAGGACTGGCAAGTGTTTTGGCGGTGGGTCCTCACACATCCATCACTGGACATGTTTATATGGGGAAGGCGGGAGCAGGAAACTGCACCGCGGTTTCTGGTGGGGCCCCAGAGCGAAGCTTTCACCTGGGATGGGACATCCAGGCGAGCAGGTGCTGGGAAGAACAGTGAGTTTAGTATGGACGTGGGACAACTGGGGGACATTCAGGAGGAAGTGCCTGGGAAGCAGCTGGCAATGAAGGCCCAGTGTTCAACACACACAACCAGGCCTGTGGGAAGAATGAAGGCAGGAAGGGAGAGGGGAGAGGGAGGGAGAGGGCAAGGAAAGGAGGAAGGGAGGCAGGAAGAAGGAAGGGACACGAACCACCTCCTGCCCACCACACGCAGCTTAGGTGGCTTTGGGGACACTCACCCCACTCTCTTTACCGCTTGAGTCCCTCCTGCTAAACAGTGAGCTGAGGGCAGGGACCACGTGGCCTCCTGCTTGTAACTCGGTGCGGAGCCCAGGCCCCAGCACGTACTAAGCTATTCCCTGAACATCTGTGGGTCCCTCGCTCTTCAAGGGTAGAAGCTTCGAAGCCCTGTCTTCGGGTTCATTGGCTCTTCACTCCGCGCCCTCAATCCGTGGCCGGTGACTACGAAACAAAACGACTGGAACCCAAGGGATTAGAAGGGAAAATGCAGGCTCCTTGCCAGCATCAGTTCTCAACCAGATGAGTGGGGAGAAAAGAGAGGCCGTAGGAGAGAAGACAACGTGAGACAAGACGGATGAAGACAGAAGGTGAGAGGAGAGAGAATCGAGAGCATCCCAGGGTTCCATTAGATCTGCCAGGAGTCCGAATGCTGTCCCCGGCTGTGACCTCAGGGTTCCCCCCACCAGGAAACCCCACCCAATCAGCTTCCCCAGTTTAAATGCATCATACCCCCAGGGAGTGTCTAAGGGGGGTGGGGAGCAGAGCCTGATCCCAGGAGCTTAGTTGCAGAGCCGTTGACCTCTCTATGGCTGGGCGATAGGAGCCCAGCCCTTCACCTCAGTAGGTGGGCCTCAGTTTCCTCACGCATGCTCTGAAGGGGTGGGTAAGGGTGAACGCCAGCTCCTTGACTCGTCTCTGATTCTCTCTGCCCTCTCCTCTGCCCCCTCTTCAGCACACAGGGAGAGCTGGCTGCATAGCAGGAATGTGCCTTCGGGGTGCTGGCCCCTGTCGTTAGGGACTGGCTGTCTTCCCCCACCCACTGTGTCTCTATTTCATTTGTAGCCTCCACCCTCCTCCAGGCTCTGCTCTGCTCACACACAGCAGGTCTCCATCACCAGGGTAGATCCTCTGAGGTCTTTCCTGAGCCCCAAAGCACCCCACACCCAATGACTCTAGGCCTGGCTGCCCGGCCCACGAATGCTCCTGTGATCATGTCATTGCTCTGGATGAGGAAGTTTGGAACCAACCCCATTAGTCAGAATGGGCTTTCTGAAGAGCCTCTACTCTTTCTTATGGGTCAATGCAGTCCTACCCGGCCTGTCCTCGTGGCACATTCCACTGTCTTCCTGTGCTCCTGCTTTGCCCCAGCAAGCGGGGAGGGCACAAAGTCACCTTACTTCATCAGAGCTTCAAGGGGGGAGCTGAGATGCTGAACAGGGGAGGGGATACCTTGGTGACTGGGAGTGCACAGAAATTTGGGATCTGAGAGGCACAGGGTTGTGCCTGGAAGATGCTGGCTGCCAGAGGGCCATGACAGTCCCCAGAGACCAAGAGGCTTTACAAGGAGACCCTGGAGCAGAATTAGAGTTGGGACAGGCAGGAGGAGGGATGTGCACAGAAGGAAGCAGAGGCCGGAATTCCAGAGAGATACAGGAAGCCAGATGTTGTAACACGGAGTTTTTATGGAGATAGAGGGGATCATAGTAATGAAAACCCCCAAAGGCCCTGAGATATATGCAAGAAGGGGTCCTTGGGTGGCAAAGTTTGACTAGCTGGCCCAGCGCCAGTTATTCAGGGGTGAAAACCTTGGGAAGACCCAGCAGAAATGAAAGTAAAACAGTGTGGTTTCAGCTCAGGGAGAGAGCTATTGGGGGGAGTTGTTTTTGAATCCACTTTGTGTCCTGTGCTTGGTTCACCGGTTGTCAAAGGCCCTCCTTCGCCCAGGCACACTGCACAGAGGACTGAGTGGTTTGCCACGGTGCACGCTCCTTGAGGGCCGAGAACACCTTTATCCACCTTTGTCCTGGCAGCGTGATAGCTTAAAAGGTGTCAAAACCCATCGGGGCAGCTGTGGGCCAGCAACCACACCCACGACTCCCAGCTGGCTTTGTACCTACACAGCGCAGGTCCCAGCAAATGCTTGTCGCTTTGAAGTGATGGGAATGAACACGATAACTTGGTGCTCAATGCGCACAAGAGGAAGGAAAAAATATCAGTCACTTTAGTCAAACAGTGTTTGGCTTAGGGACTGAGTGACCTTCTCCTCCCCATATTGGGGTCCTGATGAGGGCTCCAGGTTGGGTGGGGGGCACTGCCTGGCTGCTGCTGTGTCCTGGACACCGGCGAGCTGGTCCTAAACCAGGGCCAGCCCAGGGTAGCAGCTGGGCCCTGCTGTGTTTGCAGAACTCGAGATTGCCTCTGGCATCAGCAAATAGCACCAGAAAGTGTCATCACAAACCAGGGATAAAATAAATAAATACGAAGAAACCAGTGACAGCTGCTGGCCATCACTCTAATTTAAAAAAATACACAGCCCACCACGGTCAGCTTTCTGCTCCCCCCTGATGACCCCTACACACGCATGCATATACCCACCCCCACCCCCACCCCCCCCCCCACACACACACACGCAGGCAGCAGGCCACTTGTGCAGGCAGGCAGGCCACAGCCTGGAGAGATGCTCCTCAGTGCCAGTGTGGCCCAGCTCTGAGCTCTCAAGCACCTTCTCCCCTTTCACTCCACCTGACTGCTCTTCATCCTTCTGGAACCTGCCAAGCTGGGTCTCTCTACCTCAGGGCCTCCAAACTTGCTGTTCTCAGTGGCTGGACCACTCTCCCTTCAAATGTCCTCACACCCCAGTCCATCACTCCATGCAATGTTGCTGAGAGATCACCTCCTTAGAAAGGCCTTCCCCACACGCCCCCTCTGAAACAGCACCCATGCAGCCCATCACCACCTAACCTTTTATTCTATTTCCATTTTCTTCAAAGCACTCATCTCTATGTGAAGTTATAGTCTTATGTTTAGCTGGTTTGTGATGGGTTCCCCCTCCATCCCTTAGCCATGCCCATTCCTACCCCCCACCTCCCAGTCCCAGCCCTGCACATTCGAACACCATGAGGATAAGGACTGTCCTGGTCACTATGGTCCCCAGGCTGCTTGAACAGTAGCCAGTACATAGTAAGCTTTCAATGAATAGCTATTTACTGAATGAATGAGCGTTACTCCTTTCATGCCAAGATGGCCCACCTGACTTACCATCAGAACTTGGGCTGCTGTTCCTAGCAAAGTCTGAGAGGGGGAGAGTTCTTACTGTTGTCATAAGGCCACCTTATGACCAGTTGGAATGACCATCATCCTGGTTTCCTTGTGCCAGGCCCTCTGCTAGTTTCTCTGCATGTACCACATCATTTATTCCTTATGATGATCTATGCTTTCAGCACTCTTATCCCCATTTAACAGATGAGAAAACCAGGGCTCAGAGAAGGAACTTTGTTTCCCAAGCTGACTGAGCTAATCCATAGTAGAGCTTGGTCTTAAACTCAGATCTGTTTGACTCTAAGCTCAACCACAAAGAAACTTTTTCCTGGGACTAAACCACAGTGATTGCCATATGACCTAGCATCTCCACTTCTGGATATTCATCCAGATAAAACAAAATACTAACTCCAAAAGCTATCTGCAGCCCCCATGTTCACTGCAGCATTATTTACAATAGCCAAGGCATGGAAAAACCTGAGTGTCTCTCAACGGACGCATGAATAAAGAAGATGTGGTACATATAATGGAATATTATTCAGCCATAAAAAAGGGAAATCTTGCTATTTGCAACAGCATGCGATGGACCTTGAGGTTAAGTGAAATAAGTCAGACAGAGAAAGGCAAATACTGTATGAACTCACTTATATGTGGAGTCAAAAACAAATAAAACCCAAGCTCACAGATACAGAGGACAGATTGGGGGCTTCCACGAGTGGAGGGAGGTCAGAGGTATCGAACTGGGTAAAGGAGATGAAAAAGTACAATCTTCCAGTTGTAAAACAAATAAGTCATGGGGATGTAATAAAGTACCGCATGGCGACTATAGTAAATGTACTGTATCGTATACTTGAAAGTTGCTAAGAGAATAAATCTTAAAAGTTCTCATCACAAGGAAAAAGATTTGTAACTAGGTATGGTGACCGATGTTAACTAGACTTACTGTGGTGATCATTTCACAATGTATACAAATATCAAATCATTATGTGATACACCTGAAACAAATATAATGTCCTGTGTCTATTATGCCTCAATTAAAAAAAAAAAAAAAAGCTAGAGCAATTGCCTCGTTCCTACAACAACTTCCTCCTCGCCTGGTTGTGCATCAGGGTGTCAGCTTGTCCAGGGAAGGGCCCTTTTCCACCTTCCCTGCCCACAGCACTGAGAGTGCTGGAGGAGTTAACGAGGCTTGTCCAGCCTCACACCCAAGCTTCCCAACAAACCATCAAAGCCTTTAAGGGGCATGAGGGGAGGAAGGGAGAAAGTCACAGGGGCAGGCAGTGAGGTTAAATGATCTCCTTTCTAAGTACAATGTGCCAGATATGGAGGGGCAGCCAGGGCTCGCTCAGACCCTCCACCCTTCCCCTGCACCCGATAGGCATCTCCCCAAGTTATCTCAGCCGGAGGAAGAAACCCTCAGCTGAAGGCAGCTGGACCCGAGGCCCAGGCGGCCTAGGACAATGGGGGGGGGGTTTCCTGCAGGGGACTGCGGCTAGGTGGGAGGCAGGGCCCAGGCCGCCAGCTCACTGCCCTGTCTCAGGGACAAGTCACTTCAGCCGGGGAACCTTTGTCTCCAAGGGACAGAGTCATTCCACACCCACCCTCAAGGGCTCTGAGGAGATGCGCCAGAGAAAGGGACAGGGGAGGGTGGCTCAGAGGAGGGAGCCTTTAGGGAAAACGTGCTTTCTGGCCTCAGTAAGTTTCCTGCACTCAGGGCTCTCTGGGCCTTGGGAACATCTCAGCCTAACCTTCACCACACCTTGAGGTAAGTACCTTCTTGTTCCCACTTCACAGATGAGGAACAAGCTCAGGGGGAACAAGCAATTCGCCCCAGCTACTTCTAATTTTAAAGAAGTAGGAGCTCAGTTCTGCGGCCCCACATTCTTTCCCTTTCCCGTCTACGCCAGGGGCCCAAAGCTCTCCGGAGGGTATCTGTGCTGTCTGCAAGGACCACTTCTGGCCCAGGCAGGCCACATGCAGCATGGCACACTGACAGATGTCTGGCCACGTGGGAGCTGCCTTTCCAGCCCTGATTGCACATTTCCTGCTCGCCGTGGTCTCCAGGCCTAGAGGCTGGGCACCGCCGTGTCCCTGCCCACAGCCCACTGCATGGGAAGAACGGGCTGGGCATCGGGATTTTTGAGTTTCAGGCTCAGTTCTGCTGCTCACCAGCATGTGGCCTCCTTCCCTACTGAGGGGGTCTCCATCTCGAGAGGCCCACGGTGAGCTGGAGACATCCCCCCTCCCCCCGCCACTGTGGGTCCAGCACCTGATGCGGAGAAGGTCAATGGGCAGTAAAAAGAATGCTTTCCAGAATGTGGGGAAAGACAGGGGCGGCGTCGACACCGGTTCAGTACAGGCCTGCTGGGGACATTGAGGCAAAACAAGTTCCTCCAGCACTATGAGCTCACACAGGACGCAGATCCTGAGACAGGATCCGGGGTTGAATCTGGCAAATCATGCCAGAGTCCATTCTATCCAAGCCTGAGTTGTGCCATCCGGTTCCTTCCCCCTCTGGTACAATCTCCTTGGCCATGCGTATCTGAGCCTCACAAACCACAAAGAGGCTCAGAAAACACCCAGAAACCTCCAGAAACAAAACCACCTTGTGAGACAACATCACCCTCAGAGCACCGTCTCTGAAGAACCTGTGTGCCCAGAGGTAATTGTTGATGCTGAACCTCAAGCTCCAACGGGGCATTTGACAGCATCCAGACCAAAGACCCAGTTGATTTTTCTAGGTGTAACCCTGGTACCCCAGCAGACCCTTTGAGGTTTCTGTCAACTCTGTTTTTGTTTGTCCCTGTGTCTGAGAAAACTGACTAAATTTCCTTTTATTTGGAACCAAGCCCAACTCTGAAGTTGGGTGGGTGTAGCCACGCTTCCGCACTCAAGTTCCCGTAGGTTTGAAAACAACGCTGGGTGTTGCAGAAACAGCTGTGCTAACAAGCACAGTTCTTATCTGTCCCAGCCGGACCTGCCGGGGTGTCCTGGGGAGCCCGGGCAGCGACTGAAGAGTGGCCAGCCACACCCAGTGGGGCCAGAGTTACAAAGGGGTTGGCTCATCAGATAAGGAGCCTCACAGAAAACCCTTAGAGAGGACCAGAGAGTGACTTCATCGGTGAGGGACTCCCCCGCAAAAAAACTGCCCCCAGAACATCTTCCAGAAAGACGGGCCTGAATATCCTCATGCCACCTGAATCACCACCTTCCTCAGCATTTCAACACCCATGTCCGAATTGGCACAGGGTGGACATGGTGGGCACCTCACGGAGTGGTCCTATCTCGCTGAGGAAGGGAAAGGGGCTTGGCCTCCCTTTCAAAGAAGAGATCGTGAGTCCTGGGCAGGGTAGATACTAAAATAGTTATCAATGAGTGTGGCACAGACATCGGTCAGTTGAGATGGGTCACGGACCCTCAGGAAAGATGCCTGCTGAAGGCTGGCTCTGAGACTTCTATATTCATCCTTCAAAACTTACCTCAACACTCAACAAAATGCTCAATGAACATCTAACTTTTAAATGATTTTAAAATATTTTTATTTTTAAAGTTCTGGTTCCTCTTTTGAGAGTGAAAACACAATGCTTGCTGGTGGTAAGACATGCAGAAAAGCAAATAAAGAAAGCCAAAATCATCCCCAATCCACCACCCGGAGACAACCAGCACGAGCAGGCACACAGGTGCCTGTCCTGCTCAGAAAGCCCACCTGCGGCTTCCCCTGCTCATCGCTGGCAGGTCCTTCCTTGATGAGCAGTCAGAGGAAAAGTCCCTGTGGTCCCCAAGCCTCTCCAGGTGACTTGCTATCACTCATTTGTCCCGAGGGAATAGGAAGGAGCAGGAATCTTGGCCCCTTTTGAAGAGAAAGGGAAAGTGAGAGTGAGAAATCAGTTTGGGATGAGACTTCCCTCGGGTCGTTGAGTCATTCAGCAAACATTCCTGGAGTTCAAGGAATTTCGGGGGGGTACAAACACCTGACACCCCATCTCTGCCCTTGAGGGCTTCACTATACAGTTAAAGAAACCAGACAGACACCCACACACACACAAATACTGAGATTAAACGAGTTAATAGCTATAAAGTGCTTACAATACTACCTAGAACATACTGTTATCTAAATGTTTGCTGATAGTCTTACTTTTATTACCCAAGACACTTGGCATGTATGTTCCAAGACAGTGATAAAGATCACAGGGCTCTCTGTTTGGAGGCAGAAAGGATTGTTGCGGACTTGGGGAGGCGAGGATAGATTCCCAGATTCTGAGCGTGAAGCGTAGACAAAGGCCCCAGCCCTGAGCTTTGCAAACACCCAGGGGCAAAGTCCAGGGTGCCCAAAATATGGGCAACAGGTGCAATCAGATCCCTCTTCTTCAGTCTTCTCTGGGAGCTGCGGGGTGAAGCCCTCAGATGCACCTTGGGCAGGATTCAGGTCCAGGGACCGAGACAGTCACAGCAGCACAGCTGTTTCCATGGCCACTGGTGGCTGGGCCTTCTCCGCTGTTTGCTGGGTGACCGCTGCAGCTGAAGGGGAATCCTGAGGCGCCTGAGGGGAGGCTCTGGGAAAGGCCCCATTGCCTTGGGGAACAGAAGGGTTTTGGAGTCTGAGTAGGGAACACAGGGCTGGCAGCCAGGTGCCAAGGGGCAGGGATATAGAGGGGGCCCGGATGTCTGCTGGGCAGGGAAGTCTGCGTTGAGTGCTGTTGGGCAATTGGTGTGGGGAGTGCCCCCTCTTCCTGAACCTCCACAAAACCGCCAGGAAAATCTGCACTTCTCCCAGGGCTGGGGGCTGGATCAGAGGCCCTAACAAGTGCTGGCTGACCCAAGCCTGGCATGGGCTCGCAGCAGGGACTTTCCAGGGGGTCTCACTGAGGCTCGTGGAGGCTGCTCTGATGTTCACACCCAAGGTGTTTGTGCAGAGGACTGTACATGGAATGTGAAATCCCCTCCAAGCACATACATTATCTGTCTTGTCCCTCCAGCCGCTGGGTGGTGGATACTGGGAATAGTGATGCACAGGGGTGGGCCCACAAGCAGTTCCCTGTGATCCGTTCTTATCTACCCAAGAGGGGTGTGAGGCCCCGGGCTCCCCGGCTCAGCCCCCACCCCTCTGGGCCAGGCCTATAATTCATACACTCTGGCCTCCGGCTTCAGAGGGGCTTTGGTGGTGAAACCACAGTGCTAGCCTGTACCAGCCGCACCCTCCCCCAGGCCCTGGGGATTAGGATGTGGGGGTTACTGCATTCCTCCTGACCACCTCACCTCCAGTATCCCACCTCTGAGGGCCTCTCAGGCATCTGTGGGCCAGGCCTGGGGGCTCTAATGGCCCCTCCAGGAAAGTCCTGTAGCATTTCAGCAGGAGAAGTGAGGAAGTGAGATTGTTTCTCCCAGGAACCTCAGGCCTTCCTCTGAGACAAGCCCTTCCCATGGCATCCGCCTCATAGTGCCCGCCAGTCAACCCCAGAGCCTGGAGCCAGGAAGCACCCTCCTTAGTGCCTGGCAGACCTGGTGCCGCAGCTCCAGGAGAGCAAGGGCCAGACAGCAGCCTTGGGGCAGGGCCACCCCCACACTGCCCTGTCCCCAGCAAGCCTCAGCCCCCCTGCTCCCTACAGAGGCAGGGTCTTCACCCCTGATTAAGGCATCTGTTCTACCTAACCTCTCCCCTCCCATTCAGCCATCAGCTCTTTGAGGGCAGAGCTGTCTGCGCCTTTAGCTCCTACATCCGGGGCTTGCTTGGCATAGGTCACAGCAGGGAAGAAACACGGGCACGTCCTGAAGGCTTCTCTCTGCTCAGGACCCATCTCTTTCATTTGTCCTTGGCAGAAGCTGTCCCGGGACCAGAATTGACCTGGGAATCAGTGCCTGGGTCTGATCGGGTCTGCTCTGCAAGAGCAGCCCCATGTGGGGACCCAGGTGGGCGTGGGGGAGGGAGGGGGCTGGCCCTCAGCTGGCCAGCACGCCCCGCCCCTCCTGGAGGCCCCCTCGGCCGCTGCCGGGTCGGAAGCCTGGAGACCTAGCCGGCTCCACACTCGAAGAGCTGTCTGTCTCCCTTGAAGTGCTTCCAGTTAGTGCTTCCTCTCGGAGAGATAAACAAGGCTGGTGATACCAGAGTGGCCGCCCGAGGCTGAAAGCCAGGACGACTGTTCGCAGGATCCTCTGAACGTGGGTTCGTGTTTTGGTGCTTTTGCCTCAGTATCATCAACTCACTTCCACCAACCTCGAGAGGTGGGGAGGGCAGTTATTCCTGTCTCTACCTTAGTCAACAGAAGATGGAGAGAGAAAAGTTATGTGGCTTCCCCCCGGTTTCATAGCCGCCGCGTGACAGCCAAATTAAACCTCAAGGCCCTGGCTCTTCCCTGGGAACTGTGCACCGGGGAGAGAGGGTGCTGAGCACAGTTCTCTTCTCTGGGATGCTAGAGGCAGGAGGGAGAGGAGAGCTGCTCAGTGAGAACCTCGAGGAGGGGATGCACCCCAACACACCACATGTCCCTACAACAATCAGCCATTTGCTCACTCAAATATTTATTAAGCACCTACCTGGTACCAAGTACTGTGCTAGGAGCTGGTGATAGAGATCCAGTTACAAGTGGGACATGGGAAAGGATTTCGGTCTAAAATGAAACAAGAGACTCTCACACATGCGCCCCTAGAAGAACAGAACTTAAGAATGAATGAGAGGCTGATTTCCTGAAAATGCCTGATTTACATCAGACCGAGACTCACCTCCTGACCAGTGAACCTGCGCCAAGAATCTCTCCCCATCCTCAAGCCAATGAGCTTGCTGCTTGGACACTATTTCCTGGGTCGGCCACCCATGAACTTGTCCCTCTCGGCCCTCCTTGCCCATAAATACAGCCCGCCCCCAACCGTCAGCGGACTCACCTGTAGCCTGCTGCAGCATGCTTTGTCCAAACTGCAACTCCTCTGCTATTCTCCAATAAACTCAACTTCTGGTAGTTAGGGCTTGCCTCAGTTTACCCCTTTATTTAGGTTGGCAGGAGAGGCAGCCATTAAACAGCTAATGACTCTAAAGCCTGAGCTATGGGAGTCTAGTCGGGGAGCCAGGGAAAGGTTCTGGGAAGAGCTCTGAGGGTTTGAGTTACCTGGCCACGAGGAAGAGCAGAGTCCCTTCATCACCCAGGCGGGAGCTGTCGCAGGACGTGAGGGGTCGAGGCTGCATGGGGGGACTCGAAAATTACTAGCCTTGAGATAGGTGCCCCAAATCCAACCATCTCCGCACAGAAACAGACCCTGAGTAAGAATAGCGTGTGCCCGGCCGGGCGTGGCTCAGCGGTTAAGCATCGACCTAGGATCCAGGCGATCAGGGTTCGATTCCCGGTCAGGGCACATGCCCGGGGTGTGGGCTTGATCCCCAGTCGGGGGCGTGCAGGAGGCAGCCGATCAATGACTCTCTCATCATTGATGTTTCTATCTCTCTCTCCCTCTTCCTTCCTCTCTCTGAAATCAATAAAGATATATTTAAAAAAAAGAATAGCGTGCACCTTCTAAACAATTGTCCGATTTCCAGTTACAATCAGCTGACCCTACTAAGCCCTTTCATATAAAAATTATAGCAAACCCTCGATATTGCGGAGGGCTATTTAATCGACTTCGGATTCAAGGGACAAAATTTCCGGTTCGTATGTCATATGTGAAAATTAACACCCTATTTTTTTTAAATGCTTTTAACCAAGACTTGCTTATAACTAAATTAACAGGTTATTTTTTTATTATTAATTCACTGTTATTTTTGATAAATTTTAGCAAATAAGCCATATGTTGGAAAAAACACTCTAGTAATTTCACCGACATAAATAAATATTACATATCTACAACTAGAGTCTACATATTTAGATCCAAGAGCTGCCGCTCGTAAACAGTGTTCAGGGAATGAGTAGCACGTGATGACACCTCATCGTGCACGTTAATTGGTTCTACCGTCGCGTGGCCGGCTTTCTGCTGCAGTTTTAACACCTGCCGCCGGTGTTCCCACGTGCACGCAGCCACCCCCAGCCGTGTGCAGTTGTTTCCTCGGGGTGACCTATTCGGTATAAATTTAAAATTAGTGATACATATAGAAAACTTTTCTGTGAAATTAAACTTTTCACACATACTTAATTTTAATTACACAAACGTGTCTACATAAGTAAAAACAGGTCAACTAACTAATTTGTCTATTTTTTAACATACACATTCAGAAAACATACTTTATTATGTAACGGACTTTCGGCGTTAACGGACACCCCCTCGCCTGAATTAGTCCATTGTATCGAGGTTTTACTGTGTAGGCCCAGAGGCCCCCATCTACAGGACATTCTGCCTGGAATCCACCATCTCCCCATTCGGCCCCTTTTCACACCCAGACTGGGCTCGCCTCTGTCTTCCTCTATTCTGCCTGCCTCGGACACACCAGTACAAGGTGCTGCCATCAATGAGCATCACTTTCTCCCCCCTGTGGCTCCTTCGAGCCAACATCCTGGTTCTCTCCTTTTTCTAAGCCAGGTGCATGCCTGTTGCTCTCACATCCCTTCCCTGCTCTCCTCTGTGTTGCAGGGGACTGGCTCCTGCAAGCGATATCCCCCAAGGTCTGTTGAGACAGCGTCGTCCAGTGAAACTGGAGAACAGGAGAAAAACAAAAGCAGGCATTTCTCCCCCCTTCTCTGCTCTGGGCAGGGTCTCCAGCAGGGGCTGTATCATTGAACTTTTTATACTCTTTTACAATGAAACACATTAGTCTCTCTTGCATCTTGAATGAAGCTTTTATCTATGCCTGATTCTGCAATCTCATGCACTGGTCTTTTGAAAAATATTGGTTCATTAAATCATAGAGATCTTCCAAGTGCGGGCCCCTTTCATACAATATCAAAAGCCACATTCATTACTATCAACACCAATCTCATCAGAAAAGTCTTTAAATATTAGGCAGCTGTCAAGCTCACAGAGGCAGATACAAGTTTTCTGAAATTCTAATTTCTGCCTTAAAGCTGAGAGTTTGTAATTGGCTACAAATCAGTTGTTTTCATTGAAGTGACAGTCTCACTTTGTTCATTTTCAAGAATGGCTGCAAAATATCCAAGTCTAATTAACATAGTTTGTCAATCATTCTTTCTAGTAAAAAAAAAGTAAGGTTGCACAAAGAAAGCCTCTAGTTCAGCTCACAATGCAAAAAAAAACCCAACAAAGTGCATGCTTCTTCCTTAAGACAGCCATCATCTCAGTGCTTTCTGCTTCCTATTTCATCACCCAGAAAAAATAAAAAGAATCACGGATATAGTTATTACAGTGTCATCAAAAACATTAAGTGAAACTGGTTTCTGGGTCTTTTTGCCTTGATTGATGCTAAGGCACCAGCCTGACACAGGCATAACCTCATTTTTCCCTTTTTAGTTTTTAGTGGACTTTTTAAAGATTTTTTAATTGAAAAACAATGTTTTTAAGAGAGAAAGAGAGAGGGGGAGAGAGACGTGAGAGAAAAGCATCAATCGGCTGCCTCCTGCACGGCCCCTACTGGGGATCAAGCCTGCAACCTGGACATATGCCCTGACCTGGAAGCAAACCAACAACCTTTTGGTACACAGACTTTTTCCAACCCACTGCGCCACACTGGCTAGGGGCCCATACCCTCATTTTATTGCACTTTGCATATATTATGTTTTGTTTTTGTACAAATTAAAGGTTTATGGCAACCTTATGTGGAGCAAGTCTATTGGCACCATTTTTCCAACAGGCTCAGATGATGGTTAGCATCTTTTAGCAATATGTTATTTTTTATTTAAGGTATGTACATTGTTTTTTAGCTATAAAGTAATTGCACACTTAAAAGTCTACACTATAGAGTGAATGTAATTTTTATATGTATGTACTGGAAAACCAAAAGATGGTGTGACTCTCTTTATCACCATATTTGCTTAATGCAGTAGTCTTGAACCAAACCTGCCCCGTTTCTCCAAGGCATGACTGTATAGCATTCTGACATTGTTTAAAATTTACTTATTTATTTTTTACACAGAAAGAAAGGGAGAGAGACAGACAGACATCGATTTGTTGTTCCACTTATTTACACATTCACTTGTTGATTCTTGTATGTGCCCTGACCAGGGATCGAACCTGCCACCTTGGTGTATCTGGGTGATGCTCCTACCAACTGAGTACCCGGCCAGGGCAGCATTATGACATTTTGTAAAATTCTTTACAAAACTTTCTTCTTTTTTTTTTTAAATATTTCTTTATTGATTTCAGAGAGAGGAAGGGAGAAGGAGAGAGATAGAAACATCAATGATGAGAGTCATTGATCGGCTGCCTCCTGCAAGCCCCCTACTGGGGATCGAGCCCACAACCTGGGCACATGCCCTGACCGGGAATCGAACTGCGATCTCCTGGATCCTAGGTCAATGCTCAACTGCTGAGCCACACCAGGCAGGGCAACTTTCTTCTTAACTGATGGATTGGGTATTTTCCATTTGCCCCTCCAGACCCACTCTCTACCCTGACCGCCACCCAGGAGGCTGATATGTAGGGACTATTTGAGTGGGGTTCCCTCTGGCATCTGGGTGGGTTCAGCCACTGGGAAACACCAAGAGACAGGAAGGTGGGAAGAGAGTGAGAGTAGGATATTTGCTCCTTGGGCTCCCCCTCTCTCAGGTCACCGGGGTCTGCCTGTGTTCCTATCAGGCAGCCTTTTCTGTACACCTGTCTCCCCAGCTTCTCTCTCTCTTTTCCACCTCAGGCCTGGGAATGGGAATGGCTCCCAGCTGTTGCTCGCCCAGGGGGGGGAGGGGTACTGTGCCATCTCTTATTGGTTTCTTTTAACCCTGCCCATGTGTTGTAGATAGTCTTTGTATTAACCTCTCTTCAGTAAGTGATTTTATACCTGCAGGGGGCTTTTCCCAGCCCCGGGTTCATGGTTCTCTGTCCCAGGAAACTTCCAAAGACAGAGCCTGGGCACTGCCCAGGGCTAAACCGCTATAGGCTAGAGTGTATGAGGCGGAATATCTGGCCTCGTTCATTCATTCATTAAAACATACCAGGCACTGTTCTAAGTGCTGGGGCATAGTTAGGTGAATAAACTAGTCTCGCCCTTATTTGAGGAGAGAAGCACAAAACCAGGTGATTAATTTCAGGGTGGTTGGGGAAGATTCATTCATCTACCTGATCCTCTCCTGGGCTGATGCAGACTGCCAGCTGGGGGGGGAGGGGGGGGGTAGGTGAGGTCTAGACAGGGGAGGAAAGGGGAGGAAGAGAGGAAATGGTTCAAAGAGTGAGGCAGGTGGGGGGAAGATCATCAGGGTCTTGCCCTGTTAGGCGCCCTGCTGGTGGCCCAGGCCCCTGGCTTCCCTGGGGTTCGCCTTGGGTTCATCCTCGCAGCCTCTAGGCTTTTCTTCAGGGGACCTCCTGCCCCATGCTTGTCATCTTAGGAGTCTGCCAGCTGCCTCGGAGGCCTGGGCTGGGCCCCAGGGGAGGCCTCTGAAGAAGAGAGACTGTTGAACATGAACCCACCCAGTGGCCCAAGATGACCTGGTTGGGATCATGTGTTTGTTTCTGATAGAATAGTGAAAACAGAACAGCATCTTCCCTGGAAATGAACTGGCCCCCTGAGGCAGCTGTCATTTTGACAGGGCTGGGCATGCAAGGCCTCCAGGATTGCTCCCAGTTCTCCTGGGCTTTCCTGTCAATGAGCTTAGGAAAAAACCAAGTCCCAGGGAGCAGTGAGTCACCAGTGCCTGACAACCACAGCTGCACTGCAGGGGACTGAGAGCAGACACCAAGGAGGGCTGACTTAGGGCTGCTCTGCAGGCAGGGGGCAGGGGAGGCTGGTCAGGAGACACTCGGGCCTTGACTCTACCTGGTGTCACACAGCTCCATCCCAGAGGGCCACTACTCCATCGCCACCTTGCCATATCCAAGTCAACCTTCCAGGCCCCCTTGTCCATGCCTTCCTTAATCCTCTTGCCTGAATGGGAAGAATTTGCTCATTCATTTGTTTATCTCAAACATATAGTGAACCTTCCAAGTGGTAGTGGGTACAGAAAAAGAAACAATTCTTCCTTTAAGGGAATCACATTCCACTGAAGCAGATAAGGAGCCGAGTGTGACGTATGTGCCCAAATGCATATATATACATGTGTGTATAAGTGTGTACGTAGAGGTGCATGTAAATACATCTCACATATGAGGTTGGGAGCACGTGGGAGGCCACCTCACCCAGGTTGCGCTGTTTTGAGGGAGGGGTGGGACCTGCCAGGCAGGGTGCAAGCGCCCTCAAGAGTCCACAAGAGTGAAAATGAAGAAAGCATGGCCACCACCTCAGACTAATTGTACTAAATAAACCATCAGCCATAACTTGCTTCCCCATTTTATTTTAACCAATATCCACATCCAATATACCATTCGCATTCTGTCAAGGGGCAAACAGAGGCCTACGCCCTTTTGTTTTCACTATCCATCTGATGATCAATTTTGGGGTGGGGAAGGCATGAGAAATAAGTATGAGTTTCAAATGTAATAAAAGTTATCAAAAATAGAAGTAGGGTGACCAAATGTCCCACCTTTAGCTCCAAAAGCTCTGCATCCCAGGGAAATCCTTTGTTCCCAGGTAAACCAGGACAACAGATCACCCTAGAAAATAAAACAGTGGGAGAAGGGAGGGGAAGACAGCGATCTGGCTAATTGGTCAATTAACCACCTTGGCAGGTGGCAGAGAGGAGGTGTCTGTATGTAGGGGAAGGAGGCTCTTCCTGTGGGAGCATTAAACCCACTGGTCCCCACCCCCATTGTCACACACACACACACACACACACACACACACACCCCAGCCCTTTCTGATTGCCCCTGGGCAGTTGTCATCTGTCCCTGACTTGGAGCCTCCGCACAGCCCCCAGCAAGGCTGCCGCTCTTGCTCACCTCTCCATGACCCCTGGGGAGGGCACCCTGGGATTCTGCCCCCTTCACAGAGAGTGCATCTGGCATCCTCCCTTGTCTCACAACATAGGCCCCAGTGGAGCTGGGCTTTGGCGCTGTTGCCAGGCAGCTGTCTTTAACCCGTTCCTCCCCGGCACGTCAGCTCACTCCCTGCACGCATCAACCCTTTTGCCCACATTCTGTCCCCCAGCTCCTGCCTTGAGGGGTCAGGGCAGCTTCAGCAATGGACAATATGACCCTTGGAGACTTCCCCTCTGAGAGGAGACACCCAAGCCCCCAGCCCCACTGACCAAGGCAGGGTCAGGGGGAGCAGCAATGTTGTTCCACTGAGGCCATGTGTCCACCAGACCCCACGTCAGCCCGCGAGCCACTAGTCGCGCTCAATGCTGCCTCTGTGGCGAGGTGGCTTGTGAAAAGCCCCTGTGTGTGGCTCCCGGCTCCAGTGAAGTGTTCGATACAAGGTCTCCATTCATGTCAGGCTGGCCCTCCTCGGTCGCACAGGGGCCCCTGCTCCCTGAGAAAGCTGCCTGGGCTAGGGGTGGATCTTCCCCTCAGCTCCCACCAAGGCCAAGTGCCTGCTGTTCGTTCCCTTCTCCCCCCCGCACTGCCTTCTATCTGCCTCCTGGGGGATGCTGACCGGGGCTCAGAGCAGCAGGGCCCGGAGTGCACACTGGCCAGCAGGTTTCTGGGGAGCCTGTACCTCCCTGTCAAGAGCCATCCAAGATCCTGGCTGCCACGAAATGTCAATGAGGACAGGTTTGATAAAGCTTACAGAAGATACATTTTTTTCCCTCTTCCAGGGAGCTGAGGGGAAGAAAAAGAGCTGTCTGAAAGGTACCCGCCTCTAGGGACTGACCGGACAGTCAATTCTGAGAAATGGGGCTGCTGGCAGGGGCCTTATTGGTTAAGAGCCAGGTCGTTGGCTTTTGAAGCTCATGCATCTTGACGAGTCCTAAACTATTCTGCAGAGCATTCACACTCCCTGCAGTGGGAGAGCTGGGGGTTTCACACTTGACCCTGTACTGGAATCATCAGTTGTAGCACAGATTGCTGGGCCCAGCCCCAGAGTCAGTGGTTCATCAGGATTGGGGTGCGGCCCAGGGATTTGCATTCCTACTCAGTTCTTGGGTGATGGTCGTGCTGGGGTCAGAGGACTTCACTTTGAGAATCACTGGAATAGGGTCTCCCTTGACCTCAAGGAGATTATAAGTCACTGAAGGCCATCAATATGCACTTGAGTTCCCTAAGACAGTTTCAAAGCAAAAACTGCCCACAAATGCAAAGCAGACTGAATATATCAGAACTGAGGGGATTCAAGGAAAGAGGGAAGATATTTGTTGAGTGCTGACTATGATGCTCTCATCACCTCACATGATCACCACTGAGGTCTATAAGGTGGGTAATTATTTCCCCACTTCACAGATGAGAAAACAAAGGCTCAGCCAGCGTTGCTCAGTGGTTGAGTGTCAACCCAGGAACTAGGAGACTGAGGTTGGACTCCTGGTCAGGTCACAGGCCCGGTTGCAGGCTCGATGCCGGGGGGTGGGAGGGGACCAATCAATGACTCTCTCTCATCATTGATGTCTCTGTCTCCCTCTCCCTTCCTCTCTCTGAAATCAATAAAAACATATTAAAAAGAAAAAGGTCCATCACTTCCCAAGGGTAAGCAAGTACCAGAGTGGCAGGTTACACAGGGCTCTGTGGCCAGGCCGGCCTGACATCAAGCGGGAAGGTGGGGTTTGTCAGAGAAGCTTCTTAGAGTAAAAGTGGCTCAAGCTAGACGGGAACATGATGAGCAGTGAGGACTAGGGGGTTTGTGAGGTGTCATATTGAAATGCGGGGAGGAGGAGAGGGAGGGGGTGTCCTCCGTATTGGATGGGAGGAGTCAAGAAGGTGAGAACAAGGGAGAGGTGAGATAAGTGAGAAGTCTGGCAGGTGAAGGGCAGTGGAGGCCAGTTGTAGAGGCTGGGAGAAGGGGCTCCTGCCCACACAGAGACCCCAGGGCCAGATCCAGTGGCCAGAAGGTGCTACTGCAGGTTCTGAAGTTGGCAATGGCATGACTATTGTGGCAGCCAGACAGGGACAAGGAGAGCCTGAGGCAGAGCTACCAAGTTGGTAGGTCAAGGCCGTCCATGAGCAAGGCAGTCTCCCTAACACTGTCCTGTGTAACTGGAGTACTTTCCCATGGGTTGTATAACCCAGCTGCTATCATTGCCAACCATTCCTCCGAAGATTACCATGGGCTGTCATCTTTCCTGTTTTTTCTCACCTTCTGAGGAGTCACAGTGACCCTTCCCCCCCAAATCCAGATGCTTCATAGAACAGGGGTGGTGTTAAATAAACGGGACAGTGAGGGCTGGCAGACGTTTGTCCAGACTGCCAAGGGCAGTCATTGAGTGTCTCAAAGGCGTCTTAAAATGAGCTCTCTCCAGGCTCTTCACTTCTATGATGTCCTGGGAGCTTCAGCCCTTTTGCTCAGCCTCCAAAGCAGGAGAACTAAAGAATCTTGAGGCAAATGAGGGCTCCTCTTACAGGCCTCTGTCAGAAAATGAAGATGGTCCCACCGCCCAGGAGAAAGTGGGGTGCATCTCCCTGCTCAACCACCACCAAGGCGGCTGCACGCTCAGGGAGGGAGAGGGAGGCCTGGTGCAAACCCTCCCACCAAGTCTTGCCCCCCCCAGGCCCATTCGGGTTCACAGAAGTATCTTCTTGCATGAGCATAAGAGCATGAGGCTAAGCAGGAGATTCCTAGTTTCATTTCTCCTTACACACAAGTTTTTATCAAGTGGGCAGCAGGCCAGGCCCGACCCGGAGAAGAAAGCCGCCATTCCCATCCGCAGCGCCCTAGGAGCTGAGCCAGGGGGTGGGGGAGATGCCCTTTGAAGGAGGCGCTGTGGAAATTCCTCACATTTTTTGGCCTTTGTCTCTGGGCATTGAGATGGAGATCCGCATTGGACTCTGCCGAGCTCCCAGTCTCTCCTTTGCATTCAAAAGGAAGATCCCAAAAGAGAGCTGAAAGAATTTGGTGGCTGTTTTCTCATCTCCAAGCCCTACTGTGTCACTTGGGGTGCGGGGTACAGAGGGGGAGATTGGTAGACTGGTTTTCTTTCGCCTCTTCACTGCTTTTCCTTCTCTCACCTCTCGCCCCAGCCCCGAGTCATCGTGATGTAACTGCCATGCCCATCTCTAAGACGAGCTAGTCCCCCCTGAACTGGTGCCCCGTCCAGCAGATACCACTTTGCATCCAAATCAACAGATTCACCAGTATCCGGGGGAGGAGAGGAAGCGGGCAGCCTCTGTGCTGTGACTCACGTCACCGCCTGTCCCTGGATACCACCAGTTGACTTTCTCAGCTCACTCCCTTCCTGATCCTGTCCAGATCACCTTTGCTCTGAAGGACTTGAGTCAACTTATCCTTTTTGTGACCAAAATGAAGACTTCACAAGGTACAGCTGGCCCAAAGGAGGGAAGATACTACAGACAGAATGAAGCAGAACCTTCTTTGACAGCTCCACGGTACTTTCTCAAACAATCCCTTTTAGAAACCCTTGTACCTGTTGTCAGGTTTTGTTCCCACCAGCCCTGCCCCACAGACCTGATCTCCCTCCAAGAGGTAAAAAGAAAACTAACTTAAGTTAAGGGCAGCAGCCATTGATAATGCCAGGCGAACCATTAACTCACTGCATGACCTCAGACGAATCACTTCACCTCTGAGCTTCAGTTTTCTCCTCTGAAAAATTAAAGGGTTGGATGAGAAGACCTCCGAGGTCCCTCCTCCCAGGCATGACAGGCTAAGGCTCAAGTGTGAGCTCCGCCTCTGACCTCATGTCCCCCTTCAGCTGTTCAGGTGCAGGGCCTGCTCCTGGAGGACTGTGGCTGGAATCCAGTATTTAATGCCTTTGTGGTCCCAATCCCCATGTGGGTGGCTGGAGGTCAGAACCACAGGCAGACACAGCCACCCTTTTGTCAACCACACTGGTCATTTCTGCCGACGCTGGGAGGTGTCCCCGTGTTCCCTGAGGCGGAAACCCATCTGAGTGCTGGAACCACAGACTAAACAGACACTTAGCACTTCTCTGGGTTCTGGCAACTTCTCCAAAAGCATCTCTACTCCTGTTTTCTTTCTTCCTTCCTTCCCTTCGTCTTTTCTTTTGCCTCTTACCTTCAAGGAGCACATTTTCCTATGAAAAGGGACTGCACTGAATGGCTTAGCCATAGCACTTCCCCTCTCCTTTCTGAGGATGAGCCAGCAGCGACTTTACCAGGACACCCTGAACATCCAGAAAGATGCGCCTTTTCTCTTTCTCACCTTCCACATGAAGGGATGGCGCAGTGTTCACATCCACTAGACTAGGTCCACTTGAGCCACCAGCTCTCTTCAGATCTCTGCTCATTTCGTGGGGGTGCCCCTGTGTGTGTCGTGTCTCTGTGTCTCTCACTCTGTATGTGTCCGTCTGGGCGTGTGTCTCTGTCTTTCTGATCTCTTGGAGCTCTGTATCTGTGTCTCTCACTGTGTCTGTCCAGGTGTGCCTGTGTCTGTGTGTCTCCCTGGTACCTCTGCATGAGTTTCTCTGGGTTAATGTATAGATGATTTTCTTACTCCAGGAGAATCTTATCTTCTCCTTCCATTCAAGGCCAAACTTCTCAAGGTTTTTCAGCAGATAACCAGTTGTGGCTGGACCCCAGGGGCAGCCTCTGTTCTAAACCTGTGTCCTCAGGAGGCCAGAGTCAGCACAGCCAATCTCCTTCCAAAAACGCAACTCTGAGGCCAGAGGTGTTGGTGAGCGATGTATATTTTATCACCGTCTCCATGGGATGACGGAGGGACCGTTATATCACACACCACATCACACCACAAAAGGCAATCACTCCTCAGCATTTTGCTCTCTCCTCAGAATTCTCCCAAGAGCATCACGTTTTCATGAGGTTTGCACTGGAGGGGTGACCAGGCCTATGGAAGACCTGCCGTATCCGCAGCCCCCTTTAAAGACTCAGGTGCTACAGCGTGTGAACTGCTGCACGTAAGTCACAGCTGATCGGACCACAGTGAGCACCTGACCTGGGGGCTGCCCCTCTATTGGTCAGCTAGCTTCCCCTGAGGTAGCCCAGCCCAGGAGCTAGTCAATCTGAACCAATCGAACTCATCTGCTTAGGGAGTTTGGGTGCAGCCTCAAGTGGGAGCCAGTGAGAGAATCAGAATCATATAGAAAGAAAAGCTCCCTGGGCAGTTCGGCTCAGTGGATAGAGCCTCGGGGGTGGACTGAAGGGTCCCAGGTTTGACTCTGGCCAAGGGCACATGCCTCAGTTGCAGGCTGATCCACAGCGGGTCAGGGCAGGTGCTGGAGGCATCCAATTGATGTGTTTCTCTCATATCAATGTTTCCCTCTCTCTCTCTGAATAGCAATGGAAAATATCCTCAGGTGAAGAAAAGGAAGGAAGGAAGGAAGGAAGGAAGGAAGGAAGGAAGGAAGGAAGGAAGGAAGGAAGGAAGGAAGGAAGGAAGGAAGGAAGGAAGGAAGGAAGAGTTCAGGTTGGATCCCTGTTCAGGGCACATACAAGAATCAACCAATGAAGGCATAAATAAGCAGAACGACAAATTGATGTTTCTCTGTCTCCCCTTAAATCGATAAATTAAAAAAATTTAAAAGCCCCAGAGACCTCTATCACCCTGCATCCTACACGGCCTGCTCCCCTGCCCGCTTGCAGGCTTCAGTGGGTTCTAGATAAAGCTTGTTCAATGGGCCCATATGCATTCCTGAAACACCTCCTTCCTCTGAGCCACATCCCAATTGTTTTCGTAGAGGTTAGGTGTGCTGCTCGCGGGGGCCCCTGACACCCTTCCTAGAGTTACAGTCTGTGATGCTGAGGCCCTGGGGAGAGTGTGGGTCAATTCATCATTCCCAGATTGGAGGCTGGGGGGACTATGGCCGAGAGGCTTTCCTCTCCCATCAAGTCCTTCTCAGAGCCTCAGTGAGGACAGTTATTGCCCAGTGCCCCGTAAAGAGAAATCCCCAAACTCTGTCTGTGCATGGTGAGGACCATTGGCAAGCGCCCACTGTTTTGCTGGGTCCCAGGAGCCCCCTCCGCCCTATGTGCTCCACACTGGCTGGGCCGTACAATGCCAAGGGAGCGAAACCGGAGAATGTGTGGAAGTTCATGGCTTTCATCTCTTAAACAAATAGCAAATTCCTCTGGGCTGCCGCTGCTGGAATGAAACAATGATGTGTTCAGGGAGGCTCTAAGGCGTTACCTTAGCAACGCCCAGGCTGTTTTCAGGCAAGATCTGGTTAAAGAGGGGGGGAAAAAAACAAAATAATAAAGGGACGAGGCCTGGATGGGGTCCAGGAATGGGGGTCTTTTGGCTGAGTGTGTGTTACAAGTTCTGATGTGTTTGCAGTCGCCTTTCAGCCGAGGTCCCCAGGGCCAGGCTGGAGAGTTCACGCACGAGAATACTACTGGGGACAGGTTAGAAAGGGAAACATGTCACAGTTGGGACCACCTACATGGGACGTGACTCACCTGAAGCCTGCCAGGCTGGTTCTTGAAGCCACAAAGGTCATGGGAGGAAGTGGCCAGGACTTTTCACGGGACCAGCGCTGGAGCCTTAGGCCGGGTGGGGACCTATGCGGTGGCGCTCTGTCTGAGCTGTGTGTGGGGACGGGAAAGATAAATTTCCTCCCACCTTCCTAAATTCTTCTGGCTGGACTAATAAGCAAGTTGGCGTCAGACACTCCCAGGAGGAAAACAAAGTTTAATAGCGTGGGTACCTCCCGTATACGGTGTGGACCAAAAGGGACCACATGCTAACCTGACAAGCTCAGGGGAGGCCTGGGTGGCCGCCTTGCAAACTCAGAGACCTAAAGTAACCACAAAGGATAGTCCGAAATGAAAACTTTTTGACTAAAAGCGGTTTATGGCAGGGAGTCATGTCCTAGGCTAGAATCTTCCCTGACAAAAATCAATCTTTATCTTAACTGAGCCCTCTATTGTGTTTTGCATCGAAGCCACCGCACCTTTGAAATGTCAGGGTAACTTCCCTTTTTCTGGACCCCTCAGGGCACCACCGGGGCACAGGAGCTGAGACTACTAATCCCCTCATTGTTATTTTTATCTTGTGAATTGTTGACTCTTAACTATCCTGTACCCATCTACATAAAAGATGTATTATTTTACTTTTATTCCAATCCCAGAGGTTTCCCGGCTTCGTTTTCTCCCGCCTCCCTATTCTATTTCATGTAACCCACTTATAGCTTCTCTTTTGATTGTAACATATAAAATACGATGCAAAACTGCCATTCTGGGGAGCATTATCCCAATACATTGAGATTTTGCTTCCTGGCAATTGTCAACAGTTTGGTTCAAATAAACTCACAAAAATTCTTTACAGGTGTGAATGTCTCTTACGTTGACAACAGGGAGAGATCTAATGGCAAAAGCCATTACCTGAAATACCCCCTTCAGCTAAAGACAAAAGATGTTCAGAGGTGGAGAATCGGTTGTGGGAGATTGTCAGGAAAAGTAGAGTAAACAAGGGTAAGATTGTTATGGAGATTTCAGTCCTGCCCTCTCCACTGATGAAAGTTTCTAGAGATTTACATATCCTCTGTGTGTGATGGTACGGAAACATCCTTACAAGTTAGGTGTCCTTTTACACTGGGTAACTTCCACTTGGTTTTCAAAGCTTCTCCCTTGTCTGCAGTTTCTTAAAATTGACCTAAAGTAATCAATATCCCAAAGAGGCATATTTGGGGGTGGCATACTCTGCTCTCCTTCACTTGCCACTCAGTGTTCCCACCTTTTTTGTGTCAAAGTGGACTTAATGTAAGGTGGCTATCCCACCAGAAAAAAAAAACAAAAAACGGACATATCCAGTTTGCTGGTAAAGCATTTTGGTGTGTTTGATTTTTAACACTGATTCTTTGTGATGATGATAAGGATGATGATGCTGAAGATGAAGGTGAGATTAGATACTGTTAGGGGTTGGATTGTGTCCAGGTCCTAACAACCCCTAGCACCTGTGAATATGACCTTATTTAGAAATAAGGTCTCTGCAGATGTAATCAAGTTAAGGGGAGGTCATTAGGATGGGCCTTAACCCAATGACTGGTGTCCTTATAAGAGGGAAATTTGGACACAGACACCAGGGAGAATCCCATATTATGACAGAGGCAAAGATTGGAGATAAGCTGACTCTCACCAAGGGTTGGTGACAGCTGCCACAAACTAGGAAAGAAGCCTGAAACAGATTCTCCCTTTGAGTCCCTAAGAAGGAACCAGCCTGCTGGCACCTGGATTTAAGACTTCTTACCTTCAGAACTGTGAGACAATAAATGTCTATTGTTTCAAACATGTTTCTATTGATTTTTTTTAAGAGAGGAAAGGAGAAGGAGAGAGAGAGAAACATCAATGTGAGAGAAACATTGATGGGTTGCTTCCTGCATGCGCCCCAACCTGGGATTGAACCCAAAACCTGGGTATGTGTGTGCCCTGACCAAGAGTCAAACTGGTGACCTTTCGGTGCATAGGACAACACTCAACCAACTGAGTAGCAAGGCCAAGGCGTGTCTGTTGTTTTAAGCCACCCGGTTTTTGGTACTGTGTTACAGCAACCCTGGGAAACTCACAGAAACTTTTCTCACTAAAGCAAATTCACATATATTATCTTGTAAAGCAGGGGAGTATGTGCATTTATGCAGTTTTACAAACCAGAATGTCCCCTCATTACTTTAAGAGGTCAAAATATTGAAAAAGTACTGACACCTGGCCAGGTCCAGTGACACTGCCACTGAGCCTGTGAAAATGGCTCATGCACGGGGGATATGAGCCTGCTGCCCAGCCTGTACATCTGTCCATCCTGGACCCTTTGCCACCTCCCCTGAAGACAGTGAGTAAGTGGGAAGACCGGTGCCTCAAGGCTCACCCCATCTCCACCTCCACCAACTACATCATATGGGCTCAAAGGTGCCACCAGCAATGTGTGTCCCAGCCCAAAACTGCACTCAGCCAGGTACGAAGCCTGCTCATTTTCCAGAAGTTTGCATTTGAGCTATCAAATGTCACCTCCATCGTGACACTTTCCCCCAGCCCCCAGTTTTATTTTCCTAGTCACACTTCACACCATCCATAATGCTCCTGCTTATGTACTTAATTATTTTTATATTTCCCGTCTCTTTTACTAGAATGTAAATTCTGGCTCCCAAAATAGAGCCTTGCCCATGACAGTTTCTCAGTAATAATGAGAGGAGAACCTGTTAAAACCACCATGGAGTGTGCGTGCGCTGAAATGTTAAGCTGCCCGTGAAACAGATGAGTTGAGTCCATGAGAGTCCTTGGAAAGATGGGCATGGGAGCGGTTTTCACAGTGATGAGCGCTGTACGCTCCTGGGCATGAATATATGTCACACATACGTACAGCTAATTGCTGGCTGTGGCTACTTCTTGGAGGTGGTGTTGGTGAGGAGCATGGTGTGAGCCAGGACCAGGACCGGGCAAAAGGAGGGGGGGCCAGTTGCTTGCAAAGTCAGGGAAGGAACCCACAGGAGGGAGACCCAAGGACAGATCCTACCTCCGTCACCAAGGGCTAAGGGTTGACCAGGTCACAGGACCAGGGACTCTCTTGTCCCTTCTTCCATTCCTGCCTCCATTGAATTGTGAGAGCCTCGGGAGGTTGGCAACTGGAGGGCATCCACAGGGAGAGCAACCCTTCTGCTTCTATGTGATGTCACGAACTGTTAGGTGCCTTGCTGGAAACCAGTAACAGAAGTGATGACAGTGAGCGGTCAGTCCCCTTGCCTGTGGGATGGGGGTAGTCTGGTGGGTGGGTTGAGATGGGAGGGAGAGTGTAACCAGGGCATGTGCTAGGAGCTGAGCCTTCAAGGACAGAGACACTTTCTGTGCTGGAAGGATGGGCAGGGCCTTCCACAGGGAGGAAACTGCGTCATCGGGCCCAGAGACAGGAAGACACCGGCCCGTCAGAAGAGGCAGGAGGTGCCTGGGCGGGCAAGGTGGGCCAGGGGGCCACAAAGCCTGGAGCTGAGTCTGAAGGCCTCTGGTGATAGCCTGAGACATCTGGACCATGTTCTGAAGTATGAGAGCCACAGTGACCAGTGACCACACAGCAGTGACAGCTCAGCTGTTTTCAAGACAATGGGGTGGGAGCTGAGCCAGGAGCCTGTCCTCCTAGTCGTTCTGCTCCATTACTACCGTGACCACACACTCACCCCCCCCACATGCACATGCACATGCACTTCACACACATGCTCACACAGCGCCCACACGCACATGTACAGCACACATACATACACGCACTGCACGCAAATGCACCACATACATACACCACACATGCATCCCCACACCACACATGCATGAACAGCACCCACCACACACATACATGCATGCACAAACACCCCCACACACCACACATGCACGCACACTGTGCCCACATACCACACACACATACCCACAACCACATATCCACACACTCACGCACCCACACACTGCCTCCACACCTCACGCACACACTCAGCATCACAGTCACCAGCACCCCCTGCACTGCCCACACATACGCACACCCAGCACACCAAACACGCACACACTGTACCACACCGGGGTTGTGCCTCCTGTAAACGCTGGCAGGTAACTGGCTCATGAAACACCTGAAACAATAAAAGGTAAAAAGCCCGCAATCTCTGGGGCTGTTGTTGGGCATTCAGACCCCAACTAAGGTTTGGAGCTCCTGGATTTGGGGTGACTCCAGGGAACCCCCACCTGCATTTCCCATCCCAATCACAGTCACTGGTCCTGCTCCTGTCCCTCCTACGCTCCCTCTGACGCACTTTGGCACCTTCCTGTCGCCCTGGACCCTGTCCCCAGAGGGCCCTCTTGCTGCCTTTCCTCAGATAGGGGATAAAGACAGGTTATCTGTTCATCTGCTGGCCACCAGCCTGTTTTTCTTCTTAGGGCTCTTTTCCTGAAATAGCTCGGGGTTATCTAAGCTGCTGGAGCCGGATGACAGCTCCCCTCCCCTCCCAAGGAGAGTGGCCACTCATCACTGGCAGCTGTAAACTCCTTTAATCCAGGCCCGAATTCCACACATTATTAGGCCAACTGGAGACCTTCCTGGGGAGACCCCTCACCTCCACCCCCATCGGATGCCCAGCTGCAGCCCGCGAGGGCACCAGGTGGCTTCCCCCGTCCTTGCCCCTTGGCAGGGTGGTCCAGGTGAGGGACCTGGTCATGCTGCGCCTGACTGTCTCACCCCAGCACTGGCAGCCAGACACTTCTACTCTAAGCCCAGTCATCCCCCAAAGCCAACCTCATCTTCTGCCTTATTCCAAACCTCCTCCCACTCCCACATTTCCATTGTCCAGTCATGTCAAAACTTTCCAGGGCTCCTGGACTGAAACCTCAGTCACATTCCCTTACTTTCCCATTTGGCAGTGCCCCTCCCCAGGACCACCACCCAAGCCCAACCCCCTTCCCTTAGCTTGGAGCCCTTGGACAGCTGCCGGGGGCTCTGGAGTTCAAGCCTCCCACACACGGCTGCTAGAGTATGTCTCAGCCCACATTTCAGCCTGGCACTGCCCTGGTCAAGAACCTTCTGTGGCTCCCTGTCAATGGCTGTATCAAAGTGCCTGGCTCTCAAGGTGCACCTGCACTTAGGGGACATCATACTCCACTGTTCCAACAGGCATGGCCTCTGCTCCAGTCAGGCTGGATCTTCACAGCCAGGACACAAGCAGGCTGTTTTGGGCCTCCATGCCTCTGAGCAAGCTGGCCTGCTCACCGGAAACACCCTCAGTATCTCCTCCCCCTCACCAAGACCTCCTCTCCCTCCAAGTCTCAGTTTTGTTAAGTTCTCATCAGTGGTCTCCAGCCACTCATTTATTCAGCCCATGTTAACTGAGCACTTACTATGCGCCAGGCTTTCACTGACCAGCCACCCCTCTGAGCTCCAACGCAGAGTAACTTCTGCCCCACACTTTTGCACAGAATCCCTTGAGGTTTTGTAATGTGTCACCTTTACAGGTGTGTGGTCATCCACCATGTGATAAGCTCCTTGAAGACAACAACCAGCCTCTAGCTTCTTCTCTGTGGCCCTGGCGCTGGGACTCCTGCACTTGTGAACTTCACCACGGGTGGTAGTGGTTTTATTTTTGTTTGGAGGGTTAGCCTAGGGTTGTCCACTCTTTGTTCCATCAAATAAAAACATTTTTCCATGACCGTGATGTCATAAACAAAAGCACATTTTGACACTAAGAAAGTAACACTAGGAAAGTAGGAAGAATAGACCCTCAGAATAAAGGGCAAGCCTTGGAGACAAATTCATCACATTGTTCTCTTTCTCATTTCAGAATATAACCTCAGAATTAAAGGACAGTCCCTCTAATAGAATAAATTTAGCAAGTTGGGAAATTCTTTGTTTTTTTCTACTGTTCACAGGGGACGGTCAACATCATCCCAGTGTTTGGGAGCCACTGTCTACGAGAACCTTGCCGGGTGAGCACAGTTCTCAAGTGACTGGAGCAGCGGCTTGATGTCTTTAGGTGTCACCTGGAGAAGCCACCCTGAGTCTCCTCTCACAAGACCCAGCCTGGGAGCAAGGGACATGGCTGGCTGGGCAACGGTGACCCTATGCCCAGACTGCTATCCCTTTAGACTCTAGGACACATGGCCCAAGCGTTTGACCCTCTGCAGGCACACAGATACTCTTGACACTGATTGCATCCTACTTTTGGGTGGTGACATCCTGGAGTCTCCAGGAAGGCAGGTGGGATGGGGGTGTCTGGAGTGTTGGGCAGAAGCAGAAAACAAATGAGTCCCAGAAACTGACACCAGGGCTCTGAGCCGATCAGGAGCCGAGCTGGGTGAGACCCCAGAACCTCTGTCCCCGACCCCGGATTTTGCCCTCTCCCATCCTTGCCTGAGCTGGCGTCTTCAGGAGAGAAATACGCAAGGAAGTTTCCACTGCTCAGCCCAGGACCCCTCCAGCCACTTCCATAAAAAGCTATTGCCGTTGGACGGGCGAGAGCAAGAATTTTTCCAAAGGATGTATGTGTGTATTGTTGGGAGCAGCAAGCATCTCGGTGAACTCCGGGTCACGGCACAGCCTGACAAATGGCAGGAAGTTCAGGACTTGGGCCTGACATTTTTTGCACAAAGGCCGCACAGCCCAGCCAGGTGAGCTGGGCTTGGGGACTGACACGGCCACCGCCCGGCACTTCCTGCCCTTTGTTGGCCCCGGGTGACAGCCTTCCCAGTACTCCAGCCTTTCTTTTATGCCTGCCTCCTGCTCGTTATTTATGGAGAGGAGCTCCTCAATATAGAAATGAGTGGATCCAGAGTTGGCAGCAGGATGTGGGAAGGCAGACTGGCAGGGTGCCCAGCACAGGGTGCAGGATTGACGGATTAAAATAATGCGGTTGTATACACTCAGTGAGACGCCTGTCTGGTATTTATACACCTGAAGAGATGTTCCACGTGCTCCCCTGGCACGGTTCAGGGGCTCACGGCTGCCCATCCATCAGCGCTCCGCTGACCCCACCCCTGGGTCCTCCTGGCCTGCTCTGCTTCGCCTGACGGTGCGTGGATCTGCCTGGCCTGACCCTCGGAGTCAGCCTGGGCCCCCAGAAGAAGGGACCATAGAAAAACCTGCTGTCAGCTTCCCCAGGGTCCTTCTTTGCTTCCAGATAGCTGGCTTGTGGCTTTGTGGCAACAGTGCACGTAGGGCCTCTTTAAGTGCCAAATCTTTTCTTCATTATTCATTTACAATGGTCTGATTCTTTCTAAAAGAAGCCACACCCATTCCTGATGTCTCAGATAGAAGACGCAGAACAGAATGTGAGGTTTTTTTGGGAACTAGGGATCTGCGTGAGCGGTAGAAAGCACCTGAAGCCAGGTAAGACCAGGATCTGGGTGCCATTCCTCACACTGCCTGGCTAGCTGTGCAGCTTTGAGCAAGTTCCTTTGCCTCTCTGGTTCTCAGAAGTTGGCCTGACGACATGAAATGCTCATCTTAATTTGTTCTGTGGTTCCATGATTTGTCTTGTACCGAGTGGTCATACAGCAATGTCAGTACAAAAGTTTGGAGGTACATCAGGCCATTCGTCACACACACTTAATCACAGCTGACTCTGAGTTCTCATAATTGCTTGTGGTAGATTTCCTTCTCTCCTACCTTGTTTCTAAGCTAATTTTATTTTATTTTATTTTTTAAAATATATTTTTATTGATTTCAGAGAGAGGAAAGAAGAGGGAGAGAGAGATAGAAACATCAATGATGAAAGAGTCATTGATCGAGCCCACGACCCGGGCATGTGCCCTGACTGGGAATCGAACCCTGATCACCTGGATCCTAGGTCAACACTCACCCGCTGAGCCACGCCCGGCCGGGCTCTAAGCTAATTTTAGATCACTGTTTATAGACTCTCCCAAAGTAGCAATTCTCTCTTTCAAGCAAGCATGTGGCTTCTTAATCTGCTAGAACTCTGTGTGAATTAAGAGTTAATGGACCCAAAATAAATAAACGAGTGTGTGCTTCCATGTGTGTACTTTGTGCATATTTCTGAGTAATCAATGACTTCTTTTTCCTTCCTAGTTCTTGACTGTGTTCCAGGCGGAAGAGTTGTCAGAAAGGTGAGATCTGGAACCGTGAGATACTACTGTGCCTTTTCTATATACTGTATTCTTATTTCAGAGGAGTAGTAGAAATTTAACAAATTATTGTTGAACCAGATAACCTTCCCTCCTACTTAAAATTCACCTAGACTGAAAGTCGGCCTCATCAAAGTTTATTTCTGAGCTAAAATGCAGAGGGGAGAGGGGCCAGGCCTGTGTGCATGATTCCTGCCCCTCCTCCTGCTCCCTACAGTGTCCCCTCCCTTCCTTCTGGCTTTTACCTAGAGGCCCTGGCCAACCATCCCCTCCCCAACCCCATAGGACAGGAATGAGCATTGTTATATTTCCTCCCTCAGAGATGTGGAAGCTGGAACATTCTAAGGGCCACACTAAGGCACACCAGGGAGGTGGAGCCCAAAGGACAATAACACATGCACTAACTTCAAAATGTGCAGGGCACTTCCACTATATCTCACTTAGTCAGCCCTCCAGTCCTGAGACAGCACTGCCCGCAGTGGCAGATTCACCGGGCCAGGTACAGCTGAGTTAGTGGCCAGGATTCATTTGGGAGCCCAGGACTGGGCCCAGGGTATCCAACCATCTCAGCCAGGGGGGCTGCAGGGGTGATAAGAGCTGGTCTTGGGGGCCACCTTCTTCCAAGGGGGTAAAGACAGCTACCTTTGATAGGGAATGTGAGGAGGAGGTGGGAGGGAGCAAGCGCAGGGTCTAAAGTCCTGGTTGGAATGAGGACCTTGTAGATTCTGCTCATGTCAAGGTTGCTGGGAAGAATCTGGAATTTGGGGTCAGCAGACTTGGACTGATGCCCTGGCCGGGCAGCTTAGTTGATGAGAGCATCATCCCAATATGCTAAGGTTGTGGGTTTGATTCCTAGTCAGGGCACACACAAGAATCAACCAATGAATGTATAAATAAGTGGAACAGCAAATGGATGATGTCTCTCTCTCTCTCTCTCTCTCCTCCCCTCTTTCCTTTCCTCTCTCTCTCTCTAAAATCAATTAAAAAAAGACTTGGCTGAACCTTGAGCTCTTCTGGTTGTCTGGGAAAATTAAACTCTGGGCTCCCCGTCAAAGCTCTGGTCTGCAGGAGGGGAATGGTAATAATAATAACAGCAGTAAGGATAACACAGCAGCAGCAGCGAGAAACCTGCTCTGGTTCCTCCTCACCAGGTAAGCAGATGAAGCTGTACTTGTGACGTAAACCAGAATACAGCTGGAGGGTTGTCTTTGTTTTCATTCATTTCTGAGACATTTTTGAACACCTACTATGCTCTGGACACTGAGGTAGGCCCTGAAGATTCAATGATAAAAAAAAAAACACAAGACCCCCATAATGTGTGTCCTCATGGGTCAGCCTACTGTGTCCCTCCAGGGCCCTCTGCTTTGGCCCTGCTGGGCTGTGGAGCAGTGTGAGCCCATTTTCCAGGCACCTGCACCCTTATCTGGGTCCTGTTATTGCAGGAATTAAGCGGCTTCACTTGTATGAAGCATCTGTATCCAACAGGGTGCCTGTCACAGAGGGAGGAGCACTCCACAATTGTTAGCTAGATCTCCAAAAGCGCCCTTTAATGTCACACTCCTCTCTGGTTTTTGTGCCCTGAGCTTAGTCACTGGCTAAAAGACTTCTCCCATCCCACCCCCAACCCTGTCAATGCAGAAGAATGCAGACCTCTGAACTCTGAGGCTGTCCTTCAGGCTCAGGGGGTGTGTATGTGTGTGTGTTCTTTGTGTGTCATCTCTCAATAGACCACAGGCTCCTGGGAGGTAGGAGCTCACTCCGCTGGCCCAATTCCCCTCCCTGGCTGGGGCAGCCACGGGGTGGGGGCGCAGAAGGGACAGCAAGCTGTCTGGTCTTACCCAGTGCTGAGAAATCCCGAGGCTCTAGTCCTATGGATTTCCTCTCTGGCTCAGCACTGAAGTGTGAAGTGTTCTGACCTCTCAGCAAGGAGGTGTCAGGAAGTGCCTTTGACACCTAAGGTGAAGGAAGAATAATTTAATAATCCAAAGGACATTCGCTACTCTGTTTTCTCAGACACAACCAGCCCAGGAATAAAATACGGCTACAAAGATTGTAAAGGGGCCAATATTTCCCTGGCTCCTGGCTCCTGGCTCCTGGCTCCCCAGCTCTGCCCTCCTGGAGCCCAGCCTCTCACTGGGGAATGTGCCATGTGACACTGTTCTCCAGTCTGGCCACCAACATCTTGCCCTCCTGCCCTGTTCTGGCCCAGATGGCACCTGTGTGCTGGTTAGGACAGAGGCCCCGTGCTCTGGGCAGGCCATACCCACACCAGGGCTCACTCTCCGTGGGCACAGTGGCCCTCTAGGTTCCTGCAGAGATGGCTGCTGTGGCTGCTCCGCCTTCTGGCCATCTCAGCCCTGCCTGCTGCTCTCTTGCTCTCTGCCAGGGGCACCTGGACTCTCTTGCAGGTAAAGACTTCCCTCTGACAGACCCAGTCCTCATGGAGACTCAGTCCAGCTTCATGTCGAGACCCCAGAGTCCCAGGGTTTTAGTCTAATTACCTTCAAGCCTGAGGCCCCCCTCTAGTGCCTCTGTTGAACCCCTTCGGTGATAGACCCTCCTCGGGCCACCCATTTTATTTTTTAAATCGCTTTCACCGCTAGAAAATTTCTGCTATGATCATTCAACAAATCTTTATAGAAACCGTTTCTAAATCCCAGACCCAGACCTCAATTCTGGGGACAAGCCAGATGCCCTCCCCCTCCCCCAGCATGAACTCAAGTTTAGGTTGGGGGGAGGGAGAGGGGGGACAGACAGATAACAAAGAGCATACAAATGGTAATGAGCTGGTTTCAGCTAATTAAAAACACCAAGAAGAAAACAGTGTGATGAGGAAGCCTCTAGGAAGCAAAGGGGGTGCACCCTCTGAGGCCTCCCCGAGGACCAGAGGGGTAAGCCCTGGGGAGAGGCAGAAACTCCAAGGGCAGAAGAAGTGGGCCCAGGATGACTGGCAGGGTGGAAAGTCTCTGGGAATGAACTTTTGCCTCAACTATACCAAGGAGGTAGGAAAGGGGAAGGAAAGAAATAGGGACTCAATCCTCACTTTACAAGGAAAACTTTTTAGGGCGAAAACTACGACCACCTCCACCAGCAACACAAACTCTGTCATCACCCCAACTCCCTGATGTGCAGCTACTTCTCGCCTCCCACACGCTGTTCCTTCTGCTCAGCATGTCCTTCCACCCCCACCCTTCTGGCCCTGGCAAACTCCTACTTAACCATTGAAGTCCAGCTCAAAATTTCCTCCTCTGAGAAGCCTTCCCAGGTTCCCACCTATGGACAGAGGTAGCTGCTCCTCCCCGTCTTCCTCTGCCATGTTGCTTCTCCCACTCCTCAAAGTGGCATTAAGAGGGTGGGCTTGGGAGGCAGCCTGGCTCCACCTTGATGGAACCAGGTCTTCATTTCCTAGGGCTGCTCTAACTAAGTACCACAAACTGGGTGGCTGAAAATAACAGAAATTCTTTGCTGCATAGCCCTGGAGGCCAGAAGTCTGAAATCAGGGTGCTGGCAATGTCGGGGTTCTAGGGAGAACTTGTTTCGTGCTTCTCACCTAGCTGCTGGTGACAGCCAGCCGTCCTTGGCTCTCAGACACATCACCCCCATCTCTGCCTCTTGTCTTCACAGGGCTGTCTTCTCCCTGTGGGTCTGTCTTCAGATGGCATTCTCCTCTCTGTGCCTCTCCTCTGCCTCTGAAGACACCAGTTATGAGGGACTAAGGAGCCACTTTACTCCACTATGAACTCATCTTCACTTATCTAATTACATCTACAACAACCCTAGTTTCGAATAAGTTTGCATTCTCAGATCCTGGAGGTTAGGGCCTCAACATATCTCTTTGGGAATCACAATTCAACCCATAACACATGGGTAAGTTTTAAGTGTTTTCTCTCTAAAACACATTCAAAAATGTATCTTCCTTCTAACATGAAAATTAAATGAACTAATGCGCATCTAATCTTACCATGGCGCATGATAAACCTTCATGAAGGTAGCTGCTAAAGTGAATAATAACTGGCCAGCCCATGATGGGTTCTGCCAGGTACAGACCATGTCTTATTACTTTTTCTTTTTAATCCCTGCTGTCTAGCACAAAGTTTGTGCTCAGAAATTTGTGCTGTCTGGCCCTGGCCCGTGTTGGAGCGTCACCTTCAATTTCCAGTCAGGGCACATGCCTGGGTCGGGCCAAGTACAGGAGGGAGCTGATCGATGTTTCTCTCTCTCTCTCTCAAAACAATTAAAAAAAAATTTTGCCATCTGAATGAGCAGCTGCCATTTTGAAGGCAATGCTAAGGTCAAAGGAAGGATTTTAAACATCTCTGTTCCCATTAAAGAAAATTTATTGCGAGAAGAATTACGCAGTGGTTCAAACTTCCTTGGATAAGTGCTTAATACGCTGGATGCCTAAGAAATATCTCAAAATTTATTAAATTATTAAATCAAGAAATGCCCCCAAATTTTATCTCAAAATATCTTTAAATTATTCTCAAAGATCCTTTCCAAATTCTGTGAAGGGCAGGGAGAACTATTGTTAATTGATCTTTTAATTAATGCTTATCATAAGCGATGTGTCAGTCCTAGGGAAAACCTCTGAGACAGCAATGCTGTATTTTTTTATGTTCATTGGGACTCCTCATGCAATCAATGTGATCAGTCCATTTATGTACATTTGAAAAACTCTTTGGAACAATTTTATTATTTTAAGTGATTGTAAAGGTTTATAGTTCTTTGCTTTTGTGACATCTTCAATGATATCTGTGTTTTTGAATGCCAAGGCCTTACATCAAAATGTAACCTCCAACTGCAGAATTAGTTTTATGGAGAAAATATGATTTGCTTTACAATAAGCCTCTTTATGCTTAGTTACCAGGGATGCAAAGTAGAGAAAACTATTCATTCTCCACCCACCTCCTCTCTCTTATCTCCCTACTCTCCACTCCCTGCCCTGGCCAGTCCCTAATTATCTGAAATAGAGCTCTTCTCAACCCATCCTAAGTGGGAACACTTTGCAAACAGGTTTTCAATTTTCTGTTATTTATTTATTTTTATTGATTTTGAGAAAGAGAGAAGGAGAGAGAGGGAGAGAGAGAGAAACATCGATTGGCTGCCTCCTGCATGCTCCCTACCGGGGATCGAACCCAAAACCCGGGCATGTACCCTGACTGGGAATCAAACCAGAAACCTTCCGACGCATGGAACGAAGCCCAACTAACTGAGCCACACCAGCCAGGGCCCAGTTTTCTGCTACATTCATTTTGGGGTCCAAAGCATGTGCACATAAAGGGCTTATTAAGTGTTGGAATTTTAATTGATGACTTATTATATTATTGCATATCCCTGGCCTAGTCAATCCATAAAAATGCATATATAACATATATTACATATATAAACTATACTATAGATAGCTAATATATTTGTATAGCTAATATATGTATATGTAATATAGCTAAAAAGTCTTATTTTCTCTGGCACATGTATAAAGTATCTCTGGAAGAACACAAAAGAATAGCATTGGCTGTCTGTGTGGAGGGGAATGAGTGTTTGGGAGACTGGGTGAGGCGAGCAGTCACTATATTCCATTTAGACTTTTGAAATCATGTGAATTGCTACCTATTCCAAAGTTAAGTCGATCTACATCCATAACCAATACGTAGATGTGCATTTTTTGCCCTTGCTGGTGCATTGCTTCATAAAGCCTGAGGCTCGGTGTTGGAAAGGTTCCCATATAACTTCCCAGTTAGACTGTAAACTTAGAAAAGTCCAGGATCATCCCTTTCAGTTGGTTTCTGTCCTCCAGGATTCCAACTAAGCCTGATGCTTAGTCCCCAGAATTCCTTGTGGCAGAATCCACTACTTTCACATTCATCGTTTGTTTAATCTGCAAACATTGGTGGAGCTTCTTCTAGGAGCTGGAGAGCCTGCAATGGATGTAAGGTAAGACCCTCCCTTTAAAGCAAGGGTGGGGGTGGGGTGGGGGTGGGACAGACTCAGGTGCCACCACTTATCATAGAATGGCAAGAGCTCCAGTGGCATTATGAATAAAATGTCACAGGGGAGAGCCCCGCTGTCGTGGCTCAGTGGTTGAGCGTTGACCCATGAACCAGGAGGTTGAAGTTCAATTCCCGGTCAGGGCCCGGGTTGCAGGCTTGCTGCCCAGTAGGGGGCATGCAGGGGGCATGCAGGAGGCATCTGATCAATGACTTTCTCATCACTGATGTTTCCATCTCTCTCTCTCTCCCTCTCCCTTCCTCTCTCTGAAATCAATAAAAACAAATATGTTTTTAAATATGTCCACTGATTTCAGAGAGAGGAAGGGAGAGGTAGAAACATCAATAATGAGAGTCATTGATCAGCTGCCTCCTGCACGCCCCCGACTGAGGATCGAGCCCACAACCCGGGCATGTGCCCTGACCAGGAATTGAACTGCATTCTCCTGGATCCTAGGTCGATGCTCAACCGCGGAGCCACACCAGCCGGGCTAAAAAGGTATTTTTAAAAAATGTCACAGGAGAGAAAACTCACAATATAGGCTTCACAGCCCTGGCTGGTGTGGCTCAGTTGGTTGAGCACCATCCCATGTACCGAAAGGTCGCCGGTTTGATTCCCATGCCCAGGTTGTGGGCTTATCCCCCAGTCCCAGTGCATACAGGAGGCAAACAATTGATGTTTCTCTCTCAAGTGATGTTTCTCTCTCTCCCTCTCCCTCTCTCTTCCTCTCTTTATAAAATCAATAAAAACATTTTAAAAAATCGAATATAAGCTTCATAGATGGGGTACTTTTGAGCTGATCCTTGAAGACTAGAGGATTCAAGTGGAAAAGGGCTTTCCCTTGAAGGGTGTGTGTCTTCCAAATAGCTATGACAGATGGGTTAAGAGCATGTGCAGTTGACTGCCTGGGCTTTGAAGCCTCTAGGCATGTTATTTAGGCTGTTTCCTTATCTGTGAAATAGGGAGACTACAGTTCCTTCCTCACAGGGTGGCGGTGAAAATGAAATAAGATCATGCGTGCAAAGAACTTCAAACAGGGCCTGGCACAAAGTAAGTGCTCAGCAAATGTCAGCTATGATTATTAGATGTATCCAGCCCATGAAGAAGAAAATCCCTTCAAGGACCGAGTGCCGGTTAGAAAATCTGGGCAGTTCCAGGCTCGCTGATTTTCCGTGGCCCAAGGGATCCCCATATGTCCAGTGCACTCCAGTTCCCAGGTAAAACTTCCCTGTCTTGGGTGGATTTGGGGTTTCAAACATGGAGAGAAAAATGCTGAGTCACTGGAGGACAAGAGGAGGCTGAGTTTGGGGGTGGTCCTCAGTGTGGAGGCCGGGGTTTGGGGATGTGGGGGCATCAGTCAGAAGGGGGGATGCCTAGGGACCTGTGTCAGTTAAATGCAGCACTCAGCAGCTACAGAGGCATGGGGTCTTTTGATCTTGTAGGAAACAGTTGCTGCTAGAAAGGCCCCTTCAGAAGGTAAAAGGCAGATGCTCTTTGTGGGGGGTGGTCCCCAGGGAGATGTTCTGGCCAACCTTGGGCCCAGGCTTTCCTCTAAAGAGGCGGACCTATTTTACCCAGTAAACCCACAGTCTGGATAGAACTCCTTGGACACAGCAACTGTTAGATCCTTTCTGAGAGGTGAAGGCGGCTGTGAAATTCACTCCCCTGGTTCTCACTATGAAAGGAGGGGTGAGAGCTGCCTGCCTTAGGACATAGGGACAAACCTCTGGGCCTTGACGGGTTTCCCTCCTACACCTGCCACTATCTCTGGGTCTAGTGGATGGTTATAGGGCTCCCCTAAAAGCAGCAGAGAGGAAGCATCCATAAATTGTGTCCCAGTGTTTTGAAGGTTTAAAAAAGCAACAACCTTGAGGTGCTCCAGGATACAACTTGGAGTGTTCATTCCTGAAGTGAAATGATTTGTCACGGCCAGTATTAGATGCCAACCTGTGTGAAGTCCAGGAAAGTCCGATCAAACAGTAAATAATAATGACTGTTAGCTACAAAGAGCATGGTAGTTTTCAAAGCTCTTCAACAATTTTTGCTTCCAAAGATTCTAATCATCTCTGATAAAGGCGTGGGGACAGATATTTTCCCCATTGTGAAGATAAAGAAACGAACACATTGAGAACATCCTGATACCATAAGCTGGTTGGTGGTAGAACAAAGAATGGAAGTACTTTTTGCGTTTCACATTGGCTCTGGAGATAGATTCATTTACTCAGCTGGTATTTACTGAACATCTGGTATGGCCAGACACAGTGCTGGGCCCCGGGGATGTAAGAGTGAGCACAGAGACGTGGCTCATGGCCTCCTGGAGCTTTGAGCATGGTGGGGAGGCCAGAACTGCGTACACAGAGAGATGAGCCCATTTACCAGCCCTGCTATGAAGGAAGAAGAGTCGAGGGAGAAGCCCTTACACTCTAGGAATCTCTGAACCTGGAATTTTATCCAAGCGCCTGAGCTACATGGTTGTCGGGATTCTTTCCAGTTTGAGGATTCGGGAATTCCCACGTGGACTCTTGGAACACCACTTGTGATTGTGGGAGGCAGGAGGTTGGATTTGGTCTTCAGCCCCGCAGCCCCCCCTTGCACAGGCGAGCCCTCTCTGAGCTGCGGGCCCCACTTTCTCTCTGCTGCAAGGAGCCAGGTCGTACAGCCCCGGCTTGCACTGAGTGTAAATGTTATCAAAAGGCCTTGGTGACGGGAAGAACAATGCTTTGGAGGTTAATGAAGTCATGGGAACCTCAGTGCCAGATCCCAGCCCCGTCTCGTGGCTGCTGTTTGTCCATATCTGGGCCAGCTTGTTTATCTCTGCGGGTCTGCAGCCCTGTCCCGTGGGGCCCCGCAAGGCTGCAGTGGTTTTGATCATTCTGTAGCAAGGAAGGAGGGCACCTGGGCTAGGGGCCTTTCCTGTAGACGTAAGGCCCCCTAATGGAGTGTGTCCCCTGAGAGCAGAAGTAGTAATAGGGTTGGATACACCTGGGTTTTGTGAATCAAGCTACCAGGTAGAGTGAACAAAAACCCTTAAAAATACCAATCGATCAAGGCAGTTTGGAAGGCCCTTGGAATGAAAGGGAGTGTTGGGGGGCAGTGGTATAGAAACATGGGTTGAGTCAGCATTTCTGATTTTGCAGATGGAGCTAGTAGCCCTGAGATGGGAAGGATCCGGTGATGAAATGCATAGTCCTTGTGTGTTTAACCTAAATGCAGGTCAGGTCTACAGCTCATGTGTATTGTTATGAAGTTTCAGTAACTGAAAACAGTAAGGCTAAGGCCATGTCAATTTTTATTTGAGTTGGGTGGGCTTTCGGGGTGATATAGGGAAGTGTAGGAGCAGTTGTGTGGGTGAAGCAATCATTTCTTGAATTGAGAAAAAGACTCGTCGTCTGCTTCATCCCTACCGTATGGTCTAGATTTCTCCGAGACGTTGCACCTTAACCATGTTGATGAGTCACAGTGAGTAAAATTATAATACAATGAATATCACTGGTCATTCGTGGGCCTATTTGCCTTCCGAAGAGTGTAGTTTTAGGTATCAGGCAGCTGGGCTTGAATCCTGACTCCACTATTTGTTGTGTGAACTTAGGCCAGTGACTTAATTTCCATAAATGGCTCAGTTTCCTTATTAATAAAATGGGATTAATAACAAACCTCACGGAGCTGTTGAAAAGCCTAAATGAGGCTTTACATTAAAACACCTAGCTCAGTGCTAGCACATACGGTATGGCAGGGATCGACAAACTCCAGACTTTATTCACTTTGCGAATAAAGATGTCACTATTATGATCAGATGTCACTATTCAACTATGCTAAGTTTGGGATAGACACACAAACAAATAAATTGAGGTCCTTCCCCTCAAAGAAAGAACTTGAGGTCTGTATGTGTCTATAACTAACAAAAAACACTGGAAGTCAGACAATGAATTAAGGCACTAACCTGAGGCAAGCGGACCCCAGTGAGGGACGTGATTGTGACCTGAGAGGTGGGGGCCAGATCAGAATAGGCTGCGTGATACCTGAGCCTTCAAACGCTGTGACAGGTGGAAAGTAGGTTAACTCCAGGCGTGAGGAGAAGCAAAGGCAAAGACTCAGGGGGAACATGTGTCATAGTTGAATCTGAAGCACTGTCTCTCTCTCAGTGGGACAAGAGATTTTCCATTTTCTTGTTGGGGTCAGAATTTGGAGACCTTGAATGCCGTGTTCAGTAATTTGGACAACAGGAAAGCAGACAAGAGTTTGAGCAGGCGAGGGAAAAGATCACATCGGATTCTGGGGACAACACTCTGGTGGCAGGTGGGGGGAAGGCAGGAGAGGAGGGAGGTGAGGAAGCAAAATGCAGAATGGGGGGGGGCTGCCAATGGTACAAACCAGACACAGCCCTTTCCTCAAGGAGCCCGGAGCTCACTGGGGAAGTTGGACACAAGCATGTTAGTATCCACGTAACAAAGCCACGTCCACCTTCAGGTGGATGCCAGGGAAATTGAGTTTTCGTTTTCTCATCTGCAAAATGAGTTAATGGCAATATATAGTATTTACTTCTCCAGATCCTATGAGGATTAAATCGCTTTAGGAAAGTGAAATGTTTAGCACAGCCCACAATATAGGAGTAGCTCCATGTAATTCTACTCAAGCACTCATTCTGGCCCTGGTCAGCCTCCAGGCTGGAAGAAGCTAATTGCAAGTTGTGTTTATTGTCCCAGGCAGAGGAATGCGAGGGATGATCAGGGGCTAAGTGGGAGATGAGACTGGAAAGCAGGTTGGGCCTAGGTGTCAGGAGGACTGAGAGGAAGCCGCTGCCTCAGGCTTCTTTTAGTTCAACTTAATTAGGAATTGATTCATATCTCTTTCCCCCAGTTTCATCTCCCTGATCTCTTCCTTTGTTCCGGCCCTGGGACCTGGGCTTTTTTAGTTGGGAGATGGACAGCCTGGGTCACAGGTGCATGAATGTAGATAATCCTGATGGGAAGGCAACAGGCTATGTTAGAAAAGCGGCTGGAATTACAGACCAGGCCACAGGAAAGCAGACAAGCTTTCCTGCACGTTTACAAGCCGAGTGTGTGTAGACGAGCCAGCTCAACTCTCCAGGCCTCATTTTCTTCCCACGTGATGGGAGCGCTGGGCCACTGATCTCTAATACCCACTGAGCCCCAGGCTCTCTCTGAATCCGAGGTGTTCGGGAATTCCAAGGGTCAGGGTTAGGCTCTAGGCTGTGTCCTGAGGGCCCTGGTACAGCAGTTCCAGTGCATCTGATAGTGAGGGACAAACCGATTTTCTAGGATGGCTATGCCTCGTCTCCTGCTGCTCTGGGGCACAGCCTGCTCCTCTGAGTGCAAGGCTGTCAGAGAAGAAAAATGCCTGCTGGAGAGCAGCAGTGGTTAAGGGCACAGAGGAATGTCCCCGTTGCTTGTGGCTCATCGCAGGAGTGAAAGCACTGAGGGGGCGCGGCATGTGGGCAGTGGAGCAGTTCTGCTGAGGCAAGAATATTATCTTCCATTTATTCAGCTGGTCAACTAGGTATCATGCACTCCCTCACATTCTCACGGTGGTTCTGCCAAATTGATGTGGTGATTTATTTTATAGGAGACTGCAGCTCAGAGAGGTTAAGTAAAAACCCGAGGTGACACAGCTACTAAATCGAAGAGCAAGGATTCGAATGCTGACGGACTCCCCCCAAGGCCATTTCTCATCTGCCATAACAGATAGCGTCTCAACCTCATACCTGAAGCCATGAAGCCTTTTGCCTGAGATCAGTCCTCTCTCTGCTTCACATCCCATCTCCTGTGACTTCTCCCTTTCAACCGGTTTCTTCCTCTTGGCCCACAACCATCGATGCTGCTCCCATTTTGAAACAAACCAACGCACGCAAACCTTTCCCTCGACCCCACATTTTCCCTCCTTCCTTTCACATTCACACCTGATGCCTCCACTGCCTCATCTTCATTCACTCCCCCAAGTTATTGCACCTCGATAAAGCCACTCTGGGTAAAATCCCAATGACCCTTTCATTGTCAGACTCAGCCACTGGATTTCTGTCCTTGCAGCAGGTGACACTCCTGCCCATCTCCTTCTTCTGAAAACATTCTTCTCCCTCCGTTTCCACGGCACTCTTCTCTCTTGGTTACCTCCTGTGTATGCAGCTCCTCACTCCTTGGCTCATCCTGTAAAGTTTGAAGAGCTCTGCCTCCGGCCTCTTGCCCGCTGCGGAGTATTCCAGGCTCATCACCTACACGCACGGCCGCAACCCCGCCCGCACATCGATGGCTCTCCAATTTCTGCTTCCAGTCCTGACCTCAGGTGGGAGCTTCAGAGTCACAGATATAACTTCTAGACATGGCCCCTGACTGCCCCAGGGGTCTTTAGAGTCAACGTGTTCAAAACTGGACTCATCATTTTCTTGTCCCCAACTCGCTTGTCTTCTTGCGTCTCTATCTCAGTTAGTGACATTCAGCTACGGCACTCACGATAACCAACCCAGTAGCCCAGGTGGGAAACCTGGACTCCTAGACCCCTGCCATGCCTCACACCCTCAACACACACACACCAGGCCCACGTCCAGTGGGTCACTAAGTCCTGTCAACTGTGCCCGCCAGACCTCTTCTTTCCCACCGCCACTGAGCTCAGGCCCCTCAGCCTCCCCAAGCCCTGTGCTCACCTCCAGTCTCACATTCTTCAGTCGTCACTACAGCTAGAGGGGCCTTGCTCATACGGAAAGCTGGTCTCATCTCTTTCAGCTTATGACCCCTCAGAGATTCTCTCTCCACTGTCTAAGGGTCACTCCAGCCTTATCTTTCACTCCTCGCAAACCTTACAATCTGCGTAGGGCCAAGTCCCTGTAGGTCTCAGCGCCCTTCACTTTCACGTGTTGTTCCACCGGCATGAATGCCTTTCCTTTTGCTCTTCCCCTCTCCTCCAAGACCCCGTTCCCCCTTCAGGAGCCTTCCCTGACCTCCCCAGGGCAAGCTGAGCCCGCCCTGCTCTGCTTCCCACGTGCCTGCTCACAGCCCCTGTGGCGCTTTAGCTTGTTTGGGTACAGGTGGTGCTTCTCCCCTGAGAGGGCAGCGGCTGTCCGGCCCGTGTTTGCATTCTCAGCACTGTGCACAGAGCCTGGCATACTATGCTAGAATAGATGTTGTTGAATAATAATATGTAGGTGCATGGCTTTGGGGGAGAGGCACCCAACCAGGCTTGGCAGTCAGAGCTAATTAGCCCAACCTTGGAGCTATAAAATCCAACCACTTCTTTATCCATCCAGCCCTTGTGTACTGACCCCCTCTTGGGGTCAGGCACACTGTACTGTTTCCTGAGATGCCAAGATGAAGGAAATCCAGCTCCAAGTTCCCAAGGAAGTCGGAGGTCAGGGGTTAGAAAACCAAAGTGAGAGCATCCTGGGCACCTATGGGCAGGTGCTTTGGCTTCAGGACCAAGAGCTGTGTGCTTTTGTCTTCTGTTGGGCGTGTGGTGGCCGGAGGCTCTGTCCCATCTCTCAGTGCAGATTTGACTGGGGATTAAAGTTATTTAGGGTGAAGATAAAGAGGGCTTTACTGAGCCTGCACGCACTTAAGGATGTGGTCAGCAGCATCACCGAACTGCAAGTGGGGCTGATAATCATGACCCTGACTTTGACAGAGACCATGGGAAAAGCCATTTTAAACCTGTGCCACAGGTGCTTGTGTATTATCTCCCAGTTGGCGCTCATGTTTGCATCCAATATCTGTATCTGTAACTGTGATGTGCTATTCTGTTTCGGATGGTCTGAGGAAATGAAGTATGAATAAGAAAGACCCCACACTAAGAAGTTTAAAATATTCCAGGGGAGCTAACTTGTGCACTCATATAACCACAATGTCATTAATCCCTGCAGGATCACGGAATAGCATCTGGAAAGTGCTCTGAGTTTCAATTAGAAGCGCAGGCGTTCTGGGACATGGAGCTTGCTAGTGGGAGCAAGGTGATAAACAGGACCAAGGACATAGGCCAGTTACCTGAGGACAGATCTGCTCCTCCTGACCACAGGTGACCCCTCAGGCCTCATTCCTGAAAGCCCATAGTGCATAAAGGGGGGGTGGGCTGTTGGATACCTGGGAGGGCCCAGAGCAATTCTAATTTTGATGAGTCTTTAGCTGCAATGAGTAGCCTGGTTTCCTAAGCCTGGATGTCTACTCTCATCTTACTTTGCTTGATCTTGTAATGACAAATTCCAAATCGTGCTCCAAGTTTTGGAATATGTATATTATCTCTTTACAAAGTTAACATGTTTTTCCAGGTTTTTGGAGAAATCGACTCATTGAATGCAAAAACTGTTTAAATCAGACAGCGTACAATGCAAACTTTTAATGCTCGATTTTTTAAGAGTACACTTGGTTTTTGACAAACAAGCTTTTTGTTGACATGGATATTCAGGGAACAGTGCTAAAAAATATCAAAGATAGTCACACATCCCACAGTTTCAGAGGGAACACCCTCTGTCTTTCCCATATGCAGCATGGAAAACGAGGCGAGAACGATCCTGCAGAAACTTCCTGATGAAAACAGCCGGGTCAGCCGTTCCCAAGCTTGAGCCGGAGCCGCCGCCAGGGCTCCAGGGCCGCCTAGGCGGCTCCAGAGATGCTGCGCCTCGGGGCAGCGCCCGCTGCAGCCGGCCTGAGGGGCTCAAGGGGTGCACGGTCCTTGGCACGGGGCTGGGTCTCCGGGACACCCCAGGCCCATCTGGTAGAAAGACTCCAGATTATCAGCCCGAGAGTCACATGAGCCAAACGCGTGCAGGTCCCCACCCCAGGTTAACCATCCCTCCCGCTCTTTCCTCTGCCCCCTCCCGCGCCTGTCGCTGCCGAGCTTCCTCTGCAGAGCGCTGCAGAATCTGCAGCGTCCCCCAACCGCCGCCTGCAGCTCTTTAAAAGAAAAAAAAAAAGGAGGGGTGTTTCTTTGTTCTTTCACCGGGTTAACAATGTTAATGGCATTCACCACCCGCCCCCCCAAGTTTGCAAATTTCTCGCCATGATGTCGAGTGCTGGACGCTTCCCTGATGATCTTTTGTGTTCCTGGCCTGCGTTTAGGGCTCTCCCGCATTATCTTAGCCAAGTCTCAGAGCGGCCCATCGCCTGAGGTAGGTGGTGGGGTCCCTGTACTGCAGATGCGGAGAATCGAGGCACGGGGAGTAACTTGCCCGGGGTCGTAGATGCACGGCTAGGTTTGGAGCCCAAGTCGGTTTTGACCTCAGAGCCCTAAATCTTTATTGCTGTTCTTTATTTAGCAAGATTAAAAATAATAAGCTTTAAAAGAATAATAGCTAATATTTATTGAGAAATTCTTACTTGCCAGACACTGTGCAAAGTATTTCTCCAAACTACTTACTCTCAGAGGCAGGTCTGCCCCTCACCAGTTATGTAATCTCTAGCAAGTTTCTTAACCTCTTTTTGACTCAGTTCTCTGTCCGAAAAAATGAGGCTAAAAATATGGATGTCGTGAGGAATAAATGAATTTATGTATGTAAAGCTCTTTGGCACATATTAATCCCTCAAAAAATGTGTCTTATTTATTTTTACTATCACCTCCATTTCACAAGTGAGGAAGCTAGGCTTGGGGAAATTAAGCAACTAATTAGTCCAGATGGCCCCGTCAGCACGCTCTGCAGCACAGACCTGCTCAGAAGTCCTGGGGGTGCGGGCCTGCCCCCAGGTGAGTTGCACCTGGCGGGTGGGAGACACGCTTCCTGGGCGTTGCAGACCTCGCCGCAGCCCCGAGGCCCCCAAAGGTCCCCGGCGGTCAAACAGAGCTGGGGCTCGCCTTGCCCCGGATACGGGCGTGCGAGAGCCCGGGCGGTGTGGAGGTCCCGCCAGAACCCCCAAAGCAAGTCGGGGGACACCTGTGCGCTGTGGGCCGGGAGCCGAACGGCGCGGACACCCCCGCGCTGCCCCGCGCGCACACTGACAACCCTGCCCGCAGCCCCCACGCCCTCATCGCGCGCGCGCACACACACATACACTCACACACACTCGCACACACACTCACACTCTCGCACACTCACACACACTCACACACACACTCACACACTCACACTCACTCGCACACTCACACACACACACTCACACTCACTCGCACACTCACTCGCACACTCACTCACACACACACTCACACACACACTCGCACACACACTCACACTCACTCGCACACTCACTCGCACACTCACTCGCACACACACTCACACACACACTCACACACACACTCGCACACACTCACACTCACTCGCACACTCACTCGCACACTCACTCGCACACACACTCACACACTCACTCACACACACTCACACACACACTCGCACACTCACTCGCACACACACTCGCACACTCACTCGCACACACACTCGCACTCACACACACTCACACACACACACACTCGCACACACACTCGCACTCACACACACTCACACACTCACTCACACACTCGCCCCCGCCCGCGCCCCCGCCCCGCTCCCCCCTCTCCAGGGCGGAGTTTCCTCCTCTGCTCATTGTTCGCGGCCCAGCGCCCGCCCAGCCCTGCCCCGCACGGCTCCGCCGCTTCCAGGGCTCCGGGGAGGGGGAGGGGCCCCGCGCGGCCAGGACGCCAGTCGCCGCAGCCCCCACCGGGCAGCAGCCGCGCGGACACAGCCCGCGACGCAGCCGCCGCCGCTCCCCCGCCGCCTGGCTCCGAGCCCCAGCCCGGCTCTGCGGCATCGGCCGCCAGCGGGGACCTCGGAGCGCGACTCGGGAGCACCGGGTCACCGCCCGGCCGCCGCCAGGCCTTCGCGAGCGGAGCCCAAGCTCGCACCCCGGGCTCTCGGACCCTCCGCCAGCCTCGCAGCCACCTGCTCCGGGCCCGGGGCCGGGACACGATGCGTTCCGCGCTCGCCCTCTCGGCGCTGCTGCTGCTGCTGCTGCCGCTGCCGTCGCTCTCCCAGACTGGTGAGTGTGCCCGGGCCCCCCACTGTGTCCGCGCGCCCCCGCTGGGCCGGCCTGCGGTGGGGCCCGCCGCGCCGCCAGGCGGGACCCGCAGCAGCCCCTCCGCCGGCCTCCCGCTCGGGCCACACGCCGAGTCCTGACCTTGCACCATCCACGCCCCTCCCAACCCGAAAACGCCGCAGGTGCCGGGCCGCGAGCGGGGATTGTCTCCGTCTGCGTTAGGGTGGGGTGCGCGGGGCGTTGTGGCGGGGCTCACGGGGGCGCGCCCGCGCTGAGCGGGTTTTCCGGGCAAAGAGCGCGGCCCCCGGCTTTCGCGCGACCCCCAGGGTCTGATTACAACTTTTTACCGCGTTGGAAGGGATGAGGGGCGGTATTGTGTGGTGGTTGATTTCAGGCAAAGCGGCACTCTGGACGCTCATGAGAAAGTCCCCAAAGCAGGTGACAAGCCTTCACTAACGGCTCACGCGGGTGATGTGTTACTTGTTCGCAAAGAGGTTTTTCCAAGCAGTGTGTGCAGGCTCAGCCCACCGAGCCCGTGCTGGAGCAGGTGGGGGGGGATAAGTAGACCTTCCATAGTCCCAGAATCACCCGAGTGAGGTCCCTGCCTCCTGGTCACCAAAGGATCCCTTCTTAGCGCATGGCCAGGACAGCGAGACCCCCCTCCCCCCTCCAGCTCCTTTGTACAAACAGGAACTTTTCTCATGCAATTTGGGCTTAGAAACACACCCATTTTCCTCCTGAAGGTGAAATGTTACCCTTTTGGGGGAACGGGGGGGGGGGGGGGGGGGGGCTGCAAACCCAATCAGAGCAGGTGTTCCAAAGCCCCTGGGGACAGCTGGAGTCAGCCCCAGACAGAGGTGCATGTCTTTCTTGCCCACCTGAGCACAGCCTGCAGTGAGAAAGTGATGTTCCTACCCTAGGGTTAGGAGGACCAGAGTGAGAGCCCAGACAGGTGCTGGCATTTGGGACAAACTCTCAGAGGGAGGGTGACCTGGCCTGGCAGTAACTCTATAGTCTCCTCTCTGCATCTGCACAGCAGGGAAGCTTTGGTGGTGGGGAGAGGCTGGAGCTCAGCACACGGGCTCCACCAGCCTGGCCTGAAAGGGAAGGGCACTCCCAGCGCATGAAGGGTGTGCCCTGGAGGAGGGGGTGCGGTGTGAGGGATGGTCTCAACAGCTCTGAAGACGGCAGTCACTGAAGATTTGTACAACTGGCAGGGCTGCGAAGATGCTAGAGAAAGTAAGTGCTCTCTCGGCCCTGCTCTCAGGGCAGCTGACCAGTGTGGCCTTGACAAACACTCTTTCTGTAAGGAGCCTCTTAGCGCCACCCAGAAGGGAGGTGGGCTAGTTCCCAGTGCTTCTGAGCTTATAGAGGCTGAGCTTTGAGGAGGGGGTGGGGACTGTGGGACAAACCCCTGTCCTCCTGTCCTAAGAGGAGGTGCTCTGGGGCCTCTTATGGGAAAAGTTGCAAGCCTGACTCTGCTGGCTTCAAGGCTGGACTGTCTTCCCTGGCATCTGGGCATTGCCCATAAGTCCTGTCTCTTCCAGGAAGCCATCCTCAAGCCTAGCACAGGGCATGGCACATGGTAGGAGCTTGATAAGTGGTAGACAAATGTGGGAAACAAAAAACAACCAGAACCTCCCTCTTGTCCCCATCAGCAAGTCACTTGACCTCTCCGAGCTCCCAAAAATGCTATTAGAATATGCAGTGACAAAGGGAAATGCTTTGAAAAGTGTTCGTCAGCAAAGGGTTATTATTTGCATACATAGATAGATGCCAGAAAAGGCTAACTTGGAGGGAGTCATAGGACTGCTCCATCTCTGTCCTTTTGCAGGTGTGGCCATCTGGGGTCATCAGGGATGGTGTGACCCCCCCCCCAAACTGTTGGAATCCTGTGATTCAGTGCTAAAATAAACACATAGGCTTATACTGTGAGTCTCCTTAACAAAGGAATTATCCCGGGACAGGTCCCCTGGGAGCTTACCTCCTTAGGCAGGCGGGTCATGCAGCCTGCAGCATAAACAGCATTAAACCCAGGGGCCTGACAGTGCATTAGACCCCTCCCCAGTGCTTTTTGGTTTGATATCCATTTCGTTGAGTCACATGGCAAGTCGTACCTCCGAGCCTTAGTTTCCTTCCCTATAAAATGACAACAAATCTCTAACCTGCAGGTCAATGTGAAGATAACTTATGTGATGAGCTTGCCATTGTGCCCAGCTCATGGTCAGGTTCAGTAAATCCTGGCTATTATGATTAGTAGAGCATATGTACTGAGCACTTGGTTGGCTTAAAGTACCCTTAGCACCAGGATTCTGCTCATGCTTGTGGGTGTCCATCTACTTGTAGTAATAAAAACTGAAACTTGAAGTGCTACATGGTGTGGGAAAGGCAGGCTTGTGAAAAGAAACACTAAGATTTGAAAAGAGGTGACCTGGGCAAAGGTTCCTGGGGTGGGAGTTTATATGGGGATTTTAACATAAAAAGGTCAGCGTGGGATAGGAGACCGTTTCCCTAGGGTGGCTGAATTGCAGGGTGCAGGGGACACACAGATTAGAGGCTGGGGGCCATGATGGGGTTTTTTGAGATGGGGTCAGTGAGCTGTGGGAAAGCTTGGGGAAGGGGGGACAGCGGGTGTTCCTAGCATGGCCCTGCTTGGGCACCGCTTTGAAGCCGGAGTGAGCAAGATTTTAGGGGTGGCGTGGGCGCAGACTGGCCTAAGCAGGTCTGAGGGTGGTAGGGGAACAGGCTGGGAAAAGATGAGAAGACTGGGGGTCACCAAGGCACCAGGTGGCAATTTGGCCAGTGCTGTGGGGTATGGCCACTGAGGAAAGGGCAGAGGAGGGAAGCTTAGCATGTGTGGGCTGGTTCTCTGGGGGTGGCCCTGGGCCTAGAGAAGTCAGGGCACAGAGGTTGGGGGAGGGGGCAGCAGGGAGGCTGCACCCCACCTGCCCTTTCTTCGGATCCATGTTTGAAGGGAGAGGAGGGCTCCTGCTGGAGGGTGGGGGTTGATATCTGCCTTTTGGAAACTGAAAGAAGAAGGGGACTCCTCCTGGCTTGAATTCCTTAGCAGGGAGGGCTGCAGAGTTAACTCCTGACCGACCTCAGGTGTCATCCTGCTGAAAAGCCTTCCCGGCTTTCCTAAGGGAACCAGTTATGTTCCATGGTCTGTTGCGTACCTCCCCCACCATGAGGTGAGACCTTTCCCCAAGGGTGGGGGTCAGCAGCATATTCATCTCCACCTCCATGGCCCAGCTCAGCGTCGGGCACTGAGCAGTTGCTCGAAGTTTGATCTGGACTGTTGAACTGAGGGGAGCTGGCCCTAGCCCCCAGTTTCTGGCCCTCTGGGAGGGGGCCTCGCCAGCTCACATCCTGGGCAGTGATGACGGCCAGTGGGCTCCTTCTGCAGCATCCAGGGCTGGCAGGAGCACCTGTTGAGGGTCCAGGCTTCTGGGCTTGGGATCCTGCCCAGACCTGTGGCTGTGGTGAGGACAGCTTAGCACTGAGCTAAGGCCCTCAAGTGGGAAGAACCCTCTGGACAGCTCACTGCACTTCATGGGAGGGAGGCTGGGATTAGATGGCTCCCACCCTGGGAGAGGCTGGCTTCCTCACACCCTTCCCACGCCAGGGGCCCTGTGCAGGTCTACGGAGTGCGCCTTCCTCCCACATAACTGGAAAAAGGAGACTGGGCTTCCTCTGCCTGCTCCCTGCTCACCAGCCCAAGCCCAAGCCTCCCTGGAGACTTCCTAACGTAGAAGCCAGGAGTTCTGGGCTCACTTCCTATTTGTGCCCATGGGGTATGAAGCAGGGCAGTGAGCTCAGCGGGTGGGGAGGAGAGTGTTCCTGTCACGTCCCATTCCCAGGAACGGGGGTGAAGTTGCATGAGCCTCTCTTTGTCATTTGTCCTGTCCACTGCGTGGGGCTGTTAGAAGATCCGATGAAATGGCACATCTGGAACTGTGACTTGGATCACACAAGCCTCACAACTGTAGGTATTCTCTCAAGGAAATTCTTCCAGAGAATCTACACGGAAGATCTTTATATTGACAATAGTGTTTACCAGAAGATTCCTTCAAGCAGGCTGTGCAAAGTAGAATTCAGTTGGCAAAGGTAATTTCCATACCACTTCTGAATAAACTAGAAAATCATAGAACACAGAATTCTAGGGCTGGGAGCCTTCTGGAAAACATCTCCACCTGCTCATTTTTCAGATGAGTGCATGCAGACTGTGCTGTGAGGTCACTTGCCCACGTTCCCAGTGACTCTCAGTGGCGGCCTCCTGGGAGCTGTGCAGATGTATGTGCAGCCACAGATACTTGTCACTGGACCTTTCTCCTGGGCGTTGGAGAAACTCATTCAAATGCTTTTCAGAAAGGAATGTAAATTGGTAACCATTCTATACTGTGCCCAGACTCTCTCCCCACCCCTTCACCGTCAGGGTTAGCTGAGGTTGGAGCCACTCTGTTACGCAAGAGTTAGGCTCTCCAAGGGCTCCCTGAGTACCTTGTCCCAGGGCTGGCCACCATGCATTGTGACTGCGTGTCTGTCTCCCACTGCCTGGGAGCCTCTGTAGTGTCCACAGTACCCAGCCAGAACCTGGAACAAATAGGTGGTTAGAAGTGCTGGTTAGACGTCCGGCGCACACATGCCACAGTCCACTGCAGATTCAGGAGCAGCCCCTCCCCACATCCCCCCACCCCAAGCTCTTCTATTGGGCCTGAGCCCTGGCCCCACCCCGGACCACTATGGCAGTGGCCAGCACAGATCCTCAGCTTAGCTTGGCCTCCTGGCCCGTCCCCATCCCCTGTCCCCACCCCTTTCCCCAACACACACCACCCTTTCTTCCTCTGTAGCCCTTATTCCCCTTGGGTCAGCCACCTCCAACTTCCCTAGGGCCAGGGCGCAGGGTGGCACCCTGTCCGCCAATTGTCATGGCCGGAAGGCTGTGTGCCTCAGCCCAGGGGGAAGAGAATTCTGAGGAGTGGCTGAGTGGCTTGCCATGCTGCCCCAGGTTGGGGTTCAGGGGGCCCTCCTAGAGCTAGACCCTTGGAGACACATGGGCTGACCAGCAACCCACAGCTGTCTGACCTCTGACCTTGCAACTGCCAGATCAACACAGAAGGGACAGTGGGGAGGCAATTCTTAAGCATATCAGCTAGGTGTGAGGCCACTGCCTCGCCCCCTGAAATTCATGAATCTCTGTCCTAGGGCCTCCTCCTTCCCCATCCAGTCTGACTCCTGTGCAAACCTGCTCTGAACACGCTGACTGGAGCCAGAGTCTCCAGCTGGGATAGCATGAGGTTGCCTTTGGACAGCTGCTACCTCACAGACCATTCCAGAGTGGGTCACCTGAGGCCCAGACACCAAGGACTCAGAGTAGACCATGCAACCAGCCCTTTCCTAAAGATCCACATGCCTCACTCCCTCATTTCTGTCAGCACTCTGCTTGAATGCCACCTTCTCAGAAGCCTTCCAGTCCGCCTTGTATAACACACTCTTGTCCCCTTACTCTGCTTATCTTCTCTATAGCACTTATCACCTGAGTGTACTCATTTCTTTTTCTCTTCCGAGTAGAATGTAAGTTCCATGAGGGCAGGGACTTCCATTCAGTGCCGTAGCCACAGCACCTAGAACAGAACCTGGCACGTAGTAGATGTTCATTAAATATTTGCTGAATGAGTGAGTGGCAAGCTGGTTTAGAACCCAAAGGCTTGCCTGCTAATTCTGAGCTTTCTAACTGCGAGGCTTCTAACCTGTTTCCAGAAGAAAAAGGCAGTTTGACAGGTGGGCTGCCCTGGGCATTGGAGGAACAGACACATGAGCATGAGAGGGAGCAGGGACTCCTGGGAGGAGGAGATCTGTGGGAGGTGCAGCAGCTAGTTCTGTTTGTTACAACTTGATTTAGCTGCTCAGAGCAACTGAAAAGAAATAGTGCATTATACAAGACAGAAGCTATATATCTCTATATAATAGTTTCAGAGGGCTGGTGTGGAGGTTCTGCCACTGTTAGCATGCTGCTTCATGGGCCAAGAGGGCTACGTGGGCTCCAGATATCAGGAAAAAGGAACAAGAAGCCTGCAGTTCCTCTTTGGAGGTTACCTGCCAGAAACCACACACAACACTTACAGTTACATTGAACAGAACTTAGTCCTGTGGCCACACCTAGCTGCAAGGGAGGCAGGAAAGAGTACTTTCCTTAGGAAAATTAATTTTTATTTCAGGCACCCATATGCCTAACCAAAAATCAGTGACTCAGTTACAAAGACAAAGCACAGAATGGATACTGAAATAGATCTCTGGCAAATGCTGCCATAGACCCCGGCCCCTGAAAACCATGGTTTTCTCTGCGGCTGCCCTTAGTCCTAGCCTTGCAGTCAGACCAACTTTGCATCTGCATGAATAAAATGTAAGTAGTTGTCCTCAATGGCCTGAGGTTTTGTTACTTCTGGCTGAGAGCCCCTTCTAGCTTAGCTCTTGTTTTTTGTGGCTCCAGCCTTTTGGTACTGATGGAGCAGTTCCTTGTAATGCACAAGAAAACCCAGCTTCCTCTCACTCAGGTGCCTCAGCCTTGAGCTACTCCGGTGAGCTGAGGTGGCCTGGGGACTACCATGAGTAGGGCCTCCCCCAGAGCAGGCATAGGGGGACCTGCTTTCTCCCACTGGCCTCTGGGTGACAAAGAAGTATTTCTGTACTCCACCTTCCCCTTCCCACGTCAGTGGGGTGAGTATAGGGCAGAGGGAGATACTATACTGCTTTAGAAGTTTGGTCCAGGAGCACAGCAGCTGGAGGCCAGTGGCTTTCACATCTGGTGGAAGTGTTCTGTGAGATGCCTTGGGGGCCACCAAGAGTTTGGGGTGCACTCCTGCAGGGGAAAACTAAGAGTACACCAATTTGGGGGGAGGAATGTCACATCCCACCCATTTCACGCAGCTTTGCTTTTATCTGTTCTGTGTAGTAGGTCTCCACATAAGAATTTCTTTGAGGAAAAGTCCTGTCAAAGAAAAGAAAAACTGAAATTTCTTAGCATATGCCCCAGGTTTTGAAGTTAAAAGCTTGGGTTTTAGTCCGAGCTTTGGCACTTACAAGCCTTGTGACTTCAGACTTGTTCCTGGGAGTCTGTCTCCCCAACCATAAAATGAGTAGGATGCCTTCCTCAACAGTGAGTGTTCAGTGCAATCACACAGGTGGTGTGCTGACACAGTTTAGTTTTATTTTATTTTATTGGCTTCAGCTCTAAAAAGACCCTGCTATTGCCTCCTCCCAAGCTGGACCCACTGGGCCAAGCTTTCTCTGTGGCTCTTGCCCAGGAACCAGCCTTTCCCCATTTAGTCACTGCCCCACAGCCAGGTCACTGGGGCGAGGGCCCCAGTTCTGGGGGCTTACTTGTAGACCACAATCCCGGAGGAGGGTGGCCAGGGTGTGCTTGGCTAAGAGGAGCTCTGTCCGCCAGCCCCCAGTTCCCACCAGTGGCTTTTCATCCCAGCCCTAGGGGGCGCTGCCCTTCACTTTTGGGCTTCAAGTGAAAACAGGCTTTCCTGAAGCCCGGCAGACTCTGATCCCTGTAGACTGCCCATCACACTGAAATGGAGTCTCACATCCACAGCTGTTTTCCACCTGGATAAACGTTCCTCGGCCACTGCGCTTGTCCAGCCTGCAGATCTGAGTCTCTCCCCGTCTCCTTGTACTTAGCACTCATTCTCCTCAACCAACTCTACCCTCTCGCACCAAATCCCCGGTGACACCACCCAGTCCAGGCTGCAGAGCCTGATGTTGATCTTCCCACAGCCATCTGTACACTTGCCTCCTGAGAGAGGGGAGGGGAGGAAGGGAGGGGTATGAGGTTACAATCCGGCTACTAACATAGACCAGGGAGCTGACTGTTTTCTCACAAAGACAAGAAGTGGGAGGAAGGTAGGAACTTTCTGCACAATAAACCCCAGGGGGCCCTAACCGGTTTGGCTCAGTGGTTAGCGTGTTGGCCTGAAGACTGAAGGGCCCTGGGTTTGATTCTGGACAAAGGCACATACCTCGGTTGCAGGCTCGATCCCTGGCCCCGACCGCTTGCTGGAGGCAGCCAATCGATGTGTGTCTCTCTCACATCAATGTTTCTCTCTCTATCCCTTCCATTCTTGATGCTCTAACCACTGAGCCAAACTGGCTAGGGCTCCATCCGCTTTTCAGTAGATTATCTATTAACATCTTGTGCAAAAATACTGATGTAAAGGTAGAGTGACCAACTGCCCCAGTTTGCCCGGGACTGAGGTATCCTGGGATGTGCGATGCTGAGTGCTAAAACCCAGGTAGACCCATGTAAAGACCTCACCTGGGCTGAGAGAACATCAGATGTAAAAGCACACTGGTGTGTCTGAGGCTTTGCTAAACCTTTGATGTGGAGAGGTAGCCTTAGCTGGCCTTCCTTCCTTAGGGCATTCATAGGAAACCGCACAGAAGGCTGGTTGGGCCAGCTGTTTGTGCCAGAGCCTGTGCAGGAACAAGGTACATTCCAGGCCCCTCATGGGTCTTTAATGATGGTGCTGCTTCTCAGAAGTTGGAGGCATTGCTAAGAGAATTGTAGACATGTTTGATCTTTCTGCCCAGATGGAGCAAACATTGTTGCTCCTGGCTTTTTTCCTGTTGGGCCTCAAAGCCCCCGCTGCTTTGAGTCCCTGATGCTGACAGCATCATGGTTCTGTTGTAAATGCAGTGTGAGCCCCTCATCCTGTCATTTTGCCCCTGGGACTTGGAGAAGGGGGTTCCAGAGGACATACTCTCAGCCAGCACTGCCTCCGTGGCTCACCCGGTGCAGTGGTGCTCAGGGCTTTCTCCCCAGCTCTGGTGAAGCCCGGCCTGCTGAGGTGCATGGATCTCGTCCACCTTCAGGCTGTCATTTTTCCTGGGAGTCTGAGAGCCAAATGGCTGAGAGGAGGAGGGGAGAGCATCTTGTTTGCTGAGTCACCTCCTTGCATGTGTTTTCCAAGCTGCACTGTTCGCAGGCAGGTCGCTGAGCTCAGCTTAGTTCAGTAAGCGCCAGGTCCCCCACCTCAGGCAGATGCAGCCCTGCGCGCCAGCCCTAGGGGGCGCTGCCGAGTACTGTTGGCTGGGTCTCAGCCTGCTGCCCCCTTTCCCAAGCTGTGTGCTGTCGGCCCACTCCTCAGCATCCCCTCTTCCACCCAGGCTGCATTCGCCTGGACGCCCCAGAGCACCACACAGAGCTGCTCCTCACCCTGAGGTCATCCCACTTTCCACTACCCTACAGCCTCAGTTGGTCCAGGCACTGGAGGGCTTGCGCTGTGGACACCTGGCTTCTGGGGACAGGCAGGGTGGGAACCTGTCCACAGGCCCTCCTTCTCCCCTTGGTATCCTGGGAGCTTGCACTTAGGTGGAGAAACACTTTGGCTTTACTCCCAGGCCCAGGGAGATCCTGGAAGTCTGGTCCTGACCACACTGAACCCCATCTCTGAATTCCATGGGCTTTTTCGGGCAACCCTGTCAATGCACCAACCGTAACTGCCCCTGGGCCTCCTGTTAATTAACTTTTTGTGTGCTCTGTGTGTATGGGGTGGCGGCAAGCACGGGGAGATACTCAGGAGGGTCCATCTGAGTTGGGTGTCGAATAAAGAGCCACGGAGAAAGAGAAAACAGGTTTGCAAGAGGAAGGTGCTCCACCACTTGGGCAGAGTGCTTCTTGCCGGCCCCAGTTTCCTCATCTGTGGGTGAGGGGCTGGCCCAGGAGATCTCAAGGACCTTCCTATTTAGTATTTCTTTGACTCTTTTGAAGACTTGACGTGTCTGACGATTTTGACCCCAGAACTGCTGGCATAATGGGACTGGGATCAACTGTGTGGTTGCACCCAGGAGGGCCAGGGAAAGGGGGGTCTGGGGGAGCCTAGATTGGACAGCACTGAGGCTCTGAGTCCTTGGAGATGGCTGGAGGCGAGGGAGCTGTTCCTATCGAGGGAGCTGTTCCTATCGCAGCTGGTTGCTGGGGACAACCAGTGATGCCTTGAATTCCTGGATAATGTGAGGGAGGGCGTGTGTGCATGTCCCCTGTGATCTTGGGGAGCGCTCGCTTTCTGGATGGCCTAGGCCCTGTCTCTTCACCTTACTACAGGCCTCCCCATCCAGTGGCCAGGAGCATATGGGCATATGTGCCCTGCTGCAGCAATTTTCAACTGCTGTGCCACAAGAATCTCTGTCTATCTATCTATCATCTATCTATCATCTACCATCTATCTATCATCTATCTATCTATCTATCTATCTATCTATCTATCTATCTATCTATCTATCATCTATCATCTATCTATCTATCTATCATCTATCATCTATCTATCTATCTATCTATCATCTATCTATCTATCTATCTATCTATCTATCTATCTATCTATCATCTATCTATCATCTATCATCTATCATCTATCTATCTATCTATCTATCTATCATCTATCTATCATCTATCTATATCTATCTATCATCTATCTATCATCTATCTATCTATCTATCTATCTATCATCTATCTATCATCTATCTATCTATCTATCTATCTATCATCTATCTATCTATCTATCATCATCTATCTATCTATCTATCTATCTATCATCTATCTATCTATCTATCATCTATCTATCTATCTATCTATCTATCTATCTATCTATATCTATCATCTATCAATCATCTATCATCTATCTATCATCTATCTATCATCTATCTATCTATCTATCTATCTATCTATCTATCTATCTATCATCTATCTATCTATCTATCATCACCTATCATCTATCTCTCTAGAATAAACGCCTTTATTACATGAGTTGAGATGGGATGGAATAAGATTTATTTGTCTTTCTGGGCCCTGATTTTCCTCAGCTGGAGCCCCAGCTCCTTACCCTTCAGCACAGAGCCATCTGCAGGCCACGCTGGCCTGGTCTTGGAGATGCACGCAAGAAGCTTGCCTGCTGGAGCTGCTCCTCCAGGAGGCTGCTGATTGTAGCATTCTTTTTCCTTTCGTCATCTTTCTTCTGAATTTTCTTTGACCGTTTTTTGTTTGAAATCTCTCCGTCCTCAGGAGTCACCGTGGCCCCTTCTTGCGGCCCAGGGGCAGTGCCTAGCGGGACTCGTGGCGCTGTCGGGACTTGTGGCGCTGTCAGTGAGCACGAGGCAGCTCTTCTCTACTCTAGAGGCTCGGTACGGACCAGTTCATTGTTGGATGCAGTGTAGACGTCAGTAATCCTTGTTTTGCACGTACAACACTCGGATCTTTAGGAAAAGCTGTCACGTCCAGCCTCAAAGATCAGCACTGCTTGCTACCTCCTGTACACGGACTGCGTGTATGTGGCGGGTGCCAATCTCAGTGTTGGCAGCAGGGCATCCCAGCTCCTGTTTTTGCTTCCTGCGGCAGGGTTTTCTCTTGTCCCTGGTCTTGGGGGCTTGTGCCAGTTGTTCCGAGAGGCCCATGGCTCGGTGCCGGCTGGAAAGAGCCTGCAAGACTTTTCCAAGCATGCATACCTGACTCTTTAGTCAGGGTCACTGACCTCTTTCCCCTTAGATTGTCAAATAAAAAAATCACAACAGCCAACAAAACAGTAGCCATCGGTGTGAATGAACTGAAATTATACCTTTTTCTTTTCTTTTGTCAGATCGTCAAAAATATATATTTTTTGGTGTACCACAGAATTTTAATAATTAGTGTGTGTGCCGTGAGGTGAAAGAGATTGAAAAGTGCCCAGCAGGACAGCGAGCCTGCTTTGGGAGTTGGACCACAGAGTTCTAGAAGCCAAAGAAGGTGTGACCTGGCGCCCTGTACTCTGCCCCTCGGCCCATCTGTCCCTCGTTGGGGTGGGATTAAGTGATGTTTAGGGTCCCACTAGTTCTGATGTTACGACCCAGGGATGCAGAGGAAAGACGTCTGCATAGGTTCTAGGGGGAACGCACCAGCCACTGGTTATGGAGGGCTGTGTCCTCAGTCAGAGCTTGGCCTGGCTGCTCAGTAGCTCACTGCCTCTCTGGCCCTTGTTTCCCCAGCCTGAGGGGTGGGCATCAACTCTTTTTCTGGCTGCTTCTTCAGGTAGGACACTATCACTGTGAAAGCAAAGACCGGTGTGTAAGGGGAGATGAGAAAGGCAATGCTCCTCGGTCTCGGCATCTCTGAAATCCCAGGCCCTGGGTTGTGCCACACTCCAGAGCACCCGCTCTTCAGATGGGAAACACAAGGCGGGAGGATGGTGGTGACTGACCCAGAGTGGAGTCCTGAGGCTCCGTAGCTCCTTCCACTTTAGGTGCCCCTTAGTGTGCTCCGGGCACAGAGGGGGCCAAAGAAACTTGGCCTAGACACCTGGGCTTCTGCGCCACCGGGCAGGGGAGCACGACTGGAAACACAGCAAGGAGAATGGAGAAGGCAGTTGGCATGGGAGCATGGGAGGCAAGGGAAGAGATGGTGCCTCCCCTCCCACTCCCAAGCCTGACTTCAATATCAGTCAGTGTGATCTGAGAAAGCTGGGCCCCCCTGCCTGACCCGCAAAGCTTCACAGGGAAGCATTTCACTCTGCTCCCCGTTTCTTCTGAAAAGAAGAGCTGTGAAATCCGCGTGTGTGCATGTGCGTTTTCACCTTGTGGCCTCCCTCTCTGTGTCATGAAGCCTCAACGACTTTTGGGGGATGAATTTTCAGCTGTTTGGACACCTGGCTCCAACCAAGGCTGGCTCTGGGATCCTTGATTCACTTCCCTAGGCAGAGGCCATAGGAAACTGAGCTTCCTTGACTAGCTCCAGCATCTCAAACACAGGGACGGCTTGGCTTTGTTTAAAAGGAACGACAGTGGCGTTTACAAAGCTTGTTCTTTCTAAGCAATACCCCTCCCCTATTGGACTCTCACTCGCCCGAGGGAAGCTAAGAGCTCTCCCATCTTCACACACTAGAGAAAGCCAGATTCCATGCTCTATGGGGAGTGTCAGGCCTTTTGCCTACCTTTGGGGCCAAAAGCAGAGACTGGACTTTATTTAGCCTCCTTGCAGAGTACAGGGGGGCAGGGGCAGGGGCCTGCATGCCCAGCACGCTCAGACCTGGTCTGGGGACCGAGCACTAACGTGGATTCCTGTGCAGCAAGAAGGATGCAGGTGTTATTCCTGGAAGGGGTGAACTCTCTCCAGGACAGAAAAAACAGTTTGGGAATTTGGAAAGCTCAGCTTGCTGCCTTAACCTTCGGCTTCCACCAGGCGGAAACCAGTCAGTCCCTGGGAACTTCACAGGCCCCATTTCACAGAACTTTCTCACGTGGCTCCCGGAGACGACTGTCCCCATCTAGGCTGGACTTCCCTCTGGCTCCTGGCCCTTGTTTGTTTCCAGCTGGGACTGGAGCCTGGTCCCTGGCAGAGGTTTCCAGGAGCGGACCAGAAACCTGTACACATCTGGTTATTTTCATGGCTTCGGGAGGTGGCGTGGGAATGACAACGTGCTGCCTCAGAAAAATAATTACGGAGGTTGTTTTTGAACTGACTGCTGAGGGAAGAGTCAGGTGCGAAACGTGCGTGCGCACTTTGGCTGTGAAAGTGTGTATGTGCCCGAGGACTCAGCGCAGCAGGTGCTCCCGGGGTCAGAGGGGGCCAGATGAGAAGTCGTGTGAGCCCTGTGCCCTGTGCTGTGGTGACTGTAGTGCCATCTGAGAACACTGCCCTCACAGATGGCCCGCTCCCCGACTCCTACAGGTCCTGTCTCCCCAGGATCCTGCCCCTCAGAGGGTCTGGGAGACGCACAGGGATCACATGTAAAGCTCTCAGCTCAGGGTCTGGCTGATGTGATGTGGCCTCAATAAGTTGCTGATGTCTAAGTTTAAGAGTAATGATGATAAACTGATTTTGATGGATGTGCAGAAAATTCCATCATGCGAAGAGAGAGGAAGCACATGAGCAGGCCTGTGCCCGCGGTCTCGGACCCGACATGGGCTCTGCCATACACGCAGCACCCTGCCCTCCGGCCCCAGAACTCCAGGCACAGACACAGTAAAATGCTGGCAAGGTTGGCAGCCCAGCTTCCCATTCCAGCCGGCCCTGCCGCTCTGTAGATTTGGAGTATTTTGACATTTTCCCCCAAAGCTTATGCATGTTTTTAAAAGTTCATTTTGTTCCAAGATAGATATTTCTCTCTCCCTTGAAAGGCAAGGAGACCAAGGCCCCAGGAGGCCCCAGGTCACACAGGCCCAGGTCTCCCATCCCCAGAACTTGTTCTTTCTGTGGAAGCTACATGTACATCACATCTGTGGTCCTTGAAATACCTCCCTCGGGGTCTGGCCTGTTGTACTGACCTTTGGACAGGAGCCTTTCCGGGCAGGGGGGTGAGCTCAGCCAGCCGGACATTGCCCTGCCCTTGCAGGCCGGTGGCTTGGCGGCTCCTGGGCACACCGCCCGGTCAGACAAATCAGGATTCACATGCTCTGCAGCAGGCCAAGGGATTAGGAGGCCTTGGGAAGGGTATTGTTTTAAGGAGGTTAATCCTCTCTCCGGCTCATGACAGCCTGGCCCCTTCCCTGGCAGGCTGGCCGTCTCTACGTGAAGCCTGACACACCTGTCCCAAACCTCCAGGGGTCAGCACGTGCACACCCTCCTGGTAGGAGCAGCAGCGACAGGTGGCAGAGGCAGCCCAGGCTGGGACCTCCACATGAGTGGGAGAGGAACCAGAGGGTGGCGGGGCTCTGCCACAGGTTGGGCGGGGCAGCAGCCTTGGTGGCACTGTTCATTGAATTCCAACTTCTTCTCTTACCTCTCTGCCTTCAGCAACAGAATTATAGTGAGTAATTCCAAGAATGCATTTAGAAACTTCCTGCTCTGGAGCTCATTCCTGTTCCGGCTTGGGGGTGGGGTTCTGCCCTCTGACCCTCACTTGGGGAGTTTCTGATGGGGTGGATGGGGGTGTGCAGCCAGCCCTGGCCTTTGGTTGTCATTAGGAGGGATCTCACGTCATTGAAGCCACCCCTCTGTGAATCATGTGGAAACTAAGGCTTCCGAGCTGGCATGCAGGGAGGGAGTTGAGAGCAAAACAGGCCTCCCAGCTCCCCCTCTGCACCCACCACTCCATCTCGTCCAGGCCCCTGGCACTAAAGCCCACATTTGATAAAAACTGGCTGGCCAGGGAGTGTCTGGGATGACAGAGCCAAGTGGAGTGGCCCACACAGAGAGGGCCTGAGATTCTGCATGGGGGTGGCATCTGGGCAGCAGGGGAGGAACTCAGAGAAGGAGCTCAGGAGCCGGACCTGGAGCTGCGTCCTTGGCTTGCACTGGAGCCAGCCAGCCTGCCTGGTTCAGCTTTCTCCCCATGCCCTGTGGGACCAGCTGCACGGGCCCTGTCCATGCAGCTCAGCCTGCTTGAAGTGCAGATATCTCTTCCCTGAAGGCATGAGCTGCGGTGTTTGTGGCAGCCCTGTGCATAGTGGCCACACCCTGGAAGCCACCACATGCCCAGCAGCATAGAATTTGTAAAGGTGCTGTGGCACTTTCCTATAGTAGCAAACTCTACCACAGTGAGAACCAACAGTTGACAACTGCTTACCACAGGAGGGGTGTGTCGCGCAAATAAAATGCTTGGGGAATGAAGCCAGGCCCAAAAGTCAGTACTGCGTGATGCCATTGATACGAAATTTAAAAGCAGGCAAAACTAACCCGGGATCTTTACGTCAGAAGAGAGGTCACCCTTGGGGATGGAGAGTGGCTGGAGGGGAACACAGGAAGGGCTTCTGAGATTTGGGGTCCTGTTCTGTGGTCTGGGTGCTAGTGGCATGGGTGTGTTCCATCCACACCTGTGACACGTGTAATTCTCTGAATGTAATTTTTCGATAAATCACAGTTGAAATGAAGGGGGTGGGGGTGGAGAGGTGTTCTCTGAGGACCTGCTAACTGAACATAGCCGGAGGTACCGCAAGTGAACCCCTGGCAGAGATACTGAGCAGCCAGAACTGCAGGCCCCAGGCAGACAGTTCAGGTGGCCAGCTCAGGCCTGGGTTTCATTTTTGGTGAAACCAAGGGGGAGGGGAGAGAGGCCCTGGAGCAGGGGCTATCAGCCCCAGAGGAGAACAGGAAAAGATCCTGTTAGGTGCACCGACTGTCTGCTGTTGGCTTCTACCCCAGCCCTGCCCTGACCCCAGCTGCCTGTCACTGGTCATTCCTGTGAGGGTAGAGAGAGGGAAGCACCAGGCGGCCCCATCCCTGGGAACACACTTAGCGTCCCCTGGGGATGGGTGCTGTGCAGGTGCCAGGGGTCCTCGGGGAATCGCCACTGTCCCTTCCATGAGGGTCTCAGCACTGAGGAGCGACATTGCTAGTAAGTGGTCACAGCCACCTCTGTAAGGCCACCACCTACACTCACCCCTCTGACGGGTGAGTTATTTATTGGACTGTGGTGCTCTGAAATTTTAAAATTTATTCTTTCTTTCTTGCTTGTGAAGAATTGACAATTTAGGTGTTTCCCTTTGTCTCTGAGAGCGGTTGTAAATACTTGAGCTCAGTTTCTAATAGTCGGCTAGTACAGGTGACTCTTGGGTTCTTCAGGGACATCATAGAATTGGGTCCACAGCTGGACAGAAACCTAGGCTTCCAGCCCAGCCCCAGGAGGGATCGTGTGCATCGGGGTGGGCAAACGCCAGCTCAGCCACCTGTGTGTGTAAATAAAGTTTTATTGGAACACAGCCACGCTCATTTATTTACATACTGCCTGTGGCTGCTTTTGGGATACAGTAAAGTCAAGTAGTTGCAACAGAGACTGTATGGCCTGCAAGGTCTAAAATATTTCCTCTCTGACCCTTTACAGAAAAAGTTTGCCAACCCCTATTAGACATGACTGCCCCAATGTCATTATTCTACAAATGGAAGGCAAGAAACTTAAGTGGCTTGCCCAAGTAGCAGCCCCCCACTCTTAGCTTGGTCTCCTTCCTCAGGGAAGCAAACTGGCGCCCCAGGGCCCTGACTGTCCACTTGCTGTGGTATTTATTGAACAGCTCAGTTAACCTTTCTGCACTTCATTTCTTTCTTTTTTTTAACATTTATTGATTCATTTTAGAGAAAGAGAAATACCAGTTCGTTGCTCCACCCATCCAGGTCTTCACCAGTTGATTCTCATGTGTACCCTGGCCGGGGATCAAACCTGCAACCTGGTGTGTCGAGACAACGCTCCAACCAACTGAGCTGCCCGGCCAGGGCATGCCCTTCAATTCAGTTTCTTAATAATGGAAACTTTTGGAGGTTTTCAACCTTGAGATGCCACATAAAAGCCCGGCAGGGTGGTTGACGGGTGGTCAGGACATTTTAATCCATGAGTTCCCCGCCTTCTTCCAGAGACAGACTCTTATCAGACTCTTTCATTGACATCCCCACCGCCCAGGGTGGGCTGGGGAAGGCGGGAGAGGTGCTGAAGCTTGGCTTCACCAAGGAGGAACCCCAGACCTGAGCAGGAGATGGGGACACCTAGCATACCCCACTCCCCGCGTGGCCCCTGACACCAGGCACAGGTCCCGGAGCCCAGCGGGCCTTAAATAGCTCTCACGGAAGAGAGGCCCATGCCCAGGGTGCCCAGCCTTTCCTTGTGAGCCTGGAGCCTGAGGCCGATGTCAGGGCACAGCTTCAGGCTGCCAGCAGGAAAGCCCCCCCCCCCCTTGTCCCTGCTCTGACTCTCCCCCAGGCTCCTCTGAGGAGGTGAGGAAACTCTTCCTGGAGCCAGGCCCCACCCAGCCTCAGGCTCCTCTTCCTGCCCCAGGAAGACTCGGCTCACCCCCTTATTTGGGAATTCGCTTGGCCATGGCCACCCTGGTGCTGTCATCTCCCCCACCTCTCCCCAACGTGGCCGTGCCTCCCTGGGGAACCTGGGAAGAGCCCCGATGGGTCTGTGGAAGCCTGTGTTCACCCTCCCCACCCCCCTTGGGTGAAGGCCTGTGCAGGCATGAGCATCCCTGGAGGGGGGACAGGCATGTTCCAGCCTGGCTCTGTAAGGGGAGGCGCGGGGGGGGGGGGGGGGGCATGACCCGGGCTGGCCAGCAGAGGGAGTCTGTCCCGTGTACCTGGGGTACAGTCACAGCTGATGTTAACTGAGCACTTTCTATGTGCAAGCACGGCTCTCAGCATATAGAGGTCCGACTCAATTACTATTCTTACCCTCTTCACTTGTGACAGGGAAACCGAGGAACAGTGTTAAGACACTTGCCTGGCACACAACCTGTGTGCGGTGGAACAGGGACTTGAACCCAGGTGGTTGGGCTCCGAAGTGTGCGCTCTTAGCCACTGTTTCAGGGAGGGGGCGAGAGAGAGAAGGGTTATACATTGGGACTGGGATGTGTGGGGTCTGCAGCGGGTACCCCAGGCGCTGGGCCACACTCACAGGTGTAAGCAGTAAGGTTTGCTGGCTTGGGGCAGAAGAAGTGAGGGGAGGCCCCCTGGCCTCGGCGCGCAAGCCTGCGGGGAAGGGTGTACTCAGGTGAGGGCTGCTTTGGCTGCCTTCCTCCGTTGCTGGGAGACCTCCATGCTGGACAGTGGCTGTTCTGTCCTGCCCAGGGAAACCGCCAGACCAGGACCCACCCTGGGAGCGAGTGTCAGGCAGTCCAGCTGAAACAAGCTGATAAGGGCTGAACAATTCCAGATTTGAAGAATGCCTGGAGTTATCTTCCCTGATGGGGCAGCTCTGGGTGGCTGGGAGAGGCGATGCTGAGGAGCCAGGCCTGACAACTTCCTAGGGTGCTGTCCTGCTGTCCAGAGGCACCAAGAGAACAGGGGAAGGGATGGGGCCCTGGGGAAAGGACCACAACCTGTGGCCACACTTGTCTGCCTGACCACCCACCCTGACTGGGGGTGATGAAGGCAGGTTGGGACCCTGCCCTTCCCCAGACATTGGAGCTGTCTTTGCTGTTATTTTTATTCCCATTATTCACCTCCACCCCCAGCCCCTTGTCTTAGTTAGCTTGGGCTGCTGTAGCAAAATCCCACAGCCTGGGTGGCCTCAAGACAGATCCTTCTTTCTCACAGTTCCAGAGGCTGGCAGTCCCAAGGTCAGAGTGGCAGCATAGACAGGTTCTGGACAGACTGCTCTTCCTGACCTGCAGACAGCGCCTTCCTGCGTGTCCCCGCACGGCAGAGAGAAGACACTCCGCTCCGGTGGCTCTTCCTCTAACACACTAACCCCATCGTGGGGGGTCTGCTCTCATGACCCCATGCAAATCTCCTGAAGGCCCCAACTCCTAATACCATCACATTGCAGGGTAGGGCTTCAACATATGAATTGAGGGGGCACCAAACGTTCAGACCATAATGCCCCTAATGCCAGAGAAGTTGACTGGGTACATCTTTGGGGTCCTTGACCCAGGCAGGGGGCTGTTTGGAGGGGCATAGAGAGCAGCCTCAGAGGTCATTACCCCCATTTTTCAGATGGGGACCTGTGGCAGGCTGAAAAATGTCCCCCTCTCCCAAAATAAAAAGATATACATGTCAAACCCTGAAACCTGTGATTGTCACCTTACGTGGACAAAGGGTCACTGCAGATGTAATTAAGCTAAGGAACTTGACATGAGGTCATCCTGGATTACCTGGTGCTGTTGAGAAGTTTGACTGGGTAGTCATACCTTTTTCTTGCTGACACATTTCCTTATAAGAGGCACAGAGAGGAAGCGGCAGCAATATGACCATGGTGACAGAGATTGGAAAGACACTGCTGCAAGCCAAGGAATGCCTCCAGCTGCCTGGTTAAGACCCTGGTGAGGGGTGGGGTGGCGGGATTCGTTTTTTTAACGCCACAGAGGACAAGCATTTATAAGGGGTTGGTACAGGACTAGAAGCCAGAAGAGGCAAGGAAGTGTTCCCCTCAGAGGTTCCAGAGGGAGGCCCACTCATTGATTTCAGACTTTCGGCCTCCAGAACCAAATTCTGGAGAATAAATTTTTGTTGTTTTAAGCCTCCCAGTTTGTGGGAATTCAAATGGCAGCCACAGGAAACCGATATAAGACCCTGGACACAGAGAGGGTCTGGGCTCACCCAAGCCCAGTGCAGAGCTGGGAGGTCAACTCAGCTGGTTGGGACAGGGGAGGCCAGTCAACCTCCCTGCTCCCCTCCCTAGGCTCCTGGTCCAGAGCTCTGACATTTTTCAAGGCAGCCCCTGCCCACAGGCCCCTTGCTGATGCTGTCCACCCAGAGCAGGCTCCCCCCCCCCCCCCAAACTGGTTAGGACCTTGGTGTGGGGAGGGGAGCAGGATTAGCTTTCTTAATGCCACAGAGGACAAGTATTTATTTATAAGGAGCTGGTACAGGATCAATGCTATACCCAGGGCGGAACACCAGAGCAAACAGTCTCCGAGGACAGGACCCACACTGGGCAGAGAAGAGAGTGGAGGAGTGCTTGTTGGTGGAAGGCAGTGAGTACTCAGCCAAGCAAGGAGGCAGTGGGAAAGGATGACCCAACTCTGCTGAGGCAGGGACTCCTAAAGACCGGCTGGGATGAGGGGCGTTGACTTATTTTATAAAACCCCAGAAGCACAGAGGTGGGGATATAACATGGGAGGGGGGTTGTATTGTATCACCTCTTTCAGAGGGAGAGTGGAGGGGGCTGAATGCAGTAAAGAGAGGACATCTGATATGCTGGCACTGGGGGCAGTCTGGCCAGGCCACCAGAGGGCCTGGAGGCCCTCTCAACTCCTAGGGCAGCCCCAGGTCCCTCACTGCCCCAGGAGTTCAGGGGCATCCTTCCAAAGCGCCTCCATCCCACCAGCCCAACTGTCATCCCCAGCTACTACCCAGAAACCTGACAATAAAGGATCTGGGGTCTGAGAGGGGTGGGCCCTAGAGAGCTGGGAGGGGCTCAGGCTTCAAGCAGACGGAACCTGTGGCGCATCGCCACCCTTCCCCGTCCCTGGCAGTGCCTCCTGGGAGGGAAGAGGCTCACGGAGCAGACATCACATGCTGGAAAAATGAGTGTGAGGTCAGGCAGCTCCAGGAGGGGACAGCGAGGCCTCTGAAGCGGCTAGTTAGGATGGCTCGTCGCCACCGCCCAGACAGGCCTACAGCATTGTGCCTGGGAAAGTGCCTGCGCAGCCTCGGGGACTTCAGAAATCACAGATGTGTCTCTTCCACAGAGGCCAGGACCAGAGGCAGAGCCGGGGCCAGAAGGCTCAGGTCTCAGATCTCCCAGCCTGAGCGCTTTCCTTTGTCACACCAGACATCGCCTTATCCCGCCTGGTCTCTGCCCTCCACTGTGCCCCGCGGAGCTTTCTGGCTTTATTTCCCTGGAGATAGCAGCTGGGGGAGGTGAGCCGGGGTAACGGAGGAAGGAGAGGTGGACACTGGTGTCCAGGCCGGAGCCTCCCAGCTCCCCGCCTTCCTGCCCCCCTTCCACACACCCTCTTCCTGGGCATTCTTCTCAGTTTCCTTTTCCCGCTATTAATAGTGGGGAGTCGGGCCCAGGGCTGTGGATAGCCAGGAACAGGAGGAAGCCGGCCCTCGCCAAAGGTCCAGAGCAGCGTTCGCACCCCAGGGGAGCGGGCTAAGGCGGGCTTCTCCCCCGCGCGCCCACTCCCCACCCTGCAGCTAAGCATGGGCCGGGACCCTCACCCTCACCCCACTGCGTCTGCCCCCTGTACCGCGCCCTTTCAGCACAGCTTCAAGACCGGCTTCAGTGTCATCTCCTCCCTGCAGTTCTCTTACTGACTGCTCGGTACTCCCCTCACTCCCCTCACTCCCCTCACTCCCCCCACTCCCCTCACTCCCCTCACTCCCCTCACTCCCCATCATTCCCATCACCCCCATCACTCCCCTCACTCCCCTCATTCCCCTCACTCCCCATCATTCCCATCACCCCCCTCACTCCCCTCACTCCCATCACTCCCATCACTCCCCATCATTCCCATCCCTACCCATCATTGCTCCCCATCATTCCCATCACCTCCATCATTGCTCCCCATCATTCCCATCACTCCCATCACCCCCCTCACTCCCCATCACCCCCCTCACTCCCCTCACTCCCCATCACTCCCCATTTCTCCCATCACCCCCCTCACTCCCCATCACCCCCGGAGACTTTCCCTCCCTTCTCTCTATCTCAGTTTGCAATGACATTCTCAGTGGCCTCAGCACCCACTTGGATAAACAATGAAATGCCCTGGCCTCCCATTTTCTCGAGCTTTCTGCATCTCCGCTTCATTCAGCCGTCTCCATCTCGCACCCCGAGTATTATCACCGCCGCACTGCACCCCCTCTGAGCTCTAACCGCCGAGCCTCTGCCACCCAGTTCTCCTGCTCAAGCGCACCCACAGCACCCACAGCGCCCACAGCGCATCGCTTGAACTCAGCCAGCCAGTCTGGGGACCCGTCACTTCCTCCCTGCTGTCGGCCTGTCTTTATCACATATTTCACTACCCACCATAATCCATCCCTATCTTACAAACCTCCTCAGCTCCCTTGTACCCTCCCCCGCCATCACACCCACCTAGCAAACCCCATTCCCCGTGAACCCTGCCTCCACTTCCCTCGAGCCTATGGCAAAGTAGGGGAGCACCGCTAGGTAAAACCGTATTCTGGCTGATTGGATTCATTTTAAATTCATGGTTTTGTGCCTCAATTTGGCACCAACTACTACTTGGCAGTCATACTTTTTTCTTCTGAAAGTGTGGTCCTCTGCCCGTAGCATCAGAGCCACTTGGGAACTGGTTAGACAAGCAGATTCTCCTGCTCCATCCCCGACCTGCTGAAACGGAAACTCTGGGGCTGGGTCCACAGCCAGCCGGTGCTTTACCAAGGCCCAGCCGGCTCCGATGCTCACCAACGTTCGAGAACCACCCTTGTCCCAGGCTTACTTCCCATTTCCACCGTGTTGCATACTTTTCCCTGCCACATAGCTCCCAGCGACTGCCATGCTTCCCTTCGAACCTCACATTTGATAAGAGTTCTCGACGCACAAGCTCCCGGTGCTCCTGTCCACTAACTTCACTCGGCCCCAGCCGGGCTGCCGCCTGCACTGTCCCCGCGGAGCCCGCACGCTGACCCGATTGCCAGGGACTTCCCCGTTGCCCATGTCATCGTCCAGCACCGCCACTCCCTCCTTGCAAAAGCAGTCAAACAAAACCAGGAGCCCCTGTCTACCTTCCTATCTCCCCCAGCAATAGCTGTTATCCTAAACTGAGTGTTAAATTCCGTAACCTTTTAGCAATATTTTCTCTTTCTGTCTCTAAAATTACATTTAGTTTTGCCAGTTTTTGAACCCTATAAATAAAACCATATAAGTATTCTTCTTGCTTTTATTGTTCAGTATTTTTAGATGAACGCATGTTAATATATGCGTTAGATAATCAAATATAATACACATTCACTGATTTTTTTTTTGTGCTGTTTAGTATATATCCATTATATGAATATATCATAACTTATTTATGCGTATTACTGTTAACAAACATTTGCTCGTTACCTACATGGGGTCAATACAAAAATCCTGTTAGGAGCATCCTTACGACGCACCCTGATGTCACATGTGTGCCTCTTCCTAGGGTAAGTGCCTAGTGGCACAACTGAAAGGCAGAGACTGAAGGCGACGGGCCTGTTTCACCTTACGTTTCACCTTACTCGGTAAGGCCAGGCTATTTCCAACGTGCTCGTACCGATTTACGCCACTCCACGTTTTTGCTACTATTCACCAATCTTGCGTATATGAAGTGATCATTCTTATTTGATTCAGCGCTTCCCAAATTACTAACATTTCCATGTGTTTATAGGCTATCTGTGCTACTTTTTCAGTGAAATAACCTGTTTAATTCTTTTGTCTATTTTTCTATTGGGTTGTTTCCTTACCTATAGAAGTTTTTAAAAAAATATTTTTTAGATACTAATCTTTTATGACTATATGTTGCAACTATCTTCTCCGGATTGTTTTTTATTTCCCTTTTGGTTTCTTTTCTGCTTTTTATTTTTAAATAATTGTAGATTTACAGAGAAATTGGAGAGATGATACAGACTGTTCCTTCAGCTTCCCCTAATGTTAACACCTTACATAACCACTGAACATTTATCACAACTAAGGAATTAACACTGGTACAGTACTGTTAGCTAAATAAATTGCAGATTACTCATATTTTCCCAGCATTTCCATCATGGTCTCCTTTGTCCCAGGATATGACACTGCATTTAGTCATGTCTGACTAGTTTCGTTCAATCTGGGGCAGTTTCTTAGTCTTTCCTCAACTGTTCCCAACCTTAATGGTTTTTGAGGGCACTGGTTGGATGTTTTGTGGAACGCCTTTCCATTTGGGTGTGTCTGATGTTCTTTCAAGGTTAGATTTCGTTTGTTCATGTATTTTTAGAAATACGACAAAGGCGAGGTTCCCTTATCAGGGGACCTGATGACTTATGGCTCATCGTGACCGTCACTGGGGATGTTAGCCTCGATCACTGGAAGACGCTGTGTCTTCCAGGTTTCTCCACTGTAATGTTTTTCATTTTCTCTTTCTGTCCTTCATTGGAAGGGCCGCTAAGACCAGCCCGCACTCAGCGGGGGTGCGAAGGTTTCTCCTGCGGGGACGGAAGCGTATGACAGCCTTGGGGCTTTTTCTCTAACGATGGCTTGTTTCTTCCATCCCATTTATTTTTTTTCATTCAATCATTTATCAGCGTGGACTCATAGGTATTTGTTTTATTCTTTTGGTTCCAATACAATATTTTTTATTTTGTTGCTTAGATGGTTCCAGGTTTGGCTGCTGGGAGCTCTTTGTCTCTTGGACTTGCCCCTCCCATCCCTTACTTTCTGACATTACAAGATGTTCCAGGCTCATCTTACATTTTCCCTACATGAGCACGAGGACCAGGTCATTTCTGCAGGAGCTCAGGTCATTTTGCTGGAGAACGGCCGTGTCCACTTGATGCCACTGGCACGTTGCTGCTCTTAGGCCCTCTCAGCGGACAGAGGTAGGAAATCGACGTTTGTGTGCTAACCCGTGCATGCACACAAACCTACACATTCATCTCTCTGTAGTATATATACATATAAACACGAGCTCGTACTGACTTCTCCAACATCACACCCCAGGGTTCACTTGGCTTCCTCCGCACCTGCCTCGTTTCTGTAGCTCCCCTGACAGTGAGGAACCTGGCTCATGTATATCTATCATATTGTTTGACCAACCCCAGTATACATGTAAAGTAGATTTAAAATTGATAACCCACACCCTCGTGAGAAACACATTTACCACTTAGAGTACACTGTTTATATAGAGTCCTTTTTGTCTTAGCTTTACAGTACCCGGTCCAAAAACCATTCTCCGGTTGCTTTGGTCAACTTTGCCCCCCATCTCTCCAGTGAGGTTATGTCACATACATTTGTAACGTAAGTAAAATTTCCATGGCCTCCATTGTATCCCCGGATTTCCTGAACATCTCGGTTGATGTCCCCCCTAAACGTGCACTAAATAAAGTTAATTCTTTAAGGTGTACTATTTTATGGGTTTCAGCAAATGCAGAGTGTTGTATCCATCACCCCAACACCGTATGTAACGGATCCATTGCTCTAAATTGAATTCCTCACCCTTCCCTCAACCCCTGGTAACCACTGGTCTGTTCCTATCCCTATAGTTTTTCTTTTTCCATGGTATCAGACAAATGGAACCGAACATTATGTAGCCTTTGACTTCTTTCACTGAAAATGTCTTCAAGATTCATTCATGTTCCATGAACCGATCGTCCATTCCTTTTTATTGCTGGGTAGGCACTGTATGGATGCATTACAATTTGTGCTCTGTCACTTGAAGGACATCTTGGTTGTTTCCAGTTTTTGGTGATCAATGAATAAAGCTGCCATAAGCATTTACATAGAGGTCTTTGTGTGGCTGTAAGTTTTTAATTCTTTGGGGTAAATAAATAAGAATGGACTTGCTGGGACATATGGGTATTGTCTGCTGAACTTGAAAAGAAGCTGCTGAGCTGTTTGCAAAGCGGCAGTACTATTTGGCGTTCCCACGGACAATGTTTGAGAGCTCCTGTTGAATATTTGGTGTTGTCGGGTTTTTTTAGCCGTTCTAATAGGTGTGTAATGGTATTGCATCGTAGCTTTCATTTGTATTTACCTAATGACTAATGATGTCAAACATCTTTTTTGTTTGTCATTTTTATATCTTGGCAATTTATTTTTCCTTATAGATCTTTTGCCCACTTAAAAAATTGGGTTTTCTTTTTATTGTTGTGTTTTAAGAGGTGAGTTTTCTTCTTTATTGAACTGGCTGGGATTCTCTTATAGTGTTAAAGGGGGTGATGAGAGATACAGCCTTTCCTTGTTCCCAAATTTAAGGGCAAAGCATTCCATCTCTTCCCATTAATAATGATGTCAGCTGAAGGGTTATTTGGAGATATCATTTATTAGGTTAGAAAAGTTTCCTTCTATTCCTGGTTGGCTGAGATTTTTTTTTACCACGAATGAATGATGAACGTTGTCATGAATTTTGTGACTATATTGAGATGAATACATTCTTCTTATTTTACTGTCGATATGGTGAATTGCACTGATTGATTTTCAGATACTGAACTATGAGATGAACCTCATCTGATCAGGATGTATTATCCAATTTATATATTGCTGGATTTTAGTGGTCATTAGGGAAGTTCAAATTAAAACCACAATGCAATACTACTTCATGCCCACTAAAATGTCTGTAACGGAGAAAACAGCTGTCGGTAGGGACGTGGAGAAATTGGACCCCTCAGACGCTGCTGGTGGGCACGTAATATGGGGCACCCGCTTTGGAAAACAGTTTGGCAATTCCTCACAGTGCTAAACATAGAGTTACTGTAAGGCCCAGACATTCCACTCCAAGGTATATACCCAGGAAAAATGAAGACGTGTGTCCACACAGAAACTTGTACACAAGTGTGTAGCATTATTCATGAGAGCCAAAAAGTTGAAACCGCCCAAATGTTCACCAACTGATGACTGGATAAACCAAACCTGGTCCATCCACACAGTGGAATAGCAATAAAAAGAAACGGTGATCTGACACGTTCATCACCATGGATGAACCTAAAACAAACGTTATATACTGAGTGAAAGAAGCCAGCCATTGAATGAGCCAGACTCACTGTGGGATTCCATTGATGTGAAATGTCCAGACCTGGCAGATCCAGAGAGACAGAGATTAGTGGCTGCCCCTAGCGCATGGCTTTTCTTCGGCTCCGTCTTCAGTGCTCATCTAGTAAGAAGTTGGGCTGGGTGTAAGACTGGTTGCACCAGAGGCTGCAAGTCCTGTGAATAAAACCTGTTTGTTCCCCTGCTTGGCTGCAGGTCTTCCCTTTTAGTGGCTCCCCAATCTCTCACAGCTCCCTCCAGCTGCATTCCGCCTGTTTTTACTCCACACTTGCTAGCGTCTGGGTGAGTGGCAGGCAAGAGGACATCCTCTGATGTTCCCATTAACACACAGGCACTGGACCCTGGGGTCGTGGGTGTGGTCACTAGTGTTCTTGCTTCTTTTCTGGGGTTTCTTGCCTCTTTCCTGCCCTCCCCAGGGGTAAAGAGCGCTTTTATTCTCCTGTTTCCTTTCCTAGGTGCAAAGGGTTTGCACCACTGCCTTCAGGCCGTAACTCTCAGCCTTTGGCCTGCAGTTTAATTCTTTGATTTCCTAGCACAAATAGGGAACATGAATCTGGGCGGTGGCTCATCGGTGGCTGTCATTTTTCTTCCACCAGTGCCCTCAGGCTGTAAATTTTGTTGACTTCCACTGAAAAGTGAGACTTTTATTTCCCCCCATAGGGGATTTGGGGCTATATGGAGTTTCAGCAGCACCTACTGTTTACCTTCCCCAGCCATCCCCACCCCGGAGCTTTCTCAAGCTTCTTCCTTAGGAGCCTGGCGGGACTGCTGGGGGAAAACCTAACAGGAGTTTAAACCTTTCAATGCCTGCAGCTCCCAGGTTTCCCACTTTCACACTGGCCCGCACGCGGCCTTTACCAATTCATTAAAAATGTTTCATCTTCTTACCGAACTTTGTCCCGGGTAGTGAACACTCAGGTCCAGTTTCAGGATAGTTGTTTGCCCATGACCTCAGTTTTCCAATGGGCTCAAGAAGAGTCATTAATTTTCCGTTTCTCCAACTTTTTTCTTCTTGTAAGGGTAGGAGTGATTTTTTTTCCAACTATCCTCGTTAGCTGAAACTGGAAGTCTTGTGGTTTCTTTTGGTGAATATAGGTCCTTATTTCTGGTGAAGCCAAATTTATCCGTCTTTTCCCTTGGTTTGTACTTTTCATGTTTTGCTGCTTGACAATCGCGTATGAATGAATTCTTTTTACTGACACAGGTATTCAGGCAAAACAGACTACGCTCTAGAAATTTCATGGAAGGTTAGAATATTTGACCCTTGCATCGAGGCTTGGAGTTTCTCTGTGAGAGAGTTATTAACTACCAATTCAATTTCTTTGTGAAAATAGAACAAGTTATTATTTCTATTTCTTCTTGAGTCAGTCTGGTAAGTTGTATTTTTCGTAGGAATTTGTCTATCTCATCTGCTTCAAATTTATCAGCATTTTGCCCAGTATGGCCTGTACTATAAATGTGTTATCATTACACCTCACATTTTGTATTTATGCCTTCTGGCTTATTTTTTCCTTTGATCAACTTCACCAAAGGCCTTACTATTTTATTAGTTTATTTAAGAAATGAATTTTTGGCTTTGTTGCTATTTGCTGTTGTCTTTTGGTTTCTATTTCATTGATTTCTGCTTTTCTTGTTATTATTTCATTCCTACTACTTTTTCTTTGGGTTTATCTGGCAGTTTCCCACGATCAAGTTGAAGAGTATATAAAGGACTAGACCTGAGCGGGTCGGGTCCTAAACAGATATGTGTAAATTACAAGGTGGCCGGCCACACCCTCAGCGGGCCTGTTCCTGCCACACTGCCACCTTTCCTCAGCTCCCCTCAAGGTCTCCAAGAAAGGTCGCTCCCCGTGATCTGAGGAGGGGAAACGTTTTGCTGATGTATGTGACATGCGGGGGCCTGGCAGGAGTGGACAGCTGTGGGAGAACAGCCTGATTTAGGGGAGACGCTGAAGGATAGTGTAGGAAGTTCTTCCAACGGGCAGGTCATTTCACGATATTCCACAGAGCACACAGCTTCCCCAAGGAATTCACTCTAAGGCGAAATAAGAACATTCACCTTACAGGATGTACTCACCTGACGATGCATCCTACACTTGGTAACACAGTGAAGTGCCTCGGGGCGGGAGGGGGCGGCAGATGTGCTTGGGACCCAGGGATTTCCTGTGTGTCTCCTAGGACTCTCACGTCCAGTCGTAACAGAAAATGGGAAAGCTCTCCCTGACGGCATCCCTGAAAACAGCTCTCAGAATGAAGTCCAGTGTCGGGCAATAACGGTGTCGGGTGCAAACTGAGGCCACCCTGCTCAGTGCTGGTGGACGCGGTGTCCCCAGCAGCCGAGTTCAGGGGAAGGAGTTCTGGGTGCTGTTTCTGACTTAAGCCTGGCTCTTTTTTTTTTTTTTTAATATATCTTTATTGATTACAGAGAGAGGAAAGGAGTGGGAGGGAGAGATACAGAAACATCAATGATGAGAGAGTCATTGATCAAGCCCGCAACCGGGCATGTGCCCTGACCGGGAATCGAACCCCGATCGCCTGGATCCTAGGTCGACGCTCAACCACTGAGCCACGCACGGCCGGGCAAGCATTGCTCTTTAACCATCTCAAGTGACTCTTAGTTAACTCACTATCTTCTCAATACATTCACTTTCTGTTTAAAGCAGAGTTGATTTCTGAGGTTTGAAACTGACACCCCTGGTTTTTATAGTGGAATAAGTGGGGCAGGGGGAGCAGTCTAGAAGGTTCAGTTGTGTCCTCCCCAAAAGATGTGTTCCAGTCCTAATCCCCTGTACCTGGCACCTGTGAATGTGACCTTATTTGGAAATAGAGTCTTTGCAGATGTAATCTTGTTAAGGTGGGGTCACACCTGATTAGGCTGGGCCTCAAATCCAACAGCTGGTGTCTTTGTAAGAGCAGAGACACAGACACATGGAAGAAGACCACGCAATACAGAGTCATGGGTGAAGAGATGCAAGCCAAGGAACACCAAAGATTGCTTACCGGGAAGAAGCAGAGGTGCTTCCCTCATGCCCTCAGGGGAGCACGGCCCTGCCCATTGCAGAGTTCTGGCCTCCAGGACTGAGAGAGGACACATTTATGTTGCTTTAGGCCACCCGGTTTGCGGCCTATGTTACCGCAGCCTTGGGAAACTAATACTTCATTCAAGGTGCCCTGAGTCTGTGAAAAGATTCAGTTCTGGGAATTGGATGCATGGCTGGCTGTTTCTCTATTGTGATGATTCAACACGGGTCTGTCTGCTAGGCCGAGAGGTCAGACACTCGTGGGCTGCCCATCCATTTTGGCCCTACGGGATCCTTGATTGTTAGCGACTGTCCCCAATTCCCTTCCCGAGACTGTGCTGATTACCATGCTGGTATCATACCCACCTTTCGTCCTGGAAATGGGATCCTGCTCTTGCCTCTACTACCCAGGGAGTCTACTGTCCATCCCCACTGAAATCAGCAGCACCTCCCAGCATACCTGGCCAGTGAGGAACGTGCTGCTAAGTCCCTGCAAGAATACCCCAAATTTAATCAAATCCGAGACACCATCAATAAGACACACTGTTGTCTTACGAACCGCTTAGGGGGGGACAGAAAACACTGGCGAAGTGTGGTGACTTACAATAGTTTGTAATACACCCTCATATCAGAAACACGAACAAACGTGCGTCTTAAGACTCATGAAATACAGTGTTTCTCAAAGCCTTGGTGGGGGGTCATTTAAGCTCTTTTAAGGACCAAAGTTAGAATGTGAGTGAGCAGATCCACTAACACTTCTATCTCTAAAGCCTTGGATTCTTCATAATTTTTTTAAAAATTGATTTATTGGGGTGACATTGATTAATAAAATTATACGGGATTCAGGCATACAATTCTATAATATATCATCTGTATATTGTACTATGTGTTCACTACCCCAAGTCAAGTCCCATCACCATTTATCCCCCCTTTTTCTCTTCCTCTACCTCCCCCCAGCCCCCTTCCCTCTGGCAATTGACTCTTCCTATTCTTTATCCCAGGGCATTTTTGGCAACTTAACTTTATTTAATGGGGACTACCCTTGAGTCCAGGTTTCAGTCAACCAGCTAAGAAACCAATGAGAACTCTTTCTAGCTGCTTGAGTCAGCATATTGAACCCCAAATCCCTGGTATGCATGCCTATGTTGATCAGTTCAGCCTGGTATAAAATTATGATTATCCCTTCTGATCTAGCACCCTCATATTTGCTAGACTTTACGCAGATATTTTCTAGTATAAGTCTTCTCCTGGGTCGATTCTGTATTTGTGTTTCTGTGGCATACTGGAGTCTCACTGTTGCCATAGGTTTGGGGGAAATGAGGAGCGGTGGAGATGAGGAGCTCAGGGGAGGCTACTAAGGGTTTTCGAGCAAGATGGTAGCTGCATCGTCAGACAGGAACAGTGGCCGAGTCTACTGGCAAGTGAGCCACTGCGGATGGAGACTTACGGCGACTCTGATTCAGCCGCCACCTCTCACATGTCACCATTGCAACGCTCAAGGCCCTATTTTCACACAGGACAACTGGTGCGGTTACGAGTCAAACTAACACTGTAATTTGGCAACTCATGGGATCAAACACTTGTCTTCTCTTAGCTTTTCTCTCTCCTTTGGGGCCTTTGCAGGTTCCGTTCCTTCTGCCGGGTACACTTTTCCTCTCATTTCCCCACACAGCCTTCTCCTTGCTGTCCTTCGAGCCTTAGCCTAACAGTCGCCTCTGAGCTTCCTTTCCTTGGCTCCCCATCTAAACGGCTCCCGCCTGTTCTCTGTATCATTTGCTCATTCACGCCCTCCACGGAGGCCAAGAATCTGAGGTTCCCTTGTTCTGTCTACTTGTTTAACCTGCGTCCCACTCCCTGGCATGTAAGCTCCCTGAAGGAATGGATGATGTATTTTATTCAGCACTGAATCCCAGGGCCCAGAGAACCTGCCACTGAATGGCTCCCTCAAGAAAGAATTCGTTAAACAAAGCAGCAGAGGACCTTCGCCCCCGACCCCCTGACAAGGTTAAGCTACCAAGCTAAACACAGTCAGCACGTTGCACTTTCCCTCCTCCGAATGTCCCACAATTATACTTAAAGAGACATTTGTCGTGGCAGCTTGATGGTCAGTTTCCCCTTCCAGATGACACCACCCCGAGCACAGGCATGCCTCTCCGGCCTGCCGAGGACAGGGCAGTGCCACAGCGGGAGTCTGCGGGGTCCCCTGCAGGGTCGTGCGCCTGGGAGCGAGGGAGGGAGGCACAGGTGATCCTGGCGGCCTGGTTCTGTGGTGTCAGACGGGAAGCTCCAGGGCATGTGCGCGGGGCCGGTGGGCAGGGCAGGGGGTCCACTGTGGGCTCCACGCACAGCGGGACTAGCTGGCCTTGCCTTTCATTCGCCAGGGTTTCCATTGACTTTCTCTGCTTCACTCTCAGTCTCCCCCTTAGAGGCTTCTTGAATCCCAGAGAAATCTGGGCCCATCAAGGGCCCAGGCCTTCGGCGGGGTGAATGGCAGAGACGGGAGCAAGGCCCTGGATCCCGGGGAGGCGCCGGAGAAGGGTGCAGAGGAGAACTTCCAGCTGACGCCCTAATTTGATTCTGTGTTGTCTTTGTGACCAGATCCCAAGCACTCAACCGAACCTACAACCACAGACAAGCCAAGCACAAGTCTAACAACCAACGTTAACACAGTGGGTCCCACCACAGCCAAACACAGCACCGTTGTGACATCGGCTGTCCAAGCCGGCGGAAACACACCCACAGGGTCCAGTGCCTCGGGGCTGGCTCCAGCCGCAGCCCAGCCGACCACAGCCGTAGTGGCCAGCGACCAAGATACGAAAGCAGCCTCCGTCAGCGCTGCCACCACTGTGGGTGCCCAGAAGGGGATTCAAACTTCAGATCAGACGACAGCTATCCCGGCGACTACCCCGATAAAGTTGGAAACCACGAGCAGCCAGAACGGGATTAAAGTTACAACCCAGGCTGCAACTCAAACTAGAACCAGTGCTGCTACGTACATCATGACCACTAAGGGGACCCTTCAACCTCCACATGGGGTTAACACCTCAGACGCCACTACTGTTGGTCCTTCCTTGACCCCCCCAATGGGCACTCCACAACCGACTCCGCGCCCTGTTACTCCGAATCCCCTGGGGAGCTCTCCTGAGGCACCAAACAAAATGACTACGGCTTCAAGTGGCGCAGGCATGACGACAGGGAACACCAGCGCATCTCAGGGGACACCCTCCACACTCAGTAAGTAATGCTTTTTATTTTCAAGCACGAAGAAACTTATATTTTTAATCCTCGCCAGAGGATATGTTTTTATTGGTTTTTTTTGGGGGGGGGGCATTGATCGGTTGCCTCTTGTACGTGCCCCAACTGGGGATTGAACCCGCAACCTTTTGGTGTACCGGGCGATGCTCCGACCGACGGAGCCACCCAACCAGGGCAGGAAGAACCCTAAATGCTTAGAATCTCTACAGCTGCTCAGCGGGAAGACGGAGATTCATGCTCAGGGTTCAACGCTGTTAAACAGACGCCACCTTCACTCAGCCCGTTTCCCATTTCACTGAGGAGCAGCAGTGCTGTGTACCGAGAGGTCGGTGTCGTGCCCTGCCCGGGGGTGCACAGAGACACGCCAGCTGTCTATTCGTGGGCAAGACTCTGAGAGGCGGCAGTGGCGGGGTATTATTAGAAATTCTCTGGAACAGTGTTTCTCAAACGTGTTTGATGGCAGTCTACTCTAAGAAATATACTGTTTTTGCACCATGATGCCGGACACATACATGTCAAGTATATGTAACACCCACATAACTGATACAGATTTTCACTAACCAGGGCTTATCCTTACTATATGTGACTCACTCCAATATTTTCTATTTCATTCCATTTCCTTTTTTTTTTTAAAGTGCTGGTCTTAACCCAGTAAATTAATTTCGGAACTCACTGATGGATCGTGAGCCTCCAGGTCATGAGCCATGTCAGATCTATTGAATCAGAATGTCTGAGTGCAACCCTGAGAATCTGCATTCTCAAGATCTCCCAGGGTAATCTGGGTGCACACCGAAGTTAACACACGGCCGCACCGGGAAAGCATGGTCCAGTCCTTCTGTAAGAGCAAGGGCTCTGAGGTGGATGAACCGGGATTGAAATCCTGGCTCTGCCACTTGTTAGCATGTGGCATGAGGCAAATCGTCAAGCTCCTCTGAACTTCAGCTGCCTTGTTTATAAAGTAGGGATGCCTTCCTCCTAGGGTTGTTGTGAGCATTAAATAAGAAAGTACCTTTGAAGCACTTAGGATGGTCCCTCCAGGACGCCAGCGCCTGGGTAATGTTAGCTAATGCTGCCCACGTCCCCTGTCATTGTTGGGACTTTCATCTTTTTCTTAGGCTGGCTCGCCCAGCCGGACCCATCCTGCACTGTTACAGGAATTGACCTTCTCTGCCTGTTCCACCCAGGCGGGGAGTAAGACCAAAGAACCTGAGGAAACTGAGAGCAAGGCAGGCTGGCCTTTTCTCTGAAAGGGGCCACTCATCTTTTCTCGCCACCTTTGTCTTCCCAGTTACAGCACCACCACTGGTGGTTACTTCACAAGGAAGTCAGCAGAACTTCAGCAAGGTGACAGCCATCACTGGGGCCTCTCCCTCCGTCACTGGGACCTCTTCCTCTAAGACTCTGCGGCCTGCTGTTCCTTCTTCAGGACCCGTGGCCACGCCGCCTGTTGGACCCACAGGCTCCAGCACTCAGTTGGCTCCAACTCCCCACCAACACTCCAAAACCTCTTCTCCCACCTCAGTACTTGAGAAGACCAAGGTAATTCCAGCAGGGATGGGAGAGCAAGAGCGCCCAGACTCGGATAGAAGGGGCCCTACCCGGGAAGAGCCTTTCCATTCGCCCCTCCGGCCCAGGGCCCCTGGCTAGGGCAGTAAGGAGCGGTCATCCAAGTGCCCTGCTCCCTCCTGGCTTTGCCGGATTCAGGCTTACACAGCTGGACACACCTGGCTCTGAAACTCTGGCACAGAGAGGCCCCTGATTGCCAGGACCTCCTCCTTTGTCTCACCCACCCAGGGGGCGGGAGGGAGGGGTCAAAGATGGGACCCTGTCCTCTGAGCCTGAACCTTAATTCTAGTGGCTTCTTGCAGATACATTGCGAGCCTCCCGAACGGCTGAATGAGAAGATGCTCATCCTGAACCTCACAAAAACCAGCCTCTGTGTGAGTTCCTCGCCCACCCTGATTTTCACCTCAAATGCAGTTTAGCAGCAGGGTTCAGGAAGGTGGAATACAATGAGGTGTTCCTTCAGAAATGGGACTGAGAGATGTATTCACTTTCCTGGCTTTGTTTTGTCCCAGTAGGAAGGAGCCCCATCCCATCTGAGGGACCAGGGAGGTTCAGGCTTTGCTAAGTGAAACCCACCCCCAGGGCTGCTGCAGGGCCAGAAGCACCAGGTGTCCTGGGCTTTCGCTCTGTAACTGTTCACATGCTCTGAGCGCCCGGAGAGCCCAATCCTAGCTCTTCTTTGCCTCTAGCTCTGGGTAACTTTAAGTCTATCTCTGTGGGCTTCCAGACCTCAATTATGAACGAGAGGCTTCATCTGCCTAACTCTCCCTGTTCTTATCATCTGGTTGTCTGTTTCCTGGTCCGTGGCCTCAGTGGAAGAACAGCATGGAGAGAATGTTCCACTAGCCCGAGGAGTCAGAGCTGCTGAGGATCAGAGAGCCATTGCCAGCAGCTGTTCTTCCACTCAGGGTGGTGGGTGTGTATATTGGGGCGGGGGTGGGAGCATGTGTGTGAGTGCAGCAGTGTGTGCCTTCCAACTGCCAGTCTCTCTAAGATTAAGAGTTTTACTCAGGCCCGGCTGGCGTGGCTCAGCGGTTGAGCATCGACCAAGGATCCAGGGGATGGAGGTTCGATTCCCGGTCAGGGCACATGCCCGGGTTGTGGGCTCGATCCCCAGTTGGGGGGCGTGCAGGAGGCAGTCGATCAATGACTCATCACTGATGTTTCTGTTTCTCTCTCTCCCTCTTCCTCTCTCTGAAATCAGTAAAAGATATATATATATAAAAAAGAAAAAAGAAAGAGAGTTTTACTCAGTAAATGGCTGAGCCCTCTGAGTGCAGGCGAGGGACGGCTCACTGCTGCCCTCTCCTGGCCGGTGCCTGTTTTTGCAAACACCCCTAGGAACTAGAAGGGAACACGGTTTCTAAAGGATGGAGAACTTGGGTTTACACCACTTTAATACCACTTGTATTTTCTGCACTTGTTTCCTTTTGGGTGTCCATTTTGCTGCCATTTTCCAAGTGAATTTTACAAAAGCATACGTTTAGACCAGAGTTTTAAAAGGGAGCAGTTTTCCCCTGAGGCTGGGGCTGCTGGACCAGGCACAAATCACGTTGTTGGCAGGCTGTCACTGGGAGTGAGAAGCATTTTTCCTGTTGCTATGAAGGAAGGTGGAAAGCCCTGGATCCCCACCTGGTGTCAGGCTGGGGAACTAGTACGCCTAAGGAAATTCCAGGTAGAAACCCAGCAGATGGTTTGGGGGGGTCCTGAGGTAAGCCAAACCAAGAGTCCTTTCTTCATCTCGGCCCCTTACTCCAAAATCAGGGCAGAGGAACAGCAGCCCGGGGCCTCTAGATGGCATGGCAGGATTGGGTAAAAGCTGCCCAAACTGTCTTCTTCACCCTCTGCCCTAAAGCCATGTCCGCCATGCTCTTTCTGCTTAGAAATATGGAAAGCTCCCGTCCTGGCCGGGTGGCTCAGTCAGGTGGAGTGGCATCCCATACACCAAAGGGTTGTGGGTTAGATTCCGGTCAGGGCACATAGCTAGGTTGTGGGTTAGGACACAAACAGGAGGCAATCAATCCATGTTCCTCTCTCTTTCTCTCTTTTTCTCTCTCTCTTCCTCTCTCTCTAAAATCAGTAAAAACATATTCTTGGGTAAGGATTCAAAAAATAAAGAAAAAAGAAATACGGAAAGCTCCCTTCCAAGATGCCCCTCCCCTGCGCATCTTCAAGATACTCCCATGCTCCCCTGTTCAGTGACGGCCCCGCCTTTCTTGCTGTCAGCCTGCTTTTGGTTTCAGAGGGTCTTAGCCTAGGGTATGGGCACATGTTTCAACTCTGGGATAGATAACCTTGAAGTGGGAGCTGTGGCCTCCTCTCCTGAGGTCTCTGAACTGGGCATCAAGGCTAGAGAGAGGCAGAGAGAGAACTGGTCTTTCCCACTCGCAGTAGAGTGGGGTTTCCAGGCGGCACCTCCTGGAGAGAGATGATAAAGGTATTAGGTCGTGATCCTTAAAGAGCTTTGAGGGAGAAGGGGGCACTAGGGTGGAAGGCATTGTTCAACCATGGACAAGATAAACTGGGTGAGGGGACAGGGGGCAGAGATGTGCATGGGGCATGGAGGGCAGGGTCCGGTCCTGCAGACAACATCTACCTCATGACCCCTGGCAGGCCTGGGGACGGCACCAGTTGAGGCTGGAGAGGGAAACAGGTTCGTGTTGGCACCAGCACTCTCTGGTTGTGGTTCTGAAGGGCAGCCCCACAAGCCCAGGCTGCTGTCGGGCTCCATGAGGACTCACCTGTGGTCTCTCTCACCAGGCGGTGAGCCCGGAGAAGCCTCCGGATAACAAGCTGGTCACACTTCTGTGCCGAGCAGCAAAGACCAACTTCAACGCAAGTCAAGACCAGTGCGATGTACGGCTGATCCCTGTTCCAGAAATCCAGGCACTGGCAATCAAGGACATCACTATCCAGAGTGAGTTGGGGGCAAAGAGGGGCTGAGCCCTTTGTGGGGTGGGGATGGGGAGGGGGGTGACAGCTCAGGAGCCACGGAGATGGGTCAACACTTGTACTCCCTCAGAATTGTCAAGCCATCCCCCCTCCCAGGCTACCCCAGAGACGCCACTCAGGAGGCAGAGATACAGCATGTACTCCTGTCGGGGCCCGTCTCTGTCCCCAACCAGGTCACTCTGAGCTAGGCCACTGAAGCAGTCTCTCCCTCCTCCCACAGCCAACTTCCTGCCCCAGACCATATACGAATCGCTGAAAGACAAGTGGGATGACCTAAGGGAGGTAAGTGGGTTCCTCCCACGTGCAGGGACGGATTGGAAGTCCCAGTTGCTTTGCTTCACGTCTCTCCTTGTAGAGGAACCTCTCATTTGTAAGCATCTAGAGAGAGGGGACAGCAGGGTGCTGTCATAGGCCCCACCCAACCGTACGCAGAATGGGAGTTCAGAGGGAGAGTGACCCGGCACCTGTTTTTCCTGGCTAGGTGGGAGTCAGTAACATGCAGCTTGGGGATCAAGGACCACCGGAGGAGACCGAGGACCGGTTCAGCATGCCCCTCATCATCACCATCGTCTGCATGGCATCCTTCCTGCTCCTCGTGGCAGCCCTCTATGGCTGCTGCCACCAGCGCCTCTCTCAGAGGAAGGACCAGGTGAGGACAGGGAACCCCCCAGCCCCTCAGGTGCTTCCCATCCCATTCATTCTTCCCATATTAGAGGAAAGTGAATGGCCTCGGACCCAGGCAGACATCAGCCCTTCTAGAAAATAGACACTTAACGTGGAAAATTTAAGCGGCAGCACCGTGGAAGTCAGAGAGACTCGGTTTAAGCCCTCGCTCTGCCTCTCGTCTGTGACCTTGAGCAAGTCATATAGTCTCTGAGTGGCAGGCTCCTCATCTGCGTAACGGGGAGAATATCCACCCGCGGAGCTGCTGAGGAGTCACTGATGTCAGGGGGCCTGTCGAGCCAGGGGTTCTCTACCCACCTCACTAGCGTCGCCATCGTTACGCTTCCACCCAGACTCTGCTGCTCCCCCTGGCTGCGCGCTTGGGCGAGCCTGACAACGTTCCCATGCCTACCTCCCCACACAGCGGTCGAAACAGAATCTCTGGGTCAGTGCGTTTGTTACAAGCTTGCCAGGCGACCCTACTGTGCACCCAGGTTGTGTCCCAGATAGAGACGGAGAGCAAGCACCATCTCCAGACGGCTCCTGTCCGCAGCAGAGGCGCCCGGGAGCTGTGCTGTGCCTGCCTCGCTCAGGCTTAAAGCGGTTGGTCCTCGGCCACCCCATCTGAAGCAAGTGTTTTTCTTACAGTCCTTCCCAGCTCAGGACAGTGGGGTGACGCAGGTGCTGGAGAGGCAGGTCTGTGGGGCAGGAAGGGAGGAGGGAGTCTAGGCCCATTTCCACTGACTTCGTGGGTTTGCCAGCAGGTGGAGGTAGGTGAGCTGGGAATTTTAGGGAGCCCTTGTCTCCAGCCGGCCCTGAGGCAGGCCCTGAGTCGTCAGTAGTCAGGGTGGCCTCCAAGAGCACTTACCACTCATGTCAGCCACACGGGGGTCCCTGGAGTATAGGGGTACCCGTGTGGCATGAAGGCTAACAGCCCTCACTAACTATCCCTCCTTCCTGGCTCGTCTCTCCCATCCAGCAACGACTCACGGAGGAGCTGCAGACCGTGGAGAACGGTTACCATGACAATCCAACACTGGAAGTGATGGAGACCTCATCAGAGATGCAGGAGAAAAAGGTGGTCAACCTTAATGGGGAGCTGGGGGACAGCTGGATCGTCCCCCTGGACAACCTGATCAAAGATGACCTGGAAGAGGAGGAAGACACGCACCTCTAAGCGGGTCTGCTGGCGGCCGCCCAGTGCACGGAGCTCCAGATCGAACCACAAGTGCCAATCGGACAGGGGAGGAGAGTCCTCCCCACTGGAGGGAAAGACTGCGGGTGGGGGGTGAGCAGACTCGGAGGGACCCGCCTCCCAATCCCCACAGGGCCTTAATTTTTCCCTTTCCAAGCTGAACAAATCATATTCTGTCTAGATTCCTCTTGTAAAATAACCCACTAGTGCCTGAGCTCAGTGCTGCTGGGAGAGGAAGAGAAATGAAAGAGCCGTGTAAGGGACTTTGGAGACCATCTCGAATCCCTTCCTTTCTCAGGTGAGATGACTGAGGCCTACAGAAGGTAAGGTCAGGATCACACAGCTGCTTGGAGTCAGCCAGGGTGAAGACAGGCTCCTTCTGCAGTCCGGTGCTCGCTCCCACCTCGCCACATTGCTCTGTCCCCTGCGCTCTCCCCCCCAAGCTGCCCCGGGCAGGGGTGAAGCTGCAGTCTATGGATGGGGTAGAAGGGAGAGCAGGGCCAGATCCTGTCTCTGGGGGACCTGCTTACTTGAAAGTATAGGTCCCAAGTTCAGTTTCCTACCCCAGCCTCGTCTGTCAGTGTTCCCATCCCCTTTGCTCTGCCCCCTCTCTTCACTCAGTTTTTATTCCCACTGTCTCAGCGCCCTGGGACTAACGCAAGTCATTCATCACCCTGAGACCCTTGTTCTGAATTCTGGTTTCTTGGCATTTGCTTAGAGGGGCTGAGACTTAACCCACACAAGACCACCAGTGTGAACAAGGTCTGTTTAGGGGTCTATCTACAGAGAACAGCAGGGGAGCCTCTCCTCCCAGGATGGGTCCTAGCCCATCACCCAAGGCGCTCCTTGAAGGGGCTCCCAAGTGTCCCTTTGGCCTCCCCTTTCCACTGGGAACTAAAATCCACAGCAGCTACTGAAAGCAAAGTGTTCCTATTTTGTTGTTCACTGCTCATCCAATGGGGATGAGACCCAAGCTAGGGAAGCGCTCCCACCCCCCAAGATCTGTGTGAATGAGCAGCTTCAGGAAGGACTTTCCCGGGCCCTAGTCAGCGGAGAGGTGTCCTGACAATCAGTTGAAACAGCCAGGAAGGATCGACTTGCTCTCTATTTCATAGGAAACTCAGGGACTTCTCAAGTTGCTGAGAGTTTTGTTACTTTGATGTATTTGTTTGTTTTTTTAATGTAGCCCTCTACTGCCAAAGGCCAAAACTCAAATTATAGAGAGACTCTTAGTTAGGTCATCTCAGTGACTGAGTCTCCAGAGCCACAGGGCAAGAGAGGCTGAGAATGTGCCGTGTGCATTTTAAGGTGCACATGGGGCAGCCTGGGGGACTGGGTGTCTGTCTAATCCCAGTAACCTTACTGTCCCGCCTTGGAACCCTGTCGTCTTCTCTGCAGTCCTAGTGGGGCTGCCCAGTTATCCTGAAGTTTCTGGTGGCATCTCAGGGAAACAAAATATCGCCTATTCCTCAGTGGAGGGGTGTTGAGGGAGCTCAGCAGTTTGCTGCCACGTACAAGGCACCTGAGGACCGGGCATAGTGAGGTTTAATCTGGTTTTCTGAGAAGAGAGAATCCTGTGTGAAATTTTGAACTTTGCCCAAGGTCTCTTGTTCCTGGACATAAATTCCCTGGAAGCAGCTAGAAAGATGGGCAGAACTGCTGAGGAGATTGAAAGCAAGCCAGGACTCCAGAACCTAGAGGCAGGCCCAGGCTGCGACAGCTCTGATGAAATAGGCTCTTTGCTTTGGGATAGGTTTTTTGTTGTTTAAAGGGGAGGAGCTGAGGAGGAAGATTTATATCATAGCCTTTTAGCCCTTTGGCCTTGGGGTTCAAGTTGGCGCCCCAGTGGATTTCCCAAGAGCTAGAGAGATGCTAGGCTAACAAGGATACAAAAGCATTTGCCCCGATCCTCTAGTGTGCAGACGTTGGCAGGATAGAGAACAGTGCTATTTTGGGGAAACAGAGGAAATCTTGGCATGCTGGCAAAAGATGTTTGCTTCCTTCCTGCCCAGCATTTGGTTCTTTCTACCCAGTGGGTTTCTGTGATGGCCTCTGTGGCAGAGGCCAGGGGTTTCCTCCTTTGCTGATTCTGGGTCGTTTCCCCGGCCAGGCCTTTAGACAGAGACAACAAATATTGAAAAATTGACCAAGGGCTGCTACCCCCAGGCTGCTAGGGGTGAGAGATGATGCCCAGCAAGGACTGGAGAGTAAAAAGTATGCTTGGTCAACAGGAACAACTGTGGCTGTGCCCAAGGAGATACTGGAGAAGCTTTGGGCTCATTTGGGGGTTCACTTTTTTGGTGCATCCCAACTGTGTTACACTAGCCTTTTAGGGCAACTTCAGAATCCAATACCTTGCCTTGGCTTGCTCTTGCCACTAGACATCTATGTCAGAGGCCATACAGCCATGCACCTGGAGAGGTCTCCTTCCCATCTCTTTCCTGGGTTCTAACTGCTGTGGGTAATTCAGATTCTGGGGCTGAGGAGAGGAGGCACACCGGGAACTTCGCATGACTTTTAACAAGTACTGAAGATGGACTGTAAACTCTTTATTCGGTGATACACCGGTTTCCCTAAGGTGCGTAAAAGGCTAGAAGCCACAAATCTGGTGATTGGACAAATCCTGTGGGAAGCATGCTGCCAGGGGAGCGGGCAGAGAAGCCTCAAAGCTTTAGAAGGATGAACAGAATATTCTGGAATCATTAAGACAGAATACGGGTTTCATCTAGACAGATTCCTTTCCCCCCTCTTAATAAGGAGAGCTAGCAGAAAGTTTATTTAAACCACTTCGGAGCTTTTTCCTTTTTGACAATATGCTGGAGAAACTTTGAAAGACAAGTTCAGGCTGACAGTTATATACATATTTCGGTAATGTACATACAGTAGCCACGTTAATCCACCCAGCTCTGCTTTAGGTGAATATACTTTGAAAAACATCTGTGAGAGAGATGGCTGTTTTCTTCTCTGAACAGGGATGTGTCTATTTTACTAGAAATGACAAGTTTTTGCTTGATTTTTTCTTTAATGAAAAGTGAAATGTAAGACAGACTGATGACAAAGTACTTGTCTGGCATATTGGGCATTTTTATTTGAAATGCGATCCTCACACCCCGCTAGCAAGTCCCGGCATTACAGTGAGTGCTGCTGTCAACATGCACTGGTTGGAAAGTGACACTCCAGTCACAGGGAGGGGGTTGTAGGGATCTAGTCCAATCATCATTTTGTTTTTAAACAGAAAACCTGAAGCCCAGAAAGATAAAGTGACTTGGCCCAAATCACATGGTTAGTGGCAGAAACAGGATTAAAACCTGGGTTGGAAGACCGTCCAGAGCTGTGTGCCTCAGAATCAATAAATGCAGGACCGCTGACTGAGCACAGGTACCCGGATGACAAAGGACAGAATTCCCTTCTTGAATCTTGTCCTGCAGCAAGGGGAGGGAGGGCGTGAAGACAGCAATAGGAACCTTACTGATCTACACTTTCTCCGAGTTATTTAGGTCTAAGACTTAAATGAACAATTCTTTTCTGTCAAGAAAACAGTTTTGAATGAGCTGTTAAAATATGCACCTGCTACTAGTGGACCACGGATCAAAGGGAACAAGCCAGAGGAAGTCATTTCCCTCAGGCCTGGTGCAAACCCAACACCGAGGGAAAGGAGGGGGTCACTATTAGACGTGGGTCTTTGTGTTATTAGTGAATGTTAAAGTTTGCCCAGGAGACTGGGGGAGCACTGTTTGGTGGTGGACAGGGGTCTGATGTACACTGGAATTTACTGAGAATTTATTTCTTTGTAAAGGCTATACTTAATTATTGCCATTTTCTTACAAAAATATATTTTTGAGAACTGCATACTGTCAATTAAAGTGCTTTTGTGTAACTGGTTCGGGTCCCAGTATTGTGCTGATTGTGAGCCTGGTCACTGGGCCGAGTGCAGCCACCTCTGTGAGCTGCGCCTGCTGAGCCTCTGGGTCCAGAGTAAAGAGGAAGGAAGCTGAAAGGAAGGGAAGGGGGAGAGGGAGCCTGGAGGTGCGGCCCCCAGATGTCCCCCCGCTGCGCTAGTGCTCGTAACATGAGCCCCTCACAACACGGTTTTATCAGTGTCACCTCTTCCTTCCTTCTAATTCTGCTTCAGATACAACTGTGAACCACCCAGCACTAAACCCCGATCCAGTATGAAAACCCTGATGGAGACAAAACAAACAAAAATATAAAAATAAATAAACGGAGGTTCTGTACTGGCCCTGTTCCTGCCCACAAAAAGATCTGTCACAAGCAGCCTCTGCCCGTCCCTCAACCACTCGAAGATGACTTGACTCTCTTCCTCTAGGGGGGTGTGATCTACCTGCGTCCTTGCCGGAAGGGAAGAGCCGTCAGTCCCAGCTTCCAGAGGGAAACTGTCAGGCGGGTCTGGTCCACTCCGTAGTTGCTACACAATCTCTTCCATTTGCCTGACATCTGAGTTTACAAATCATTTTTACATATCTTATGTAGGAACTATCGCCACTACCAGGAGAGAAATGAGGCACAGAGATTACAGATTCCGGTGGACTTTCCTCTTTTATTCCTACGTTCTTTTTTTCAATACCACATTAACACTTGAGCTCTAACAACAAAATACATTTCTAGAATGCAACCACTGTTACCATACGATTTTGTGTGAGAGTTCTGAAAGGCAGGTAACGCGTAGGGGTAGACCAGAGTTGGAAAGGGGTATTTCGAGGTTAACTCCAAGAGCGGGCCAAGGGTACTGAAAGGAATACAAGTACCAGGAACTCGGCAGGCCCCGGGCCTTGCTCAAGGCACTCTGTTCTAAGAAGAGAATGACTCAGTTTATTGCTGGCTACAAATTAGACCTAAGACTCCATTCTCTTCCTGAATAGGTCATTCACCCCCCTCCCTGCCCTGCCAACCCTAGGCCACTCTCAGTTGTCATTTTTAATTTGTTATGCCTCTTTGCCACTCAGTCTTCCCCATCCTTTCTTCTGGACCCCAAGGGAAAGAGTAAAGAATAGGGCTGGCTATTATAATTAACACTAGTGATAAATACTGAGATAGCTAATATTTTTCAAGGACCCTGGCATATTATAGATTAAAAAGTCAACGGGATCCTGGCAAACAGAATCTGCTGCCAACATTTACTTAAGAGATGAGAAAGTGAGGCAGAGAAGTTGAGACTGTGCCCAATACTACAAGACATCACTGGTGGATCTGGAAATAAACCTGGGCTACCCATTCCTACCGCTCCAGCTCAGAGAGCAGCTGTACATTCTATGCAACAGACATTGCCAAGGGTACTAATCTCCCCTCTTGGGGTTTGCCAACCATCAGAATATATCAGCACAGCAGTGGACAGGCCACCTCTACCTATAGCTTTTCTTTGAACCCTGGAAGAATGTTTCTAGATGTAACTGATGGCTTTGCTTTTCCCAGGTGAAAGCCGAGGGAGGAAAGGCCCCCGTGAGCAAGAGTGATAGGATAGTCCAAGCATCCTCCTCGGCCCACCTTCCCTATGCCACAAAAAGCCCCAAGTATCTCCTCTCCCTCCCTTTTCTCCTTCCAAAACATGTAAAGGCAAAGGAGACTATGTCATGCCAAAGGAGAAAACTGTCACCAGCTGGTATTTAAGCCTGTACCAAGACTAGCTATTGGTCAGCCTTTTGCTCTCACACCTTCAAAATCTGAAGGGCCAATGGTAAATACTGCTTTCACTTACAGAAAAAAATTTTCAAATTTCTATGAACTCTGTGGCTGTATGGCACACACTGGCCATTTCCCTATTAGGTGCTGGGTGACCTCGGTAACTAGAAGCTCCGGAGGTAGCACTTCCAATCCCTTTAGGTCTCCACACTCAGGGTGGGAGCAGAGCAGCTGGCATTGCAACTGAGTTCAACACAAAGCCCTCACTGCTTTGGCTGTCTTCCTGCCAGAAGCCCAATATATCAAGGGAGAGGAGACTGTATCCCACATTTCGATCCGTTTGAGTTAATTCTTTGGAGGATTGACCAAGGGAAGGCCAATTCCTTACCTCATCACTTTGTGTTTCCCTGTTTTGAAAACAAATGCTACTTATGAACCATGCTCAACGCACTCAAGAAATGAAAATGATACAGCAAGATGGATCATTTGATTTGTAAATTGAGAAAATATAATTCTTATTTTGAATGAAAAACTAATTCACTGCAGAGTGTCAGATGACTAAGCCAAGAAAATGTAAACCAGATCAGATGAAAAGGGTCAAGAGTAGATCTCCTTGTTCTTGAGTGATCAATTTCTTTGGCATATTTAGTTTATTTTTTTCAAGGTTCAGCCCCTAAAGTTTCCCTAATCACTGTGGACAGGGACCCAGAATTTTTCCAAACTTTTTAACACCTTCAGCTCCCGGTTCTTTCTTTATTACCTTTTCTACCATTAATTTTCTATTTCAATTCCATTTTCCCCCAGTCCCTAACTAAGTGTGTCCCCTTTAAAACCTGGGAAACACATCCAAATCTACAAAGTAGAACAGGTCTCGTCATTAACATAGAATAAAAAACGCCATTTTATGAATTTACCAATGTTCTTTAAAAATGAAAACTTCCCCTGGAAACTTCATGAGGTCCACAGAGCTTCTTCAGCACTGTCTCAAAGGAAAACAGCCAAAGACCCTTCGACAACTGCGTGTCATTTTCCATCTCTGGAAGCCCAAAGGAAACCTTTTTGAGGAAAAAATATAACAACCGCAAAGTACATAAACATTTTAAAAGTTGATTTCAAAAATAGTCTTAGCAAACGAGACATCTTGTAGTGTCCATATATATCTTTTTATTAAGAAAATGAACAAAATACATTCTCCATATGTACACTACATACAACAATTCTACAATTGCAATTGTTCAGCAGATCACTACTCACAAAGCAGTGTTGATAACACACTCACCAATCTGGGATCAGAAGATTACTGTACTCAACAAACGAATGAAGCCGACAATGTCCATACGGACTGAGCAAGAGTAAGCTAAACGAGAGAGGGTCATGATGGGAGCGGGAAGACTGCAGAACACTCAACATAGCCCCACAATGACTGAGAACATAATGATGTCAGAACTGACGCCCCAAAAGCACTTCTGTTTAAAAGCTACAACTAGCTCCTGCCTGCTGTTCCAGAGTTCCCTCATGATTTCCAGTTCTGACTTGGGTACCTCAGGATACAGCGCCAAGCCCCCCAGGTTGCCACAGAAGAGGGTGAACCAGAGTAGAGCCCTGAAAGGCTGCAGTTATCCCCTTCACACACTAAGAAAAGGAGCCTAAATGAAATGCAAAACTTCTGAATCTTAGCTGGTGCGCACAGAAACAACATTTTTTGGAGACATTATGCATGATGAGGGGAACTACTGTCCCGAGGATTCCTTACTCACATTTATGTTCATGTTGCCCGTTTTCCTTTTGCTGGCTTTTCTCTGCTTTTCCTTTGGCCTTTTCAAAGTACCTCATCATTTTTGGGTGTGGGTTTAATTATGGTCATATTAAAAAATACATAGAAACAGAGAGCTTTTCATGGGTATGCATATAAATGTCCATAATGTGCATAAAGAGCTTAAAAATGAAAATGAGTCTTAGAAATTTCCCATGATCTGAACAAGGCAGCTCCCTACAGCTTCTGGGTAATATCTTACATCCACAATTCAGGCTTAAAGGGTACATAGCAACAGAATTATTTCCAGACTGTCTAGAAAACGGCAATGTTTAAAAGACTATAAATAAGGGTACACACAAATGCTTGCACCCTAGTCCTCCACACATGTGGTAAAAGACAATGAGAATGACTGTGCCCATTTTTTTTAAAGAATTTTTTTTGGCCTCTACTGTGTTGGGTAATGGAAGTCAGGAAAAACAAAATGAGTAAGTCTCATCAGTTAACATATAGTGGTTTTCCTTCTTTACAATTAGTTATTTCCTAAATGTCTATAATAAACATTTTTATAATCACAAACATCAATAAATGTTATTATTTAAAAGTCTCATAAAAGATATTTAACACTTTCCAGCTTTCAGATGAGCAGGAGGCTGCGACGCCGTGTCCAGTGCAGGAGAGGCTGTCAGAGAGGAGCTAGCCACAGCACTAATAAGCAGACCAGAAAGAGGGGATGGAGCTGTATCTTCCAGTCCAACTTTGGTTTTGAGGATCTGTATCTGGAGGGATCTTAATGTCTGGCCATTGAGTACTTCTAATTTATGAGGAAAGTAAGAGTTGACTTAAAAAAAATTCTAACACATGACATTTTGAAAGATGGAATAATGTTTGTTACCAAGATGAAGACCAAGATGAGACAAGGAGGTCCTCATATTAGCTTTTCTGTCCACCCCTTCTGAGGCTGTGGACTCAACTGTACAGAGATTTTGAAAAGGCAGCAGGGAAGAAATCTCTTTAAAAGAAAAATATATACAGCTGATCCTTGAACAATGTGGAGGGTAGGGGCCCTCAACTCCTGTGCAGTTGAAAATCCACATATAACTCGGACTCCCTCAAAAACTGAATTACTGATAGCTTACTGCTGACCAGTCAATAAACATGCAGTCCATCAACTAACACATATTTTATATGTTATATGTATCATACACTGTATTCTTACAATAAAGCTAGAAAAAAGAAAATGTTAAGAAAAACATAGGAAGAAAAGATATATTTACAGTATTTATTGAAAAAAATCCACATATAAGTAGGCCTGCGCAGTTCAAACCTGTGTTGTTCAAGGGTCAGCTGTGTAATATATATATATATATATATATATACACACACATATATATATACACACACATATATATATATATGTATATATATATATATATATCTCCATAAAGGAATCTGCTCATAGAAAAACATCACTTTATATTGTAATTTCTAAACTGAACTAAAGACTATAATAAAGGAAAATTAACACTATACTATCTAATTTATACATTTCAAAAGACATTTCGCACAAATCAAAAAAGCAAGCTGGCTCACAGAATAACACACTCACAGCATCTCTTCACCAGGCTAAATGTAATGTTTAAGAAAGAAAGCCCACTTTTATTTCTCTAAATAGGTGGAATACAATTAAAGGAGAACACAGTTTACAACTGGTTAGTCACCAAAACAATATTTCTCAGAAAGGAGAAAAAAAAAACTACGTACATGACTTAAAAATATCTTCCCCATAGACTACTCATATTTAAACTTTTGGAATTTCATATCCTACTATAAAATTTGGGGTTGGGTAGACAACTACTTTAGCGTGTCTTATAACTTTGTATTCAGTGCTTTTACAAGTATAGCTAATGTGTATATGTAAAATTAAGCTAAGCCTTTAAAAGATGAAAGTACCCCAGGACTTCCAAAGAAGGCAATTAAAAAAATGTAAATCCCACCCTCCCCCCCATCTCAAGAAAGTAAAGACAGTAACAGCAAGGCAACAAGCTAAAACAGGTATTTGCAAACATCTGTTAGCATGGGCCTGATGGCATAAGATCCTCTCCTTCTCTTCTGTTGTAAAATAATTCCTAGGACTCTGCCAGCTGCAGTGGAATTAGATGTATTCTAGATACCTGCTCTAATTTAACTGGCACTGTACAGAGGTGCAGGCGCCTAAAGAATAAATCTAAGTGATTAAATACTTATAATGCCAAGCCCAGAACTCGTTTCTCTCTTTTTTTTAGAACTCATGTATTTCTTGGCCATGTAGAATAAACAGAGACCTTTGGGATTATGTATAATTAATTTATTTTAAAACATGGAAACTAAATTGATGTCAACTGATGTTCAATTCTGTATGGGTTATGAGTTAAGCATGAAATGACAATATTTTTCCTATTTAAAAGGCTTGAAAATGAGCACCAACCAAAAGACACTAAACTGAACAAAGGCTTTCTTGAGATTTGTTAACGAAGGAGAGAAATAAAGCTCAAAATTGGCTACTGGAACAACTCTTTAATCATGCACAAAGGCCTGTTTAGTATATCAACGCAGTGTTTTCCCTTCTTGCCGATTAATTTGGCATTCATTAAGCACTGAGCGAAAACGAAGAGTGATGATCTCCTCAGGCTGGTAATCGCGTGGCAGGCAGCTCAAATATCCAAGCTGACTGCTGTGAGCACTAGCATCCCAGATGGCAGAGCTGTGCTGCAGCAAGAGCTTAAACTCGAGGAAAAGCAAGTCCCGTGGGAGCCCCAAACTGCATGTTAAAATGTTTTAGTGCGGGCTTTCCCTCTGGATCCTTAACAAGGAAGTAGCTGCACATAACAAACTTCTCACCTAGTTTAAGAGATCCATTACACGGGATTTTTTGTTTCAAGATCTCTAACAGCTATTTGGGAGAAGAGGAGAAAAGAAAGTAACCAAGAAATGCTGCTTTCTAACATCTACTCAGAATAACTGAGCTCTGATGCTTTTTGATAAGTCTTTCCAGCACTGCATTAATAAAATTAACTTAGGGCTAGAAAGGAAGAGCTTTCTTTTTCATTTGGATCTGTGGACCTTCAAATCCGTGAGGAAAAGAAGAAGTCCCTTTTCTGTTTCTAACATCTCTTCTCCACTCTAGCTCTGTCTCTGAGGCTCAGGGTGTCCAAGTGAAAATGCCAGACAGGTAAAATAGGACACTGCATGCGAATGTGTAATAGTTCATCAAGATGGTGTGAACAACAGACAAAAAGACAAATTAGTTCACAATTATAAGTGGTATCTTACAAAAATGGTCTACTTCCCTACTAAATATTTCTTCCCATTCTGTTTTAAATCAAGCTGGGCGGTGTTTGACAACATTAAAGTATATCTGCAAACTTAATTTCCAAATAATGACTCCAATGTGAAAGAGAAACTAGAATTACCCTTTGATTCTGTTGTTCTCAAGATCTGAACTGGGATTCCTAGTTCAAGGCCAAAACTTCAGAGTTCTACCTAACAGAAACGGATACAGTGATATTGTTTCCCACAAGGGCGCCTCTCTGCATCACTAGAAAATTTGACTTATTACAGACTCTCATGATTCCTCAGGGGCTGCAGAATCTATTGTCAGAGAACTTCATCACTGGCTATGAGTAGGAATAAGATTTAGTCATTTGGAATTTGAGCTAAATTCACATTGTTGAGAGGAAGAGACATTTATAAGCCTGGATTATTTTTATTTAAGAAAAAAGGAATACCAATCATTTCATGGCAATCAAAGCTCAATTATATTAGAAATTAAAAGTCAATTCTTAACACAAATTCCAACTTCAGCAGAAAGTCAGTGCTACTCAGAGGAAATGGGAGTAGGGGAAAAAAGGCTTTTAAAAAGTACAAAAAAAGAAAAGACAATAGTCAAATGGAAATTCTGGTGATGTGCTGAATTCCATGAGCTCTGCTATGAAACTTGTACCTTATCAACAACTTTATGACTATACCTCCTAGTGCCAGGAAAAGAAGTCGACGATGGCCCCTCTATTAAAGCTGCCACACCATATTACTATCTCCCAAATGAAAACAATCAGTATTTTTATAGCAATATCTGGACATTATTAATTCTTTAATAATGTGCAGGTTTTAATTTCCCTATTCTGTTGTCATAAAGATAAAGAGTATGATGCCTCAGAATGATTGACGCTTTTTCTCAAGCAGTACAACACTTGTAAGCAAGGCCACAAACCACTAGAAAGTCTAGGGCTAAAACAGCCAAGAATAAAGTCAGAAAAATAATGAAAACACAATTCAGAGTATTTGGTGGGTAGAAGGAAATCAAGGTTAAAATTATGTATAAATAAAAGCTCTAAGATAGCACTTTTTGAGAAAAATAAAAAGAGCATTTGGTGAAGAAATCCATGAATTGCAATAATGAATCCTTCCCACCAAAACAAACAATGGCAAACCTCATTCAGCTGATCTAGTTGGCTCCTAATTAATTATTTCAAGAAACTTGGAAACTTCCACTTCAACTGACACACCTGCAGACTAGAAGTTTCAGATCCCCAGGTCATTTCAGCATGAATACAAATCACAGGGAGATATAGGCCACAGTAAAAAAAAATCACAAAGAATAATGTTATCTGACTAATTAGGAATATAAGAATCTTTGAGTGAAAGTGCCCCAAATCTAACCTACAAGTATTGTCATGTGCAGAACCTCTATGATACTTCTCCAATAAATACTAACCTGAGGAAGCCTGCACACCCCAGATCAAGGCTGTATTAAGAATTTAAAACGTAGTGAAATCAGATCAAAATTTCTGCAAAAGGATGAAACTGCAGATGAACAAGGATTTTTGTTGTTAATCCTCACCTGAGGATATTTTTTCCATTGCTTTTCAGAGAGTGGAAGGGAGGGAGAAGGAGACAAAGAAACATTGACGTGAGAGAGACACATCGATTGGCTGCCTCCTGTGCACCCTGACTGGGGGCAGGGAGCGAACCCGCAACCTAGATACGTGCCCTTGACCTGGAATCGAACCCTCGACCCTTCAGTGCAAGGGTGGATGCTCTAACCACTGAGCCATGCCAGCCATGGCTGAACATGGATTTTTCATAAAAGAAGGGTTATGAAGGGTCTATTTTTTATAGCTAGAGGACTGTTTACAGTACATATGGTAACTAACGACCGCCGAGCCCCCAGAGAAATTACTTCAAATCGTAGTTCTCAACTGCTCTGCAACATTCAACCAGCTAAAGAGTTAACACATTCACTCAGGAAGTAATGCCACACAATTACTCAATGAATTTCATATGGTGGTAAGACTAATTATAGGGTAACTTCTCATGTAATTCCCATGAAACAGTATAATTCACAGAACAGCATCAGGAACACACTCCTTTCTAAGTGCTTTTTCATCTATTAGCATCATTCTCTGTCTCTCACTAAATGATTACGTGCCTCAAACTAGTTTTTGTTTGTAAGTTAGATTTTAAAACTGTTTTATTACATGAAACTGATGATGTTTCTGTAAAAAGCACTTTTAAGGCAGATGTGAAAAGACCCACTGGAAGGATAAGCTGGCAACCACTTATATTCAATACACATATTTCACCCAAGAATAGTTTTACAATCTTAAATCGCAGAGCTCTAAACCCAACAAGCTGGCCTATGATAAACCAAAGAATTAACTTCCTAATGTTCTCTATCAGTTTTTACTTATTAGACAGTTTTAGCATAAATGAAAACCAGGTTTAAAAAGAAGATCTTGCTAAAGGTTAATGCTGTCAGCTTTAGCACAGAGTTAAGTACCCAAGTCTACGATTCCTTTGCTTGAGATATTGATATGTTTGAATTAATCAAGCTGGCCACATGAGGTCTCTGTCATTCCACAAAATGCAAATGCATTTTAGAAATGCCTTGCAAATCAGATAATTTCTCATGAAGAATAAGCACTGACAACGTTAAGAGAGCTAGTTTTTACTTCTATTAAATAAACTATTTCTAGTTTATTATTTGGGAAATATATTCTACTGGGAGAAAAAGAGAAATGGGAATGAAGTTGAAGCTAGGCATAATAAAAGTGAACAAACTGTATCCCACTAGCTAGCATAGCCAGATGTTTCAACCTGAGATTTACTAAACTAGAATGCAAGATTTTTAAAATAGTAAAACATAGTTACTTGGCTATCTAAACAATGTATCTAAATACCAAATTAGATTATTTAAATGAAATATACTGCTGAATTCTTGGAAATATATGCAGCTCATTAAATATATAAATAAGTTTCAAATCAGGGATGTGAGATGTGAGCAACGTGTCAATCTTGGGACTGGGTATAACGAAGCCCTACATTCTCCTACAATCATTACCAGCAGTGGAAAGCCCCATGGTACAAACTCTGATTTACCTAGTCAATAATCTCAACAATCTCTCACTTAAGCAACACTAAATAGTTTGTTATGATTCAACCCCATTTAAATATGTTAGTGAAAAAAAATTTCAGAAAAAAAGAAATGAGGAAAAGTTCCACACCTAAATAAAGAGATAAAATTAAAACAAGCATATGTAACAAAATAAAACTAACAACTAGTACTGTCAGGGGAAAAAGAACAAAAAAAATCACCAAGGTCAGGAACTGAGTTTCCTCCAAATATGGAGTCTAAATGAATGAAAACATGATAAAGCACTATAAGAATAAATGGGGCAGGGCAGTAGAATTTCATTTGGTTAATGTTTTTAAAGTGCCAGAATTCACAGAGAGCAAAATTTGAGGTTTTAAATTTAGAAACTCTCATCAATTTAAGTTCTTCCCTATCAACTCTTTGATTTGTACTTGTTTTCACAAAATGAGATTCAACTGACTACGATATTAGTGATATTAATATTTTATGTTCTAGCCTGTCACTCAGGGAAATCATTTTATGAAACTGTGTAAGTATGTAAGTAAATTCTATTTGCTCACCTGTAAAGTCAATTGGTTAATCTGCAGCTACAATTTGGTACTTAATAAATTAAATACTGTATTTTTCACAAGAAAAGGTTCAGATCTAATTGTTTAATAAATCACTATTGATTGCTTTGGGAAGCTTGGGAAGCTTGGAAAGCTAAGGAGCCCAAGGTTCAAGCCTAAAACTAGGAAAAATGTATTTCTGTCCATCCCCAGAAGAAGTGAAACCACACAATATGGAGTTAAGATGGATCTCAAAGTCGCATTCCCATGCACGAGACGTTTCGAAAGTGCAACTCATTTTCTTCTTTCTTTGGTGAGACCTAATCTTGCTACTCAGGGACATACTGAATTCCATGAAATCATTCACTTTTAAGAGCCACTGGACTGATGGACATTCATTATACTTGGTCTGCTTTAAGCATGGTGGTATCAGTTGCACACAGAACACTTTTTGAGCAAATGTAAGCACTGGCCAGGTGTAGGTTTCCTATCCTGTGCTCCATAACACCTCATGGAATAATATATCTCCACCACCACCCCCAAATGGAAAAACCCATCTGCCTTTTTTTAGTTTAATGAAAAAGTATTTGCACCATTGTTTTTATTTTTCTTCATTTAAAAAAGCCTGGTCTGTGTGCTTAGTGAAATACCTGCCAGGTGTATTCCATTAGACAACTACGCACCATTACTCTTTAACATATCAGTATACAGAAGCAGATGTACGGAGAAATGTGTATGGATAAACCAAAGCAGAGCTCTGGAAACCCATCCACCCAAATGAAAATGCTACCAACTGATAGCACAAGGAAGTAATGAGCCCTGGTTCTACGCAGCTCTATCAGAGGAAACAGTCCTTTTCTTCCAAAACTGCTACAAAGATATCAATGAACACATGAATCACTTCTAGAATCCACCTGCTGATAACTTTTATAATGGCTCTTAAAGGTTCTGAAAGACAATCTTCTCACTTTAAGGTTTTTCCGTGACTCAAAGCTATCATAACATACACTATAGAAATACTATAGACCAACCTCAGATAAGTGCCTGGACCAATCTTCGGTTTCATCTTTCAGTTCTATGACAAGGGGCATAAATTGGAGCCCTCTGTTTCTCCTATTGCATAATGTAATACAAGACTCTAGTCAATAGAGACACATATATACATCACTTTAACATATATCAACTGCTCTACAGAACTACATACTGTTAAGAATGAAGAGGTAAACAAGTGACACCACTTACAAGCAGCTGTGTGATGCAAGGAAAAGTGAAACGGGAAGGGAGGAAGAAAGGTCAAACAACCCAGCACAATCCCACGTCTTGTAGCACTGGGTCTGTTAATAGTGCTTACTTGCCCGAATTTTATAAAAATGAAATAAAAATCAGGAAAGGGTAAACTACCTGATTATTTTTTATACTCATTAAATCTTAAAAGTTAAAGTAAAAAATATATATATTTAAATGGAAAGTATACCGATTTCACTTTATTATTAACTTAACTGAGGAACAGGACGAGTATGGGGTTGAGGTCAGGCATGAAGAAAGAGGGTGAGGACTTGTGATGGCAAAGATCCCTTCAAATTTGGGTGCAGTCCTCAGTCACTGCAGCCTGTCAGTCAATAGCGCTGGAATCCAGAATCCTGAAAGCAGACTCAGTTCTCCACTTCTGTCCCATGACTCCTCAGCTACAGTGTGATGAGGTCTACCAGGTTGCCTTTAGGAGGAGTCATGCTGTCAGGAAAGAAATTTACTAAGGTGTCGAAGAGCTGAGTTCTTTGAGCATAGGTGTGATCCACATCCGAAAAGCCTGGTGAAGGAGAGATACAAAGAAACTCATCCACTGTACTTAAAACCTAACACGTAAAAGAAAAGTCAGTAGAGAAAAGGGGCAATGTATAATGGAAAAACCAAAACCGAAACAGGCTTCCAAACCAGAGCCATGGGTCCTGACCCAGTTCTGACTAACTGGCAGTGTCTTAAATGCACTGATGTGAAAAGAACACAGCCAAATAACCAGCACTTTAGTAACTAATATTGATTTCTCTTCTTTTCCTTGCAACCATTTTCCTCTTCTAGTCTGCTGAGGATTATTTCACTACTTTTATGACTTTTTAATGGTTCTGACCCTCCCTCCATTTTATTTGTTTGTATTAGTATGTATTCATGGATCCTTTTCTTGTCCAATGTTATATTCATTACTCTCATTACTCATTTTAATATTCATATGGTCCCAGATATGGAGAGTGAGAGCTCTTTTGAGCTCCTGTCTTTCTGAAATATCCCCACCAATTTTTGAGCCCTTTCTTACTTTCTGGTACATATCCAAGCTCATCTTTACCCAGCTCTGGAGCCTGCTATTTTTCCATGGAGCTCCAATTCCTTTTAGTGGTGAATGAGATCTAGAAACCAAGATCCGCTGTGCTAATTACTAAGGGTGGTGGTGTTTCTACGCCTATATATATATGTACACACGTCATATACATAGTGGGGGTTTTTCTTTAACAGAATAATGAGTTCATTTTTTATTGCTAATTTCAATTAAAAAAAAAATATCTTTATTGATTTCAGAGAGAGGAAGGGAGAGAGAGATAGAAACATCAATGATGAGAGAGTCATCACTGATCGGCTGCCTCCTGCACGCCTCCTACTGGGGATCGAGCCCACAACCCGGGCATGGGCCCTTACGGGGAATTGACCTGCGATCTCCTGGATCAGAGGTCGATGCTCAACCGCTGAGCCACGCCTGCTGGGCCTAATTTCAATTTTTAAAGAACCTCACAGGATTTCTTTCCTTATCCCATTCCGTATTTAAACCTTCTTTCTCCCACTGAGAAAACTAACTCCCAGCAACATTATCATATTTACTCAACCTAAAATACACACAAAACATGTTCCAGAATTACTATACCCATTCCACTACCAGCAAAAACTCAAGATTCTTTGCTTTTGTCTTCAGGACATATATGAGAGTATATAGTCTAAACACTGAACTAAAAAGGATTAACCCCCCCAATGTATGGTAATGTTACTAATTTGATAGACAGGTTTGTTTCTCTTTGTATTCAAGGTTTTTGCTTTGTTTTCTTTATTTGTGAAAATGTTGTGGTATGTTTTATTTTTAAGATAAGGCATTGATTCTGTGATAGTACTCTAATGAAGTGATACCATTTTCATGAGAGTAGATGATTTAGGAGGGAAGGAAACACTGAGCTCCTACTGTGTTCTAGGTACTTTCTGTATGACTGCACTTTGTTGTCACAAAAAACAATGAAGCAGTTATCATAAGCTCCACTTTCAGATGGGAAAACTTAAGAGAAATTCAATAATTTAATAAGGTCTTGCTGGGCTGGAGTGGCTCAGTGGTTGAGCATCAACCTATGAACCAGGAGGTCACGGTTCGATTTCCGGTCAGGGCACATGCTCAGGTTGCGGGCTCGATCCCCAGAAGGGGGTGTGCAGGAGGCAGCCAATTGATGTTTCTCATCATAGATGTTTCTATCTGACTCCAAAGCCCATTTATTTATTTTTATTAACTAATATTCATGAGTGCTTATTAAGTTGTAGGCAATGTGCTAAATTTATTTAATCCTCAAAAGAACATCTTTTACTTTTTTTCACCCTTTACCAATAAGGAAATTGAAATTTACACTATCATTAGATGAACAGTTAAATTATGGTAGACCTCTATTATGGAATACTGTGTATCACTAGTAAGAATACAACAGATCTAATATAGTTTCATGGAAACATCTCCAAGCTACATCATTAAATTTTAAATTTACAACTCAGAATACATATTTTTACATTATATAATAAATAAAACCAGAACACACAAAACTATGCACCTATGTGTGTGTGTGCATGCATATATAGAGTCAATCGTCATTATTCAGATTCCATATTTGTGCATCTGCCTACTCACGAAAATTTATTTGTAAACCCACAATCAATACTGGTGGCACTTTGCAGAGATGATCAGAGCAGTGAAAGTTTGAGGCACCACATGCACACGTTCTCAGCTGAGGTCGAATTGGGTAATGCTCTGCCTTCTTGTTTCAGCTCTCATGGTATAAAGTCTTTGGTGCCATGTTTTCTGCACTTTTGTGCTTTTTTTTGGTGACTTCACTGCTTACAATGGCCCCCAACTGTAGTGCTGAAGTGTTGTCTTGTGTTCCTAAATGCAAGAAGGCCATGATGTGCCTTATGGAAAAAATTCATGCATTAAATAAGCTTTGTTTAAAAATGAGTTAAGGCTGTGAGTTCAATGTTAATGAATCAACAATATAAATATATAAATAAGGTATCTTTAAACAGAAACACACATAAAGCAAGGTTTTATGTATTGAGAGGTTGACGAAAATGTTGTGACCAGAGGCTTGCAGGAAGCTCACTCTGTATGTCCCATAGGAGGAATGGTTCAGTGTTCACTAATTCAGTGTTCCCAGGGACTTTATAGAATGTAACTACTGCAAATAACGAGAATCAACTGTATCTCTTATGTCTGTGTGTATGGTTGTGTGTTTGTGTAAAGATCTGCCAGGTACGAGTGGTTAAACTTGAGGAGTGGGGACAGAGATTGAGGAAAGTTGTTTGAGGAGAATCTTAAGTTTTTAACTGTAGTCAATGTTTTGTTTAAAAAAAAAAACTTTAACGAGGGGTGGGGTACTAGGAAACTCATCAAAAGTCACATGACTACTTAAATGTCAGAGCTAGGACAAAAAAAGGTTGTACTGATTCTAAATCTCACGTCTCATCCTAATCACTGTTTCTCTCAGTTCATTCTCACCACCGAATGAAGTGAACTAATCCCTCAGAGTAGTGAACACTGGTAAAGCTCAATGAAGGTGGTTTAGGGAGTGAGCTATGAACCCATAGTACTAACGTTTGAATCCTGATTTTGCCACTCACTAGCATTATCCCTGGAAAAGTTACTTTAGCCTTTCTGTGTCCTAGTTCCTTCATATATAAAAGGGGATCATAATAGTAGCTACTTCATAAGGTTACTATGGAGATTAAATGAGTTATGACATGTAAAGTGCTTAGAATAGTACCTGGACCCACAGTAAGTGCTCAGCTCAGTAAATATTAGCTATCACTGTATCACTATTACCATGACTGCTCTAAAAAGAAAGTGACCTATTAGGAATGTACTTTTAAGTTAACACCCTACACAGAGTAGGCAGTTCTTCCTATTTATATGAAGGAGTAGTAGTAGAAAAAATTTTCATTTTCTCCTGGATACAAGTTTCTTTATTTACACTTCCTAATCCTAATAATAAACATATTATTATATAAAAGCACCTGTAAATATGTAAACTACAGAAAAGAGGTTGAAGAAAATATCTTGTTGAAAATATAAATTTGTTGAGCTAACAGGACATAGCAAATTCTGTGAAATTGTTAAGGTACCTTATTCACAAATGTCACAGTGCCAAAAATCACTAACTACTTGCCATGTAAAATGTTTTATTTATTTATTTATTTATTTATTTATTTATTTATTTATTTATTTATTTATTTAATGTATTTATTTTTATGATCCTCACTTGAGGATATTTTTTCCACCAGAAGCTCTAAACTAAAGATCCCTACAGGGATCTTCTCTGGAGTAATTCTTCAAAACCAAGATAATGAATGGTAGCTATTTACTTATAAATCATTATCTTTCTAATTCTTTAAATTATATATAACATTAACAAATACTTTAATTCTAAGAAGTTAAGATAAACTGGATTAATTCTGAAGGGAGTCAGAAAGTTAGGCTGAGGCAAATTTTTTCTTAGAGAATTTAGAAAATGAAATATTCTGTTTATCTATGCATTAAAGATGTATACATCTGTACATGAAATAACCTATTTGACTTCAAGTCTATGTGGAGTAAAGGTAAAACAATCTTGCAGAAAATGAATGAGAACAAGAGTCAGTAGTTCCAAATAGGAATGAAACCTATAAAAGGTACTTCACTTCATAAATTTTTAGGCAAAGTACGTTTTGTTTATAATATATCAGGTTTCTCCCTATTAAAGTTAGCCTGCAGTGTGAGCTTCCTCCTTGTCCAAATTCACCAGTGACACAAAGGTTATATTTTTAAGGAAGTTAATAATAATAGTACCTGAATTGAGCATTTAGTGTTTTATTTTGCTGTTTTCTATAATCATTTCACTTAATTCTCTCAACAACTCGAGGTAAGTATTCTCATTACCTCCATTTTATAGATGAAGAAATTAATGATTAAAAAGGTGACTTGCTCAAGGTTCTTTTAAAATTAGCAAGTGACAGCCCAGCCAATCTTGCTCAGTGGTTAGAGCGTCGGACCTCGGACTGAAGGGTCCCAGGTTCCATTCGGCTGAGGGCACATACCTCGGTTGCAGGCTCGATCCCCGGCCCCTGGTGGTGCACGAGCAGGAGGCAACCGATCGATGTGTCTCTCTCACATCCATGTTTCTCTCTCTCCCTTCCACTCTCTCTGAAAAGCAATGGAAAAATATCCTCAGGTGAGGATTAAAAAAAAAATTAGCAAGTGACAGAGCTGATATCTAAACCTACACTCTAACTCTGAACCACTATACTATATTCTCATCGCTTCACTACTAAACACACTGCCTCCCTTCAGACAAAGTAGGAAACAAAACCCGGCAGGAATTCTCCCCTTCTGTAATTTTTTCCTATTGTTTGTATTGTTCTCAGTGCATTTGAAGTTTGTTTGAAATCCAAGTAAAACAAACTGTTTCTGACAAATATATTAGCTGGCAGTGAGCAGGGCATAGACAGAAGAAAAGAGTTAAGTTAAAGGTAAAATATTTACTGACAACAGCCTAACATATTTAAATGACTGCCAAGAAATTCTTGCCCTAAGGCTAAATGTAAGTCAGCCAGAGACATTTTAGTGCTGCCCACCGATAAAGCAGAAATCATGGTTCTGGACTGTGGTATCCACATATAACAAGGCACATATTCATTCAAACTGAGTATCTATGTGCCAGGCTCCCAATCCATTTATCACTAAATCTGTTTCAAATGATAAAATCCAAAAGGGTATGAGCTTTCTAAAATAATGCTTATACCTAGATTTTCTATCACAACGTTGAGATTTCTAGCAGCCTGACATTTTTAAAAAGCCCTTATGTATTTATTACACTGCATGGAATAGTGGTAAACAACTACCTACGTTTTTAGGAGAAGCTACTGGAGTCATGGTTTACAGCCACAGTCTGCTCAGTCCTGCCCTGTGGAGCCCTACACATTCTGATACCAGAGCTCCGCACTATAGTTGCCTTGATCAGTAGAGAAGCCTTAATTACTCGATATGGAAAAAGAAAAGGCAAGACCCCAAGGAACACTGCTATTCTTCCCCACCGCAGGGAAAAATATCAGAATTACATATGGTCTTTTTTTCCTCTGAGGTGTGGTTCAACTTTAAGAGAAAACGGACAAACAATAAAGAAATTAAACTGATATCCCAAAGGTTATTTTATTCCAGAGGTAAAATGTAGTATTTATATCACATACATTAGAAAACTTCAATACTGTTGCTCACCTCTAAGGCACAGTAACAGCAGTGGCATCAATAGGATTAATACGCATTCATTGTGTGATCATATCTTATACTGACAAGAGAAAAGCTGAAAATTCCCCAGCTTCAAAAGGCTACCACCTTGTTGAAAAGTGAAGCTATAATAATGAGTCACCCTAATAAAAAAATCCTTGAAAATTTACCTGACAAAAGTTCTGGGCTCCAGAACTGCCACAAATTCCCCACTTTACTACAGTCTAGTTTACTTTAGTAATTCATTAATACTAAAAGAGTTCTCCTAAATGAAGATGGATGTTTAAGGAACATCACTCTTGGTTTCTTTTTTTTCTTCTTTTTAATCCTCGCCCGAGGATATTTTTTCCATTGCTTTTAAGAGGGAGTGGAAGAGAGAGAGAAACATCAGTGTGAGAGAGACACTGATTGGTTGCCTTCCAAGTGCTCCCTGACTGGGGCCAAGCCTGCAACTGAGGTTCGTGCCCTTGGCCGGAATTGAACCTGGGACCCTTCAGTCTGTGGGCTGACACTCTAGCCGCTGAGTCAAACTGGCTAGGGCAGTCTTGGTTTCTTTAAGAAATACTTAAGTTTCATCCTGGCCAGGTAGCTCAGTTGGTTAGAGCGTTGTCCAGATACACCAAGGTTGCAGGTTTGATCCCCAGTCAGGGCACATACAAGAATCAACCACTAAATGCATAAATACGTGGAACAGCAAATCAACACTTTTTTTTCCTCTCTCTCCTTTCCTCTCACTCTAAAATAAAATAAAAGAAAAAAAGAAACACTTGAGTTTCAAGTAGAATTTGTCTTGAACAATAAAGGTACCAGCATATAAAAATTCCCGTTTTCAGGAAAACCGTAATTTATTTTCTCTGCTCCCAAAAGATATATTTCATTGCCTACCCTATCAGCATACCCCACCACCATTCTGTTGACACCATACAACTCCACAAAAAACAAACTGAGAGGAAAAATCATTCAACCAACAAGTGTTATCTCATAGTAAGTACACCAGTAATACAGCCCACATTCCAAAACAACGCTATACAAGTTAATTTATTTTGAGCATGCTTCTATTGCCATGTTTGCATAACAATGAAGCAATTGGTGTAACAGGAAAAGCAAACTGATTTATGAACTGGTGACTGATACTTAGAAAATAACCTTGTAATAAGTTATTAGAAATTTTGTATTCTACCTTGAAACTTGCTCCATTGTTTAGATGAACATCTCATCTGATGTTTCATTTAAAAGGAACCAAAATCCAACCTCCCAAATGCTAGGGCATCTGGCTGAATAAACTGCACTGGAATACTTACCCAGAGCTGTAAAATCTGAACCAGATTTGAATAAAGCCGAAGCGAGGAGCTGAAACTATAAAAGAAAAATAGAAGCAAATTAGCTGGCTAAGCAGATCAGAGAAAAATAACTTCCCTAATTTTGACCATTTATTAGCCACAGTATATCTCTGTACTTAAGTTTATTTACCAAACAGTGGCAAGAACACCACCACATTTAGATTAAAGAATATGCTGACTTTTCTACTGGACTGCTCATCATTTTCTAAAATACTGGACCAAGTTTTAGAATTATTTTATAAATTTATTAAAGTATGTATTTATTAACAAATAACTGGTCAATTAAAAAAGAAAATTACTCATTTGGGAGTCTATCACATATGGATAGATTGGTGCCCTGGACTGTTACTGAATTCTTAGTACATATCCATTCTCATTTCAAAAACAAATACATGTTACCGTAAAACACCTGTCTCTGATGTGTAAATCAAACTCTGAGGAAAAAAAAGCATAATTATTAGGTATAGGCCATTCCTAAATTACAAGTTAGACTGGAATTCCATGATCATGTATAATTACATTTTTATGTATTACAGCTGTAATACAAATAAATAATAATACAAAAAAAACTCTATGATTCAAGTACTCATAACTGTAAACCTGCTTTTGCCAACCCTGTATACAAAAGTTCTTTATATATGCTGGGCATCAGTCCTCTGTCAGAGATATCTACTGCAAATATTATTTAAATCTGTGGCTTGCCCATTTTCAATAATGTCTTTGAAATTTTAATTTTCTTGAAGTCTAATTTATCAAATTTTTCTTTTATGATTAGTGCATTTGTGTCATGTCCAAGAAATCTTTGATCTATCCCAAGGTTGGGAAGATAACCTGCTTTCTTCTTCAAGTTTTATTGTTTTGGGTTTTATATTTAGATCCATAATCCATCTTAATTTTTTGTGTAAAATGTGACATAGGGGTTGAGATATCAGCACCATCTTCTAAAGACTTTCCTCTCCCCAATGGACTTGGCACTCTGGTCAAAAAAAAAATCAATTGATTTCATAAATGTGTGTCTCTTTCTGAACTGTTTTGTTCTACTATTTGTCTTCCAGAATGTCATGATTACTATGGCTTTATACAGAGTTCTGAAATCAAGTAGGATGAGACCTAAAACTTTTTGTTTTTTCGACATTGTTTTGGCTAGTGGAGGACCTCTGCATTTCCAAATACATTTTAGAATCAGTTTGTCTATATTAACAACAATGACGAAACCCAAACTTGTTGGCAAGTTAATAGGGTCTGCATTAAATTAAAAACCAATATGGGGAGAATGGTTTCTTAACAGTTTTTAGCCTTTCATTCCATAAATGTGCTACATCTCTCCATTTATTTAGGTCTTCTTTAATTTCTTACAACAGACTTATAAGTGCATATTTGATTATTTTTTATATTAATATAAAAATATTATAGTAGTAATATTCATTACTAAGTAATATTCATTACTAAGAAATATACAAATGTACTGCTTGTCTTCACTACAGACCTTGCATTGTGCAACCTTGCTGAATTCACTTAGTATACTGTTTTTAGACTGCATGGGTTGTCTATGTACACAATGATGTCATCTACAAACACAATTTCACTTCTTCCTTTCTGATCTATATGCTGTTTATTTCTTTTTCTTACATGGTAAATACAGGATGTCTGTTGACACGTTTTTCATAATCTTTATGAGATTTAGAAAATTTTTTATTTCTAGTTTGCTAAGAATTTTTATCATGAATGGGCTTTTAATTTTGTCAAGTGCCCCTTTCTTCACTTATTGAGATGATCTATGGTTTTTCTCCTTCATTCTGTAAATGTGGTGAATGACTGATTTTCAAATGTGAAACCTTGGTCACTGTGCATTAAACTTTTTATATATTGCTGGAGTCAATTAGCTAAAATTTTATTAAGAATTTTGCATATGTATTCATGAGGGGTATTGGTCTGTGATTTTCTTTGCTTGTAATATCTTTGTTGTTGTTTTTTAAATCCTCACCCGAGGATATTCTTTTCCACTGATTTTTTAGAGAGTGGAAGGGAGGCAGAGAGAGAGAGAAGAGACATTAATGTGAAAGAGAAGCTCTAGCCACTGAGGCACACCGGCCAGGGCTCTTTGTTGTGTTTTTATGTCAGAGTTAAGCTGCTTCATAAAAGAATTTAGAAAGTGTTCTGTCTTCCTCTGGTTTCTGAGGATCTATGTGTAGAACTGTTTTTTTGTAATTTAAAAGGCTGACAGAATTTACTCATACAGCCATTGACGTGTAGAGTTTTCAGTGTTAAAAAGTTTTCAATTACAAATTCAATCTCTGCAACTGACATGAAGTTCCTTAAGATTTTCTAATTCTTCTTGTATCTGCATTGGTAAGTTGTGTTTTAAGGAATTTGTCCATTTCATCAAGTTGCTGAATTTGGTAACAAAGTTATTAAAAATATTTCCTTATTACCTTTTAATGTATGTAGGGTCTGTAATGATTTCCCCTTTTCATTTGTGATGTTGATAATTTATGTTTTCACTTTTTTTTATCTTTCCAGGGGTTTACCAATTTTATTCACCTTTACAAAGAACCAATATTTTCTATTATTTGTTGCTATTTCACTAATTTCCTATCTTCTACTTATTTGAGGGTTAATTTATTTCTCTTTTCTAACATCTAAGGTTTATTGGCTCTATGTACAGAAGGATGAGGAAAAAACCTGTCATTTAAATAATGTGATCAGCCCAGCACTGAGGCTCAGTGGTTAAGCCTTGACCCATGAACCAAGAGGTCACCGGTTTGATTCCCAGTCAGGGCGCATGCCTAGGTTGTGGGCTCGATCCCCAGTAGGGGGCATGTTTCTATCTCATCGATGTTTCATCTCTCTAACCCTCTCCCTTCCTCTCTCTCCAAAAAGAATCAATAAAAACTTAAAAAAACCCCACATGATTAAATGAGTGGAACTGATATATACAGGCCTAGATTTTAACAGTACCAAGTGATACACAATCTGAATAAACCCAGGCCTCTCTTCCAAACTCAAACTTGAATATCCAACTATCACTTCAACATCTCAAGTTGGCTATTTCATAGGCATCTCAAACTGAACATACCCAACATTAAACTCCTGATCCCAGTCAGAAGTCCCCCACCCACCACCACAAATAAGAGCTACCCAGTGCCTTTTCATTTGGTTAATAATAACTCCATCCACTCAGGTCAAAAACTTTGGAGTCATTTATTTCAAACCCTACAACCAAACCATCATAAATTCTGTTAGTTCTACCTTTAAATATACTAAGAATCCAATCTATTTCACTTCTCACTATTTCTACGACTACTACTTGGGTCTGAGTTATAATAATCACTTGCTTAGATTTCTATCTGAATCTTCATTCTCCTTCCTTAGTCTATTCTCAATACAATATTCAGAGTGATCCAAAACATAAAGCAAATTATATCATTCCTCTGCACAATACTCTGAACAAGGATCCTTAGTCATTCATAGTAAAAAGCCAAAGTTCCAGCAATGGCTTACTAAGTCATTCACAATCTGATCTCCAATCCCTGCTCTTGCCTCTTTGACCTCATCTCTGACTACTCTTATCCATCACTCCTCTGTTCTAGCCTCAGTGGCCTCCTTGCTGTTCTCCTAAACAAAGCCAGAATCACTCAGCCTAGGGTCTTTGTTCAAGCTCTCCCTTTGCCAGGAATTATCTTCCCCAAATTATTGACTAAGATCACTTCCTCATATCCTTCAAGTCTTTGTGAAAATCTCATTTCTAATGAGGTCTATTATAATCATCCTATTTAATACTGCAACTGTTCCTTTCTCACCCCTTATTATTCTGATCTTTTTACCCTTTTTATCCCTCTTTATGCCTAGAATGCCTGGCATACTGCAGGGACTCAATACATATCTGTTAAATGAATGACACTAGTACTCTGGAAGCTCAGCGGAAGTGCTCTTAATAAACAATGTGCAATACTAGTTGAAAACTTGCTTTTCTTGTTTCTTCTCTATTATAAAATCCTCTGAAAATGATAGAATTGATTTAGGCATCCTTTTCCTGGGTCTTTCCTAGGGGAGAAAATGTAATTTTCATAAGGTTTACTAGAAGCTCGTCACTAATTTAGAATCCATGTTCTAGAGACTGGACAAAAGCAAAGAACCATTATTTGGTATATAATGGTAGTCCACCATCATTTCCCCAACAATATGATGATCACCACCATGATGATAACTGCCCTCCCAAGAGAAAAATCTAAAAAGCACTTTTAGTTGCTGATATAATCATTTAATATAGTGAAAAACTTATAAAGTGCACATAGAGAGCAAAAACAAGCTACTACATACAGAAAGTTTTTAATAGCACTAAGGCCCTTCTTGATAAGTGGAATGATTTCTTAAAAGGAAAGTGAAGATCTATATACCTTACTGAAAATACTGTAAGTGTATATACTGGAACTGTCATCAAGGGATTTCTTTCCCCAAAACAAAATCCATTCACACATTTTTAAACAAAATAATAACCTTACAAAAATCAATGTCAGGATGTTTTCAGTTTTCACTTAAGATCTGACAGAGGAAAATCTTAGGGTGAGGGTGATGTTTTGAAAAGTTTCTGAAGTGATTCTGATGCTGACACACACATGCACACCACCATTTTAACTAACTTCTACTAGGACTAAACAACTCTTGATAGATAAAACTTTTAAGAAATAGAATGGAAGTCTGTGGCATACAAAATCATAACTTGAGACTATTAAAGAAAGGAGACAAACAGAAACCCACTACCAAAATTTTAAAAATTGCTCTGTTTGAACTTGAGATACCTACCTGGCCTGGTTTTCCCATTAGCTTAGCATTAAGAACAAACTGTCCATTTTCTTTGGCCTACTTGCAGCTCACACAGCTGAAATTATTTACATGGCAATATTTTGTTTTGGTTTGGTTTTAAAAAATAAAAGAAAAATTAATGTTCCCTGGTTATAGCCATTTTAGACTAAGAAGAAAACATAGTATCATGAATTGACTGAAGACTCAAGGAAAGACAACTAACTATCTCCTCTTCAGGGGGGTTCTAAAGTGTGTCCTGATGATTCTCCACCTAGTGAAGGGTTGTAACCAGTACTGAGTAAGAGAAATAGGACTTGTTTTCACAGTAGGCAATTATGAAAGAGTATCTCTTTGTTTTGTTGCCAAGGTCAGGCAGGATCCACTGCTTGAAAGTACAATGAACCTGGTGCCTGAAAGTGATTCGTATTAAATCTGAAACCTGTGTCAATGATGAACAGAGAAAAGCATGGATTGATGTTGCTATTACAGAGCCAAAGCAAAGCAACAGCTAACAGCTAAAGGGACAGAACTACATATAATCAGCACCAATTCTGTGAGTGGAAGGTAAAATGGATTACGGTTTAGATGTTGCTAGATGAACTACGAATGAGAATGGTCATGGTTGGCAAGAGGAAAAAAAAAGTGACAAAAGGAATCTCAGAAGTTAGTGGAAAAACAGGCTGTAAAACCATGAAACTATTCACACAAATAATATTAGATCTTCTGCTTCCATCCATGTTATGTAACAAAAAACCCACACAAAACACTGAAAAGTAATGATCTGCTACTAATTTCTCAAACTTGGGGACTGCTGATGAGTGAAGTTAGTAGCCTATCATCAAACTATCCTGCTACAAAATTCACATAACTAAAAATCAAGGAAGCAAGGATTCTACTCCCATCAACCTCTCTTTATCTTCTCCGTACAAAAAGGGGAGTTTTCTTTCTTCTCTAAGAAATAGCAACAGAAAAGTTTATATCAAACCATTGTGTAATCCTTAAGTAAAAGCAGCATGGGACTATGGGAGTAAACATTCCTAGTTCCTTCCCAATACACAATACTAATGTCTAAGTTAAAACTTTATACCCGGTAATCCCGTTCTAAATAGATCAAGGTTTTTTTTGTGTGACTTCAATGTTATATCACATGGAAAATAAGCCTATTTAATTTTTATTTCATCTACTCTGTATCATTTTTAACATTATTAGTGCCATCATATTTTCCTTTAAACATTTAAGAGCAAAATTAGCAAATGTAAGTTGAAAAGACATTTTTTTAAAAGCTCAGTTTCTGAAGTTTATGACCACCTTTACCTCTTTTGTCTCTTCTGGGTCTGAATGGTCCACAGTTATATAAAGGTCATTTTGTAAATATTTCAGAGCACTAAGAGGATCCATTTGGGCCTTTTCTTCAAACCTAGAAAATGTAAACAATAATAATCATTGCCTGGAGTTATAAGAAAACCTAAGAAATCTCTTTCAGAGCTGGGACACTGTGCAGGAGTCGTCAGTGTGGATATCTAAAGCCCTGCATCTGGGAGTCCAGAAATTAAAAGACTGCCATGTAGATAGTGCAGATGGGGAGTCCCTGAGATGTAATGGTAATGCCAGGTGGCCACAGGCAGCTGTGCTCCTCGAGACTGGGTAAGAGCACTTCCCACCCTCCTCTTAAAACAGGGGTGGGGAAACTTTTTCCTGCCAAGGGACATTTGGGTATTTATAACATCATTTGTGGGTCATACAAAATTATCAACTTAAAAATGAGCTATTAAAAAAGCTCCTAGATTTATTGATTTTGAGTCCTGCCTGCGGTTGCCTTGGCAGGGCCAGACCAAATGATTTCCCAGGTCATATATGGCCCTTGGGCAGCACGTTCCCCACCCGTCTTAAAACTATAAGCTAAGATCAACCACAAAACAGTAAATATGTCAAATGTTTTAAAGAAACTTCAAAAAAGCCAAATATATTTCATAAAAAACAAGTAGAAATAAAATAAAAATACTTGGTTATATTTGTGTAATATATTTTTTTCACCCTCACACTGGAGGTGCTTAACGGATACTTTAGAAATAGAAACAAGTATAGTTTCTTTTAATGAATATCATTAACACCGATTAGATCATTTTTAATGAGACTACTTCAATGCCTCAGTCAGTAATAACAATAACAAAACTGCAGCAACTTATTCAAGTCTTTGTCATGTGCTAGACACTGTATCAAGTATGTATCACTTTGTTTATCCTCACAATAACTCTATGATGAAGATAAGTATTAACATCTTTTTAAAAAAACAGATGAGAAACTGAGGCCTGAGAATGAATTCAGCCCAGATAAGAGCTAGTAAGCGGCAGAAGTAGAATCTAACACAGGTCTATCTGATTCCAAGGCTGAAAAAGGAAAAAATGAGTTCTCTTAAAAACCCCCAAAAACGATAATATCCTTTTGTTACAGCATAATTATATATGGATTTATAATAAATTTGTATGGTTTTAAAATGTACGGAGCAAAAGGAAAGAAAACAATTTCATTTGGGAATTAAAAATAATGAGCCTTTCACAATGGTGTTCAGGCTGATGGCTTCAATAATTTTCTATCTTTAGGGCTAATTTCCGTGATGGGGTTACCTGTATTTCAGGCAGGGGCAAAGGCTAGCAAAATACTAAAGTTCTCTTGTACCAGATGGTACCATGACTGTCAGCCAGCCTTACAACCCTCAGAGGAGAATTCCTTAGGCAGAGGTCCTGTTACTCTACCATCCTGACAACAAATAAGACCAGAGTTTTGGCACCTGAGGCAAAAGCAATCATCTCAAGCTCAATGAGCAGCTTTATAAAGTAGCCTGGCAGAATGATTCCCAATAGGGATGCTCTCTCCAGGGAACCCTCTCTAAGGAGATACTCTCTCTGAGAATCAGAATGTGAGATACACAGGACACTTCATAAAAGGCAGACAAAACACAGAAGGTAGTAAACAGAAGACATGAGATGAAAGATTCCTTCCCTTCCTTTCTTCCTACCTATCTACCTATTTATCAACTGAAGCCAAAGAGGTAAGTAGATATCCATCCATCCATCCATCCATCCATCCATCCATCCATCCATCCATCCATCCATCCATCCATCCATCCATCCCTATCTGTCTGTCTATCATCTATCTATCTATCTATCTATCTATCTATCTATCTATCTATCTATCTATCTATCTATCTATCTATCATCTATCTATCTATCATCTATCTATCTATCTATCTATCTATCTATCTATCTATCTATCTATCTATCTATCTATCATCTATCTATCATCTATCTATCATCTATCTCATCTATCTATCATCTATCTATCTATCTATGATCTATCTATCATGGAAGCCATGAGGTTGAGGGAAAGCAGAATCAGAAGTAACCAGTAGAACAGAAGAAGCAGGCAGAAAGAAGCAACAGGGAGAGGCTCAGTTACAAGAAACACTACTATAGTAGCTCCTAGCTACTAGAATTGGTCCAGTATCCTAAACACTTTTCCATTATTCCTGTATTCAAATGCTGAGAAAGTGCCTAATTCTCTGGATATTTTCATAATAAATTCTCTTTCAGTGAGGTCTCCTAAGTATGTCTTTCTCCTTTGCAACCTGAAATAACCTAAACAAAACACATCCACCATCCTATTAAATCCAGTAAAGAGATCAATTTTCCTGAAGTTATGTTTTCTCTCTTCTTTTTCTAAGCTTTTTTTGGCCTGCAAAAATTTATCACTGGACTTGTGTTTGCAGTCTAGAATTATATTTCAGCTAACAATTCTGCCCTGTAAGAGGAAGAGGAATTAACCCTATTAAATTTTTTTTTCTTTTGCCCCTTTCTAGCCTACAATAATTAACAAGTCTGGAAAGTTGAACATTATATATATAAAAGATAATAGTGGCACTTTAGTTACTATATCATGTGGTACCATTAAAAACCAGGAGACACCTTCTTGGCACACAATATACTTCTCCCTCCAAATTTATACTTTAATGAAATAGAATAAATGTTTCCCATAAGAACAATAAAAATAAATAAGCCAGAATAGCAGTACAGGGTAAGCTTCTATATATGAAAGACCTGGTATCTAATTTAATATGAAATGTGAATTTAAAAAGTAATTTTCATGTTCTACCCAGTTCACAGAAAGCAACTTTTATCTATTCTGCCTGCAACGTAATAATGTTCCTCAAATTCTTTAATTCATTTAAGAGGTGGTAGGAAAAAAAAAGTCTGTGTTTTTTCAGACTTCTAAGATGGGCCTTTTACTGTCAATTCAATTTAGTAGACAAGTTCCTTAAGATGCCCTAGCAGTCATCCGTGACTGTTCTTTCTCTCATACCCATATCAAATCCATCAAGAAATTCAGTTGTTGCAGCCTTCAAAGTTTAGTCAGAATCTTACTGTACTTTCTCGATCTCTTTAATGCAGTATCTTTCCTCTGCCTTCCCTCAAACGGTGGCGGTCCTCAGATAATGCCCTACATCCCTATACTTTTCTACCTCTTCCTGAGCAGGATCCTTTTCCTTACTGATGACTCATTAATATAACACAGCCCAGACCTTTCCCCCAAATGCTAACAGATGATCTCCAGAACCTAAAGTGCACCAAACTGAACTACATTAACCTGTTGTTTCTGAAGAATTCCTTGAGTAAAAATGGCCACGAACTTTTACTTCTGAAAGAAAATCCAGAATTGTTTTTATTAAATGCTAGGTTTGAATGTGTCATTCCTCTACATAAAATCTTACAATGCTGTCCTTTCACTCAGGGTAAAAGCCAAAGGACCTTCACAATCTGACCCCTTTTTATCTCTCTGACCTCATCTTCCATAATCACTTCACTTATTCCACTTCTACCACACTGTCCTCCTCAATTTACTTCTCAAAAACCCAGGCATATTTTGAACCTCAGAGCCTTGTCTATTACCTATCTGGAACACTATTCCCCTCAAATATCTATATGATTCATTCCCTCATGTTCTTTAGGTCTCTACTCAAATGTCTTCTTTGCAGTAGTAAAGTCTATCCTAATATTCTTACTTAAAAATTACATCCCTAGCTCCCCTCACCTGTACAAAAATAGTTACTAACCTGATTTAGTTTTTTTCATTAAGACTTACTATCTAACATAAATTCCTTATTATGTTTATTGTTAGTCTCCCTTCATTAAGAACAAAAACTTAGGGATATGAATTCTTGTCTTCACTAACATATCCACAGAGCCTAGGCCAACATCTAGCGCAGTGTATGTGCTCAATAAATATTTCTTAAATGAATAGTTTTATTGATGTTTATAAGGGTGGTTGCTTTGGCCATTTGACATGAGCAAAGTAATCTCGAGAAAGATTAAGTTAGAAGGCTTGAATATTAACTCAAGGTTCAGGTATAATACTTTTCCGATACAGCTATTAGCTATCGAACTAAAGGCAAAAAGTAGTCAAAATCAGAAAAGAAGAATATTATGGTCCAAATTTTATGCTATTATTATTCTATTGAAGATAATCTATATAAGAGTCATTAAACATTCTTACATTCCCCTTTAGGGGCTTTTCTGAAGTTCTGAAATGAGCTAGCACACTTTCTTTCCCATAGTAGAAAATTTCAAATGTTGATTTGCCCAACCACACAAACTTGCTGCCTTTCAACTTCAGTCCCTTTATTTCAAGACTTATCTCATACAACATTTGCAAGAGTCTTTTATCATATTATTCAAAAGTGTAAATGATTTGTTACTGACCATTCTTTTACTGTTTATCCACTCTATGCCTTTACTAGCATTAAGTCACCAACAATGTTTGTACTTAAAACTTAAAAACATGCCATAATACATACTATTTCAGATTTCAAAATTGTCACTTCACCTGCCCACTGATATATTTTTAAAGGACAAAAACAACTCCCAAAGATCAAAAAGAATAATACTTCTTAGGATAGCTGGGCTGTGGAAAGGAGGGCAAATGGTAATTCACCAATTCTACCACTATCTTACAGAATTTTTAGACAGAAGTGCATATAAAAGTATATAATATTAACCACAGTATTATTTAACTACAGTGATATTAACTACAGCAAATAAGCTGAGAATCTAAATATTCTATAAAGAGAGACTAGTTAATTCAATTACACACAAAGCAGAACGCTATGCGGCCATTACAATTATGATTTGTACTTGTACATGGTAATGTTTATAACACATCATTCACTGAAAGAAATAAGATTCAAAGCAATATAATGCCTATTTTTCAGTTAAAGAAATAAAAATCTCTGTGTGCACATATAATTTGAAGGAAATACACCAAACTAATACTTCTGAATGGTGGGATAAGTGATTCCATTCTTTTGGTGCGGACAGAGGACTTACTACCCATGCAATCATTTTACAATTAAACATCAGAGGGAGGTGTTTGTTAGTGAGTTCCAATTCTCTACATATAGCACTAAACAATCTCCTTTAATCTCTAATTGACTTTTGGTCAGGAAATTTTCAAAAACAGCTCACTGTAACATTCCAGTGACTAGATGTTATATCTGGGGTAGAAAAAGAGCTCCATAATTTCCCCATATCTTTATAAAAACAAAGTTTAATATTATGTAAAGTACTTTAAGTACGTTAACATTAAGTATTGAGGAATAAAATTAAGCAATGTAAACATTAGTTGAAGGTACCTCAAGCTTAAATCTTGTTAATAAAACAGAATTTATCTCTTGCCATCCAGTCAATGTGAAGATTTAGACCCTTTCTCCTATACATTCTACAGAAAATACACTAATTATTCACAGTAATGCCAAAGAAACAGAACTAGCTTGTTACTAATTTCTCTCTCAAGCATAACTTGTGAAAGCAGAAAAGGGAATAAGTAAACATGATATAATAAAGGAAAACTAATACCTACAGAGACTTTCAGGTGTTTATATTCTATATTAAATATATTATACATACATGATAAACACATATGTGTATATACATGTGTGTGTGTGGTTGTGGTGGTGATGAAATGGAGAATTCTGGAGTCAGGATACTCAGGATCAAATCCTGTATCTGTCACTTACAGTTAAGTGACCTTAGATGAGTTATAGTACCCATTTTTAAAATGTCCCCATTTTTTCTTTTATAAAATAGTAATAATAACAGTTCTTACTCCATTGGCTTATTGTAAGAATAACATACAGGATCTAGCATGCAAAAACTGCTCAATAAATGGTAGCTATTATCATAATTAAAGGCTAACCTTCTCCTTCCAAACTATCAATTTTTATCATCTAACACTATCAATAACCAAAAGGACAGATACATTTTTCTACATTTTCTTAGTAGCTTATTACCTGCTAAGGCTTTTTAAAAAGCAAACATGACTCAGGAGACATGCATGAAAATGTCTGATTACATGATTTTACAATTAAATGGCAAAGGTAATGACATAAAACTATAATTCTATATAAAGTTGTATTTTGAAACATCAAATTATAAAGATGTTATTAATCAACTATATCATCACATTGACAGTTAAAGTTATCAACAGGTCAGGCATATGCCAATAATCTAGAACTTATATAACTGGTAGTGGTTAGGCCTTCAGTTACTGATGGTAGGTTAATCACCTTCACAGAAACCTTTTCTATTATATTAACAGTTGCAAAACTTCCTTGTTCTATATTTTAAAAACTTAGCATCAATATCTGTTTTCACTTTGTATCTTCTTTTGAAAGAAGAAAGCAAAAATAAGCAGAACAACAGGGCATTTACAAAAGTTGTGATCTTCACAGTTTTACACTTTCATGTTATTAACTTTCCAAAGACAGAGTCACATCTCCAAAGCTTAGGTAATATTAACAATAGCTGATAAAGTTAAATAAAAGTTTTCAGTGAATTATTTTTATACCTGTGTTTTCTTATGAGGTACTTGCAATGCCTCAGTAAGTAATCTTTTGAAGGCCTACACAACTTCAGTGACCAGAAGTCATCTAATCGCATTTTTGGGGAGCAAGATTTTCCTGGATTCCCACCAAATAAATAATGAACCTATAATAAACAGAAAAAAGCAGATTTTTAAAAATACATGCAGTCCTAAGAAGCTACTAAGTCACAGTAAAATTTCTTCATTTTGCTAGTACTGTGTAACAGGAACCTTCCTTAGCTTTACTCATATTTTTAAAAAAATCAAAATGTTATTGCACTTCTGCCAAAAGCTTCTCTTGATTTTTCTCAAGTTTCCACTTTGATTTAAATGACAGTGGCTACTTCCTTAAATTACATTCTATATTAAAATAAGTTCTATTACCACTATTACACTGACAATGGAAACATGAAACAAAAGCAATGATAGTGTGAAAATTAATGAAGGAAACCTCAACTAAAACTGAAGTTGGGATAGACTATAGCAGTCAACTACCTACCACTGGAAGTCAATTACCCCCATACTGGAAGACATCAATTACAGACCCCAACAGAAAGAGAGGTCCTTTCACTCCCAAACAGAAAGTACAACTGCTTTAAACCCCAGCAGGAGGAAGATTTTCTTTTTGTCCAGCAAGAAGCCCAGCCAACTGAAACTCCAAAGCTCAGCCAATAAGAAGCCAGCACCACCTGAACTCTACTTTCCTCTATGAACTTTCATTTTTCTCTTACTGATGACTTCCTTGCCTCACCCTCCTTTCTATAAAAGACTTCCATCTTAAATTTTTTTTTTATTGATTTTAAAGAGAGGGAGAGGGAGAAGGAGAGAAACATCAATTGGTTGCCTCCCGAACGTGCCCTGACTAGGGACTAAAACCGCCACCTTTCAGTGAACAGGACAATGCTCCAACCAACTGAGCCACACTGGCCAGGCAAGACTTCCATTTTATATAACCGCTTAGAGTATCTCTGCTTGCTAGATGAGATGATGCTGAATTAATAAATCGCTTAATAAAAGCCAATTAGATCTTCAAATTTACTCAGTTAAATTTTGTTTATTAACAATAGTAAGAAGCCAATCCAATGTATAGTTTGCTTAGGGCAATGAATAATAGGGATTATCAAGTTAATCAAATGTTGATTATAATAAATTATATCTTTAAAAAAGACAGATGTCACCCTGGCTAGGGCAGCTCAGTTGGTTGAATGTTGTCCCGAGCACCAAGAGATTGCTGGTTTGATGCGAGGTTAGGGCACATGCCTGGGTTTCGGGCTTGATACCCAGTAGGGGGCATACAGGAGGCAGCCGATCAATTAATATTTCTCTCTCTCCCTCTCCCTTCCTCTCTCTCTAAAATCAACAAAAAACGTATTTTAAAAAACTGTTATAAAAAAAAGATGTCAAATCGCTGAAGGTCAACAGCAATGAGAAAATTTTTTTAATTTTAGCATCTTAATTTAGCTTAGCCTTAATGTCAAACATTAAGTGGCACCTATAATTTGTGAAATAACTTTTAAAACATTATACCATTATTCAATTAATACCAAAAAAGAAATTTAAAAGGAATGCAATAATGATTTCACTATTATATTCATTAGTTTTACTGATATTCTGTACTTACGCAAAGTATTAAAGTATTTTCTGAAATTTTAAAAACATTTATATTCAAGCCCTGTCCAGTGTTGCTCAGTGGTCAGAGCACCGGCCCTTGCACCGAAGGGTCTCCAGTTCAATTCCTGATCAAGGGCACGTACCTGGGTTGCAGGTTTGATCCCTGGCCCCGGTTGGGGCGTGTGCTAGAGGAAACCAATCAATGTGTCTCTCTCACCTCTCTCACTCTCTCTCTCTCTCTCCCCCACTCCCTCCCTCACCTTCTTCCTTCCCTCCCTTCCACTCTCTCTAAAAATCAATGGAAAAAATATCCTCAGGTGAGAATTAACAACCACAAAATATTTATATTAAATAGTGTAATAAAATAGCAATATTATTTCTATCCTAAGGATGGAAATTCATTTACCCTTTAATTTGGGAGACACTAAGAGAAAGGGCTTTTATTCACTCCCATGGTATCTTTTACCTCAAGGTCTCAAATGATATAAAATTTAAATAATCATCTGTGGTCTAATGGAAAAAATACATGTCTGTCAGTAACTGACTATCTAATCTGAGCCCAATTACGAAACTACATGTAAAGCTTAAGGGAGAAATAGAGAGACCACTCTGAACACTAACTGACACTAAACCTTCAGAATGGCAGACTGTTTTCACAAGGTGGATGGAAAAGATATGTCACTCATAGACAGGAAAATCTAAAATTAGGAAGTTATATATACCTTTTCGTATCATGAGACATGAAACCCAAATGCTGAAAACTATACATCTTTTACTTGGATACTCACATTGTAGAAACAATAGACCATGCTAAGTATCTGATCTATGTAGTTAAGAAGCAGCCATTGACCATTTTCAAAAGAGTAAAGTGCCAGGAATTATGGGCTATGCAAAAAAATGTTTATTCTCCTACGGAACTTTAGGGGGAAAATGATACTGAATGCCTGCTACATATTCTATTGAATGTCTGCTATGTATTATAACTTTTTATTCCACTTAAAAATAATCAGAAACAGATATATTTTGGGATTCTTTCAGACTGTAGGTCATGGAAAATTTACAGGTCAACGTAGTTAAGATACCTTGTGTAACTCATCATATACAAGCTGATGGGCAAATCTTGGACACGGTTCTTCTTCCTGAAGACTTTTACTTGGATTATCCTTTGCAGCTTGATCATTTTTATAGACACAAGACCTGCAAGACATTGCTTTTAAGGCATGCTATCCTAGAAAATTAGCAGTATACATAATATTAATACAACTGTAGATGGCAAATTAATCGCATGTCTAATTACCAACAAAACAATTATAAATTTGTTTACATCAAATCTTAAAGTTCTGGTCATTCCCATATAATAATCTAATTTGTTAGAACTGAGTTCTGAAGTTCTTTTAATGTCCATCAAAACCTCATTTAAGAACAACCTACCTCATGTTATAAAACACAAATAGCATTTATGAAGGCTCAAAACAAAGGCTGAGCTAATATCCCATCTATCTATTTACAATAAAAACTACAGATAGTTTTCATTTTTACTGTAAATAAATGTATTTAGAAAATAATAAATCCCTTAGTTGCTGAGCACTACCCTCCATTACTGAGTGAAAGTTCTCTGAAGTGCCTCTGTTTTGACATCACAAATTAACATGTCTTCCAGTTCTCTCTTCTTTGGAATAAACAACCTTGAGTAAATATTGCACTGGAATTGCAGCACAGAAAAGAGCTCTTACCAACTATTCCTCACTATGTCATAAATCCAGAATGAATTTCTGACATTCTCCTCCCTCTTTTCCTTGTCCTTGCTGAGTCCAGATAAGACATGTATTTCATTCAATTCTGGATCAATAGTTGCTCTCTGTGTGAATCCTGTCATTGGAACTATAAAATGAAAGAAAACGTATGATGACAATATTTATTAGATAACAAATTAGTGCTTACTCTGTGAAAGATTAATACATCCTTACCCTGCTCTATAGTAGGGTAAGGCCACAGCACGTATTTTTTACACACTGTATCTTTTATATTAAACAAACAGCCCTGGCCAGTGGCTCAATTGGCTGGAGCATCGTTTGAAGTGTCGTGCCATGCACCAGAAGACAGCGGTTCAATTCCCAGGCAGGGCGCATTCCCAGGCTGTGCATTCCAATCCCCAGGGCGGGGTTGGGGTGGGTACTGGAGGCAACTGACCCATGTCTCTCTCTCACACTGGTGTTTCTCTCTCCTTCCCTCTCTCTTTAAAATCAATAAACATATCCTCAGGTGAAGATTAAAAAAAAAAAAGGTAAACTAAATAAGCAAGCAATGGTTTATTGCCTTCTCCCAATTCTAGAATATAGGCTCTACAAGGGCCAAAGGTATGTGGCTATTTTGTTTCCAGTGCCTAAAACAGTGCCTGGCATATAACAGTTATCAGCTATTTGTTGACAGAATAAATAAATGATAACTACCAGAATGGAGCTAGAAAGAGGTAGAAGGAGGTATGCAATATAATCATTGTGATTGAGGAAAAGGGCAGTACTTTAACCTATTTATTATCTAGGTCAGCTCTAATTTAATAGTTGAGATAAAATATTCAAATCTTGACCTGGAAAAACAAAGACTAAAACAATTTGTTTAATATGGTCAGAATCATTTAAAATATTTGTTTATGACGTACAATGAAATAACATAATTTCCAGGAAAAAAAATAAAACATTTTGGTGTATAATATGCCCCAAATATGTTTTTCTGCGTGGACTGAACTCCCTAGAGTTAACAACGTTTTATTTTTTTAAGAAATCAATTAAATGAATGATGGTCCTTCTGCATTACCAAGAAATCTGTCAAACATTGATATAGCAAATGCAAACTGTTCTCATTATTTGGAAATATTAGTTATGAAATATAATTTTATGGCTTGCAACATAATTGCCAGGTATCTAAAACAATGTGTCATTTCAACACTACATTTCTTATGAACAATTATCATACGCTCAGAAAGCTAAACAAACATTAAACTAAAGAAAACTATTTCAATCAATCCAGAATACTATAGTAGGAGATGCTAGCCATACTGTATTTATTTTTCCTAGTTTACCTTAAATTCATGTGTCCCTTTTGCATTCCTATTCAATAAATTCATTTGATATTTTAGAGACTATCCAAATGTATTCCACAGTAAATATATTTTAAAAATTACACACACAAAACGCAAGTACATTTAGTATATTTATATACATCCATACATAGACCTATTCTTAACAATAACCTCAGCCCTCATGCTATACTCCTTAGTGGTTATGTAAAGTCTGATATTTTCTTAATAAGGCTTGGTAAACTTTCAAAAGTGCGAAAATTTGGACCACTATTCCTAAAATAATCTTGGAAGAAAGATAAAACTGTAAAGAAATGAAATCACTTTTTATTAGAGGCAGAAGTGGAGGACATAACTGCCTAAATTTGTTGTACTCAAATTTCTGTGTCCTGTTTTGTCTTAATACTGAGCCTTAGAATTAAGAATTCTGTAACATGGGTTGGCACACTATTGCTTGATCTGACTTGTCCAGGGTCAAATAAGTCCTCATGCATTCATTTGCATTTTGTCTCTGGCTGTTTTCACCCTATAAAGCAAGGCTGAGTAGTTGCAACAGACCACTTATGGTGGGCAAAACTGAAAAAAAAAAAAAAGGGTGTCCCAAGAAAATATATACACACTTTAACAGCTGAAAAACCACTTATTTTTCACTCCTTTTCAGGTTTAACTGATTTGAAATAATGGGTGAAGTTTGAACAAAGAAAACTTATCCTAAAGTGCCACTAGACTTTTTTTATGGGGATACATAAAAGATAAAGTTTACAGTACAAAACTGCAACAGCTGATGCCTTGAGGGCACACAAATGCTGAACGAAATTATTCCTGATGTTTGTGATTCCACTGCTTCACGTTATCAGCAGTGCCTGGACCCGAACTGCCATCAGTCTGAAAACAGGCATTGATAAAAAAAATTATTCATTTCTGTAGATTCTTTTAAATTTTGAAAATGAACTGTATGTTAATAAACACTCACTTTATAGCCATTCAAAGTGTGTATATATATTTTTGGGACACCCAGTATTTACATTTGGTTTGTCATAGAAATAGTTTGTTGGCCCTCGTTCTATAATCTTTTAAAATGTAAATATCAGAGATTATGACTAATAAGTAAGTCATAATCAACAAACTGCTTACCTTAAATAAGGACCCACTGAGGAAATGAAATTTTTTAGTGAAGTGGAAATCAGTGGAGAAAGAAATTTTAAATTCTATAAAGTGGGGGTGGAGTCACCAAAGAGAGGAGATTAAAAAAGTATTGCGCTGGGGAAGAAATGTAAGAAAGCGGAAGAATGTAAGACCAAATTGTACATGCTTCCTTATCCATGCTGTCACATTTTGCCTAAACGCATCTTGGTATCAGAAGAGAAAAATGACAAGGGTTGCTTAAGCAGTGGGAAGGTTTACAATACTCAGGGAGGTAAGACTACCGTGTTTACAGAGATATCTTTCACATGCCCTAAAATTCCCCATTTGAAGTGTACAGCTTGGTGTTTTTTTAGTATATTAACTGGAAAGCCATCATCACAATTTAATTTCAGAACATTTTAATTACTCCAAAAGGAAACCCTATACCCATTAGCAGTCATTCTCCATTCCCCCTTCACATCTCCTCATGGAGTGGCTGCATCATATGACATATCCAACAATTTAAGAAGGTTCTAATTTATCCACATCGTCAACATTTGCTACTGCCCATCATTTTTACTACATCTTAGTGAGTATAAAGTGGTATCTTACTGTGGTTCTGATTTGCATTTGAATGACTAATGATGTTAAATATATTTTCATGTGGTTGTCAGCCATTTGTATATCTTCTTTGGAGAAATGTCTATTTAAATCCTTTCCTATTTTAAAACTGGGTTATTTGTTTATTACTAAGCTTTAAGAGTTCTTTATGGACTCTGGATACAAGTCCCTTATGAGATTTATAATTAGCAGAACTTTTTTCCCCATTCTATGGGTTGTCTACACTTTCTTAATGGTGTCCTTTAAAGCACAAAGGTTTCTCATTTTGATAAAATCCAATCTACCTTTTTTACTTTTGTCACTGTGCTGTAGTATTGATTTTATGCCAGCCAGAGTGACATAACTCATCATGATATATATGCTAAGTGCCTAAACCAAGACATTGTTCTTCAAAGCAAAACATAAAAAATTGCAACCAAATGAAGATATTAAACTACCGGGTTCAATATTGGTTTCATATTATCAAGTTATTTGAGGTCAATAAATTTTTAATCTTTACAAATTCTTTGAGGAGCTACTTCAATAAAACCAACCAACCAAAAAATTAAAAAAAAAAAAAAAAGAATCCAAGAAAAAGAATGACATGGAATATAAGAAACAGTAGTGGTGATATATGACACAGGAAAAGAAAGCTTGAAAGAAAATTAAGATCCATTAGATCTTGAGCCTTGTATAATACACTTTGGAATGAAAAATTTTAATAATACAGAATATTTTCTTCCCTGTAAGTCCAATCACAATACCAGAATTTATATGGTGCCATTTCCCCTCCCTCACTATGCTTTTATTGCTTAGAATTTTGGTCCTAGTGGTTTTTTTTCAGGCAAATTTTCTCATTTCATCACCACTTATCACATAATTCTAATATCTCCCTTGATTTCTCACTGGGTCTTACTCTCATATGGGTTTCCAATATGGCAAACATTCTGAGGCAAATACGCCTGAGAGTATTTTATTTTACCCTCACATTTGAAAGTTCAGGGGATATTAATTTCTTGGTTCAGTCATTTCCCTTGAGTACCTTTTAACTTGTTTGTTTCCATTCACTATTGCTGTTGAGCTACCTGATATCTATCTTTTTGTTCCCTTGCAAGTCATCTGCTCTTCCTCTCTGAACTCTTTCAATATTTTCTCTTTGTCTTTGACATTCTTAATTTTACTCTAATATGCCTAGGTATATGTTTCCCCTTATTTTTCCTGCTCGGCACACTACAATTCCTTTCACCAACCTGAGGACTTTCATCTTTCCTGAATTCTAGAAAGTTTACCTCCATTATTTCTTCAATTGAATCACTTTCTTAAATTTTTATTTTTCTCTCCTTCTGGAACTACTGTTAAGATGTTGGTACTTGTCCAATTCTTCTCCATATCTTTGTCTTTTTCTTTTACATTTTCTATCTCTTTACCTTTTTTCTTTTCTGTTTCTTCCTAGAAGAGTGTCCATCCTAATCTTCCAACTAATTTTTAACTCATATCCATCATATTTATAATATTTGTTGCATTTGTCACTTCAAATATATATTTCATATCTAATATTTCCATTTGGTTCTGTTTTATGATATTTAGATGTTACTGATATTACTAATGTGTATCCTTATATCTTTAACTATACTGATCATGCTTGTTTTAAATTCTTGGTTCATTTATCATAATAGATCATACATATTGTCTTATTGAATTCTGAACTGTCTAGTCTCACTGTCTGTGAAGTAATGTTTTTCAGGGTATCAGCTATTTTTTCTGTTAAGGAAAAATGTATTGGGGAGGACCAAAGGCAGAAGAAGTGAGCCAGTTGGGCTTCAGGCCTCAACTAGTATCAGCACAAGTGAGTTTAAGGAAAATTAAGGAAGAGCCATAGGGTAGCGAAGCCTAGGCATGAAGAGCAAGTTTCTCACTTCCACTTACTATGACGCCCCCCTCCCCTACCCTGCCCCATGCAAGGGTTTCACACTATTTCACACCTTTAAACCCTTGGGGGAAGTAAAAGGCAGTCTCCCTTGACTGGAAGGGCGAGGGAAGAGAGAAATGAATTACTGAGAGTGGATGGTGATGAGGCAGGATAGTAAGCTAGGAAAACTCCTTGGCAAGAGGAATGGGAAAATTGAAACAGATACTTAAACAACTGAGCAATTTATAGCCATATAATACATCACAAGGTCTACTTTCCCTAACCAAGGGCACTTAGGAGCAAATGGTTTACACATTCCAAATCAGTGCAGGGACAGACCTGCCTTGGTCCAGTCCCTCTTCAGAGACATTATTTTAAGATAAAATTAACCAGATAATGACCCTGACCCTGCTACAGGCTCATTTTGATGAATCAGCATTTTAAAGGACACACCTGGAAGGCTGATGAATATTCTACTGAGAGCCTCCCCTGAAATTCTCACCTCTAGAAGACAGATAAAAATACTTAAGACAAAGGACCCAGTGCACGCTCTTTCCTCAGGCATGTATTTTTGCTTTCTTTCTCCAAAGCTCTAAGGGTTCCCAGGAGACCGGCAACCAGAGGAGCAGTGGGCAGCGGCAGCTAGTCCTTGGCTAACACCTGTCTCCAAGGGCCCTCCTTTTGCTTTTGCCTTTGTTTCCTGAGTCTATGAAGCCCAACTGGCTCACTTCTTCTGCCTGTGTGACTTCCTTTCCAAAGGGCCAAGGCAGCTCCACCCAGGCTCACTCCTCTTGATATGACCTTGCCTCTTCTATCTTAAGCTCTTCCTTTGTTTCACGGTCCCCAGTTTTTGTTTTTGATGATGCTCACCAGAGGGTATTTTTTCCATTGATTTTTAGAGAGAATGGAAGAAAGGAAAGGGGGGGAGGGGGAGAGAGAAAAGCAAACACTGATGGGAGAGAGTGTTTCCCAAACATTGATTGGTTGCCTCCTGCACACTCCTTGACCAGGGACAGGGATTGAACCTGCCAACTAGGTACATGCCCTTGACTGGGAATCGAACCTGTGATACTTTGGTGCACAGGCCAATTCTCTAATCACTGACCCACACCAGCCAGGGCACATTGTCCTGTTTTAATAAACATACTCCCCAAATCACCTGGACTCATACTGTGAAATCTTTCCTGCACAAAGTCAAGAACCCACACTTTCCCCCTGGCCGGGTGGTTTGTTTGTTTGGACCTTGTTCCATACACCAAAAATGTTGTGGGTTCAATTCCTAGTCAGGGCACATACCTAGGTTTAGAGTTCAATTCCTGGTCAGGATGTGTGCAGGAGGAGGCAACCCATCGGTCTCTCTCCCATCAATGTTTGCTTCTTTCTAATAAATAAATAAATAAAATAAATAAATGTCCTCAGGTGAGGATTAAAAAACAAAAAACCCCACACATTCCAGACTGTGCTGGGGCAGACCAACCTCAGTCCCAGTCCCTTTCTGGTGACAGTGAGTCCACATCTATTTTCATCCATTCTTAGTTCCAGCAGGGTTTGTACACTGTCGTAATGCTGTTCTTTGGATTCTGGGACTAGTGGTATGGGTTACTCCTGCTAGTTTCTACAGTGAAGGAATAAGAACTGACTCAAGCTAATTTAGGGGAGAGAAAGCCTTCTATCTTACTTAAAGAATTCCTGAAGGCCAGTTGCCTCTCTATTTTTCCAGAGTTGATTTTAGGGAAGAGAATCAGCAGCCTGTTAGTTTGCTACTTTAGCAGAAATACTTTTCATTTTTTAGCACTTTATATTGTTTGAATTCTACTTTTTAAATTATGCACATTGCATTGCTCCTATAATAATTTTATAAAAATAAAAAATGGTTGCCTATATACATATGAGAAAATGCTCAACATCACTAATCATCAGATAATGCAAATTAAAACTACAAAGAGGTATCACCTCACACCTGTCAGAAAGACTATGATCAATAAATCAACAAACAAGTGCTGGAGAGGATGTGGAGAAAAGGGGAACCTTAGTGCACTATTGGTGGGAATGCAAAATGGTGCAGCTACTGTGGAAAACAGCATGACATTTCCTCAAAATATTAAAAAATGGAACTGCCTTTTGACCCAGCGGTCCTACTTCTGGGAATATATTCTAAGAATCTCATAATACCAATCAGAAAGAATATATGCACCCCTATGTTCACAGCAGCATTATTTACAATAGCCAAGATCTGGAAACAGCCCAAGCGCCCATCAGGAGATGAGTAAATAAAAAAGCTGTGGGACATTTACACCATGGAATACTATGCAGCTGTAAAAAAGGAACTCTTTTTTACCTTTTGCAACAGCATGGATGGACCTGGAGATTATTATGCTAAGCAAAAATAAGCCAGTCATAGAGAGACAAATACCATATGATCTCACTTATATGTGGAATCTAATGAACAAAGTAAACTGATGAACAAAACAGAACCAGAGGCATGGATACATGGAACAGAGACTGAGAGAGGTCAGAGGGGAGGGAGGTGGTGGGTAATGGATAAAAGAAGGCGAAGAGAGTAGCCAAAGAACATATATACAGGGAAAAAAAAAAACAGAAAAAAATTAAAATTAAAATTAAAACTGGTTGAACAAAAATGGTATTATCAAAAACTAAAAAGACCTAAAGATTAAAACCAAGAAAGAAGCTTTCATTCTAACATGTTGTAAGTACTAATAAATCTTCTATATTAATTTTCTTCCCAAGAAGAAAACAAGGCTATCTTTTCAATTTAATAGTTTCTAATGGGTAGTAGTAGCAGGAGGAGGGGGAAAGGATAGGAGATTTGCAACATATAATATTTTAATAGCTTTTAGATTCAACTGCCAAAAAGCTTGACTGAATGCCAGGAATCTTAACCAGTCTTTACAAAATGACTCACAAGGAAAAATTAATCAAACAGATCAGTAAACAAGATCATATGTTAATCACGAATACACTTTGAAAGGACACTCATCTAAGAAAACAGAGTAAGAATTATACAACAAACAACTATTACTGCCAACCTATTTTTATAGTCTTTCCAGGAAATTACAATGATACTCCTTCAACTCTTATTTTTTTGTTAGCATCTTTAAAACCTGAAATAGGACAGCTAAAGGGGAAATCAAATAATGTATTTTATCTGACAGCCTGAATCACATTTGTTTTATTTTTTTTCTTTGGTTTACCCAACAAGGGGAGATTTACCAGAATTCATAACATAAGGAAATCCTATGTGAAGGATAAAGAGATAACAGAAATATTTTTAAAGTCATTTTAACTCCCAAGGAAGATACATTATTGCATTAGTTCATGAACTAATCTGAACTCCATTTTTGTTTTATGATCCAATGTACATACTCATTATTAACTACTCTAGTTAAGACACATGAAAAAAAATTTTCAGAACTGTCACAGATATATAAAATTTAATAAAAACAGCTTTCTAAGTCTCTTATTTGTTAGGATATTCTCAGCTTCAAGTAACAGAAAACAGTGGATTAATTCATTAGCTCATATAACAAAATTTTGCAAGTAGACAGTTTCAGGATTATTTTAGCAATTCAACCAATCATGATGTTTGGTTAGCATCCCTACAATTCTCTGGGCCTTCCTCTCATTTTTGAAAGGTTGCAAGTACCACCTCTAAGCATCACTTCCTTAGGGAGGATATTTTTCTCAAATGTCCTCCAGGAGACTTTCCTTATGTCTCATTGGCCAGAACTGTGCCACATGGAAGGCAAGGAAAGTGAAATATTCTGGCAAAGAAACAATGACTTCTTGAGACTAATCATGATTCATCCCCTGGGGCATGGCAATTTGCCATTAAACAAATCAAGGTTTGGTTAAGAAGAAAGGCCAATGGCAACCAACAGTGTCTGCTACACTGTTATCTTCTAAATCAGGGACATTTTAAATGTTAAATGAGACCCTACTAAGCTCTAGCAACAACTCTAGTTTAAAACTTCTATTATTTTACCTGAACCTGGGTTTCTACCACTCATTATTTAAAATTCCAACTAGCTTTTCACACTCAGCAATATAGTATTTATCAATCTATCTCAGTTATATTAAGCTACAAAAAATTCAACTCACGGCATAGATGAACCATAATTTATTAACTGGTTATCGACTGGTGGACAATTACAGTTGTTTCCAGATTTTTTACTCTCGTAAACAATACTGTAATACATGTCTCTGCATAAGTTATTTTTATGCATCTGTACAAGTTAATGAGAAGGAAAAATGCCTGGGGAAAAATGCTTAGCCAAAGAGTGTATGTATTTTATACTTTAATAGATACCAACATTCAGTGAGTGATCGTTTAATTAAATTTACTGGCTATTTGAATTATTTTTTTCTTTGAACTATATATTCATGTCATTTGCCATTGTTCTACTAGAGGATTATTCCCTTTTTAATGGTTTGTAAGAGCTTTTTGTTTATAGCAGTATATTAACCTTTCTCTTAGTTGTTAGTTTGTCATTCATTATTTGCTGTCTTTTTCCACATATATATTTTTTAATTTGTAAAAAAATCAAAATCTCTTTCTTCGTAACTTTGGGGTTTTGTGTCATGTTTGGAAAGGTCTTCTCCCAATCCTAAATTATTAAAAACAATTAGACTTATAATTTTATTTCTTAAGTATAAAATTTGAATCTACCTAGCATTTTTGTGATATAGATATCAGAGACCCAGATTTTATTATTATTTTTTTACCAATTCTCAGTGACATCTTAAAGTCATTTATTGAAAAATCCATTTTCCTTCTCTGAGTGGAAACACCACTTTATCATATACTAAATTCTCATATGTATTTGGAGATATTTTTATACTATCTGTTCTATTCCATTCCATTAATCTGTACAAATTGTAGCTTTATAAATATAAATTGCTGTGTTAATACTACTTCATTATCTTTCATTTTTCACAACTGACTTCAGTGTTCTTGCATGTTTGATGTTTGTTTTAAGGTGACCTTTAATTCATATTTATTATCAAATGACAAATTTTATATTAAAAATATGAATACTGTATTTTGATGAGCTTGTAACTAGGAAAAACACTCCTGGGAAGAATAAAAGGGGGAAATTATGAAAAATTATTTCCAATAATGTTGAGAGGGAAAAAGCACATAATCCAGTTTTATCAGGATAATGGCATACCAAATATAAAAGATGCTAAAATGAAAGCAATGAAACCAAGTTACGTTGAAAATAAGCACTATCATTTCCTAGCTCAGTTAAGTAATCTATGTTAACAACAGCAAATCATTAGCCTCATAATCTTCTCTGTACTGATGAATTGGCCTTATTTAGTTAATTGGTAAAAGTCTAAAAGGGTCAAAAACATTAAAAATTTTTATGTTTAAAAACACAATGTCAATAAGCACAATAAAAGCACATTCCTAGGGCTGAAATGAAAATCAGTAAAGTTTTGCTTTTAAGGTTCATGAAAATATGTTTATAGATAAATCAGATCTTGCAGACATAACATACTGCTCATGTGTTAGTTTCATAGCCTGATAACAGCAGAAGGGAATGGAATTTAACTGTCAAAATTTTGGAGCTAGATGAGGCCTTAAGATCAACTGGTCCAACCCCTCATTTTCAGATGAATGATCAGGTCCAGAGGAGTTATATAATTTTGCCAAAGTCTCAGAGGGATGAGTGACAAACCCAGATGGAGAGACCAAGTCTTCTGATTCTCAGGTTAACTATTCAATTATAACAATCTGCCATTATGGTTAGAAAAGAATCGAATAAATAGTGGCAGATGTGGGAAAATAAAGTCAACCAAATTTAAGGAACAAAACAAGTAAACACAATAACTATTATAGAGTAGGGATTAGGTTGGAAGAGCTCTGTGTCACCAATGCTTGACTTAGCATCTGGCAAATGATGAAGACTCAATATGTCTGTTACTTTGCATTTATACTAATATGAGAAAGTAATGCTATTATGATAGACTAAGTTTCTGTAGCAAACCATAAAGCTCTGGTGGTATGACAGACTATCTTGTAAACATAATTTTCAATTAGTGTTAAATACAGAGCTTACATATGGAGAGTCTGCTAAACCACTTGTGTTCACAGACTTATTGCCAAAAGTTATTCAGAAATAAATCCAAATTTTATATGTGCTGAATTTTGATGTTACTTATGTATGTGTTAGACACAGTATTAATAAATCCCTTTTTTCTAAGCAGCTGTCAATGCACTCATTTAAATTACAATTTTCTCCCGAGGGGAGCATACAATTATTATACTCTGGTTAAAAAATAAGAGTTGAGGTTTCTTGAAATCTTGAGATAATTCATTTAAATAATTATAAAGAACAACAACTGAAGATTTTATAGAATCTGACAAAATAAAAAATTATAACAAGCAGCAGCCATTTTAGAATTATATATATATATCATTTCTAATTGGTGATCTCAAAAGTTCAAACAAATTTCTTCTATGATTTCAAACAATCCAATTGAAACTCATATCATAAATGTAGTTTTAATCAAATAACCCACATTACTGAATCATAAACATAGTAATTATATGTTAAGTCCATCTCAAATTATAGTAATTACTATAGTAAAAAAAACTTTGGAAGAACAGTTAATAAACAGAATGTTTAAGTAAGCTACAGAGCATCTAAGTAATGGAATGAACTTAGTGTTTCTAAGAATATTAATATGGACATTTAATAGTACCCTGCCTTGTCCTTTAAAAGGACTTTTCATGGCTTACAAAATAAGTAAGATAAAATTAGATTTAAATGGACTTTAAAACACCAGGTAAAAGTAATTCTATGATAGGACAACACATCTTATCCGTGGGGAACCTTTTTTCTGCCAAGGGCCATTTGGGTATTTATAACATCATTCATGCGCCATACAAAATTATCAACTTAAAAATTAGCTATGAAAAAAACTCCTAGATTTATTGAATTTCGAGTCCTGCCTGCAGTTGTCTTGGCAAGACCAGACCAAAGATTTCACGGTCTGTGCATGGCACGTGGGCCGGATGTTCCCCACCCCTGATGTAGACAAGAGAGTGATATTTTCAAAACTTAAATGAGATCAAGACCTTGTAATTAAGCCTTTCAATAACCTCCTATTTTATTTAGGAAAAAAAGATCATTTGTAAAAGGCACTGAATAATCACACTCAACTATATCTTCAACCTCATTTCAGGCCAACTTTCCCGGCTCTCAATTTGCATCAGCTCCAACTGTTTCTAGAACATGCTAAATTCTTTCATGCTTTAGGACCTCTGTACTTGCTCTTCCCTCAGTTCTTAACATGGTTCTTCCTAATTCTCTACTTTTTGTCTTAAATCTTAAAGATTACTTCCTCAGACATGGTTTTCCAATCTACACTATCTAAGTAGGACCTCCCATGTTACTCATTATCATAGCATCCAATTTTTTTTCTTCACAGTACATAGAAGGCAACTGCAGGCTTCTCTCCACCACAATGTGAGTCCTTTTGAGAAAGGATCTTATAACATAAGATCCATAAAACATACCTGGCATGTAGAAGGCACTGAAGTATGTTGGAAAGGAGGAACGGAGAGGGTCAAACTTAGATGCTAATGAAGATTATTAAATTAATGAATGAATTTGCATTGTGGGATAACGCACCATAAATTAATAAAAAATTTAAAAACCCATAGCAAAATTGGTTATTCTGATTTCACAAAAGTTGATTATAGTAATTTAGAAAATGAATCCTCTTGTCTTTTCTACTAATACCTCTAGTCCATAATAATAAAATTACAATGATGGAAAAAATGACAACTTAATGAAAATGTGAAAACAGAATATAAAATTGTGCTAAATTTTATACAATAAATAAACGTAAAAAAAGTAGAAGGAACTACATCAAAATGTTAACAGGTTACATCTGGATGGTTTGATACATTTTCTTTTTTGCATCTTTCCATATTTTCCAAATTCTCTACAATGAGAATGCTACTTTTATAATCAAAACAAAATTGAACAAGAAACACACAATCATCACACTTTGGTGGGTCTGAATCTAGCCATAACCATGGATGAAGCATTATACCAATTATTTTTTTAAATCTTCAAATGACAGTCATTAAAGCCTACTTATGACAGTGAATTTTTTAAACTAATTTTCTGCCAGTATTATTCTTTGCCACTTTTTTCTTTTAATCTTGAGAAGCAGCTTAAAATGGTGGGAACAAAAACTTTCTTTGCACTCAAACTTCAAATCCCTCCTCTTCTTTTGGTTGTGTAATGTTGAATCTATTATTTCACTGAGTTCAGTTTTTCTCATCCAGTAAATGAGAATAATACCACTAGTCAGAGATATTTATAAAGTGCCGTGCTTAGTGACTGGCATATGATAAAGGGTAAATAAAGAGTAGCTACTATAATCCATCTGAATATTATCACCCAGTTGGATTAGAAGCACTTTGAGACCATGATCATCTTGTTCCACTGTATCTCTAGTCTAGCACTGAGCCAGTGCAAGGCAGTTTTCAACATATTTTGTCAAATCAATTACTATTTTCATTACCTTTTTCAGAGAGAGCTACAGAAGTATTACCTCTCTCCTCCTAGTTATTTTAATGGAAAGTTAGAATAACTCTTAAAAGCAAGAGGAAGTCAAAGACTAAATCAAATACCTCCACACTATCCTATGGTAGCTTAGAAAACAAATGAGTAAACAAGAGACAATTTTAGATGGAGTAAGTAACGTTATTAGTCATTTCTCATTGTATTTCTTTCTACATTTCTAAATATGTTTAAGCTGCCACTTTAGACATCACCTACTGACTCCGTTATAGATGAAGATTTTTACTACACTGACACTATCCCCCAACTCCTCACTCTATCCTCCCACAAAATTTTATCCCAATAGTTGGTTAAAATGATTGTAGTTTTTGCATTATAATCATCAGAGAAATACTGCTCACTGTGGAGCCGAGAAATGTACTGCAATGATATCTCCTTTCACATAAAATTTTTTTTTCTTTTCCTATTATGTTCCCATCCTTAATCTTTTACATCAGATGTTATTTACCTATTAACAACTTTTTATTTCAAATGCTCAAACATACCTATCGAGTCTACTTTTATCTGGAAACCTCACTTCTGGTGAGGAAGAGAGGTTTTCTTTTCTATGCTCTCTTGCTCGTTTGTACTAGATGCTTATTAGGTTTGCTGTGCAGGCATCATCTTGGGATGTCCTTTCATTGCTCTCCACTGTTAAGATCTTTTCCCAGCTTCTATATTTTCTTTTTAATTACTTTTACTCTCTTTTGTTAGTATATACAGTGTAGTAATTTCCTAAGACAGAGTGAATAAAAGATCTACCATATTTTTAATCTTGTGTTGCAGACACAGTTGACTGCATGATCAAATAGCCACTTCCAAACCCCTTCCCCAGTGTACTATATAAATACAGGCTGGAAAAGCTAAATACGTGCTTTCCCAGACTCTCTGGAAGCCAGGTTTCACAGGTCTAATCAATGAAATGCAAGTAGGGAGCTTTCTGGGCAAGTTTTGCTTTCCTTCCTTTTCTCCTACCTGAAGTTAAGGCATGATGTTTGAGGTGCATCAGCCAAACTGCCACCATGAGGCTACCATTAAGGACGGAAAACAGAAAAATTAAAAAGACCCTCGGGGCCTTCGTGACATTGCTCAAGTCACTGCATCAGTCCCAGATTATCTATCTACCTCTGGACTTCCTATTCTGTGAGAGAAAAAAATCCCCATTTGTTTAAACCATGGTTCCCTAGGTTTTCTATTACTTGAGGCAAACACATTCCATTGATATTTGAAAACAGTATTTCTTCCCTCTTGCTTCATTGATGTTTTGGCTGTAAATAGAATTCTGGATTGATAATTTTCCCTCAGAATTTTAAGACCTTGTTCCCCCCTATCTTATAGTTTCCAATGTTGTTGAGGATATCTATATCCATTCTAAGTACTATTCCTTTGAATGTGACCTCATTTTAACCTGCAAACTTTTAAGATATTCTCCTTTCCCTGATATGTGAAATTCCTCAATGCACAATGATGGTTCTGGTTGTTGTTTTGCTAAATTTGATGTAATGACTTCTACAGGTGTCCATTTATAATCTGGAGCTGATTCTTTTCAGTTTGGGGAAATTTTCTGCTATTTCTTTATTTTATAATCTAGTCTCCTCCGTTTTCCCTGTTCCCTATAGCTGGAGAAACTCTTATTAGTTCAAAAGTGGAACTCCTGGGTTGAATCTAAGATCCTTATTTTCTCCAATTTCCATCTCTGTCTCTGTCCATTTCTCAGATTTCTTACAACTCTTCTACTTTTTTATTCTAACAAAATTTATTTTCCAAAAACTCTTTCTTAGTCTCTGATCTTTCATCACATCCTATTACAGTTTTATAGATGCAGATCCTTTCCTCTAAGAAAACGGGTCTTGATCATTATTATTTTCATTTACTGTGTTAATTACTCCAGATTTCTGTTTTCAGGCTTATTTTGTTTTGGTCCCTCTTTCATGGTGAAGGCCCTAATACAAAAGATACTTAACTGACAGTTCAATAAGAGTGACCAAATAAAAAGTTAATTGAAAATGTTGTATGTATTGTGGACAACACTAAACGGGGACTGGGCTGTGAAAGTGGCCACTGTATTGGGGACTAGGCAGCAAGATTAGTCATTTTATTGGGGGTCCCCAAACAACAGTATCTAGAAATCTTTTCTCAGAGGCCATACATTTCCTCCAGAAAAGGTGATTCTAATCTTTCGCCAAGAGACATCTGTCTAGCATTGTGGGAACAGGGATGGGATTAGAAGTTCCATTATTCAGTTATATGTTTAATTGTCCTATTTTCTACCCTGCCCTCTCTGCTTCTACAGAGCCTTAATCATTTCATTTCCCACCAGAAAAAAAGCACTGGTAGGAATTATGGGAGAAGGGGCAAACTACTTCATGTGTATATTTTTTTACTATGGCGCTGTTAAAAAAAAGTTTTTCCTCCTAAATGTGAACTATTACAGTAAGAAATCTGTTATAATAAATAGTAGCTCAAAGGAAAAGCCAGCTGTTCTCCTTTCTCGCCCTACTGCTCAAATTAGGCATTTTAGACCACAGGGCCTTAAACAAAACACAACTCATCTGTGTATACTAATCACAGGTAAAGTGACACTATGTAGGGTAACTATGTATATCATCCCAAATAGGATCCTTTGGAGAGTGGGCAGTATTGATAATTATGTCAGGGCAATACGCATAAAACTGGGAGTATCTTAGGCAAACCAGTCACCCTATTACTAAAAGAATAATTTCCTGGACGTTGAGCTTGTGAACTTAAAAGGCATCACCAATTACATGTCCTCCCTCAGAACAAAGATATACTCCACTATGCTAGGGCATAATATAAGTCACTAGACTGAAAACAGAAGGTAGAAAAAATGAGCAAATATAGAATAATAGTTTTTAGGATATTAATTATTGCAAAGCCCTTCCTCCCCAATAAACACATAAATGATTCCCTTAGAGATTTACATACTATCTTCCTGCTCCAAAGGAATAATGATAATTCATATATTTTAAACAGATAGAATTGGATAATTTAGCTGATAGTTTTTTCCCTCTTAGTCAGCATTACTTCAATTAAAGAAATGGGGAAAGGGCGAAGAATGGTTAGGAAGAAAAGAAAGTGGGCTATAAAGTTTCTGCCTTACAAAGTAGTTAAGACATGAGAGAAGAATCACTAAATGCCTTTACCCATTCCAGAGTCTTTCTTGGTGCCATCTGATATTATGTCTACATGATCAGAGTCCACATCATAACTAAAGAAATCATTCAAATAGGTCTTCGATCTCTGGCCACCAAATACATATAAGCAACGATTTTTCTGAAAAATAAGGAAAAAAGGGCAAAGAACACAGAAAGTAGTCACTTCCATGAAAAATTCAGAATGACCTTTAAAAAATGTAAACCTCTATAGAAGTAATTTTATGATAGATCCTAGGCAATAGAGTACTATGTTGGTACAAAGAGAAATGAAGAAGCTTCCTATATACTGCTAAGAGGTGATCTCCAGGATATCCTATTAAAGTAAAAAAGCACGGTGCAGCCCGGCCTGTGTGGCTCAGTTGGTTGGGTGGAGTTCCATGCACCAAGAGGTCACCAGTTCAATTCCCGGTCAGGGCACACGCCCGGGTTGTGGGCTTGATCCCTAGTAGGGGGCGTGCAGGAGGTAGTCGATCAATCTCATCAATGTCTCTCTCTTTCTTTTCCTTTCTCTCTTAAAAAAATCAATAAAAAAAAAATATTTTTAAAAACAAAACAAAACCAAGGTAAGAATAATGTTTGCAGGGTGCTGTCTTTGTGTGAGAAAGGGGAAAAAGAAATGTGTATGTGTTTGTTTCTTTATCCAAAAAGAAAAAAGAAAGGAAACAATAAGAGACGGTTACTTCTTGGAAAGGGACAGAACAGGAAGACAGGCATAACAGATCTCTCTTAAAGTACCCGGACTTACGATTTTGCCTTTAGAACCAGGTATATGTTTTTATTTAACTAGAAAACAAATTAACTCAAAGGAAAAAAAATCTCTGAAATTTGAAAAACAATGAAAGAAATAAACCTACCAGTATATAAAGATATGACCACATAGAGAAGAAATATGTCTAGTGATTTTAATTCATGTTTTTGACTACCCTTTCCTAGTAGGCTATATCCTAAACAGAAAATAATAAGAAAGTAATTTTAAACAGGATTTAGTGATTTTGTTGTTAGTTTTGCTATTCTATAAACTGTAAGACAGAGCAAGTAATATAATCTTGACATTAGGAAGGAGAATTTTAAACTTAAAAGATATACAAATAAAATCAAAGATATTAAATTTAAAAACCATAATCTTTCACTTAAATTATATATACCAGTATAAACTCACGATTTAAATTTTCTCTTACTAAAAAGATTTTATATAAATAAATTAAACACACACACACACACACCCATATATATATTTGGCTGAAGATAGAGAAAAATTTGGGCATCAAAAAGAACAATGACATCACTGGATTAAACACATCAAATATATAAAAATCATGAGTTCATAATAATACTTTTAAAAAATCTATTGGTAAACTTTGGAGCCTCAACTCATTCATATGAAAAGTGATGAAGGAAAAAATCAAACATTTCTATTACCTATCCTGTGCAGTTTACATATCAGGGTAGCCACATAGTTAATGAGAGTCAGTTTTTAATAATACAATCAGTTAATAAATGCAGAAGAAATGACACAATTAGGAAAATCACCATTTGACAAATCCTAATGAAATCTAGGCAATAACTATCAAATACTGCTAGAGTAATGAGGTAAAATGTTGGCAAGAAACTTCATAATAATCAGACTGATAACACCTGAATTCACTGAACAATTTTAACATCACCAGAAGTATGACAACTACACATTAAATGCCTCTTGAAATTTTGCAATCGAACCACCTATGAAGTATTCCTGCACCTCTCCTTTTGCATTCCCACTCCCAAAAAGGGAAAGTAAATCTAAAATCAAGTAACAGATTTATAGGGGTGATCACTTCATAAGTTATATACATGTCTAATCACTGGGTTGTACACCTGAAACTAATATTTATGTCAACTATAATTGAAAAATTATTTTTAAAAAAAGACTCTGGATTTAACTACCAGAAAATATGAATAAAAGGTCGCATTAAATGGCATTATGAGAATAAAATCAGCCAAATCAAGAATACAGGAAATTCTAAGGCACATATGATTCACTTTCTTTAACAAATAAGTGGTATGTGGGGAATGAAACAGGAGGGGTGAGTACTGTTGTGGATTTAAAAAAATTTAAGAGACATAACAACCAAATATAATACTTAGGCTTTTTTGAACCCTGACTTGAATAAACCAACTATAAAAAGGTATTTTTCAGTATTTCAGAAAAATTCTATATATTAAAGGATATTAAGAAATTGCTTTTACTTTGGTTGAATATTATAATGGTATTGCAATTATGTTTTTAAAAAGTCCTTAGCTGTTGGTGACACACTATAGTATTTACAGATGTAATGATACAGTGCTTGGAATTTGCTTTAAAATAAATACGCCAGCACTTAAAAATAAACATAAATAAAATAAATAAGTGAAATATGTGGGGTAGATATATGAGAAATAAATAGTTAAATACTGATTAACTGTTGAAACTGGTGAGTACAGAGGAATTTCTCCTACATATCTCCCCATTTTGGTATATGTCTAAAATATCCCATAATATATTTTTAAAGTTATGTTCACAGAAAAAAGCCCAAGTTTCCACTGTAACATTGGAAAAGGTTAATGCAATGTCGGTATGTTGGTTTTCCTGATCAATTTTAATTCTAATTCTATAATGTCAATTCTTAATTATGTGCACTTAATGAACAATAGCAGAAGGGAAAATAAGAACAGATAAGAAAATTGATCTTGTAGTTACTGAGAAATAAATAGAAATAGCTGCAATATCTATATGAGCAGTGAAGTTAGTCATAAAATGCCTGTATTAGTATTAAGGTGATAACTACTTAGGAATTACTAAGTTGATGGGAGTCTCAAGTAGCTAACAGTTCACTGTTAAAGAATTTTATTTTTGTCTATCATTGCTAACACTAATCATTTATTTCTAATGAAAAGTCTTGATCTCTTACTAAGGAATTAGATTTCACTACTTCTTTTCCTACTGAGATACACATGACAAAATAACATAATACAATGTACAGAATATTCTTACTGAGTGAAAGAGCATGCAGTGTCCTATCCGAGACTGGATATCCTCAGGCCCAGCATTGCAGGAGTCCTCTCGAAGAAGTTTCCAGGTTTGACATTGACAGTTGAAAGCAAACAACCCACTGAATTGTGGTTCACTGGCTCTACTGTCGTCTACGCTGCCATTACATGTCAAAATTCTACCCCCAAAGGTGTAGATCATATGTTTTTCTGAGTCCATACACATCTATCAGAACAAAAGAACAGATTAAATAGTTTTAGATTGTTCCTGTCATATGTGCTAAAATGAAACCAATGTGTGTGGTTTTAGAGTCTCAAAAAAACCTGAACTTTGTAATACCACTGAGTGCCACCCCGATTATAATATGCTCTTATTGCAATACTGCTAGCCACCTGGCAGACGGATCTCTAAATACCTTTTCGGGTTTCCATTTTCCCCACTAAGAAAAAAATATGTTGGGTTAAAGAGCTTTATGCTTTCTTAAAACTGCATAATTTTTACCACAAAGGCCCAATAAATAATACATGAGGTGCTGACTAATAAACCTGAGAATACACAGCATCCTCTACAGGTAAACAGTGACCATACGCTCCTCTTAACCCTCCTTATAAAAACTCCTTTCTATTCTAAGCTAGCATCCTATTAATCTTGCTGCCATTAAATAAGAGAGCAGATATGTGAATGAGTGATGCAGCTAAGTTCATCTCTCTGAATTTATTTTACAAAACTCTTCAAATTATGTTACAAAACACTAAAACAAACAAAAAGACATTTGCAGCAATCAGTCTCCAAGCTGACATCTATGGTGTGGTAAAGCTTGCCTTCTTTTAGCACAATACTATAAATTTAATTTTCTTTGAGGTATGTAATGCAATTCATGTTCAAAATGCAAACTTCATACTTTCATTCTTTCAACTCAAGATTATAGTTTGTCATAAAAATATCTGAGAAGTCATTTGTTGAAGATAATAAATAAGAATTAAATTCTATTTCAAAGAATATATAAATACAAGTTGGAAATTAGATGTTGAACACAAGTAGCATTTACATTTAAAGAAAAAAATTGGGTACACAAAACATTATTTTGCTAAAGCACAAATACTAGCCATTGTAGTTTCAATTCTCTCCTCCCATCAAATTACTTCTGCTAATTATTTTTGCACTGTTTTTAATAAAAAGCTTTTTAAATGATTGCAAAACTTGGTTTTAAAATTAATATTAAAAAGAAGATTCTAACCAATGTCACCCCAATAAACTCAATAAAAATAAAAAATAAAAGATTCTAGCATCTCCTAATCTTTACCTACCACTAACAAGATCCACTCACTTGCTATTTTCCAGGTCTCTTGCAGAGTTTTATAAATTAAGATGAAAATCTACTATATCTAAAGGGTGAAATCTTGATGTATATGGTTGCAAAACTGAGATAAATGTGTCCCTGGTCCTCCAAAGAAAGTGTTCCCACTCTTTAACCTTCAATAATCTATCATTAAAAGCAATCCACGTATTCCTGAAGACAACTCAGTATGTCCCATTCACCTACTATATATATATGACTGTCTAGGGCTGCATTGAAGCTGAGTCACATTACCCTGTCCAAAGTAAGTACTTAAGGCTCAAGTCTCTCCAAACCCCTGGGGATTATGCTGAAAATCCTGAGGGACTTACATTACATAAGCCAATTTACATTTTCATAAATTCACAGAGTCATACTAATTTTGGCCAATCTCTGTTATCAGGTTTCCTATGGTTATCTACCCCTAAATTCTACTTCATATGGCTACGAAGGGATTTTCTCTTTCCTTTTGGGGATTTTTAATTTTGACGTGCCTATTCTCATTTGTTTGCCTACAAAGGTACCCAGTTTTCTCTGAGGCTTTTAGGATTTTCTCTTAATCCTTGGTTCTGAAATTTCATTAAGGAAGTATCTAAGCAGGAATATTCTTTTTCATTCATCCTGATCTGCACCTAGTGTTCCCTTCGTTCTGAAAATTTTCTTTATCTCTAGTTTTCTTCATTTTTACCTTGAGTGTGTTTGTTTGTTTTGGCCTGCATTCTCTTTTTCTAGAACTCCTATTAGATGGTACTGGAATTTCAGGACCTTTTCTCTGTTTCTTAAGTTTCCTCTCATAATTTCAGCTCATTAATTTAGAAACCACTTAGAGGTGAGTGTGCCCATTCTGCTTTTCAGTTAATTTGCTGAGAATTTAAAAAATCTTTAATTTGCAATTTTTCTAGATGACTTTTTTATGAATGCAACAGCCACCTAAATTGCTCTAAAAATATCACTTAAACTTATCTTAAAGGCTTCTTCAGTTTATATTAGTTTTTCTTTGTTAATTCTTAATTTGTTGAGTTCAGCACCTATCTCATGGTATTAATTATTTTCGAATATTTGGATTTCTTGGTTGCTGTTCTAGTCCTCTTTGCATCTGAGAATCCCTAGTGATCTGCCTGCTGCATTACAATAGCCTGCCTAAAAGGACTGGGGGGATAAATAAGATGTGATGCTCTGCAGGGTTCCACAGCTACTCTCCAGTGTCCCTTGGAAGTATTGCTCTACCTTTCCAGCTCCAATGCCCACACTCAATATTTGACCAATGGAGAACATCACAGTTAAGTGCTACTCAGTCAAACTGAAGAATGCTTTGCTGTTCAGTCTCCCACTGACCATCTAATGTTTGCCTCAGCTATATAAACTTTGAGACTCACGTGGCTGCAATCAGACAAAGGCTGTAGTTTCTTCTTGTTGGATCTGATCCTATTTACTTTCTACCTTAAAGGAATTCTCCCCCCAAATATTTTTAAGTTCCCCAAGGGCATTCTTTCTCGTTTTAAACACCATTACTAATGTATTCTCTTGTCATTTCATAGGATGGGGGCAGGAGAACAGTAAAAGTATATGTTCAGCCTGCTGATGATCCACACTGACCCAGGGAGAATGTTAATGAGCTGAGATCTCCTATCCTTTGACTGAAGTTTCTCCTGCCAATTCTTGGCTAGCCTGTATTCTTTGCTAGTAATTTCTTCAAAAAGTGGTCATACTTGCCTAGCCGGTGTCGCTCAGTGGTTGAGTGCTGACCCATGAACCAAGAGGTCATGGTTTGATTCCCAGTCAGGGCACATGCCTGGGTTTCAAGCTCTTATTTCTATGCTATATGACCCTTACCTATTCTTCACTATGCTCCATGAAGATTAGTCTTCATTTCTGAAAATGCTACAATGTTTTTCTTCAATTTCTTTCCCGAGTTTTATCAGGTCCATTTCACAAGCTCCTATTATTTGGTCATCTCACCTGCATTCCTGAATTTATGCTTTCTTGTATTTTTCAGAATTTCAAGCTTCAATCAATAAATCATTTAATTCATGTTCAGATACTGAAATATAATTTTTACCTACTTTTTCTTCCAAAGTTTTGCTGTCCTTTTTCTTTTTCTTGTTTTTCTTTAGAGTCCCTGTCTAAAGACTTGGTGTTTATTGCTTTTTAGGTTTTCATATTTAAATTAGTTGAATTTCCCTGGACCAGATAACAGAAGGTTCCTATGAAAGGGTAATATTGTTGCTCAGGACTCCTTCCTCTGTTGCTTCTGAATTAAATTGCTTCTTCAAAATATAGTGCATCTGTGAAGCCATGTCTTTTTTAACTCTATAAATCCTCATCTGGGTTGAGGGGCTTCTCTCTCAAGACTTGAGCTTCTGCAGTTCCTTCACTAGATATTGCAAAAGGAGCCACTGTCCCCAGTTGTCATGGTGTTTCCTATACTTTTAGAAGATGACATCTGACATCTACCACCTCAGGGCCTTTCTGGATGCTTTCCACATGTTATCTCACTGCCTCTCCCAGAGGCTGCTCTGGGTTCAACTTTCTGCCCTGCTCATGACACTTTCTACTAAGATGTACCTCTGCTAGGCTCCCTCTGCACTCCCAGTTCTCCCTTATTACACTGCTGTCAGCTTCAATACAGGTTCTGGATATTTCAGTTGTTTTTGGCTAAACTTACAAGAAATTGGGAGTTGTGGGTTTTCTCTGGCTCCTGGTTTTGCTGAATATATGACTTGTGTTTTTTGTGTGTTTTTTTAAATCTCTGTTTGGTTCTCATTGTTCCTGAAAATCACACAAAGCAACAACATCGAAAGCTTCAGAACTAAGCTGCCACTATGTTCTTAAATCCAAAAGTCTTTAAATTTAAATTTTTTAACTGTGTTAAATTCAAAATTGTAAAGTAACTTTTAAAAATGTCTTCATGCCTCTAGCTTTTTCATGTTCTTCTAAAATTTGAACGTTAAGTGTCAAATCTTAAAGTGTCATGAACAACCCCAAGTAATTTTTGAAGTCCCAACTTAAAGCTTTATTTGCATGATATAGAATAGAAAATAGAAGCTTATACAGATTACACAAGGTCACAGAGCTAGTTGTTAGCTGAATTAGCACTGAAATCCTGGTTTCTTCACCCCTAGTGTTCTGCTATAACATCTAATCAGCTGAAAATCAAACATTTAACAGAACCTAGCATCAAAGAACATTCTATTTTATCAAAGTCAAGAGAAACAAAGACCATATATAAGGACAATATATTTGTACTTAGGACTACCCCTAAGCTATTCTTTTTTTCAGCTTGTAAAAATAAAGACATAAGCATATTTCGTAAAGAAATCTGTAACTAGCTGAAAGCAAGAAAATAAATTGTATCCCTTAAAATGTTATCTGCTGATGTTCTGTTTTTAAAAGATCAGAACTAGCCAAACTTTTTTTGAAGTTCTTGTTTTCCACATGAAAACACTGAGGATATCAGCAGGGAAGCACAAAGCTTTACAGAGCAGTTATGTAGAGCCAGCAGAAGTTCCAAATTCAATCTGGTAGTACTTGGAAGACTAGTATTTTTGATTTTCCACCCACCACTTACTTGATAGGCATATAACCCACTCCTCTTTTCCTTACCATTCTCCTGTAACAACTACTTGTTAATATAAATATAGCATTAGGATACTTTTAAAGCTAAGAACAAAAATATGTAATAAATAATAAATAAAAACTTGGGTTTAACTTGTATGTAAGATAGGAGATAAGATAGGCCTAAACTAGATTCTATCATACTTCTAGCACCACCTCCCATTTCTCAAGTACTACATAATGCTATGTTCATCGTTACAGTGTTACAGATTTTTTAAGTCTTTTTCTCCCCCATACTCCAAAAAAAAAACCTTTGGACATGGGTTGAACCAAGTAAAACTGCCTATAGAATTCAAAGTGGTTGCTGTTTTGTTTGAGGTACTGAACTATACTGAACTAATTGACATGAAGTAAATATTCAAATATAAATAACAATAATGACATGGATGGAGACGAGATGATGATGATATTTACATGCATATTAATAACAAAATGGCTTACAATATCACTATGTGTAGTCTTCTTGTCTACAACATCATTATATGATTTTTATTGGTGCTGAATTTAAGCTTCATCTAGTTTATATCAAATTCCTGTTTTATAATGTTTGTGATTATATGCAAAGGTAAATATATTTCACTTGAACTGGAAGAAAAGCTCTAGATTTCAAATTCCTGAACTCATTATAAAGTAATTTTGAATTTCTTCCAGGAATGTAGAATAAGAAGTTTTAAAAGGGAAAACTGTTATTGTTATGATTCCTAGATATTTTTTAATCAACTAAATTTGTTTTTCCTAATATATACTGCTTCACCTACTGTAAAGTTTTTATCAAGTCACATTTGTGTTCTGAAATCTTAGTATTTTATCCTGCACTATATGAGAGAAAATTTTTATTATCTGTCACAGGTATTTGTAATAGAAATTACTAAGAAACAAGTCAGCATAATGTGAAGTAAACTCTAAGAGCAAGAGTTCCTAAGCACTAACTATTCTACCATATATTTATCTGTGCACCAAACCTGATGATCAAACACCAATTTCGGCCCTCCATCAGCAGCAGTATCTTCACTGAGTAACATCCATGTGTTAGTGTCAATGTCATAACGATAAAAGTCACTTTTCAGAGATTTGCTGTTCCTCACAGAGGAATCCAAGTAACGGCCCAATGTGTAGATTTGCCTTCGTTGAATGTCTATGCACATTTTGTGACATGATCTGGCACTAGGACCATTCTGTGGAGAGAAAAAAAAGAAGAAAAAATTCAAAGAACAAATAACAAAATTAAATTAAATGCCTCTTTTTGTTGACTTTCATTATAAGCTTTGCTCAGAAACTCACAGCAAGTAAACTAATAATATAAGTCCAACAATAGGCTTAAATCTCTAAAGGAAAGCAAAAGAAGTAGAAGGAGACAGAAATCTTACCTTAGCGATACTTAAAACATATCAGGAAAGATAAGCTGAACTATTCTATACCATATGGCATTCTGTTATAACACTTAGATGGCATCTATTACATACCCGATTGCATTTTAGTCGCTGTGCACAGAGTTTAATCCTCTATTATATGTTGATCTACTTAAAGACATATTTAGTCTTTTAAAATATTTCTCATCAGAATTTCTCACCAGAATCTAGCAGACAGGCATTCCAAGAATATCTAGAATCACTGAATTTCATAATTAGAAAGAACTGACATAAAATGTCTAGTTTAATTATCTCCTTTTAAAGAAGAGAAACTAAATGCCAAAAGACAAGAGGCATCCTACTGAAAGCCAGTGACACAAGCAGAATGAGAACCCAAGTCTCTGACTTCTTCATCTACCCTTTTCATTACATAAAACTGACTCCTGACTGAATAAGTAACCCAAGTGGGGGAAAATATAAAGAATAGTATATTACCAACAAAAATTAATTAGTTAAGATTATTTGCATCACAGGACTGAATAAAAGGAAAAAAATTATTGTAGTATAAATCAAAAGCAGAGATCATGAAGGGAAAAAAAACACACACCTTTAATTGGACAGGACTGAATTAGCTGAAAGGGGGAAAAGAAACCAGAACTAATATTTATTAAATATCTCCTAAATTCTGTCTATATTATTACTACTTTGTATGTGTGTGTATATTTCATTTAATCTATGTAATAACTCTATAAGGAAATATTACCACCATTTCATAAAGTCTAGAAAGTAAAACAGAGAATCTAAGCTCCAGGATAACCAATGCAAAAACTGTGTTCTTTCCACTATTCCAGATTGTTTTTTCTAGACGAGAAACAAAAGCAAAAATACACTTATTACAATGTGTGTGGTTATGACTGAGATGAAGAATTCCTGCTGCAAAAATAATAGAGTTGAAGTATAAGGTAGAAATAGGAAGCTTGGTGAATGACTGACAGAGGAGGCTAGATATAATCTTGTAAGCAATAAAGAACTATTACAGGTTTCTAGAGCAGGATAGAAAATAAAAAAGTGGCACTATAGAAAGAGTAATCTAGCATTATTATTTAGATTAACTGAAGCAATAAAGGTATTCAGCATAAAGAACAGTTTGACATTACTGTTATTAACCCAGATATTATGCTGATTTAAACCTGCATTTTAGTCTTCATATTAATTACTATCCTAAAACTTATTTTTTAAGATTTTTGTAAAGAAAAATCTTCAGTAGATAAGGTGAAAAATTTTATCTGAGAAAGAATTTCTTCCGTAATTAAGTAATCTCAAAAACAAATATGGGGTAATATATAATAAATAAATAAATGCCATATTTCCTAGAGTATGAAATTTGATTAGGAGAGTAACAACTTCTTGCATCATCTTAATTAGCAAGAGTGCTATTAAAATGTTGAGCAATTATAGCCTAAGTAAAAAAAAAGAATTAAGATAATAGGAATCAATAGAATAGAAAAAAAATGAAACCAACAAACTTGGATCTTTGAATGATTAAATTATAAACCATTCAAAGACAAATTTTTAAAAAGGAAGAGAAAATACAAATTGCCAATATTAGAAATGAAAGTAGAAATATTACTAAAGGCTCACTACAAGTTAAAAAGAAATAAGGGCCTAGTATAAAAACAGGTAAAATCTGACAAAGTAGATAAAATAGATATATTACTTGAAAAAAAAATTAACTGACCAAAATTGACACAAGATGAAAGAGAAAATTTGAAGTCATAATATGTATTGAAAAATTGCATTTATAATTTAAAATCATCGTACAGACAGCACTAGTCCTACATATCTAAGCTGGTAAATTTTATCAAAAACTTAAAGAAGAAATAATACCAAATTACAGAAAATTTTTCAGAAAACAAAAAAAAACAAACCCTTCCATTTTAAATCTGTATTGTATTCCATTCTTAATTTATTTTATGAGGACAACATAACACTGAAGCCAATTAACAATATTACAAAGGAGGAGAAGAAGAAATAATATACAGGCAGCTAGTACCTCACATATAGAGACACAAAACTAATTTTTAACAAAATATTACCAAATAGAATGCAGCAAGATATAAAAACAGTATTTCATAACTAAAGGGTTTATCTTAGGGATGCAAAATCAACTTTATATTTGCAAATCAATCAAGTTAATTCATCACATTAACAGAATAACAGGAAAAAACATGATGTCAATATACGAGCAAAAGCATTCAAGAGGAGGACCAAGATGGCAGTGTAGGTAAACGTGGTACTTGTCGCCTCTCACAGCTACATCAAAGTTACAAATACTCTACAAAACAACCATCATTCAGAACTGCCTGAATTCTGGCTGAATGGAAGCCATACAACTAGAGAATTAAAAAAGAAGGCACACTGAGACTGGTAGGAGAGGCGGAGGCACTGAATGGGCTGGTCTAACACCCACGTGTGGTCCCCATGAGAAGCAAGGGATCCCAGCCCCACACCAGACCCTCTCGGCCCAAGGTTCCAGAGCCAGGAAGAGAAGTCACCACATTTCTGGCTGTAAAAACCCCCAGGAATTGAGGCCGAGGAAGTTGGAAGGCTGCTAAGATTCCCAGGCAGTTCCACTTAAAGGGCCAGCATACCGACTTAAGAGTACTCACTCCCTCTCAGCTCCAGCACTGGGGCAGCAGCTTGAAAGGATCCAGGGATATGCAGGGAGGAAGTAAATTGGCTGGTATCAGAGCAAGAGCTGGAGGCTGCAGCTTTCTGCCAGAGAGAAGTGCTTGCAGAGGCCACTGTTCCTTTACTGAGCCCTCCTCCCCACAGAGCTGACAAGTGGGTGCCATATCTGAGTCTCCATTAACCTGCCCTGGTGATACCCTGAGACCCCACCCCACCCAATTTGCAGCCCCACCAAAGCTGTTTGCAGAGGTTTTTCCATATGAATGGCCTGTTCTGGATCAGGCTTCAGATTTTCCTAAAATCTCTCCAACAAACAGTAGCTGTCCTCAGTGTGTCCCATACCTCTCTATAAGTGGACCCAGGTCTGGCACTAGCAGCAGCCTCCTTTGGTTAAGAGCTTGGCCTCTCCTGGGCACCTACAAGCCCAACACAAGTAGCAGCCATCTGAAGATTGTTCTGTAGCTCATGCTGGGTAGCCCCAGGCAGGGCACAGGCAGTAGCTGGCTTTGTACCTCTTGGGGGACCCCAGAGCCAGTGTACCTGGTGGTCTGCTTCAGACCATACCAGATTACAGCCCTATCACATCCACGAATGACACACTCAAGGGGCAGACTTGGTGAGCACCAAAGCCCCACTGAAGCAAGTCCTGCTCCATAGGGGTGTCTCCAGCACAGCAGCTCTTCTGCTGTAGTCCCAGCTGGTCCTCACAGCTAACTGGCCTGGGGTCAGTCCCTCCCAGTGACGCCAAGAGCAATCAAGACTCAGCTACAACAGGACAGTGAACAAAATAAAATTAATTAAATAGAACCAGAGGCATGGCAACATGGAAGAGACTGGTGAATCTCAGAGGGAAGGGGAGAGGTGAGGTGGGAAGAGATTAACCAAAGCACACAGTGGTATCTCGGTTTTCTAATGTAATCTGTCCCGGAAGACCGTTGGAGTTCTGAAATGTTCGAAAACCAAGGGATCAACAGCCAACAGGTAGGCCTCTGGGATCTTGCCCTCAGCAGAAGCTGTGTGGCATGTTCGAAAATGGAAGCATTTACTTCTGGATTTACAGCGTTTCTAAACCAAAATGTTCGTCAAGATGTTCGAAAACCGAGGTACCACTGTACATCCATTACCCATGGACAAAGACAACAGGGTGCTGAAGGCTTGGGGCAGGGCAGGATCCGGGTGAAGGGGGGAGTGAAGGGGGATGATAGGGTGGAGGAGGAGATCTCTAATCCAACAATAAAGATTAAAAAAGAGAAAAAGTAGTCGATAAAATTCAACACATATTCATGATGAAAAACTCACAGCAAACTGGGAATAGAAAGAAACTTCCTTAATCTAATAAAGAATGTATGAAAATTCTAAATCTAATTTTCACTTAATGGTGAAACACTAAATGATTTCCTGCTAGGATCTCAAACAAGATAAGAAAGCCTATTCTCACCTATTTAACATTATACTGGAAGTCCAATTCAGTGCAATAAGGCATTAATTTAAAAAATAAAATACAAAATTATGACAGAAAAAAAAAAGAGTGGAAGAAAGGAAGTAAAACTGTTCCTATTCATAGATGACCAGACTATTTGTTGAAAACAGCCTAAGAAATCAACAAAGAAATTATCAGAATAATAAGTGGATTTAGAAAAGGAACATATACAAAGGCAATAGTTTAAAAAAAAACAATTTACTTCTCTATATTAGCAGGCTGTTTTCTAATTAAAAAATTTTAAGTTCCAAATAGCATGAAAAATCAAAATACAGTGGGATCAATTTAATAAAATATCCAAGACCTCTAACGTGAAAATTCCAAGAGTGCTGAGGAATATTAAAGAAGACTGAAATAAATGGAGATTCATCTATGTTCATGGATTACAAGACTATTATTAAGACATCAATTCTCTCAAAATTGTTCTATAGATTCATCACATTCCCAATCATAATCCCAAGTTTTAGAAATTGACAATATGGTTCTAAAATTTATATGCAAATGTAAAGGACTTAGAAGAATATGAATAATTTTTTAAAAAGAGGTCTTACATTTCCTGACCTCAAGGAGTGTCATATTGGTATATGAACAGACCAAAAGATAATGGAGCAGAAAAGAGTGTCCAAAAAGAGACATCTACTTATATGATCAACTGAATTTTGACAAAGGTCAATGGGTAAAAGATAGGGAGCAACAACAACTCTCAAACATTCTGGCAAGAATATAAAATGGTACAACCACTTTGGGAAAGCTTCAACAGTTTCAATGGATGCTAAAGGGTAAAACTTTGATAAGTAACAGGATATTTTCATAATCTCAAAAATTATTTATACTAAGGAGGGCCCAATGTCATCCACCTGGTATTACTGCTAAAAATGCTTAACCTAAATCCAGTCCTAAGGAAATATCAGACAAATCCAACTGAGGAATAGTCTACAAAATAACAGCTTTGTATTCCAAAAATGTCAAGGTCAAGGAAGACAAGGAAAGGTTAAGGAACTATTCCAGATGAAAGGTGACTAAAGAAACATGACACTGAAATGCAATGCATGATCATGAACTGAGTCCTAGGTCAGGGATGGGGGTTGGGCTGACAGTGGGACACTTATAAAGGACATTACTAAGGAATTACTGGGATAATTGTCTATATCTGAATAGGGACTGTGGATTAAATTAAAGCAGCTGTTCTCAGTGCAGTCTGGAGTCTCCAAAACACTTCAGGGAATCCACAAAGTCAATGTTATTTTCATAACAATATAAGATAAAAATTTATCCTTTCACTCTTATTTTCTTATGAATGTAGGTGAAATTTTCCAGAGGCTACATGATTTTTGATATAGCAATATAGTGAGTGCAAAAGAAGATCAGAATCCAGTTGCTTTCTATTAAACCAAACATTAAAGAGATTTAGAAAACTAAAAAAAATGCTACTTGATATATAATGATTATCTCAAGAAAAAGCACCTATGTGACCAAGTTGCAAGCTGACCTAGATGCTTTTCCCATGGAACACTATATTTACTGGAAAGAAAACTAACTATCCAAGTATTGTTATTCAGACATTGTGATATGGCTGGTATTTTTTTGAAAAATAAATGAAATATGTCATTTTGAAGGAAAACAACTCACAAAATTAGTTTCCAATGATAAAATGCACATTTTTAAATTAAGCAAAAATTAGAATTTTTGAAAACTCCTACCCACTACTGTAATCTTGACTCCTTCCCAATACTTTAAGTCTTCTCTGAGACTGATAGTGACATTAACAAATGTGTTATTTTTGGATATTGTATAATAAAATGTCGACATTTAGAAGATGTGTATAACTCAGGGAACCAATATTTTTCAAGTCACCAAACACATGGGTAAAAAACACCATGGATAAAAGGTCCATTCAAAGAGCAAGATAGACCAATATGTTTTAATGTAACAGAATACAAAATATTAGCTGATACGGCTTCAGAGTCTACAATGCAATTACCTTTAGGAAACAATCACTGGTTAATTTAGGATATGAGATCAAAAAGGAACATGTGCAGCTCTGGTCGGTGTGGCTCAGTTGGTTGGGCAATGTCCCATGCACCAAAAGGTTACCAGTTTGATTCCTGGGCAGGGCACATACCCAGATTGCGGGTTCGACCCCTGTCAAAGTGCATACAGGAGGCAGCCAATCGATGTTTCTCTCTCTCTCTAAAGTAAACAAAAACCCATATTTATAAAAAAAGGAATATGTGCAATTATCTAAAAGAGCTATTAAAATACTACTCTCCTTTCATAAAACATATCTATGTGAGGTCCAATTTTCCTCATATATTCCACACAAACAGTATGTCACAAGAGATTAAGAGGAGCAGCACATATGAAAATCTAGCTGTCTTCCACTAAGTCAGACATTAAAGAGATTTATAAAAATGCAAAACTAAACAAAAATACATTTTGAACCTATAAAAACTTACTTGCGCCCTAGCCAGTTTGGCTCAGTGGTCAGAGCGTCGACCCATGGCCTGAAGGGTCCCAGGTTTGATTTCGGTCAAGGGCAGTTTCAGGCTTGATCCCTGGCCCTGGTAAGGGTGCGTGCAGAAGGCAACCAATCAGTGTGCCTCTCTCACATCAATGTTTCTCTCTCTCTCTTTCATTCTCTCTGAAAGGTAATGGAAAAAATATCCTCGAGTGAGGATTAAAAAAAACCCAAAAACTTACTTGCATATTAACGTCCACATTTAAAATAATTATTCTCTTTAAGAGCTGAGCCATACCATTCTTTCAATCTCTTAACTGTATTATTAGATACATGTTTAAGTGAATTAAATTAATTTTGCTTAACTGTATATCATACTTTCACAACACAAGCTCTGGGGTATCATCAAATAATAACTTGCACTCACTGGTATCAAAAATAAAATTAGATGATGAAATATTAACTTCAATTTTGGAAGGAATGAGCATTTATGCTAGAGCCATATATTACCATTCAATTCATCAATAAATCAACAAAAGTTTTTTCTGGTGTCTATATGAAAAAAGTAATAAACTATAATAAATCCAAACTCCAGAACTAGGTCACCACTTATATCTACTGACTTCAAAATAACAGACACAGTATTCTCATAAAAATAATTTCTGTATTTTTCCAGTATAAGTTTTAAATAATTATTATTTGCATTCTAAATATTACTTATAACATGTATAAATGGTACAAAAATAATAATCATGCCCAGCTTCAAAAGTAGAACATTAATATTACCTTTGAAATCCTGTCTAAACCAACCTGTCCTGCCAAATAGCCACTCTCCTGAATTTTTTATTTATCATTACCTTGCTTTTCTCCAGTATTAACTTTCCATTTAACTTCTATCACCTATTTACTCACTAAAAAGTATATGATTTATGCCTTAAGGAATTCAGAGTCTAGGTAGAAACATAGGAATGTAAACCAATCATTACAGTAACCCATTCAAGGAATATAAGGTATTAAATGGGCACACACACACACACACACAAAAAAAAGCTTCTAATTCTGCATGGAGAAGAGAAGAACACTTCAGAGAGGAAGTGAAGTTTGAACTGAGTTTTAAAGAATAACCAGTCATTTACTAGGTAAAAGTAAGGTACATGGGAGGAGGAGCCTGTGTTAATTCCAAACAGGGAAAAACCTATTGCAAAAGGACACAGATGAGAAAGTTAAATAATTCCAGCAACTATAGTGGTGCCCCGGTTTTCGAACGTAATCCGTTCCGGAAGCTCGTTCGAGTTCTGAAACGTTTGAAAACCGAGGGATCCACAGCCAACAGCTGGGCCTCAGGATCTTGCCCTCAGCGGAAGCCGTGGGGCATGTTCAACTTCTGAGGCATGTTCAAACCTGAAGCATTTACTCCCGGGTTTATGGTGTTCGTAAACTGAAATGTTTGTCAACGGAGACATTTGAAAACCAAGGTACCACTGTATACAGATTTGGCTAGCACACAAAGTCAGGAGATGAGGCAAGAAAAGTAAATAGGGACCAAATCATGACAAAAAAATTGGAAGTTTTTACTCTAAGCAAAAACAAAAAAATACAAACAAAAACTAAGGTAGATAAATTGCTTTATCATTCTGATTACTGTTGTTATTCTAACTTCCCTGTATCTATGCCATTTGATAGTGCCCCTAACTAGTGATTTTGGACTTGGGCACATGACTTCCTTTGGCCAATGGGACAACAGCAAATTTGGTGGCATGCCCCTGTCCACTTCATCCCCCTTGCAGCCCTGCCGCAGACACAGAATAAGTCCCAGCCAGCCAACAGGAAGGTGAGCAATTACATAGAACAGAGCCAAGTAATCCCAGCTGAAGCTATCCTGCACTAGCTGATGGCCTGCTGACTCCTGATACATGAGTGAACCCAGCCAAAACCAAAAGAATGACCCAGCCAATCTGCAAACTTTTGAGTACACACTTATTATTATTTGCCACTGAAGTTTTGTGAAGTTCTGAAAGAAATAGAATATAATAGATAACTGAAATGGGCTGAAGCTAACCATGGGGTTTGAGCAGGTGTCACATGGCCAAATATGTTCTAAAGACTGTGCTAACTGAATAGAAAATAGATCTGGGGTCAACAATAGAGGCAAAAATGTTTAAGAAAGGAACCATAAAGTTGGAATTAATGCCAAAAAAAAGACAAAAAGAAAAAGACATGTGAAATGCAATATTGGGTGCTAGAACTGTTGGAACTCAGGCACTAATTAGATACTCTATAAATAAGAAGGAGGGTTTCAGGATAAATCCTAGACTTATTGCAAGAATAATTACAGATGCAATCAACCTACATTTAAAATAGTTGAAGAGAAAAAAGTTAGGTATTTTTTTAGGTGTTCTATTTTTGTTGAGGATAGAAATAATCATTTCAGAAGATGGTACTTTAATACTGAAAAACAAAGGCCACTTTTATAGGAATAATAAATAGAAATCAAAATTTTAAGATACCTTTGGAAAGAACGATTAATCAAATTATTAATCCATGGAACATGAGTAAGCAAGAATCCAGTGTCCTAGGATTAAAGATATAGCACCAGATTTTTTTGAAATGGCCTTCCTGGATGAAAATCAGTGGGTTTTAAATTAGGTCTTTTTCTCTCACTTTGCATTTGCAGCTCCTACTGTTTTGTTATAGTTTATTTTTAAAAGATTTTTTGTTTTTTAATATATCTTTCTTGATTTCAGAGAGAGGAAGGGAGAGGGAGAAAGAGAGAGAAACATCAATGATGAGAGAGTCATCACTGATCAGCTGCCTTCTACACGCCCCCAACCTGGGATTGAGCCTACAACCCAGCCAGGCACATGCCCTGACGGGGAATCGAACTGCAATCTCCTGGATCACAGGTTGACATTCAACCACTGAGCCATGCCTGGCCGGGCTGTTACAGTTTATTTTTAACCTCACAATCTGAAATATCTTAGTCAGAGGGTACAATAAAAAATTCTATAAAGATTTGGGGGGAAAACCCTTAATTAATTTTTCCTTTATACGAGTGTATAATTTATACACTTATTTAATTCAAAGCTATAAATCCAAGCCATCTTATTCATGATGGAAATGCTTTATAGATACATGTATCAACAGACAGACAGATACAAATACATACGTACAAGTTTAGGTAAAAATAAAATATACGTCATTTGTAAAACTGATATTTAGTCAAACAGTGAAGGACCAAAATAGTGAGATAGTGAAGACATCCAAAGCACAATTTTCCAGAGGAACTTAAAATAAGATAAATGCTTGAAATAAGAGTGGAGGTAATAGGAACATGAGAAAAAAGATAGTCACACAGTTACATTTCTAGGAAAGTAGTAAAAACTAAATGGCATTAGATATTCATTTCTAGTTATCTCTAAGACAGATTTGTTCATGTACAAGTAGTTGAAGAACCATGTATAAAAGCTGGAATGCAAGAGTACTTAAGTCAAACTTGTTCACCACAAATTCTCCTGCAATCACTGCTGATAGACGTTAGAAAAGAATACAAATCATCCAGAAAAAGCATATACCCACACCCCTATTGCAATACCGATGGACGAAAAGTCTGAGAACTTGCCTCTTTCTCAGTGTCTCTAGAGATACATGTCCACTGGTTCTCCTTCACACTGTATGCCCAGAAGTCAGCAAGATCCTGTGTTCCATCCCAGCCACCAAACAAATAAACGGTCTCTATGAAAATTAGAAAAATATGGATAAAGAGATAAACTTAAGGACAAAATATAAGTCAAGGTAACCAGACCTAGGGTAATAATCTCTAAGATTATTTAAGAAGGTGCATCTAAATAAACTTAAAATTTTTAAACTGGGAACATTCCAAAATATTTCTAGACTAGCTTTTCCTAAACTAGGAATAAATGAGTATATGGAAAGGCTGCTGTGGAACCACTATTTTGAGAGATTTATAAAAATACAGACAATGAGGAGGCATTCCCTAAGATTCTGACTCCATAGGTCTTCAGTAGGTAAAAAGAGTCTGCATTTTTAAAGTATCCAGGGTGAATCTGATGTGCAGCCAGTGTAGTTGTTTCTGTGTTAGGCCACGAAAAATTTACATTTACCATCTTCTTAATAATGCAGCTTCAGACTACAAAGAGAAAAAAGAGAGACAAAAAAAAAAAAGAAATACCAAAGAAATAAATAGCATAAAATATAAAGACATCTAGCTATTTCTTGAAGAAAAAAAATCACATAATAACTGTTTTCTCTCTAATGCAACACCAAAAACAATAATTAGCTGGGAGTTAAAGTTAGATATCTTAAGAATAAAGTGATGCATATGGCCTTGGTATTCCCATGGAAACTGGGGGAAATTTTTCCATATATAATGTAAATCATAAATTTACAGTATAAATCAACCTTTCAGTCATTTTTAGGATTTGGTATCTTCTAACTCTGAAATATCTATTATATCCATCAACTTTATCCCTGTGACAATACTGATTTCTTGCCCAGCCGGGTGTGGCTCAGCGGTTGAGCATCAACCTAGGATCCATGAGATTATGGTTTGATTCCCAGTCAGGGCACATGCCCAGGTTGTGGGCTCGATCCCCAGTTGGGGGTACGCAGGGGGCAGCTGATCAATGACTCTCTAATCATTGATGTTTCTATCTCTCTCTCTCCCTCTCCTTTCCTCTCTCTGAAATCAATAAAAATATATTAAAAAACAAAACAAAACTGATTTCTTGCTCAGTAAATAGTGAAAATCTTTATACATAACAATGTGTATCATCTCATTCTTCTTTATATAATGAGTGTCTTTCCTTTCTTCAAATATTTCCTCCCTTCGTAAAAAATGTCTTATGCCTACAAGCCCAGTAATTATTTTTTATAAAGTTAAATAAGACATTACAGGAAAACTGTAAAGCCATCTACTCTCTAATTGACATGCCTTAATCTTATATATGAGGAGAATGTCATCTAAGCCATGTCCCACCATAAAGGGTTACAATTCAGAGTGCACTTGGAAATACTGTAACACCATTTAAGAAGTCTTGCCATTCATAGAGTTGGGCTGTTTTCTAAGAGATTTTTGTCATATTGTCATGTAATTTCAAACTCTAAGTGAATTTTCAAACTGTAATGTCCCATTCTATGCCCACAAAATCTTAGGAAATCAGAACAATACTTCTGGATAAGAACAGACCACTGGAACAGGACTGAATTCTAGTGCTAACTCAGTGACAGGTCACTTAACCTCACTGGTTCTTCATTTTTTGATCTACAAAACTCTCAGTGTTGTGCTAAAGTTCTTCAGATATAAGTTACATGAAAACATTCTGAAGGCTATCAAGTATGAACAGCATTCCTACCTTTAAAATGCACAGAAAGAAAAAATACTTTGTAGTTCCTAAGTACCATAGATGCCA